>NC_083243.1:38124004-39537580 GCF_032191835.1 Heteronotia binoei | reverse complement strand
TATGTGACGCAGAGTGTTGGACTGGATGGGCCACTGGCCTGATCCAACAGGGCTTCTCTTATGTTCTTATGTGATGCAGAGTGTTGGACTGGATGGGCCACTGGCCTGATCCAACAGGGCTTCTCTTATGTTCTTATGTGACGCAGAGTGTTGGACTGGATGGGCCACTGGCCTGATGCAACAGGGCTTCTCTTATGTTCTTATGTTCAGACCGTTCAGAGAACAGACATGGCAGTTAATATGCTGAGCAGACCCCCCCCCCTCCTCTTATTTTTTGCTATCAAGTCACAGTTGACTTAGGTTTTGCTGTCAAGTCACAGTTGACTTAGGTTTGTTCAGAAGTGGTTTGCCATTGCCTGCCTCTGCATCACAACCCTGGTATTCCTTGGAGGCCTCCCATCCAAATACTAGGGCTGACCCTGCTTAGCTTCTGATCTCACTCAGTGACTGAAGTATGGCTCTTAAAAAGAACATGACATCTTTTACTGAAGGCATACTGGGATGCTGGAATAACCAGTATGTGAAGGAACTGGCAGGCTAAGATTTTGATGGGACTCAAGGACTTTATAAGAGATGCTTTGCACACACAAAAAAACAGGTTAGGAGTTTGCATTTATTATTTATTTTAAAAATTTCTATGCTAGTTGCCAGGAATCCATGCACAGATTTATGCACTAAAACAATCACCCAGTGTGCTCCTCTATATAATACTTATTGTGGGCCCTTGAATGTGCTACTTCCTAATAAAGGACTTCTCAACAACCAATATGTGAGCTGCAGAAATTCTGCAGATTATTAATCAACACGTCAGTGATCAACCACATTAAAATACATATTCTCATTTATGCAGATAGACCTTCTTATGCTAGCTCTTCGTTGATTTCTTGCTCTGAACTTTGATGTAGTTTGGTTCATTACGTCTGAAAAGTTGCTGACCCCTGCTGTAGATGCTAAATCACTGAATTGGGATAGGCGTGTGCATCATTCTGCGATCTAGTGCATATGCATGTTAATGCACGTGTATCAATGCTAAAGCACCGTGTAACGCCCTGTCTTGCAGTTTGACATATTGCAGTTGGTGCCTTGTATTTCATACTGTTAAGATAATGCATTATGCTCCATTACTACCTTTAACCAAAAGAAGAAATGTCTCTTTGTTTGTAAATAACGTGCTCTCCCCTGGATAGTGGCTAAACTGAGTCTTTCTTTGTTGTCTAAACACAAAGGTCTTTTTTCTTTATCTCCAGTGTATCTGTCTAGCAAGATGTTGCTTTAAAGGATTAAAGCAAGTTGCTGATGTTTTATAAATAAACGTAGGAGGCAGACATTTTGATCCATGAGAAGAATCCCAAAATGACAGGACTGCAAGTGTCAGTTTGGTATAGTGGTTAAGAGCGTGGACTTTAATCTGGGAGAACCAGGTTTGATTCCCACCTCTTCCACATGCAGCTGCTGTTGTGCCCTTGGATCAGTTACAGTTCTCTCAGAGTTGTTCTCTCAAGAGCAGTTCTTGAAAGAGTTCTCTCAGCCCCACTAACCTCGCAGAGTTTCTGTTGTGGGGAGGAAAAGGAAAGGAGCTTGTAAGCCACTCTGAGACCGCAAGTGAAGGGTGGGGTATAAATCCCATCACCATCATCATCACAATCATTATTATTATTACCAGTCAAAATATCACAAAATAATGAGTGCAAGCTTTCAGCGTCTCCAGAATTCTTCCTTGAGATGAATATTAAGTATGAAAAAAGGGGAGGGAGAAAAAAAGACTAGTGAGGAAATGCAGTTTTCTTTCAAGTGATTTAAGAGCCTGACATTTCAGAATTGCCTGTATTTCTAGCAACTTTGTGGATAAGTCACGAGGAGAGTCAATATGATATAGTGGTTAGAGTGTCATAGGGTTGCTAACCTCCAGATGGGACCTGGAGATCTTCTGCTATTATAATTGATCTCCAGTTGACCAAGATCAGTGCCCCTGGCAAATATGGCTGCTTGGGAAGGTAGATTCTTTTGGTATAGTTAAAATGGTCATTAGGACATGGAACCTGTTGTTAATTTATTTGAATCCCACCACTGGCCTCAGTATGTCTTAATCGGTGGTGACCCAGGGCAAAGCCAGCTATTTCTTCCTCAAACTGACCTCAGTTAACATACCCAGTCAGAATTTTGAATACAAATCAATCTGTCTGCTGGTCTCTAAAACTGTGGTATATTTTGACCTCAGGCAGCCATGAACTCTTGGCAAACCCTGCATGCCTGTTGTTTTTTTAAATTTATTTAGCTGAAATACCTTCATAAAACAAATTGGCCACCGAGTGCCTGTGATATTATGGTTGTTCTTGTAGTCATGCCAGCTGGGCTGTCATCTGTTTATAACGTGTTAGATGGGTTCGTGGGGTAGGGGTGGGGTGGGGTGAATAAGAGACCATCCATTCACATTCCTTTAAGTCTATTGCTCCCAAGTTGTTGGAGGCTAAAAAGGCAATTCTGCATGTAGGACTGATGTGATCTCAGTTCCAGAGGGGATGAAATCATGACTGCATCTTCTGCTTGTGTAGGTCAACTAATGACTTCTTGGGAAAGCAGTAAAGTTTGCCCAAATATATCTATATGACCTCTTTGGCTAAGGGACGAGCTGGCAACTCAGCTCTGAAATCTGTTTTCATTAGTCCACTGGTTCTGCATTAATGACTATCAGCGCACTCCTAAGTTACAAGGATTGATGGTTGCTTAAAAAATCCTCATCCCCTCCCTCTTGCTCTATCACTTTCTCTTCCTCATGTTCATGTCTTGCGGCTCTCAAACATCTGACATTTCTTCTATGTGACAAGCAAATTTGGCCACCCCTGTTATAGAGCCTACTTCTAGTTAATGCCCCATCTTTCAAAGAAACATTTTGAATCATTCTACATAGACATAAAGCAACTGCAAATGCTTTACATAAGAAGCATATAATAATCTTTAATACAAGCAGCAACATAAAGAAATATGTGACAGTGCCATCCATGCAGGCATCTTTTAAAGTGAAGTGGCCCTGGGATGATTGTGGCCGCTGAACGTTAGTCTTTAAGCTTTGTATTTGAATGAAGGATGTTTCACTGATATTTCTTTATGAGGATGGGTTGGGGGAAATTGTGGAAGAGTGTGGGGATTAGCAGAAACAAACAGCAGAATATGAAGAAAGCAATATTCCTAATGGCCTTCATTTAGGACCCACGGCAGGTTTACCTCTGGTTGTGCAAAACACGTACATACTGTGCTTTTTTGTGGTAGAACTACTAGTTTTGTCACAAGTACATGCATTGCGAAACAAGGAGGATCAATATACTTTGTGCTGCTTTTTATATTTGTAATTTTATACTTAATGGGTTTTTGATGCTGAATTGTACAAATGTTAGGCTGATAGCAATTTACCCTGTTTCCCCCTGCTACAAAAACCAGTGTGTGGGGGGGCAGGGAGTTGGGGGAGTGCAAACATGTGCACCAGTGTACAATGTCGCTTCCTCTGAAAAAGGGAAGTTATATCATGACATCAGTATGACAAACAGTATGTTATATCCTAAGTCTTTGACAAACAAACATGCACCAGTTTTTCTTTAGCAACAACATCTTTTATTTGGCTTTGTTTCTTGCAGCACTGTGGAATCGCCCCCTGCCATTGACTGTGCACTTCTGGCTCTTTCTGTGTTATCCAAAGCTCATGAGATAGGGTTGCCAATCCCCAGGTGGGGGCAGGGGATCCCCCGTTTTGGAGGCCCTCTCCCCCGCTTCAGGGTCATCAGAAAGCGGGGGAGGCAAAGGTCTGCTGGGCTCTCCATTATTCCCTATGGTGACCGATTCCTATACGCTATAATGAAGAGCTGATATGCAGGTCTCTGGGGAGGGCGCCTGTTTTTTGAGGTAGAGGAGGTCTAATTCTATGCACCCCAAAAGGAGGTGTCCCTATCCTTCATTATTTCCAGTGGAGGGATGGCCTAAGCGGGACTCGATCTGCTTTGCTTGCCCATTGCAGAGAGAGAGAGAGAGAGAGAGAGAGAAGAAGAGAGAGGGGAGAAGAGAGAGGGGAGAAGAAGAGAAAAGGATTCCCCTACAGACTACAGTAAGTGGCCTTCCCCCCTTCCCCCCATTTGCCGAGGTGCAGTGGCATCTGACCTGACCCTGAATCCCAGGCCTGCTTCCACGCGCCGGCAGCAGCACCAGGTTCCATGTGAACGTGTGAACGGGGCTCCCATTGGGCAGCCGCCCCCCCCCCCCTTTACCTCTTCCATTGCACAAACACTGCCATTACACGTGTGTGTATGCCTATTGCATCAATACCCTTCATTGCAGTCTTGCATGCAGGGCTGGATTAACACATAGGCCAAGTAGGCACCGTCCCATGGGCCCCCACGCCTTTAGATGCCCCAGGCTGCCTCACCCCCCATTCCCCCCCCCCGCTTGCTGCCCTCCCAGCCTCCATGCATTAGGACTGGAGATAATTTGCGAGAGGAGACCCCAAGATTTCAGTTGCCTATGGGCCTCTACGGGTTTAATCCTGCCCCCGGCTAAACAAGCCCTCTCTCCCCAGCTTGGAGTCCAAGGCCCACGTCTTCCAGAAGTGGCGAGGACTTAATTATGATTCTTCTGCCCTCTTCATCTAGGCCCTTACAGCAGACCATGGCTTCAACATCAGGCGCTGGAGGTGGCAAAGGTCACCAGCCCCAGGAACCACCAAAAAAGAAGCCCAAACGTTTGGTTGTGTTCAATCCTGAATGGAAAAACACCTACCCCTGGCTAAAAGAGACAAAGGACAAGAACAAAGCATTCTGCACGATGTGTTCTAAGGAGATAGGAATTGGTCACGGTGGAGTGAATGATGTGAAAGCTCATAAGGACACCGACTCTCACAGGAGTGCGGCAAGCCAAGCTGGAACTTCAAAATCCATCACAACTTTTTTCGCCTACCAAAAAGACACCGCTGCTCAGGCCAGAATTTCGGCTGCTGAACTAGCCTTGGCATACCACAATAACAGGCATGCGTTATCATACCGGTCTCTTGATTGTGGTGTCAAATTGTGCAAAGCCGCATTTTCCGATTCCGAGACTGTGACCAAGATGACCCTTGGGAAAACAAAGGGTGCAGCTTTGATAAGCGATGTCTTGGCACCTTACTCTGTAGAACTGATTCTGTTAGATCTTGACACAGCACATTGTTTCTACAGCGTTTCCAGCGACGCATCAAATCATGGCAACAGGAAAATGTTCCCCCTATGCCTTAAATACTTCACTTTGAAGGACGGCATTTCAAATCGTCTTCTTGATTTCTATGAAGATGCCAATGAAACGGCTGAGAATGTCACACGAAGGATTTTGGATGTCTTGGCAAAATACCAGCTGGACTTAGCTCGTCTGTCTGCATACTCAGCAGACAGCGCGAATGTAAACTTTGGAAAATACCATTCTGTGTACACACTTCTGAGTAGAGGCCGTGAAGACATCGTGCCCGCCAGGTGCCCTGCACACATTGTGCACAATGCTGCCAAAAAAGGATGTGATATGCTCACCTGCGACATCGAGTCTCTCATACTGAAGGCTTTTGGTCATTTTTCTGTTTCTGCCAAACGCTCAGAGGAACTTCAGGAGATGTTTGATTTTTTGGAGATGGAGGGTGATCACCTGCTTCGACATGTACGCACAAGATGGCTATCTTTCTTGCCTGCCATAAACAAGATGTTGAAGTGTTGGCCAGCCGTTAAAGCATACTTTCAAAAGCTGGGAGAAGATCACTGTCCTACTCTGATATGGCGCCACATTGACGATGAGTCTGGAGAAAAGGACTACAGTACATCGCAAACTTACATGATGTTTCTCCAGACCACTCTGACGCCTATTGAGGAGACTGTACTGATTCTGGAGCGGGATGCACTGACAGCACCTGAATTGTTTGAGACCATGCTCAGGTTGCTAAACAGCCTTAAGCAACGCGAAGCTGACTCCTTTTTTGGAACGGAGACAGATAAGGCGCTGCGCAAAATGCCACCTTCGAAGGCAAGGAAAGCGAAGCAGGACTTCCTCAAGTTCTTTGAAAGAACCACCACCTATCTGGAAGAAAAGTTTGATTTCTCTGAGAAAAATCACCTGTGTGCTTTGACACCATTTTCTCTTAAAAAAAGTGTGACTTATGACCACCTGCGGTGTGCTGCTGAGCAGCTGAAAATGGAGAAAATAATAAACCTGGATCACCTATACAGTGAATACACTGATGCCAAGAGCCTGCTGGATGAGCAAGTGGCCTGTGTTGACCCAGAAATCACTGTGGATAAAAAGTGGGTGGCCATATTCTCTGAGATGGGAACTCGGTCTCAGAAGTGCGAAAACCTCTTGCTTCTTGTAAGCAAGATCCTGAGTATCCCATGCTCAAACGCTTTTGTGGAGAGGGTATTCAGCCTCATGTCAGCTCACTGGACGGACACCAGGAATCGTTGTAGCATAGACCTGGTGAAAGCAGAGCTGCAAGTCAGATTGAATTTTAATATGGATTGTGATCAATTTTATCACTTTATTAAGGAGAAGAAAGATATCCTCAAGGCTTCAGGGAAATCAGAGAAGTATAAATTCAGTAAAAAAGCGAAAGACTGAAACCTGTGTCACTCCTTCCACACCACAGCCCTTCGTCCAGCGTGGGAGTCGGGATGGCCCACACCTGCGGGCCCACCGCCTGGGCCCACAGCACGCAAGTCCCATCCTACCAGCCGTGTTCTTTGTCCAGGGAGAAGTCGAGGTCCAAGAAGCTCCACTGTGCGGGCGTATGTTAATGTAAGACCAGAATTTAATAGTAATTATAAAAGGAATACAAAACAAAACTGGGGATTAGGGCTAATGGCGATACCCCAAAAAAAAAAAACGACACTAGGCAGCCACCTCCTGGGTGTGTTGGAAGAGCTGCCAAGATGCAAAGTAATTTTAAACTGCTGACAGTGTGTTTCTTTTTTTTCCAGATAAGCTCCATTCAGGAAACTAACAACCACAGACAACAGTAGATCACTTCCATCACACAACAGAAGGTAAGGAACAAATTGGCTGTGACTTGACAGCTCGTTCCATCACTTTAATAATATGAAGAGAACTTGGTTTCCTTTCTCTTTTGCAATTTTTAGTATTTTGGTGACACCTTTTTCTTTTTGTGTGCTGCTTGGGGAGGACCTGCTTTTCTAGACCTGTATCCGCCTGCCTTCAGGCTGGGCTACGGGGCACAGACTGGCAGTGGTGGTTTTAGTTCTGATCTCAGTTTGATTGTACATAAGGGTTGCTTTGTTGCTTTTACTAGGCTGATCAAGACCCTTTGATATTGTGGACAGTCTTGTTGAAATGTTTGTGAGCACAAGAAGGTATCAAGGATAGTGGATTGTTTTCCTGTGAATCTGACTCAAGAGGGATTGCTGTTGGAGCCTTTTTTTCTTTAGCAGGGAACATCGTGAAGTTTCTCTTCTTTTTTAAAGTTGTATATTTTGGGGGTGGTAATATTTGGGGGAAATGACATCACAGGAAGTGCTGTCAAAGGAAGTGATGTCACTTCCTGCTTCCGGCAGGTGGCGGGGGGGGGGAATGATGTCACAGGAAGTGATGTCACTTCCTGCTTCCGGCAGGTGGCGCGGGGGAAATGATGTCACAGGAAGTGACGTCACTTCCTGCTTCCGGCAGGTGGCGCGGGGGAAATGATGTCACAGGAAGTGATGTCACTTCCTGCTTCCGGCAGGTGGCGCAGGGGAAATGATGTCACAGGAAGTGACGTCACTTCCTGCTTCCGGCAGGTGGCGCGGGGGAAATGATGTCACAGGAAGTGATGTCACTTCCTGCTTCCGGCAGGTGGCATGATGTCACCGGAAGTGACGTCACCGGAAGTGACGTCACTTCCTGTTTCCGGCGGCGCGCGCGCGCTTCGCGCGCGCGCACCCCTACCTCCCCCCCCCAAAAGTGTCCCTGGCTGGCCTTCAGACATTATGGCCACCCTAGCCATACTCTATGCAAAACAAGCTGGGGCCAGGCACTTCCACTTGTCTTAAAGCATTAAACACAAAGGAAAATCCCCTTTCTATAATCCAGTATTCACAAAGGACCCAGGATAGTATACAAAGGACTAACAGAAACTTCACCCCAGCACCCTCACAAGAGCGACGCTTTGTTAATTCATCCCAGTGGTACACTCTTATACTGCTCACCTCACAGGTCCTTCTAATCCCAGTATAAATCCAGGCACAAAGTTTCCAGGACTGAGTCTAGGCAAGCTAAATCCTAATCTCCAAAGGATCATCAGCAGGGGTAAAAGTTGTTTTGCCTAGATGTGACAGATGAACCTGCTGCCACACCCTTCTTTTGTGATAGACTGGCACCCTTCTTTGAGGAGTGGGCCTCCATCACTACAGACTCTTGGGTACTCTTAGTGGTGTGGCATGGTTATAAGACTGACTTAGCTAAAAGACCTTCCTGTACTTCTGTGACATCATCTCCTGAACCCCTACTATATGCTGTGCAAGCTTTTTAATAGAAGGGTGCAGCACAGGAGATTCTGGCTGGGCTTGTTCTCCTGCAGTCCAGTTTAAACCGAGCTGCTAAAGATTCAGTACAAAGCCCAGCCTGCAGGGAGCAATCAGCTCCCTGTGGTACATCAGATCCTGGGGCTGTGTCCTTCTGCATGAGAAGCCAATACCCCAAGCCAAACCTGCAGGAACAATCTGCTCGCCATTGGCACAGCTTATCCTCTGGCTGTCTTCTGCCTTAACAAAAAAAGAAAAAAAATGGAGAATTCTTATACAAATCGTAATTTTTTTGGAGTCATATACCATCTATATATCATCTTAAAACAGTTTTCTTTAATACTATGACATGTTGCGAGTTTCATAGAATTCTTCCACAGATATTCCCAAGATTCCATCTTTATTTCTTTATTTACATTAATTGCCCATTTTATCATTTGAGATTTCACTACTTCATCTTCTGTAGACCATTGTAAAAGTAATTTGTATACTTTTGAAATTAATTTCTCACTATCTCCAAGCAGAACTCTTTCCATTTCTGTTTGCTCCTTCCTTATTCCTTCGGTTTTAATATCATTCTCCACCAAACTTTTTATTTGTTGCATTTGAAACCAATCATATTTGTAACTCAGTTCTTCTGCAGTTTTCAGTTCTATTTTTCCACTTTGTATTTTTAGTAACTGGTTGTATGATAGCCGTTTTTCTTTGGCTGTTTTAGCCGTTATCTTTATCACTTCAGCTGGCACTATCCACAAAGGTCTCCTCTCATCACCATATTTCTTATACTTTGTCCATACATTTAGTAGATTACTTCTTATATAATGGTGAGAGAAAAGGCCATCCATCTTCTTTTTTCCGTAATATAAGTATGCATGCCAGCCGAATTTTTTTCCATGGCCTTCCAGCACTAAAAGTTTTTTATTTAACAACGTTATCCATTCTTTCATCCATACAAAACAAACTGCTTCATGATACAATTTCAAATCTGGTAATTGGAATCCACCTCTCTCTTTTGCATCTGTCAAGATTTTCATTTTAATCCTTGGTTTCTTCCCAGCCCACACAAATTCTGAAATTTTCCTTCGCCATTTATCAAACTGTTTAGCATCTTTCACAATAGGAATAGTTCGAAACAGATACATTATCCTTGGTAGAATATTCATTTTTATTGCAGCTATTCTGCCCAACAATGACAAATTGAGCTTGTTCCACTTTAGCATATCTTCCTCTATTCTACGCCATAGCTTCTCATAATTATTCTTGAACAAATCAATATTTTTCATTGTTATCTCTACCCCTAGGTATTTTACCTTAGAGGTAACTTCACAGCCCGTTAGTCTTTGTAATTCTTGTTGTCTATTTACCTGCATATTCTTGCACAAAATTTTTGATTTTTCTTTATTTATATAAAGTCCCGCCAACTCCCCAAACTCTTGTAGCCTGAAAACAGCCCATATTAAATGGCGGCGAGAGCAGAGCATAGGCGTTAGGCTCCGACGAATTCAGTATTTAATATCAATAAGCTATGGAAATATAACAGGAAACATCAGCAGTAAGAACATCGGAACGACTGGAGCGACTAGAAAGAAGAAACCAACTTACATCGAAGTAGCGGTGGCTTTCTGTCGCGGGTGAAACAAGCTGGGAGCTGGGGCGTTGCACCGACCGCGCCGGGCCGACGCGGAGGTGAGACGTGGCCGCGGGCTGGAGTCGTAGAACGACCCGAGAAAATGCGGAGCTGTGGGCTGGAGTGTACGGAGTAGCCGATAAGAACGAGAGGCACCGTGCATGGCGTCGAGAGGTAAACAGCGACGAAGGTGAGACGCAGCTCGACTGGCTCGTTCCAACCAGAGCCAACGGAAGCTGTGGGGGCGATGCGACTGTGATCGCTGCCGGGGTGCGAACGAAGCGGACAGCCAGACGCCCGCAACCAGGAGGCCCTGTACGGGGCGAATGGTGCATGGAGACCTGGTGAGCCGAGCGCAAGGGACCAGACTACACCCCGAGGCAGCGACAGCGGAGCCAGAACCCCTTCTGATTCGGCCCACTAGGGCTCAACCCGGGCTACTGGGGGGATACAGGGGGAGTTTTAGCTCTCCTGGGCCCCCTAGCCGCTGGAGAATACTGGACCCTGGACAACAGACAGACTGTGCCAACAGAAACTCCAGTCGGAAGCTGTGGACATTTAAAGGCACTAGCACTTTAAGACCTGTAAGTTCACTACCCAAACTAGTAGCTTTGCTTACCACTCCCCACTGAGTTAAATTTTATATTGCCGGTAATTTAAAAGATTAGATTGTTAATTAGTTATTTAATTGGTGATTTTACTAATTGCTTAGCTTGATTGATTGTATATTTATTATTATTGGCAGATTAATTGAGAGGTTTAATGGGGGGGATATATTCATTTATTTATTAATATGCCATAGATGATCAAAGTTTTTAGCTAATCAAATTAAGGAGATAGGGTTGGGGTTAATTTAAGTAACTACAGACTAAATTAATAGAGGACCAGGCAATTCGGAATTGTGAAATAGAGGAGGGTGAGGGGGGTGAAATTCTGGATAAGACAACTGGGTAGCAAGCTAACTGACACTAGTGAAGGATCGGGTACAGAGTGGATGTCTGGGCTAGGGATCCCAGTGCTCATGGGAAGGGGAAGGTATGACGGTGGGAGCAGACGGAAGTATATGGGAAGGAGGCAGAGAGAAAACAGTGCTCGGCCCTCTTCTGGTCTGCGTCCCATCCCGAGGGTGGCAGGTAGCGGGGCTAAGAGGGAAAGCCAGTCTCCGTCATTGGTGTTATGTAATGCCAGGTCCATAAATAATAAGACCTCAATCCTCAGGGATTACCTGCTTAAGCAGGATATGGACCTTGCTTGCGTGACCGAGACCTGGGTGCGGGATGGAGAGACGGTGGCTCTCTCCCAGATGGCGTCCCCAGGTTACTCGGTCTTTCACCAATCACGGACAACTGGCCGGGGGGGAGGGGTGGCGCTATTTGTACGGGAGGGTTATTCCTTTAGTGCTCTCCCGGCCCCAACGATGGATGGCTTGGAATGTGCCGGTCTGGCGTGGGAAGTGGGGGAGGGGTTGGCGATTTGGCTGGTGTACCGTCCGCCTAACGCACCAGCCAGCGCCTTACCAGCCCTGATGGAGGCGGTGGCGGGCTGGGCGTTGGAGTTCCCAAGGCTTATGGTCTTGGGTGACTTCAACGTCCATGCGGACGACATGGCCTCCAATCAGGCGCTGGACCTAGTGTCTTCCATGGCGACACTGGGACTCTCCCAATTTGTTACCACCCCCACGCATCAGGCCGGGCACATGTTAGACTTGACCTTTGCGTCCGGGATTTTGGTGGACGGTATCGCAGCAGAAGAAGAAGATAGAAGAAGATATTGGATTTATATCCCGCCCTCCACTCCGAAGAGTCTCAGAGCGGCTCACAATCTCCTTTACCTTCCTCCCCCACAACAGACACCCTGTGAGGTGGGTGGGGCTGGAGAGGGCTCTCACAGCAGCTGCCCTTTCAAGGACAACCTCTGCCAGAGCTATGGCTGACCCAAGGCCATGCTAGCAGGTGCAAGTGGAGGAGTGGGGAATCAAACCCAGTTCTCCCAGATAAGAGTCCGCACACTTAACCACTACACCAAACTGGCCATGGTCGGACCACCTAGCCCTCAAGGCTCGTGTGGGTGCGCCTCCTCAACCCTGTACGGGCGGCGAGCCTATTTTGGCTCGCCCACAGAGTCAGATGGACCCTGAGCGGTTCCAAAGGGCTCTGCGGGACCCCTGGCCCCCTAGCAATTCCCTTGATGACCTGGTAGATACCTGGCATGACAGGCTATCCAGGGCCATCAACGAGATTGCACCCCGGCGTCCTCTGCCCCCCGAAGTAGGCTGGCTCCTTGGTACACCTCGGAGCTACGCCAACTGAAACAGGGACTCAGACGACTAGAGAGGCGGTGGCAGCATACTCGTGACGAAGCGACGAGAACATCCTATAGAACGTTTATGAAGTCTTATGAGATGGCAGTCAAAGCCGCAAAGAAGGATTACTTTGCGGTTAGGATTGCATCTGCAAATTCGCGCCCGGCACAATTATTTAAGATAATTGAGAATTTGACCACTCTGCTTCAAGGCAGACCAAACATGAGAGAATTGGAAATAGGCTGTGAGGCTTTTGCGAAATTTTTTGCAGATAAAATCTCGTCGCTCCACCAGGACTTTCATGCCACTTTGGATGCAGTACAAGAACACGGGGCTCCGTGCCTGTCTTCTGATGTTATCTTGGATCACTTCGATGCGCTTAGTCTTGGGGAAGTCGACGAAATCCTCTCAACTGTACGCCCTACAACTTGCGACCTTGACCCATGCCCCTCCTGGCTAATTAAATCTTGCCAGAGGGAGCTTAGATATCCTGTACGGGATATCATAAATAGATCCCTCTTGGAAGGGCAATTTCCAACATCTTTTAAAGAGGCCATGGTCCGCCCTCTCCTAAAAAAGAGTACAGCAGATCCGGCCGAATTGGCGAACTACTGACCGGTCTCGAACCTACCATTCTTAGGTAAGGTTATAGAGAGGGCAGTGGCGTCACAGTTGCAGAGTTTTTTGGATGACACTTCCGCCTTAGACCCCCACCAGTCCGGCTTTCGTCCGGGTTATGGGACGGAGACAGTGCTGGTCGCCTTGGTGGATGACCTGCAGCGGCATCTGGATCGAGGCAGCGTGGCGGTGCTGATGCTGTTAGACCTGTCGGCCGCATTTGACACGGTCGATCATCAGCTACTGGCCCGCTGGCTCGCCGACGCAGGGATTAGGGGGTTGGCCTTACAGTGGCTTTCCTCCTTCCTTGATGGACGGGGACAAAGGGTGGCTATTGGGGGAGAGCGGTCCCGGAGGCATCCACTAGTGTGTGGGGTGCCACAAGGGGCAGTTCTCTCCCCGATGCTGTTTAACATCTATATGCGCCCCCTTGCCCAGATTGCCTTCATTATCAATGGAGGCACAGATAGCGGCCGCTGCCAAGTCCGCGTTCTTTCATCTTCGACGGGCGAAGCAGTTGGCCCTCTTCCTGGAGCGCCATGACCTAGCAATGGTGATCCATGCTACGGTCACCTCGAGACTGGATTACTGCAACGCCCTCTACATGGGGCTGCCCTTGTGCCGAACTTGGCGGCTGCAGCTGGTGCAGAATGCGGCGGCTAGGCTGTTGCTGGGGCTCCCAAGGTGGGAGCACATACAGCCGGGGCTACGCGGACTGCACTGGCTGCCGGTGGTATACCGAGTTCGCTACAAAGTGCTGGTTATCACCTTTAAAGCCCTATATGGCCGAGGACCTACCTACCTGAGGGACCGTCTCTCCCCATATGAGCCCCAGAGAGCGCTGAGTTCAGCTGGAAAAAACCAGCTGAATGTCCCTGGGCCAAGGGAGGCCAGATTGAAGGCCACCCGGGATCGGGCTTTCTTTGTCGCAGCTCCACTGCTGTGGAATCAACTCCCTGAGGAGGTGCGGGCCCTACGATGCTTAGATCAATTCCGTAGGGCCTGTAAGACCCACCTTTTCAAGATGGCCTTCAACTAATGACAAAGCTAGGAAATGCTGCTGAAAATGCTTTTAGTTACTGAATTCCACTGAAGATCTAATGTTTATAACGCCACATTGTTAAATGTTAATTTTAATAATCTATAATTTTGTTTTAACCATGTTTTTATAAGTATAATTGATGTACAGTGTATTTTATGTTGTGAGCCGCCCTGAGCCTGCTTTGGCGGGGAGGGCGGGATAGAGATAAAAAATTATTATTATTATTATTATTATTATTATTATTATTATTATTATTATTATTATTATTATTATTATTATTATTATTATTATTATTATTATTATTGTATTCTCATTAATAACAAAGGTGTCACTTGTATGGGATTTTCATTTATAAACATTATATCATCAGCAAATGCTCTGTACTTATAGGTATATCCTTTTATTTGTAACCCTTCTAAATCTTTTTCTTCTTGAATCTGCATCAATAAAATTTCAAGAGTCATTATAAACAACAATGGTGAAAGCGGGCAGCCTTGTCTAGTACCTTTGCTGATTTTCATTTCATCTGTAAGATCTGCATTAACACACAACCTTGCCCTTTGTTCAGAATATATTGCTTTTATCATTCTTATAAAACTTTCTCCAAGCTGCATCTTATCCATCACTGCAAACATAAAGTCCCAGTTTAAATTATCAAATGCTTTCTCTGCATCCGCAAGGAATAATGCTACTTCTTTTTCTGGATGTCTTTCATAATATTCTACAATATTTACAACAGTTCTAATATTGTCTCTTATTTGTCTTTTGGGAAGAAAACCAGCTTGATCTTCCTTTATAAAATTTATCAAATGTTGTTTAAGTTGTTCTGCCAGAATTCTTGTAAATATTTTGTAATCATTATTCAAAAGCGAAATTGGTCTGTAATTTTTCACATTTGTGGCATCTCTATCTTCTTTAGGTATCAAGGAAATAACGGCTTCTTTCCAAGTATTTGGTACATTCCCTTTGATTCTTATTACATTCATCAGCTTCTGCAATTTTGGTATTAATTCATCCTTAAAAAATTTAAAGTATTTAGCTGTATATCCATCTGGCCCGGGAGCTTTGTCATTTTTCATCGCGTTGATTGCTGCTTCAATTTCTATTTTTTCAATTGGATCATTCAAAACTTTTCTCATATTTTCAGTTAGGGGCTCAATTTTTAATTTTTGTAGATATTCATCTATCTTTTCTCTCTTTACTTCAGCACCTTTAAACAGCTTGGCATAGTATTTAAAAAATTCTCTTTTTATTCCCTCTTGAGTAACTACTTCTCTTCCATCTATCACAATTCTACTAATTATTTTATTTTATTTTCTCTCTTTTTCTTCAGTTGCCACGCCAAATACTTTCCCGTCTTATTTGCCCCTCAAACGATTTCTGCTGAAGCCTTTTCAGGTTCCATTAACAAATGACTTAATTGCGTTTGTAATATTGAAATTTCCCTTAGAATTTTCTTTTTCCCTGGTCTTTTCCTCAGCTCCCCTTCTTTTTTCTTTATTTCATTTTGAATGTCCAATAATTGTTTTTCTTTTTTCCTTTTTCCTGCAAAAGAGGTAAGTGCAAAATGAATTTATCTCAAGTTAATGAGCAGGTTGGATTCAGAAGTGGACCATGTACCATAAGCAGAGATGACCATGGAGTGGGTACCCCAGCCCAAAGAGGACGTAACTGCAGTGACTAAGGGTGTGCATTTGGATCTACCCAAACAAAAAATTTACCCCCAAAGAAGGGAACATTCCCTTTAAATGACTTTTGCAAGCAGGCACCACAGCCAAGTGAAGTTGAAGTGGCAAGTTTACCTGGAAGTGGTGAACTCGCTGTTTGGACTCACATGCATGCAGCGCCCGCTTGCAAAAATCATTTAAAGGGAATGTTTAAAGGGAATACTATAACAGCATTATAGTATTCTAGCAGGGTGGGCCGAGTCTAGTGTGAAATTAGTCAGTTTGGTGTAGTGGTTAAGTGCGTGTACTCTTATCTGGGAGAACCGGGTTTGATTCCCCACTCCTTCACTTGCACCGGCTGGTATGGCCTTGGGTTAGCCATAGCTCTGGCAGAGGTTGTCCTTGAAAGGGCAGCTGCTGTGAGAGCCCTCCTCACAGGGTGTCTGTTGTGGGGGGAGAAGATATAGGAGATTGTAAGCCACTCTGAGTCTCTGATTCAGAGAGAAGGGCGGGATATAAATCTGCAATTCTTCTAAACTGCAGCAGATGCTGTGTTTTGTATGTTTAAAACCTGCCTGAGATAATGGTTTGCTGTTGTGTGAATGCACTGTGTAAAATTTAACATGGTTGATAGTTAATAGATGCCTCAGTTGTGTTTCCCCTGCCCCTGAATAAACTTTGTTCTTGTTCACTTTTTAAAAGTTAACCTTTTTGTTTCTGCCAGTTTATCTTGTCATCCCTCAACTTCTAGTACAGACTGCAGGGGATTTAAACACAGGCCCAGATTCTAATCCCATCAGACCTTTTAAAATTTCCAGTGGAAACCGCAGTACAATGAGGTACATAGAAAATGTGACTGGAAAAAAAACTTCAAGGTGACATGTAGCCCCAGGAAGACCGTAACAGAAACCTTTAAGCTAAGTGGAGGGAGAGAAGAGAGAGCACTTGCAGTTAAATGCCAGTATTCATATAGGGTTGTATTCCGCCATCCATCTGCGAAAGCCCTGAAACCATGAGCTCTCAGCTTTCTTATCCCCTAGCAGCCATTTCCAGTTCTATGAGAATTTCTTCTGCCAGCCTCCAGGTGGGACCTGATTCCCCAGAATTACAGTTCATCTCCAGACTCTAGAGATCAGTTCCCCTGGAGAAAATGGCTGTTTTGAAGGGTGGGCTCTATGCCATTGTACCCTGTCCTCCGCAGGCTCCACCCCCAAATCTCCAGGAGTTTCCCAACCTGTATCTGACAACCCTGCTCCCCATCACCTGCTGGTGGACCTGACAGCCCTAAGCAGGACCCGTGTGGCGTATCAGTCAGATAGATCAAGAGGTTGCAGTGAAGAAGGGGGCCAAATCACTCCTGCCTTCTCCAATTGCACAAGAAGTGAGGGAAACTATTGTCTTGTGTGACTATTACTCAATACAGGTCCTGCAACCCTATTGCACCCATTTCACAGTTTACACTTCAGATACCTGATGGAATTCTGGAAATTAATGGGATATGTGCTGTCCCTGGATATTAGCAATATACGATGGAAAGGGAAGGATGTATAAGAGGTGGAGGGTTGCCATCTATGCCCATTAAGCCAGAAAACGTAAGAGGAGTAAACTTTTACCCAGAATTGCTAAGATGGAAATACAAAACCCCAAAAGTAACTTCATGTATATGTGTGTTTTGTTTTATTTGTTCTAGGTACATGTTGTATGCATTTTAAACAGCCTCAGGGACCCCGAATGGAAAGGCGGCTTTAAAATGTTTCAAATCAGTAACACATTGGGACATTTAATTGTCTGCCAACTCAACACTCAGATGGAGAAGGAAATAAAGAAGGCAAGGAGAAGAGAAAGTTGTGTAATAACTACAGCTACTCTCACATTTCAGAGGCTACTTTGTATGCAGATCATGAGAAACATGACAGTAAAGTCACCCATTATTGCACAACTTTCTCTTCTGCGATGTACACAGAGAAAATAAGAATGTGTCCATCTGGAGCCTAAAAGTAATCAAGTTTGGCACCAGGTGGTCTTCTCTGGGGAGGGTTCCACAATTTTAGTGCCATGGCAGAAGTCTTGTGAGCAAAAATTCTACTTTTTGAGCTACTGACATTAAAGTTGTGAGCTACTGTCATTAAAATTGTGAGCTTTTGCATAAATTAGTGTGCTCTGGGGTCATCCTTCCTGAGCTAAGACAAAAATGTGAGCTGAAGGCTAAAAATCTGTGACTCAGCTTAGAGGGAACACTGATGGTAATATTACTTGTCTGTTGGTTTCAGAAATATTGACTGTGGACAGAACTGGGAAAAAACCCTCACATTCCTAGATTCCTGCATGAATACTTTATTAACCAGTATCAAACTCATTTTATTCAGAACATTTGTATTTCATCTTTCCCCTGTAAAAGTCCATGAAGCAACTCTGAAAACAAATTAAAATGCAACATGTTATCAATTGCATCAGGAAACCCTCATCGCATCAGAAATCATTGGCAGCACACAACCTAATCAAACAGGCAGTCCCTTAGCAATTCTTCAGAATAATGCACAGATCTTGCTAAAACCTCATAAAATAATCAGCAGTGAATAAAAATGGAGAAGCAGCACTGTGAGAGGAAAGGTGATTCTTTTTCTTTGTTTTTTCTTGCCAAGAGATGCTGAGTCCCACCAATATCCTCCAGCATGATATCGCTGCTAGAGTTCAATTACTATGCTCCCCCTGTCCTTACAGCGGATAAACTATGCTCCCTATGCTCCCCCTGTCCTTACAGTGGATAAACTGCTGACTGAGGCAAACTCCTTGCATTAGGAGATGCCTCAAAATGTTCACCAGGTCTTCTTGCTCATCTGTTTTTTAAATTTTCTTTGTTTATTTAGGTATTTATCATCTACCTTTGATTTATTATCTAAGCCGGAAAGAAATTCGGCGGATGGGAAACTCCTTCCACTCTGAAACTGCTAAAACTTGTACTCTGAGCCAAAGGGGTATGAGCATCAGCATCTCTACTTATTACTGACCAACATAATCTCAGTCGTCTGTGGACTCAGCATCAGTTTACTGGCTCTTATCTAGCCCATGATTACCCTCACACATTCATTCCTTGTATCCACGAACCCATTAAAAAAAAGTGAAATAGAGTTGGGTGTCATCAGAAAACTGATATTAAAACAGCAGTCACCTGGAGTTTTGGGATGAGGAGGTCAGAATAGAACAGGACTTCACAACATAATGTCAATTTGTAGTTCCCTAGCACCACCTTCTGAAAGTGGAGAACTGGCAAAGCTTAGTACAGTCAGTACTGATCTCAGTGAACAAATCTGGAAGGATACTGTAGTAGATGATACTAAAAGCTGCCAAGAGAATCAAAAGTGATTCTGAGGCATTTCTGGAAAAAAACATGCCTCATATTCAGAAGCATCAGTATCAAGCTATCCGGTTTCCATGTGATAAGAAATCTAGAATTTCCAGCTTATATTGTGTGTCACTTGAAAATTGTTGTTAATACGCATTGTGGAAGCTCAGGGCTTATTCTCTCCTATACTGGCAGCTGGCACATTACCTGCTCCTGAATTATTGTAAGTTAAAAAGAGTAAGAAAGAGAGACAGGAAGGAAGGCAAAATAAAAGAAGGCAAAAGTTTGGGGAAATGAAAAAGGGGACAAAAACAAATTGAGATGTTATGAAAACAATGAGGAAAGCAAGGTTAGTTGGCAATGAGCTTATGTCCCTTTTCTAGTCTATATTTGGAAAGTACGACTCCATTCTCACACAAAAGAAGCATAAAATATGAGTGTTTGACCTCTCTCCATAATAATTCTGATTACTAGGATTTTCCCTGTGTGACAAAAGAGTTATTATCCTGTAAAATCTGTTGAAGGTTCTGTTTACCATAACTAGTGGTTAATAAAAGCTCTTCATATAAAATGGCTTCTCCAGATTTGCACTGTTGTAAGGAACTCATGTATAAGGGCCCAGGGCCCAGTATTAATACTATATCAATAGCTCTGGCTGTCCATCAATACCTCTGGCTGTCTTTCAGTTTGGAGGATTTGTGCCTCTGATGTTCACCTAGTTCTAAAAAGTCTTACCATCTGTTATGCCCAGCTGAGGCCTCATCTCCATACAGGGCCTGGTATGTAACCCTCACAGAACAAGTGTTGAACTGAACCGTTCAGTTCAGTCATGGGACTGAGTCTTCTTCAATGGTTGGTTCTCCAAGATAGCTGAAGAGCAAAACTGTTACTGGCAAATAGGAACAGCTCTAAAAATTCTGGAAATTGCTATATGACAAAATATAGGAATTACTGCAGGACCCTATTTTGCAGCTGCTATTACAGGTAAGAGAAGGGGCTAGGATGGTTAGAAAAGGAAGGAGAAGGAGCTTTCATAAAGTGCTGAAAGGACAATTGGGGGCCTTTCTATAATATGTTGAGCTTCCTGATAGAACACACCTAACTGTAACCAAGGCTATGTTCTACTGATGGGTGAGCAGAACAGTAGCTACTGGGGACAACCTTTTGACATGCTCAATGAGAGCGACATCAGGCCACAATTGTGTCAACTTCTTTTCTGTGTTTGTTTCGTATTAACTTGTAATGATTGTACATCTACACATACTGACTAGTATTCTCATACTCCACTCAGCCAGATTTGAAGCCTTCCTCCTGTAGAAATGGCTGTTCCTCCACTGGGACTTTGCTCAGCAAAGTGATGGAATTCAAGTCAGTGGACTGTGAAAATAAAATAGCACAAAAGTGAGTTGGGCCTGGCGTTTATTTCCCATTTTTTTCTACCTTAAGGATTCTCAAAGCAGTTTACAATCTCATTCCCTTCTTCTCCCCACAACAGGCTCTTTGTGAGTTAGGTGGAGCTGAGAGAGCTCTGAGAGAACTGTGATGGGCCAAAGGTCATTTCATGAGAAGTGGGGAATCAAACCTGGATCTTCAGATTACAGTCCTCCACTTTTAACAGCTTCACAACTACTCTTTCTTTACAGAGTAAAAACTGAGTATTTTACATGATAGTATAGCAACCATTTTTAGGACCCAATTTTAATGGACTGATCTGTAATACAGAGGAAGATAAAATGATCTGGTCTAGAGAGAATTGTTTATGGACAAAAGTTTCTGAGTTTAAAAATGCCACCTACAGTTAGATTATAGTACTGCAGCTCAGAAATACCAAAGTTTATGTGTAATGTTGATATAAGCAAATAAAGCTACCACATATTTTTAAAAATCTTACAAACAATACTTTTAAGAGTGTACCTTGAAAGGAAGACTGCATTACATTGTTTAAATCTCATTGATTCTTTATAGAGGCCTAATTTATAGGGTTACCAATTCTAGAGTATGAAATTCCTGGAGATTCTGGAACCGGATAAGGGCAGGGTATGGGGACAAGGGGAGGGACAGGGGGCTCAGTGGGGTATAATGACATAGAGACCACCTTCCAAAGCAGCTATTTTCTCTAGGGGAACTCATCTCTGTAGTTTGGAGATCAGATGTAATTCTAGAAGTTCCTGGCCCCACCTGGAAGCTGGCAGCTCTAGGCCTTAACACATTTTCTTTGGCTCTAGATTACTAATAAGAACAAAATACAGATGCTGCTGAAGAACTTAATAATTGGAGAGAAACTTAATAATTTACATTTAAAGCAGGGATATCATTTTCAGGAGCGACAGTTTTCTAGAACCATAGAGCTGGAAGGGACCCAGGGGTCATCTAGTCCAACTCCCCTGCACAACACAATTCATAGCTACCTCCTTCCCCCTCTTCCCCAGTGACCCCTGCTCTTTGCCCAGATGAAGGCATAAAACTTCCAGGATCCCTGGGCTATCTGTCTTGGAAGAAAATTCCTTTCTGACACCAAAGTGGCAATCAGCATTACGTAGGGCATATAAGAACAGGCCACAAAAACCAAGCACTGGCTCATCACTTAGTGCCCCCCTCCCTCTCATGATCTCCCTAAATGTCATTAAAAATTGCTGAAAATGTACATAATTTTGTCTTAATATCAAAGACAAAATGTACAGCTGCTTTGTAGGATAATTAAAATACCAGGCATTGTAACTTGAGCTTTTAAAATAAATGTATAACCAACTACAGGTTGACTATTAACTCATTCATTTAAAAAGAATTTAAACCAGTAATTTTCCATGTTGAAAACCACCTTTGTATAGGAACTACTTTCTTTACTATCCATGGCTTCATCAGAATTAAAACAGAATCTAGAGGTGAGGCAGTTTGTGATGTGGTTGTAATAATTGTTACTTATAGAGGGATGTTGGATCTAGTATCAGCATAATGTTGGGAAAGTTATTTAAATTGTTTCTATCTTTTTTTGTAGACCAGTTTGTTCGTGCTTTTGTAATTCCTGTAATAATTTTAACATATACACGTTGTAAACTTAACATATATTTAAAAAAACAACAACACTGCACTACAGAAAGTATCTGGAGCTTAGGCTGAGAAACGTTACTTCCTTTTCTAATTAATCTGGCAAATAAGTCTGTGATTAATTTAAAAAATAATTTTATTAAATAGTCTATAGATAAGAGGACACATCATTTGTATTCTAAATTAAAATTAACTGTAAAACTTAAGTTAAATCAACAAAATAACACCATTGGTTTTAAAATCACTAGATGTTCCCCTTGATCTGCGCTTCATAAAAATTATGTTTTATCCTTTTCCAGGAAGAAGGCATGATCATAAGACATCTGAGAACACTTCTTCCATCTGTAGTCAGAAAACTAATTCGATCAGATAAACTTAGCATTAGTAATACATCTGGAATGTCAGAAGGTGAGTGAACTTTTAAATGCAAGAAAGACACTATGTTATTCCTTGTCTATTAAAGAACAACAGGGGAAGACCTTGAAAAGGAATGAGAAACAGCTAGATAAAGAAACGTTATAACCTAAAGCATTTTGAATTAAAATCTTCTTCCACATAGGCTTCTGCCAATTTTGCAGGCTCCTTCCTGCCCCCAGTCTGCTGGCCAGCAGGGGGAAGCCCTGCCCCAACAGCCACCATGTGCCTTTCCACGTTAAGGCTAGAAGAAGCTTGGATACAGCTTGCTTTTTAGAAGGTGTGTGTGCCTTTAAATCCATAGGATCCAGGCTGAATGGGGACAGGGCGAGCAGCAGAAGAACACGGCTGCTCCCAGTGAACTGCTACAAAGGAAGGGAAACCAGCATAACAAAATGAGGGTTTGTTTTGCCTTCCTTTCAGAAGTCGCTTGCACAGTAAAATATAGAATAAAGAGTAAACTAGAAACTTTGGTATGAGGAACTTGGTTGAATATTACATTCAACAACTCTGTGAGCAAATTGCTCCAGTAAGATCACAAAAGGATCACAAAACTGTTTGTTTTGCTGCTTTGTGTGTGTGTGTGTGTGTGTGTGTGAGAGAGAGAGAGAGGTCAAAGAATTAGATTCCCTTCTAGAAATGCTTTGGGTCGAAATAGAGGGCCCAAAAAGAAATTTAACTATGTGAGTTTGTTATTGCCCACCAAATCAAAAGATAGAGAATGGTTATAATATGATGGAAGGTTACGTAAAAACTGTCGTAATAGGTGATTTTAACTACCCGCAGATTGATTGGGTCAGTATGTGTTCAGGTTGAGAGAAAGAGATTGAGTTTCTAGATGCTCTCAATGACTGTGCTATGGAGCAGATGGTCACAGAACCTACCAGGGGTTGGGTGATCCTGGATTTGGTCCTAAGTAATGCCCAAGACTTGGTGAGAGATGTAAAAGTGATCGCATCGCTTGGGAGCAGTGACCATAACGTTATTGATTTCACCATTTGTATAAATAGGGAGTTGCCCCAAAAGACCAGCACAACCACATTTAACTTTAAAAGGGGTAAATTCTCTGAGATGAGGAGGCATGTGAAGAGGAAACTGAAAGGAAAGGTAAACACAGTCAAAAACCTTGGGGAAGCTTGGAGACTATTTAAAACTACAGTCCTAGAAGCTCAGATAAAATATAAACCACAAGTTAGGAAAGGCACAAACAGGTATAAGAAAAGGCCTGCATGGTTAACAAACAAAGTAATGGAAGCTGTAAAAGGTAAGAAGGGCTTCTTTAAGCAGTGGAAAGCTAGTCCAAGTGAGATTAATAAAAAGGAACACAGGCTGTGGCAAATCAAATGCAAGATTGTGATTAGCCAGGCAAAAAGAGACTATGAGGAGCATATTGCAAAAAACATAAAAGACCAACAATAAAATTTTCTTCAAATATATTAGAAGCAGGAAACCAGCCAGGGAGGCAGTGGGGCCCTTGGATGACCAAGGGGTAAAAGGATTACTGAAGGAGGATAGGGAAATGGCTGATAAGCTGAATGCATTTTTTGCCTCAGTCTTCATTGTGGAAGATGAGAAGCGTTCTTCACCCAAAGGGTGATTAACATGTAGAATTCACTGCCACAGGAGGTGGTGGCGGCCACAAGTATAGCCACCTTCAAGAGTGGTTTAGATAAAAATATGGAGCACAGGTCCATCAGTGGCTATTAGCCACAGTGTATGTGTGTATATAAAAATTTTTTGCCACTGTGTGACACAGAGTGTTGGACTTGATGGGCCATTGGCCTGATCCAACATGGCTTCTCTTATGTTCTTATGTTCTTATGTTTGCCTGGTCCAGAACCACTTGTTTTGGAAGGCGTGTTGAAAGACCTGAATCAAATTGAGGTGACAAGAGAGGAGGTCCTACAACTGATTGATGAATTAAAAACTAATAAGTCACCAGGTCCAGATGGCATACATCCAAGAGTTCTGAAAGAACTCAAAGGTGAACTTGTGGATCACCTGACAAAAATATGTAATCTTTCATTGAAATCTGCCTCCGTTCCTGAGGACTGGAAGGTAGCAAATGTCACCCCCATCTTTCAAAAGGGTTCCAGAGGAGATCCAGGAAATTATAGGCCAGTCAGTCTGACTTCAATAACAGGAAAGTTGGTAGAAAGCATTTTCAAGCACAGAATGAGTAGGCACATTGATGAATACAAGTTATTGAGGAAGACTCAGCATGGGTTCTGTAAGGGAAGATCTTGCCTCACTAACCTGTTACAGTTCTTTGAGGGGGTGAACAAACATGTGGACAAAGGAGACCCAATAGATGTTGTTTACCTTGACTTCCAGAAAGCTTTTGATAAAGTTCCTCATCAAAGGCTCCTTAGTAAGCTTGAGAGTCATGGAGTAAAAGGACAGTTCCTCTTGAAGATCAAAAACTGGCTAATTAATAGGAAGCAGAGAGTAAGTATAAATGGGCAGTCTGCACAGGGGAGGACAGTAAGCAGTGGGGTGCCTCAGGGCTCAGTACTGGGTCCCATGCTCTTTAACTTGTTTATTAATGATCTGGAGTTGGGAGTAAGCAGTGAAGTGGCCAAGTTTGCAGATGACACTAATTTGTTCAGGGTGATGAGAACCAGAGAAGATTGTGAGGCACCACAAAGGGATCTGTTGAGGCTGGGTGAGTGGGCGTCAACGTGGCAGATGAGGTTCAATGTGGCCAAGTGCAAAGTAATGGACATTGGGGCCAAAAATCCCAGCTATAAATACAAGTTGATGGGGTGTGAACTGGCAGAGACTGACCAAGAGAGAGATCTTGGGGTCGTGGTAGATAACTCCTTGAAAATGTCAAGACAGTGTGCGATTGCAATAAACAAGGCCAACGCCATGCTGGGAATTATTAGGAAGGGAATTGAAAACAAATCAGCCAGTATCATAATGCCCCTGTATAAATCGATGGTGCGGTCTCATTTGGAATACTGTACAATTCTGGTCACCGCACCTCAAAAAGGATATTATAGCATTGGAAAAAGTGCAGAAAAGGGCAACTAAAATGATTAAAGGTTTGGAACACTCTCCCTATGAAGAAAGGTTAAAACGCTTGGGGCTCTTTAGCCTGGAGAAACGTCGACTGTGGGGTGACATGATAGAGGTTTACAAGATTATGCATGGGATGGAGAAAGCAGAGAAAGAAGTGCTTTTCTCCCTTTCTCACAATACAAGAATTCATGGGCATTCAATGAAATTGCTGAGCAGTCAGGTTAAAATGGATAAAAGGAAGTACTTCTTCACACAAAGGTGATTAACATGTGGAATTCACTGCCACAGAAGGTGGTGGCGGCTACAAGCATAGCCAGCTTTAAGAGGGGACTGGATAAAAAAATGGAGCAGAGGTCCATCAGTGGCTATTAGCCACAGTCTATATATATGTTTGTGTGTGTGTGTATACACACACACATATATTGGCCACAGAGTGTTGGACTGGATGGGCCACTGCCCTGATCCAACATGGCTTCTCTTATGTTCTTATGAGAGAGGACCTGTAGCTGGGGGAAGAGGAAATGAAGACTGTATTCAGGGGAACTGCACTGCTGTGTTTTTCTTTATTTGTTTTAGGGAATGTGAAAGTACTGACTCCACTCCCAAAGTCTCCTGGCTCCACTCCCAGTCAGATTTTTTTGAGTTAAACTTGGCAACCCTACTTCCATGGCAACTGAGTTCTATCACGATATAATGCCACTTTTTTGCTATTTTCTAGTTATTACATTGCTGTACTATCAAGATTTTTGAATTAGAAATCTTTGTCTGAGTAGCCTGGCTTTTAAAAAACAACACACATGCTACAATTACACTGGGACATCACACTAAGCCACTCTGGGGTGAGGGGAAGGGCCGTGGCTCAGTGGTAGAGTATTTCCTTTGGATATAGAGAGTCCCAGGTTGAGTCCCCAGCTTCTACAGTTAAAAGGGTCAGGAAGGAGGTGCTATGGAAGACCTCCACCAGAGACCATGGAGAGCTTCTGCCAGTCTAAGTAGATGATACGGACCTTGATAGGCGAATGGTAGAATTCAGTATAAAGCAGCTTTACATGATTCATGTGACTGTGACATCTAGGCTTCTGGTTAACTAGGAGAAAAATGCTCTGGCCATTTAATAGAGGCATGGTATGTTAAACTGGGCAGTTGAAGCTTTTCATAACATGGATATAAATAATATCACCTAGTATTGCTGCATATCAAGCTGATTTTAAAGGGACCGGTTTAAATGTTAGCAATACCGGTACTAGTAGCACCTCAGTGGTGGTCATTCCATTAACATTGGGTAAACAGGACAGCCACAAACCAGGATTATATACTAGAGTTACAACCCAGTTTGTGAATTCTGAGTTGTAGTAGTTCCATTGCAAGACTTCCAGGTTTAAACCAGATTATTTTGTAGCAACGCCCCCTTGCCTCTACGTAATTGTAGCCGTAGAGTGGCAAAAAAAAAAAAAAATCCCATTCCTGTTGCTGTTTCATTTATGAAAGGTATTGTTACAATATAACATTCAGCCAAAATTATGTTGATTGTATAGTAACTAAGAAAAGTGTGAGACACTAAGTAACTTAGTAACTAAGAAAAGTGTGAGACACTCCACAAAACAACCTCATTTGTAACTGCTTTGCCGAGAGAGTAACTTTGGACATTAAGATTTACTTATCACCATAGCCATACTCTTTGTACTATTTATGCCACAAATTCTAACTTCTCATTTACAGACATCACTCTTTGTGGCTTGTGGGTGTTTACAGAAATGCATAAAATAAAACTTGACTCATTGGTTTAATATAGCAGACCTACTAATCACTGCTATTTAAAGTTGTTTGTCCTTTTTCATTTGTTTTTGCTTTTTTGTCATAAGTTTTAAAATAACAGACTGTCAAGTCCCTGCCATTGAAAGAGAGCTTGCTAAAGTGCCTTGTATTAAAACTAGCCATTAGTGAAGAAACAGTCATGAACCTGTAGCATACCCATCTCCTTCCTTTGGAAATTAAAAAATAATCAGAAAACTGGCATTGAAATAGAAAGTTCAGTTCTGAAACATAACCCTGGATTCTTGTTAGCCTAGTATTTATTGCCAGTAGCTGAATACTAAACTAAAATTAGAAGAGAGAGCTTAAAGTACATATGAGTTTTAGCTTCGTGTTATCACAAGCAAACTAAAATTCATAGTAGCATCTACAATAATAAAAGGATTGGTTTGTCTGTGGCAAATTCAAGCTGTGCTGAAAGCTTTCAGCCTACATGCTGTTGTGTGGTCTGTTGCCAGTTGTACGGATTACTGTTCTTGGATCTGATTTGATATATCTGTAGTAATTTTGATGTGATTAATTTTAATGTTGTTCTAATGCTGTAAGCTGCCCTGGGTCCACTTGCGGGATAGGGCAGGGTATAAATCGAAAAATTAAATTAAAATTAAATTAATTCATTGGAAATAAAACTAGGTGTTTCAAAATTGGCCACTAGCTTCAGAATGATTGTGGGAGTGGCAGTGTCAAAAATGAAGGAATCTGAAATCCTTGCCCATATTGCTCAAATAACCTCTAGAATATCCCTGTGCTATTTGCAGTGGAAGTAATGGTTTACTCACTAGAAGTCAGGAAGGTGGAGGGAGCACTGGTTCAGATAATAGGGAAATATTCCCATCCTTTGAAAAGCGAACAATCTATCTGAGCAGCATTTCAAACACCACTCCTTTCTCTGTGACTGTATATGCCCTCCTACAAAAGTTGTCCTGGCAACCACTGAAACTCTTTGAGGCATCTGTTTTTGCAGACTTCAGTCAGGGTCAAAGTCTTCCTGCAAGGGGAAGCAAAGTCTCAGCTAGAAGATACTGGGTTGTTTGGATGGTTTGTGAAGGAAGGCTTCCCAATCTTTTTGAACCTGTGGGCACCTCTGGAATCCTGACACACTGTGGTGGGCATAGCCACAAAATGGCTCCCTTAAGATGGCTGCCACTGCAGTTGGAACTAGGCAGAGAATGATTGCTACAGCTTAACTTCAGTCATACAGTAAAGATCTTTGCGATGTAGTAGCAAATTCCCATGTGAATTTGTACTGCTCCATGGCACAGAGTGTTAAAGCTGCAGGACTGCATTCCTAAGCTCTGGTCATGATTTGAGTTCGATCCTTGGTGGAAGCTGGGTTTTCAGGTAGCCGGCTCGAGGTTGACTCAGCCTTCCACTCTTCCGAGGTCGGTAAAATGTGTACCCAGCTTGCTGGGGGGAAAGCGTAGATGACTGGGGAAGGCAATGGCAAACCACCCCAAAACATTGTGAAAGCAACATCACCCCAGAGTCAGAAACGACTGGTGCTTGCACAGAAGACCTTTGCTTTCCTTAGATTTATAATTAATCCCTTGCCTAAGGAAGGATTCTGGAAACAGGAGAGAAGTCAGCATCCCTATTGCAGCATTATTTCATGGGAATTAGGAATGAGGATTGCACATCTTTTCTGTGATTGAATTTGGATGTTGGGATTGGAGGCTTCAAGTATACCCATCCCCATAGGGTATAGTGGAGAATCAATTCATGGATATCTGGGGCTCTGTGGAGGGGCTATTTTAAGTAGAGGCACAAGATTTTCAGCATAGCGTCTGGTGCCTCTCCTCAACACCCCCCCCCCCCCATTTCAAAAAGATTGGATCAGGGGGTCCGGTTCTATGAGCCCCCCAAATGGTGCTCCCATCCTCCATTATTTCCAATTGTGGGAAGACATTTAAAAGGAGTGTGGTCCCTTTAAATGTGATGGCCAGAACTCCCTTCAGAGTTCAATCATGCTCTTCACAACCTTGTTCTTGGCTTTACCCCCAAAGTCCCCAGATATCTCTTGTGTCAGACCTGGCAACCCTAGCTATAACAATGGAAGATTGCAGTTGAATCAAATAAATAATCTTCATGAGCCCTTTTTGACTTTACTAAGAAGTAACTCAAATGCAATATAGTTTCAAAACAATATTGTCAAATAAACATATTTTCAAATGATATCATTTGGTTGTACAAAAATTATAAAATACCCTTAATTTAATATCCAAGGCAGAGTTTACCCCCACTGTAGCAGTTTACTTCCATTTGAACCTGGAAAACACAGTTTCATGCAGATTTATCTTGCAGTGAACAACAGTAAAAGCTCAAAGACAAGCATAAAAAGCACAAGCATTGTGTTGCTTTGCACACAAGTAATTTTATGCAAAATGCTCAAGATTAGAAGAAAGCTCTTTGCTCTTTTATTTCCATAATTATTTGTTAATCAATAGTTGTAATTTAGCTATTAGTTATTATAACTCTTTACCATATATGCATAGATATCGAACCATTGACTATAATTGTTACATAAATTAATATGTTGTTGATAAACTGAATTGTTATATTGGGTTGGATTCAGATTAAATTTTCTGCTAATGGGGGTGAGGGTGGAATTTCCACCAGTTCCCTCTTCCTGCTACAGACTCCTGGTTTGCCTCTCGTGCTGTTCTTGAGAGTTTCCTGTACCCCAAAAGCAGCATTTTTGGTAAATGAGTGGGATGCAGCAGGAGGAAGTAGGTTGGAAATTTTTGTTCCACTTACTGAAGAGCCTTGCATGAGTAGAAAATTTAGTCTGGCTCCAACCCATTAAATTATGTATCAAAAATAGGCTTCCCAATCCTCAGGTCCCCCATTTTTACAGGCTTCCCCCCGCCCCCAGCCAACTGGCCGGCAGGGGAAGCCTCGCCCCCACAGTCATCATGTACCTTTAGAGCTCCGGCAGGTTTAGAAACCTGCAAATAGGTCCGTTTTAAAAATGTGCGCCTTTAAAGCTGAGCCGGAAGCTGGAAACAGGAAGCGCTTCATGGGAAAGGGTCAGTAACAATTTTGTCAGAGAACAGCCCCTCCCTTTGTTTTGTTTCAGAGCAAGTAAAGTTGTGCAGGAACCAGACCCAGTAAGTGTTTGTGTGTGTGAGAGAGGGAGGGAGGGGGCAGGGGATTCCTTGGTTTGGAGGTCCTCCCCCTGTTTTAGAAAGCAGGGGCGGGAGGGAAATGTCTACGGGGCACTCTGTTATTCCCTGTGAAGAACGATTCCCATAGGGAATAATGGGGAATTGATCCGCAGGTCTTGGGGGCTCTGGGGGGGCTGTTTTTTGAGGTAGAGGCACCGGCACCAAATTTTTAGTATAGCATCTAGTGCCTCTCCCCAAAATACCGCCCCCCCCCCAAGTTTCAAAATCGATTGGACCAGGGGGTCCAATTTTATGAGCCCCAAAAGAAAGCGCCCCTATCCATTATTTCCTATGGAAGGAAGGCATTTTAAAAGGTGTGCTGTTCCTTTAAATGTGATGGCCAGAACTCCCTTGGAGTTCAATTATGCTTGTCACACTCTTGTTCCTGTCTCCACCCCCAATGTCTCCTGGCTGTACCCTGAAAGTCCCCAGATATTTCTTGAATTGGACTTGGCAGCCCTAATCAAAATATATGCTATTTAAGTTGTTTCATAAAACTAATTAGAAGCCAAATGCTGTATGTTTGAATGTTCTCGTGTTCTAATGTATTTCTTTTACAGAATAACTCTTTTTTTCCTAACAAAATATCTTGGAAATACTGATTGCTATAAGAGAAAAATACGGCCAGATGCATCTTTTAGAGTTAGTTCAAGAAGCATGCAAGGGCAGAGTCTATATAAAATAATATTGTGAGTGCAGCAAGCTGTGGAGTTGGTGAGTGAAGGGAGTAGGGGTGGCCCTGCTACAAAATATAACTCTTGATATCTGTATCATGCACAGTCACCAAGAAAATCAAAACTGCTAAGTGACATGACTTAGAGAGGCTGCGGTTATTGTACAGTATATTCCTCAAAATTGGTGCCACTATCACCTGGTATGAAACTATACTGTTCGCAGCAGAAGGGAGAGAGCTTTTTTTTTTTTTTAGGAGAAACACACAGGAACACAGTTCCGACTGGCTTGACATCAGGAGGTGTTGCCTAATATGCAAATGAGTTCCTGCTGGACTTTTCCTTAAAAAAAAAGCCCTGAGAAAGAGAGTTCTGAAGGCCAAATGAAGCTAAACCTTAGCCAAAATTACAGCTTTAGGATCAAAAGCAGAAATCAATGTAGGGTAGCAAATTATTCCCGGCTTTCTCATGTTTAGATAAGTTTGAACTTGAGGTAGGAAAAAGAGGACAATTTCCAGAAATGTCTGAACAAAGAATGTGGCAATGTATCTGGTTCAAAGTGACTATAAGGTGATGTTGCAAAAGAGAGATTGTTAAAAGCTTGTTTCTTCATTTTAGTAACTAGCAGCTATGCCCAAATAAACAGAGGAATGTATGTGCAGTATATATAAAAAGTTAATTTTCATTTTAAAAACATGCTTACAGGATTTAAACAGGCAAATGTTATAATTCTGCACAAATCTCTTGCGGATGACTTTGAAAAATTTTGCCATGCAAATGAAGGGCCTGTTCCACTGCTTTACAGAAGTAAACCAGGAGAATGGAAATGCCCCACTATGAGCACTGATTCCGATATCAGGTAAGCATGAAGTCAGATGATCGAACACAGGTCTGACATGAATGCAAAAATGTCAATTTAGCACACTAAGAGTCTTGTCTGCAGTTTACAGCTACAGCTCTTGCTACTAAATAAAGAGTATATGAAAGCGTTTGTTTGTTTGTTTTTGAAACCAGGTTTGGGATTGCCAAAATTAACAGGACTAAGCTAAACATTACTGTTTTTAAAGAGTTGTGTTCCCCATAGTACACAGTTGAGGATGGTGCGAAGGCAGCGCTGATGAAAGCGCGCGCGAGAGAGAGTACACAGTAGCTGAGGGAAATGGTTCTTCCCCCCAACCTGAGCTATTTTCCCATGTTGTGGGGAAGTTACTTGACTGATGTTGCTGTTCCATACAGAATATCTATGCACAAGAAACAGCAAAACTGGGGAAATTGGAAGGAAGTAAGGTACAAAATGGTTTGGCTCCCCACAGCTTTACAAATTAATGTAGCCTTAAACTTGTAGTACAACTGCCTGCATGTTATAGCCATTTGAGTATTATAACTGTAAAGATCTTTGTTAAGCACCATAAAGTTCAGATAAGGAGGGCTTGAATTCAGCAGGAGCTCTCAGGAGTACAGCTCCTGAACCTTTATGAGGATTCTCCCTCTTCCTCCCCACCTACCTACCTTGTCCATTGAATAGTAGGTTCAACTGCAGCATAACAATCCATGGATGAGCTCCACCGCCTGTTTTTCTACAAAATGACCCCTGATAAGTAATCAAGACCTGAAACAAAATTTTAAACTAATGTGAAACATTGCTAACTTTTCATATGAAATTACATTTTAATTTTTTAAAAATCTGGAAAGACTTTCAGGAGCACATTGAATAAACCTAAATCCCAAGATTTGTTAATACATTTGCCATTTCCAGTACTCCTTAGAATGGATGCGGTCAACCATATTGTCCTTATTTTTCTAGAAGCCCTAAATCAAGGCCAATAATATTCCTGGAAGGAACATTATTGTCTTGATTAACACAGAAGTATGAATGCAGCTACACTTACAATGCCTTTCTCATCTCCCATTTTGATGTATGAAGGCAACTAGCAGCTCTGAGAACACTGATCACCTGTTGGGAGCACCTTTTTGTTGGGTTTGAGGCTTTGTGGATAATTCTAAGTATGATAAATGCAACCTCAAGACTTGAGCTCAGGAGGTTCACTTAAATACACACATGCTGCAGCATAGGGGGTGAAAGAATTGATGCATGAAATTTTAAGTAACTGACTTCTTAGTGTGTTGATAATGTTCATTTCGTTTAATAGAACTGACTGTCTGCAGTACAGGAAATATGAGAATGGATTATGTACAGGAATTCTGACAAGCTTGAAGGAATATTCTGAACAGTTGAAAGACATGGTGACTTTCTATCTGGGCTGTAGTTTCACGTTTGAAAAGGCAGTCCAGAAGGTTGGCATCCCTGTAAGAAATGTTGAACAGAAATGTAACGTAAGCATGTACAAGGTAAGAACAGAGAATTAAATGCATTTCATGATCATTAAAGCCAATGAAACCAGCTACCTTTTGCTGGAGTTGCTGCAACTACCTTTTGCTGGATTTAGGTCAAACAGTGTAATTTCAAAAGTTGGCTATTTTGTAGTGGTATTGCTTGTGGTGTTATGAAAAGATTTCCAAGAAGTTCCTGAAGACTGGAAGGTGGCAAATGTCACTCCCATCTTTAAAAAGGGTTCCAGAGGAGATCCGGGAAATTATAGGCCAGTCAGTCTGACTTCAATACTGGGAAAGTTGGTGGAAACTTTCTCTCAAAGAGAGAATTAGTAGGCACATTGATGAACAAAAATTATTGAGGAAGATTCAGCATGGGTTCTGTAAGGGAAGGTCTTGTCTCACTAACCTGTTAGAGTTCTTTGAGGGGGTGAACAAACATGTGGACAAAGGGGACCCAATAGATGTTGTTTACCTTGACTTCCAGAAAGCTTTTGATAAAGTTCCTCATCAAAGGCTCAGTAAGCTCGAGAGTCATGGAGTAAAAGGACAAGTCCTCTTGTGGATCAAAAACTGGCTAATTAATAGGAAACAGAGAATGAGTATAAATGGGCAGTTTTCACAGTGAAGGACGGTAAGCAGTGGCTCAGTATTGGGTTCCATGCTTTTTAACTTGTTCATTAATGATTTGGAGTTGGGAGTAAGCAGTGAAGTGGCTAAGTTTGCAGATGACACTAAATTGTTCAGGGTGGTGAGAATCAGAGAGGATTGTGAGGCATTCCAAAGGGATCTGTTGAGGCTGAGTGAGTGGGTGTCAACATGGCAGATGAGGTTCAATGTGGCCAAGTGCAAAGTAATGCACATTGGGGCCAAAAATCCTACCTATAAATACAAGTTGATGGGGTGTGAACTGGCAGAGACTGACCAAGAGAGAGATCTTGGGGTCGTGGTAGATAACTCACTGAAAATGTCAAGACAGTGTGCGATAGCAATAAAAAAGGCCAACACCATGATGGGAATTATTATGAAGGGGATTGAAAACAAATCAGCCAGTATCATAATGCCCCTGTATAAATCGATGGTGTGACTTCATTTGGAGTGCTGTGTACAATTCTGGTCACCGCACCTCAAAAAAGATATTATAGCAGAAAAGGGCAACTAGAATGATTAAAGGGTTGGAACACTTTCCCTATGAAGAAAGGTTAAAACACTTGGGGCTCTTTAGCTTGGAGAAACGTCGATTGCGGGGTGACATGATAGAGGTTTACAAGATTATGCATGGGATAGAGAAGGTAGAGAAAGTACTTTTCTCCCTTTCTCACAATATGAGAATTTGTGGACATTCAATGAAATTGCTGAGCAGTCAGGTTAGAACTGATAAAAAGGAAGTCCTTCACCCAAAGGGTGATTAACACATGGAATTCACTGCCACAGGAGATGGTGGCAGCTACAAGCATAGACAGCTTCAAGAGGGGATTGGATAAGCATATGGATTAGAGGATCATAGCCATCAGTGGCTATGAACCACAGCGCATTGTTGGAACTCTCTGTCTGGGGCAGTGATGCTCTGTATTCTTGGTGCTTGTGTATGCACAATGGGAATGCTTCTAGCCCCACTGGTGGACCTCCTGATGGCACTTGGTTTTTTTGGCCACTGTGTGACACAGAGTGTTGGACTGGATGGGCCATTGGCCTGATCCAACATGGCTTCTCTTATGTTCTAATACTAAAAATATGGAATCAGCACACAATACAAAAATTATTTAGCTCAGGTGTAAGCAATCCTAGTTATGTGAGGCTTTGTGCTGTGTCACACAGCAGATTACATGGTTTCTACATGGTTTACTTCTAGACATGCTGTAGCCTCTGGAAGAAGAAGGAATAAAGGGAAGGGCTAGATTTAGATCAACTGGTTGCATCCTGTTCACCATACACCGCCTGCCTTTGTTCTAGATTGTTGATTTATGTAAACTATGAGGATTCTTTCATATTTCTAATGAATGTTATGAATATGTTAAGCTTCTTATTTCAATTCTTTAAGTCTTTATAATATTAAAATGAAAGAGACTTCAAAGGTCTTGATAATTTTAAAAATATCTTTACCAGACAGCTGTGCCTTGCTGTGATTCTGAGCATTTTCACTGTAATCTAGTGGTATCAATGAGACCGATTCCTAAGGACAAATTGGAAATGGTTGTGCAAACTACCTACCCAATGAAAAAATCACATGGAGCACCAGTTCACATTGGTAATCCTGGTCAGTATCTTTAATATACATACATACATATACACGTATAATTTCTATATATTTTGTACGATATTTTAAGTGGCAGCTTTATCTAAGGAAGCTGGGCAGCATGCTTCCTACATTCTGTGGTGACTTACCATTTGTATAGCACTTTCAGGGTTCAAAATCCATCACACATTATATTCTAATAGTTACAGCATCCCTGTAATGTAGCCCAGTATTTTTATTCTGGTATGGTAGGATGGAGGTGATGAAGATGGCTTGGCTAAAGTCACCTAGTGAGTATGCCAAGATTTGAACCAGGGTGTCATATGTCATCCTGATAGCCAGCCTGACTGGATTAATGACCAGCCTGAAATGAAACCTCCTCCAGAGAGCAGGAAGAACACCCAGCTGAGATAGAACCCATCAGTCTTCAAGGACAGGATTTGCCAGCTTTGACTACACACCAGCTGTAGCCGATCTGCCCCCTCCTCCAGCTGCAAGTAATTTGCTGTTATCCAGACCAGATGTGGAGGAGGCCAGGCCCAATGTTCTTCCAATTCCCCTTCAGCATCGTCGCCATCAGTGGAGATCAGACCTGAGAGCCACGTCGTAGTGAGTTGTGATGTGATGGTAATTTCCATCACCAAGTATTTATACAGCTCAGCCAAGCAGATGCAGCTGACACCTCTGGAACAGATTCTTCAGCCTAGTTATCAGGTCTGACTGCAGAAAACAGAGGTTTTTCAGCAATGAATCTAGAGCAGGGGCGGCCAAAATGCAGCTCAGGAGCCACATGTGGCTCTTCCACACATATTGTGTGGCTCTCGAAGCCCCTCACCACCCCATTGGCTGAGAAAAAGGCATTTCTCTTTTACAATCATTTCTCCAAGCCAAGCCAGTTGGCAGCTTGGAGAATGCATTTAAAGTTAAAGTTGCTTTCTTTCCACCTCCCCCCATCTGTTTGCCTGCCTTCCTGTCTTCCTTCTCTCAAACTTCTAATGTTCGTGTCTTGCAGCTCTCAAACATCTGGCATTTATTCTGTGTGGCTATGTTAAGCAAGTTGGGCCACCCCTGATCTAGAAAAATCATCACTACCAGTTGCCATATCATTACCAGTGAGAGGATTGAACTTCCTTAAATAATTGTGCTGGACATGATTCCATTAACGCAGATTGCAAATTGGCAGCAATAAGGAGGCAGTGAAAGCCTAAAAGTAAACGTGGGGGAGGATGAATTTCACATATTGATTTAAGCTTATTAGCCAAGCTGAGTTTTTTCTAGTAGAAAAGCTACACAAGGAATACAAAACAAGGAATATACTTAATTTTAATACATTTACTGCATTAATGAATTTAAGGAATATATGCAGTAAAATCAAATGTTAAAAGTAGAAGAAGGACGGTAGCATTAGGTCAAATAATAGGGCCACATATACATATGTCCCCATGTGGAGTTTAATTGCTATTTTAGGTGTTATTGTAGTAATGTAGCAATGCAGAGTCATTGTGTATGCCTTAACTTTGTCATCACTACTGCTGCAATATTAATGTGCTTTCATTATTTGTTAATTTCAGGTTTATTAGGTATCAAAGATCTTTCCAAGGTAGACTATGGTGATGAGGTACAAGCTCATCCAGAGGATGTTCCAGTCTTTTGGGCATGTGGGGTAACAGGAGTGGAAGCCATCAGTAACTGCAGTATGTATCTAATAAGATTATTATAATTGTTCTTTTTTCATACAAATTCAAAAGAAATTGAGTTTCTGAAGCCCTAGTGAACTAAATTTACTCTCCTCTGAAGGACCATCTGTTATTCCAGTTATGTGATACGTCTGATGCCTGTTGAGAGAAAGCCATTTAAAAAGGCTTTCCACAAACAGGATAGAATGTTGCCACAGAGAATGGAAACACCTGTTGGCTGGCAAAAGGCCTTTCCTTCTAACTGCACTAGCTTTCTGTAAAGTGTAATTTAGGCTCATTGTCATTGACATGTGAAAACAAAAGTGTGGTCCATTCTCATACAAGATCACATAACTCAAATCTCTGTTTTTGTTAACATCAGGGCTTTTTTGTAGAAAGAGTCCAGCAGGTACTCATTTGCATATTAGGCCACATGCCCCTGACACCACATGCCCCTGCATTCCTGCTCAAAAGAGCCAGTTTGGTGTAGTGGTTAAGTGTGCGGACTCTTATCTGGGAGAACTGGGTTTGATTCCCCACTCCTCCACTTGCACCTGCCTGAAATGGCCTTGAGTCAGCCATAGGTCTCATAGGAGTTGTCCTTGAAAGGGCAGCTGCTCTGAGAGCCCTCTCAGCCCCACTCACCTCACAGGGTGTCTGTTGTGGGGGAGGAAGATAAAGGAGATTGTGAGCCACTCTGAGATTCGGAGTGGAGGGCAGGATATAAATCCAATTTCTTCTTCAAAAAAAAAAACACCCTGGTTAACATACTAGTGGAATACAAGTACTAAGTGGAATGGAAAATCAAAATAGTTGTATTGTACCCTTAGTTTTAATTTCTATAAATTATAGCAGAAGTCTCAAGCAAGACAAATTGTACCTGAAACTTAGCTGCAGCATTTTCCATTGTTTCCATCTTAAATGATCGAAAACACAACAAATTACTTTCTGAGAGACAAGAGATAGGCTTATGTGAAGTGTATCCATCCATTTAGTATTGGCCAGCTGGCTACATGTTTGTTTGTTTTGATTTCTAGCACACCCTTCCCACAGAACAGGATCAGGTCACGTTACATCATAAAAGACAACAGTTAAAAACCAGTTAAAATATATAAAATCTAAAGTTACAGAGTGAGACTAAAATGGCAAAATTTGCCTCACAAACATGGCCTATTGTCCAGGTCCAGCAGGTCCTACAGCACTGGGATGGAATGAAAGGGGGGAGGCCAATAACAAGTGATGCCCACTGCCTTAGCTGAAAGCCTGGCAAAAGAGCTCTGTTTTTCAGGCCCTGTGGAACTGAAGTAGTTTAGTGTTGTGGGTCTAACTTGTTTCACCTTGTTCTGAGCTTCAGTTTGTTCCTTTGTGTTGATTGATTCCTTAGATACTATGCCTTGGAAAATTAGATCCTTAGCATCCTTTCTGAAGCATAAACATTAGGGACCTTCAAGATACAAAATTAGCAACTGCACCTGTCCTGCTGAGACAGCCCCCTAATTTAAAACAGAGATACAAACTCAGGGACCAGATTCTACAACAAACCAAGATGCCAACTTTGCCCCATATATACTTAGGCAATATTATCATAGGACCTAATATTGTCTGCTCTACCATCTTGGGCTCCTTTATTTGCTCATGCTCCATTATTATATATGTCAACAGCACCCTTCTACTTTCTTCATAAAACAAAACAGGTTAGTTCCTACAGCAATGGACACAAATCTGACATTAAAAATTACAGTAGTCAGAAACCAGTGGGAAAACACTCCAATCTCTTTGGACACCGGTTTGGTGTAGTGGTTAAGTGTGCGGACTCTTATCTGGGAGAACCGGGTTTGATTCCCCACTCCTCCACTTGCACCTGCTGGAATGGCCTTGGGTCAGCCATAGCTCTGGCAGAGGTTGTCCTTGAAAGGGCAGCTGCTGTGAGAGCCCTCTCCAGCCCCACCCACCTCACAGGGTGACTGTTGTGGGGGAGGAAGGTAAAGGAGATTGTGAGCCGCTCTGAGACTCTTCGGAGTGAAGGGCGGGATATAAATCCAATATCTTCTTCTTCTTCTTAAGAAAATGTGAAACTCCCTGCTCATGACAGCTGTTAACTAGCATTTCATAACTTAAGAATGGTCACTGTATTTTTTAAATTAATTTGAATTTTACACAATTATGTATCACTGTGTACTTCCTGCATTCATGACTCCCTGTTCCTTTTGTTTTATATAACTCCACATAAATTGACTACATAGCAAGGATCCATTCATTGTGTCTGAAGAAGGGAGCTGTACTCCACAAAGTCTTATATCCTAGAATAGAATTTTGTGTGTGACAAGATTCCTATTTATTTTTGCTGCAGCGGACTAACACAGGTACTCCCCAAATTATTCTCAAAGTATACAAGGAATGAAGATTACAATAAAACACACCCTTAATCTAGGGGATGGCCAAACGAATTTTATAGTCGTTCCTGGGCTTCTTTTCTGATAACTTCTTTTAAACGTCAAGAGTTTGTTATCAAATTACCGTTCTTTTTAATACCACTAAGAGCAATTCTATGTAAAGGAATGTTGCCATATTTTAAATTGCCACTACATTACGGTAATTGTTTTCTTCATAAAGAAATGGACCCTGACCAATATTTATTTATTTATTTCATTAGATTTGTATCCTGCCCTCCCCTTATGGGCTCAGGGCAGCTAACAACATTTAAAGATCTTTTTGGCTGATCTATTGGCCTACACGTATTTGTTTGATCTGGTTAGTACAAATAGGTATGAGAACAGAGGAAAAGCAAACTGATATCTTCTGCAGGTGGTGATGGAAAGTGCCATCAAGCCGTAGCCAATTTATGGCATTCCTGTAGATTTTTCAAGGCAAGAGATGTTCAGAGGTGGTTTGCCATTGCTTGCCTCTGTATTGGGATCCTGGTTTATCTTGGTGGTCGTCCATCCAAATACTAACCATGGGCAACCCTTCTTAGCATCAAATATTGGCCTAGCCTGGGCTATCCAGTTCAGGGCCTTCTGCAGGTAGTTGTACCTGGGCAAACAGAGAGAATGAATGGGCATGCACAGAAAATAAGTGTTATTTCTATACAACATTCCTTCTTCCTGCTTTATCCTCTCAGTGTTTAATCTGTCTCCATGTTTTGGATGAAGGTTTTGTTTTTAATTGATTTTATCTGGGATAGATGGGAGTATCTCCTTCCTATGAAAAAAGTCTAGATTTTTTTCCCCTGTATGGTCTCTAAAAACTTTTTGTTTCAGAGTCTCCGCTGGCTTTTACCCATTCCCCTGGCTGTATGTTTATCACTGATTTGAAGGATGTAGATGCTGCAGTTGATTGTGGCAAAGAAATCCCTGAAGTTTATTGTATTTGTCAGAATCCTTTACATTATAGCATCGCCTCTGCAACAGCTGTACAAAAAATTAGAAGATTAGAAGAGATTATTGGAGTGGACCCAGGTAATAGCAAAAAGAGAGTAAAAAGAAATATTGTTCTCATGTCTGAAATTTTTATTTAAAATGTTAACTATAGAATTGCTGCAAAATAATATACTACCAAAGAAAAAATTAAAACATTAAAAGTACTATTATATTAACCTTCTAGTCTACATTTATTCATTCACTGTATGCATCCCTTTCTCTCCAGTGAGGGCCCAAAGCAGCTTGCATAATTTTCCTTTGTTTTATCTTCATAACAACTTAGGTTAGGCTGAGCATATGTGGCTGGTCCAAGATCATCCAAGTACGCTTTCATGGCAGAACAGAGTTTTGAACTAAAGTCTCCTGGATCCTAGTCTGACATTTTAACCACTACACCATGTTGGGTTTACAAATTATATAGTTATGTAGTAACAAATTATGTAGTTAGAACTATAAATAACTTAAGTTCTGGAGATTTGTACAAAATCTAACTACTGCTTAAAGAGCTGAAAAATACCAAGATACCAAATTTGCATTTATGGGAGTTTTTCATATGAAGGCAGTACGAATAAATTAGTTCAGTCACCTGGAGCCAAAATTTATATATCTAATTTCCATGTGTTCCTTATCTGCAGATATCTAAAGCCACAGATAGGGGCACACTTGCTCCAAACAGGCTTTTCTGCAAACTTGGAGGTCTGGAAAAGTTTAAAAAAAAATACACTAAGGGGTTTAAATCCACCCCTGCCACAAAAAAACTCAAAACATTGTTTGCAGGGCCGCCCCTGGCTAGTATTTGGATGGGAGACCTCCAAGGAATGTCAGAGTCATGACACAGAGACAGGCGATAGCAAACCACCTTAGAACATATCTTGCTTTCAAGCCCCATTAGGGGTTGCCAGAAGTCAGCCTGACTTGATGGCAAAAAAAAGCATTGTTTGCACATGTGCAGGCAATGCACTTACCATAGAGAGCAGCTGGAAAGGGGCCTGCTGATTGTTGTGGCAACAGAGCCTTAGGTCTACTAGCAGGCAGGGGCAGGTAAGTCTTTGTGTCCTACCTGGAGATACTCTAGGCAAGCCACAGAGAGGGGGGAAGGAAGCCTCAGTAGGCCTGCTTGGAGCATCTCCAGGTGAGCCACCAAGATTGGGGATGTGGGGGATGAAGCTTTGGCTGGCTTACCTGGAGCTGCTCTGGGCAAGCTGCAGAGAGGGGGGAGGGAAGGTGATGGTGGCCCATTTGGAAGAGCTCTGGGAGAGCCACTGGGAGCAGAAAGGGGAGAAGGAAGCCTTGGCAAGATCATTCAGAGCACCTCCAGGCTGCTGAGAGCAGGGAAGAGGAAAAGCAAGCCTTGGCTGGCTTTCCCTGAGCTACTCCCAGATAGCTGCAGAAAGCGCTGTGGGGGAGAAAAGGCAGCAGGCCCACTTGGAGCAGCTGTGAGTGAGCCACAGGGGGAGGAAGCTTTGACAGGCTCACCCAGAACTGCTCCATGAAAGCCACAGAGAACAGCGGTGGTGGGGAGGGAATCAACGAGCTCAGCGGTGGCTGTAGGGGAGTCAGGGGGCTGTAGAGGTCTTGTGAGAAAGTGTGGGAGGAAATGGGAGGTCTGATGAGAAAGTGTGGGGGAAATGAGATTCCTCCATGAGTCTCACAGACCCCCATTTGTTCTTGTCTAATGCATGGTTGTGCTCTCCACTGCCCCAGTTTTCCCTTAATCTAATGCAGAAGTGAGTAAAAGAGGAATGTACAATGTGCAATATAATAAGCTGAAGAAAGCCCAAACTAATCCTGTTGTAGCAATTACCTACTTATATCCTTGGCTGGACTGGAAGAAAGAATTAGTACAGCAACATTGAAGGTATGCTCTTGTACCCCTACCAAAAGCTGCCATTCAGGTACCTTCCAACTCTATGATTCTATGAGGTGCAGTGCAGGCAAGCACCCACTTTGTTTTTTTGGTAAGGCAATGTTCTGATGAATGCTTTCAACCTATATTCCATTGTTCTGTCTGTGTTTAGGAGACAGAGGTGTGAAACACTTATGCTGTCAGGATGAACTTCTCAGAGGATGTCTATCCATTTCACATGCTCATTCAGTGTTGATTACCACTGGATTTCCTACCCACTTCAGTTACGAGCCCCCTGAAGAGAATGATGGGCCTCCAGGAGCCATTGCAATGGCAGCCATTTTGAAAGCCTTGGGAAAGCACGTTGCTATAGTAACTGATCAAAGAGCTATAAATTTGATTGAGAATATTATTAAAGAAGCTGTAAAAGAAGGTAAAACATTCTCTTTTGCGATAACAAAAGTAACTTAATTTTTATTACTGGGTTATGTGTTGTTTGTTTAAAATGCTGCTTAAGTTATCACTGTGGATTTTTTCTTGACTTAAGGTAGTCTATTTCCTTAACATACAGGGATTCTGAAGACTGCAGTTCCTGTACTTAGCTATCATGGCAAAGCTGCAGACTCAGCTTTGCACTTTTTGTGTGAAGATGGAAATCCAGAAAAGCCCAAGTATGTTATCAGAAAGCAAAGCAATGGCAGGATGGATAGAGAGAGGAGACAGTTGAGGGGAAGAAGGACTGGAAAGTACAAAGAATGAAGGCGGTGAGCTAGGAAATGACTTTGCCCATAATCTGCACTGCTGAAGGTTTGAGAAGAGGGGAGAGTGCTGGTGAGGCACAGGAAGTGAAAGTCAGGGATGGGGAACGCAGGAAGTCTAAGAAGGGGAATGATGGCTACTGAATATTTTGAAAGTTTTAATGGCAGACAGTAATATTTTAATAATAATAAACTTTTTGACCTCTCCCTGTGCATACTTGTTAGAACTTACGGTATTATGACAAGTTGCATTTTAATTTGTCAAACAGAAGAGTCCCTCACAATGGATGAGAAGCCTGAAATGTAACTGATTTAAAAATGAATGTACACTAATTTATCCACTTAGTAGTTCTCAAAAATAGTGTTCAATGAAGTGCCACTGGGTCTATTAACAACATCAAACATGAATACTGGAGGCACTTCTCATAATTAAAAATTCTTTTCCCTCAAACTAGGTTTAGTCACCTGATAGCAATAGAACGTGCTGGGATGGCTGCTGATGGCAATTATTATAATGTACGGAAAATTAATATTAAGCATTTAGTGGATCCCATTGATGAGCTCTTTGTAGCAGCGCGCAGTATCCCAGGAATTACTACAACAGGTAAACATGATGCAATTTGTTCAGTACCTATCAGACTACTACCAGTATTTGTGAAATGTACTTATTTTATTATTACACAATGAGTTGAATCTGGTCTAAATTTTCCAATGGTAGGATGGAACTTTCCTGCATCCCCCCTCCCAAAACAGATCATAGATATCCAAGATGTCCAAATTACTTTTGCCAGCAGATGGACAGAGGGAGTATGACTCTATTGAGTCGTGGCAGAGGGACTGTGATCTATATTTCTGTGCATAGCTTGCTGAAACTAGGATCACTTAATATGTCACATTAATACTTTGCTTCAGTTCTGTTTTTAGACTTCTGGTTGGTTCTACAACCTTAATTCCTATTGCATTGGTCATTGAATGTCCCATTTTGTTGATTGTACTGGTTCTGTATAATCCGTCTTGATTCCAGAGGAGAAAGGCAGAGTATAAATAATGTAAATAAAAATATGAACAAATTATAAACATTCCCAAACATTATGCCACACTTAGTACTACATATATGTTTTACCACAGTTAATTAGATTTTATTTATAGTTTTCATTTTATTCATATTTATATTCATATGGAAAAATATAGTTCCATATAAACACAAAATTGAAGTATAAATGTCCTGTATAATTTATTTTAAAAGTCCTGTAACTTTCTGGCACATTTTCCTTTCTTACTCCAAGCATTGCAGACAATCTTTCTTTGAGGCATTTCATACAAAATTGTTCTCTGCTTCAAAGAGAAATGAAACAGTGAGATCCTTCCCTTCATTTCCCTTTTTTTCTTATAGGAAAGACAATAGTTTTCTGCTAGCACTTCCAAATAGTAATAAACCAAAGTGGCTTCAATTTTAATTGGTTCATTAATTGAACTACTAATAAACTACTGTTTATTAACAAAAACAGATGAGGCTGTTTGTATACATGTTTGTAAACTTGTATAAGAATCACTATACTTTCCCCATTTTAATTTAGGCATTGGGGATGGAGGGAACGAATTAGGAATGGGAAAAGTCAAAGAAGCTGTGAAGAAGTATATTCAGAATGGAGACATTATTGCTTGTGATGTTGAAGCAGATTTTGCAGTTACAGCAGGTAAGTCATGGAACAAACCAAAATGGAACACTTGGAGCAGACATAATATGATGGTTGAGAGACACGTCTTAAAAATCCTCCAGTCACTTCATATCCCAAACATTACATTGGTAGATACACATCAGATGAGAATGTTTTCATTCTCACAGTTGGTTATGCTACAGGACCAGGAACTTCATTCATTCAAGATGGGAAGGTCACATGGGCATCCAGAATTTAACACCAACCTGTCAGGTATTGCAGGACAAAACGACAGTGGAGTTTCCTCATGTCTAAGAATCTCTTAGCTTTATGTATAACCCAAAAAGTGCTGGGTGCAAAAACCCACATGTTTCTGGGGAATTAGTTCACTAATCTTGAACTTTTTGGAAGAATTATTTGCATAGCCCCCCCCCCTTTTTTTGTTTAATCAAAGATGAATTCTTTCTTACCCATGGAATCCCTGAAATATAGATTATGAAGAAGGGGGCCATTGTTTGCTTGATCAGCTTTCAGCTGTAAGGGGGTACAAACTGCTGTTTGGAAGGGTGGCATGACTACTAGGGAATCCTTGTAAATTTTTTCAAACTGTATCTTCAGCTTTGAGAGGTTTTCTGTGTTATCTTCCTCCATAATTTGCCACTTAGTTCACTTTACTGGGAATGGGAAAATGGAAAGAATGTACCACCTAGCATTCCTGAGTATAGTACCATTTGCAAAGCAAGTGAAGTTTGGCAGATTTTCTTGCGCTATGACAAAATTAAGCCTTATGCTACAAGTACTTGGTTATCTTTTTAAAATACAGCACAAGCATGGGAAAACAATTTCTGATTGCTTAATTTTTGATCTTTTGTTAAGATTATGTCTTTGCTTAGGAACTAATCTCTCAGGTCAGAAAAGCTGCACAGATCTCTGGACTCAAAGTAAATTCAGTTCAGCTGAATATTCAGATTATCACTTTAGATCAGAAATTTCAATAACATGCAATGGTTTAATGTCAGATTTCTTTTCTGAAAAATAACTTGCCAAAGGTTTTTCTTGTTTCTTTGTTAAGACTAGAAACCTTTGGGCATAGTGACAAAAAGATGGGGAAAGATGCATCTTTTAAAGTTCCTTTTTTTGTATTTTTGTATTTGTGTGTGGGTGTGTGCATGTGCACCTGGAAGTCATGGTGCTCTCTGTTGTATGACCCCTACTGGGGGCATGGAGGATATTCAGGGAGGTGACTGAATAAAACCTGCCCCTGCCCTCCCAGCTCTGATATTCCAAGGAGGTCTCCCATCCAAGTACTTGCCAGAGTTGACCCTGCTTAGCTTCTGAGATCTGACAATATTGGGCTTGTCTGGGCTATCCAGGTCAGGGCTTTTAAATTCCTTCTTCTTTTGCAATGATTAGACATTGAACCTCTGCTAGAAAAATGTTGAAAGAATTGGCAATCCTCTTTTTCATGCAGTGTTTGATTGATGAATTGTTCAAACCATAGAGAAATTTAAAGCTTTAATATTTCATTTCATCACATTTTTCTCTTTTAGGGGTTTCCAACTGGGGAGGCTATGCTGTTGCTTGTGCACTTTATATCCTCAATACCTGTGAAGTCCATGACAGCTATTTGAGGAAAGCCATTGGAGTCTCCAGATTGTCTGAGAAAGGGAGTTGGGCATCAGCACTTCCATCTGTGGTTAAGGTATTCCCTTTGAAGAGGATTATGGGGTCATAGGATATTGAAACTTTCCTCATCTAGATTGCAGTTTTAGACATTTTCAGAGTCCTCAGGCTTTTGTGATTGTGGGATAGCCATGGGAAGTACCATTTGATAACTGCTTCAAGAGCAAGAACTAATGAAAGTAGAGAGTGATATTATACATTCTCTCCAAATAAAACATCACAAGGGGGAGAGCAAGTGTTGAAAGGGACCAGAACTTTTCTTCAGGCTGGATGTAAAAAAAAAAAAGGGGGGGGGGGAGAAAGTGTTATGTGCACTTGATTAGGTTAAACTGTGGTAGGTTAAAAAAAAAAGGTTGTACATAAGGCTACTTGAGCAAAGATACAGTTTTAGCCATAGTAAATAAATACAATAAAAACCACCAGTAATACAAATACAACTCCATCACAGTGTAGCCTGGCCACCTGTAATTTCTTTCTCTCCAAAGAGTCAGAGGTTTATGATAGATTAGAAACATCTCTAGTTTTGTTCTTATATTCAACATAGAAGCAAATTGGATCTTGCATTTAGATATTCTGATTTTAAAGGACACCCCTTGCTTTAAGGGGATGTCTGTTATGCCACAGCACACCTCTGTAGATGATATAGGAGCAAAACAAAGTTGAAATGAACAAAAAATCATTGGTACACTTTCAGCAAACTGAGCACAACACTTTGCAATCTGCCTGTGCAATTTGCAGTCAGTGAGCCACCAAGAGAAAGAATCTACTTTTTTAAAGGTAAGAGCAAGCTCTCAATCGGCTGTTTCTACACTCAGGGTTGATTCTGATTTTCTGAGCATTGAATCCGCCTGCAGAAAACTCCTGTTCAAAAGTACTCTTGTAAAGTGAGGAGCAATTCCGGAGTAAAACCGCTTTTGGTGCCAATTCAAGAAAATGAGTGTAAAACGACTTAAGATAATGCAAAGCAAGACAGAAGTGATGGCGGTATGCAATGTAGATGAACATTTTAAATGCACACTGAGAGAGAATCTTTCGTCAAATGTAAAGACAGCCATCAAGTAAGCCAATCTTAGGAAGCTAATTGGGTGTCTACACCAGATGTCACCAACAAGCCTTTCTCTGGAGATATTCCAGAAGAACACTGGGGATAGGGGATAATTCAGATTTATATATGAGCAGCAAACCATTCCTTATTGCTACTTACAAGAGAATGGAAATAATGATATAACTTTGTCCATCTAACTTGCATCTGACAGACTTTTACATCTCTGTTCCAGGATTCTGTAGAGACTTTTACACTTCTAATTAAGAAATGTAATCTCATTCCAGCCTAAATCTGATATATTGATGCTTCTAAATTCTTTAGTTTGACTCGTTATTTTTGTTGTTTTTGTATTTCTGTTGTATTGGAAGAGTCTGTTGTTTTCTCTCTTCTTTCTCCTAGCAAAGCTGGCCTTGCTCTTTTAATCTCTGCCCATACGTTCTCCATTACTCTCTAGTTCTGCTCAGGGTTGGAATTCATCTTCCTTTGTCTGTGGTGATCAAAACTGGATGCTTTTTTTGAAGGTGGCTCACCACTACCTTGAGAAAAATCCTTCTTTAAAAAAACCAATAAAATAACACACAACTGTTTAAAAAACACATTTTACAGCAGTACTTGAGTTCCACTTTATGAAAAAAGATTACTGAGCAGTGTTCCCTCTAAGCTCCACAGCATTGTCAGCAAAGATTTTACCTCATGAGCGAAAAAAGCTAGTAGCATTAAAGTTGTGAGTGAGTCTACATTGGCTGTCACATAAATTAGTTTTTTTTAGAAAATTGTTTCTGTAACCTTGTAAAAATCTCAGAATTAATTCTTTTAAACCATACTTAAACTATATTTTAGAATAATTTAAACGTTATAAGAAAAAACAGAATCAAGTCAAATTTCATTGCAGAAAATGTCCTCTATTGGGGTAGACCAGACCTCCAGAGAACAGGTCTAGCCTCCTCTTTCCACTATATTGGTGGACCTGGCCTCTGGAGAACAGTTCTACTCTACCCTTTGCACTATATTGGTGGACCTGGCCTCCTTTGAACAGATCTACTCACCCCTTTCCACTATATTGGTAGACGCTGACTCTGCTAGTGTGTGTGTGTGTGTGTGTGTGTGTGTGTGTATAGTTAAACTGCTAGTATATATTTTGTCAGGTATGGTAAAAGGATTCTGGTAGTTGGTCTGCAGTAGAACAGTTGGGAGTCTAGCCGTCTCTCCCCACATGTTCCCCAGAGAGTACTGAGATCGGGATCTCAAAATCTGCTCGTTATCCCCGGGCCAAAGGAAGCCTGCCTGAAATCTACCAGGGACAGGGCTTTCTCTGTAATGGCTCCTTTCTGGTGGAACCAGCTGCCGGAAGAGGTGAGGGCCCTGCGGGACCTTGGCCAATTCCGCAGGGCCTGTAAGACAGCCCTCTTCCGGCTGGCTTATAACTAACTGGCATTGGAAACTGAGTGTAGTTTTAATAGACCGCTGTTATATGTTTTATTTTACTGTTTTAACTGTGTAAGATGTTTTAAATTCAATAATTTTATGTTAGATTTTATGTGCTGTGAGCTGCCCTGAGCCACTTCGGTGGGAAGGGCGGGATATAAATTGAAATAAACTTGAAACTAGCCCAGTAGCTCCTTATAGACCTACAACATTTTTGGGGTTTAAAACTTTGAGTCAAAGCTCCTTTTGTTTCTGATGTTTCCAAATTTAAGGAAGGATAACAAATCCTGAAGTCTGAGGTGTTTTACCTGAATAATTTAAAAATATATATTTAGTAAAATGGTAGAGAGATGTCTTAAGTGAAGTGCACATGAACCACACACGATAGCTGCTCTCAGCTGTCACAAACTTTAGCTTGTTCCTGATGAGAAGAAGCCAGAAGCCCTTGACTTGTGCACTCCTCCCTTCCCCCTCCTCTTAGCTACTGCTTCAAGACTGAACACTTGCTAATTTAGGGAACCTACCTAGTTCTAGCATCTTGATAAATTGTGATTAAATTGAGGATTTCCTAAGGCTAAAGAGGAGAGCAGAAAACTAGCAACATTCAATCCGATTGTCCTGAAGTTGTACCATGTAACACTGCCGAATCACAATACCAATATTTCATGAAAATCAGTTGGAAGAAATTGCTTGGACAGCTAAAATGTTTCCTTCCCAATTATTCTTGACACTACAACCCCCTTTTATACTGTGGGTCAAGCAATCCATATTGTTCTGCCTTCTCAATCTGAGTTCTCTGCACTCCAGTTTGTTTTGAGTCTGTCTTCCTGTTTCCATTATTATTTCATCATTCCCATCCCCCCCCCCTTAATTTCAAACTCTGCTGTGTTTAACATAGGGTCTATCACTTCTTCCCTTACTTTTGATGTTATCTCTGCACTCCTATTCAACCTTCCATTTCCCTTACATACAGCAGACCTCCATGACTGTTTCCACACTGTTAGGAAACACTAGAAGCATTTGTGGAAGAAAGTCAGTTGTTGTGGCATTGGAACACCTGACATTGAAATAATTAGTATGAAAGATATTCTTGTTTAATATTTATTTAATGAGAGGTTGCAAAGAACAATGGTTTCTTACAGATGGAATCCTCAGTTGCCTTTTATATGTCTGTCAAGCTTTCTTAGTAATTAGATAATGGAAAGACACTTCAAAGTTTCAGCCGAAAAATCTTAAAGTTAATGAGCACAACTCTCTAGAGAAAAAGAAAATTAAAATTTCCATGATGGGATAGCTTTTACTGTAAACGCCAGCAATAAAAGCTGAATAATTTTTCTTGAAATTCAACACCACCATCCATTAAAGACAGTTTTTTAAAGGAACAAAAACTCCATTCAAGTTTGTAGAATTTACAAAAAGCTTATGCACAAATGCAGGTGTATTTCCTACTCTAGCTAAGTGGCCATTTAAGGTAAAGTAGCCCTGTTCCATGTATCCTGTTAACATAAGAGAAGCCCTGCAGAATCAGACCAGCGGTCCATCTAATTCAGCATCATGCTGCACACAGTGGCCAACCACTTGCCACAGCAATTCATCAAACAGGGCATAGAGGCCAAGGCCTTCCCCTGATGTTCTCTCTCAGCTTCAATATTCAGAGGTTTGTTGCCTCTGAAAGTAGTAGCCATTAAGGGATCTCTCTTCCTTGAATTTCTCTAATCCAGTTTTAAAGCTATCTATGCTACGTGATCAGCACTGTGTTCATTGGCTATAAATTCCACAATATAATTACTCACTGTGTAGTTCTTCCCTTAGTCTATCTCAAATCTACTGCCCATCAACTTAATATGTGCTCTACCATTATCAAATAAGAAAAAAAGTTCTCTCTATCCATTTTCTCTACCCCATGAATAATTTTATAAGCCCATGTTAGTTGTCTTTTTTCAAAAGTGAGAAGCCGCAGACTCTTTAGTCTTTCCTCATAGGAAAGTTTCTCCAACAGCTTAATTATCTACATACAGCTTCATTTGGCATACTGTGTACAGTTTTGGTCAATGTCTCTCGAGGAAGATATTGCAATGCTGGAGAAAGAGAAGAAGATGGCAACTCAGATAATGGAGGAAATACATTCTGGCCGAATCTCTTCTAAGAAGGCTAATGAAGGTTTTGCAAAATAATTGTGATTGCCCAGAGAAAAATATAATGGAAACATTTTATTTGTTGTTTAAATAGGAATAATAATTCAAGATCAATCCCCAGGTAGTGCTTGGTGAAAATTGGCTGAGTATTATGAGAGTTTTTAAAAATTATCCCAGTGCAATTTTTTGTTCAGTTAATAGCAAGCTTACTGGGGCATGCCCCCTTGGTGCCCAAGAGCCAGAGAGTGGACTATTCTGTGGGCAGTAGCTCTAAGCATGCTCAAGCCAGGCAGCCTTCAACAGTGGCTCTATTGCCTGCCTTGAATGCTTAGCACCATGGCTCTGACTCTGCCCTGTCAGCCCTTCCTAGGGACCACCAAGTGGTGTTCTCAGTAGCAGGGCCACCGAGGCTCAGCACACTGCCTGTTTCTCCATCAGCTATCCTGAGTACTTTACTGATTCTTCTCAAGTCCTCTCCACCTTTAGAACATGTGCTTGCTCATTGGCATAACTAGCTGGGAGCAGTTGCTCTATATCCAAAGTCTCCAAAGCCACAGGCAGCAAACCTCTGAATATCAGTTTTGGAGGCAGCAGCAGAGAAGTGCCTTGGTGCCCTATTTGCCCTCCAGGATAACTGTTTGGCTGGTGTGTGAAACAGAATACTGGACTTGATAAACTACTCATCTGATCCAGCAGGCTTTTCTTATATTCCTACACTGTCCAGGGTTCAGGCAGAGGTCTTTGACAATACATATCTGATGAGAGGTACTGGAAATTGATCTTAGGACTGTCAAGCATGCATATTTCTAAGTACAATGGTGGATTCTTAGACAGAAAGGAGGCTGTTAGTATCCACCGCCTCCCTCCCTTTTCCCAAAGGTTGGGCAAATAGTAAATCCATGTAGCCCAAGGATGTTTACGCTGCAGCCTGGCTGTGAGGTGCCTCTTCTCCACATTCACACAGACAGTTCTTATCAGGTCTGGAAGAAGTGTGAGAAATGGAGATGTTTTTAATAACTTAAATTCCTTAGTAGTAAACTGGATACTATGTACTAACCTTTGAACCCGTGACTCAAAATGCATCTGTATGTTATCCTTTGAACTAATCCTGTATAGTAACAGTGTAATCAAGTATACATCATAACTTCCAAGGATTCTGTCCTTGGTAAAGCTTCAGAGCTTCTACAATAAAGCAACTTTTGATTTAACAACAAAAGACTGATTATTGAGAAATATCGATGCTTGACAAGGACCTTCTGTATGCCAAGCAGATGCCCTACCACTGAGCCACAGCTGCTGCCCAAACAAACATGGCCTGCTGCATCACTCAGCGTCTGCCCTGTGGCCAAAGAGATATTGTTAAACCTATGACAACTTGTCTGGATAATATTTACAAAATATCTCTTTCTTATATCCTTAAAATTGCTCAAGCTTATTTTCAACATTGTTACACACAGAGAGAGTAAAAATAGCAGATTTATCACCAGTTCCGTAAGCTGCAATGAACTATATGTATTGGCCTTGTGGAACGGTGGGCAGACTTGAATACCTGCTTGTCTTACTTTTTTCTGATCTTCCTCTAAGGCAATCAGTTCCATAATAGGCTGAAATCCAAAGCAAAGAACTTTTGCCATTGACTTGCGAAAGAGGCAGTGACCTTACAGGAAGAGGTTGGTTTGGGGAGAGTGGCCTGGAGGAAGGAGCAGGTTTAAGAAAGTCATCTGTAAGTTACCTCACAATGTGCTGTCACTTGACCTTTGACCTAGAAGTAACATCATAGGACATATCAGTAAGTGACATCATATCCTTGCTAAGAACCACCCCCAAAATCTCCAGATATTTCCCAAGTAGGATCCAGTACCTCTACCTGTGTATCATCACCATCTTGTGCCATCCACACTGTATCTCAGTTGATACCTCTTCCTTGGAGCAATCTCTGAATTGTGGCATATTTCCTTTTCTGGACTCCTATCTCTCAAAAGCACAATGCAAACAAAAGGAACGAGGGGTTTTTTTGGATTGGACACATATGAACATATAAAGCTGCCTTATACTGAATCAGACCTTTGGTCCATCAAAGTCAGTATTGTCTTCTCAGACTGGCAGCAGCTCTCCAGGGTCTCAAGCTGAGGTTTTTCACACCTATTTGCCTGGACCCTTTTTTGGAGATGCCAGGGATTGAACCTGGGACCTTCTGCTTCCCAAGCAGATGCTCTACCACTGAGCCACCATCCCTCCGTTCATCTTTGTGGCTTCTGTGCAGTCTCACAGAGAACCACGCATGGGCCAGCCAGCCACAGAGAAAATTCTAAAACTCCAGGCTGTGGATTGCTTCCCCCCCTGCTCTGACATGAGTCAGAATGTCCCCACCCAGACCAGCAGGTGATTACCTCAGTCCTTTCTTCACCACTGTGGCAAAAGGACATCTTTCATCAGCTCTTATAGTTCCTCAGTTTGTCATGTTGTGAGATTATTCTGTTTTACTGTTGAAACTGCACTTTTTAAAGGTGTAGTAAATATGGGACTAAAATGGCTCAGTCAGACAACTACAAGAGTCTTGGTGAATTCTGATGTATGCATTTTATGAATAATTTGTACTGAACATTGAAGGAACACAGCTGGGGGTATAGCTAGTCTAATTACTGATAGGAAGGGGATAAATTGAGAAAATTTGAGAGGTTACATATGGGGATTTAATTAAAGGCTTTGGTATCTTTTCTCCATATTTCAATCACTGATGTCATGTCAATCTCCCCAGCCCATGTCATAGGATACCATTTTTTAAAATGTTCTGATTGTTTTAAAGTAGAATATGCAGGCTCCTCCTGTAAAGATTCTTATAATTATTTAGATTTTATTTATTTCCCCCCCTAAAAGTCTCATCACAGAAAATAGAGGAAAATATCTTTTTTCCTATATAAAGAGAGCCAGTTTGGTGTAGTGGTTAAGTGCGTGGACTCTTATCTGGGAGAACTGGGTTTGATTCCCCACTCCTCCACTTGCAGCTGCTGGAATGGCCTTGGGCCAGCCATAGCTCTTGCAGGAGTTGTCCTTGAAAGGGCAGCTGCTGTAAGAGCTCTCTCAGCCCCACCTACCTCACAGGGTGTCTGCTGTGTATGGGGGGAAGGTAAAGGAGATTGTGACCGCTCTGAGACTCTGAGATTCAGAGTATAGGGTGGGATATAAGTCCAATATCGTCTTCTTCTATATATATGTATATATATTCTAGATACACAAGATGCCCACTGGAGCAAATAAAAACAGATTAGGAAAGATTATTTAATGGGAGATCAAATTAATTGCAGTATTTTAGCATTGTTAACAAAATCAAAAATGAATGACTAGAGTCATACAGCATGTTCACACATACTAACACAGTTTCAATCCATCAAGATGATTTTGCCATTTAACATGGTAAAATCCCATTGTAAAGTGGATTGAAAGTTTGTTTAGTATGTGTGAAAGTGCCCATAAATATGACAGTTGTGCTCAGTGGTCCCTGAATGATAGATGTATTGACAATGCTGTCTCTTTCTCTCTCTTTTTTTAGGAAGAAAAGTTGCTGAACATATTACGGCAGCACAAAGTCCGTAGTGGAAAAACTGCCAGTCTGGCAATGGAAGTGGATGGTCTGCCATTCTATGACACTCATTCACTTATAATTGAGAAGCTTCTGCAGGAAACTTTGAAATAACTTTCCTCTAACAAGTGGTGATCTGTTGGTGTGCTTTGGTAAAGTGGTGATTACACTGCTATGTAAGCAGCAGCTACTGTCCCTTGTTATCTTGATCTTAAATGAAGTAGAATGGACTAAAAACAATTTAACTGTATGGCATCTTAAATGTATTTCATTTGCAATGGAACCTACTGAATCAGTGCAATCCTACAATGTAACTTTAGATAAAATTCAAAGAGTGATAGCATACCATTTTTACTAGGACCAACTGAAATGTTCCAAAGTAGCAAGCAAGATCTAGAATCATCATAGTTTCAGCCTTAATGTTTAGCAAAAGAAATAAATGGATGGGGAGATGCTTCAGCGTTGATAAAGAAGGTCTGCCTTGTAATCTGCAATAACCTGAAGATGGAGGAAATAAGGAACTTTTACATACTAACTGAGGTCTGAAAGCACATTCTGATAGGCAGTAGGCATGATTTAACCAATTTATGAGCAGCACAAAAATTATGAGTATAGCAAAAATTCCAATAATCATTGTAATGATCATAGATCACAAATAAAGCATTGTTTTCACTGCTGCTGATTTGTACTTTTTGTAGTTATAGTGCTTTTTATGAAAACGTGGTTACTGCTGTTAACAGCAATCTTTTGCAGTTTAGCATGTGGTGTCCTCATGCATTCAACAGCAGATCTTTGTAAACTACTGATCAGATCAACAGATGACTTCAGACCTCTTTATTTAAGTTATATGCGTTATATCATCTTTGCTGTGGTCATTTCCATGTCACTAGTTGATGATAAAACTGTGTTGTATTTACCCCTATTCAATTCTTTTGTATGCAGACAGTGTTGGCTGGTTGAGACACACAGTGAAAGTAGAGCAGATTGCAGAAGTGAGCACAAAGAAAACAAGCCAGGCAAACCTATGTCTCTAAATGCACTGCCTGGCCCAGAGTAGAACATAGTTGCACAAAACGGCTGAATAAACTGAATGGTAACTTAAAACAAATCCTCAAAGGTTAGGATATATTTAATATAAAATCTGTATTTTATTTCCTTGGAACAGAAATGGCCTTACAACAACTCTGGTTCCATTTTGGGCTGGCAGTGTATTTCCTCAGACTGCAAAGGCCTTGTCAACAAATTGTGCTTTGGTGAATCAGCTGTAGGTTTTAGTGCTTTCTTCCAATCCTCAGATGCCAGACAGGTTACCAAGTATTTAGAAGATGTTTGATAGAACCATGGAATCACAGAGCTGGAAGGGGTCAAACAGGCCATCTAGTCCAACCAGGATTAGAGCACCCCTGACAAGTGCTCACTAATGTCACTAATTCCCACAGTGGGCACTGATTTCCCAAAGCACAACATGAGCTGAGGGCTCAGTGTTCTGAAGAGTTGCCTTGGCAACCCAGAATCTGGGAGCAGTGGCCAGTAGGTGCAGGAAGTAGAGGTGAGTGTGGGGGAAGTGGAAATTAACCTGGCAGTGTGTGAGGGGGTGCAGTTTCCCCTTTCCCTGCAGCTCTTTACAAGTCCCTTTTTATAATCATGTAAACATAATTCAGAGCTGCAGCATTTAAAATTTAATGTAAGTGTATAAACAATTCTACAGCTTATGTCCAGTTATTCAGTTATTTTATGTTCAGTTATTCACAAACAGACCTGAAGATAGATGCAAGCTTTATGGCAAAGAATGAATGATCTGAATTCTCCCAATTAGGCCTCTATTATCGAACAGTACTAAGTATTCTAATTTTAACTTGTTTTTGAAATGTGTTTGAAAGGACATAGGGTCAGTGTTGCACAAATTCTTGGTTTTAGCCATGATTGCTAAATGTGTTCAAAGGCAGTGCATCTCTGAATATCAGTTGCTGGATGACAATAACAAGAGGCAGCTCTGAGCTCTTCTAGGCCTTCTGGGGATACCTAAGCATTGCAGGAAACAGGATGTCAGACTAGGTAGACCTTTACTCACCTGGACACTTGCATTCTTAAATCTACAGTAGTTATTATTATTAGTTCCTCGCATCCTTTCCATGACAAGAGATGAACTGTGTTAACCATATGCATAGGATTACACTAGGGTTGCCAGGTCTGTGTTGGAAAATACCTGGAGACCTTGAGGGTGGATGTAGGATAGGGTGGGGTTTGAGGAGGGGAGGAGCCTCCACATGGTACAATGCCATAGAATCCACCTTTCAAAGCAGCCATTTTCTCCAGGGGAGTTGATCTCTGCCGGCTGGAGATCAGTTGTAAAAGTGGAAGATCTCCAGCCCCACCTGGAGGCTGGCAACCCTAGATTAAACTGAACTGCAAAGGATGACTTATTTGTATAATTACCCAGTCCTGTGATAAAGCTCTAGATGACTCTGAAGGAACTAAGGAATTCCCCATGTGGAAAGATCTTAGCATAGTTTATTGTATTTTTAAACTGTAGATCTCTTTATGGGTATAATGAATGAGGAGAAGTGAAGTGAACAAATACATGCATGGAGGTATTAGATAGCTTTTCCTTTTGGAAAAGTGTTGATTGATGTTTCCTCCATTTCATGAACAACGTCTAACAACTCTGAACCCAGCTCAGCTTCTCTGATTTTTCTGACGGTTTCTGGAGTGCTCAGCTGGTAGGATTCCGCGGTTTTTATCTGCACACATCTTAGGTACCTTAGACAGGTGTCTCCTATTTTGACAAAGTCCTGGTAGGTGCTCTCACTGGAAAAGCAGTACAAAACTGGGTCAGCAACACAGTTGAAAGTGGTTAGCAAAAGAGAGAAATGGTAGCTGTTAAAAATTGCAGCAGCAAAGTCACAATTTTTCTCAAAGAGACTACGCACCAACAGTAGAACATGATATGGCCCAAAGCAAACCAAGAAAATAACAATTGTGCTGGAAACCAGACGTTTGATTTGGATCTTTTTCTTCTTCTGAGTGCCATGACTCTTGCGTACAACTCTCAAAATGCCACAATAAGAAAAAAGTAGCAGAAAAAATGGGAACATGAAGCCAGCAGCAAAACGGTAATAATTGATGTTGTGCTCCCAGTTTTTGATGGGATAATGCTCAAAGCACACTATGTGGCTTTCCAAGTCCTTACTCACTTCGCCGTGCTTAAAAACAAACCAGCATGTCAGAATTTCCTTGGTCCAGATGGTAGCGCTTACCACGATAGCAGCCTTCATTGTGCGACACCAGTAGAAGCGGAAAGGGTGCACCACAGCCAGGTAACGGTCAATTGAAATGCAGCAGAGGAAACCCACACTGATGTAAATATTCTCATACAAGAGGATTCCACAAATTTTGCATAGAAGTTCATCATAGGTCCAGTTGTCATGCTGTAGAACATACTGGACCCAAAATGGCAGAGAAAATATGTAGAACAGATCTGCTACAGTCAAATTACAAAGGTAGATTCCCAGTTCATTCTTGACCTTAACCTGCAAGTAGGCATAGTACAGTGAAAGACAGTTGGCTGGGAGGCCTACCACCAAGACAAGTATGTATATCACAGGTGATAATGTCTGATGTATTCTGTGATTGATGGTGCAATTCACAGTATTATTTTGTATCACATCCTCTAGAAGATTCTCCATTTTCTGTAATCAGTGACCACAATAAACTTAGCAGGGAAGGCATTTATCTACCATTTCATTATGTCTTGTCTTTTCTTTATAGGAATGTTGCTACATGTAGACACCTGAGAGGGGAAAAATCACAAAGGAAATGAAATCTGATGATATTTTCATAGCCATCTGCAATTCTATCTCACTGATTTTTTTTTTTAAAAGATAAACATTTATTGCAAGCATGGACACATTTTTAAATTAGTGATCTATAACAACAATAATATATACATAATAATTGTAGATCTGTGGTCTTCAGTTTGTAATTCTTTGACATGATTAAAATTAGAGTTTATAATAATTATTTACCACTGTCACTAAACCCACTACAAACTATAGTTAATTGGCAGCTGGTAATTACCAGCCCTCCTATATTACACTTACAATTCAGAGCAACAGGACATTGTGATTACCAACTGCTAGTAATTGCTATGGATTAAAGATCTGTGTCTAGATTACTTGGGTTTCTTTTAGTTCCTTCCAACCACCAATAGAATTCACCCAGTAGTTTTAGCAAATTATGCTTAATTATGGTGTTAGAAGTCTATGAGAATAATTCCTCATTAAAACACTGATTCACTTAGTAAAAACAGATTAGTACAAAATAAAGAAATAGCAGTAAACATTGATTTTTAGCCAGATACTTGACTGTTAAAAGGTAGGCAGATGGACGTAATATTAATTGCACAAGCATCAAACCCAGATTTTATCTTCTTAAATTAAAAAAAAAAATCCTTACAAAGATGAAGCCCAGATTATAGCTCTTGATGACCTTTGGACATCCATCCAGGATCAAGTGAATGCAGTTTGTAGCATACTTAGTTTTATAGAAAAACCTTATCTGGAATCCAGGGCCACCAAGTGGGGAGGGAACTGGGGGTACAAAATTCACAGGGCTCAAAGTCAGTTTGAGGGCCCAGAGAAGTTAGAACCATCCTGTATTTAACTAATGTATTTATTTTCCTCTTAGTGCAGTTCTTCACTGCAGCCACTTGGGGCACAGATGAAACAGAGCCTCTTCCTTTTTGTAGCTGTTTGCTAGTTGCCACCCTTTTTAGCAGCCATTTTGTAAAAAAGTTCTCCATGGCTGCAGACTTTCTAAACCACGAGGCTGAAGCAAGTATTTACGGAGCAATTACAAGATGTTCCTAAGCCCATCAGGTAACCTTAGGGTTGCCAGTTCTGTGTTGAAAAATACTTGGCAACTTTGGGGGTGTATCTGGAAGGGGAGGTTGGGGAGGGAGGGGCCTCAGCATGGTACAATACCATACAGTCCACCCTCCAAAGCAGCCATTTTCTCCAGGGGAGCAGATCTCTGCCAGCTGGATATCAGTTATAAAAGCAGGAGATCTCTAGGCCTCACCTGAAGGATCACAAGCTTAAGTAACCTGGAGTGACTTAATTTCTCTCCCAATCCAACACCTAATTCTTCTGTGTTGCTGCCTCCTTTCCAGCCTCCTCCTTCTCATCCCTTCCCTGTCTGGGGAGTTAAAACATACTCAACTAGTAAAACAGAAAACGTCTATGTCAGTCTTTCCAAGAATCAATTAAAGCAAAAAAAAAAAAAAAGGATGTTTCCCTCCCACTGTATTAGAGGTAATAAATCAAGAATAGTGGATGCCTTACAGGAATGTCTTTATGTTATTTATTTATTCATTTATTTATTCCATTTCTATCTCACCTCTGCCAAAGTGGGCTCGGGGTGGGGGTGGGGGGTCACAACATAAGTTATACAACTCATGCCTAAAAATCTAATTTGCCTCAAAATCACAATAACAACATTAAGATGTCATCGTAAAATCATGTTGCCCTGGGTCTGTTCTGATGTTGACAGGTACGGTCTGATCAGTGGGTTCCCCAAGTTATAAGAGCCAATTTAGTTTCAGTTTATATACATGCTGCATAATTCACTGGGTAAACTACTATGAGGTGACATCTGCTGGTTTAGAAAACTTTTAAAGAGGATTAGATAAATTTATGGACATGGAAAGGTCCATGAGTGCCTATGGTTACCAAACAGAACCTCCACGTTCAGGGACAGTATACTCTTGAATACAACCTTGGGGAGGAGCAAGGGATTCCCAGAAGCATTTCTCTGGCTAGTTGGAGAAATAGGACAGTATGCTAAATAAACCTCTGGTATAGGGTTGCCAAGTCCTCTTCATACCCAGGCAGGGGACATTCGCACACACGACGCGCACATGTGGGACGAATGATGTCACCCAGAAATTACATCATCAAAATCCTGCCGCCCGTGCGGGGCCGCTCTAAGCATTTCTGGGAAAACTCTATGATTTTCCCCAGACACTAGCCATTTGGGAGTTTTACCATAGAGTTTTAACCTCCCAATGGCTTTTGTACCATAGAGTTTTAACCTCTCAAATGGCTAGAGTTTCCCCAGAAACGCCTAGAGTGGTCCCACATGGGCGCTGTCATTTTGATGACATCACTTCCGGGTGACGTCATCGCAGGGGGAAGTTGGGCCGGCAGGTTCAGAACCTCCTGCCCGGACCGGGAGCTTGGCAGCTCTACTCTGGTATGATCAAGGAAGCTTCTTATTTATTCTTATGAAAAAGCCAGAGCATGTTGTTATCCTGTCCTAGGATTACCAGATGTCCTTTTTTTAGAGGACATGTACTCTTTTTGGGTGTCCGTCCTCTTTTGGGCTTTTTTTAAAAAAACTGATGAAAATACCCTCTTCTGCAGTTGGAAGGTCAGGAATATTCCTATTTAGTAGAACTACGTCCTTTGTTTGCTTTTCAAAATATGGTAACCCTATCATTTTTACAGAGGAGTTAAACTTTTTTTCAGTGATCCTGCTGTTTCCTTGGCATTTTTCAGTGTGCTAATCCCCATTGAATAAAATGGGACTTACTTCTAGGGCTTTTTTTGTAGAAATAATAATAATAATAATCTTTAATTTGTATCCCGCCCAAGGCTCCACAAGGCTCACACCTCCTCCGGCAGCTGGTTCCACTAGTGGGGAGCTGTAAACGAGAAGGCCCTTTCAATTTGGCCTCCCTTGGCTTGGGGACTGCCAAAAGATTTTGAGAGCCAGATAGCAGTACCCTCTGGGGAATGTATGGGAAGAGACGGTCCCTAAGGTAGGCAGATTCTCAGCCATATAGGGCTTTAAAGGTGATAACCAGCACTTTGTAATTAATTCGGTACACTATTGGCAGCCAGTGCAGTTCCCACAGCCTCGGCTGGATGTGCTCCCACTTAGGGAGCCCCAACAGCAGCTTGGCTGCCACGTTCTGCACTAGCTGCAGTTTCTGGGTTCGGCACAGGGGCAGCCCCATGTAGAGTGCATTACAATACTCCAACCTTGATGTGACCGTTGCATGGATCACTGTTGCCAGGTTGTCGCACTCCAGGAAGGGAGCCAACTGCCTCGTCCACCTAAGATGATAAAAGGTGGATTTAGCAGTGGCTGCTATCTGGGCCTCCATTGACAAGGCAGGCTCCAGTAGCACCCCCAAGCTATTGACCTTGCGCGCCATTTTCAATGGCGCACTGTCAAAGGCTTATAGGGGGATTTCCCTTCCCAGACCACCATGGCTCAGGTGAAGGACCTCTGTCTTTGCTGGATTCAACTTCAACCTACTCAGCCTGAGCCACCCTGCCACCGCTTGCAGTGCCAGGTCCAAATTTTCTGGGACAGAGTCAGGTCATCTGTTCATCAGTAGATGAAGTTGGGTGTCATCAGCATACTGGTGGCAGCCCAACCCATACCTCCAGGCAATCTGGGCAAGTGGGCGCATATAGATGTTAAATAGCATCGGGGAGAGCACTGCCCCCTGTGGCACCACACAATTAAGTGGGTGCCTCTGGGACAGTTCACCTCCGATCGCCACTCTTTGTCCCTGACCATCAAGGAAAGAGGAAAGCCATTGCAAGGCCAACCCCTGAATCCCTATGTCGGCGAGGCGGCGGGACAGCAGCTGATGGTCTACTGTATTGAACGCAGCCGATAGGTCCAACAACATCAGTACCGCCGAGCCGCCTTGATCCAGATGCCGCTGGAGGTCATCCACCAAGGCGACCAGCACTGTCTCCGTCCCATGACCCAGGACTGGTGGGACGGAAGCATCATCCAGAAAACCCTGTAACTGTAACGGTACTGTAACACTACTGCCCTCTCAATAATTTTGCCCGGCCGGTAATGTGCCAATTCGGTCGGAAAAAGCCCAGCAGGAACTCATTTGCATATTAGGCCACACACCCTGATACCAAGCCATCTGGAACTGTGTTCCTATGAGTTCCTGCTCAAAAAAAGCCCTGCTTACTTCTAAGGTATCTGTTTAGTTAGATCTACTAAGCATCTTGTGAGTCTGCTCCCCCACCATTTCATTTAGTAGAAATGTTTTGAAAGTGTTTTTGCAGTTAAGTACTGCTTGAGAGAGACTGGTGTCTCATTTAATTCAATGGGGCTTATAGCCAGGTAACAATTGTTATTCTATTTATGGTAACAGCCAAGTAATTTGCTTTGTTTTGGATCAGGGTCATGGGAGAGGGCTAACATGGAATTTTTGTCCAAAGGCCCATGGCGGCTTTCAGCAGCCCTGCTGAAAGCAAATCCTTTATTTCAAGGGTAGTTGCCTCTATTGTTAAGCGATCAAAGGATACGAAGAAACAACTTCAAGGCAAGGAATCTTAGGAAGATAAACTAATTATTTAAAATCCCAATTAAATGAAAGTAATTAGGAGCAAACAAGTGATCTTCCGTGTTGTGATTTCTTGTTGGAGGATAATTTACCATGCAGCTTAAAATTTGTATGAAATCCAAACCACCTGCTACAATAAAAATTGTATTTCACAATAATAGTTACACCATTTGAACATGAATCATGGCAGAAAGCCATTGGTTGACCTACCTCTGTCCAATCACTCCCCCCCCCCCTTTAAAGCCAAGTAAACTATTGGCCATTACCACATCCTATAAGAATGTACTGTATTCTGTCTATGCCTTCATAAATTCTACCTGGCTACTACTGCATAAGATAATAGTTTCCCACTATCCTATTCCTACTTTCCTATTCATATACTACTTTTAACTTAAAGCATCAATTATAAACTTTATTATATTCTGTTTTGACAAGTGCTTTGTAAATTGGAATGCAATTATGCCCAATTTTCAGGTAGAAACTTAGCCTAAGAAATTTTGTCTTCTCAGTCACAGAATAAATCCATGGCAAAAATGACACTTGAAACTCCCCCTCCCCCCCCAATTTCCCAGATGCTACTCTAGATCTTTGAGGACTAGTCTAAACTGATTCTGAGTAATTATATAGAGACAGAACTTCTCTCATCAAATTGTTGGTTATAGAATGACTTGCAAAGGCTGCCCCTCCAGAGCTAAGATAAAGAAACAATGGCCCAGTCCAGCAAATCACAGTTATGATTTGTTCCGGTAGAAAGCCTTAACTTGTCTGACTAATTTTTTGTGGGATTTAGGACCAAAACAGATATAACTCTGAGAGATCCTGGAAATCTGACCCTACTCACTCTTGCTGGACTGGAGAAAGTTCATAGGGTTGGGGCCTGGAGATCTCCCACTTTTACAACTGATCTCCAGCAGGCAGAGATCAGCTCCTCTGGAGTAAATGGCTGCTTGGAAGGGTGAACTCTATGGCATTGTACCATGCCTAGGCCCCTCCCCAAACCCCCCGCTCTCCCAGATCCACCCCCAAAGTCTACAGTTATTTTCCAACACAGACCTGGCAATCCTATCCATGAGCATGAACTGAATTTGCTTCAAAGTTTAGTTTAGTTTATTCAATTTGTATCCCCACCGAAGCAGGCTCAGGGCAACTCACAACATGCAGTAGAGTAACAATAAAACAATTTAAATCAAACATCAATTAAACAGTTAAAACAATATAAACAATTTGGTGCTAATTACCATTTAGTTACAGATGGCGTTCAGTATTCTTAGGCATCCTTTACAGCTAGTACATCAGCAATTTCAGTTGAAAGCTAACTGAAATAATATTGCCTTGCAGGCCTTGTGGAACTGGGCAAGGTCCCGCAAGGCTCTACCCTCCTCAGGCAGTTGGTTGCACCAATGGGGAGCAGCGATTGAGAAGGATATTTCCCTAGTTGTTTTCAGTCTTGCCTCCCTTGGTCCGGGGATCCATAGTACATTTTGCATTCCAGATCTAAGTACATGTGGGGAGAAACGATCCCTAAGGTAGACAGGGCCATATAGGGCTTTAAAGGTAATAACCAGCACCTTGTAGTGAATGTGCTCCCACATGGAGAACTAGGGTTGCCAATCCCTAGGTGGGGGCAGGGGATCCCCCGGTTTGGAGGCCCTCCCCCCGCTTCAGGGTTGTCAGAAAGCGGGGGGAGGGGAGGGAAATGTCTGCTGGGAGCTCTATTATTTCCTATGGAGATTTATTCCCATAGAAAATCATGGAGAATTGATCCAAGAGTATCTGAGGCTCTGGGGGGGGGGCTGTTTTTTGGGATAGAGGCACCAAATGTTCAGTATAGCATCTAGTGCCTCTCCCCAAAATACCCCCCAAGTTTCAAAAAGATTGGACCAGGGGGTCCAATTCTATGAGCCCCAAAAGAAGGTGCCCCTATCCTTCATTATCTCTTATGTAAGGAAGGAATTGAAAAGGTGTGCCATCCCTTTAAATGTGATGGCCAGAACTCCCTTTGGAGTTCTATTATGCTTGACACAACCTTGATCTTGGCTCCACCCCTAATGTCTCCTGGCTCCACCCCCAAAGCCCCCAGATATTTCTTGAATTGGACTTGGCAACCCTATGGAGAACCCCAATAACAGCCTAGCTGCCACATTCTGCACCAGCTGTAGTTGTAGTGACAACTTACATTCCCTTACATTTTACAGTGTTACCGAAATTGTACTTTCTATATTTGCACTAAGGTCAAATGACCTTACTTTTAGAAGACTTTGAGATTGCTGTGCTTTTTAGCTACTAATCATATTAAACTTATTTGATACCTTTCCTCATTCTTGTGGTCTTTACCTGTAGACCCATAAATATTACAGAGTGGGGAAAATGTTATCCAATTCTCCCTTCTTGCTGCGGCCTACTTTGCCCCTGACTATTCCAGCAGTTTTATCGGAGGAGTTAGGGGCTCATGGTGGAAGGAGAGGATGGTGAGAAAGATCTACTTCCATTAAGTCCATTTCCAGGAGTATATCCAGCCCACCAAAAATTTACAGCTCTCCTTTAGTAGGAGGAAACCACTAAAGTATTCTGGAAATTTCAGATATTTCTAATGTAAACGCTTTTCTAATATAACTAACAATATTTAAATGAAACACAAGCAATAGTGTAATTAGTCATCAATGTACATTTTTCATTGTACAAATAAAGACAGGTTATTGCTCATTGCATCACCTAAAGGAATGAACTGTTCTGAACTTGGAATTTCCTGTCTCTTCAGCTTCCTTTCGCCTTGTAGCCAGAACTTTGTAAGATATTTTATTTTTCAAATAACGGTTCTGACTATAAATTGTAAACCAGTCTTTTTGCCAGCTCAGGAGAAATCAACTTTGTAAAAGAACTTACACAACAGATTTGGATCACATCTTTGTAGGGAATTTACACCCCTGCCTCCCTCCTCCTCTGCTTTTCTTCAATCTGATGTAAACTATTTTGAATGGAAAAATCTTATGTACATTCTCCACATTTAATCTAAGGTCTCTGTTAATATCTAGTAGAAGTGAATGAAAATATTCAAAAATATCCTTCCAAAAGGATGTGGACAGATTGGAGAGGGTGCAAAGGAGAGCAAGGAGGAGGATCATTGACTAAGTCCCATGAGGAAGGTTCTGAGGAACTTGGGAGTGTTCAATCTAGAGAAGAGAAGGCTGAGGGAGGACATGATTGCTCTCTTTAAGTATTTGAAGGGCTGTCACTTTGAGGAGGGCAGGGAGCTCTTTCTGTTGGCAGCCGAGGAGAGGACTCAGAATAATGGGTTTAAATTATGGGTGGGAAGGTACTGGCTGGATATTAGGGAAAACTTTTTTACAGTAAAAAGAGTTGTTCAACAGTGGAATCAACTACCAATGGAGATGGGGAGCTCCCCCTCACTGGCAGTCCTTAAGCAGCAGCTGGACAAACACGTCAGGGATTTTCTAGGCCAGAGGTTCCCAAACCCCGGGTCCCGTACCGGGACCGGTCCATGGCCTGTAAGCAGCCGGGCCTCCACTCCCTGCCCTCCAACACCCCCCCCTCGCTGGTGCCACCCCCCCACCCTATTGAGCAGCGCCACTACTCAGTCACCTTTGCCTCCCCCGCACGACGAGCTTCGGTTTGCCACCATCGCCAGGGCCTGTCCCCTCCCTTCCTTTCCCCAGCACCCAAGTCGTGCTCCGCCCCCCCCCCACCCACGCAATCAGAGGAAGCTGGGAGGCCCTACCCACTTCATCAGGGACCAGCCTGATTCAATGTTCTTGGAAAAGCAGGCTGGAGGAGGAGGAGCTTCGCCCCTCTCTCCCTTCTGGAAGGGGAGGGGGAGAAGTAAGTAAGTAAGTAAAATTTTATTTGTATCCTGCCCTCCCCGCCTAGGCAGGCTCAGGGCGGCTAACAACATTTCATAAACATACAATAATAAATATAAAAACTTTAAATTTAACCATATAAACTTTAAATTTAACAAGCCTCCTTCAGCGTGCTAGAATCAGCCTGTTCCTGGTGGCGGGGAGAGACTGGCTTTGGAGCTCGGCTCTACCCTCTGCAGCAGCAGTGCTGTTTTGGGATGGGGTTGGTTCCTGCTGCCACTGGCCTGCCTGGGTGCTGAGTGAACTCAACGCTGCTTTCCTCCCCGATCAGGTGATCGACGGGGGGGGGGGGGGGTTGTTTGCCTTTACACAGCTCAGAGTGGAGCCCTTCCAGACATTAAAAATGACCTGGGGTAGGGAAGGGAGGAAGGAGAAGGGGGGCAAGCTAGGCAGGACACCGTGGATTTCCTCCCAAATATGGGAGTTTCCTCCCAAACACCTAGTTTCTTTCCCCACCCCAGGTCAATTTCAATGTCCAGAAGGGTGCCAGAAAACAACCCTATTTTTTTATTACGCCCCCTTTCAGTCAGGCAGTCTTTTCCCGTCTTCCTTCCTTCTTTCTTTCTCTCTCTGTCAGACAGTCTTTTCCTCTGTCTTCCTTCCTTCCTTCTCTCTCTTTCTTTCTCTCTCTTTCTCTGTCAGGCAGTCTTTTCCCCATCTTCCTTCCTTTCTTCTCTCTCTTTCTTTCTCTCTCTCTGTCAGGCAGTCTTTACCCTGTCTTCCTTCCTTCCTTCCTTCCTTCCTTCCTTCCTTCCTTCCTTCCTTCCTTCCTTCCTTCCTTCCTTCCTTCCTTCCTTCCTTCTCTCTCTTTCTCTCTCTCTGTCAGGCAGTCTTTTCCCCATCTTCCTTTCTTCTCTCTCTCTCTCTCTCTGTCAGGCAGTCTTTTCCCCGACTTCCTTCATTCCTTTCTTTCCTCCTGCTCTCTCTCTGTCTGTCAGGCAGTCTTTTCCCCATCTTCCTTCCTCCTCTCTCTTTCTTTCTCTCTCTCTTTCTCTCGTTTTCTGTCAGGCAGTCTTTTCCCTGTCTTCCTTCCTTCTCTCTCTCTCCCTCCCTGTCATTCTTCTCCCCCCACCCCCCGTTTTTCTTCCCCTGTGACTCTTGTGCTTTTTCTTGATTTTTATTTTTAAAATTGCATTGCAAAATCCCCTTATTCTCCTACCTTTCCTAAACAAAATATTGCAAGAGTTTTAAGCATGTTTGTACATCATTTCTTATATCCTGGCTCCACCCCCAAAGTCTCCTGGCTCCACCCCCAAATTTTAGTGGGCCACGAAGAAGTGCCAAAATAACTGGGCCACCAGGGGGGTGGGGTTGGGAAACCCTGCTCTAGGCTGATCCCGCATTGAGCAGAGTTGAACTAGATTACCTGTATGGCCCCTTCCAACTCTGTGATTCTTTGGAAACATTCTTAGTGGTTTTAATTTAGTTAGGAGCACAACCCAAGACTGTATAGATAATAATTTTTCAGCATCTTGAAATCTGCCTTAGATAATGATGCTATAACCCAGGGTTGTCAGACTCATTTGTTACAAGAGCCGGATCTGACATAAATTAGACCTTGTTGGGCTGACCCATGTCAGGCCAGGCCATGTGTGTACCTATTTAAGATTAGGTAGCAGAGATAAAAACTTTATTAAGGACACAGACAAACACAATTAAAGATTTTATTTTTAAAATAAAAACATCATTTTAAAAATAAAAATGCTTAACACATTAGCACTCCTTGGTCTTAAAGTGCTTTCTTTGTATCTCTCCCATGAGATCCAGGAAGCTGGGCAAAAGAAGCTCTGGCTCTTTCCATCCTTTCCCAGGGGGGCAGGAGAGGGAGCAGCCTCAGCCAATTTAAGGAAGAGAGGCTTGGCTCAGTAGCTCTGCTGTGCAATTGAGAGAGCCCAGCAAAGCAAGCTCTCCCTTCCCCCTTCCTCCCCAAGGGAGGAGCCTCAGCCAATGGAGAAAACAAAGGCTTTGCTCTGTGGCTCCTATGCAATTGAGCAAGCCCTGCAAAACAAGGTGTTATGTAGAAGGAAGCAGATGACAGCCAGTTGCTCGGGAGCCCGATAGGAGCCCTTTAAGGGCCTGATTCAGCCCCCTGGCTGCATGTTTGACAACCCTGCTATAACCTCTTACAAACCAAATAATATGTACTCACTAGTAAGTGGATCAAGTCTTTCCATGGAGAAAGGAAACCAAGGGCTGTGAGGGAGGAGAAAAACAACACCAAGGAAGCAGCCACAGCCAAAGGAGACTATCTTTGGCTGCACCAAATGTGCTGCTTTTCAAAGTGAATGTTTAAAATAGAGGACAGAATATATTCAATAAATCCTAGTAAAAACCTAGTGTCTGATATTAAATCATGTTATATTGCATACATTGTAAAATAAATTATTCATTCTTCCTGTGTGGATCAGTTGCTGATTTCCCTCCTACCGACAGTGAATCTTCTAAAGGGATGTAGACCCTTGGAAAACAAGTTTCCTTCAAAACAAAACAAAACCTAGCTAGGCAGAGGCTCAAAGGCTGAATCCAGCATTCACAACATGCAATTAAGTACCCAATGTTAAACAGGAAGCCTACTAAAAAGAGAACTGGGCACAAGCCAGCAACAGCTGAACAACCTCAGCGAGGAGAATATGGACAACAAGTTACCTCACAGCAAACTCCTTTTAGTAGAAGCAACTTGAATAGTAAAACAGTTGCAAGTTTTCGTAAATGGTTCTTGCAAAAGGAGAAGAGTCTTTATGCATTTAAAGGCAGCAGAAGAAAAAAAAAACATTATTGCCAAACAATACAAATACATGGTATATGGGTCATCCTAAGTCCTAGAGTAGAATGGTAGAAATCACACAATCATCACATCCCCAAATCACAAATTTTAAAAGTGCTTTTAAAATGGTTTAAAAAAAAACAAAGAATGATTAACCTGGGTTGCCAGAGTTAGACAATTATGGCTTTATCCATAGATGGTGGCTTCAGAACCACTTTATTTTGGAGGACAGCTGCTTGTGCTGAAGGAATACTCGAAACTTTGCAGAGCAGAGCTGTAGGATACACAGCTGTATTACTGAATAGTTGTTTTTGCTGAACAGGCAGCTTGTTTTACAATTTTTACCACTAAATGACCTGTTAACCATGAGGGTAATATAAAAATGAGACCTGACTGGTCATTCTCTAGAAATACCCCTATTTTGGGGAGCACATTATATCCTTTGATCACCTTAAAATAACTTTTTTCTTTTATAGGCTGCAGCTGCTGGGGCTGCATTTCCAAGGGGACACTAACCAGGAATGGTGGAGTGCTGGAGGAGGAGTTAGACAATTATAACTTTACCCATAGATGCTGACTTCAGAACCACTTTTGGAGGATGGCAGTTTATGAAGGGGGAGGAGGAAGAGATTGGATTTATACCCTGCCCTTCACTTGGAGTCTCAGAGTGGCATACAATCTCCTTTCCCTTCCCCTCCCCACAACAGACACTCTGTGAGGTAGGTGGCACTGAGAGAGCTCTTTCAATAACTGTTCTTGAAAGAAGAGCTTTGAGAAAACTGTGACTGACCCAAGGTCACCCAGCAGCTGCATGTGGAGGATTGGGGAATCAAATGTGGTTCTCCCAGATTAAAGTCTGAACTCCTTACCACTACACCAAACTGGCTGTCAGGACCTTGTCCCTTGTACTCCTTTCCATGCCAAAACCACTAACTCCAAGTTACTGTTATTACAAGGGGGGTGGAGTTAAGAGTACCCCATATTTTTTTCTCCAACAGTTTGGGGTTATAGAGGGGAGAAACAACTTACAGGGACTTAAAAACTTGTTTCTGTATAGAAATTACAGCTCCAGTGGCCACAATCTATCATTTAAAATAAAAGTCTGAAATGATCACAGATCTACATGAAACATTTGCCCTCAGTGGACTTTTAAGCCTATAGGGCTTAGCTACCTGATATGCTTTCGCCGGATCTGCTCAACAAACAATGGGAATCTTTTATTATTTTCATTAAAATTCACCTTTCTCAGTGGGACCCAAGCTGGGTTATAAGTATGATAAAATTGTAGAGCAGAGGGAGAAAGCCTGAACAAATTATGCCTAATTGCCAACATATCAGTTTAAAGAAATAAGACCAGCGTGATAAATACTTTATCCCTAATAAAAGTGACTTCCTAAGTCAAACATTTACATTCCAGCGTTGCTGCTTCTATAAGAAAGCCCTCCTGAAGAATTCTGTTTTGCACATTTTGCCAAACAACAGAAGAATGGGAGCCTTCCTCATACCCTCAGGGGGATCATTTCAAAATGCAGGAGCCACTACAGAAAAATGTATGTGAACAGGCATTTCAGAAGGCTTTGCTCAGATGATCAGAACTGTCCAGCAGAACATAGCAGGAGAGGCTGTCCTGCAAGTATATATGAACTGTGGATTAAGGGTTTTGTAGCATCTTGAACTGAATCTAGTAAGTGATCACTAACCAATGGAGAGTCTGCAAACAGAAGTAACCTTTTGGATTCCATACCAATTGCAGTTTCTGAGTGGTGAAAGTGTGCACAAACCTGCTTTGAAATGGGATCACACAGCATGCAGGGAGAGGAGGTGTAAACCCTCTATTTTCCTAACTTGAAACAGCCCCAGAGAGCTGCTGCTTCCCTCTTCTTCAGGAACACTTAACATGTAGCCTATCAGAAAGCATGGGGCTGTTTCAGGTGGGAAAATGTAAGCAGGGTAGGGTAGGGGAGAGGCTTAAGCTCTCTCCTTGTGTGCAAGGTCTCAGTCTGAATTACACCCACACAGATCTAGGAAGCACAGAACTCCCAGATTGTCTCTTTCAACCCTGCCTGGGGACAGACCCAGGAAAAGTGGATCAGCCAACTTCAGCCCGTTATACCACAGCAGTTCTTTTCTAGTTATGTTCTTTCTGTCCTTGGAAAAGTTTCTTTGAAACACTTTCTTAAAATGGATTGTTCTGAAGAATCACACACACCTTTACTTTGGTACCCACCAAATGAGGTCTCCCTGGGACATGTTGCAACTTACAACCTGTTGTTTATGGCCATCCAGCCACCAGCTCTTGTAATAAGCACTCAGCCAGTTAGCTCTTGGAGCTTTTCCCCACTCGAACCATCACCATCTCCAAAGTACAGCAAATGCAAGGAAGTCAACAGGCTTCAGCACAATATAATCATGCACATACAGTTTTTTTTCTTTCAGCAAAGAATAGGCACAAAATATGAAGTAAAGTAGTAACACTGGATTTATTGGGCACCAACCAGATTTCGCTGTTATTTTATTTTAGTATATTTCTATTCCGCCCATTCCCCGTAGGGCTCAGTAGGGCTCACTGTCAAGCAAATGCCATTTGTAAGTGCCCTTCCTGGGGTCTTTGCACTTGGAGATGGAATACCATATCCTAGACCCTGCTGCTCAAGCTGGACAACAGAGAAGTGATCATGTACGTTGATGGTATGTTCACCTGCCAAACATACTCACCACCAGGGGTGAAATTCTAGCAGGCGCTCATTTGCATATTAGGCCACACCTGATGTAGCCAATCCTCCAAGAGCTTACAAAAATGAGCCTTGTAAGCTCTTGGAGGATTGGCTGTATCAGGGGTGTGTGGCCTAATATGCAAAGGAGCTCCTGCTAGAATTCCACCCCTGCTCACCACAAAGTTTTGAGCATCCCTAACGGTAATGCTTAATGCTTTTTTTTTTTTTTAAAAAAGATGTAATCGATCCTTAAGCACTTCTTGCTTTAGAATGGGAGAGATATTTATACTTCTAAGAAATATAAAAATTATAAGTAAAGGACAGCCATCCTATACAAACTATATGATGTGGTGGAGGGAAGTATGACAGAATCATGACTCCAGTAAATCTCTTAGATGCACAGACTTCAGAAAGCCAACAACTAATGGCTGGTTTGGACTTGCACTCAAGGGACTCACCTATTTATGATAGTTCTAAACTAAGGTGCATGTACAGATGTACAAGGTTTAAAAGGGTTTTAAAATAACATTCAAATCTCATAAATCACAATATAACAGTTTAACTTTGAGGTTATTCCTGCTTCCTGGTAGGGTGAGGCTGCAGACCGGAGGAATAGGCTGGTGGCATAGTGTGTTCAGGTGGGTAGCTGTGTTGTTCAGGTGGGTAGCTGCATTGTTCTGTTTCTTCAGAACAAAGTTTGAGTCCAGTGATACCTTTAAGACCAACAAGTTTAATTCTGGGTATAAGCTTCTGTGCACAGGAAACTTTGTGCTATAGTGTGTTGTTTGTGTGAAGCACACGCTCTGTGAATTCTCACTTTTCAGATAAGTGGAAAGAAGGACATAGTATTGCACTTCATGAGTGTTGGCAGTCATTTAAGTGCTATTAGGTGAAAAAGAAATACATAGTTTCCTTCAGTATGCTTACTCTCTTTCTATTGAGCTCAACCAACGTAATTGACTTTCAGTTCAGTTCTACTCCTGCAGTTCTACCAATGTCAGCCATTTGTAACACGAACAATGGATGAAGTCCAAATATAGCTAGCTCTTAAAGTGCATGTTGCATGCCAACTTTGTCTAAACAAACAGGGCAGGATTGCAGCTGCCTGAGAAGTTTGTTAGTTTAGCTTATGAAAGTCTCAACTGTGTTTGACCTCTCAGCAACTCTAAAGGATGCTGCTGCTGCTGTACCCATTTTACAGATTAGAAATGAAAGCTGTTCCAGTAATTTCCCTAAGACCAAATACTGGGGTCTGCTGGAGAAAATGGCACAGCTTCTAATAATATGAAACTAGCACTGAACCTCAAGGGAAAACAATTAAAAGGAGAGATTGTATATCCTAGTTCATGAAAGAGGGGTGATACCAGGACCTAAGCACAATTTCTTTGGTCTGGCACAAGCCTCTACCACCCCCCCCCCCACACACACACACTTCCTTCCCATACATATTATTTCATGAGTCAAGACATTTAAAAATATATATATGGCTTTACCAATTACATAAACATATTGCAGAAATGAACTTACAGTTTGAACTGCACTCCTGATACTTGGTTCCTGATAAAGCATACCTGTTCCCATCACCCCCTTGATCGCTGATTTATATATTTACACCTTGCTTTCCCCCCTGAAAAGCAAGGTGTAAATACATAAATCAGCAATCAACGACTGATGCTTGTATAGGGGACTATCTTTACCTTTCCCCCTGAAGAGAGCCATTCCTGAGCCTGTTTGTGGGAAGGGCAGGCTGAAAATTGAATATATAAAATCAAATCAAAAGGGCTTACACAACAAGGGAAAAGACTATATCAGAGCAGTAAGCCACAAAAAAGCCACGGTTACATCCTGGGCTGGTCCCAGACACTGGCTGGCTTGTCTGAAGTCTCAAACTGCAAGTCCTGCCCTTCAGTCCACACCCCTGGCCACACTTCATAAGGTACCTGGAAAAGGAAAGGACAAGCCAGTCTTCAGCAACGATGCTGGACAACTCCTTAGACAGTTTGGGTCTTGGATGGTTAAAACAAAGTGAAGGGAGTGGGAAAGAGATATAAGTGGTAGTGAGAAATTTTTCAAGGGGAGAGAAAACATCCAAGGTGGGGTAGACACAGGACAGAGGGTTACCCAGTGAAGAAGAAGTGGAAAGGGGACAGAACTTCTCCAGACCACTAATGGCTCTGATGGATTCTACTTCCATCCAGTCTACCAGGTCTCCAGAGTGATCCAGACCCACAGAAATACTCTGGTGGTGACATCAGACCTTGTGCTGATACCTGTGTCACCAACAAGGAAAGTACGGTGGCAGTATTGTGGCAAACATACATGGGTAGTAACTTTAATAGTAACAGTACTGAGAAGTGTGTGGCAGCAGTAGAGGAGATGAAGCTTGTTCATAGTTTAAAACCAGAGTGATATGGTGAGATCATATTAGGGGCCTGCTTCTGTTGCATTCTCATTCTTGTCAGTAGAACGGTAAAAATGGCCAGTGCCTTCTTGGACTTTCTGAATAACCCATCGAAAATTTCAGCCTCAGTTGTTGAGGCTAGTGTACAGTAGTGACATCTTTACAGCATGTTCAAGACAGACAAAAGGAAATATTATACACAGAGAGTGATTAAAATGGAATTTGCTCCCAAAGGATGTAGTGCTGGTCACAGGAATAAACAACTTTAAAAGGGGATTAGATAGATTCATGGAGGATAGGTCTATCACTGGCTAATAGCCATGATGACTGAGGGAAACCTCCATGTTCAGAGGCACTAAACCTCTGAATCCCAGAGCCAGGAGGCGACATCAGGCCTCTATGCCCTTTTGGTGGATGTCCAGAGGAACTGGTTGGCCATTGTGTGAGACAGGATGTTGGGTTAGATGGGCTATTGGGCAGATCCAGCAGGCCTCTTCTTATGTTATTTCACCATAGAAATCTTTTGAACTTAATTAATTTTAGGAAGGAGGAGTGAAAGAAATTGTATACCATGTGCAAAATCTTAGATCAAGTCAGATATGCAGTCTTGAAGCTTGTATACTGGGAACTTTTGCACAGAAAATTCTTTTGCTCAATGTACTTCAGAGCCCTCTAATTTGAGGGCTGATCAGGAATAAAAGCCCCACTACTGCATCATTGAAATAACTTTGAAAGCAGTTTTAGGCACACTTGGAATCTTTTAGAATCAATGGCATTTAGGCCTACAGGAAGCTTTAGAAGAGCTTCCGTGTGGTCTGAAGCCTCCAGCTGACTGTAGTGAGTGCTGGTTTTGACTGGTGCTACCATCAGGCAGAGATCCCTGCTCAAAACCACTCCCAGAGCCACCATCACCCTTTTGCTTTCTCATTACAACACAAGGGGTTGTAATTCTAGACTGGGATATACCCATGAAATCAACCCGCTGCACCCATTCCAGCAGTTCTGGAGTGGTATGGGATTAAGTCAGCATAAATGGAGCAGCAGCCTACAAACCCAAGTCCAAATTTCAAGGACTCATTTTGAGTTACCAGAAGAAGAAGATGATATTAGATTTATATCCCTCCCTCCACTCCAAATCTCAGAGTGGCTCACAATCTCCTTTATCTTCCTCCACCACAACAGACACCCTGTGAGGTGGGTGGGGCTGAGAGAGCTCTCACAGAAGCTGCCCTTTCAAGGACAACTCTTGCAAGAACCATGGCTAACCCGAGGCCATTCCAGCAGCTGCAAGTGGAGGAGCGGGGAATCAAACCTGGTTCTCCCAGATAAGAGTCCGCACACTTAGCCACTACACCAAACTGGCTCTGTTCACATAATACCCCCACTATTTCATATAGGGCTGTTCCAGATACTACATTTTTCTTCTGTGGAGAAATTCATGTGGATAAAATTATATGGAGCAATTCATGTGGAGAAAATACAAATTCCAAACACATTTTGAGGCAAAATGAGGGAACTAGATTATTGCTCTTGGATTTGCCCCTCCCCCCAAATCCATGGAGTTCATACTATATTTATTTATTTAGGAAGAGAAAGGGTTACAAATGCCATAATCTGCCTATGCACTGAACCACATCATGTTTATTACTTGCAGAGAGTATTATTGTTGTTGCTGCTTCTATTAACCTACCCGAAAGCAGTCAAAAGCAGATGTATACTTTTCCAGAGAGTGCCGTAACTCTTATTAGGATAGTATTTGCAAAGCAAAAATACACAAACACATGCAATCTGCTGCAAGCTTTAGAATTAATGCGTTGAAGACGTGCTTCTCATCAAATAAAAACACAAGCAGCACATCATTAGGGAGTTTCAACAGTGCCATCAATTTGCTCTTTCCTCCTCTGGGACAGCGTGTCTTTCTCGGTTATCAGAAGTTGGCTCGGCTAGCCTGCTGGTGCTCTGCATGTAACTTGTCCAGAGCAAAGAGACTGTGTTTATAAGCAAATATCCAACTGGGAACATCCTTTCCCTCCAGATAAAAGCCTCATATTTTCATAATTAATAGTCTTGAAGAAGTAAGCTGTAACCTACAAAAACCATATGCTGCATTGCAAATTAGTTTACAGTATTCAAAGTGTATCAAACTAACACTAACTGGACTATGGAAAGGTATTTTGGATGGTCATAGGTGAGCAGGGGAGAGACAGCAAGACAGACATTTACTTCATCTGCTTAACTATATCACCACAAGTGGTGATAACCATGGAGGAAAATGCCACAGAAGAACACAGTAATTGATCTACAGTGTCAAGACTATGTTCCTGCTTTGCAGTGGAAGCCACCTTTGCATTAAAGAAAGGTAAAGGTAATCCCCTGTGCAAGCACCAGTCGTTTCCGACTCTAGGATGACATCGCACCACGACATTTTCACAGCAGTCTTTTAACAGGGTGGCTTGCCATTGCCATCCCCAGTCATCTACACTTTCCCCCCAGCAAGCTGGGTACTCATTTTATCGACCTCAGAAGGATGGAAGGCTGAGTCAATCTCGAGCCGGCTACCTGAACCCAGCTTCCGCCGGGATAAAACTCAGGTTGTGAGCAGAGAGCTCGGACTGCAGTACTGCAGCTTTACCATTCTGCACCATGAGGCTTTGCATACTAAAATACAATTTGTGGAGAGGGAAAAGGTGAAAATGACAGGGTGGCATTGCCGGTGCCCATGGCTTAAGGCCTGTTTGCCAGATACACCGCCAGCTAAGGATGCCTGTGCATCCAACCAGTAAGCTTCAAGGTAGCTGGTTTTTGTCCCTTTGAACTGCAGCTGGGATACAAAACAGAAGTCTAAACAGGTGATGGTCCAGTGTACAATTCCTCCTCTCAACTCTCAAACAAACAGGACAAAATTTGAGTCCAGTAGCTTCTCAGAGACCAACCAAATTTCCCAGGTGAGCTTTGATCCGTGAAAGCTGATACCTTGAAAAATGTTTTTGGTCTCTAAGGTACTACCTACTCGAACTGTGTTCTGTTCCCATGTGAAACTATGCTCATAGGAGGAGAACCAGCCTAATGCCCAGGGCAGGATGAGCAGGAACACACAGTAACGCAGTTCTGGTTGGCTTGGTGTCAGGGGTGTGTGGCCTAATATGCAAATGAGTTTCAGCTAGGCTTTTTCTACAGAAAAGCCCCTGCTGATGCCTACCTCTGTCTTCACATTCCCATGGCTTGGGTTCCAGTCTGTTCCTTCTCCCCAAGCATAAACACCTTGCGACATTCTTCTCCTAGACTCTGGTCCTTTTTAAAAACAATAGCTATATTTGAATATCTTTTTTGGGATGGGACCTAAGGAGACTTGCCATTTCTCTTGATCACTAGAGTGCTCTTATTTGTGGTGGAGGGGTTGGTGAACAACCTTTGTGTCTCCTCCTGAGGTTCACCTGGTTAGTTTCCCTAGCAGTCTATCCAACTGTTGCTGGTGATGGTATCAAATAGACTTGGGCTGGGAACAAATGGCAGGTGCTAACAATTGCTTAGGTCATGGGAGAGGGAGTAGATGTTGCTAGGGTCCAATCAAACATGGGGTGTGTACACACAACAAGCAAGCCAGCTGTTAAGCAACCAGGGGTGACTATTGCACTAATTTAACCAAGTAGCAATCAGTTCATCAAGCCAGTAGCTGGGTAACGGGTGAAGACACAGCACAGGACATTGGAAAGGAGAGCAATAGAGTAGGAAACCTACTACAGGGAATTAAGTATTAGTGGCAACCTGCTAGAGGCAACTGAGTATTAGCCTTTGTGTAATAGAGTGCTGACCATCACTGGCTCGGAGCTTATAGGAGAGAACTCAAAAGGGGGAAAGTTTAGGGAGGAAAATAGAAAGGAGGCAGAATTTGCAACTGTTGTGGCTCTGTTGTAGGAAGTGTCATAGCTCAGTGGTGGCTTATTTATTTTTATATCTGGCCTTTTCATTAAGCTAAGGGAAGGTAATCCTTCTAAAAGGATCATTTAAAACCAACAAAGACTAAACATCAACAGGTACAATGCACCATCGCACAAAAATACTACATTTTTAAAAATTACAACAGCAGCAGCAGTACAGCAAAACCAGTTCACACTGCAATAAACCAGATTACAAACAAGGAATTCTAAAAATCCAGTCACTAGGAGAGAGATGCAACATCCCCAATGCAAACTCTCAAAGCCTAATCAGACAGAAAAAAGACTAAGAAGCCATCTGTATGGCCCATATTATATCCAAATGCTTCTGTGAAATAGAATGATCAACAGGGTCAAAGTTCACAGAAAGATCAAGAAAGAACATCAGGGATCATGATCTTGAGCCATGTGCAAGCACCAGAGCAACCAAAGCTATTTTGGGCCCCAAACCAGGCCGAGTCAAGGGCAGACGTGCCGTTCAGGTATGCCTGGAATTGTTTTGCCCCCATTTGCCCCATCACATTGTCCCAAACCAGAAAGATTAAAATTAGCCAAGGGGAGAATCAAACAGTGCTGCCCACTCACTAACAATTTTTACAACTATTTCATCTTTTATGTCCTAATTTATCAGAGAAGCCATTTTAAGAAGCAGCTCCCCCCCCCTTAGTTGCCTTCAGAATTCTTTGAAAGTTCTGTCCTATCAGAGACATGCTAACAATTCCAGCCAGTGGGATCTTTATCCCAGCAAAATTTCCTCAGTGAGGAAGGGCAAGGATGTAGTTTGCAGGCAGTGAACTTCACAACCCTATGGTACCTGGGTCTCCATGTTCCAGCATTCTAACCAGTGTGCCAGCCTGGTTCTCACTGTGCTTAGTGTCAGCCTCAAAGGCAAAGTTAATGTGGATCTGTGTCCACTGGATTGGATCCAGCCAGCTTTGCACTCCCCATTCCTTTGGTGGGGATCATGGAACCTGCATGATCAAAAGCCATATGTGAGTGAGGCTGTAATGCAAATGGTAATGTGGTAAGGTTACACCAAAAAAGCCTACTGGGTCCAACCCATTGAGTGGGAGCCAGTTTGGTGTAGTGGTTAAGTGTGCAGACTCTTATATGGGAAAACCGAGCTTTATTCCACACTCCTTGGGTCAGTCATAAATCTGTTCTGGAAAAAGCAGTTTCTGTCTTAGCCCCACCCACCTCACAGGGTGTCTGTTGTGGGGAGAGGAAAGGAAAGGAGATTGTAAGTTGCTCTGAGTCTCTGAGTAGTGAAGGGTGGGGCATAAATCCAGTTTCTTCTTCTTCATCATCATCATGCAGCACAGGTAACTGGAACAGTTTTCCAAGTTGATTCACACAAAGAAATATGCTTTGGTAGGTGCAGGTAACAGGCAGTCCCCCATCCATCACCATTATACATTAGGGGTGAAGAATTCCCACAAAATAAAGGGCCACATTCTCACCTGCATTGATTGTGGTGATTTAGTCTGAGGTCAACAACAGTTCTCCAAAGACTAGGTCATTTGGACTAAGCTGTTGAGGCAATACAAGAGAAGGAAGGTTTATTGGAATTGCAGGACAACAATGGTGGGCAGAAATTCACCAAAATTATGCAGACTTTTGTGAACTCTTGTTGAAGTGGGGTTGATTCTGCTGTTGAGTATTTCTCAAGCTCCCAGGATGCTCCCTTTAGACCCTCCCCCTGATGACCCACTAAAGTGCATTAGGAAGACTGGACTCATAAACCAATCCACCATGGTGAGAACTGGAGAACATTCATACCTATAGGTTGCTGGCTGTGGCTACCATGAGTAGCTCATGAAATTTCTTATTTCAAGCTACTCTTTCCTCCCATGACTTGGATCCTATAAAATGGTTCCCTCTGTACTTCTCCCTCACTGCTGCAGATGCTTCTCCTGCTACAGTGCTCACTTTCTCTGCTGCTAAGACTTTCATATGTACAAGGTCAATATTTTTTGAGGAGCCTTAATGCAAAGCAGAAGTGCTAGGGGTAAAGGAAAACCTCCAGTGGTCAGAGAGAGCTAGAAGGAGAGCTGCATTATTGGTTCCAAGTCACTGTCACCCAACTGATGGGCTGGCAGTTCCACTGAAACCAGATGGGGTGTCTCAAAGATCTCTGACTGTGCTACATCAAACTTCTGGAATTTGTGAGCAATGATCCCTTTCTCAATGTTCTTTTCATTTTATCTCTCTGTGAAAACAAACAACACAGTTCTAGGATGCATCAAATGGCAAAGGGAGTCCCACAATTTCATGATGTTATTCGATATTTTTGAGAAGATAGGTCTACTCTTCAAGTGCAGATATGATCTTCAAACAGAATGCTGGGCCTTACATCATTTTGTTCCTTAATAATACAAAAGTGGATGACTAAAAGATTTTATGACTTAGCCCGAGTGTAGCTGAATCAGTCTTAAAAATTCACTAGGACGTGACATTCAGCAAAGTTCATGTAAAGGCCAGTGGAAAAATCTAAGGTGCATCGTGAGACCACCAGTGTAATATGGAACGACAGGAAATACAGCCTCAAAAACTAATTATAAAATCCTGCCAGAATGATTTGATCATGGCTTCTGTTAATAGCAACCACATCTGCTACTAAATAACAGTAAACATTCATGAAGGAAAGCACAGAATATTGGACGTTCTGTAAAGTATTGGTGTTATTTCAAAGGTATGTACTAAGGGTGGGCATGAACCGAACCACAAATCATAATTCATGCTAATCATGATTCATTGCTTGTTCTGAATTGGTTCATCTGATCCTGCAGCACCTGAACATGAAAACGAACCAGACTTTTTTTATTGGCATGTCATTTGGTTTGTGTTTGGTTCATTTTTTCCAGACAGCCTGGCATGATTCCCCAGCCCCCTGTGCTTCCAGTCAGTTTCCAGTGAAACTGACTAGAAGTAGCAGCTCCCTCTCCCCAGTCCCCTGTGCTTTTGGTTGGTTTCCAGTTAAACTGACTAGATGGGACACCTGCCTTTGGGGAGCTGTAGCTCACCCCCCCCCCAATCCAATTAACACCAAACTTGGAGAGCAGGTAGAGGAGAGTCCATTGAAGAGTTTGGCATTTCTAGCCCACTGGGGAGCCATTCTATACCTTCCCGAACTGAACAAACCAATTAACCATGAATAATTCGGGAAATTGGAAAAACACACAAACCGAACCACCCAATGAACAATGAAATGAAATGAACCGCCATTTTCACATTCCATTATTTATTTATTTATTCAATTTATATCCCGCCCTCCCCACCAAGGCGGGCTCAGGGAGACCTAGTATATGCCCATACCTAGTACATACATGAAGCTGCCTTATACTGAATCAGATAATTAGTTCGTCAGTACTGTCTACTTAGCTTGGCAGTGGCCCATATGTGTCTTAAGTAGAGGTCTTTCATATCACCTACTGCCACCAGCTCCTTTAACTGGAGATGGTTGGGATTGAATTTGGGACCTTCTGCATACCAAACAGATGCTCTATCACTGAGCTATGATCACAATCCAGAAGGAGGGGAGTAGTCAAAGGATGACCAAATGTTTCACTTATTTGTTATATTAACTGGGGCTTTAATCCCACTTTGTATTCCTTAACTGAATCATTATATAGGCTTAAAGGGAACTTTGGCAGGAACATGACATGAACATACCTTACTTGAATTCCCTCCAATGCATACAAGGTGAACTCCTGAGAGGATTGCTTCAATGTTCCCTGGCCAAGTTACTGTCAAGAAAGTCTAGCACCATGCTGAACAGTTTCACACCTGCACAAAAGCCACTTGTCACTGCTGAGAATGAAATAATATTATATACTGGAGAAAGACAGGCAGTATCCCCCAGGATCATGCTTAGGTCAAACTGATTGACTTGCATTAAGATGTAGAATCACTTACAGTTCATCCTCATTATTGCACACGGCCAGGTTGATCCATCTTTTAAATGTCAGACTTTGTGCCAATTGCGTTTGCTGCTGTTTGGACCTGTGCAGTCAAGCAGCACCTGTTTGAGAACTAATCACAACAAATGATGTCAAGAGAAGCTGGGATCAGTGGCTTTGTGCTTTTTTAAAAACTGGAGGTGGTGGTGGTGGCCAGGGAGTCTGCTGTTGCCAGTGAGCAGCATAATTGTTCAACCAGACATATCCTAACTGCTTGCCAAACAATTGGCTCCCGGCTCACAACTGATGAGCAGGATGTGAGCCAAGCCAGTTAAGTGATTGAGCATGGCTAATCAATTGCATGTAGTACCTGTGCTATCAAAGGCTACATGAAGATGTCACAAGAAACATAATTTTTAGAGCCACTTTGGTGTAGTGGTTAAGTGCATGGACTCTTATCTGTAGGCTTCCCAATCCCGCCCCTGGCGGGGGACCCTCAGATTTGCAGCCTCCTCCCCTGCTCTCCAAAAATCTGGAAGCGGGGGGTGGGGGGAGAAACGGCACAAATTTTGGTGCCACTCACTCTGGGCCAGTGAGAGAAAAGAACATGCGTGTAGGCTTCCCAATCCCCAGGTCCCAGCCGGGGATCCCCCGTTTTTACAGGCTTCTCCCCACCCCCAGCCAGCTGGCCAGTGGGGGAAGCCCCACCCACACAGTCATCATGTCGTTGTAGAGCTCCTGCAGCTTTAGAAACCTGCAAACTGATCCGTTTGTAAAATGTGTGCCTTTAAGGCTGCACAGGAAACAGGAAACAGAAAGGGCTTCATTGGAAAGGGTCAGTAATAGTTTCCATGGAGAACAGCCCCTCTCTTTCTTTTGCTTTCGTTTTCACAGCAAGTAAAGTTCTGCAGGAAGAAGATCTAGTAAGTATTTTGTGTGTGAGAGGGGGAGGGGGAAGGGGATTCCCTGGTTTGGAGGCCCTCCCCCCCCTTTAGAAAGCGTGGTGGGGAGGGAAATGTCTACTGGGCACTCTATTATTCCCTATGGAGAACGATTCCCATAGGGAATTGATCCGTGGGTATTGGGGGCTTCGGGGGGCTATCTTTTGAGGTAGAGGCACCAAATTTTTAGTATAGCATCTAGTGCCTCTCCCCAAAATACCCCCCAAGTTTCAAAACGATTGGACCAGAGGGTCCAATTCTATGAGCCCCAAAAGATGGTGCCCCTATCCTTAATTATTTCCTATGGAAGAAAGGCATTTAAAAAGGTGTGCTGTCCATTTAAATGTGATGGCCAGAACTCCCTTGGAGTTCAATTATGCTTGTCACACTCTTGTTCCTGGCTCCACGCCCAATGTCTCCTGGCTCTACCCCCAAAGTCTCCTGGCTCCGCCCCCAAAGTCCCCAGATTTTTCTTTAATTGGACTTGGCAACCCTACTTATCTGGAAGAACCGATTTTGATTCCCCACTCGTCCACTTGCAGTTGATGGAATGGCCTTGGGATAGCCATAGCTCTGGTAGAGGTTGTCTTTGAAAGGGCAGCTGCTATGAGAGCCCCTCTCAGCCCCACCCACCTCACAGGGTATCTGCTGTGGGGGAGAAGATACAGGAGATTGTAAGCCGCTCTGAGTCTCTGATTCAGGGAGAAGGGCGGGGTATAAATCTACAGTTTTCTTCTTCATCATCATTAATGAATATGAAAGAATGAGGCTTGTGGGCTGCCTTCTTTTCCATTTCCTCTCCTGTACTGTGCCGAGATAGGTTTAAGAAATCTTCAGACTTAATCATATTAATGTGGAGGGGCTATGGCTTAGGGTTGAGCATCTTTTTTTTTTCATGAAGAAGGTCACTAGTTCTATCCCTGTTATCTCTACCTTAAAAGAATCAGATTCTGAGACCCTGGAGAGCTGCTGCCTGCCAGGGTGGACAATGCTAATCTTGATAGACCAGTGTTCTGACTCAGTATGAGGCAGTTTCATGTATTCACACCAGAATTGAGGTGTTTTAATATATTGAGATTTACTTCTGCCCACAAGCCAGTTTTTGATACTATTGTTTAATCTTAGTCTGCATGCAAGAAACAAACCTCAGTTTGTTCAGGTGCCTTCATTTGGATGCCACAACTCAAATGGCTAGACCCCATAAATCAGTGAGTCTTCAGTTTTGGTGCTAGCATCAGAGGAAGAAGGGGGTCACATGTCTGAGGAGGATTTGAGGCACAAACAAATCATTGTTTGTTCATCATGACTGAATAACAACATTCTCTTAACCTTTCCTCTTGCCTTGTCCCCACTACATAGCCATCTTCTCTGCTTCTCTGCCATACACAGCCATCTTCTCTGCTTCTGTCATGACTACAAAAGCTCACACTTGCAGTAAACTTTAAGACGCGGTAATACATTAAGAACATAAGAGAAGCCATGTTGGATCAGGCCAATGGCCCATCCAGTCCAACACTCTGTGTCACACAGTGGCCAAAAAAATTATATATATACACACAGACACTGTGGCTAATAGCCACTGATGGACCTCTGCTCCATATTTTTATCTAACCCCCTCTTGAAGCTGGCTATGCTTGTAGCTGCCGCCACCTCCTGTGGCAGTGAATTCCATATGTTAATCACCCTTTGGGTGAAGAAGTACTTCCTTTTATCCATTTTAACCCGACTGCTCAGCAATTTAATCGAATGCCCACGAATTCTTGTATTGTGAGAAAGGGAGAAAAGTACTTCTTTCTCTACCTTCTCTATCCCATGCATAATCTTGTAAACCTCTATCATGTCATCCCGCAGTCGACATTTCTGCAAGCTAAAGAGCCCAAAGCGTTTCAACCTTTCTTCATAGGGAAAGTGTTCCAATCCTTTAATCATTCCAGTTGCCCTTTTCTGGAATTTTTCCAATGCTATAATATCCTTTTTGTGGTGCGGTGACCAGAATTGTACACAGTATTCCAAATGAGACCACACCATCGATTTATACAGGGGCATTATGATGCTGGCATTATGATATTGGATTAGATCTGAACAGCCTCTCCACTGGTGAAAAGGTAGGAGGGAGCCACCATTGACCAATAAAATCGCAATGCTGGGGACCCCCATAGACAAAAGGCATGTAAGGATGGAGGCTGTAAAAAGGGGGAGAAATGGAGTGCAAAGGTTAGTGGGATCTAATCCTTTCCTTCTCCCAGTGTTTAAAATTCAGTTGTTAACTTAACTCAGTGTTTGGTGGATGAATACCACTTGTACTTCTAGCCCATTTACTCTGCTGCAAATGTACAAGTTTGTACCCATTGTGGTAAAACATTTGAATCACTGATTGGAAACATATCTGCAGAACTGAAAGAGTCCATCTGAGATGATGACAGGGAGCTGAGCTGGACTGAGACACAGCCAAGAACGGAAGTATAGACCAGCTGTCAGTGCTGAAGTAACAAGCAGTCTGTGCAGCATTTGCTGTTTGACACAGTTTTTGTGTTAGGGAAGTAAGCAAGATCTTGTGTTCAGCTTTCCAGGCACACTCAAATTAATCTTAAGAAAAAGAGGCAATACCTTGAAAGGAAACTGGCCCCTTCTTCCTTACGCAGATAGCCACAAGTGGTAGAATTATGCTCACGAGACAATGTAGTTGCTAGAGTCCTGGACAGCCCAGAGCTTGGCTTAAATCCCTGTTCAGCCATCCAGATCATTGGTGGGTCTGTCTCTCACACACTCTCAGCCTCAGGCTACTGTGAGAATAAAATATCCCATGTTAGCTGCCTTAAGCTCCTGGGAGGAATAGAGGGATATAAATATGAGAAATGGTTCACCATAAGAGGAATTGTGAGGACTCATGGGGGAGAGGAAATCCTATTTCTCCTCCTACAGCATTCCTTCTCTTGCTCTTACTCCACTTTATTTTTATTTATTTTAATTCATTTATACCCTGCCTCTCTCCTCAGTGGGGATCTGAAGTAGCTCACATCATTCTCCTTTCCTCCATGTTATTCTCACAGCAACCCTATGAGATAGGGTAGGCCAGGGGTGGCCAAACTGTGGCTCAGAAGCCACATGTGGCTCTTTCACACATATTGTGTGGCTCTCGAAGCCCTCATCACCCCATTGGCCAGCTTGGAGAAGGCTTTAAATAACATCTCCAAGTCAAGCCAGCTGAAAGCTCAGAGAATGCATTTAAAGTTAAAGTTGCTTTCTTTACATCTCTCCCCATCTATTTACCTCCTTCCCTCCCTTCTCAAACATCTGATATTCATATCTTGTGGCTCTCAAACATCTGACATTTATTCTATGTGGCTCTTACATTAAGCAAGTTTGGCCACCCCTGGGTTAGGCTGAAAGAATGTGATTGGCCCAAGGGCACCCCATGAGCTTCTGTGGCATTAGTGGGGATTCAAACTTGGGTCTTCTAGATATTAGTCCAACATGCTTAACTACCACACCACACTTTTCCTCAGTCCGTTCTCCTGACTAATCTGTCTCAGCTTGCCATGCTCAGCTCACCCTCAGAATCTTCCTACGTGTCCATCTTTATCACCCCCTACCGTTTGTCTATTCACTGGTGAGATGTCAAGAGAAGCAGACATGCAGGGGGAGTAAATCAGAACCATCTCTTCCTTCCCCTTCACACTTTCTACTGGCAGCCATTACCTGTGTTTTCATGTAGCATCTTGATTTGCTCTGGCAACTTTGTATATTGCCTACTTCCCATGCAATGTCTGTGTTTACCATTCCATTCTGGATTTGGACACCCTCCCATGCATTTTTCAGCAAACCTTGGCTTTCAGAAGCCCATATCTTAGCTTTCTGTAGTCATGTTGTGCAGTATTTTTGGATCCCCACAGTGGGGCAATGGAACCGCACATAGCTATTACACACACACACACTCTCACCATTTCAGTAATCCTAACATCATTCACTCTTCTAGTGCCACGTACTGTAATTCACAAGTTTGGCTAGTCTCTCTTCCCAGATGCAGAGTATTCTTCTGTATAACCAACATTGTGCAAGAGATTTTATGACTCCAGCTTCAGCTCTTGAGATGGAATTTATTTAACACTTTGGTCCCTGATGTTTAGCATCTTCTTTATTTGTACCTTTTGTTAAGTGCCCCCAAGATTTAGTTCTCCAGTGAAACAAGCCTCTTCAGGAGGACAAAGAAAGGCAATCACGAAATATATGCCACAGGTACTAACCTGGCTTATCCTGCTGTCCGTATGCCAAAAATTGATAAGGAGCTTTAAATATTTACATCCTACACAGAAGAATGTAGGAAATGGTTTGCAAACAATGCATAGGTCAGGGGTGTCAAACATGCGACCTGGGCGCCGAATCAGGCCCCTGGAGGGCTCCTATCAGGCCCCTGAACAACTGGCTGTCATCTGCTTCCTTCTCCCTCTCTCTTGCTTCCTTCTGCATAACAGCTTGCTTTGCAAGGCTTGCTCAATCGCACAGGGGCTACAGAGCAAAGCCTTCATTTCCTCCACTGGCTGAGGCTGCTTCATTGGGGAGAAAGGGAGGAGAGGAATAGGTTTCTTTGCCAGGCTCTCTCAATCACACAGCAGAGCTACTGAACCAAGCCTCTCTTCCTTCTACTGACTGAGGCTCCTCCCCATCCTGGTCCCCTGGGAAAGGAAGGAAGGAGCCAGAGCTTCCTTTGCCCAGTTCTGTGGATCCCATGGGAGAAATACAAAGGAAGCACCTTTAAGTCCAGTGAGTGCTAATGTTTTAAGTTTCTATTTTAAAAAAAAACAACTTTAATTGTGTTTGTCTGTGTCGTTTATAAAGTTTATATCTCTGCTGTCTAATCTTAAATAGATACACACATGGCCCAGTCCCACAAGGTCTCATTTATGTCAGATCCAGCCCTCATAACAAATGAGTTTGACACCCCTGGCATAGATCCTATATATGACAATCACATGTATGTGTACCCAAGTTGTTGCGAAGTTGCTGTTTGTCTGCTGCACAGCAAAAATTGTAAAACAGGCATGTGGTTATGGCATGTAAAGAAACAAGTGGTATTTCTGTATTTGCTACCCATAGGTGCTTTTTCCTCTGTGATTTCCTTCCTCATTTGGGCCAGTGCTTAAGGCAGGCCCAAAGGGAGATGAACACAATAAGTGTTCATACAAGAATAGAACAGGATTTAAGGGATTCAACTGGCAAAGGTTTGTTCCTGGTTGAATGGAACAATTTACAGATAAATAAACCTCTGAGTCGCTCATTGTGGTGGAAATTGGACTTCTGGAAGAGTCTGACGGAAGAGAGGAAAGACTTCTGGTAAACTGGCTGGGGAAGGGTGTTTCCTGAGAACAGACTGTGGTAAAAGGTCACCAGAACAATTGTTCAGGCAAAGTTTGGACATGCACACCTTGGATTGGAGATGCCCAGCTTAAAGGAGAGATTGCTGTTGCCCTCTGTTCTCTCATTCAGGATTTAAAAACCAGCTGCCAATATTTCATACACAAAAAACAAATCCCATGACTGTTTGTGTTTTAAATAAAGCTGATTCAAACTTCTTGAGATTCTCATCCATAACAAAAATATGTCTTATAAAAGGGGAAAGGGTGATGTTCAGGATCAGCCTGTCACGCAGATGAACACAACTTTGTTGGTCAAAGAACCCCTGAAGGTTGGGACAAAAGTGCCCTTTGTAGCCCTTGAAAAAAAATCTCCTTGTGTTGTGTGCAGGTGGGTAGGAGAGAGAAGAAGAAGAAGAAGAAGATGTTGGATTTATATCCCGCCCTCCACTCCGAATTGCAGAGTCTCAGAGCGGCTCACAATCTCCTTTACCTTCCTCCCCCACAACAGACACCCTATGAGGTGGGTGGGGCTGAGAGGACTCTCACAGCAGCTGCCCTTTCAAGGACAACTCCTACGAGAGCTATGGCTGACCCAAGGCCATTCCAGCAGCTGCAAGTGAAGGAGTGGGGAATCAAACCCGGTTCTCCCAGATAAGAGTCCACACACTTAACCACTACACCAAACTGGCTCTACACCAGAGCTGTGCTCCTTTTAAAAGTTTTTTGCCTCCCAGCCGGCTACAACTTCTTTCCTATATGAGTGGAATTAGGTAACAGACAGCAGTTGGAAATGTTGCATAGAATGAACCTATCTGCCCTCCACTGTTATCTCATAGTTCGGCGGTGTGGAGGGGGGAGCATTTCTGCTCCCTCTTCCTTTAGGTTGTCCCAGCATAGATTGGTACCTCTTGAATCCTAATACCCCAGGCACTGGTCTGCACTGCTTCACTGGTCCCACTTGGAATTAATACATTCTATGTTTTCCTCAGAATGTAAAACAAGTGGCCAGGCAGCTACTGCGTTTTGAGGTGTTTTTTACTTCCTGATCAAAGAACCACAGTAAATAATTTACAAGCACCATCTCTACCTGTTACTCATTTGATCCATCTGGAAATAAGAAATCATAAGATGGGATATTCAGAAGGGCATAAAGCTGTTCAGTATCTTGTAATGCAAGCCCACCAAGTTCTTCCAAAGAATTCCTAAACCATAGTAATTGCCCCCTCCCTGCGTGATCGAACTCTAGCCTTTCAAAATCAATAGCTCAGATGCTGCGTATAACCCACCTCCTGCTTTGAAAACTTCTCAGAAAAAGATTTTTACGATTTCAACAACTGAAGGCAATCAGAAACACAATATAGCTCTTTCATCAAATATACATGACCTTCTAGATTTACAGCCAATTAAAGTTCATATCAAATTATTACAGCAAAAGGAGGCAAAGGCTCACCTGTAGGAGGCACCACCTTTTGTGCGCATGAGGAGTCTGGGAGACATTCACTGTCTGCAAAGCCACCAAGTGTGTCTGACCCTCTTGCTCCCGACTGAGCCTCTTGGCTGACTAACCTCCTCCCAGCTCTGAGCAAAGCTGTCAGTGAGACGGAGAAAGAGGAGGAGGAGCAGAAAATGCTACACTTACTTTGCTGCTGTTCATGTTATCAGTAATATTAAGGAGCATGTCAGTGGTGCCACATTTTAAAAGCCAGACTTATTTATTTACTTTATTTTATGGGATTTATATCCCACCCTCCCTGCCGAAGCAGGCTCAGGGTGGCTTACAACAATAAAAACTTTTACAAATATTGAGCATTAACTAATTAAAACCTATTATAAAATAGTATAACAATTAAAACATATTAAAACAATTTGGTGCTAATGGTAGATTCCAATAACTTCAGTCTTCTTGAGTATCCTCATATGTAGCTATCAATTAAAAGCAAGTTGAAATAAAGCTGTCTTGCTAGCCTTGTGGAACTGGACAAGGTCCCACAAGGCTCTTACTTCTTCCGGAAGTTGGTTCCACCAATATAGAGAAGGCTCTCTCCTGAGTGGTCTTCTATCTTGCCTCCCTCAGCCCAGGGATCGATAACAGGTTCTGTGCCCCTGATCTGGGTACCCTCTGGGGAATATATGGGATGTACTCCTTGAACTCCAAGGTACCCTCCCTAAACTCAGCAGTAATGACAATACATTGGACACAAGCAGAGGAACTCTTTTTTTTTGCTTTTATAATATAAAATTTTGAAATGGAGTTCCAGGATTTGTTTCACTCACATTCATCACTAAGCTTAGGAAACAGTGACAGTGTCCTCAACATTCCTTCAGATTTCCAGTTCCATCACCCGACACCTGAATGTGGCAGCATGGCATAGTGGTGAGAATTTTGGATTAGGATCTGGGAGACTCAGGTTCATCTCCCCACTCTTCCGCGGAAGATTGCTGGGCAACCTTGGGGCAGTCAGACACTCTCGGCCTCACCTACCTTGCAGGGTTGCTGTGAGGAGAGGAGAACAACGCAAGCTGAAATAAAACAAGCCTAAGATCTGGGATAATCAATGCTCAATTAAGAATCATTCTATGTCAGTCTACTATGTACCTTTTAAAGTGGCTCTCTTTGCAGAAGTTCTTGGGATACACAAAGCATACCATTGCACAGGTGCATGAACCAGCGGCATGAAAGAGTATTCTGCAGTATTTATAGACGGTTAAAGGGGAAATGAAAAACTACTGACTACTTTAAATGAGTGTGTGTGACTGAAAAGATGGGGCGGGGGAGTGGTATTCAGATCTTATATTTTACTGTTAAGGAAAAACCCAGCTTGTTTGCTGAGTGACTCATTCTTCCTTGCACTAAGAACTGCAGTTAAACATGAACTCATCACTACTCCTAAAAGACATGTGTGTGATTGTTAACTCCAGTTAGCTTTGCTCTCATTAACTGGGATTTTGAACTTGCATTAGGAATGAGGTTATGTCAGTGGCAGAGAGAACCCAAAAATCAGAAACTTCACTTAAAAAACATATCAAGCAGCAGGGGATATCTGTCTGTCTATCTATCTATCTATCTATCTATCTATCTATCTATCTATCTATCTATCTATCTATCTATCTATCTATCTATCTATCCATCCATCCATCCATCCATCCATCCATCCATCCATCCATCCATCCATCCAGTTTGGTGTAGTGGTTAAGTGTGTGGACTCTTATCTGGGAGAACCGGGTTTGATTCCCCACTCCTCCACTTGCACCTGCTAGCATGGCCTTGGGTCAGCCATAGCTCTGGCAGAGGTTGTCCTTGAAAGGGCAGCTGCTGTGAGAGCCCTCTCCAGCCCCACCCACCTCACAGGGTGTCTGTTGTGGGGGAGGAAGGTAAAGGAGATTGTGAGCTACTCTGAGACTCTTTGGAGTGGAGGGCAGGATATAAATCCAATATCTTCTTCGTCTTCATCCATCCATCCCAGGGGTCCTCAACCCCTGGGCCATGGACCAGTACTGGGCTGTGGCCTATCCTTAACTGGGCTGCCCAGCCTTGGCGGTGCCCCCCCCCCCTCAGCCCCATGCAGCCTCGCCACTCCCCGCCCGTGGCGCCTCCCCCCCCCCCCCCACGGCGCCTCCTCCTCCACCACTCTCTGTTTTTACAATATTAAGGCTGGGGAAGGGGCCGTGAAGTGCTTTCTAGGCTCTGTAAATGCTGACACCCCCCCCCCCCCACCAACCAGCTGATCAGCGGGGAAACTGTGCGAAACTATGGTAGTGGCAGCAGCCAGCGGCCACTGAAAAAACTATGTTATCCTTGCTTCCTTCCCCTGCTGAGGAAGGAAGTGGGAAGGAAGCAAGGGCAGTGCAGCTGCTGCTGCCGTGGTTTTGCACGGTTTCCTCGCCAATCAACTGACTGGTGAGGGGGGGTCAACCTTTACAGAGCCTGAAAGGCACTTCATGGCTCCTTCCCCAGTCTTAATATTGTAAAAATAGAGGGAAGAGGAGGAGGCAAGGGGGAGGGGGCAAGGCTTTGCAGTACCACGGGGTAGGCCAAATTTGTTGCCCCCACCCTGCAGGCCCTGGGGCTGCGGTGGGCCAGCCAGCCCTGGGACCAAAAAGGTTGGGGGGTATACTACTATGGGGGTATACTACTACTAAAAGGTTGGGGGGTATACTACTATGGGGGTATACTACTACTAAAAGGTTGGGGGGTATACTACTATGTATATACTATACTGCTATGGCCTATACTATAGTATATATTGGCAGGTAATGTGCATTCTCCTGTGTAATTTCTGCATCACTTAATCGTGTCATTTTAAAATGCTTATGCTTTGTTTCAGCCGCTTTCAGATGTTTTCATATTCGTGCAATTGTATTGGACGTCCCATCCCATCCTGTTGATTGTATTGACTCACTCTGCATAGTCCGCCTTGAGGAAGAAAGGCGAACTATGAATAAAATAAATCTATAGTTAAGGCAGATACCTGAAAGAAACCAGAGAGAAAACTGTTCAGTATGCCCAGAGAAAGAAGACTGGAAATTCTGGGAAGAGTGTGGTCTCATTGCACTGAAAGTTTTCCAAGAAGTATTACATGCTTTGCATACTACATACACACAGGGCTTTTTTTTTTTTGTAGCATGAACTCCTTTGCATATTAGGCCACACACCCCTAATGTAGCCAATCCTCCAAGAGTTTACAGTAGGCCCTGTACTAAGAGCCCTGTAAGCTCTTGGAGGATTGGCTACATAAGGGTGTGGTCTAATATGCAAAAGAGTTGCTGTTACAAAAAAGCCCTGTATACACACATCCTTCTGCAGGACTTGGGAAAAACAGCACATAGAAAAATATAGTTATTATGAAAGCAGAAAAGCATGCATCTCTGTGGTTTTGCTTGAACAGTCCTCCTGATTTTAGAAGGAAGGTTCTAACTATTTGGCCTTCCAGGGGCAGGATAATGTACTATGATGATCTTTGCAGCACAAGCACTGGTTATTATAATTTGTAAGAATCATCCTATAATATTGGAAATATGCACTACAACGACAGCTTTAGGCTTGATTTGCAAAGACTACATCTGAACTCATTTTAAGAAGAAAATGCTTGACCAGCTGCTGTGAGCACCAATAAATCAGTTCATATAAACAAGGGTGGAAAGCAGTGGAAAAGCAAGTTTCCTTTACAAAATTGAGAGTTTGTCCAAAATGCTTCCAGTCACAGAAAGTGAAAAATTCAGCTATGAGTATACATCCCTTACCTATCAATAAGTAATAACCGTGTGCCATCATGGAACAACTGACTCACAGTGAGGTGACCCCAGGATCATGGGGTTTTCAAGGCAAGAGATGACCAGAGGTGGTTTGCTATTGCCTTCCTCAGCATAACAACCCCAGAACTGGGGGGTGGTCTCTCATCCAATAACTAACCAGGGCCAACCCTGCTTAGCTTCCCAGCTGTGATAAGCTCAGGCTAAGCTGGTCTATTCCAGCAGTTTTCAGACCAATAGAAGCCTATGGAACTGACACCATTTTCCAATTTTATATTAATTTTGGGGAAACTCCACTTTTACTTTGACACAGCAATCACATCACTTGATTTCCAGATTCCTTTCCATCAAGACTAACCATGATGCCTCAGTTCTACCTATAAAAAGTCAAGCATCATGTAGTGATTCAAGTGATCGACTAGAACTCAGGAGGCCCAAATTGAAATTTCAGTTCAGCAGTGATGAACTGTAAGCTCTACTATAAGCTCTTGGAGGATTGGGCGACCCGTAGGTAGGTCACACATACTTATTCAAACTTACCTCACAGGGTAGTTATGACAATTCTGTGGAGAACTAGGTATGCTGCCCCAAGCTCCTAGGATGAAGAGCAGGATAAAAATATAGAACAGATGAAAATAGTTATAATTAAGCTAATTAATCAATCAAAAGTAGGACATTCCTCTGCTTTTGTGCTTTTTTATATAGTAGTCTCTCTCCCAAAGCTAAAAAATGAGCTCCCTGAGATAGTTAGGAGAGCACAATCACTGTATGTTTTGAGGACACTCCAATGCTGTTTCATTTGATAGCGTTTTAAAATGTGATGGGCATTTCCTTGGAGAGGAGGAAAAGGATTTTATTGAGCTTTGCATGTTTTTAAACTGGAATTATAAACTGCCCTGAGCCACAAGGGAAATACAGGGTATAAATATTCAAATAAAAGCTGCCTTTTCCCATCTGAGGTGAGCTTGGCAGCTGGTCCCTTATCTTGCTTCATGCTGATCTGATTCGTGCAACGGTCACTTCCAAATTAGACTATTGTAACTCTCTCTGTGTGGGGCTACCCTTGATCCAGCGGGTGAGGAATGCAGTAGCACGGTTGTTGACATAGAGGCCTGTGCAGGTGCACTCTGTGCTGCACGAGCTGCACTGGCTACCCCTTGAGTTCCAGATCTGTTTCAAGGTGTTGGTCCTTACCTTTAAGGCACTATATAGCCAGGGGCTGGCATATCTTCAGGATCGCCTCTCCCCATATGAGCCTCCCCCCCAAGGTTTTGAGACCTGCTGCACAACGCCTTCTTGTGGTCCCTGGTCCTAAGGAAGCCTGACTGGCTTCAACAAGGACCAGAGCCTTTTACGCCTGGGCCCCTACCTGGGGGAATGAGCTCCCGCTGGAGATCTGGGTCCTGAGGGACTTAGAGGTTTTGCAGGGCCTATAAGTGAAGTTTTTCTGCCAGGCTTTTAATTGATCCAGTGGGCATGCCTTTGGTATTCTGGTCTCCCCATCACCTTACCATCATGGTGACTGTGTTGATAGATATCAGCCTATATGCTTTTGTTGGCTTGCCATCTGTGTTTATGATGCTGTATTGCCTTTGTTTTTATAGTGTTATGTTTTATGATGTTTTAAAATCTGTAATAGAGGTCTAAATTCCTGTTACAAGCTGCCCTGAGCCTGCTTGCGGGAAAGGGTGGGATATAAATCTAAAAATTAAATTAATCCACCCCCTTTTTACTGAAATAATAGCAGAGGAACATAATATTGGAAGCAACTGATCCCTTGCTAGCAATTCTTTAGTATCTTATTATGATATTATGATGATACTGCCTGCAACATTATGATCAAGACACCTGAAGCTGCCTTATACCAAGTGAAACCACTGGTTTACTGTGATTTGTATTGTGTATTTGGAGTTGCAGCTCTCCAGAGTCACAGAGATCTTTCAACATCACCTACTCACTAATCCCTTTAACTAGAGATGCCTGGGATTGAACCTGGGGCCTTCTTCATGTCAAGTAGATGCTCTTGATTGATCTACAGCCCTGCCCCACCCTCACTTTGGATCCTGGGCTGGTACATCTTGACATCCATTTTATAACTTGCACACTTATGGGAACAATTTGGTCTGCTACTACATTTTCCCCTTCTGACCTCTAATGCTGACCTTTCTTCCCCTAACCGGTAGATCTGCTGAATGCAGAGACCTGTACTCTTGGGAGGGTTCCAAATTACTAGTGGTGTGCATACTAAGAGAGACAAACTAGGCTCGTCATAAATTATTAAAAATATTATAAAAAAATTCAACTTTTCCTGGTGTGGCCAAGGGACCAGAGGGACAGGCTTGGATAGACATTTGTCACCATGTTCACTGGATGGCTTTACACTAAATCACATTCTCAACCTAATCTTCTTCACACAGCTACTGTGAAGCTAAAATGTTACTCCAAGCTTCTTAGACAAAGGGTGGAATACATCTGTTATTAAACAAACAAAACTACACATTTGTCAATTATTCACAACTTTTAATCCTATTTCCTAGGCAGGTACAGAGTTGAAGTACTTTGGAATCACTATAATCTTGTGTGCAAATTATACTCCTTTAGTTCCAGCAAATTCAAGAAGGCTCAAAACCCTGAGAAACCTACAATTTGGTCCTCTTAAGATGTATAGCCACTATATAAAGCTAGCTTTGTTACCAGAATTCTTATACTTTTTAAAATCCTGACCACTTTCTTTCATTCGTCTAAATATTGCTATGACAAGGATAATGGATAGGTTGGTACAAAGAAGCTGTCTTGAAATACTACAATTCAAAGATCAAATGAGAAGGGCTGCAATAGTCAAACACAATTGAAGGCTTATCAGATACATCTGTCAATAAAGCAGTCTTCTCAACCCTCCAAATGGTTATCTTAAAATAATTACGTAAGCAGAAAATCTTAATGTTGTAGTACCTCTTCACGCAAAAGACAGTCCTGCAGATTTCTCTGAAATCTGGTAGCTGTTACTAGGCATAGCTAAACACCACAGTGTTTCTCTTCAGCCTCCATTCTAAATAAAGATTTGAATATTTCTGATGTGCCTTTAAAACAGAATAAAGAAACTTAGCCACTTTCTCAGTGATACTACATGAAGTATCGTTCAAAAAACTATAGACCTTAAGTGCATCAGAACAATCAACCATGCTAACTAAAAGAGGATGTAAATACTTGTGAGGAAGATCTGTATACAAATTACAATAAAGAAGAGTATGCATAACTGACTCCACACATTTTTGCTTACAGAGACAGTATCTGACTGAGTAGGCTGTCTTGTTAAATCTGCCATAAAGAATGGCAGAGGGCATGGCGTTACATCTGGCAAGGGATAAAGCTCTACGCTGCTGTGGCACCTGCAAGACAGATAGATATGAGGCCATTTCCCCAGTACTAAGAGAGTTCTCAAAACTCAGCGGGGAACAAGTTTTCTTAGCCAGACTGTATAGGACTTGGCACTCAATGTCTAGCAACCTGTCTTTAATTTGTTGGACTGCAGTGGTGAAGGACAGCATGGACAATAGTTCTAGGGATAAACCCATTACTTTGATTTTTCTCTCAATATGTGCTGACCAATTTGACAAATTAAATTCAGAGAGCATTTGAGAAATATAGCTCCCCGGTTCAGAGTTGTAGTGCAAGTGTAGCCAGAATTTGAAGGTCATGAGCCATGCACTAGTAACCATTTAAGACATGCCAGTTTCTAAGCAGATAACTGCATATGGGACGCATTTTGGAATGCCCAGAATTTTTTGTTTATCTGTTCTAACTCTACTGCTCATTCATTTCATTGAGTGCCCACAAGTTTTTGTATTATGAAAAAAAAAATACAAAAACGTGTGGGCACTCAGTGAAAGTACTTCTTCACCCAAAGATAAACAGAAGTACATGACATGTTGAATTTAGTGTTGCAGGAGGTGGCAGCGGCTACAGGCATAGACAGCTTCAAGAGGGGATTGGATAAACATATGGAGCAGAGATCTATCAGTGGCTATTAGCCACAAGGTATAGATGAAACACTATGCCTGGGGCACTGATGCTCTATGTTCTTGGTGCTGGGGTGGGCTTCTGGAGTTTTGGCCCTCTAGTGGATCTCTTGACAGCACCTGGGTTTTGTCCACTGTGTGACACAGAGTATTGAACTGGATGGGCCATTGGCCTGATCCAGCATGGCTTATGTTCTTATGGATGGGAGAAAAGGGGTTCCATCCACCAAACTGAGGGAAAGAAGAGAGTCTTGGATATCCCAAAACTAGAGAAGATGAAATAGGACCTCTATACCTTCTACCAAACCCAGATTTTCTTCTCAAAACCCAGGGAACAGGGACTGAATTTCACTCAAGCCTCAGGCCTCTGCTAAATATTGGTCCAAACTAGCAATAGAAAAAAAAATGATAGACAAAAATTAACTCTTACTTTACTCTTGAGGGTAGACTCGCTAAGTGGTTTCAGCCCATGTACAAAGTGCAAAACCTCCCAGTGGCCAGATCTAGTTTCAGCTAAACAAACAAGAAAGATACAGAGCTGCAGCATGGCATTAGAACTCTGGTTCACATCTGGCTTTAGCCCCAACGCTCACTGTGATGGACCTGGACTTTCAACTTATGGGGTTCTTGTGAAGATAAAATAGAAGAGGGGGAGGATCAAATATGCCACACTGAGTTCCTGGATGAACAGTGGGATGATAAATATTGTTGCAGCATTGTTATTTTATTTATTATATTAAATTTGGGAATTGCCCAATCCCTACTATTATAGGGCTCTGGGTGATATACAACACAATAAAAACATTAAAAACTGAAATACATAATAGCATTAGTACATCAGTCTAAAAGGATCAAGCGGCGAATTACAGTTTCCTCCCATTCCTAGATTGTGATCACCTTGCGGGTGTGCAGGAGAGGAAGTAGGATGGTCTGAGGGGAAGGAGAGTAGGGGAGGCTGCCAGCCAGAATATAAACCATTGCTCCCCTCTACCAAAAGCCTGGCAGTACATCTCTGCCTTACAGGCCCTATGGAATCACAAAAGATCCTGCAGGGTTTTTGCAGAGATGATGTTTCTCAGAGAGTTCCACCAGGTTGGGGCCAGGACTGAAAAAGGCAAAAAAGGCTGATCGAGGACAGATGGATGCCTTTAGGGCCAGGGATCACCAGCAGATTGTTATCCAAGGAGTGTTACACTCTCCTGGGGACCTACCAGAGGAGATGATATAATATGCTTTGAAGAATTTTGTAATGGGATTCTTATTGATCATACCAGATATCTGGCCTTTTTTTGAGCAGGAAAACAGAGGAACGCAGTTCCAGCTGGCTTGGCATCAGGGGTGTGGCCTGATATGCAAATGAGTTCCTGCTGGGCTTTTTCTACACCCCCCCCCCGCCAGATACTGCAGTTAGAACTAGCTGTCTCTATGTAACACTGTGTTAGTGGACTTTTTTTTTTTTAACCATTTTTATCTTGCCTTTTCAGAGTGATCCAGTGTCAACTAAAAGCAAAACCAAGGGGAATCCTTAGCACTATGGTTTCAAGACCTGTTTCTGGCCGGAAGATTATATTTCCCATAGAGCAGGAGTCCCCAACTCTTTTTGAGCCTGCAGCCACATTTGGAATTCTGACACGGCATGGTGGATGCAGACACAAAACGCCTGCCACAGGAGGCATTGCAGCCCCAAAATGATTGTCACACATTAACTTTAGAAACATGGTGCAGATGTTTGTTCTGTGCTGGCAACAGCTGCAAAAGTGGCATTTTAAAAAAATCCGCACATCCAAACAAATCTCTAATAGTCGGTCAGAAGCCTTGCTGGGCAAAAGCTCTACCTGGCCCCATCCACCTCCTAAAAATGCTTGGTGGGGCCCATAAAAGGGTTTTGGTGAGCACCAGGGCTTTTTCTGTAGCAGGAACTCCTTTGCATATTAGGCCACACATAACCCTGATGTAGCCAATTCTCCAAGAGCTTACAAGGCTCTTCTTACAGGGCCTACTGTAAGCTCCTGGAGGATTGGCTACATCAGGGGGCGTAGCCTAATATGCAAAGGAGTTTCAGCTACAAAAAAAAGCCCTGGCAAGCACCACGGTGCCCACAGCATCACGCCGAGGACCCCTGCTGTAGAAGCCCTCTTGCATTAGTCTTGATAAACACACAGACAGAACTTTGTAAGTTTTTAAAGGCTTTATTATAAACAATCTTGCTCTTTTCACAAGAGATTGCTACGGACTACAATACAATACACACACTAGTCACTGGTTGTGTGTCATTTGTTACAGACTGCATGCCCTCTCGCTGCCACAGTGAAATCAAAAGCAAAGAGAAGTTTTACAATTGCAAGAATTTTGCCTGCTGCAAAAGAAGCATCTTTACAAGCAAAACAGTAAATGCAAACACACACGCACAACATATACCCAAGCAGCCAACGAAACTCCTGAAATGTAAAAAGCTTAATCTGGGCATAAATATAATAAAAAGTATTTCTTTCAATGTGCATATAAAATTCATTTTGGTTTCTACACAGATCAAGTTGACTGAGACAGAAGCTAGGCTTAAAAAAAAAAAATTCCATGACTGCAGAACGCGATGGGCCCAATGGCACAAGCTTGTTGGAAGACTGCAGCAGCTGTGAAATCCATTCAAACAATCTGCCGCACATCACTGGAGAGACAAGCAGTTGGACACATTAATAGGAGGCAAACAGACTGACGGCACGCACCCCATAGATACGCAAGCAGTGCCACGTAAGGACTTAATGTTTCATGTACACAGTGATGAATGTGTCGGCCTAGTGCAGGGAGAGCTGCATGTGCCATTTAAAGAAGACATTCTCTCTCTCTCTCTCTCTCTCTCACACACACCCATGGAATAAATCAGTTCCAGTGTTTTACATAAAACATTTAACAGAGATCCAAAAGGCAGCACCTCTCCAGCATTCCAAGGCAGATGCAGTGAAAGCCAGGGGGTCAAATAGGTCTCTGTAATATAACTGCGAAGGCCACCAGAGCAAAAGGCTGAAACAGAATCCTGTTTAAATCGGCAACACTAGCAAAAAGTGACTCAGAGATTCTTTTAAAGTGTGCAAAGGAACACTGTGTTCTTTACCTTGGGGGTTGGGGTGGGGAGATTATATCTGTACTAAATAATATCTTCAGTAAGGACTGAGGTCAGTAGACTGACATACCAGCAGAAGTGTGATTTATTGACAATGGGGAAGGCGATACAAGGAAGATATGTGGCATGCAGTTCACAATGTTTTGGGGATTTGGCTTAACTGCCTGGCTTTCAAAGGCGAGGTGGGAGAAGTGTGCGTATTCTAGCTGTTCACGGGACCTTCTGAGCTTAAGAGCAACCATATTTGGCAATTCAGTCTTTCACCTCAGGCGTGCCAATGTATTTTTTGAACACAAACTTTAGCAAATCCAAGGCAGCTAAGGCAACAACAGCCACCCAGTTTTCAGTAGTAATGCAAATATTATACCCCTTTCAGGGCATTGCATCTGGGTCAGGGGAAGAAGAGAGGGGCCTCAGACACAGCCGTATTCATACCAAACAGTCTGCTGGTCACTGTGGGGATCTGGTGATGCCGATGGGTTCTTGGAGGCAGCTGCTCTGCTCGCTTCTTCAGTACTTCCTGACAGAGTTTTATTTTCTGGAGACTGACTCTGGCATTTGATAATGGAGGTGTCACTTGAGCTTAGTGCTGGGGAGACGTTCCCCTCAGCACTACTGGAGACAACTCTGACAGGAGTCACGGTTGCTACTTCCCCAGACCGTGCAGTCGATTTGGGTTTGATTTTCGAAATCGCGTGAGGGGAAAGACGATGCTGCTCCAATGCTGTGTTGGTTTGCTCAAGTGGCTGACAGTTTAGATTGTCATTAGAAGTAGCAGGAGAGCCAGAAAATGGAGGCAATGAGAGCGGCCTTTCATCTTTTGGAGGTGCTAGTGAAAGGCGCCGAACATCAAGCTGTCGACAGCGTGCATCGACACCCTGCAAAGAGCCCCCCAGCTTTGCAGACTGTGGTCTCTCTCTAAGCGGGACCTGAGAGCTGGCAGGGGAAGGGAGTGGCAGAGTCTGGCTGTTTACATCCTTGCCTGTTCGGGCATCCGCAGTCACAGGCTTTGGAAGGCTCTCGTAGCGTCTGTACGTCTCTGGACCAGTGGCTTTGAGGAGGTCTGCTGAGGCTAGGCTGAAAGCTCGGTTCAGTGATGTGCTCTGGCTGCTCATGGTACTGGGTTGCAGTGGCTGTGCCATCTGCCTTATCCCCTTGCCAGGTTGATTTTGAGATGCATGAGCCACTTTGTGGGAACCTGTCGAGTTGGCCAGATACTCTGTTTCAGCTGGTCTAGGGCTTGGTTTGACGTAATGCCCTGGTTTAGTGGGCCTCCCATCTTCATTAGTGACCGGCGTCTTTACAGTGGGAGTGACGTAGCTGGTTGGCATTTTGGTAGTCTCCTTCCTCTTTGCCTGAGAGAGCTGATTGCCAATAGGAGGAGGTTCATTTGCTTTTCTGAAATAGTCGCTCAGCAAGTCGTCTCTGCTTGACACCTCCTAAGAAGAAATGCAAGGACTGTGAAGCAAATGCTAACATCATCTGAATACACCAATTTAGCTTTTTCAAGATAGTCACCCAGCAATTTATTATTATTTATTAGTTTCAACTTTGATACTGCCCTTACCTATAAACAACCATATTTGCACTAATATAAAATTAAAACAAAATAAGATTAAAATTACAATGGTCAACTTAATTAGATGACGATCAGAAAATTCCAGTTGTGCCACTGACTTATGGGGGGGTGGGGGGGCAGAGTGCCAGTTGGATGGATGCCATATTTGTCCTCAACCAAATGCTTGGTGGAACATTTCTGCCTTACAGGCCTGGTGGAACTGCATTGAGTCCTGCAAGGCACGGATGTTACTCAGCAGAGAGTTCCACTGGTCAATCTCATTGCCTGGCTCAGAAATCCTCACTTTTCTGCACCACTGACCACTTACAGTATGTCACAGAAGTGAGTACACCCCCTCACATTTTGTAAATATTTAAGTATATCTTTTCATGTGACAACAGTGAAGAAATGACACTTGGCTACAATGTAAAGTAGTGAGTCTACAGCTTGTATAACAGTGTAAATGTGCTGTCCCCTCAAAATTACGCAACACACAGCCATTAATGTCTAAACTGCTGGCAACAAAAGTTAGTACGCCCCTAAGTGATAATGTCCAAATGGGGCCCAAAGTGTCAATATTTTGTGTGGACACCATTATTTTCCAGCACTGCCTTAACCCTCTTGGGCATAGAGTTCACCAGAGCTTCACACGTTGCCACTGGAGTCCTCTTCCACTCCTCCATGACAACGTCACATAGCTGGTGGATGTTAGAGACCTTGCGCACCTCCACCTTCCGTTTCAGGATGCCCCACAGATGCTCAATAGGGTTAGGTCTGGAGACATGCTTGCCCAGTCCATCACCTTTACCCTCAGCTTCTTTAGCAAGGCAGTGGTCATTTTAGAAGTGTGTTTGGGTCGTTATCATGTTGGAATACTGCCCTGTGGCCCAGTCTTCGAAGGGAGGGGATCATGCTCTGCTTCAGTATGTCACAGTACATGTTGGCATTCATGGTTCCCTCAATGAACTGTACCTCCCCAGTGCCGGCAGGGGTGTACTAACTTTTGTTGCCAGCAGTTTAGACATTAATGGCTGTGTGTTGCATAATTTTGAAGGGACAGCATATTTACACTGTTATACAAGCTGTAGACTCACTACTTTACATTGTAGCCAAGTGTCATTTCTTCAGTGTTGTCACATTGAAAGATATACTTAAATATTTACAAAATGTGAGGGAGTGTACTCACTTCTGTGACATATTGTAGGTCCTCTCTTTATAAAATTCTTGATCAACTCAGTAGACTGACTAGTAATCAAGTCAGCCTGGATCTCCCAGTATAGAGGCTTCAGTTTGCTTACATTTAGTGGTGACAGCTGGTTGCTTTCTTCTAGGAATTCTTCCAGAGTTACCATCTCACTCCCCGGAGAGGCAGATCGGTGCCTAACAGGCTGCGTGTGGACATTTTTCTGAGGTCCATCACTGCAGAACAAGCCACCCCTGTGCTTAGATGCAGCAAAAGCTGAAGAGTTAGGACTAAAAACTCCATCTCTACACAAATTGGTCATGTCCTTACTCCGCACCATGTCTTCGCTGCTGAGGCTCTCTGATCTTCCACGAATACGGTCAAAAGAACCTGCACAAGGGGATTCCAACACACCAAAGTTACCTCCTTGCCTCCCCACACAGACATGGCAAAGTTGTCTTTCAGCTTGATCAAATTTGTCTGGAGAACCAGGTAAAAAACACTGGTGAAATCTTTATGTGTTTATTTAAGCTCAATCACATGCAAATGCTATATAGAACAGGAAGTGATGTGGGCTTTGCCCAGAGAGATTAAAGTTTTAAAAATAGCTAAATAGCTTTCTGCAAACCATATGACCATAAGAGGCTGGCTTGATGAATAGCCATGACTCATAGGTAACAGTTACGTGCTATAAAAACGAATACACCAAATTTATCAGAATACCTCACCTTTCAGGTTTAGAGGGGAGCTGCTAGTGGATGCATTCTCACTGTTCTCTAAGCTATTTGGCTTGGATGCTGTGGAGGGTGGGGGGAGAGGAACATAAGAAAATGAAAGTGAGGCCTATAATATTGAAATCAAATCAGAAGGGAGTGAGGTGAATGTTAGCTGAATAGTTTTTAAAATGATCCTCAAAGAAATATCTTTACCAATTGTAAAATCTTTATTTCTTTCTAGTTATAGTCACTGGGAACTCCTGAGGCTGGAAACCCTGATGACACATACACAGCTGTGGACTAGATTAGAACCTTGATGAACACATGAAGTGTCTCTATATCAAGCCTTATTTTTTAATCTGACTGGCAGCACTTCTCCAGGGTCTCAGTGAGAGGTCTTCCACATCACTGGCTAACCTGATTTTTAACTAGAAGTACCAGAGATTGAACCTGGAACCCTCTGCAGGAAAAGCAGATGCTGTAATATTGAACCATGGTCCCATGAAGAGCCCCAAATGAGACCCAGGGTTTTCCAAGGAATATTGGGGTGTAAGGTTATGGCACCAAACAAATAGGTAGGATGTGAACCTGAAATGATGCCTTTTTGCTATAGTAATTAAATACTAAAATGGCATAGCCAACTGCATCTCAGTTCTCCATTATACCCTATGGGGACCAATGGTCCCCACACAAGAAGAGTTGGTTTACCCCTCAAAGGAGTCTTGGAGAACTTTATAATCGCATTCCCTTCCTCTCCCCACAACAGACACCCTGTGAGGTAGGTGGGGCTAAGAGAACTGTGACTGGCCCAAGGTCACCCAGCAGGCTTCATGAGGAGGGGGAGTGGAGAATATGGTATAATGAACCTAAGCAGGTCTATTTGGAATCTTCATCATGTCTATTCAGTGGTGCTTAGTCCCAAACAAGGATGACCCTGTAAAGCAGTTAGTAGGTAGCATGAGACGCCTTCCTGTGTTTTCCCTGCATGAATTGTGGTGGGGAACAAACAACAAATTTTCTGTGGCTTGATAAGTCACCTGTTAAATAGCAAAATAGATCTATCCCAATGATTCAAGGTGACTGTTAGTCCTTTAAACGAGGGGTCCTCAACCACCGGTCCATGGACTGGGACCGGTCTGTGGCCTGCTAGCAACTGGGTCGCAGAGCAAGGCAGAGGTGCCACATCACCCCCGCCCATCTGGGACCCAGGCAGAGGAAAGAGGCAGTGCAGCCTTGCTCCGAAGCTGCCTCCCCTCAGGGAGGCAGAGTTGAAGCAAAGCCACATTGCCTCTTTCTGAGTCGGCAACCTTAGCCTATCCAACATTTATAGAGCTTTAAATGGGAGGGGGAGGCAGATTGGTCTTCTGCTGCCTGGCCAACTAGTGGGGAGACAGCAGAAACAGCCCCGGTCTCCCCCCCATTAAAGTCCCCCATGAGGGACAGGAACTGGGCACGGGGGGTGGGGGGAGGCGCAGCATTCTAGGGCGGCAAAACCCCCAGTGCTACCCCCCAAACCAGTCCATGGAAAAATTGTCTTCCACAAAACCGGTCCCTGGCGCCACTGCTTTAAACACACGCACCTCATACCTGTGCACTAAATGCAGACACTGTGCTAAACCATAATTTAAGTAAACAAACTACGGTTAGGGTGACTGTCTTAAGGAGAGGGCATTTGCATCAATCAAGAGTTAGTTAGAATCTATTGAACCAGGATCTGGAGTCAGTCTTAACTATGTTTTCATGTGATTATCCAGTTCCAGAGCTGCTGACTTGTCATCAAGGAAATGCTCTCCCAGACAAGAGGAGGAAATGGCCCCCATAGGATATGATGGAGAACTGAGCTGCAAGAGCTGCCGATCAGCCGAGGAGACATGGTATTCTCTGCTCCCATCACCTCAGTTGATCCTCTCCTTGGTATAGCTAACTTGATTAAAAGCCAAATCAGCAACAACTGACTTTTATTTGGGCTCAGCTATATTGGTAGCCGAATCAGATCCTTTGATCTGTATTTGGCTCAATTTATATTTGAGCCAAATATGCTGATAAGGTATTTATCAGATTTGCTGATAAGGTATTGCTGGTAATATGCTGATAAGGTATTTATCAGATTTTTTTCCAGCTTGGTTTACACTTCACATACACCCCTAATCAAAATCTACTGAACTGGTTCTGGAGCAACATTTCTGGGTGCATGCTGCCACCTACTGGAATGCTGTTGTGGTACAGATACCTCCCATATGGCAACATTCCAGTTCATCCAAGAACTAAGTAGATGCTCTTAGGCAAGTGTTCATCTTCTTACCCTCAAGATCCACTCTGTAACATGGGTGTAACCTATTTTATTGGGCTGTTTTGAAGACTGCTGAAGTAATACATTTGAAGCACATGTGAAGCATTCTGAGAACTCAGTGTGCAAGCAAACTAAAAGCTGCCTTGAATTTAATCAGATCATCCCTCCCTCTTATTTAATGGGCAGCAGTAGGGGTGTGTGTTCAGTATAAACCAAACCAAATACATACGTGAAAAATACCTTACTAGTATTTTCAGGCTATTTATTCAGCCAAATACAGATTCTCTAATCTGATCTGGCTACTACTATAACTGAGTCCAAATAAAAGCTGATAATATTGGTCTGTATTCAGGTTCAACTTGGAGAAGCTGAGTCATCATGGGGCAGAATGGGCCAGCCTGGAGAGGGGATTTCAAAAGATCTCTGTAAATTGCTTCTCCAAGCTGGACTGCGCTGCTGCCACAAACTCAGTAATTTAAAGGGACTGTGTCCCTTTACATGCCTCCCCCTCCATTGGAAACAATGGAGGAAGGGGGCACCTTCTTTGGGGGCCCACAGAATTGGACCCTGTAGTTCAATCTTTTAAAACTGGGGGGGGGGGGGTTGAGGAGAAAGCAGCTTCCCCAGAGCCCCAGATACCCTTGGATTGATTCTCCATTATAGCATATAGGGAATTGTCTCCATAGACTATAATGGAGCGATTTCTCAGCAGTTTCCTCAGCCACTAATATTTTGCACTCAGTCTTTCCAGTTCACTCGAAGAAGGTATTTAAAGGGACCACACACCCCTTTCTCCCTCCAATGGAAACAATGGAGGATGGGGGCACCTTCTTCCGAGGCCTACAGAATTGGTCCCTCTGGTCAAATCTTTTTGAAACTTGGGGGGTAGTTGTGTTTTGCGTAGAGGCACCAGAAACTATGCTGAAATTTTGGAGCCTCTATCTAAAAAACCAGCCCCCTCGGATTGATTCTCCATTATAGCCTATGGGAAATTGTCCTCATAGGCTATAAAGGAGCTGAATAAATTTGGGTTTCCTGATTAGTTCCTGAATCCCAATACCATAACAATATTGAGATTTAGGAATACCAAGGAAATACCAATGTTTTCCAGGTTCAATAAATCTGAACCTGAAAAATATTGTTTTTTTTTTCTTTGCACACCCCTAGGCAGCAGCTCTCCACGGTTTCAGGAACTCTTTCTTAGCCTTGCTGACCAGATATTCTTTAAAATTTAAGTGCCATCGATTGAAACTGGGACTCCCCTCATGCATGTTCTCTCCTGCTGATCTATGGCCTCTCCCTGTAACAATAGTTATTTGGCAAAGAGTGTACAGAACGTGTGCAATCACACCCCGCCAAATTTAAAGGTGTGTGTGTGTGTGTGGGGGGGTCAATCTTCCACAGGGTCATTATCTAAAACAGTCTGGCTATGGCCAAACCTGGGGGCCATGCCCACCCTGAGTGACTGAGTGCTCCATCCCTTGTCTCATCAGCAGTGAGAGGTACAGCCAAAGACAAATAGGAGAAACTTCTCTGGGTGCAAAACTTACTGTGCTGCTTGTTTGAAAACTCTGCCTCTGGGAAGTTTTTACATAGATCACCATCTGAATTGTAGCCTGCCAAAAAAACAAAAGAAAAGGAAAAGCACAATGGCAGATGGCAATATTCAATATAATTGAGTAAGAACAGAAGACCCGACTAGCCAAGATGGCAACCACAGAAATGACATGGGCCAATACAGGCAGGACTGAAGCTGTTTTGCATAACTAACTACCTGTTTAAAGAAGGTTTATGTGGAGACTAGATGGGACCGCAGAGGTCAGCCCAAGGTCCAGCTCAGATATCAGCTCTAACACATACTGATTAGAAGACAACACATATCCATTAGAAGATAATAGCATGGAACACAAGAGAAACTGTGCAGAACTCTTAACACTAAACCAGAAGCATTTTCCTATACATTCTCCCAAACAATTTTGTCTCTGTTCCTCAGTACTAACACAGAAGGTGATCCACTGGAGAGTAAAGAAGCTGGGCCACACTAGGGTTTCCTATCCCATGGCATGCCTGTTTGGAACACTGGGGTCAAAAGTACAGCAACCCAAGTACTTACAACATACTCTTAAATGCACCCTCTTCTATAACACCTATTTGCAATTTGAGAAGTCCTTTGAAAGGCTCTGCCAATCTGCAAGTCAAGCCATGTGTCACATCGTTTCCTTCTCCTTCCATGTGTAGTCTACTCAGCTGCACAGTCAAGTCACTGCCATCTTCCTCCAAATCAGGAAAATCAGAGCTGAAGCAATGCCTGTATATCATTATCCTTTGAATAAGGACAGCTTTTCAAAATGCGAGGTTCGAGTTTACTGAAGTAGAGGTACTGATGAGCAGAGTGATAGGATGTGACACATACCTTTGGGTCTGCTTTGTTGTCTAGAGGTAGGAGTAGAAGTGACCAAGAAGGTGGTTGATGCAGAGTGAGTCCTGGAACTTGGCTCCACATAGCAGTGCTTGGAAGTGTTTTCAGTGTAGTCGTTGCAGCCTCCGTAATGAGAAACTCTCTTCTGCTTTGAATCCACTGGTGTCGAGCAGGGGGAAAGGAGACACAAAGTAATGCACACCAGCACAAAATGTGTGTCTAACCATCTCATAAATGCAGCAAGCAGGAACAAGACAAGAGGCACAAAACAGACAGTGATTATGTAAACTCCATCAATAAGAGCTCATACGTTTGCATCCACTCCTGCAAACAGATGCCAGCTCAATGAAGGACTGATGAGCGAAAGGAGGAATGTTTACACATATTATGGAAAAAGGGGAGCCAAAACACAAATGTGGGAGTAGGGGGGAGAAGGGATGAAGATCCTCTAAGGCTGCAACTTCATGCACTTACTTGGGAATAAGCACTCTTGAACTCAGAGAGACTTATGTAAACAAACTCAGTAGGACTTACTGCCAAGTAAATATACATAGGATCAAGTTGTTCAAATGCTACTTTCTTTGAATTTAAGCAGTGGGAGTGATGCATGCCTGATGACAATAGAACAGGCTTGGAATCTGTAATGGTTTATATAGCATGTTGTTCCTGCAAGAGATCGTGTTTCCCACTGAATAGTTTTCCAATGGAAAGTTTTTTCAGGGTGGTATTAGTGAGGCCAGGAGTTTTACCTACGATTTAAATTGTCTCTTGTGCCAATGCCATTTTTTTTTACAGCAGGAACAAGGTAGAATTCAAATAAAATAATAATTTGCAAAACTTTTAGGTTAAAAAAATGAGCAACGTACAAAACCAACACATTCAAAAAGAGCTCAGATGGGAAGCAAGTGCCTGTTTTCCAATTGTCCTTCACAGCAACTCTATGTCAACAAAGGCACTGGATTCCTGGCAATAAATAAGACAAGTAACAAATCGCTGGCACAGATGACAGAAAAGAGTAGTAAGCACCAAAGACACAGATTAGTTAAAGTGCATTAAAGAAAGTTAGTAAGAAGTGTTTTGAAGCTGTGTTGTTTCGCAATGTGTTATGTATGGTGGAATGGCCAGCAAATGCCTTATCTAACAGGTCCCACATTTCAAGAGCTTGCAGCATCATCCTTACAAATATTTATGGGATGCAACAAGCCAAGGCCAACTGAGGCCAAGCCAAAAGACTGGAGCGTAACACTTTTTATTAATCCAAAAGGGAAAAGAAGAACCACCACCACTTCCAGGGTAGTGGAACAAACTATGAATGCTCTAGTTACAGATAAAGATTCGGAGGGAGCAAGCAGACACAGCATCCTAAAGGGAGGTTGAAATCCTAAGGACCCTTTCCTGAGAATAAGCCTCACGGAATAAACATGGAACTTAGTTCTGAGTAAACCAGCTTTGAATTGCTTCCAAAAGTACCTAGCTAAGGTCTTATGAGTTACAGAAAGAAGGTCACATGCATATGCTGTGTGGCAGATTGGCAAAGATCAGTTGCTTATATTAACAAGCAGAGACAATTTCTGGTATATTATAAGGAGCCGCTGCTTAGTATCAACCACAGACTTTGCACAAGTAAGGCGCATGACAGGGATCCACTGCAGTGGTATTTGTTTGTTCATTACAGCTGTTCTGCACATTTTGACAACAGAGGTCCCCTAGCATTTTCTTTTTTAAAAAAACAAAAGTACAGTCAGGTTAGGATAACTGGAGGCTTACAGTGGGGATGGCTTCAAATCCTAGGGAGCCCTAGCACTCATAGAATGACTTCTTCCAATAGCAGAAGGACACTCACTGATCTAACTCATTGTCAGTCTCTCTTGGCAAGTCATAGCAGAGATCACTCCGTCTCTATGTGTATACTGCACAGGAGCAGAGAATAGACAAACAGCATATATGGGACTGGGCACTGGGAGAGGGGGTATTGCAGAAGTTCCGTACAATATAAGGGGCCCTTAATGTTGACTATGCAGATTTTATAAAGGAGGATGCAAGTGTCTGCGACAAAGCAACAACAGCAGGCCATTTCCACATCTGGACAGGACATGAGGCACATCTGTGATAGCAAAACATCACCAAAGCACACAGCAAGTTCACTTACTTAAGATGTGCACCATCGTCAGTGCCACTGTAAACATATGGGCACTGTATGTCATGGATCTCTTTAAAGTGTACTGCACTGAAGAAATGGTCCGGACTGTGCAATAAATATTCTTCATCTTATTTGGGAAACAAAAAATGCAGTCCATGTCAACTTGATCTGATCTTGGCTTTAATTTGTGCCAGTGATTACTGAATAGGTAGGATGGGGTGTGTGTTTGAAAGAAGTTACAGGTTTTACTTAAAAAAAATAGAAATATATTGAAAATAAACAATAAGAGAAGGTGTTAGAGAGCTCCCATGTCCGAGAAAGAAAGTGGCTCGTTAGGAGAAGATGGACTGTCAGAAGACGACCAGAACCAGAGGCGATTAGAAAGAGATGAATGAGTTGATGGAGACTTAGGAGTCTTCTCTTTGGGCTTGCTTGTGCTTCTCAAAAAGGGAATCTTTTTGCGTGGACCAGCTAAATGTTATCACCCAGAGATCCCAAAAAGGAGGAGGGAAAAAAAGATAAGGAATAACTAAAATACACTTCACACAACTTAAGAGACCAGTCAAACATCAAAAACAGGACTGAATTACTTCTATAGCAACTACTTCTAACAGTGCACAATCTCTAGGAATAAACATACATTGTAACTTCATACACATAATAGTCACCTCTGTTATTTTCTTTACTCTCATTTACAAAGCAGTACCACATTAATTGCAAACCAAACCTGAATTTCTTCATCAACATATTATTTATTATACGCATGGGATGAAAGCAACATTGGAACAAATTCCCAGATGCACATGGTTTTACTTTATGTCGTATATCTAAAACTAAGTGTCTGAAGAGCATACTTTTGAGTAGGAATTAATCTTAAGCAGAGGAGAGTCATAGCAGGTATCAGCCAGGCATGGTTCCCCACCCCGGTCACATGCTAGAAAGTTGCAACTACGTAAGGCACTGTAAAATATATACAATATGCATACATGCACCAACCTGTCCCCAAAACTTCTGAGTAATATAGCCATACATGATAATTTATATGCAGGCATCACATAAATTTCTACCTGGGAATTTCTTTTCTACTGAAAAGTGCTTTAGTATCCTTGAGCTCAATGGAAATGTTCAGTACACTGTTAAGCACCCGTTCACCATAAATTTCAAATGCAACTCCAATTAGTTGAGTCTAGGGCTTTTTTGTGTAGAAAAAGTCCAGCAGGAACTCATTTGTATATAGGCCATACTCTGTGATATCACCACTGTTTTGCACATGGCTTTTTGGTAGAAAAAGCCCAGCAGGAACTCATTTGTATATTAGGCCAAACTGCCTGACACCAAGCCAGCCGGAACTGCATTCCTGCTCAAAAAAAGCCCTGGTTGAGTCTTCAGACATCTTTGGTGATAAAGCATGCTCTACTTCTCCCATATCTGATATGTCACCACAAACACTGTGGTGCTACACGAACAATGTCTTCTGGCAATGTTTGTGTAGCACAGAAGACTCGCGACAGAAACTATTCATATCTGTGCTTCTGCACCTCTTCATCAAACTTGACCTTCAGAATCCAGTTGTTCGTTGCAGTTTAGTACAGCACCTCACTGCAATTTTGTGCTAAGAAACAGCTGATAACAGTGACAACACCACCAGCCAGCATACAGATACCGTCCCAGTATCAGTAACACAACTTCTCCCATTTATCATGCTCTCAATAACATGCTACTTGTTATTTTCTGATTGCTCCCGCTGCTGTAATCAAGTCATGCCACACCTTCAATTGTGACAAGCGTCCAGTTGTCTGGTTTTACAGTTTAACCTCAGATGGGGCAGCAGGTGGGGGAGTAGTACTAAAGTCCCATAAAATGGATAATTCTCCTCCATTTAGAAATAGTATGACCTTATGAGGAGTTCCTTTAGTCTGAGTTCAGTTATTTGAATGGCTTAGACTGGAGTAACTCTGCTTAGGTTTAGATACAGACCAATTCCCCACTAGGTTTGTTCCGGTGTTGGAGTTCTTTCCTCCCCAGTGCTTCCATCTGACTTTGCACAAGCTGCCCCAGGGCTATGACTTGCTACGCCTCTTTTCTGCAGCAAGCAAGATCCTCTGAAAACTGGTTTCTGCTTGCCACAGGAAAGAGGCAAGGCAAGCTGCAGCCCCGAGGCAGCTTGTGCAAAATTGGATGGAAACATTGGGGGGAAAAGAGCTCCGACACCGAAACAAGCCTAGTGGGGAATCGGTCTTAGAAGTAGATCAAAAACAGAAATGCAAAAGGATTTTATAAATACATAGCTGCCAGCACTATACTAACCCATTCTTAGTAGACTAATGAGTAATGGATGTGATCTCAGCATATTTTGTGCTTAGCTGAGCCCTACCCAAAGATCCAACACTGCAAAAAAGCTAGATTCTGACATCAGTGTAAATAAGAATTCATTAATTTTTCAGTACTATCTGAATGTGATGGGCTTTTATTAAAAACTCCAACACAGCTACTCAACTTTGTATGGAGGCACCAAATTTATCAGATGCACAAGAGTCCTCAGTTTGTAAGTTCTGCCTCTTTTTCTGCTTAAGGGGATCCCACTGAAGACCATGCAAAGAAGGTGTGGGAACAACGCACACCCAAACAACCTCCCCCCCAATATTATCTCAACCTCCACCTTTTCCTCTGCAAGGCAGGCTACTGTCATTCTCTAGGCTGTTAACCTCGTTTTGCTGAAATGCACATGAGTATTAATTTTATCCTGCTCATAAGAAGTTGTGTGCTTACCTTTTCCATCAATATTGAGTCTTTCAAGTACTGTTTTTTTGGGGTGGCAGCAGTATTTTTTTTTGTAATTGTGTGAATGCATGCCTGGAAGTCATGGCAACTTCTGGTGACCCCTATTGGGCACAGAGGACAGTCAGAGAGGTGGCTCTATTGCCTGCCTCTGCCTCCTGGTATTCCAAGAAGGTCTCCCATCCAAGTACTTATCAGGGTCAGCCCAGCTTAGCTTCCGAGATCTGACAATACTGGGCTTGCCTGGGCTATCCAGGTCAGGGTTCAAGCGCTGATATTGAAATGGATTGCACCATTTAATCTTTTTATTTTATCTGTTAGCAATCCACACCAGCACAAAGTCATCATAACTAAACTACCTGTTAGGTAAAATCACACCTACCTTTGCCTGCAGACCCATTATTCTGATCTCTGCCTTCTGCAGAGTTTGAACCTACAGACGTGTTATCCAGACTCTCCTGTTGCTTGGGTCGCTGGGAAGGTGGTGGAGATCCTGCGGTCTCTGCACTTTCCAAATGCCATGGGGGGTTCTCTTCTGAAGATTTCAACCGTTCTCTTGTCACTTCTTTCTTTGGCTTTATGAATTTAACCAAGGCTTTAGCTCCTATCCAGTGGTTCTTCCTATTAGTAGCAGAAGATATTGAACAAGAGCTTGAGTCAGCTATGCTCTTTATATTTTTACCAAAGTGCATCACCTTGCTTACTTTTCTTAATCCCTACCATTTTAAAAAAGGGCAAACTGGCTTTACAGTCAAGAAGTAGGCAAGATGATCAGGGATTTCATGATGCAGCTAAAGTTAAAACTACACATCTGGTATTGTTCAAATGCGCAGAATGAAGTATATAATGGGGCTATGGTATACTGTATTTAGTCAAAAGAAAGACACTTCTAAAAATGTTATACAGGAAAAATATTATTACCATACATACTGGTAACTTGTATGGGAATGTAGGATGACACCCCTTTCCCTCTTTTTATTGCTGGCACACCTGGAGAAAAACCCTAGTCTTCCTTTTGAGTAAACAGACAACTCACGATTTTAACATTTGTTATGCTTTATCTGGGCTTTCTGATAAGCATTTTAATCAGAATGCAGCCATTGCTTTAAAAATTCTACTGGAGAAAGGGACTGGGTTCACTGAACATAATCAAGTTATAGATTAGAATCTAAACCTCACACTAATTGTGCAGTTACAAATTATAACCAGATGACATTGCAACACATTCCCCAAATCTTATATGAAGCTTAGGCAACTGTTAATGCAATTTCTACAATGTGGAAAACAGTGTACTTCCAATCACCACCTTTCTACTTGCAGATGGATAATAATATGGATAATAACGAAGAGATAACTTTCTTCATAACCCCAGCTTGCTTCAGTGCCATTTTAATCTTAAAGCACTTACTTTTTAGGAGCTGGGTCATAAAACTTATATTGATCCATGATTTTCTCTTCCAGTTTTTCTTTGTTTCTCCTTAAGGCATTTAGTTTATCACTGTTGAAAACCAAAAAGAGAATGGGGTAGAGAAAACACATTAGCACTTCAAGGGTCCTATTTGCTGGGAACCAGGTATAATAAAAACTGACCCATCACAAGTTTCCGGGAGACAAAGGGCAACATCTTGGTGGCCAGATCTGGAGTGATTAAAAAGCCCTCTCCTGTCACAAAGCAGAAATAATTAACATTATGGATTAAGCTGGGATGGAAACTATCAAGAGGAGTTTCCTCTGCAGACAAAAGGTGTAAATAGGAATTCTAAAACACTAATGTGTGTTCATGTTTTTATTTAATTGTTTAATGTTTTATTTTAAATGCTGTTTTAATGTTTACCACCTATGGGACCCTGTTAGCATTGAAAGGTGGCATAGAAATGTTTTAAATAAATAAAAATAAATAATATCCTAAGAATATATGGAGGGGGTGTGTTTAATGGAGAAGAAGAGATCTGAATCTAAAATATCCACACTGCTAGAATCTAGCCAGCATCGGCAAGGCAGACTTAAGAGAATCAGCAATCTATTTAACTTGCCTAGTCCTGTGGACTAGATTGTCTAGTGCTTAAGTGACAATAAGTGGTCAGAATTTTTGCTAAATAAGTGCTGGGTCTCCCTAATCTGATTCAATGGGCAAATGATTTTTCTCCTTCCTTTTCACCATGTTTCAATATTCACCACTCTTGACAACAAGATAAATAAGAAAATGCAATGAGGCTCTTACATATATTGCTTCTGTTCCTCATGATACTGTTCCTTGTTCTCTATGTTCTGCTCCAACAACATTTGGTTCTGCTGACTCAGCATCTGGATCTGACTCAAGAGATGATGATTCTCTTCTTCTAAGTTTCCTTTCAGTCGAGCAAGCAGCTACACAACAGACAAATTGCAGATTAGTGTCTTTCCTCTGCACTTGCTAAAACAACCACTGGAATGTTAAGTTTTCTGCTTGCAGAAGGAAGAAGAGAAGGAGATTGGATTTATACCCTTCCCTTCACTACCAGAAGGAGTCTCAGAGTGGCTTACAATCTCCTTTCCCTTCCCCTCCCCACAAAAAACACCCTCCTGTGAAGTAGGTGGAGCTGAGAGAGCTCTGACAGAAACTCCTCTTGAGAGGAACAGCTCTGTGAGAACTTGTGATTGACTCAAGGTCACTCTAACAGTTGCACGCTGAAGAGCAGGGAATCAACCATGGTTCTCCCAGATAAGAGTCCACGCTTCTAACCATTGCACCAAACTGGCTTTCAAGGAACTTCCACCATCAGGTCCCCACAACACACACAAATTCTCCCCTTCAGCTGGCCTAAGCCATGGAAGATACTAAGCTAAAAGGTACCAAACTAAAAGGGACCCCTCACTGTTTATGACTTTTATCATGGAAGTAATAATTAAGTAGTCCAGGACCATTGTTTAATGTTCAGCTCAGCTGACAGCTACATTGGTGCACTGAACATTTAACCACAAATATAAACTGATGATCTTCGAGTGGTCATCTGTGCAGTCACAAACATGGGTCTTGCCTTCGGCAACGGATCCATACCTCGGAGACTCCAATAGCTCGCTAGGAGCATCTTTCTTGGTGCGACTTCTGTTTCGCTCTGGGGAGCAGGCATTGACTGCGCATGCCTGTAGCGACTGGAAGCTGCACCTCCCACTCAGTTTCTTCCAGCTGCTACTGGACAAAAACAAAAAGTATGTGACCAGGAACAGCAAGCAGAGGGGAAGGCTGGGTGGGCGTGTGTGACTGCACAGATGACCACTTGAAGATCATCAGTTACAGGTAAGCAACCTGTTTATCTTCATTGTGGTCTCTGTGCAGTTCCACACATGGGTGATTAGCAAGCAGAAAAGAAGAAGAAAGGCGGTGGGTGCTGGCACATTTGCATACTCACAGTTTCGGCAGACACTTACCTGAGGCTGTATCAGCGGAAGATGGATTTGAGGACAGCTTGGCCAAAGGAGGCATCCTGCCCAGCACGAACGTCCCAGGTGCAGTGGGAGACAAACGTAGACAGGGAGGACCAGGATGCAGTCGCGCAGATGTCCTCCAGGGGGATGCCCTCAAGGAATACTGACAAAGTTGAGACAGCTCTGGTTGAGTGAGCTCTAAGACCTGCAGGTAAGGGTTGTTTGGCAGTCTTGTAACACAAGCGAATGGCGCTAGCTACCCACTTGGATAGTCTCTGGGTAGATATTCTCGAACCAATGATAGACTCCATGCTGGTATGAGAGGTTTTACTGGGGGGTGTAGATGAAGTATCCCCTTAAGGAAGGATTTCAATAGCCGTGTGAGAAAACAGTCTGTCTCTCAACAGGCACATGGAAGGCAGAGATAGCCGACATATGAACCTTTAGGGAAGACTAGCTGAGGCCCGAGGCCTGTAAAGATAACAGGTTCTGTAGGACCATCAGCAGTGGTGCAGTTTTAGGGTCAAGGTGGAGGGACCTTGCATAAGTACAGTACAATTCCATTTAAGGGAGTAAGAACGTCTAGCTGAGGGTTTCCTTGCATTTAAGATAATGTACTCGACTTCAGGTGGCAGGTTTAAGGGTGAATCCTCCATGGTGTGAGCCGTAGAAGTTGAGGATTGTGGTGCCACACCTGAGCCTGATGTTGCGTTAGGAGGTCGGCTGCTAGAGGTAAGCGTCAGTAAGTGTGATGCGATAGCTGAAGGAGACTCGTGAACCATGGTTGACGGGGCCATCAGGGCGTTATCAGGATGCAGTCTGTCCCATCTCGAATGAGCTTGAGAATAGTTCAAGATATTAGAGGGATTGGGGGGAAGATGTAATGAAGGGGTCCCGCCCATGTGTGAAGGAACACATCGTTGGTGCCCCTGGAGTAAAAGCGGCCGCATTTCGCATTGGTCTGGGAAACAAAGACATCTACTTGAGGCGTCCCGAAGACATTGAAGATGCGCTGGAGGTAGAGCGGATTGAAAGACCATTCGTGGTCATCCAAGTGCAGTCTGCTGAGAGTCTGCCAGGGTGTTCTCCACCCTGGGGAGGTGAATGGCCGTCACGTGGATATTGTGCTTGATGCACCATTCCCAGAGGGTCATGGCCAGATGGCAGAGTCTGGCGGATCTGGTCCCTCCCTGTTTGTTCACGTAGAAGATCGTGGCCATGTTGTCCGTGGTGATCTGTACATGCCTGCCAGTGAGCGCAGGAAGGAAGAACTGGAGAGATCTGTGCACAGCAATGAGTTCTAGGCAGCTGATGTGGAAACATTTCTCTGCTGGGGTCCACAGGCCCCTGATGGTTTTGTTCTCGAGCTAGGCTCCCCAACCCCACATCGAGGCATCCGTCGTCACCACCGCTGAGGGAGGCAGCAGTATGAAGGGTGTCCCCTGCAGCAGATTGATCATGTTCGTCAACCACCGGAGGGATGGGAGAACTCCTTGGGGTGCAGTCAACATGGTGGATTGTGGTTGTACGTGAGGATGAAAGGCACGTACGAACCAGAGTTGAAGTGGTTGCATTCGAAGCCTAGCAAAGTGGAGCACGGCGGTGGTTGCAGCCATGAGGCCGAGAAGGTGCTGAAATATGAATGCAGGTTGTGTTGGATTGCATAAGAGTGAGATCGCCAGGGATTGAATTGTCAGAGAGCAGTCCTGAGGGAGGTAGACCAAGTGGGAGCTCATGCACATGTGAGCGCCTATAAATTGAATGTCCTGTGTAGAAGTAAGGTGGGACTTGGTGAGGTTCACACATAGGCCTAGAGAGTCCAGCAAGGCATGGGTAGTGCGGAGGTCTCCATTTGGTTGGGGGATGTGGCGATTATGAGCCAATCGTCTATGTATGGAAAAACAGAGATGTTGCGGAGACAATGTGCCACTGCCACCACTGCCATGCATTTCGAGAATACTCGTGGAGCTGTTGATAGGCCAAAGGGGAGGGCCTGATATTGGAAATGCAGGTGACCTATGGCGAAGCACAGGAAGTGTCGATGCTGAGGCCTGATAGTTAGGTGGAAGTAGGCATCCTGAAGGTTCAGGGATGCCATCCAAGTGCCCTTGGGGAATAGGGGGAGGATCGACTGAATGGAGATCATTCTGAAATTTTTATAGATTATCTGTTTGTTTAATCTTCTCAAATCTAGAATAGGGCGCTTGCCTCCGTCCCGTTTCGAGACTAGGAAATACTGTGAGTAGAAACCTGTCACTTGATGTTGAGGTGGGACAGGCACAATACCAAGGACATCTATATCCGACATCTGAGGGGCGATCATGAGTAAAGTCTGAAAGTTCTATGGGATGGCGATCGGGATGCAGAGGAATAGTCGCCTCGTCGCCCGTGGTGATAGTACTCCCTATAGTCTTGGTACCGCTCTTGGTCAAACAGTGAGCGGGAGCGGGACATGTCCCGGTCACGTCTGTAGTGCTGAGAGGAGACCTGTGTCGACGACTCCCTGTACAAGGGAGAAACCCCGATGTCCTTGAACGCCTCAGAGCGGAGCAGGCTGCAAGGTCAGGCCTGAGGTTCGGGTTCGAGGATGTCCAAAGAAACAGTGCTGTGGACCGAAGGCGATCTGGAAGGTATCAGGATAAAATGGATAAAAGGAATTACTTCTTCACCCAAAGGGTGATTTACATGCGGAATTCACTGCCACAGGAGGTGGTGGCGGCTACAAGCATAGACAGCTTCAAGAGGGGGTTAGATAAAAATATGGAGCAGAGGTCCATCAGTGGCTATTAGCCACAGTGTGTGTGTGTGTATATGTATGTATGTGTGTGTGTGTGTTTGGCCACTGTGTGACACAGAATGTTGGACTGGATGGGCCATTGGCCTGATCCAACACAGCTTCTCTTATGTTCTTATATCCAGTGGAACAGTGGATGTCGGTGATGACGTCAGTCAGAGCCGAGAGCTCAGATGGTCGGAAGAGCTATGTTGACAAAGTCAAAGCCAACATTTGGGATGGGTTCGAGGGCTGGGTCGAGGTCAGAGATAAGGTAACAGTCACCATCAGAGTCGACTTTGATTCAGCAGTCGTCGGAGTAGACTTGGTTGTGGAGGTTGTTGGAGCCAATCTGGGAGGCGGAGTCGAGATGGTTGTCGTTTTGGATGCCGAGGCGGATGGTTCCCACGCTTTTTTGGGAGCCGGAGCCAATGACTCGGAGTGGTGTCGATACTTTTTAGAGGACTTATGTCCGGTCTCAGATGGCGGGAAGCTCCCTTGTCGGGCTTATGCTTTCTCAGTGACTGAACAGCGGCTGACACAGCCGAATCTCCCACTCTTTCTGGGGGAGGTGGCAGATGTAGGCATCGCCCTGAGGGATTTTTCAAGGAAAAAGCTCTTCAGTCTTGTTGCTCAGTTTTTTCACGCCTGTTTCTCGAAGTTTGCACAATGAGGGCAGGATTCAACTCTATGGGCTTCTCCCAGGCAGAACAAGCAGTGGGAATGTCCGTTGGTCGTGGGGATTTTAGTCCCGCACCTCCAGCACATTTGAAGGTTGTTTTCCCTTCCATACGCTCCAGACAAGGGAGGGGAGGAAGGGGGGGTGTTAAGAGGGGACAGAAAGCGCAATAACAGGGCCTCTCTTTTTTTTATATGGACGAAGGAAGATGAAAAGGGAATAAAGACAGATGCAGAGAAAAAAACAACAAAATACGATACCACACGAAACAAAGGACAAAAGACGAGCCAAGGAGAGGAACGCAGCGAGGTAGGTGTCTGGGGGGCAGTTAGTAAGAAACTGAGTGAGAGGTGTGTCTTCCGGTTGCTCCAGGCATGCACAGAACGAAACGGAAGTTGCACCAAGAAAGACGCTTCTAGCGAGCTATTGGAGTCTCCGAGGTATGGATCCGTTGCCAAAGGCAAGACCCATGTGTGGGACTGCACAGAGACCATGATGAAGATCAACCATTCTCACTTTCACCAAGTGCTAGGACGTGAATATATAATGAGCTTTTTCCTTTGTGTTTTTCAATTGTTTATTTGCTTAATGTATACCCTGCCTTTCTCTCCGGTGGGGACTCAAAAAAGCTTACATTGTTCTTCTCTCCTCCGGTTTATTCTCACGACAACCCTGTGAGGTAGGCTAGGCTGATAATGTGTGACTGGTCCAAGGTTACCCACCATACTTCCATGACACCAGTGGGCCTTCTAACCTTGATCTCAGAGATCCTAGGTCAGCACTATAACCACTCCACCTCTCTGGTCGTCTACTGTGTTTATCCCTCCCCCAACCCAATTTTAAAGATACTGCAGCCTACACTAGGAGAAAAGGGACAGGAGATGTCACTCAGGGATAGGGCCAGTGCAGGGCCAACATTGGAGAAACCATGGGTAAGAAACGGAAGTGCAGACAGGAAAAGAGGTTCAGCTCCTTTAGAATCTGATGGCAACACAATCTGGACACACGATTCTGCTCTGGCCCTGAAGTCACTGGTGCTTTATCATGCCTTTCACTGAATTATGTTTATGGAGCAGCAGAGTCTTTATTTATTTGCATGACTCATGGGCAGGGAAGGAAGATTCTGGGTACATTTTTGTGCCAGTGGTAAGAATTCTGAGGTGAGCTTCTGTTTTTCCTTTCTTGCAAGTATACAAGCCTGAGTGTGACCAAAGGCGCTAACAGGCAAACCAAAAGTCTCATGGTCCTCGGCTAGCAGGTTGTGGTCCCGAGTTAGCAGTTTCAGTAATTAATTAATCATCATATGGCACTGTGTGTGGAATAGCAGTCCTAAGATTGTCTGGCAGACTGTCTAGCTCTTACTGTAATGCTAGTGGTCAGCTAGACTTATTTTTTTTCCTAGGGGCTGAGAGAGCTCTGAGAGAACTGTGATTGACCCAAGGTGGAGGAGTGGGGAATCAAACCTGGTCCTCCTGATTAGAGTCTGCCACTCTTAACCATTATACCACACAGGCTCTCAACAGCTCCAGTAGATCTAGAACCAGCCCAGGAGCTACAGTTGTTGCTGAACATATTAGTTTTTCTTGGTCTTAATTTTCTGATTTTTGCAAGTTGAGTCCCCAGCAGGGAGAAAAACAAGATATAAATACCTAAATACATGCACTCATGGATCTCACCTCACAATGGCTGTCCAGTTTGGTCAAGGAGATGTCCATGGTCTGGTGTTGTTCCTTCAACTCATCATAGCGAGCTTGCCAGCGATTCAGTTCTAGGTGGGAATTATTCAAGGAAGTTTTCAGCTCTTTAGTGTGGAGATGAAGCCCTTCATACTCTGTCTTGAGTTGATTGTGTAAGAAATTCACCCTAAATGAGGAAAGCCAAACGGTTTAACTACATCCCCAATCAAATCCCCAAGAGCAATGCAATCAATGCCTTTTTTGAGATTAGATTTGCAACAAAAGCAACAGATGGAACTTTGGCCCTGCTGAAGAAAAGAAATGCTATATTTTTGAAAAAAAACAACCTAGGATTTTGAGCTGGTATTAGCAAAGGTATTCAAAGATATTCTTTTCTCCATTGAAATAGTCCTGATTTAGATTTATTAATATTAAAATATTTGAGAGGGATTACCCTTCACAAAACCATTTCTGGCAGAGAACTTGTGCTCTGGTTTTTGTTAAATTCTCTTGAGTGTTTTATACCAGTCATAATTTTCTGTTATTCTCTTGTCTTTTAGAGTCTAATATTTTGCAGCAGATTTCTGTGTTTCTAACTATGACTGACTCCCAGTCCCCCTCTGCTTTGGTTAAGAAAAACAACAAACCACCAGAAGTTATAGGGGGAAAACATTAAATTCATGTTAAGTTGGTATGTCATCTCTGTTCTCCACAGGACATTCAATGCTATTAAAAGGACAGAGAAACACTTAGAAATTCCAAACACACTGCAAGGTTGAAAGAACAGAGAGTATCAAAGGGTTAGACAGAAGGAGCCATGGAAAAGAGCAGAGATCTGCTTAGCATGCAAAGGTCCCTCATTCAATCCCCCAGCATCCCCAGTTAAAAGATCTAGCAGCTGGTAATATGTGAAAGACTTCTGCCTGAGATATTGGAGAACCACAGTGAGTCTAAGTAGACAATACTGACTTTGATGCGCCAGGGGTCTGATTCAGCTTCAGCTTCATGTGTTCACCCAAGTAACAAAGTGTGATTCAGTCATGAAAGACTGAGACAGCTAAAGTTGAAGGACCCATAAGGATGCAGCCTGTGTTGACCAATTTCTGAAGGAGGGGGACTTTGCTTGTACATTATGAACATATTAAGCTGCTTTACACTGAGTCAGAACATTGGTCTGTCAAGGTCAGTGGCTCTCCAGGATCTCAGGCTGAGGTCTATTACCTCTCCTGCTAACTGATTCAAATGGAGACTGAACTTGGGTCCTTCTGTATACAAAGAACCCCAAGGCTAGCCCCTATGTGCTGGTGCCACATAAACATCTTAGAATGTTCAACTAGGGATGTACATAAACCTTTAAAAAGGCAGTTTGTTTCAGGTTGGCCTACAAACCAAACCCTGAACCAAGCCAAATAGGTCTCACTTGAACTAAACCAGTCCAGGAAGTTTGGTTCCCCGTTACTCATGACTGCAGATCATAAGTGGGTGGAGATTGCCCTGGAAATGACTTCCCTTCCCCCTTTCTCCTCATATGGCTCACCACAGCTGGGAGAAACAGGGAGGGGATCACCCTGGAAGAGACCCATCTTTTAGCAGCCAGGGAGACAGATCACTTCATGAGGGGTCATAAATCACCACAAACTGCCCCCCCCCAATTTTGGAGAAAGCAGTTGTAGTTCCTCAGTTCATGAACCTGAACTCCGAACTGCCCAAGATTCATTACAAACTTTGGTTCATCAGCCAGTTTGTGCCTATCCCTATGTCCAACAACTTGGGCAGAATTTTGTACATGCTATTGGAAATGAGACAGGATCAAATGCACTGACTCAGATGTGTACAAGAAAAGGTTCTATGCTATTTCCAAGTACAGTTACCTCTCTAGCTCCTCTCTCAGCTTCTGGTTCTCTGAAGCTGCTACTGTGTTCGAACTCTTTTCTTGCTGTAGAGCCTCCTTTTCTGATTTTAACACAGCTTCCAGCTCCTCCAATTCAGCTTTGTATTGCATTAAACTATTGTACCTAGTGGAAACGAGTAAAAACAGTTCCTGCTTCATAAAAACAAAATAAATCTGCGTTTCCTGGTTTATGAGGTATTTTCTTTATTTACATTTGTGAAGACTAAGCATTGCTAACACATTCTGATATATATAGAGGGTGGAGGAGAATTTGACCGAAGTTCTAGGGCCTACCTTGGAGATCAGCAACACTGGACACCTCACCGGACCCTATAGTCATGGAAGAGCAAGGCTTTTTTTGAGCAGGAACGCACAGGAATGCAGTTCCGGCTGGATTGGTGTCAGGGGGTGTGGCCTAATATGCAAATGAGTTCTGCTGGGCCTTTTCTACAAAAAAGCCCTGTGGAAGAGTAAACTACTGTGTGGCAGCAGCAATCATAGCCTGCTCTCTTTCTTTGGCTGTGGCAGAAGAGCCCCTGGAAGGGTAGGGCCTGCCTATCCTACTTTCTCATTTAGCATGCAAACAGCCACCAAAGGTGGAAACAGGGCCCCTTCTCCTTTCATCTGTGCTAGATAGTGACAGGCAGGTGGCAGAAGCTCTCCAATCTCCACTAGCCTCTGTTTATTGACTACTAGGAGCAGCAGCTGGACTCTCCAAGCAGAAGGAGGGGGTAGTTGCATGAATTACATGATCGTCGACTGAGGGGTGATATGATAGAAGTTTACAAGATCATGCACCTGGTTTTTTTGGCCACTGTGTGACAGAATGTTGGACTGGATGGGCCACTGGCCTGATCCAACATGGCTTCTGTTATGTTCTTGTGAGTGGTGAATGCAGCTACTAGAGGAGATGGCTGCTCATTTGCTTAGGCAGCTGAGCAAGGAGCAAAACAGCGATCACCATCAGTTGCTTGCACCAACTTCCTCTCTGTGTCACAGCCCTGATTTGGAGTAGACGAAATGGTCAGCATCTTGCTAAGAGCTCCCCACCCCCAACCTCACACCCAGGACTAGCCCTGCTGCAGCATCAAGTCGCAGAAATCAAAAGGTGAAGCTTTTCACAGCACGGAGGTATCACCAAAGCAAGGCACTACTAAAAGGCACAGGGCCACTAATTAAGTTTGTAATCCTAAGGGTGAGCAACCCATTTCTCTCCAGTGGCTACACGAGGCCCTTACCTTTCAGCCAGGTCTTTGTGCTCCAGGTCAAGATTTTTGTGGAGAGTTTTGAGGCAGCTGTGCTGGTTGATCAGCATTTCGTATTCTGTTGATTGCCGCTCGTGAAGCGAGGCCAGGTGCTCGTGGTCCTGAAGCAGAGACTCATACTCTGCTTTGAGCTGCTCTTTCTGCTTCAGCAGGCTGTCACATTCGTTCTCTTTGGACAGCTGCTGGTTTTGGAGGAGAGTGTTCTGGGACATCAAGGAGGCACTCTGGGAATTTAGCGTTGAGTTCTCTACCTAAATTTTATCAAGGCAGTACAAAACCATATTAGCACATAGGAGAGGTTAAACAGTTAAGCCACAATTATCTCCTGGAAGTTATAGCAAAATGCTGCCAAAGATCTCACAGTCAACAGGGGACACCCTGTCCCTTTGGTGAAAGGTTGATACTACTCTACATTTCAGCTTCATATGAATTATTCACAAAGAAGATTAAGTCAGTTAACCAGATAACACAGCATGAAGACAACTGGTCTTACATGCGTGTTCTTCTCCCAGTCTCCCTTTTTGTTTTTTTTTCCATCCAGCCTGGCAAACATTCCTGGAAAATGGGCAAAATGTGCTTTGTTATTTTGGCTGGTCCTAATAAAAAAGGATTATATATTTTTTTGAAATTGATTATTTGTACCTATTTCTACAAACTCCAAATCAGCAAGCAATTTTCAGTTTTTCAAAAACATCTTAGCCTGGTTTTGTGAGTGTGAAAAATAATACCACCTAGAACATTTAAGGGATAAGATATAGGATTATACTGAATGGAAATAATTTCCCCTTGATCTTACACCCCTTTTACTGCAAAATCTTCCATTATGGCATGGTTTGGCTGTGCCAGTTGATTCAAAAACCAAAAAGTGTTACACTGCAGACTCACTTTCATTCTCTCTGACAAAATGCAGTCAAACGGAGTAACTAATCAAACAGGAATTTCAGTAATTCCTTATCCAAAAGCCCCAATGCCAATGCCACTAGGTAGAAAACTTTAAGAACCATTAAAGCTCTAAAGCTGTCGAGGTTCAAAGGAAATCATGTTGAAGAACAGCTTAAGTAACAACACTGTGGAGCAGTAACTATTATTTGGCATTGCCACAATACTTAAGAATTCAAATTGGTTTTCATGAACAATGTTAACTGTCTACATCGGTCATTTTCATCCTAGTCTTCCTTTTCCAAAGAGCTCAAGCAAATAAATGCAATTCTGCCCTCCTCCGTTTTATTTTCATCATCAGCCTCTGAGGTAGACTGGAGAGTGACAGAGAGGGCCCAAGTCACTCAGTGAGCAGAATGTGAAACTCACCGGTTCTAGTCCAGCTCTCTAACCACTATGCTCAAAAATATCAGACAGATATTCTTCGTAATGCACAAAGCAAGTATATTAATAATGTTTACAAAGTTGTACTACTGTACATAAGAAGTTGTACTATTGCACTTATATTAGTACATTTCTGAAATGTCCCTCTTAATTGTTAATAGCACCAAACGCAGAACAGAACAACCAAATATTCTTATTTTTTAAGGTAATAGTTTCACTGCCTGAGGAATCATATTTAGTTTCAACCAAATTAACACCTGAAATGAAAAGACCAAAACTAGGTAACTGGCACGTCCTCTACTGCTCTCTAAAACAAGCTAGCTAGGAACATTTCCAGCAGAAGCTCCTGGGGACTTTGCTGACCTGGAGTTTGGCAGTTTGTGTTTGCATTGCAGTGTTATGCTCTTGAAGAAAGACATTTTGCTTCTGTAGTGTTAGGATCTGATTGCTGAAAGAGGTATTCTGGGTTTCCAAATGTCTCAATTGTTCCTTGAGAAGCTGCTTCTCTGTGTGCAAGGCTGCATTCTGAAAAAAAGAGAGATTTTTTTCTAAAGCAAGCATAAGAAACAGTGAGCAAAGAATTCTGAGATCAGTTGTGATGCATAAGAGGACAGCACAACCTGCCTCTATTATTTCAAATGCAGCTACTCTGTAAGTACCTTTCCATTTAATGGCTTCAAACTGGGCAATGGTATATCACAGATGGAAGACAGAACTAATGGATACAATGGTCCCTTTCCCATCTATCTATTGTATCAGTAACACAAGAGGGACAGAAGTGAGACTTCAGTTCCTTCTCCAGTATCACTGGTGTTCAAGCTATACTCTGGAGGCCCCTGGGAACCTATCAGAAATTCTGCAGGTGAGAAGCTAAAGAATGCAGACCGTGTTCATGCAAGATAACATGACCACAGTTACAAAAGTTTCCTCCTGGTGTCTAGGGGAGTGGCACATACACTCCAGAGCAGTGGTCTTCCAATCTTTCCAGAATGACCCACCTTTCACTTCCAGGCAGTAATGTGAGCTGCAAATACAAAGTCACGAGACAGGAAGGAGAGAAGCCAAATATATTACCACACTGGTGTTACATGCTATTCTGTGCTGCAAGCATACACACAACACTGTGGGACCAAGTGGGCAGAGTGGGCAGTGGCCTGGCCATAGTATGTGAAAGAAGGTTAGCATGGGGTGTGTGTTTGTATGTCTGAATTAGTCAGCGGCAAAGTGAATCTTCTCCAATGAATGACCTCACCTCAACTTCTTGCTGCTTCTATCAGTGTCTATATGGCTTTCTTTTTTGCTTTCTATATATGTGCACCAACAGCAAGTCCTCCTGCAAAACAGCCAAAAACCCAAACATCTGGCAGCCCTTTAGGGACTTGTGATGCAGCACGGGGGACTCCACAACTTACTTAAGAATTTTCTGAACCACACTGGTCTAGACTATATTCTCCCTCTATCCGAATTAAGTAACTGTGAGACACTATACCCAATTACCCAAATGTGAACCAGGAAGCACCAGGAAGCATGCCAAAAATTCTTTGCAAAGATTAGGGGGTTCTTTGACAGGCAAGTCGCACATGGAAGCTGCCATTAGAGATGTGCAAACAAAAAAAAATTGGTAAAATTCAGATTCAGGGTATTTAGGGGCAAAAATATTCAGAGGGTTGAATGTTCCTGAATATCAGATTTGGTAGCCAAATATGATTTGGGAGATGTTTGGTTATTCCTGAATATACAGCTCCATTATACCCTATGGGCCACTGAAGTCAATGGCAAAACATAGGGTATTATGTTGGGTGGGGGGAGGTTGAGGGAGAGGCATCAAATTTGCAGGGCATCTGCAGGAGCATCTCCCCCAGGGAAACCCCAAGTTTCAAAAAGATTGGACCAGGGGGTCCAATTCTAGGATGCCCCCATCCCACCATCATTCCCTATGGGTCACTGAAGATAATGGCAAAACATAGGGTAAAATGTATGGGGGCTGGGGGTTTGAGGGAGAGGCACCAAATTTGCAGTGTAGCTGCAGGAGCCTCAACCCCAGAGGAACCCCCCTCCCAAATTCGAAAAAGATTAGACCAGGGGTTCCCATTCTATGGGACTCCAAAGTGGTTGCCCCCATTCCTCATTGTTTCCTATGATGAGAAAAACACAGGCAGCAGTCAGATTCTCCTAGAATCTCTGCAGTGGAAAGTCAACTGTGATGAGAATGGTTTGCAAGGAGCATAACAGTGCCATGTACCTAGCATAACAAGTGCCACTGCGGCAGTGCCAGTGCCACACACAGGACCTTAGTTCAAATCTGAGAAGTTTTCTGAATTACAAATCTAGGGGGGTGCTTTTTGCAAGGACCACAGCATAGAAACAGTGCAATGATGGCACTGGTGCTAAGCAGCAGAGTCCTGTGCCAACCTAGTAGTGACCAGCTCAATGGCACAACCCTACCAACTACTGCACAGCAGCTGAACCCAGTGCCCTTATGGCCTGGATATACCAAAAGATGAATGGACACAAATCTGAAATCAAGATTCACGAAGCTGAGCAACCTGTTTTACTGCAACATCATTTCAGAAACAGACTGCAAAAAGAGACTGCAGGAGTTCCATTGCCCTGAGTTTTGTAATGAGTGTAAAGATTGTAATTCAGCGATCTCCTGTGAAAGAGCAAAACTTACACTTCTTTCCAGCTCTATCGCTCGGTCCTTCACTTTTAGAAGTTCCAAAGTCGCGTCCTTGTGAAGCATTTCCCACTTTTCTTTTGCCTGATGGCTAGAAACGTTCTCTGAGGGTGGTTTCAATGAATTCAGCACATGCATTTCATCCTTTTTATTCTGTTTGAGATCTTCAAAGTCCCTCCTTACCTGTAAAACACATAGTCAAAGCCTTGTCAAACCTACAACTGAAGGTAGGCAGAACTAAATTAACGTTTAGGGGATGCTTAAGGGGATGCAGAGGCCAAAACCTACTCCTGAGGGGGGCGGTGTGAGCATCACTGAGTACCACTCACTATTACTTCACCCATGACTGGATTATTGCCATGCTGGGCACCTACAGCGCATAGAAGGGCAAACTCCACCATGACCAATAGTGACCTGACAGGGAGCTACCAGTCACTCATAGAATTACAAAGTTGGAAGGGACACCCCAGGGTCATCTAGTCTAACCCCCTACACAATGCAGGAAATTCACAGGAGCAGCATTGCTGTCAGACTTCTCATCATGATTGACTGACTGGCACCCCCTGTCCTACATGCAGAGGGGGCATTTTATACTGCCTGCTTTAGTACTGTGGCAAGAAAAGAAAACCAAGTCCAAAGTTGTTCTTCCACTTGAGTGACAGCATGTCACAAGAGCAGCAGAGCAGCTAAAGAACCTAGTTGCAGTACTGTATGAATTCATGTTCAAGTGTTTGAAGAACAGCATTAGTGGCTGTTTCCTCCTCTAACGACTTGAAATGGGAAGGATACTGCATTCCCCAAAGTTTAGTTTGGAATGTACAATAAGATATAGCCTCACATGCTGTTGGTTGGAGTTCCTGTTCTGAATGGACCTTGTGCACCCTATGCAAAATTTGGGGAATTCTTGCTTTAGACTTAGCAGTTTGGTAATTCATAGAATCACAGAGTTGGAAGGACCCTCCAGTCCAACCCCTTGCACAATGCAGGAAATTCACAAATAACTCCACCCCCATAGAGTTGGTGTGGCACACTTGGAAACAAAAAGCTGAATAATGCCCATGTTCGAAGAACTAATCTGCCTGTTTCCATTATTAGTGATGCATGTGGATGAATAACTAAAACATCTACTGAAGAACATACATTCCTAACAGACAATATGAAACCCCTAGACCTCACAACATAAAACAAGATTTTCCCTTTTACCATATTTAGTTCATTCTGTAGGTGCTGATTCAAGTTAAGAAACTCTTGCACTTGGGCCTCCAACAAAGCAATTTTCTCTTCTTTATTGGCTAGTGTTGTCTTTATTGCACATTCAGTCTTTATTTCTAGGATCTTGTACTTCCTGTGGGTAACAGAAAAACATTTCAATACTAGACAGCATGCAGACATCTCCACTTGAGAGACTTTGACCATTCCTCCAAAACATTAGCTATATACCTGCAACAACGTTTGTTTTCTATCAGTGGCACATTTCCCATCAGCAAATATCAGTTTAGTTGGTTAGAAAAAATCAGATAGGCATAGTTGGAAGGTGTATGATATGGCAACCTTGCTGAACCTAAGCTTGTTTGGATCTGGCCAGTGTGCCTGAGTGGTAGCCCTCCTGGGAATCCTCTGGATGTCACCTTCATTTCCACAATGGAAAAGGGCAAGAGAGGAATGTAATATATAAATAAAATTAGGAGTTAAAACAAAGAAAAGAAAAACCAGCTACCACAGGTATATGTAGTTATAACAGCACTTTGGTGTAGTGGTTGTGTGGACTCTTATCTGGGAGAACTGGGTTTGATTCCCTACTCCTCCATTTGCAGCTGTTGGAATGGCCTTGGGTCAGCCATAGCTATTGCAGGAATTGTCCTTGAAAGGGCAGGTGCTGTGAGAGCCCTCTCAACCCCACCCACCACACAGGGTGTCTGTTGTGGGAGAAGATATAGGCGATTGTAAGTCAGCCGCTCTGAGTCTCTGATTCAGAGAGAAGGGCGGGGTATAAATCTGCAGTCTTCTTCTTCTTCTAAAGAAAGTAGTAGCATCTACTCGGAGTGATGATCAATTATGGGTGACCTTTCCCTCTATAATGATTGGCACTATTGATTGGAGGGACACTGATTAGTTGCTCAATGCTAAGAGCAGATCAGTGGGGAAGGGGAAGAATCTCATGTATGCATAGTCTTCTAATATCCTATAGTGAGTTTTACTCAACTGGTACATCCAAACTGACATGAAAGTAGATTCAATTATGTGGGATGGATGTTGTTACAACTGAACAGTAACAGGATCTAGACTTCACTGGAAAAGCATCTTTTAGTTTCTCTCTATGCTCCTCTAGGTCTGATGGAAAAGACTTACTTCTACTCTACACGGACCTCCTAAGGGGATAATTCATGAAGAAGACCCAAATACTGGTTCCTGTGCTGCAAGGTAGATCAGGCCTACAGACTGCTTTGGAGGAGAAAAAACATCCAGAATGGGGGTTGCCAATCTATTCCTTAATGACAGCTGCTTCTGAATAACAAAACATATTCCTAGCTACTCTCCCCACCCTGACATGTCAAGAAGTTTTAATCTATCCTAGAAATAAAACATGGAGTATTAAGAATATAAATGAAGCTATCAGTTAAACTCCACATAGACAAATTGTAAGAGTTATAAGCTTTATTTTAAAAGTGCCTAGAACAGATTTTTTTGGGGTGATATTTTTCCTGAGTGTTCTAGGGGATTCACAATCTATTCTGCAAAGCTACTGGTAGCTCAAGAGCTACCCTGTTGGAGACTTGATCTAGAACCTAAGAGATAAAAAATCACATGCAGAAAAACCTTCCACAGAACCACCAAAAAAAGGCCTCACTTGTCATTGTTGCCATTGTCATCCTGTAGCAGCAACTCCTTGTTCAATCCAATCTTCTCTAGTTCCTGGCCAAGTTTGTCCAGCTCACTGGACAATCTCTGGCTCTTTAATTTCTCAAGAACCAAATCCTGAAAACAGCAGCAAACTTGATTAGCAGGCATAGCTAAAAAAAAACACAAGTGCATTTCAACAGCATAGATCTGGGAGGTGGCCTTCTGAATTGCTTCACCCAAGACTGTTTCTGCATAGATACAGCTATCTCAGAAGAAAACATCAGACCACCATATACATGCTGTTAACAAGAGACAAATCACTTGTTTTCTGTAAACAGGTATGTGCAGTTGTTGCACATATCTGTGGTGGTTATTTTTTCCTGCCAGCACAAGAGCAATGTTTGTGCAGGACATTTCATGCGTGAACAGCTCTTGGTTTCATAGACCAAATGACACGGTAAATGAAGCAAAAGCTCTAGGAATCTTGGTTTATGATGGCCATAACATGAAGAGTGCACAGTTTTTGTCTGACCTATTTTGCCAGAGTTTTACATAAATTTTGTCCACTTCAGCTGCCTGAGCTGAACTAATAATTTCCAAGACCACTTTTATCGTCACTTGACCCTGGATCAATCTGCAGCTCTGGCTGCATTCCCACTGAATTTTCTGTAGACAAATATGAAGTTGTTTTGGAAACAACCCATTCAACATTTGCTACAGGATATTTTCTCCAGTTACAATATTAAAGAGCAATATAGATTTTTGCTCAAGCTCTATTAATTGCAGCTTTGACCAAGGAAGTTAGGCAGGTGCTAACTCATCATTTTTAGAAGATAACTTTTTAAAACGGTGTGCCTTTCCTAACTTGTGGTATGTATTTTATCTGAGCTTCTAGGATTATAGTTTTAAATAGTGTCCAAGCTTCCCCAAGGGTTTTGACCGTATGTACCTTTCCTTTCAGTTTCCTCCTCACATGCCTCCTCATCTCATTGTATTTACCCCTTTTAAAGTTAAACGTGGTTGTGGCGGTCTTTTTGGACAACTCCCTATTTATACAAACGGTGAAATCAATAACATTATGGTCACTGCTCCCAAGTGGCGCAATCACTTTTACATCTCTCACCAAGTCTTGGGCATTACTTAGGACCAAATCCAGGATCGCCCCACCCCTGGTAGGTTCTGAGACCATCTGCTCCATAGCACAGTCATTGAGAGCATCTAGAAACTCAATCTCTTTCTCTCTACCAGAACACATATTGACCCAATCAATCTGCGGATAGTTAAAATCACCTATTACGACACAGTTTTTACGTTTAGCCGCTATCTTTAAGCCTTCCATCATATTATAATCGTCCTCTCTCTTTTGATTTGGTGGGCGATAACAAACTCCCATAGTTAAATTTCCTTTTGGGCCCTCTATTTCAACCCAAAGCATTTCTAAAAGTGAATCTAATTCTCTGACCTCAGTCTTACTGGACCGTATATCCTCTCTGACATACAGAGCCACCCCACCTCCAACCCTTCCCTCCCTATCCTTCCGATATAATTTATATCCAGGAATCACCGTGTCCCACTGATTCTCCTCATTCCACCAAGTTTCTGAAATTCCCACAATGTCTATGTTTTCTCCCAACACTAAACATTCCAATTCACCAATTTTACTTCGAACACTTCTTGCATTTGCATACAAACATCTATAATTTCCCAGGCAAGCTAGGCCCGCCACCTTCCTCCTGCCGCCTCGAGACTCTGGCAGACAGTCCATACTGTTTGTCACCTTCACAGTGGACAACTCTGGTCCGTTACCTGGTAGATCAACAGCAGCCAACCCTTCATCTCTTTGAGACGAGTCCTCCCGAACCAGAGACATTTCATCTCCTGTCGGCTTTCCCCCAAGATTTAGTTTAAAAACTGCTCTGCCACCTTTTTGATTTTAAGCGCCAGCAGCCTGGTTCCATCCGGGGACAAGTGGAGACCGTCTCTTTTGTACAGCTCCCGCTTGTTCCAGAAAGCATCCCAGTGCCTAACAAACTTAAACCCTTCCTCCTTACACCATCGTCTCATCCACACATTGAGACTTCTAATTTGTGCCTGTCTCTCTTGCCCTGCACGTGGAACAGGTAGCACTTCCGAAAAGGCTACCTTGGAGGTCCTGGCCTTAATTCTCCCGCCTAGCAGCCTAAATTTTTCCTCCAGGACCTCACGACTGCATTTCCCCACATTGTTGGTGCCAACATGCACCACGACCACAGGCTCCTCCCCAGCACTGTCTATCAGCCTATCTACTACACGCGTAATGTCCGCTACCTTCGCACCAGGCAGGCAAGTCACCATATGGTCAGTACGCGGTTTCACCACCCAGCTGTCTACTTGCCTAAGGATCGAATCACCAACTACCAACCCCCCCCCCCCCTGCTCAGGGATGGTTCCTTGGCGCGAAAGGATTCCCGCTCACCAACCGAAGAAGAGGTCCCTTCTGAGGGCGCATTCCCCTTATCATCAGCACGGTGCCCTGTTCCCTCTCGACCCTCACACTCTCTGGCAGCAACGGGGCTGCCACGTTCAGAGCGGGGCTCATCTAATACGCCCCCGAGAGTCTTCCCCAATTGCCTAACTGACCGTCTCTGCTTCTCCAGGACAGTCACCTCGGCCTCAAGGGTACGAACTTGTTCCCTGAGGACCAGGAGCTCCTTGCAGCGAGCACACACCCAAGACTTCTGTCCTTTGGGCAGATAGTCATACATGTGACACTCAGTGCAAAACACTGGAAAGCCCCCAACCCCCTGCTGGCATTCTATCTTCATGATATATATATCTTCATGATACACACACACACACACACACACACACACACACATATATATATATATATATAAATAAATATACTGTCCTCTTTAAATGCTGTTTGTTTAATTAGCATCAGTTTCCATCAAATTATGATTCACACAGGCAAGTCAGTATCTTTTGTGTTACTGTACTCTGTGCCTATCACCTGCAGACAGTGTCATGAGAATATATTTTCTCTCTTTATGGCCATGACAAAATGTAATGCTCCAAGCTGCCACACAATGTCTCCCTCATTCTTCGATTTAGACACACGTGCTCTTTTCAGACAAAGGCTACTTTGCTTACCTCTCTCAATGTAGCCAGTGTTCTCTTATCAATGGTAACTTGCTTTAGGAGGTCTTTATTGTCTTTCTCAAATTCTTTCATCTTATTGGATGAGTCTCTGAACCTAGCAAGGTCTTTTTCTAGTGTTCTGTTTTCCTTCTCCAGAGCTGCCAACCTTGCAGTGTTGTCATCTAAACTGGCATCTTTTAGTTCTACCTGCTGCCAAAGCCTTTTTGTCTCCTTCTCCAGCATCTTCTTGTCCTTGTCCAACTGGGACACTTCTTGCTCAAGCTGTTTCTTTTCATTTTCCAACCACTCCAGACGCTTATTTGAAACCTTTAGCTCTTCTAATCTTCTACTGAGAGTCTGTTTTTCACCTTCGGTGCCCTGAAGTTCCTTCTCCAACTCTTGGATTTTCTTGCTGCTGTTCTCCAGGATCTGCTGGAGTCTTTGGTTCTCAGCACTGATGCTCTGGTAACTCATTTCTAGCCTTTCAGATTTCTTGACTAGCATCTTTAGCATTTCCACATTTTTTCCAAGTTCCTCTTTTTCCCTTTCTAGCTCTTTGTTTTCTGCCTCTATCTCAGCCATTTTTGTGCTGGTGAACCTCATCGTCTCCACCATCCTCCTGAGTTCCAAGTTCTCTTCATCTAATTCCTTGTTGTCTTTTTCCAAGCTCTCCAGTCTAACTGTAACATTGTGCAAAGTATCTAGTGATTTCTTCAGCTTCCTGTTCTCCATTTCCAGATCCCTGTTCTCTCGCTCAAGAACCTCCATTTTGTCTGTAGTGATCTTCATGGCCGCAACTTTCTTGGTGAGCTGCTCATTCTCCCTTTCCAGCTGATGAAGCTCCTTGTCCATTTCTTCTACTCTTTCCACTTTCTCTTTCACCTGCTCAAAGTCTTTCCGGAGTTGCTTCTTCTCAAATTCCAGCTTGCTGAGCTTGCTACTAGTCTCAGTCACCGTTTCATGGAGTATTTTGTTTTCCATTTCAATGTCTCTCACTCTGGCCTCACTGCTGACTTGTGATCTCTGCCTTAATGATAAAACCACTTGATTGAGATGATGCGTTTCTTTTTCTAGGTCTTTTATCTATATTTAAAATAAATGAGGTGGAAAACTGAGTACCAGAAAGCTCACATGAGGATCCAGATTGGATGGGATGGATGTGGTCTATCATAAACTGCATTCTAGCAAGCTGTTACGTGCTCTCATATCAATTAAATGAAATTTTGTATTGGTCAGGGATAGTGCCACCTCCATGGCACTATGACATGATAAGGCCATAGCCAACACAAGAAGGCTAGAAGTATTCTTAACATTTAGGTATGTCATTCAATTTGGTTTGGGTCAGGGCTTTTTTGTAGCAGGAACTCCTTTGCCTATTAGGCCACACACCCCTGATGTAGCCAATCCTCCAAGAGCTTACAGGGCTCTTCTTACAGGGCCTACTGTAAGCTTCAGGAGGATTGGCTACATCAGGGGTGTGTGGCCTAATTTGCAAAGGAGTTCCTGCTACAAAAAAAGCCCTGGTTTGGGTTATGTTTATTTTCCTGTGGTTGTTTTTTTTTTTTATTTCCAGTTCTGACTTACCCATTGGTTTGCAATTGATATCACAGATTTAAATAACCCCCAACCCAATCCAGCTGAGTCACTACAGAAACCACACTCAAATTAACTAAATTAAATTGAGAAACCCAGGACTTGCAAAACAACCCCTCACAAATGCTTTTCTAGATTTGTAGTGTCTCTGTATGTGAGTGTGCATGTATGTGTAGTTAGGACAGAAGCACAAAAGGTGAGCTAGTGTCACTTATTCCACTTTCTTTACCTCACTACAACACAGGAAATAATAATGATCTAGGCAAGCCAAAGATGATGCTGGCTGGTAAGGCTGAGACCCTAAAGGGTGTAGTACTTTCTGTTCTTGATGGAGCAAAACTATCTTTCTCCACAAGGAGCATATGCTGGACCATACTTGTCTGATGGAATGGATAACAGCATGCTTTTTCCTATTTCTATCTAGCATGGAAACTGGGCCATATTTGGAGTCATCTGACCTTGGCATGATCTCACAGTACCTTCCAGGCTAGATTACTCCACTGACAGAAGAGGCAGGAAATGTGATTGTGTCCCTTTCTCCACCTAAAGTGCAACCTTCTACCAATGTGGCTATTAATCCATGTGGATACCACAATCCTATAAATCTATTTTCTGGGGTGGGGGGGAGGAAGGAAGGGACTACATAGCATACATACACAGGAGAAAAGGGAAACATAGCAAGATACATGTTCCTTCTGTTAGCACTGCGTAGAATAAAACTTAACACTTTCAGGTTCTTGGGAAAGAACAGCTTTCTGTGTATGTGTGTCATACAAAGCTATCTACAAATCACATTTGGTAGATTAACTTTAAAGACAAAATGCATGTTTAATTCTTAAAATTTAAAATAAGTGAATGATGCCATACTAAGCTTGAAATAAACTCACTTGTCAACTTAAAATATGTGTAGCTGAAGCTATTAAAAACAGCATGTGTCAAAGGAATTGTGATTCTTCCTTTACGAATATGGAAGTTGAGCTATATCCTCCTGGCACTAGTTCCAAACGAACGCAAAGTCAGGAAATGCCCAATGATTATTAAAGCGGTAGAGGTGAACTGGATGAACTTTTTTTAATTGAACAAAACCTGCCAATAGGGGAAAATCTTTGGTGGCTTTTACATTGGGAATCCAACAAAGTTTTCTACACAGCCAAGAGAGTAAGCCTCTGGATGGAAAATCTGAGGCCCGCCTTTCTTTATACCTGTCTCTCTTTGTCAGCCTTTAAGGTCTCCATCATGCCCTGAAGCTCCTCCTTCTCTTTTAGGAGCTCTTCGCTCAATGTCTCCAAGTCTTGATTGCTTTGCTTTTCTCTTTCAATCTGGTTTTGTAATTTCTCAATCTGCATGGAGAAAATAATCATAATACATCATGCATACAAGCCTGAACAAACACTGTTCTCATATAAGGACATTTGAATAAGGAAAAACACTTTGAACTTTTCTTTCCCATTCATTGATCCTTATGCCAAAGCAATGAGTTTGGACCAAGAAGCTTTTTTTTTTTTTTTTTTTGCTGAAGTCAGCAAGCAGTATTTGAAAACCTGGCACAAGATTGCAAAATATTTAAATAACAGCAGAACCTCAGTTTGCAGCAGATCACTGCCCTAGAACTGGCTCCAGATTTTGGGCCCCCCAGAAGCATGTTCTCTATCCACTGCCCCCACCACACATACACACTCTTGCCACATCTGCAGCTCTTCCTCATCCTCTGCCATGCAGATGAATGGAGAGGAGAAAGAGCCTATGAAGTATGGTACAGCACCAAGACATGGGGCACTAGAATACCTACTCCTCAGTGCAAGAGAAGAAAATTAAATATTTTGACAACATAAGCACATTTATATATATTATATAGCCCAGGCTAGCTTGATCTTGACAGATTTCAGAAGCTAATCAGGGTTGGATGGGAGACCACCAAGAAACCCCAAGGTCTTTACACAGAGGCAGGCAGTACCAAACCATCTCTGAATGTCTCTTGCCTTGGAAACCCTGCAGTGGTTGCCATAAGTTGGCTGCGACTTGACAGCACTTTCCACCACTAGAAAGATATCGGAGACGGAGTCACAAAGCTTTGATGTCAATCTCCAAGTCCTTTGCTGACAATTACCAACTCACTCCACTCTAGCATGCTATATTGCCCCCTGTTTGACTGGGCAAAACAGCAAGTCAGTCCCTACTCATGGAGTATATTATAATCTACTTCCATTTCAAAATACAGCTCTATGCAACAGAGCTATAGTTTATATATAACCCAACAGCCTGATTGGGTCTCATATATCGGGATACATGTTTAATAGTGCAGCGTTTGCCCAGTCACAGAAGCATGATACTGGGGGCAGTAAAGAAATCTCCCAAGAATATATTGCAACAAAGGTAAACTTAACATCTATCCAAGTAGTTCACTTTCAGGTTGCAGCCAAAACAAAAGAAAGAAGCCTAATCTAAAGAGTACTTTCCCTATCACAAATGGCCAGCTTGTCTGGCATCATGTGTGTGAGAGTATGAGTGCACCGTATCTACAGGAAAGACCCGCAGAGACACGCCTCTCCAGGAAAGGCCATGTGGATGGAGGGGGGGAGTCAGAAGGCAGATCCCAGGTTAAGACAAAGAAAGGCATCCCATTCAAGAAGAGAACACCTATGCACACTTAGTGATCTAGCACCCCCTAATGCCCAGTAATGTTGAGTCACTCACTCGAACATTATTATATTTGCCAACTTCAGAATGGGAGCCCTTGAGATTTGGTAATTAAGTAATTTCTTTTTTCCTTGGGAATCTAAAAATGCTTGGCAGAAATCTTTATGGAAATTACCTGCGGCTGTAGAATGCTATATGAGAAAGCTGGAACAGCTGCTGCCATCTGGTCCAAATGGCCAACTATCTGGATAACTTCGGTGATCTTTATAAATGCAAAGGGCAGCAAGCCCTTCTCTCTGTTCCTCCCAATGATTACTGCTAAAGTAGACAGAAACTGAAGGCTTCTAATTTGCCACAATGTCCAAACACAGGCTGCTTGTTGAAACACAGATTAGGGTTTGTAGAATCTTTCGGGCTCAAGTGCCGTGTTCTACTGGAGAAAGTTTTCCTTCCAGATGTTTCGTTCTCAGCTGCGGAGAACATCCTCAGTGGCGTTGCAGCCGGAGCAGGTGCTCAGACCTTCTTGGCTGCTGTGCATTGAGTGGGGCCAGGGCTGCTGGAGAGCTGCTATTTGCAGGCTGGAGGGGGTGTGATGAAAGGGCAATTGGTTTGTGGATGTGCCCATTGTTTGGTGGGGCTTCCTGGAAGGGTAGTGATAAGGAAACTGGCTGTTGAATGTGACCATTGTTCTGTGTTAATTGCTGGGAAGGTTGGAAGGGGTTTGAAGATAAGGAAGATGGTTGTTGACTGTGCTGATTGTTCTGTGGAATTTGCTGGTTGTTCTGAGACTTTCTGCAATTTATAGTCTGTAGGGTGTTTTGCAGAGCTGGGTACCAAGATTGGTGGATGAAAATGCCTTCTTCCTTTCTGTTAAAATTCTGCTGGTGTTTGTAAATCTCAATAGCTTCTCTGTTCAGGCGGGTATGATAATGTGAGACCGTAGAAAGGACTTCAGTTCTTTCAAAGTGGATGACGTGGTCTCCTTCTTGAAGTGCATGTTCAGCTACAGCTGATTTTTCTGGCTGAAACAAGCGACAGTGTCTCTTGTGTTCGGTGAGACGGGTGTTGATACTGCATTGGGTAGTGCCAATGTAGACTGCACTACAGGAGCAGGGTATTTTGTAGACTCCAGGGGTTGAAAGTGGATCTCTCATATCTTTGGCCGAGCGCAGCATGTGGCGGATCTGTTGTGTGGGCTTGAAGACTGTGTCAACATTATGGCGTTTGAGAATTTTGCCAATGCGGTCGGTGACAGATTTTATGTAGGGCAGGAAGGTTGTACCCACATTTGTGTGTGGCTCGGGATTTGGTGTGGATGGTCTCCTGGGATGGAGGGCTCTTCTAATTTCTTGTTGGGAGTATCCATTGGCCTGCAGTGACTGTTTGAGGTGGTGTAGTTCCTGTTGGAGTTGGCTTGGTTCACAGATGCGTGATGCACGGTGAATGAGGGTTTTTACAACTGTACGTTTTTGGCGAGGATGATGATTGGAATTCTTATTTAGATAGCGATCAGTGTGTGTGGGTTTCCTCAGAACAACTAGCAAATTCCACAGAACAATCAGCACAGTCAACAACCATCTTCCTTATCTTCAAACCCCTTCCAACCTTCCCAGCAATTAACACAGAGCAATGGTCACACTCAACAGCCAGTTTCCTTATCACTACCCTTCCAGGAAGCCCCACCAAACAATGGGCACATCCACAAACCAATTGCCCTTTCATCACACCCCCTCCAGTCTACAAATAGCAGCTCTCCAGCAGCTCTGGCCCCACTCAATGCACAGCAGCCAAGAAGGTCTGAGCGCCTGCTCCGGCTGCAACGCCACTGAGGATGTTCTCCGCAGCTGAGAACGAAACGTCTGGAAGGAAAACTTTCTCCAGTAGAACACGGCACTTGATCCCAAAGGATTCTACAAACCCTAATGATGTTACCAGCCGTGAAAACCTGAAATCTTTGAAACAGAGATTGTTTCTACCACCAAACCAGGATATAGAGCTGATGCTGGATTCTAGGCTTCCCAAACCTGGAAGTTTTCAGTTCAGCAGAGGTACAGGGCGGATTAAGAGAAGAAGAGGGCATGGAGCGCATGTGACACTATAAGTGTTGCTTGTGCCTGTCACAGACAAACTTCTGCTTGCTGTGAAATCTGGATATTTTTTGTTTGTGCCTAGGTAGCCTATCGAGCAGGGAAACTGATTCTATTGAGACTGTGACAGTCTACAAATAAAATAAGGCTAGGTGTATGCCACTGTTTATATTTTACTTAGTAATATCTACCCCTGCAATTCAGACTAGCTTCCCCAAGGCAACTAAAAAGAAGAAGATAAATACAATTAAAAACCATCAGTTAAACACAGCGAGACTGCTGAAGGGTGCTAGCTACTGTGAACACAGATCATGACAGAATTTCAGGGGCTGTTGATTCACTTTGAGGAGCAATCTGAAGCACTTTTAATAATTTTAAACAACCTGGAACTATGGCACTTAAAGGGCCACCTAATCCTGTATGTGTTGGCCTGACAACAGAAGAGCGGCTCTGTGTTTTGCCAGATGCAGCAATAAAGTTGCCAACCAGCAAGGACAGACCAAAACTTCCTTGCTGCACTTCTAGAAATCTGGTTTCCTCACCCCACAGCTATATATGTAGTGCTAAGACCAATGAATTTTCTGTGCCAGGTAAAGGCCTCTATTTTTGCCCAGGCTTTCTGCTGCCCTACCTATGTTATTACTGGTTTTTTTTAAATAGTGAGGGAGGGCAAAGCGGTGGCCGCCAGACCTTGCACTGTCTATCTTCTGGGAAAATAAACAGTTTGAGGGCCAGTGGCTCACCTCAGTAGGCAGACAGATGTGGAGGAGCCAAGCAATAGAGGGCTCTTCCTTAGCAGAAACAGGTGGTTCAGTAGGCAGCCAGCTGCAAAGAAGCAAAGGAGCAGCAGTAGAAGTGTTTTACTCAAGTCAGACATCTGTTTTGGTAGTATTCAGACATGGCTCGGCTGACAGCGGGGGAGAGGAGCAGACCCAATTCAATGGAGCGTGAATACACTTGAGTGGCGGCTGATGGTCCAATGGCTGATGCCGTGAGTAGCACAGACAATGGGAGGGTGAAAAAGTGCCAATATACTTGGGCTTTTATATATATGATTACTCTTCATTGCTGTTAGACTATTTTAACTGCTACCAGGCTGTTCTGATAGTTTAGTAAAGAATAATATTTTAATAACTATTTATGTAAATATCAGGGAGAGGAAGTTACATATCTGGAGCTTTTAAAAGTCATCTCAAAACTGAATAGCTGAGAGAAGAATACAAATATTGAAAAAGAAATAAGTAATTTTAGAGCAAGATGAAAAATATTTAGGAAAAAATAAAACTGAAAACATTATTAAAGCCACAATGAAGCAGGAAAATCAGTGCTATCACAGTAATAAATGCAGAAAGACACCCAGAAGAGGGTCATACAAGTCAAAGGTGGCCTTTCAGATATGCTGTGTTGTCAGTACTTGTTTTAATGTAACGAAGATTACTATAAAGCAGGGGCGAACTCATTTGTTATGACATAAATGAGACCTTGTTGGGCTGGGTCATGTTGGGTTGGGCCATGTGTGTACCTATTTAAGATTGGGTAGCAGAGATAACATTTTTATAAAGAACACAGACAAATACAAACATATATATTTTTAAAAAAGAAAACATGCTTAAAATGTAAGCACTCATTGGTCTTAAAGATGCTTTCTTTGTATTTCTCCCATGAGATCCAGGGAACTGGGTAAAGGAAGCTCTGGTTCTTTCCTTCCTTCCCCAGGGGACTGGGGGGAGCCTCAGCCAATAGAAGAAAGAGACGCTTGGCTCAGTAGCTCTGCTGTGCGATTGAGAGAGCCTGGCAAAGCAAGCTCTTCCTCCCCCACTATGTAAAAGGAGGAAGCAAGATATAGGGAGATATAAATATCGGGAGAAGGAAGCAGATGACAGTCAGTTGCTTGGGGGCCTGATAGGAGCCCTCCAGGTCCCTGATTCGGCCCCCAAACTGCATGTTTGACACCTCTGCATAAAGCATCAGGACTCAAGCCTGCAATGGTCCCAAAACTGGGAGTGGAGGAAATGACCAGCAGGTTTTCAGCTGGTATATTATAACCAGGAAAAAAGTCATGGAGTTGGGAAAAACAAGAGAGAAAAACAGCATTTTTGGTGTCATGCCTGAAACTGCATGAAGGATTCCAAGTACTGCCTAGTATCCGAATAAGCACATTCAAATTATTATCTGTGCACACATTTAAGAAAATTAGTTGTTCAGTTTGGTCCTTGCTCTTGAATGAACAGACAAAACACCCGGTTGGCAAGACTGTTACTGAGACACATATGGCTGACTCACAGGAAGAAATGGATGCAGATTAGCAGATTGCAAGTATTTATTAGCCACTGTTACAGGAAGTGTCTAGATAAGAAGGTGCTGACCATTCTGTAGATAAGAAAATTTAGCAATTACAAATGTAAAAGCAATACACTTCATTAGTCCCTTAGGGGATGTTTGCTGAGCTCAGTGATAACTGCTATTCACAAAGGTATCCCAGGGGAACTTCATCAAATGGAAATGCCTATTTGAAAGTGTTCATTTTCTCTCAAAGATATCCAGAATGGAAAATGAAAGCAACTTAGCTCAAAACATGTGATTTGTTCAAACTTTTCTTGAGCAGATTAACAGAAATTAAAATTATCAAGAGCTATTTGCTGGAATCTGTCATGGACACATCATTATTTTCAGAAGGCACCCTAAAAACATTGATTTCTGGAACAATTAATAATGACCTAACAGAGTTCTGTGTCACTATCTGAATAGATGGCACTGCCACAGGCTACTGATCAATCTTTGCCCAGCGCTGCTTACTGTGATTCACAGCAGTTCCCTAAGGCCTCAGACAGGGAATTCTCCAGCTCACAAGCTCTGAGTTTCCTTCTCTAGAAAGATGAACCATAGTGTCAGGGAGGTGCGGGAGAGACAGTAGCAAGTAGTAATGGGAGTAGAAGAGAAACACTGAGACCAGTGAAGAAGTAACTGGGGGTGGGGACAGAACAGAGGGCAAACAACCACTTAATTAAATTAAGGGAACACTTGTTGGTTCGAACGAATCTGATTGTTCAAGTGGGGTTTTTTAGCTAGAGGGGCAAAACTGTTGCTTACAGGCAGTTTTCAACAGAAAAAAGGACTAATATTGATGCTTGTTTGAGGATTAAGCAGCTTTTTCCTTACATGTACCTCTAATGACTGACAATTCTTTTGTAAAATTGAGAACTCACTAATAATTGAATAAGGTGCAAATTACAGTTTAATGTTAATAGAATAAAACTGTATAAACTGTAAATTAAAGTCTCAGTTTGGTAAACTGCAGTTAGTTTGGGATTTTTTTTGTCCTCTAAATAATTTATCATATGCAGGATATGTTACAGTCAATTATTAAAAAAAATGCTAATGGCTAAAAAGTGAGAAGTATAAAAGTGCATTCTTTAGGCCTTCAAGTTTTGGCCTAACAGTCAAACTTTTCTCTTTGTTCTGATGAATGAAGTTGTACCACTAGGCCATATGAGAGAGGCAGTTCTTGGGGTTCAGGAGGGAGAATATGGCCTTCTTGACCTCAACCAAACCTTAATTTACAAGTTCACACTGTGTATGACTTACAAGGTCACTGATATTCAGTACTGCCAACTTCCAGATGGTGGCCTGAGATCTCCCAGAATTCCAACTGATCTACAATGTAGAAAGATCAGTTTCCCTGGAAAAAAATGGCTGCCCTGAAAGGTAAACTCAATGACATCATGCCCTGCTTAGGTCCCTCCCCTTCTCACCCACACTCCCCAGGCTCCACCCTCTAAATCGCCAGGAATTTCCCAACACAGACCTGGCAACCCTACTGGCATTCCCATTTTAGAGAACTAAAAATTAGGGCAGGATCAGTTTCTCTCTCACTCATTTCATCAAGGGTATGCAAGATGGCTCCTCCAAACGACCTGGGACTCTGCAAAAATTAGGGCCCTGATGGTGAGAATCCACATGAATATGCCTAAAGGCTGATTGTATTCAGCTATACCAGGACACAAGCACAATCCTTGCAGCACAAACAGGACTAGATCAATTTGTACATGTTAACTCATAGAATCTACATCTAACAACACATCTGCCTCTGCTTTTGTCCTGTGATGAAATATTCAGAATCCTTGGAAAGTTGCATGGCTATTTCTGGATATAAATCCAGCAAGATACTCTTTGACCAATAGCTGTCTAGATAATGTATAAGAAGATTCCCTTCAAACAATCAAAAACCTTTCTTGTTCTATCCAGGAAACAGGGTTTTTAAAAAAGAAAAGAAAAAGAAAATGATGAGCAATCCACACTGTCTGTCTGCAACTGCACGAGCAAGAAGGGATCTAAGCAAAAAGAAATCTGACTAATTTCTATACTGAATTAACAGCTGCCACAGTGAAGCAGCTTTCATATTGACTCACTCTTGGTTAACAGGGAGAAACACAGTTGACCACAAACATTTATTAATATCTGCCTTTCAGCTGCTCTTGCACTTACAAAGCACAGTTGCCATTTCTGGTCACCTCTTTCATGTTTTACATATTTTTGGGCTCTGGCTTGGCAGTGCTTGGCCAGCCACGACCCAGGGAAGAGCTGTGGTTCAGTGGCAGGACTTGACTATGAACAACAGACTGCTATTACTGGTTCTCTGCAAGAATGGCTGACTATAAATCACGTAAGTGCATACATAGAAATAGAGAGATCATACAAACAGCCCAAAGTTTACCCAGAACAAGTGCAGAGAAGTGAGACATCCCAATATACTTACTCAAGGACAAATTCATTCTTATCTGCCAGTTTGAGGGCAGAATGTAACATGGTAAGCAAACCCTGCTTTAAAAAAACAGGTGGAGTTGCCCAAAATAAACAAATTGGCCACCCTTCCTGATAAGACAGGACTTTGGCAGCACACAATACCCAAAATATTCTTTTGTTGAACTCTTTGATATGTTGGCAGTCATACAAAGAAACGGGGGGAAAAACATCTGGCATTATGAGACAGGGAATGCCAATAGAAAAAAAACAGTGATAAAGAGCAAAGAAAGGCTTCTGGACAGTAGTTATCAGGCTCATTTCTTTCTTCTAGTAGGCTTTTGCTTTAAAATAAACTCAAAAATGTTCACTGTTTAATCTCATTATGTCAACCAATCTTTGTTTTTAAGCCACTGGCTCTGGCTACCATGTAAAAAAAAGTGTCTCTGTGTGTGCATGTATGTATGTAACAAAATATCCTGTAAATATGCCAAACACATAAAAATATTAAAATTTTAAAACACATTTTAAAAAATTCAATGCAAAGCTGTATTAAATTAATCTAAATACAATTGGCAAGATTTTCAATATGAAGTATGGCTAGGATCCATGAGTTTTTCCTGCAAATGGAGTCTTTGAGGGAGTGAGCAGGGCTTTTTTTTTTTTTTAGCAGGAATGCAGTTCCAGCTGGTTAGGCATCAGGGGGTGAGGCCTAATATGCAAATGAGTTCCTGCTGCACTTTTTCTACAAAAAAGCCCTGTGTGAAACAATGGTGATGTCAGGGGTGTGTGACCTAATATGCAAATGCATTCCTGCTGGGGTTTTTTTCCTACAAAAAAAGCCCTGGGAGCCCTGGATCCAAACCAATGCACACCAGGGGTGGCCAACGGTAACTCTCCAGATGTTTTTTTGCCTACAACTCCCATCAGCCTCAACCATTGGCCATGCTGGCTGGGGCTGATGGGAGTTGTAGGCAAAAAACATCTGGAGAGCTACCGTTGGCCACCCCTGATTTACACAAAAACATTAAAAATTACTGATGCAGTGAAAGGAACAGAAAAGTGAAGATATGTAGATGTGGCTTTTTAAAAAAGTGACAGAACACTTGAGGGTAGCCTGGGCTTAAAAACATCATTTGAGCTGACAGTCCCAACCAGAAGTAAAACACAAAATGGGAAAACTCTTGAAAAGATCAACCTCAAGATGCCAACCAGCCCGCATATATGCAGCTATCTTTGTGTTACCTTTTGGCCAAGCTGTTGGTTCTCCTTTTGCAGCTCCACAAACTTAAGGTTACTCTCTTCTGTGCTAACAGATGCATCTCGGAGCTCTTGGATGATATTTTGTAAGCTCTGATTGTCTTTTTCAAGCTTCAAGATACGACTTGATGCACATTCATTCAATTCATATACAAAAGATTTCCTTGCTGTTGAAACACAACATTCAGAATAACCGGCTATTGAATATCACAAAATCTGATACTAGGATTATAGTTTATTTCTCCATCCTATGCATATCAGGTGAACACAGTCCCCTTTAGAACAAGATGAGAACACCATTCCTTCATACTGCCACTGCTACTTGTTTATACTCAACTGTTGTTTCCCCCTCCAATCTTCCACCACAAGTGTAAGCATCTACATATGAAGTCAAATCAGAGTGAAAGTAGGAAATACATCATGCTAGTGACCTGTGACCCTGATTACCAAACTGGGAACAGGACTTGCCCCTCACAGCTACTCTTCTCCTTAGATCAGGGCAGTTCTCCAGTTCTGACAAAAACCACAGTTAATGATGACCAGTTTAGGGCAACCAGAATTTCCTTCAAAATTGGATCTGACACCACAGCTTTAGATGGTTTTCAGAGCCTGCCTAGGTCAGGGGATTTAACATCAGCGCTGACAAATCTTTCAGGGGGGTAGGAAAAATATGTTCCCTAGAATAGTTCCTGATTTGCCAGCTGTAGTTATCATAGGGAGAAAGTGTTACATCTTCACTAGTCTAGTGGATCACAGGGGGTATCTGACAAAAGCAGCTTTGACTCTTGAAAGCTTTTAGCTCCAAAATCTTGTGGGTCTCTAAGATGTTACTGGACTCGAATCTAGCTCTTCTACTGCAGACCAACATGGCTACACTCTGCAACTACCATCACATAAAGTCATTAAGGAATCTGGGGGCTCAAAGTGGGATCCTTCCATCATGTACAGCACAAATCTAAGCAGAGGTACATCCTTCTAAAGGGGAAGCTTGAACTAGAATTGCAGTTTGACAATTATCTACAGAAGCAGAGTTGTGTGTATGTTTTTAAACCATTATTCAATGGAGATCTGTAATTCAAAAATGTGTGGCTGTTAATTAAATAATCACTGTTTATGCCAGCGATGAGATGTGTCATTGCAGATTGTTGGAAGATCTGGCAAGTCACTGCAAGATAAGCTTCCCATAAATTTTAATAGCTGGTTGCTCATTTATGCAGGCACAGACGGATACATTTGGGTGCTGGAGGCTGGAGATCCAAATGATGCCCCAGTCCCTGGATGGTAAAAGTAACAAATAATTAAAACAACTTGACCCTTGCTACTCTTTAATTAACAGTACCTAAACCTGCTGCCTGTGAGCTGCCTTGCCCCACCTGATTATAGGGTTGCCCTGATTTTTACAGTTTTAAAGCGGGACGAAGTAGAGATGCATCTGAGAACAAACTCTACACACAAATGGGCCTGTGAATGTGAAAGATTTCATATTAATTACAGGAACCTCTTTCAGTCTGTGCTCCGAAACCAGCACTATGAAGTCAATGGGCCCTTTCAGTCAAGAGGGAGCATATCCTTGCTGGCAGCATGATATTGTCGGAGGCATCCATCACAGGCATATTAGAGAAACACAGAAGATTAATGCAGAGAATTCTTTCAGTTTCTCTGAAATATCCTTCTGCCCTCTTCCACAGTCCCTTTACATAATTTTTGACCTTTGACTGGTTTTGTGCTTTTGAAAGTATTTAAATAAATATTAAGTGCTAGTGTGCTTGCCAGAGTGTGTTCCTCATTTGGGCAGGACATCCTCTTTTTAAAGGAAGACATCTTGTCTTTTAGAACTTCTCTGACTCCACTGGTTAATGCCACTGGTATCCTCCTGGGCAGTTTCCCCCTTTTCTAGCATGTGGCACACATTTTATTGGATTTTCTATAACAGCAATTTTAAGATACCTCCAAACATCTGGAAGAGATATGTCCTTTGTGACTCTCTCTTTCAGCTTCCTTTGAACCTATCCTTCCATTTTTGAGAAACTTCCCTCTTTATGCATTAAATATGATTTCCATGGCAAATTCCATACATATATATTGAATACGAAAACACTGCAATCCCAGAATGTGATCTCACTGTGGTTCACAAAGCAATTTTTCCTCCGTAAGTGTAGAAAACATGCACAGCCATGTACACCACCATGCATGAAGATGCATGTGTATTTATTTACCATGTGTACATGCACTGTGATTGATAGCAGCTGCTCAACACAGATACATGTGGGTAAAAGAGACACACGAGTACCTTTAAAGCACTCTTGGCATAAAACTCCAGAATCTCACAACATGTTAGAGAAAGTGAGCAAGGGGATGCATGATTCTGAGCAAGGTGTGGAAGCAAACATGAGCAAAACCTTGTAACAGGGCTGGCACTGGAGGGTCTCACAAAGCCTTTTAAGAGGTTTAATGGGGAGTCCCAAAGTCCCTATGAAAGCATGGAAGTTCTCACTTTTGGGTACTGCCCATTATGATATTCATGCTTCCCCTGTGTACTTTTATTTGGGAATATCAACCTTAAAGTAATCTTCCAAAAGAGAGGCAGCAATGTTTAACAAGAGGTAAACCATTCCATGTCTCTTACTGTCTGACAGATCTGTGCTCTTTGACAGCTGCTCCAGTTCTCTGCCTAGATGGACAGACTCATTCATGCTCTGCTTCTGTGCAATCTCCAACACCATATTCTCTTCTAGCAGCTCTTCAATTCTCTTTTTGTCCGTATCCCTGTCCTAATGGAGATGACACACAGAAACAGACATACCTAGTTTATTATTACCTCATGATTCTAGCCTGCATGTTTAACAGTTAAGAGTATTTTATTTGTTTGACTTATATCCCACCCTCCCCGCCGAAGCAGGATCAGGGTGGCTTACGTATCTATAAAATGTTACATAAAACCAATTAAAACAGATACAGACATAGTACATTAAAAACATTACTAGTGCTATAACAGTCTTGCAATAATAAATGTGTATTTATTCTGTGTCTGATTTCATTGTCAGCTGTTACAACCAGATAGTCCGTAAAAAATCCTAGGATCAGACCTGTGCTTGAGGTGGTTCAGATCCCTTCATTATGTACTAAGTTAATGATGGTCAGTTCCTTAACCAGATGTTTGCAGGGAGCTGTGGGTTCTCCAGCCAAACAGTTCACAGTATTAACCATCTCCTTGTTCATGATCTCATAGTCCTTCAGAAGCTTGGTGGGGAAACATCTGGCCCTTCAGAATTGACCAGCCTGGCAAACACCTTTACTCCTGTGGAAAAAGGGTCTACAAGGATGCAGAGGCTCTGGGTGACTGTTTATTTTCAAATGCAAAATGTTCTGCCACAGTGTACAGCTCTCACAGTTTAGTGCAACAAATTGTGGAAGGAAACTAAAGGTGGAAAACTTAAAAAAAGAGTTGCATTTGCTTAGGCCAGGATAACAACTGGGAAAGGAAAGGTCCCCTGTGCAAGCACCAGTCGTTTCCGACTCTGGGGTGGGGCTGTTTTCACAACGTTTTTACGGCAGACCTTTTTACGGGGTGGTTTGCCATTGCCTTCCCCGGTCATTACACTTTCCCTTCAGCAAGGTGGGTAATCATTTTACCGACCTTGGAAGGATGGAAGGCTGAGTCAACCTCAAGCCGGCTACCTGAACCAGCTTCCGCTGGAATAAAACTCAGGTCGTGAGCAGAGGGCTCCGACTGCAGTACTGCAGCTTTACCACTCTGCACCACGGGGCTCTTAGAATAACAACTACCGTGCCTTTAAATCCCTGCAGCAACAAGGGGGAAATGCTGTTATTGTCACCAATTTCACAGCCCCTTGTGTCTGAACTAGAGTTCAAACAGGGATACAAAGGGTTGCAGTAAACCTTCAAAATTAAAGAGCCAGTTTGGTGCAGTGGCTAAGTACGTGGACTCCTATCTGGGAGAACCAGGTTTGATTCCCCACTCCTCCACTTGCAGCTGCTGGAATGGCCTTGGTTCAGCCATAGCTTTCACAGAAGTTGTCCTTGAAAAGGCAGCTTCTGGGAAAACTCTCCCAGCCCCACCTACTACCAGGAGGCTTTTAGGAGGAAGATAAAGAAGATTGTGAGCCATTCTGAGACTCTGAGTGGAGGGCGGAATATAAATCCAATGTCGTGGTCATCTTCTTCTTCCTTCAAAGAGGTTAAATTTCCATTGGTCTTGTGCTTGTATTGCACCACATCTCTGTCTTGGCCATGTGAGTATTAAACTACTCAAATTCCAATCCCCTCCTCATGCAGCATGTTTATATGCAAACCTGCCATAACATGCTCAACTTCATAATTCACATTTAATTCTCTGAAGTCTTAATAAAACATAATCAATGCAGGAGTTGTAAACTGCTTTGAACTTTTAAGAATAACAGTCGCTGAAGGGTATCACTGCTTGTTCTGTTGCAGCAGGAAAGTGGATTGTCACTGGTTTTTTTCCAATAAATCAATTCATTTTTAAACTTTATTTACTTTATTTATACCCTGCCTTCCTCCCCAATGGGGATTCAGTGTAGCTTACATCATTCTCCTCTCCTCTGTTCAATCCTTACAACAACCCTGTGAGGAGAGTGTGTGACTGGCCCAAGTTCACTCAGCAAGCTTCCATGGCATGAATGGAGATTCAACTCTGGGTCTCCCAAATCCTAGTCCAATACTTTAACCACGAGACATCAAATCCACATTTTTGATATACTGGGAAAATAAGTTACACTAAAAGAATGTACAGCCAACCTGGCCAAGCAGATTCATGTTTGTGTAACCTCTTGGTTGTATTACGGTAACACACATAAAGACAACCTAGAATTTACAAGTGGTTTTGAATATGGCAGCACACCAATTCTGAGGGGCTGGCCATCAGAACGCATCCTGCAAGTGACTTTTGAAGGCCTTCAAGGCCTAGAACACACATATTAAAGGACTATTTCTCCTTGTGTGTCCTCATATGCCAGCTATCATCTTCAGATCGCCACCTTCTGGTTATTTCATTGTTAAACTTAACCTGTCTGGTATCAATGAGGGGTTGTGCTTTTGCTGTGGTTGTCCCCACTTTATGAAATGGGCTCCTCAATAAGGTGAAGAACTTTTAGGAGGCTTTTGATGGATAGTAGCTTTCAGGCATTTTACTGCATGTTATTTAGGCATTACTAGGTTTTCTTTGGTTTGGAGCAGAATTTCAGTTTTTATTAATTTTTTATAATTGTGTATTTGAGCTGCCTTAAGCAAAAGGGAAAGGCAGGGTATAAATATTTAATAAATTAAAAAGTTAAAGGAATGTTTGAATTTTGTGCAGAGAGAAAACATGAGCAGGAGACAGAGACAGCACCATCTCTACAGGAATATGCTTTGCCCAATACCAGAACTTCAAAACGAAAGTATACATTGTATGCTGAACTAGACTGTTTAGAAAACAAGACACTTTAATTTAAACTTTGTGCAATTAAAGAAAAAGAAATGCTCTCCAGCAAGCCAATATACAATCAGGAACATCAGAGGGTTTAAAAAAAAATTAAAGAAATCTTAGCTAAAGTAAGCATCTTTCACCATGAGACATACAGAATTTGAACACTAGTTTTTTTCCTTTTTCATGCCTATGGTTGACCACTGTTGTCAAATTGGCTCTTTGTATTTTCATATTTCTCAGTCTGTTTCTAAAATAGTTTACCTTCTACAGGAATAATCATATATAGTCCAGTCAGCCAAAACAACAAAAGCAGCTTAAACTAAGAAATCCCCATTGATAACTAAGGACATCACACCGTACCAGTTCAATGTCATGAAGTTTGGATTTCAGCTGTAGGTTTTCCTTTTCAACTTCATGCAGTTTGTCACCACGAGCTCTTGCCACCATCAACTGCTCTTCTAGCATTGCCTTAGTTTCAATTAATATGATGTTGTCTTCTCTAAGCTCCTGCAAATAACAAAAAAATCTAACAAATGTGTGTAGTTGAGTTTCCTTAACCTTTTCAAAATCAGGAATTTTAATATGACAATAACGGAAATACATGGCCTTTTTCAAAACAGACATTGTATATAGAAACAACACATAGCAGGGAATTGATTCAGATTTGCAAAAAAAGTAGACAGGAAAAGTTAATGTTCTCTGCATGTTCCATAGAAATAAAACTTCTCATCCCTGGCTTGTGCCTATGAGCTGACTGAAATTAAAGCAGCTGCAATAACACAGCAGCAAACTACATATCACATATGTAGTGTTTGCCCAAAAGACCCTTCTTCATTTCAACTGCTCTCAGGAAAGCAAGACTGAGGAGGGAAAAGATGTTTTGCAGCAAAAAGAGCAGTTATCCCCTGCTCCCCTTACCCGGTTCCAGACTTATGTTTTTAATGTCAACTGGGTGCTCACACACTGACTGAGGGGCAATACATATGCAACAAAGCCAGTTTTGTGCATGGATCTTACCTGAGCCCTCCACTACATTCTGCTGAGAGGTAGGTAGACAGTGTGGGATGGTTACCCTAGAGGTGATTATACCTTGCCTGTAAGGGCAGGATAGTTACACCTGGCCTGGTAAGTTTCAACCCAGGGGAGAACATTCTCCTGTCAATTACATCGCATCCTTCCTTGCATACAACCTGTAAGCTTTGCATCCAGTTTCCAAAAGTAAGTCCCAGGTGCAAAGCTGCACCTGATCTTGTGGAACAGTTCATTAGCCAAACTCCTGTGGGTGGGAATTTTTAATTAGAACCTCAAAGTGCTACCGGACAAGCAAAAAGCCCTTCCTAGAGACTGCTGGAAATATGTAATGGGAAGGAACCCTTTGTCAAGCATTCTCTCATCTGCTCCATGAGCTCAAGGTCTACTTATCAGCACCAGCTGTCAGAGCCTGCACATATGCCCGGATTGTCTTTCCTAGCCCTTAGAGGAAAAGTTGTGCTTAGCTAGCAAGAAAGTGGACTTTTTAATTTCTGTTTTGTATTTTATTTATTTACTTTATTTCTGGGATTTCTACCCTGCCCATCCCACCAAGGCAGGCTCAGGGCAGGTCACAACATAAATACATATACAGTAAAATCATAACATTAGCAATTAGCAATATACAATAACTAAAACAACAACAATTAATTAAAACACAAGATGGCAATAGTTCTTGGCTCTGCACAATGCATTCTAATAATCAGCTTCAAGTCATGGGCTTTTGACACATACAAACAGCCAAAAAACAGGTCTGAGGCAATATACAGCAGGAGGGACAAATCCTATCAGATGTTTGCAGCCTCATAGGAAAGCCTGGCGGAAGAACTCTGTCTTACAGGCGCTGTGGAACTGCAATAGGTCCTGATCTCCAAAGGGAGCTCATTTCATCAGGTTGGAGCCAGAGCTGAAAAGGCCCTGACCATGGCTGATGGTAAGCAGACCTCTTTAGGGATGGGGATTACCAGTTGACATTAAGCTGATCTTAAGGCCCTTTGAGGGAAGGCGGTCCCACAGGAATGCTGGCCCCGGGCTGTTCAGGGCCTTGAAGATTAAAACCAGGACTCTGAACCTGATTCGGAACTCCACAAGCAGTCAGTGCTGTCTGCAAACACAAGATCCTACTCACTTATTCTTTGGGGGACACTTAGATAAATAAACCTTATAAAACCTTATTTTTGAAAGACTGAACTAGGTTGTGTTCCTCCCATAACTTACTATTCGAGAGCCAGCATAGTGTTGTGGTGAAAAGTGGTGGACCCTAAATCTGGAGAGTTGGGTTTGATTTCCCACTCTTCCACATGAAGCCACCTGGGTGATCATGGGCCAGTCACAGTTCTTTCAGTGCTCTCTCAACTTCACCTTCCAAGGTGACTGTTGTTGGGGAAAGGAAGGCAAAGTGATTGTAAGCTGCTTTGGGACTCCTTAGGGTAGAGAAAAGCGGGGTATAAAACAAACTCTTGTTCTCCTTCTTCTTGACATACACGGTCCCAAAAGAAGAAGAAAAACCTTGCCCCATGGAGACATGGAAGTTCCTCCAACATCTGGCCATTTCCACATGGGTGATTTGCAATCAGTTCAATGCTGTTGGGAAGGGGTTTCCCCCCTTCCCACAAAGCATCATGGTGCTTCTTTGTACCAACCACATTTTTTTCTATTTGATATCCTACCCTAACTTGTTTTGTTGTGATGTTTTAGGACAGGCCACAACAAAGCCAGGCAAGCTGCCAAGTGGATAGGAAAATATCAGTTTTCCCAAACATGTCCACACAACAGCCATTTCCCCTGTTCCTGTCCATGCGGCAGCCATTCACTTTCTCCTCATGCCATCAGGGGGTTTATCGGATTTCTTTGTTTTCATCAGCAATTTGCATACTGATATAAAAGCATATTGGTATGTCCATTGCTGGTTAAAAAACAAAAAATAGAAAAAGCCCCCTGGTGGTAAGCTTGGGGGGGGATTTCTGCAGGGACTGAGGCAGGAAAATGTGGAGAAAGATGCCATCTGGAAGCACTGTTGTTGCTGTGTTGTTCTGCTACCTAAAGCAAAGCTGGAGTCCAGTGGCATCTTTAAGACCAGCAAAGTTTTATTTAGAATGTCCTGTAAATGTAGCTTATATTCTAAATGAAATTTCGTCTTAAAGGTGCCACTGAACCCCAACTGTTCTATTGCTTCAGACCAACATGGCTGCCCACCTGGATCTTGCTACCTATAAAAACACTGTAGTTTCCACAGGAAAGAGCTGCCATGAGGAAAAAGCCTGTACGCACATGTGCACTCAAGATGAACTGTGGACAACTTCATGAGTTCCCACATATCGACAGAAATTGGTGGTGGTAAAACTTCCAGAGAATGTCGCTGTCCAACAGAGTGTGGGGTGGAAGAAATGAAGTCCTTTATCCCAGACACAGTCAGTGGGATCCAGGATCCCCGCTCTGCAATCTCTTCTATATTTCCAACCTCCCGTCCCTGGAATTGAGTCTTACTGATACACCAATGCAACTCTTTTCCACCTGCACAGTGGGGTTTAATTCATACTCTGTTCAGCAGGCATAATCCATGGAGAGACTTGATCTGTTAAACTCTCACAACCAAATAAATGTTCTGCTGAAGGTGGTCACCTGTCTTACAGCATTCAAGGTTTTCTTCCCCACTTAAAGCAACAATTTAATTGAAATAATTACTCCACAGTAACTCTGAAGCTGTAAGGGGAGGGGGGAATTCCCAACAGCATTGAACTCAAGGGACATTTTGGCTGCAAATCATCTTTGTGTTAGATAAGCAACATAACAAACAATGTGAGCATGGAAGATTTATTCTCTCACTTAATTAACAAAAAAGCCATTAATCAATCACTCCTTTTGTAACTAACTAAAAAAGCTTGTGCATACATACACCTTTTACAGCTTGGGGTTAAGTAATAGAGTCATGAAACTTTTCATCTAAAGAACACTGTACTTTAGTGTTGAACTATTTTTCTTTAAAGCTGTGCATCTGGGTTCATTTTGATTTCACCCCATCCTCATTCTCCTCTGGGAATGTTGACATGTTTGGAAAAGGGGACTCGGATAAAAGCTCCCAAGTTTCTGAAAGAATCTGGTCTCCAAGAGCAGCACAAGGCTCAATGGAGAGGAACGCTGTAGAAGATTTACACTGGCTGATATCGCCTCTTAAGAGGAAATACAATAAGAAGGCTGTGTTAAACACACTGGGATTATACAGTAGGCCAATCCACACGCACAACTTATTGTCCCATGAAAGCTGGCCAAATTAAAAACAATACTCATTTTTTACGGCATGCTACTATTTCAAGACAAATTGCTCAGTACTACGTATCCTACACTGAGGAGTGGGGACCACTCACTCAATGTGGACAAGAGAAGTTCCTTGCAATTCCCAACATTGTTAAATATATAAATGAGGAAATATATAAATGAGGAAAAGTAGAACTTGCACATCATACAGTTTTTTGGTGGAAATGTAAGCTTGTTTTACAGGACTAATCCCAATTTTCTACATATTTCAGAATGTTACTAAAAATTCTCATGACTTGCAAATTATACTATTAATTTTATTTTATTTTGTTCCATTTATATCCCATTCTCCCCACCAAGGCGGGCTCAGGGTGGCTCACACAGACATGTGTATATATGAATAAACATAATTCAACTTAAAATTGCATTAGACTTTTTTGCATTTGCATCACGCTGCTGATTCATGTTCAACTTGAAATAACCAAAAAATGTGAGTCTTAAAGGAAATGTGCATGTTTATATACCTATGCATATATCCAGACACCTCTAGGACACATAAGAAACCCCATCTGTACCTTTACTTTCAAAATGGCAAAATAATGTCATTACAAAAATAGTTTGTTATTAAGGCTTGCCAGGTCCTTGCTTACAGCAGACAAATTCCCACAAATTTGGCTGCTACCCACTGATCAACAAGCAAAAACAAGGCAGTCAAACCAGGGGTGGAGGGTGCTAATTATCTCTGTTCAATGATGTCATTTCCGACACAACAAGGAAGTGCTGAAGCCAAAACTATATGGTTTCCATGTAGTCATGATGGAAGTGATGTGATTGCATAGCGACAAACATCATTGTCCCCTGCAGCTAGTACCTTCCTCTTCCCATCTCCTGGGCAACCACATCCACAATCCACACAAGGTCATTCTTGCTTCACAATATATTAGGTCAAATATGCCATTGAGAGACAAATGGGCAGCCCTCGTAAAACTTCAACTTGCCTCCATCCGTGCTTTGTAGAAATCCACATCATGCAGTTTCTCTTTACACCGGACCAGTTCCATTTCAAGCCGCTCAACTCTGTTCGATTTTTCTCTTAAGGAATCCAGTTCATCTCTGTAAGCCCGAGCAGAACGGGCATCTCCCATGAGGTTAATGTTCTGAGTAAAATAAAGCAGCACAGCAAAAATTTTAACATGGTCCACTGATGAAGGACACTCACAGATGGAAACAAGGGCATGTATGACAAACAATCCTGTCACAAAATGTGGAGACACACACCAGTGAGGTGGAAAAGTCATTGTTGGGCTGAACAATCATTCAGCTCTGGAGAATGATTCAGCAATCAGTGCTAAATAGACATGGGCACAAACTGAACCATGAATTGCAATTCGTGTATGAATTGGTAACTAGTACTCCACACCCCTGGTTTGACTGCCTTGTTTTTGCTTGTTGGTCAGTGGGTAACTGCCAAAATTGTGGGAATCATTCTGAACCAGTCCAGATGTTGGTGCTTTGTTTGGCCTGGTATTGCAGTTCATTTTCGCAGACAGTCTAAAGCTGAGTAAATCATTTCCAAGCAACACTGAAGGTGGACTTCTGGGAACCCTAGAAACATAGAGAGTTGCTTGATTGGCAGCTCCAGGAGCCAATCATGGAGCTCCCCTTCTGCAGAATGAAGAGGTGTCATGAGAGCTGAGCTTTTGGGGGGGCACCTGCTTGGGGGGGGGGGCATAACTCGGACATTCCAAATCCAATCTCTGCCAAACTTGGAAGACAGGTGGAAGAGAGCCTACTGTCGGCTCCGTAAGTTTGACACTTCCCAAACCAAATGAACCAATGAAACACAAACCAGGTCAGAAATCAAATGAATCACGAAATTAAATGAACCACCATTTTCCCCAGTTCATGCTAAATGTATGACAAGCCCTGCCACACCAAGTTAATTTGCTGCTAACAGCTACTTAACAACAACAGAGAAGTAATAAACTCAAGACACCTCTGTTCAAATTTTGGAGCTCCAGTCAACAAGGATTGACAGACTCAAGGCCCTCAACTGATAACTGACTAGTGTAGGGGAGGAGTTGGGAGGGCAAATGCTTTGCATTAATAAAGTCCAAGGTTTAATTCCGGACATCTTCATTTAAAGGGATCTTAGTGTTGTATCAAGCAACTGAGTACAATTTAGATTCTAAATTCTAAACAGGGTTTATTGTAAATCTTTAACAAGCACAACAACTTTTGTATGATTCAGTAAGGCAGTCTGGGCCCAGACCTGGATTCTACCCTTCTTCTTCCTGTCTTACAATACTACATCTCCCAGCAGTCTCTGCTGTATATAGCCACTGCTATATCTAACACCGCCTCACTCAAGTAGTAGGTGCCGGCAAAGATCTTTGTCTGCCTGAAAACTAGAGAGCCACTTCTATTTAGATTAGACATTATTGAGTTAGAGGGACCAACAGTCTAAATTCTATATAAAGGGCTTTCCTATATTCACAACAGAGGAAAATAAAGGAACTAAATCCATGAAGTTTGTAGGTGGAGTTGGTTTGATTCTTAACAGGTACTGTGCTTTTTAAAATTTATTAATAATTTAGCAAGATTTTCCATTCCATTTCTTCACTGTCAGAACACCTTTATAACCCTGGGAACAATAGAAACAGTGACAAAATATGGCTTGAGGCGGTTATACATTTGACCAATTAATGATTTGAGGAAAATGGAATAATTCCTCCTCCCTTCCTGGTAACTAGAATAATATGGGTGTGAAAAAAATGCATTTTTTAATTGGAGGTTTGAAATGAGCAAAACTTTCACTTTGAATTTTAAAAGCTTTCCCCCACTCTCTGGGCAGAGAACAGGCAGGAAGGGTGCTTTCCAGACATACCTCAGCTCACCATAAAAATGCTAATAGATCTAGACAATAGGATGCCTGAGCTTCCTCATGGCTGCCTCAAGCAGGAAATGGATTTGGAGGTGTTAAATACTAAAGAAACTTCAGGAAGGAAATTCTGGAGATGTCCAGAAAAGCTTCTCCGATCTGGCTAGACCTGGTCAGTGGGTGGGGGAAAGAAGAGGCGATAAAACTCCTGGAAGTAGGGGGGAAGGGCTATTTTGGTTCTGAGTCCACCAGAGCAGACAGAACTTTTACATGATGTCTGCAGGAGGAGCCATTAACCATGTGCTGGCCTGGAGAGCTGCAGGTAGCTTCAAGGTAATGACAACTGTGTAGAGATCTGTAACTTCCTAAGTTAAGGAGCCTGTCCTATATTTTAACATTTGATAGGGCATGTATAAAGAGAGGGACAGAGGAATTTCATTTTACCCATTTCTTCTGAATCCCTTGCTCCATTTGGTGCTATGCTAAAAGTATGCTTGTGAGCATTTTTCCTTTAATAAATACTTTATAACTTGGATGCTAGTAGTGGTTCTCTGTACCACAGAGACCTCCACCATCTCAGACACACTATTTTAAAAGGAGTGCTGGGGGGAGGCAGTCAGTTGGCATGCGGCTATTTCTCCAGGGGCACACAAGGCAGCAAACGGTGACAAACTGCTGGACAGTGGGAGACACAGAGGCAAGGCCTCAGAACTTGGAAGGGAAACTGAGTCCTGACCCTCCCAGCAGGCAATTCCTTCAAAGGTCAGGTGGTGATGGCAATTTTCTGGAGAGAGAGAGAAAAGTCTCTCCAAGTGTTGAGAAAACCTTGGAGGACAGGGGGAACAGGGTCTTTTAGACGACGGTAAAAAAAACTATACTGACATATCTTTATGCTATTCAGAATGTTTGTAAGTTTTCAGTGAGCTGGCATGTCATAATTTTGGCATTTTAAAATCACCAGTAGCTGTTGGCATAATACTATGCAAGCTTCTGAATCACACAAAATTCTTCAGCAGGTTTTATCAGGGTTCCCCTCGATTAACCTAAATGCTTGCACATTCACATATCAATAGAATTAAGAATAAAATTTAAAAAATTAAAAAAACAGCTACCCAGATCTCACCTCCTGCTTTATTTTCTGAAGTTCCAGGACTAGATGATCTACTTCATGTCTTGTGTCAACAAGCTGCTCTGTTTTCTCCTCCCTGAGGACATCATAAAGAAAGTTAGTTAGAAATGACACTGCTAGACCCTGAAGCCACCATTGCTTCACATGCATAACAGGCAGATACATATCTAGACCTCATGAACTCACATCCTGCCACAAACTTTGTTAGTCATTAAGTGCTACTGGACTCTTGCTCTTTTCTACCACTACAGACAAACACGGTTACCTGTCTTGATCTAGACCTACATGAGAATCACAGCAGGGTACTCATCTCCTTGTTGCTCATTTATCAAGATCAGTAAACACCATGAAGTTAGAAACGTATCAAGTCTGTTGGGGAAAGAGGCATCTTCCTTTTACCTCTCCTGTAACATTTTTACTCTACTTTTTCTCAGGGTGAGGTACCTGGCAAGTCAATCTCACTATTTTGATTATCATTTTTTTAAGTAACCCAGTTTTGAAACATATCTGAATAGGGTCATTTGTTAGCATCGGTGTACTGAAAAAAAAAAGAGAGCTACATTTCATGTATGAACTACAGCATCAAAGAACATGAAGAAATAATAGTTCTCTAGTAGTACTATGGGATTGATATCCATACTTACAGCTCCTGCCTGACCCTTCTTAGTTTAGCTTTTGTGTCTGCAAGCTCCACAGACAGATGTTGTTTGTCCTCGTTGGAGAGGCGGCTGACTGGGTTCGGGGGAGAAGCTGGGCTGGATGTTTTTAGTGGACTTGGAGGCTGTTGGGACTGCAGATAATCTCTCTCCTGAGTGAGATCTACAATTAGCTGGAAACACACCAAGAAAACCACCCACCCAAGTGACATAAGTGAAGGATATTTCTCACTTATTTGCAAACAGATCCTGAGTTGCTTTACAAACAAAAAACATGTACAGAAGACTTAGGGACATAAAGTTTAATGACACAACCATGTAAATCAAGTCTGTAGCACAGTAACAAAAAGCTCAGTTGCACCTTGAAGAACCTATAGTTTATTATCTCATTGCTTACACTTTCACCAGATTTTGTCATAAATATTTATGCCCTCCCATTAATGTGAATGAATTTTTATAGAGTAACAATAAGAAGAGAGGTCCCTGCTCTCAAAGGAGCTTGAAATCTAACATTTTGCTACAGGAAAAGGACGATTAATAGAGAAATATGCTTTCAAGGGTTTATACACTAAGCTTTTTGATGGGAAGTAAATGGCATAATCATTGCAAACCTTCCTTCTGTTCTAGTATTTGGAGCCAGTCACTCATCTCTAAAAGAAGATCTGTGGCACAAATCTGGGTGGAAGTAACTTTTGACCACTGGCCAAACACTCATTTAGACTGAGAAGGAACAACTGTAGTTGGCAGGGTACATGTGTTTCTTTTAACAGACAACTTATGCACAAAAGAGAGATCCTCCCCTGCACACTGCTCCAACAGAAACTGCAGTTTTATACATACCTCAGTGCATTCATCCCTCTCATCAATCAGCCTCTTAAGATGGAAAACCATATTTCTGGAGAGAGATTCTAGCTCTTCTGGTGCCATATCTGGCAGTTCCAGCCATTGCAAGTCAAATACATTCTCCTGATTATGTGTCACCTGAAATTAAGAACAAAAAACCCTAGAAGTGTAAACAGATGTTACTTGGAAATGACAAAAAAAAAAGCTTTTTGGGGGGGCCTGTGCATTGAGTTTATTTGAAACTGAGTTCTGCAACAGTGCTTACACCATTCCTGTAGTCCATTAGCTGATAGAGATACCTCACCAAGTTTAACATGAGTTACATCCTGACGAATATCCTTAATACTGTAGGCTAAATTAACTACATAACAAGAAAATTATATTATCTAATATAAGGGTTCATGCTTTTGAGTGCTTTGCATGTTTATCTTCCTTTACCAGGCAGTTTTAGCTGTACTTGAAAATTGTTTTTATATAAGCAAAATTTTAACTCTGGTGGATGCCCTGTTATTTACACTTAAAAAAAATTTCTACCATCCATGTTTATTATATCCCACCCTTCCTCCAAGAGTCTTCTTCCTATTCTCTTAACTACTCTGTGAGGTACCGTATGTTAGGATGAGACAGTGTAACTGGTCAAGGTCTAACAGAAAGCCTGTGGATTTGAACCTGTCTCCCAGTTCCCAGTCTGACTCTATAACCATTACACTACAGAAACACAAAACTCCAATGAACTAGTAAGAGAGATTCTATCCCACATCTTTTGAAAAGGCAGGGAAAATAATGAAAAGATGGAAATGAGTCAAGAAAAATAGAAGTACCTTTAAAAGAATGGGGAAGTGGGGAACACTTCCTCCGAAATTATTTGCAGATGAGATTATCTTTTCCCCTTAAACTACATTTGAATACTGAGATTCTCTTCATAGAAAATATAACTGAGCAGTCTTCCCCCCCATAATTCTGGTGACTAGGATTTGCCATCAGTGACAAAAAAGTTTTCTGTTGAAGGCTCTGTTTGTGCTTACTGTTGCATTATTAATGGGGACCCTTCACAAAATCGTTGCTCAAAAAGTACATCATTGTTGGGTGTCATAATGTCCTCACATAATATTGACAACACTGTACAAAATAAAAAACAGGGAATAAACTTAAACTGTGTTAACAGCAATTTTTCTTACTGTTCTTGAGGCCTGGTGCCTCTTATTCTACCTACTTCAATCTGATTTCCAGGATCACGGGGCCTAGGTGAGCCCTCATTTTTGTCAAAAATCTTCCAGAACCTCTACTGAACTGGACCTTCATGGGATATGTGCCTTCTTCAAGGGATCCTCCCCTCCAGGACAGGTGCAGGATAATACTAATATGGGCAAAGAGGAACAAAGCCCCAAGAATCTTGGGAAGTATAGTACAATGTTGGCAGATCTGATATGGTAAGAGATGTCCTGACAGCAACCCACATTTCCCACTGTTACCATTGGCCAGCAGAAGAAAAATTAATTTAAAAACCGCAGATCTTCTTGGAGACTTTCAGGAGGCACTACAAGGCCTGCCTGTTTCCCAGAGCTTTTAAGGAGTTTGACTAGCATACATCTTGGGGGAGGGGGGGAGGGTGTTGCTATTTTATCTTTGGTTTTAGCTGGGGATGTTTTAACTAGTATTGTACAGCTGCCCTGAACCAAAAGGAATGGGGGTGTGGGTGTAACAAATGTTTTAACAATAAATAAAATTTGTAGTTGGCATGACAGCATGACAGGAAAACCCAGAAGTTATGGGATACTTACCTAGGAATATCTGGAAACTCTACAGTTTTCCAGCAATTCCTAGAGCAGTAAGGCATCACTTCCACATTTTTCCTGGAAGTGATGTCACACTGTTGTGAAAATGGGATTGCCTCATCCCACTGAGTGCCAGCCATGACCTGGTCACCCTACTGTACTATGACACAACAGAGACCAGGTCTATGTGGCTGCTGCTGCTACAACGGATAAAGGGCTGGAAATAAAAAAATAAAAAGACTACACAAAAGACTGGAATTTAGAAGTACAGTAGACATGGAGCCATTATTTATTTATTTGTTCGTTAGTTAGATTTTTATCCTGCCCTTCCCTGAATGCAGAGCTCAGGGCAGCTCACAACAATTAAAAACACAGATAATACAATAAAAATTTTTACAGTTCTAAAAATTTGTTGTGCATTAGATACACCAAAATGGCCCATAAACCTAGGATCATGCTCCTATAAGTCTATAGAAGTGCCCAAGATTAAACTGGGCAGTGGGCTATCACAACTAATAGTCACTGAACATACCAGGTTGGGGTAGAGCAGAGGAGGTCAGAACAAATGAGAACCTGCCATCTCAACCAAAGGCCCAGTGGAACATCTCCATTTTACAAGCCCTGTAGAACTGAAGCAAATCCTGCAGGGCCCTGATCTCACACAAAAAAAAGCAGCGATAAAACAATTGTTCTTGTTCGTGAACACTTTTTCTCTTTAACATAGATGCAACTAGCAATTTCTGAATCCAGATTGCACTATTTTATACCATGTAATCCTCATGAAGTCTCAGTGAGAAAGGCGGGCTATAAAGGAAGCAAATAAACATTTGTTTCAAGTATCCCTACCATTATAAACACATCAAGACGCAATTAATAAACCCACCACTAAATATTCCACAAGAGCATGAAAGAAAATGTCTGAGGAGTTAATTACCCTACCTCTTGAATATGTGAAACAATCGCAGCCTGAGTTTCAATATCCAACTGCTTTATCCTCTCAATGAATTCTTCTTTTCTTTCACACTAAAAGCAAGAAGAAAAAATTATCACCATCACTATAATTAAAACATTTTCTCAAATTAAAGAACCCTGCCCTAAAACTGTACTTTATGAATGTTAACTCCTGAACATTGGTTTGATACTGAGACCTAGAAGTCCCTCATCTCATCCTTAAGTGGCAGGAACTGGTATGGTAAGACAGGCACAGGGTTTGAAAACTTTTCAGTCACCATGTTTCTGCATGGCCTTCTGCAAGTCATTCATTCATTCATTCTAGATGTTATGAATGAAAAACTACTGATTTTTAATGGAGCTGCAGTTTATTGCAAGGGTTTCATCACACAAACTTTGTCCTTGCTTCTGTCCACACAGAAAACAAAGTTGCACTTCCCTATAACTACTGTTCATCGAGTATCTTCTGTGCAGGCAGGCACATATGAAGACTGTGCATGAGCAGGTCTGCCATTGAATAGGTCTTTACAGCTAGAAACCTCCAGGGGTGCCACAAGCCAGAGCTAGAAGCTTGTTCACACACAGGGACCACATGCTCCTGCACAGCAGTGCCTTCCCATTCACTCTCTCTCTCTTGCAAACACATATACAGTAAACAAAATCAACCAGAAACATAAGAACATAAGAGAAGCCATGTTGGATCAGGCCAACGGCCCATCAAGTCCAACACTCTGTGTCACACAGTGGCAAAAAATGTTATATACACACATACACTGTGGCTAATAGCCACTGGTGGACCTGTGCTCCATACACTGTGGCTAATAGCCACTGATGGACCTGTGCTCCATATTTTTATCTAAACCCCTCTTGAAGGTGGCTATACTTGTGGCCGCCACCACCTCCTGTGGCAGTGAATTCCACATGTTAATCACCCTTTGGGTGAAGAAGTACTTCCTTTTATCCGTCTTAACCTGTCTGCTCAGCAATTTCATCGAATGCCCACGAGTTCTTGTATTGTGAGAAAGGGAGAAAAGTACTTCTTTCTCTACTTTCTCCATTCCATGCATTATCTTGTAAACCTCTATCATGTCACCCCGCAGTCGACGTTTCTCCAAGCTAAAGAGTCCCAAGCGTTTCAACCTTTCTTCATAGGGAAAGTGCTCCAGCCCTTTAATCATTCTAGTTGCCCTTCTCTGCACCTTCTCTAAAGCTATAATATCCTTTTTGAGGTGCGGCGACCAGAACTGCACACAGTACTCCAAATGAGACCGCACCATCGATTTATACAGGGGCATTATGATACTGGCTGATTTGTTTTCAATTCCCTTCCTAATAATTCCCAGCATGGCATTGGCCTTTTTTATTGCAAACGCACACTGTCTTGACACTTTCAGTGAGTTATCTATCATGACCCCAAGATCTCTCTCTTGATCAGTCTCTGCCAGTTCACACCCCATCAACTTGTATTTGTAGCTGGGATTCTTAGCCCCAATGTGCATTACTTTGCACTTGGCCACATTGAACCGCATCTGCCACGTTGACGCCCACTCACCCAGCCTCAACAGATCCCTTTGGAGTTCCTCACAATCCTCTCTGGTTCTCACCACCCTGAACAATTTAGTGTCATCCGCAAACTTGGCCACTTCACTGCTCACTCCGAACTCTAAATCATTTATGAACAAGTTAAAAAGCATGGGACCCAGTACCGAGCCCTGCGGCACCCCACTGCTTACCGTCCTCCACTGCGAAGACTGCCCATTTATACTCACTCTCTGCTTCCTATTACTCAGCCAGTTTTTGATCCACAAGAGGACCTGTCCTTTTACTCCATGATTCTCAAGCTTTCTAAGGAGCCTTTGATGAGGAACTTTATCAAAACATGGATGAATAAATCTAAACCAGGGTGAACAAACCTGGGTCTTAACCTGGTACCTAAAAGTAAGTTGGTTAAGTAAGCATCTGGAAAACAGACATGTGGAGAGAGTGCTACAGTACCCGTGGCGCAGAGTGGTAAGTTGCACTACTGCTGCAGTCCAAGCTCTGCTCACGACTGAGTTCGATCCTGGCGGAAGCTGGATTCAAATAGCTGGCTCATGGTTGACTCAGCCTTCCATCCTTCCGAGGTCAGTAAAATGAGTACCCAGCTTGCTGGGGGTAAAGTGTAAATGACTGGAGAAGGCAATCGCAAACCACCTCGTAAAAAGTTTGCCATGAAAACACTATGAAAGCAACATCACCCCAGAGTCGGAAATGACTAGTGCTTGCAGAGGGGATTACCTTTACCTTTGTTACCTTTGTTAGCACTCACCTTGCCTGTGAAGATATGGGCACACATAAAAGGGCTTTGAAGGGAGACCTAATTTGGCAGGCAGGTTGAAGTAGATACCAGTGACCCTTTAAACACACCAGTTCCAGACCTTTAATCTACTGAAGGGCTTTCCCTCCTAAAATGTCCACCATGTCCAATTCAAGTTGTGAAACATTCAAAGCAGTTCAGTAAATACATTTGCACTTTAAATTATTTAATTTCATTAAAGATAATAGGTTTATAATGAACTGCCAGCTTAACTAGTTTGCACATTACAACCAGAAATATCAGAGTCAAACTTAACAGTATCTTGGAGACCAAGATTTGTGGTATAAACGTTTGAGAATCAAAGCTCCCCTCATTGGATCTGACTCAAATCTAGCTATTCTACTGCAGTCCAGCACAGCTATTCTCTGAAACAACCAGAAGTATGACACTGACTTCAATGTTGTTGAAGTGGAACTATAACAGGCATATCACAAAGACCAATCTTCTGTTAGAAACATAACAATTAGAAAGTACCAAGACTGGCACAGCCATATAAAGGGAGAGTGTTCCTGACATAATTGACTTGACACAGCCAAGCAGGATTGAGTGTCCTAAAGCATGACAAGAACATTTGTCAGGCATCATAGAAAGAAGGTCAAATAATAAGCACAGGCTGGCTGGTGATGCTTTTGTTGTTTACTAAGCCACCCCTAAGTGGCATTCCAGACACAAAGCTCTGGTGCACAGAACACTGGTTCTTTTCTTTAGTTAATTGTCACATATTTTGAGAGTTTGTACTATGTGAATCTGCAATCCACTGATGAAATATTTATTGAAGTCTAGCAGATGATTCTACATCAAATTCTATCCATCATCAGTTTCACAAAAGAAAACTCCCTTTTAAAAAACCCCCGAACAATATGTTTTAAGCATTAAGCATTTTAAGAATGCAAAATAATCCTGGAAGATTACTACAATATGCTCTTCAGATCGCTTTACTGTGAATATATTCATCATGCTCACTAGTTCAAAATGGTATTGAAGCAGGGGGACAAGTTAAGGCAATCCTTTATGGAACAAATCCGTTCCTTCTCTTAATCTATCTTGTTCCACATACTTTGTGCACAGGTTCCCACATGTCAACAAGGAACAACAGAGGAAAAAAAATACCAGCCTTGTTAGGCTTTTCATGACCATCATCTTCTGCAAGGTCCTTCCCTTCACACACACATTTTTGTTGAAGACGTTAGCCATATGGTTGCTGTATAAATGTACAAACTACTATCTCCCTTTGATGTTCCTCTTACAAAGTTCAAACATTGAAGCAACAAGTCTCTCAAAAAACAATAACCAAGTCTTCTTACAGTCTAATACAGAGGTGGCCAAACTTGCTTAACATAGAATACACATCAGATGTTTGAGAGTCACAAGGGAGGGAAGAAGGAGGGAAGGAAGATATATGAGGGGAGGGAGAGGTGTAAAGAAAGCTATTTTAAATGCATTCCCCAAGTTGCCTTGGCACAGTGATTTAAAGAGAGAAATGCCTTCCTCAAGCCAGCCAATGGGGTGGTAGGGTCTTCAAGAGCCACACAATATGTATGAAAGAGCCACAGTTTGGCCACCCCTGCTCTAGTAAATTGATGTGGCACAAAAAATGTTCATCAGCTACACCTCACTTTGTTCAGATGATTATGCAACAAAGGGAGAGTGGAGAAGTCCTCTGCACACATGACCTCTGCAATACAATGGTATACAGAGACCTCTGGTACTTTCTCCCCTTTGGCACCTTTTTTGATAACCTGAGCACATGAGAGTAAATGTTTGGGAGAGGAAGATGTACACTGTTACACAGACACTGCCAAGGGAGAGGAAGATGTACACTGTTACACAGACACTGCCAAGAGCCGACTCTGAATTTCGATACATCTACCGCACCCTTGGATGTTCTCCAGTTTCCTGAGTCTGGAGTTGAGGACATTTGAGGATAAAGGGTGAAGAATCTCTACATTGCTCCCTACTCCATAGATACAGGAGGCTGACCAATGATCCATTATAACTCTTACATCAGCATGACTGACAAGGGATAGACTATTCAAACTATTCAAAGAATTGATGTGGCAGACCAGTAGTTATCCCAAGCCTGGACAAATATGCACCATTTAAACCTCATACTTTCTCTTGACAGGGAGTTCAGCTAGTTCTACTGACAGCATATCACCATTACACTGTTAATTAGCTTTCTGATTTATTCATTTCAGAGTAGTAGTCATGTTAGTCTATTACAGCAAAAATGATAGAATGAGCTTAGTGGTACCTTGAAGACAAATGTATTCTGCCATAAGCTTTTGTGAGCTAGAATGTCAGATGCACAACGAAAGACCTAGATTTGAGTCCAGTAGCACTTTAGAGGCCAACAATATACCTTTATTTATTTATTTATTTATTATCGAATCAGTGTAACAGTTTAACATCAATAAAACTATACAATTTCTATAAAATACAGGGTTTCCAGCTGGAAGCGCTGGCTTCCACCTTCATAAACTGGACTACATAAACTGGCAGATGGTACTTCAGCAATATCTACAGTGCCAGCAGTGGAAGTGGGGTGGGCTAAGGTCCTCCTGGACGCCCGGCTGCCTCAGCCAAAGACCTGGCAGAACAGTTCTGTTTTACAGGCCCTGTGGAATGGCAACAGATCCTGCAGGGCCCTGATTCTGGTGGGACCATGTTCCACCAGATTGGGGCCATGGCAGAAAAAGCCCTGGCTCTGGTTGAGGCTAGGTGGGTGTCCTTTGGGTCGGGGATCTTGTTCCATGGAGTGCAGAGTATATGCTTTCGAGAATTAAAGCCCCCCCTCATCAAATATGAGGTGCTACAGGACAAGTCTAGCTGTTCTACTGCAGACCAACATAGCTACCTTCTGAAGTTAGATGCACAAAACCTTATTCTCAGTTACTGAAGGGATTATATCAGTAATAATTACCATCAGCCAATTTGTCTGAACATTGGCTGTGTTGGGTGCATTTTACTTACCGGAAATGTGTAAGAGCTAAGTGTACTACTGCAAAGTGCCTGGGACAAAGATAGATTAAGGTCTTTAGGCAATTAGTATATCTTAGTTTATCAGTTCTATGAACATCTGTCTTAATTGTAGCTTTTAAAATAGTAAAGTGGTAATAGACTCACCTGCACAGCACAACCCAACACCAGCAACAGCAGCTTTTTAATTTCATCCATACTTTTACCTAAGAGACAAAAATGAGTCCAAATACAAAAGATATAAAGATATTTTAAGAGCAACAATTTATGAACTAGAACTGAGAAGCAAAGCACTTCTCAAGAAGTGGCATATCCCTTAAGTTTTTCAGAGGACTTACAGTGTAATTTGAAGCTTACATTTTTGAAATTTTCTGCTTGTATGGTTAAACTTTTCAGCTCTTATATTTGCTAAGAAACCTCCCCTAAAAGTAAACTGAGTGTGTTTAAAAACCTAGCAAACCAAATGGCAAAAATCTGTAGACACCACCATGATTCTGAGGAGGTGCTTCTGCTTTGGTGATAAGTCATCATTTGCTGTGATATGTGAAATAGCAAACTTCAGTTTGTATTTTTTCCCCTGCAAACCAGGATTAAGCTACAGTGCTGAATCTAGATTTGCAGGACTAGCGCAAAACAGAGTTTTCATGGTTTGGATGCAGAGGCAATATGGACATAAACTGGTTTGCTGCATTTGATGGGAGAAAGGTACATGTGAGCCTTAGGCTCATTCACATAACAGCAATCCATCCTCTTCTGTTACATCTCATAACTTGCCATAACGTGCACTTGAGAAAGGAGGGGAAGTTTATGATTTTTATATGGTTGAGGTAAATTAGCATAGTTTCTTGGTACCAATGAATAGCTGCTATGGGGCATCATCATGCATTCTTATCTACTTGTTAAAACACTGCAGTTTATTCCAGCTTTCCAACAGTGCTTTAGCTCCCACACAGCCTCTCCAGGAGCAATTAAAATCAAGGCTTGTCTGCTTGAAGGGTAAAAAACCCACAAAGACATCTCAATTGAGAGGCTGCATTCATGCATCACTGGATACAACACAGTAACAATAACTCATAACTGGATTTTCCACTGTTGCCGAACCAGTTCCAGTGCAAATGATTACAACGATGATGCAATACCCAATGATTTAAATGCAGCCTAATTCTTAATAGGGTCTGCATACCCTTCAAGAATCAATCTACAAATCTTGGAAACATTCAGACTTTTTAGGCAAATGGTGTTCCAGATATTAAGCAGTTCCTTTTTCCCATTTGAAATGGTTTTTGACAGCCAGCCAAGGATACTTGTTTGATACTGCTCACTCCACCATGAGGATAAAATCCCAGATCCTAACCTAGAGTTGGCAACCCTATCTCCTTCCCTGCATCTGCCCCTCCGATTTCACCTTTCCATCACCTCCCCCGTCCCTTTCCACATTGGGTGGGGGACCAAATAAGTTTACATCATTCTCCTCTTCCCCTATTCAGTCTACACCAGAACCCTGCAAGGTAAGTTAGGGTGGAAGTCTGTGACCTATCTGAAATCACCCAGTCAGCTTCCACTGCAAGAACCTGTGTCAGGCATAAGAACATAAGAGAAGCCATGTTAGATCAGGCCAATGGTCCATCCAGTCCAACATTCTGTGTCACACAGAGGCCAAAAATATATACACACACACACACACTGTGGCTAACAGCCACTGATGGACCTCTGCTCCATATTTTTATCTAAACCCCTCTTGAAGGTGGCTCTGCTTGTGGCCGCCACCACCTCCTGTGGCAGTGAATTCCACATGTTAATCACCCTTTGGGTGAAGTACTTCCTTTTATCCGTTTTAACCTGTCTGCTCAGCAATTTCATTGAATGCGCATGAGTTCTTGTATTGTGAGAAAGGCAGACCCTGCTCTGAAGCCCTAACTCCTATGCCCTCCTCAAACTCCACCACAGAGTATCCAAGAAGTTCCCACCAACCAGGAACTGGCAGCCCTAGTCAGGACTGGCCCCTGTGAGTTCTCCCTCAGAGGCCTTTAGTAATACTTTTCAGAACAAGAGTCTCTTTCTGTTAACATTGTTGGCCTTAAAAGCCACAGAAAAGAGATACCAAGTCTAACATTCAGGAGTTAGCTGACACTCTTCCAGGACATAGAAAGTACACCTGAAATCTGTATATAAATATTACTTAGTACTGTTGCCTTGCTCTGACATGAATAAACCCAAGCTAGCTCAATCTTTTCAGATTGTGGAAGATAAACAGGGTTGGCCCTAGTTAGTATATCGATGGGAGGCCATAAAAGGATACCAGGGTCACTACACAGAGGGTGGCAATGGGAAGCCACCTCTGTACATCTCTTGCCTTGAAACTCTATGGGGTCACCATAACTCGGCTGCAACTTGTTTGGCATGCTTTTTGTATCCTAGTATGTTCCTTAACTTAGGAAGCACTGGTGATAATGTGTACTTCATGGTCAGTAGGGGATTAAAGGTTAAGAACTACTGATCTTCACTCAGTGACCGGACCTTGCAAAAGTAGCCCTGTGCAGGCATTACAATGAACGCATGGGGGAGAGGAAAGCAACACTGTGTGCACTGCCTCCAAGTTCAGCTGAACTCAAGCAGGGAGCTATATACTTTTAAAAATCTGCACATATAAGTGATCAGGACAGGCTTTCTGGTTTTGGAGAGAACCAAAGGCATGGAGGTCATCCCTTCGTTGTGTCTGTGCATGCAACTCCAACCTCAGAGCTCCAAGTGTTCATTATAATATCATATGACTGTGTATATATGAACTACAGACCTGTGGCTCAGAGTGATACAGCTGCAGAACTGCAATTCGAACTCTCTGCTCACGACCTGAGTTCGATCCCGGTGGAAGCTGGATTCAGGTAGCTGACTCAAGGTTGACTCAGCCTTCCATCCTTCCGAGGTCAGTAAAATGAGTACCCAGCTTGCTGGGGGTGGGGGGGGGGAAGTGTAGATGACTGGGGAAGGCAATGGCAAACCCAATAGATTAAGCCTGTAAAAAGTCTGCCGTGTAAATTTCGTGATGCAATATCACCCCAGAGTCGGAAACGACTGGTGCTTGCACAGGGGACTACCTTTACCTTTATATATGAACTTGCCTCGAAAACCTTACAGGGTTGCAATAAGTCAGCTATGAATTTACAGCACTTCTCACCACCATATATGAACTGCCACAAACTGAATTGGCCCACTGAACTCTGCACTGTCCACTCTGGCACCAGTTCTCAAGGTCGTGGGCAGAGAAAGAACTTTCTCAGCACCTGCTACAAAAGAATCTTTAAACAGAGATGCTGGGGATCTGAACTTCAGATGTTCTGTGTATAGTAAAGTGGGAAAAGGTCAAGAGCGGGTTTGACTGAAGCAATAGTGGCTGATCCATCTCCACCCGGTAAGCTTCAGGACTGAGCAGTGAACTGAATCCTGGTCTTCTTCATCCCTGTCCTACAATTCCTCCTTTCTGCTCCTTGGCCACAGCTGCCAGGCTCTTGTACATTACCAGCATTGGTTTATATCCATTCTGAAACAAGAGGACAGCTGCAGGACGAGACACAGAAGAGGAGCTGAAAATAAGAAACTAGTAAGTGGAATCAGCTGACTAGTCAGCAGTGGAATCAGCTGACTAGGGAGGTGATGAGTTATCCCCACCCCACTCCCACTGGCAATCTTCAAAAAGTGGCTGGACGAACACTTGTCTAGGATTATTTAGGGTGATCCTACATTGGACTAGATGGCCTGTATAGTGCAATACTCCCTCTATGCTATGGAGTCATGTGAGCAACTGGCATTAAAGTCATGAGCTACTGCATAAATTGATTTGTTTTGAGGCCATTTTTCCTGAGCTAAGAGAAAAATGCATGAGCCGGAGGCTAAAAAGCTATGAGCTAACTCACACTAATTCTTAGAGGGCACACTGGTATAGCTCCTTCCAGCTTTATGGTTCTATGATTTTTATCAATTCCACCCTTGGGTTCTGCACTTTGCAGCACCAACTCAGCTACCAGCAGCATCAGAACATGATTTGTGTAAATGATGCATATTCAAGATTAAGCCAAAAACCACAAAATTTAAACACAGTCAGCATTTCAAAATGCCCCAAATCTCACATTTTAGCATATGAAAGCAACTTCCACTTCTGAAGTTCTCTGGGTCTCACAATGAATTTTAAGCTACTGCTTAATTCATGCACAAAAGTAGTCATCTAACTGTGAACAAGACAGCTAATCTGCTTAAGTGCTTTCCTGGATCAGGGCCAAAATACTGAGAACATCATCAAGTCTGCCTTTCACAGAAACAGTTCCCTGGCCTTATTCCTGTCACAATCGTCATTCCCCCCACTCCTGTCCCTTAAAAGATTGCCTAGCGTCTGTATTAAAACATTTCTAAGTTTGCCAACAACATGTCTGAAGATGAAATGAAAGACAAGCTCAAAGAACTTACACCCGGGTACTGCGGCTAACATGAGGCTGATCTTCAACACATGCACCAGAAACTCTGCTTAGGCTGAAACAGATATTCTACCAGAACTCTAGCCCATTTACTTGAAGAAGATGACGACGACATTGGATTCATATTCCACGCTCCACTCAGAGCCGCTCACAATCTCCTTTATCTTCCTCCCCCACAACAAACACTCTGTGAGGTCGGTGGGGCTGAGAGAGCTCTCACAGAAGCTGCCCTTTCAAGGACAAGCTCTGTGATAGCTATGGCTGACCCAAGGCCATTCCAGCAGCTGCAACTGGAGGAGTGGGGAATCAAACCTGGTTCTCTCAGAGTCCAAGCACTTAACCACTACACCAAACTGGCATAGGAAATGATGTGCAGACAATTCTGACCCAAATGGATCACTGGCCTAACCCAATATAAGGCAGCGTGGTGTGTTTGTAAGAAAACTTCTTCCTGCCTTCTGGGTCAATATGTGCAATGGAAATAATTGACAGGCACTTGGAACTTTACCTGCTTTACTGCTTGTATTTAATTTTTACTGCTATGCATTAAAAGCTTATAATGCCCCTGCAGCGTAAAAGCCTCCTGCTTTGGCAGCCTCAACAAAAACAAAATTCCTGGCTTTATTTGTTAATATTTGAACAATTCCCCATTCGTGTTGAGGAAGAAAAGCAAAGACCACACACAAGCTGCCTTATACCCCGGAACCACTGGAGCCTGGGTGGTGGACACGTAAATAATACGCACTTAATAATACAGGCTGCGAGCATACCTGCTACAGCAACCACCCAGACAGACTTCCTTTTATGCTAAATAAGAGAGAAATCACCACCTTCATTCTGTCCAAGCAGAATGTAGATTAACCAACCACATGGTTACAGATGTTTGGAAAGAAATCAGGGGTATTTGCATGTTCTTTGTAAAAATGAAATATAGCACACTGAAAATCTGGGGGAAACTGGAAACATTTTTATTATAATAATAATAATAATAATAATAATAATAATAATAATAATAATAATAATAATAATATTTTATTTATACCCCGCCCTCCCCACTGAGGCAGGCTCAGGGCAGCTTACAGAGTGTGAACATATTTTTGAACATATTCTAAAACCCAGAGACCAACCTTTGTTAGTATTTGGATGGGAGACCACCAAGGAATTCTAGGGTCACTATACAGAGGAAGGCAATACCAAACTAGCTGTTTGTCTCTTGCCTTGAAAACCCTATAGGGTCATCATAAATCAGCTGTAACTTGATGGCACTTTACACACAAAACCCCAGAGATGGCAAGGATCTCACTCCTCTGTCCTAAAATGCATGAGGAGAGGGTAAAGGAGTAAATCAATACCTGAGTGAACCCTTTGCACGAAATACATTATGTTTTGCAATGCAAGGTTATAATGCAGGGGTGGCCAACGGTAGATCTCCAGATGTTTTTTGCCTACAACTCCCATCAGCCCCAGCCATTGGCCATGCTGGCTGGGGCTGATGGGAGTTGTAGGCAAAAAAACATCTGGAGAGCTACTGTTGGCCACCCCTGCTATAATGCTATCCTCAGGAAACACAAATGAAAATTGATTGGTGCAGACATTTAGATTTCCAAATGGCAAAGTGGCCTAATTACTAATTGACTCAGGATGAAATTCAGCGTTGAAAAAATAATCACTGTAGCAGAAGCTGGTAAGGGAGCTGGGAAAGAGCTGTTTTTATTACCTTTATTAGCCTGCATTCTATTCTCAGCATTCATCCTATGCTCCTTTAAAGCATAAAAGTAAGAGAAAGTCTCCATAAACAAGTCCCCCTTAAAGAGAATTTCCAAATCCAAACTAAAATGAAGGGACCCCAAAGAATGCTGGCATTTTAGTGGCAGAGTGTTAAAGCTGCAGTACTGCAGTCAGAGCCCTCTGCTCATGACCTGAGTTCAATCCCCAGTGGAAGCTGGCTCAAGGTTGACTCAGCCTTCCATTCTTCCGAGGTTGGTAAAAACTCAGCTTGCTGGGGGGAAAGCGAAGGTGACTGGGGAAGGCAATGGCAAACCACCCCATAAAAAGTCTGCTTTGAAAACGTTGTGAAAGCAACATCACCCCAGAGTCGGAAACGACGGTGCTTGCACAGGGGACCTTTCCTTTCCTTGGTGCAATAATTTGCACAATTATTTATATCTAAGGCTCCAATAATTCAATTTCCAGCACACTTTTGTGCAGAATTACTCCAATCTTCAACTTGAGTAAATTTGCATAGAATTGCACTATGAATTAGTTCTGTTACCTCCTCACCCCATTTTCATTTTAAGAAAACAAGACATTATAACCCTCCATACAGTGGCATTATCTTCCTCCCTGTATTTCTTAATGTTTACTTTTAAAGAAGTTATCCAAAAAGGTACACTTGTGCTCCTTGTAACACACAAAAAGGCAAACCATAATTTAATTGATGACCTGTATTACAAATAACTTCAAATCAAGTTCTCTTGTATACAAAAACAAGCACTGAGTGATCTCACAGCAGAGAACCACATCAAGCTTTGATTACTGTATGATCATGGCTTTAATTTTCACAAAAATCCTATGCTCTTCCTCACTTCCATCTGAATGACAGATGCACAAGTGAGACTGCACAATGGAATTATTATTAGACACTGTCAGGGATAATAGGAGACAAGCAAAAACAAATTCAGCAAATGTGTGATTAAGTTGTTGGCAGCTCTTTAAAAGACATCTTCTGCTCCTGCCAAATGGTGTGGAAGCTGGAAGGTATATTAAGTGTGGTTCTCCATTACTTTATCCCAAAGCTGAGCTAGGTGTTTTTCTACATTAAGAGGACTACACAGACATTATACTCATGTAATCTAAAGCATAGCAGCATAGTACTTTAAATTCACACTGCAGAATCAGATCAGGAAACTAGATCCCCTTTTCTGATGCATGGTTCTTTACAGGGCCAGCCCTGCCACTAGGCAAACTCAGCAACTGCCTTGGGTGCTGGTCTTCTGGGGCCGTCAAATTGGGTGCCCCCCCATGTGACTTGGTGACAGTATCAGTGCAGGGGTGTGTGTGCCAGAGGTTATCCTTGCCTAGGGTGTCAGTCTAAGGCCAGCCCTGGTTCTGTAGCAAGCACAAGATTTTAGGAAAGGAAAGGTCCCCTGTGCAAGCACCAGTCATTTCCGACTCTGGGGTGACGTTGCTTTCACAACGTTTTCAAGAAGAGTCCCGTGGCGCAGAGTGTTAAAGCTGCAGTACTGCAGTTGGGTTTCAGGTAGCTGGCTTGAGGTTGACTCAGCCTTCCATCCTTCCGAGGTCTGTAAAATGAGTACCCAGCTTGCTGGGGGGAAAGCGCAGATGACTGGGGAAGGCAATGGCAAACCACCTTGTAAAAAGTCTAGGGCCAGCCCTGGTTCTGTAGCAAACACAAGATTTAAGAGGCACACATATATGCAAAAATTAAGAATTTTATTTATTTATTCATTCACTTGTTTATTATTTATTTTATTATATTTGTATCCCGCCCTCCCCTGATGGTAGGGGTGGGAGGTAGACCAAACTTTACCTGTAATGAATACATTGAGCACTGTGTGTTCATAGTCTACATAGAACACTGTGGAACTTACTCAGCAAGTACGGCTGACTCCTTGCAGTCTCCTTTGATATATTCTTTGTGTGACTATGTATTTCATCTACCAACTGTTCTGCTTTGGTAAGACTGAGTGCCAGTTCACACATGCAGGAGAATGGGGTGATATTGAGGTACCACTCTCTGTAGCTGTTACTCCAGAGATGCAGAATAGACTAGACAGAATAGACAGAATAGGTGGTAGATATTCTGCCTCCTGAATGCTTGTTTTCTGGGGTAAAATCCATCAATTTTTTTAAAAAAAAACTAGTACAAGAGGAAAGAAGGTGCTGGTTTTCTACATGCAGGGAGTTTTGAATACAGGAACGTTTCAATAGATGATACTCCAGTGACTTTATCTGCAGTCTGATGTATCTCGGTCCATCATTCTAAACCTTTTAACCAAGCCTAAGCACCTTATAGGGAATGCAAAACTTGTAACCCATGAAGCCAAATGCAGTCTGCCATACCTGCATTGTGATTTATCAGGTGCTTCACAGCTTCTTGTTTTATGAATCAATCCCAGGGAGGTACTGGCAGGCTAATTATACAGTTTTGTGGTTTTGGCTTGATAGGTCACAATTGTGTAGTAGCCCAAGGCTTGGTGTCCCTTGAAAATTACTACTATCTGAAGGACTTCCATATGTCTGTATGACTTTCTCACCATCCCCTCATGTTGCAGCACAAAATGTCCACTGAAATGATGTTCCTGAGGGAGGGAGGACCCTCAGAAAAAGTGTGAGGGAGGGGATACGCAAAACCAACACTTCTTCTGTCAGCAGCTGTGTTAAGCAAGATTCCAAACTAAATGTGGCCCAAAGACTGAAGGGAGCTAACCTGAAGGGCCACAATCCCAACAGATGGTTATTGCATTATCAGGCACTAGTTCAGTTCCTTGATATACATGCAAAATAAAATAATCAGGCTATATTTCAGTATAAAGTTATATTAGAATACCATGGTAGTATCCACATTAGGCATATCTATTTTGCACTAGCAGCAATAATCAGTCCCCATATTAACATACCCATATAGTCTACTTAATTAAAGTCTCTTAAAGGTTTTGTATATGTTTATAACAGGAGAATGCTGCAGTGCTTGATTTATTACCCCTCAAAAGCAAATATCCAGATTAAATGGATTACAAATGCATCCTTTTAATCATAATAAATCAAATCCAGTTTACGACTTTGTATGCTTGTCTAGAACTTGGCTGCATACTTTGAAACGCACATCATTTGGTTAATATCTTGTGTATACTACTTCATCTTTTACTTTTTGAGACCAGCACTAGTGCAATGAATAGTGCCCATTGTTGTGATTTCCACTGTTGAGATGCTTGCCCTGCGGTCTGGGATGGTGACATCGTTCTGGTAATTAAATGGTAATTGCTCATATTAAGAGCAAGATCCATCAGACAAGAAGACCCCCTGGAGACAAAAGAACCATCCTCAGAGGAAAATCAGCAGAACAAGCAGGTGGTGGAGCATGTTTCCTAAAGAGTCACACTTTTCCCTTCAGATGGGGAAAACATACATTTGCCACCTCCCACCAAAATATATCAATTCTGAGGGGAAGCTTTGTTCTTTTCTAGTGAGAACTGAATGTGATGCACATAACTGAGGAAAAACTGATACCATAAACCTACTGCAGAAAAAAAAAATAGCCACACTTTAAATAGTGACGTGAAGTGGGATGAGCAAGAACCCTTAAATAATTATTTATATGGAACACAAAATGCAAGAATTACATATCCACTTATTCTGTGTATTTCTATATGTCACGTCTCATTTTAGATAAAAATGGAAAATTGCAAATAAACAGAATCTCCCTGAAATTCTTTTCTAGGATCCTTAAGAATTTTATCCAGCAGCACTGCTAGAGGAAACAATAGCCCTTTCATTAGAATTAGAATGATCAATCAGTATTCGTACTTTGAAGCTTCAGAATAGGTAAACCATGTTTAGATCAGGTAGTGCATGAATGTTTCATGATGCAGCATTTTAGGCACTTGCATCATCTGTCAGGGCTTCCCCCCCCCCCCCCTTCATGGTAACTCAAGCACGTACCTCCCCCTCCAGTTCTCCATCTTCCTCATGACTCTGATGAACCTCACTTGCCTACAAAACTTAGTCCTTAAAGCACCACAAGGTTCTTAAAGGGGATGGTCAATCTGTAAAAGTTAACACAACAGCATTTTCCTTCTTTCCTGAGAATTCCAAGGCAGCCACTGTCCCACCAGGTCACTGAGCCATTAAACCCAGGATTTGCACAGAAGCCATCTGCTCCCTACAGAGCCTTTATGCCTCAAGTGAATAAAACCTGGATTCTGGAAGCCTCTCTACAGTACTGGGCTGCAGACCCCCCACACTCACACAGGAAAGGGATGGTGAGAAGCAGATGGTGGGATTGCTGAAGGAGGCAGAGAAAGAGATTATAGCACCCTCCCTGCGAAGAAATAAAATAAGGAGGTGGGGAAAAGACGAGCCTGGTGGGAAATGAAAACTATAAAGGTTCAAAGACAAGCCATTTAATTTATCCATATTGCTGTCATTTCTTCACAAGGCAATTGCTAATGCCTATGAATAAATTTCTAGAAATTTTTGCTTGTTTGCAATATTCTGGCACCATTCCCATTCACTCACACACAACCACAATTAACCTTCTAAATGCCTCCTCGTTCTCCCATCACTGCATATACTTTTATCAGTTGTCTAACACTGTGATAGGATTGATTCTATTATTCTGAATGCTGCTTCCCAATAAATCTAAAGCAGTCCCCAAGACCTTCTGTGTTATCAGTAATGTCTGAACAGTTGGAGCGCTCATAAACATTCCATAGCCCCACAGCAGCTGAGTTTAGTGCCTCCAAGGTTTCATTTCAATCCCCGCCCTTCCTTTGAGAAGCTCAAGGCAGTATACGTGGTTCTTTCCTTCACATTTTATCATTGCAACCAACTCTAGGTGGAGAGAGGATGCTAGGCCCACGGTCGTCAAGCTGGCTTCATGGCAGAGCGGGGAATTCAGCATACAGAAGTCATAAAACCAAAAGAAGTAGAAGCTTCAAAGTCTACAATCTGTATTCAGTCTGGACCGCCCCCCTCCCCTCCCCAAAAGAAAACCAATTATTTTTTCAATCTGCGGGCAAACTAGGAAGACTTCTGATTTTGTGTGTGTATGTGTGTGTAATTTTCCATATTTCATGTTTTTAATCTTAACTCATCTTTCTCCAGGCTTGGTAATAGCCCCTAGGAGATTAGCCCAAACTGACTTGGAATTCACAGAAATATCATAGGTGGAAGAGAGGCTACAAACTGTATACAGTCAGGAAAAGTGGAGTTCAAGGCTGGATCCTTTTGCAACTGTGTTGGCAATAAATTTCCAAAATGAGCAGCAATCGATTTAGCCCACCCTGACTTTTCAATTCAAAGGAGGAAGATCATACTCTGCACTATACTACATTTTGTCACCCCACAGAGTTATGAAACAAAACGAGGAAGGAAACAGGCCCTGAAAAGTAAATACACAAGTGGAAGTTTAATTCTGAACATTCATAATAAGGGAAAAAAAAACTTCTCCAGGCATTTATTAGTGATTGTGAGAAGAATGCTTCTTGATTTCCTCATCTGTGTCAAGGACTTTTTATTTTCTTGGACTGTTTTCAAGAGGAAGAAACTGATTTTTCTTCTAACAGGGGTATTAAATGGGCTTTCAAAACTCTCTAAGTGATCAGTAACATGCACACCATGTCCAAACAAGTTTCACCACTAAAATCCTAAACAGATAGCATAACTTGTGACCCATCAAGCAGAACGACCAGCCATGGATCCTGCTGCCCTACAAGAGGCTAAATAAAACCTTTGGTCACTGCTGCTTGACCAGGACAATACAAATTTAGGGAGATGGAGGTATTATCAAGGAGAAACATAGTTCAGTGAGTCACAATTCTGCAGAGATCTGTCCGAATATTTTTACTACACCCGGATGAAATTTGGACAGATAACCTGGAAATTATAACTCTGGTTATTTACTGATAATTCAGTGGTGGCAACTACAGATTGTACACTTAAGGGCTAAGTGCAGAGAAATTTAAATCTGCATGCCTTTGCCTCCTCTCTCCCCCTGAACAATATGACCAGTACAGCTGACAACAGGGTGCCATTTCCATTGTGTTAGTGCATGGGCCCCCAAGAATGAGAAGTGTCTGAACATATTTACGCTTGGGGAACAGACAGCAATCTTGTGTGTATGTGTACACATATAGTGTAGTGATTAGAGCAGTGGCGTCAAACTAATTTGTTATGAGAGCCAGATTAGACATAAATGAGACCTTGTCAGGCTGGGCCATGTGTGTCATAAAATGTAATACCAGGTAGCGGAGATATAAACTTTATAAAGGACATAAACACAAAACTTTTTTAAAATTTTCCTTTTTAACAGGAACCATCAGTTAACAAGGCAGGTGGCTAGATATTGTGCCCAGGCTCTCAAGGAACATAATATATGTGGCAAATAGACTAAGTTTTAAAGCTTTATTTTAACTAAATTTTATATGAATTTTAGTGCTGCTTTATCCTTTTTTGTTATAGTCTCAGATACCCTTTCTGAATGGTACTATTGGACTAACTTTATGTTTTCAAATGCTTTATGCAAATTGATTGCATGAGCTGGTCATTGACTGTAACAATAAACTTGAACTAAGTTTGAAAACTTTTTTTTCTTAAAAAAGTCAATTCATGGTCCCAGCCTTGGGGACCCTATATCTGTGGAAAATGGGATTCAAATGTTTTAAATAAATGTAAAAAAATAAAATTAAAATAGGTTGGGAAGAAGACAATGCCGGAATACTGGCAAGAGGCCAAGCCAAAGATTCTATGGAGCCTCTTTTAGTTACACTCCTAAACCTAATCCAAGCATACATTGCCCTATTTCCTTGCCACCATGACTAGTCAAGGCAAATATCAGATGTGGCTACAGAAGGGTTTTTTTCATATATGGAATGTCCACACTAGAATATTTTATCCTACCGCAAAAAATCGAAGCCAGAAGAATTCATGAGCTCTACTATTTAAAGACAGGGCGAATGTGTGATAAACATATTAAAAAGTTGATCTGGAATAGCACTGAAGATGCCACATGCTGTGCAATTTCCTCACAAGAAAAATGCAATAACTTATGAGGTGGTAGAAAGTGCAGTCAAGTCCCAACCAGCTTGTGGTGACCCCTCATGAAGGCTTCAAGGCAAGAGCTGTACAGAGCTGGTTTGCCACTGCCCACCTCTGCATGACAACCTTTGGCTTCCTTGGTGGTCTCCCATGCAAGACTGACTTTGCTTAGCTTCCAAGGTCTGATGAGCCTAGGTTAGTATGGGCTATCTAGCTTAGAGCAGTAACCCCTGTAATAACATGTCACCAGCAGCACTTGTCACCAGATCTGCACCATCCTCTTTGCCATTTCACTGAAGAAGAAGATGACAACATTGAATTTATATCCCACCCTCTACTCCAAATCTCAGAGTGGCTCACAATCTCCTTTATCTTCCTCCCCCACAACAGATGCTCTGTGAGGTGAGTGGGGCTGAGAGGGCTCTCACAGCAGCTGCCTTTTCAAGGACAACCTCTGCCAGAGCTATGGCTGACCCAAGGCCATTCCAGCAGCTGCAAGTGGAGGAGTGGGGAATCAAACCCGGTTCTCCCAGATAAACCACTACTTAACCACTACACCAAACTGGCTCTCTGAAGAAAAGAGTTCAGTTTACTGCATCTCCCCATACCTTTCTTCAGCAAGTGCAAGGGTTTTGTTTTTCTTTTTTTTAAAAGCATGAATAGATTTTGTCACATAAAAGCCAGAGGATCCAGCTGAGTTCCAGCAGGTTAGTCATCAGATTTCCTGACCTGTATAAGATAACCAAGTTCTGCCACTACACATAAACCTCAGTTTGGAGGCCCTGGTATTTGTTTCATTCCTGGCCAGCTGTTTATTCCTCTTTCAGCAGCATGTTAAACATTATCAATTTTTAACATTGTTTGCCCAAAGTAAAAATGGATGCAACTGTCTACAATTTTGCAAGGAGAAGGGGGAGGGAATACGAACAATTTGTACAAAATATGCAAACAAGCAACAAAATAATTATAAAAACCCCTTTAGACTTTTTAGAGACATGAATGCTGGGAGAGATGGGTTACATTGCCTTGGCAGTAGTCCAACAATGATCTTGGAGCTCAGGCATTAACTCAATGAATATCGCACAATGGGCCTGCAACCTTAATAGATACACAGACCCAGTTCTGAATTACATGTTGTCTTAGTAAAAGATCCACGCATAGTGACTAATTTATTGTCTCCCTCTTCCTTATTCTCCTCACTCCAGTCTTCTTCCTTTCTTCCCTATACAGGCATTTAGCTTTCTTTTTCCCTTCCTCTCCATTCCCAACTTGTGGCAGATGCTCTTTAACATGCTGCCTAACTAGCAGCAAATGAGCTTTGAGGTACTAGAGCTTTTTTCATAAATTACAATGGATGCATGTACAATCCATGTACTTTTGATATTTCTTTAGACATGAACTGAAAATTCTCATGTTACGTTCAATGCATGTGTGTGTGATTGAAACCCCACACGAATCCAGGTATTGGTTCATTTGTAAAGTGAATGCACATTTGGTCTTTCTTACAAACAGGTGTATGCACATAACATACAGGCTGTACATGGAATCATGATAACGTGTGAACAGGGCCTAGCTGATGGAAGAAAAGCTGCAAAGGCAAAAAAAACAAGAGCTGTTTCTACCTCAGATGACATGCTAGTAAATTCTTGCCTGAAAGTCACACATTCCATATATATAGGTATTGGATTTAGTGATGGAAAAGCACTCTGCACATGTTTTAGTATCCTAGTCTGTATTAATTGCTTCTTAAATTTGTCAGGTTGTATACAGATGTACAAATCTCCAAAAGATGCGGTATATACATTTTCCAGATAAACAATGTAAGGTAAAGGTCATACTGCTTTGGCAAAGAGAAGATTGGACCTAAAAAGAAACCACAATCTATATGACTTAGGGGAGGAAAGTCTGGTTAATTTTTCCTTAACTACGCAGTCCTTTTAAAAGGAACAAGAGCTTATTCTCAATGCAAAATATGTACTACGCCCAAAGAAAACTTGAGAAGTTCAAAAGTAAGGAAAGGGATAAAAGAAATTAAGTTGAAAGTTTAAAAGTTCAGTTGGCTCCTGGCCAGAATCCAATTAAAAGAAAAGCCAAAGGGAAGCCCTGAGGAGCAGAATCCTCAAAGCAACTGTCAGTGAAAAAAGAACTCTGTGTAGTTTATGACCAGGTGTGCAGTCCTACAACACGAATGCCTTGAAAGAACAGGAAATACAGATGCCAGAAGCAGCTGGGAGAGAGAAGCACAAAGGCCTGAGAAAAAGGGGTAGTGTAGGCCCTGGTACCTACCATCAATTTAACATCATCAATTCCACTTCACCATATAAAATATCCTCCTCAATCCCTGCTGGAAAACCCTCACCTAGCAAATAGCTTTTGCTTTAGTTTCAACCTGCTTTAGTTTCAACTGATACAGCTGTTAGATCCTTCAGTTTTATAGTGCAAGTTTTATTGCTTTATCTCGCTGTGCTATGTGTTTTTAATGTACCAAACTGTTCACTACCTCAAGTTTGCCAGCTGTGAACACAGAACTTAAATGCTCCTCCAAATCCACTCAACTCCACACTATTTTGGCTGGTACAGCACTGAAACTATCATCTTCCAGCTCAAATTAAACCCTGATTCATGGATTACCAGTGACACACTCACAACATCCATTTGACTTGAATCAGATCATTTGAGCTTTTCATGCCAGCTGCAAACTTATTATTACCATTATTGCCCAGGCATTTAACCAAAATTCTGCAGATGGCCATTTTCCCTCTCACTGTGAGTTCTTCATTTTTCATCTTGGTATATTAATACTGAATGGCTACATTCTCTCCTCTACTGTGTCTTCATTTTGCTGCTTGTATCATTTTATTTATTACTGCTGTCATTTTAGCGCTTTACCATTCTGCTTTAGTTTCAATCGATATTGCTGTTAGATCCTTCAGTTTTATAGTGCAAGTTTTATTGCTTTATCTCACTGTGCTGTGTGTTTTTAATGTACCAAACTGTTCACTACCTCACGAGTTTCCCAGCTGTGAACGCAGAAATTAAAATGCTTGAAATAAATAATTATGACTGTGGTGCATACCCGGAGCTAAGACCTCTATGAACTATGGAAATGCTTTTCAGTAGCTATGTAGTGCACACCCATGGAGATGATACTGTCTCTGTTCAGGTCTACGTTCTGTTCACAGGGGCATCAGCCAGATGTTAGCACTTGTGCAACCCTGTAAAACCAAGTTCCTGTTTTCAAAGCACAGTAAGGTGGGGGGAAGTGCTCCCACCTTTCTGCATGTTTCTGGTAAGTCTAATTTACCATTTGTGAAATAAAAAGGTGGTCCAAAAACTTGTCACGGGCACTTGCTTTCAGCTGGCAAAGTAGCCAAGAATTTCAGCTTTTCAGGACATGGTTTAGCGCTCCATGCTGCAGAGGGAAGAGGCGCTCAAGCTGGAATCACAACTCTCTGTTGCCTCTTTCACCTTTCAGATGACTGCAATGACACAATGCTGATTTGCTGGAAACCTCTCCCTCTACCCCCAACCACATGGCTCTGTGCCAAAGATTTTTGGAGCTGTATTTCAATGGAAGCAGTGCACTTATATACATCGGAAATGTCTTTCCTTTGTCTGTGCCCTTCATGGTTTGGTTAACCAGCAAAGTTGTCAGATGTCATCTATCTTCTGCTGCTGCTTCTTTTCCTCAGTACCAACTCATTTCCACTAGGAGCTGCAAATGCCATTCCATATTATAAACTTTCTATGTTAAACTTGGAAAGGGTGAGGAGAAAAACATCACAGGGTAACTCACCAGACAGAGGATCTTTGCCAATTGTTAAAACGTTCGGCAAATTCATAATGATCAGCTGCTGGAGGACCTCCTAAAAAAAGAGAAACAGACAGACTATGATCAGCCTTTGAAAATGCTCCGTTCTACTGGCCAACAGATTGTCGGCCTGCCTAGGTGAACAAGCCACAGTCTCGGAGAAGAAAAATCCATACATGGGAAGTCAGCCTTAAGACTCGGACATGAGTCTCATCAATTAGCTCTTAAGAGACCATCTGCACATTTTTAACTTTGGCAACTGGAGGCCCATAATCTATAGGTGTGGGGGGGCACTAACATGAAGATGAGAGTAAAGGTGCCTGCCTGTACTGGGGCTCTTCCTGTACTTCTGGGAGTGCACTACAGAACCAAGCCTGAAGTGGAAGATAGGATTAAACACTGTGGGGAAATGATCTCTCAAACCCTGCTTCTGTGGGAGGCTTGGATGTTTCAAGGCTGTTCCAGGTCCCCACCCAGGTAGGCCCTTCGCTTCATACTTCTGCTGTAACATACTTCCCATGGGCTGCTACCAGCTAATCATTAAGAGTATATATCTCCTGATGGACTAGTTACATTGCTGCTTATTGGCTCCCTCAGTTTTATGTCTTCTGTTTTGTACATACCAATTAATATGGGGATGAACAAATACACTTGTGCACTATGGGGACAAAGGGAACCACTGCTGCTCACTCCTTTGTTCTTCTCCTTGATAAGCAGGACCAAATGAGTTCATTATGGACAACGAAATTTGTCACATACGAAAGTACCTTATACTGAATCAGACCATCAATCCATCAAAGTCAGTCTACTCAGACAGGCGGCAGCTCTCCAAGGTCTATGATGGAGGTCTTTTACATTATCTACTACCTGATCTTTTTACCTAGAGAAACTGTGGTATTGAACATCAAATGCTCTACCACTGAGCCATGGCCTCTCCCCATAGTCCACTGAGATTCAAAATTTTGAAATCACAATGAAATGAGCAAAGATCAAAAGAGACTATAACTGCAGGCCTCTGATTCTAGACCTACCCCTAAAGATGGTTAGAATAACAACAGGTTATATATTCTTAAAACTCCACATTTCAGAAAACCGCCCTGAGACACTTCGGTGAGAAGGGCGGGATATAAGTCCACTAAATAAATAAATAAATAAATAAAACACCCCTTTTCTTTGTTTCATAGTGTAGAGATTCTATCCTTGGTCCAGCAACATGTAATCATGGCTGCTGTTGTGATTGAGTTCTGGTGTGAGATAGTTCCCCATAAGAAGCAAGATAGCTAAGAGTGGTAACCACATATCCAAGGTTTAACTATTTATTTTTTTTGTCCTTCTCAGGCTAGCACCACCTGCATACCTATGAAGATGGATGGCTTGTGCTGAGAGATTAGTCATAAGATGACTGGAGAATGCAATGGCAAACCACCCCATAAAAAGTCTGCCATGAAAATGTCGTGATGCGACATCACCCCAGAGTCGGAAACGACTGGTGCTTGCACAGGGGACTACCTTTACCTTTTTAAAAGAGGTACTTGGTAGCCTCTGAGCCCATGCACAGTGCAGACCCACCCAACTATTCCCTACCTTGGTGTAAATTTTGGGATGTAAGGCATTAAACTGCGCACAGAATGTACATGGTGGTTGTACAAGTGAATGTGACAAATGGACTCTAGTGCTGTACATCTCCATGAATTATACTTTCCATCGAGATAAGAGGTCAGCAACCTTTTTATAATTAGAGAGCCACATTGTGCCAAAATTCAGAGCAAGAGACTGACAAAAAAAGGAGTCTTATTTGATTAAATATTGAACATCTGAACCTTTCATGGGGGGACAAGGCTGCAGCTGATAGAAGGAAGTAACATATGAGCCCTGCCAACTCTGGAACGTCTACGGCTGTCCCACACAAAAATGATGATGTGATTTTTTTAAGTCTATGACTCGGGCTAATAACTACAAGCCTTTAAATGGGGCTCCATAAGTATGTAGTACATATATCAAGGAGTAAGGACATAACTTATTCCAACTGATAAACTCAAACCTGACACTGCGGAAATGAAGTGAGCCAGCAGAGAACTCCCCCCACTTTAAAAGTGACTTGTCAAGGTCAGTTAGGGTCAGGGGGTTAAGGAAGCAGTATTTGTTTAGCAGACCGGCTTCAAGTCAGCCTTGAATAAGTGCTGGGAAAATGGATCAAATGACCTGAGGGCAGGTTGTTTAGCAAGCCAAGAAAACATAACATAACTGGGAGGAAAACAGGCAACAGTCCAAGTTTCAGTTGCAGAAACATATCCATGGATTTCAGTATAACAAGTGTGACATTAACAACCCTCGCACGGGTGTAAAATGAATACTTCGGTCCTCATAGCAAAGGTTCCTGGTGTTAATTCACTTTTTATAGCAAATGTCAGACCTGCCATTAAAGCTGGCACATGCTGGTCCTACTAAAGATTTTAGGAGGGAAGTACTAAATGGTGAAAGTATGCTTAGTTAATGGTAAACTGTAAGATCAGTCAAATGCTCCACCATCCAAGTTAACTTCTGACATATTGTTTCTGACACTGATCAGTAACATGACACCATTGCTTTCTTTTTAAACAATTAAATTAATCAGCATAACAATATAACAGCAGAACATTAAAAAGAAAAAGACAGCATTAAATCAAAAATACCTCATTTTAAAACAATGAAACATGTAAGGACATTTCCCAGTTGCTTGGAACACTTATCCCTCACTTATCCCTATGTTATTCACTGAGAATGTGTACTACAAATATGCCAAGAGCAGCCCATGAATATCATGGGGGCAAGTAAAAAGGATGTTGGATAATTTACTGAAGGTTGTTCTTGAGGAGCCTACAGCCATCAGAAATACCACCAGCCCCCAATCCTGTGCATTACTTACAGTGCCCCTACACCTCCCACTGCCTTGGGATGGTTTTGCCTCCTTTGGGACTGTTATGTATGTGGACTCAAGGGAGAACTGAATTGGGTGTTCCTGCCTGGCTCACTGGAGCCAGACGACTTGGGAACAATGGGCTGCAGGATCCTAATCCCTGCTGCTGCCCTGTTCCAATCACGGGCCCCCTGCTGGTTTGAATCGACCAATAGAGTGCTTGCGTGGGAACCCTGACATGTATATATAGTTGGCCAGTTGGCCCAGTCTCCAGTGGTATGCTTAGCATTTGCTATGCTGAAATCAATAAAGAGCTGATGTTTCACTACCACCTAGCCTCATTGATCCATAGAATCCACTATATTACAGGGACCAGGCAGGACTGCAGCACAGAGTGTCAGGCAAGAGTACAGACCAGACTGTAACATAGTCAGGCCCACAGGTCTCTCCCATTCCAGAGTGCTGCTTCCCATGTCAAGGCTGATCCTCATTTGAGTGGGACTGTGTTGCATATGCAATAACAGGGTCTCTCTATTCTTTTCTCACCTGCAGCAATTTAGTTTCCAGCTCTTAGACCTGCAACAGTAACGACTGGTCCTACCTTGGAACTGAGGCGGAAAAGTTCTGCTCTGGCCTGTAGACCCTGTTTCACCCTGTCTTGTTGCACAAAGATTTTAGGTCCCAGTAATGATGGGGATTGTTCCACCCATCCCCAAATAGGAAGGCGATATACAAAACTTTTTTTGAAAAAGGGAAAAATTACCATCCAGACTGCCCTGTTTTTACCAGAATGCTGAAAGCAGTGGTCCTTTTATGCTGCTCTTTTAAATTTAGGATATTATCAGCTGAACATGAGTAAACAATGTCCCCAGCCACTTCCAGTTTTTTTACTCAATAGAAAAGAACTAGGGCAGAAAACAACACCTAAACCATTAATTTTATGTTTTTCATTGCATTTCTAAATAAGCTATATTTCCATTTAGGGAGATGGAGAATTAGTTTTCATTTATGCAATATTACAAATGATAACATTCAGCTGTTTTCTTTACTGTAAAAATTTCCTTCTGTGTTGGTGCAAGCCATATTTATACTGAGTTTAAAAAAACAATGGCCCACACTGTGCTGAGTCACTCAGTGTGGGAACAAATGTTTTCCAGATGTCTGCTACGCAAAGACAACTGTGTTTAATTTCCAGCAGGTGCAACACATTAGATTTTACTACAAGAAGTCTGAGCAGACATTGTGTTAATCATTGCTTTATTAGATTGACACTTTTAAAAATAACCTTTTACACTCCCCCTCCACCAATGGATCAGCTGCCTGTCATTCATCTCTTGCCTCTTACTTATCTCTTAAAACGGATACTTATTTCTGGAAAGAAATGGAAAGACAAAAATGTGTCCCTTAGCCCTCTCTCCCCAGCTCTCAGCCTACCACCCCCCTGGCTGCTTAGGTATGGGTGGGACTGTCCCCCAAAACTGCCTTGGAGTTCTGCCTAATAAAGGCCTGCCAGGAGGCAGGGTCACCCCAAAGCCCTCCAATGAGGGATGCAATGGCTCATTCCCAGTTTCTGAGCCAATGGGCTTCCCTCTGTGTTCTCCTCCCTCATCAGCCCTGCCTGACCTGAAGCTCCGACATAACCTCCTGCCAGCTGGTGCCACTCCCAGGAATTCACCACACCCTGCCCCTGCCTGTCTTCAGGCCCCTCCTGTGGCTTTTGCCTCTGGTCTACTCCATCTTCCAAGGCCTTTGATGGCTGTGTCAAACCAGCTGTTCCTGGATCTGCTGGCAAGGCTTTCTCCCTACGTCCCCACCAGGCTGTTCATGGCAGGTGAGTTTGCCTGGTCTCACCCTGACCACATTCTTTAGCTTGGGGGTGGCCAATCTTGCTTAACGTGAGAGACACATAGAATAAAGTCAGATGCTTGAGAGCCACAAGACATGAACGTCAGATGTTTGAGAGCAGGAAGACAGGCTAATAGATGTGTGAGAGAGAGGTGGGAAGAAAGCATTGCATTTTTCAAGCTTGGCTGGCTTGGCATAGAGAAGTGATTTAAAAAGAGAAATGCCTTCTCCAAGCTGACTGACAGGGTGCTGGGGGCTTTAGGAGCCACACAATATGTGTGAAAGAGCCACATGTGGCTCCTGAGCCGCAGTTTGGCCACCCCTGCTCTAGCTGCTTCCACTGCTTTGCTGCCGCTGCAGCCTCCAGCACTGTTCTGCTGGGTCATATGGAAGTGGGGATGATTTTTCTTGTCCTGCTAACATTGCTGCAGCCACCTGACCTAGTCCTGGCATTAACAGTGGGCATGGTGGAGGGGCTCCTCTAGCCCAGACATTGCCACAGCCTCTTGGCCAGCCCCCAGAACTGCAGGTAAGTGCAGGGAGGATGTTGCCCACTCCGAACACTCTGGTACTTGTATCATATTCAGTATAACATGCAAGATACCAGGTGGTAACTATTTCACCACCACCGGACAGCAAAATGAAAACATTTACATGCAGTATGAACTAAAATTCTGTCAACAATTAATTCAAAGGAAATAAACTAGTGCATGAAATGACATTTTAAAAACAGCATCTCAGAATCATAGAGTTGGAAGTAATTTCCAGGGTCAACTAGTCCAACCTTCAAAAATGGTATTCTCAACAGTGTTGCAAAAATAAACACAAAAACACTACAATGAGTGGTGAGATTTTAAGGGTTTGAAGTGATAATTCTCTCTCTCTCTCTCTGAGAAATGGCTGACTTGCCATTACTTAAACTGTGCAACCCATGCAATACAATGGAAAAAAACCTCTAACTAAGGGTGGACAATAAGCCTGCTTTTTAAGAGAGATTTATAGTTTAACAATTTGAAGAGGGAGGGGTGATACTTCCAAGAAAAAAAAGCTTTCCTCTCATGGCCAGCCAGCCCAAGGGACTTCTTGGGAGCAACTTCTGTCAATAGAAAAAAAATTTCACGCAATGGGATTATCGCTGCATGATTATCACTGCATGACCGGCTTGTTAACAGGCAACCTGAATCCACTCAAAAGATTAGCTCATTGGGGTATTATAAATAATAACAACACAGACAAACCGCTTCCCCTCCCCCCCCCCTAATATTGGACAAAATGCATATAACAAGCAAGCTTGGCTACAGCAGGCTAATAAAAATGAAGTCAAAATACAATATAATTAGAAAGAGGAATGTGAATGCTGAAATAAAGAAAGCAGAGGCTCAATCACAGGCTGGTATGAACAGAATAATTTCTCAACTTTTTTTTAAAGTGAAGAGCATCTGTTAACTAAATATCAACTAACAATGAATTCCACATATAAGCAGAAATGGGGGAAAAGGCAATTTACAGGGTTGCTAACCGGTTTGAAAAGGAGTGAACCTCACTCACCAGGTTATTAAATAACATCGCATGTTATTTGTTTCCCACACACAATTCAAAGTACTGGCTTTGACCAATAAAGACCTAAGTAAAACTGCCTGTTCCCATGCAAATCTGTCCAGTGACCAGGGTATTCAGCAGGGGCCCTGCTCTGCTGAAGTCAGAGGGCCACCAGAGATAGTTTCCCTCATCATCGAATCTGTTCCCCATCTGTGAAGCTCCCTCCTCTGTCTACCTGATGTGTTTTAATGACTTTTAGGCATCAAACAGCTTTATTTGGCCAGGTTTTAAATGGTATATCAGTGTTTCCCAAAGCGGGCGATATTGCCCCTGGGGGGCACTGGAATGATCCAGCGGGGTGGTAATAGCCTTGGGTGCAATTTGGGGGAGGTGAATAAAAATAAGGAGGCAATGGAAGCATAAAAGGAGGAGAGGAGAGGGTGGGTGGGAGGTGTCAAAACATCATGTTTCTGGGAGGGGTCCAGATTTTCTAATTTAGAGAAAAATTTCAATTAACAAAAATAGAGGGTTCCTTTTTATCTGCTACTTAGTGCAAATTCACCCAATTAGACTAGTAATGAGGACCAGAATTCCTTCCAATTAAAATATAAGAAGGATACAGTTTATTTACAAGACAGAATAAAAAAATAGACAAACAAGACAGACAGAAATGAAAAAACCTTACTAGTCTATCCTAACCAATACTTGCCATAGCTAGTAGCATCTCAAGGTTGCTTGTAGTTTCTCTCTCAGCAATACAGTTCAAGTCAGGACAGTGGAAGCACTGAGGCAATTACACAAACTTCTCTGAAGAGTTTCAACCTGTAGCTTGCTCCTCACAAGGTTTTATGCAGAGAGTCTTCTTACAGTTCTCTGGTTACCAGGTGGTTGTATCGGATTTCAGCCAACCACAATGCCCCAGACACAGAGACCAATTTCCCACTCGCCTTACACCACTCTCAAGCTCCTCTTCTCATCGAGGCTTCCCTCTGATTCCACACTATCTGCCCTGGGGTTGCAGCTAGTGTCTACTTTTCTGCACCACAAACAGAAACTGGGTTTTAGAGATTTCTGTTTGCAGCGCAAAAAAGCCAAAGCTAGTTGCAGCCCTAGGGCAGATAGTGTGAAATCGGAGGGAAGCCCTGATGAGAAGAGGAGCTTGAGAGCGGTGTAAGACGAGTGCAAAATCGGTCAGAGTGTCTTCTGCAGGGCCAGCACATGGGAGTAGGTGGGTAGGCAACCGCCTAGGGTGCCACCCTGCCAGGGGGCACTGCTGGGCACCCCTTTACTCCCCCTTCCCTTGTGGCACGATTGTGCCAGCCAGCAGGCAAGCCAAGAGCTCCAGGCATTTTTCTTCACAGGGCAAACATTGCCTGCACTTGTCGGAGGCTCCAAGGAAGCCTCCAAAGAGCGCTTCATTTTACCACTGCCTGCTGCTTTCAAGTTGAAAGTGGCTGGGCAGGGCACCTTTCGATCGCATTAGTTGGAGTTGACAAGGGAAGGGTGGATAATAATTATAAAGAAATTTCAAAAATTCCGTGTATGGGAATGTTACTATGCTTGATTTTATAAAATAATTTTAGAATTTCAAGCTTCAAAGTGTCTTCTTTACATCTTTGTTTACTCTGCAAATATGTCACTGCATCTTTTAGTCCACTTCTTAAAGGTAGATTTCCAGGGGGCTGCTGCGTAACTTTTTTTCTGAAAAGGGGGCATTAGGCCAAATAAGTTTGGGAACCTCTGTAGTATATGATAGAGATCATAATAACTGCCACTATTTTTTTTCTGGTCTTACTGTCTTCATGAAAAAATTCACACATACATACACATGGTAGTGTAAGCTACTTTGATAACTTAAGTCAAAAGGTAAAGAATACACAAGCAGAGAGACCTTAAATGGTAAAACAGAAGAGGGAAAATAGATATATAAAGCTTAACAGAAAATCAGCAGAATTCAAAAGGTCAAGGTCAATTTTATATTTTATGAGTAAACAACAACCAAAAAATGTAGCCAGGGCCAAGAAATCCAAAGCAGAGATGACTCACTACATTAATATAAGGAAAAATACAGAATGCAAGTTCAGTTGTTGAAATACTGAAGGTTTACTATTTTATTTATTTAAAATATTTTAGGCTGCTTTCTCTGTTTGAAAGCTCCAAGGAATTTGTGCCACAGGTGTTGTGCTATATTAGAATCCTGACATTTGCTAGCAATATTGTTCCTGACAGAAATATACATAGAAATGAAGGAGTATCATATAATTGGCAAATAAATCATCAAACTACCAAAAATTATTTGTGTGCTGTCAATGAGAAAATTTACTAATTTATATGGGGTACAGCCAATTTTGTACAGGACAGACCATGTAGAAAATTTAGCTTTCCAGTACTGAGAATCTAAGGCACTCCAGAATGCAACATCAAAATGTCAGTTTTTACTTTAAAACCTTGCCTGCATGTAACAATGATAAGAGGTTTCAGAAAAAGAAACAGTTGGCTTTCTCCACATCTACCAAACTGTGCAAGGCAGTTTACATTGGCTCTGAGAAGACGGAACATGGGGAAAATCTAGTAATGCTGTTCATGACACTAATATAGTAACTAAGGATTTACATAAAACATTTTCTTACCACATATCCATTCACAGAACAGATGCAATAAAAATCAACGGGGGGGGGGGGGGAGATGGATTACAACAGTATGTGTGGGAGAAGCTACACATGGCATAATTATCCTTAAGCTATTCAAATAATCATGTTAACACTAACTTTACAATTTCATTAAAGAAGTTGTTAATATCAACATCTTAAATTATTTATCTTAAAATGAATCAACAACTACAGACCACAAACAAGGGCAAGTACAAGCATAATCTCACGACAGCACAAAAAGAAAATTACAATTCCTCCATATTTGGTCTAGTAGTTAAGTGTGCGGACTCTTATCTGGGAGAACCAGGTTTGATTCCCCACTCCTCCACTTGCACCTACTGGGGTGGCCTTGGGTTAGCCATAGCTATCACAGACTTGTCCTTGAAAGGGCAGCAGCTGTGAGAACCCTCTCAGCCCCACCCACCTCACAAGGTGTCTGTTGTGGGGGGAGAAGAAATAGGAGATTGTAAGCCACTCTGAGTCTCTGATTCAGGGAGAAGGGCGGGGTATAAATTTGCAATTCTTCTTCTTCTTCTATTTCCCCCTAAAATACCAGAAAAATAACCTACGTATAATCTCATTTTAACCCGTTCTATTCCTGTGTTGCCTCTCTTTGCACAGTTTTAGATGGGACGATTACTCAACCCGCTCACATTTAAGGAACCTGTCAGCAAAAGTTGTGTGGGATTAAAAACATAACATCATCTCTGCCTCAAGGGATCTTGACATGCAAAAGGAGCTTCTAAAAACAAATACAGCATATGGGTACAGAATTGGAATTAATTAGCAAGTTCAATTGTATTTCTCAAGGCCTGAGGGACTGTTAGATGGATTCAAAGAGTAAATGGTGTCCCATCTGAATGAACATTACACTGATGTCGATGCTCCTCAACTCATATGTCTGTATTTTTCACACATACACCCCTTCTCAGCCCACTCCACAGCTGGTGCCTAAAAAAAGCTCACACCAAAGCAACCAATTCCTTCTGAAAACTCCGGCATCCTTTTTTCCCTTTACCTCTACAGGCCAACATCTACCTTTTCCTGTAATAATAATAATAATAATAATAAAAAATTTTATTTATACCCCGCCCTCCCCGCCGAGGCAGGCTCAGGGCGGCTTACAGAACATGGCAAAAGCCATATTAAAACAATAAAACAAGATTATACAGTTCAATAAGTTAACAATTAAATATTTAAATAATCTAAAAACAGTCTAAAAATATAATCTAATAGTGCTACTATCTCAGTTATGTTAGTGTTAATGATGGCGTGATGTTTATTCCAAGCTCCATCTTAGAAGGCTTGCCGGAAGAGGGCGGAATTGGCCAAGATCCCGCAGGGCCCGCACCTCTTCCGGCAGCTGGTTCCACCATTGGGGTGCTTTTATAGAGAAGGCCTGTTCTCTAGTTGTTTTTAGTCTGGCCTCTTTTGGCCCAGGTACTTCCAGAAGGTTTTGTGAACTGGATCGTAGTGCTCTCTGGGGAACATATGGAGAGAGGCGGTCCCTAAGGTAGGCAGGTCCTCGGCCATATAGGGCTTTAAAAGTAATAACCAGCACATTGTAACGAACTCGGTAAACAATTGGCAGCCAATGCAGCTCCTGCAGCCTAGGCTGCACATGTTCCCACCGAAGGTAGGCCCAATAGCAGTCTGGCTGCTGCATTCTGCACTAGCTGCAGTTTCCGAGTTCGGCACAGGGGCAGCCCCACGTGGAGGGCATTACAGTAATCTAGCCTCGAGGTGACCGTTGCATGGATCACTGTTGCCAGGTCATTGCGTTCCAGGAAGGGAGCCAACTGCCTCGCCCGCCTAAGATGAAAGAAGGCGGATTTGGCAGTGGCTGCTATCTGGGCCTCCATTGTCAAGGAAGACTCCAGTAGCACTCCCAAGCTCCTGACCCTGCGCACTGGTACCAGTGACGCACCGTCAAAAGCTGGAAGGGAGATCCCTCCCTTCGGACCACTGCGCCCTAGGCAAAGGACCTCTTTCTTCGCTGGATTCAATTTCAGCCCACTCGACCTAATCCAATCTGCCACAGCTTGCAATGCCCAGTCCAAGTTTATAGGGACATCGGCAGCCCGGCTGCCCATCAGTAGATAGAGCTGGGTGTCATCCGCATACTGGTGACAACCCAGCCCGTACCTCTGGGCAATCTGGGCAAGGGGGAGCATGTAGATGTTAAATAACATCGGGGAGAGAACTGTCCCCTGAGGCACCCCACCGTTAAGTAGGTGTCTCTGGGACAGCTCTTCCCCAATTGCCACCCTTTGTCCCCGACCCTCCAGGAAAGAGGAAAGGCTAGTCCCTGAATCCCAGCATCGGCGAGGCGGCGGGTCAGCAGTCGGTGGTCGACCATATCGAACACAGCCGAAAGGTCTAACAACAGCAATACCACCGCACCACCTCGGTCCAGATGTCGCCGGAGATCATCCAAGAGGGCGACCAATACTGTCTCTGTCCCATGGCCCGGGCGGAAGCCGGACTGGAATGGATCTAAAGCGGAAGCGTCATCCAGGAAACTCTGTAGCTGCAATGCCACAGCCCTCTCTATAACTTTGCCCAGAAAGGGCAAGTTTGAGACCGGCCAGTAATGAGCCAATTCGGCCGGGTCTGATGTAGCTTTTTTCAGGAGGGGGCGGACCACTGCCTCTTTCAGAGGGGTTGGAAAAGAACCCTCCGAAAGAGATCTATTTATGATGCCCCGTATAGGGCACCTCAGCTCCTCCTGGCAAGCTTTAATTAGCCAGGAGGGGTCCAGATCGCAAGTTGTTGGGCATGCAGTAGAATTTGCCTGCACATCAAAAAAGAAAATAGCCATAGAGATGGTAGCTTCAGAGCACACTAGAAACCAGTCTAAGAATATCCAGCCAAACCTCAAGCATGTATGAAATGGACACCTCTTGCAGAAAAGCTCCCTCTAAATTTTCAGGCCTGTTTTAGGGGTTCACAAGCAGCTGAGTCGGTGCAAGTCAGGCTTGGAAAAGCAACAGTGACTTAGACCCAAAAGTATGCTTTCGTAATTTAGCTCCAGGCTTTAACCACAACTTCAGGATCTGATAGATTAAACCTTGCTTAATTCAGATATTCAGTCTCATCCTGCACTACACCAGATTCAAATATCTTGTGCTGGATTTAAAAAGCTATCTTTTTGAAAAATGTAAAACACAACTAAAAAAACTGCAACGTTATGTCAGTTGACAGATAATAAATAAATAATACAGACAGAATTTACCACAGACTAATGTAAACCAATACTACCATGGCAAGTTACCGTAATTCCATTTGTTAAATTATCCAGATGACATGGCAATCTTTTGAGGAGGGATGGTGGCTCAGTGGTAGAGCATCTGCTTGGTAAGCAGAAGGTCCCAGGTTCAATCCCCGGCATCTCCAACTAAAAAGGATGCAGGCAAGTAGGCGTGAAAAACTTCCGCTTGATAACCTGGAGAGCCGCTGCCAGTCTGAGTAGATAATATTGACTTTGATGGACTGAGGGTCTGATTCAGTATAAGGCAGCTTCATATGTTCCTATATGTTCATATGTCATGTACAATGAACAAAGAAAAAATAAATCCACTTAAGTTAAATTGCATGTGCCAGGTTCAAGGGAGCTAGTTTATATACAGTTGGACTATTGGTCCAACTATCTTAGTACTGTCCATTCTTACGTAGTGGCAGCTATCTACTATCTCAGGTAGAGAGGCCTTTCCTACCCACGCTACCTGAGAACTTTCAACACACTAAGGAACAAATATAAATTTCTAAACAGAAAGCACATGAATTACTAAGAACATAAGATGAGCTCAGCTAGATCAGACCAATGGTCCATCAAGTCCAGCATCCTGTCTCACACAGTGGCCAGCTTGTTCCTCTGGATGGCCAACAACAGCACATTGAGTCTGAGGTCTTCTCCTGATGTTGCTGCCTGGTTCTGTGATTCAGAGGATTAGTGCCTCTTAAGTGGAGGTTCCCCTCAGTCACAATGGTTAGTAGCCATCCTCTGGCAGTGAATTCTACATTTTAATCACTCTTTGTGTAAAGTAGTATTTTCTTTTGTCAGTCCTGAATGTACTCTATTGCTCAGATAATTTTACTATACTGCGATTGGATCTTAAATTTGTACCTGTTTGCATTCTGGGCCACTGACTACCAGCTATGTGTGGCTTTGCTCACTGTACCAGATTCCTTGTCTGATGAAGTGTGCTAAGAGAGCACACGAAAGCATACATTCTGAATAAAACTAAGTTGGTCTTAAACATGCAATTTGACTCCTATTTTGTTCTTCTACTGCTCATCAGTTTCATTGGATGCCCTCAAGTTCTAGCAGTTTGGGAGAGGGAGAAAAATTTATCTTTATTAACTCTCTCCATTCCATGCATAAGTTTATAGACCTCTGTCATGTCCATCCTTAGTCACAGAATCAGAATTGGAAGGGACCAGGGTAATCTAATCCAACCTCCCACAGGAAATTTACAAATACCTTCCCCCGCCCCGACAGCTTCACTGACCCCTGCTCCATGCCTAGAAGGTGGCAAGAAACCTCCAGGATCTCTGGCCAAAATGGCTTGGAGAAAAATTGCTGCCTGACCTCAGAGTGGCAATCAGCATTTCCCTGGACATGCAAGAAAGGGCAATGAGAATTAAGCACTAAGAATTACCAGGGGTGGGGAGATCCTGTATTTGGTCCTAAGTAATGCCCAAAACCTGGTGAGAGATGTAAAAGTGATCGCACCGCTTGGGAGCAGTGACCATAACGTTATTGATTTCACCATTTGTATAAAATAAGGAGTTGCCCCAAAAGACCAGCACAACCACTTTTAACTTTAAAAGGGGTATATTCTCTGAGATGAGGAGGCATGTGATGAGGAAACTGAAAAGAAAGGTAAATAGAGTCAAAACCCTTGGGGAAGCTTGGAGGCTATTTAAAACTACAGAAGCTCAGATAAAATATGTACCACAAGTTAGGAAAGGCACAAATAGGTATAAGAAAAAGCCTGCATGGTTAACAAAGTAATGATAAGAAGGATTCCTTTAAGCGGTGGAAAGCTAGTCCAAGTGAGGTTAATAAAAGGGAACACAGGCTGTGGCAAATCAAATGCAAGACTGTGATCAGGCAGGCAAAGAGGGACTATGAGGAGCATATTGCAAAAAACATAAAATTTCTTCAAATATATTAGAAGCAGGAAACCAGCCAGGGAGGCAGTGGGGCCCTTGGATGACCAAGGGGTAAAAGGATTACTGAAGGAGGATAAGGAAATGAATGAGAAGCTGGATGCATTTTTTGCCTGTGTCTTCACTGTGGAAGATGAGAAGTATTTACCCACTCCAGAACCGATAATTTTGGAAGGGGTGTTGAAGGACCTGAGTCAGATTGAGGTGACAAGATAGGAGGTCCTACAACTGATAAGACAAATTAAAAACTAATGTCACCAGGCCCGGATGGTATACATTCAAGAGTTCTGAAAGAACTCAAAGGTGAACTTGTGGATCTCCTGACAAAAATATGTAATCTTTCATTGAAATCTGCCTCCGTTCCTGAGGACTGGAAGGTAGCAAATGTCACCCCCATCTTTAAAAAGGGTTCCAGAGGAGATCTGGAAAACTACAGGACACTGAGTCTGACTTCGATACCGGGAAAGTTGGTAGAAACTATTATCAAAGACAGAATGAGTAGGCACATTGATGAACACAAGGGTTCTGTAAGGGAAGATCTTGTCTCAATAACCTGTTACAGTTTTTTGAGGGGGTGAACAAACATGTGGACAAAGGGGACCCAATAGATATTGTTTACTTTGACTTCCAAAAAGGCTTTGATAAAGTTCCTCATCATAGGCTCATTAGTAAGCTTGAGAGTCATGGAGTAAAAGGACAAGTCCTCTTGTGGATCAAAAACTGGCTAGTTAATAGGAAACAGAGAGTGAATATAAATGGGCACTTTTCACAGTGGAAGATGGTAAGCAGTGGGGTGCCGCAGGGCTCAGTACTGGGTCCCATGCTCTTTAACTTGTTCATAAATGATTTGGAGTTGGGAGTAAGCAGTGAAGTGGCCAAGTTTGCAGATGACACTAAATTGTTCAGGGTGGTGAGAATCAGAGAGGATTGTGAGGCACTCCAAAGGGATCTGCTGAGGCTGGGTGAGTGGGTGTCAATGTGGCAGAGGAGGTTCAATGTGGTCAAGTGCAAAGCAATGCACATTGGGCCAAAAATTCTAGCTATAAATGCAAGTTGATGGGGTGTGAACTGGCAGAGACTGACCAAGAGAAAGATCTTGGGGTTGTGGTGGGTAACTCACCGAAAATGTCAAGACAGTGTACGATTGCAATAAAAAAACCAATGCCATGCTGGGAATTATTAGGAAGGGAACAATTAGGAAGGAAAATAAATCAGCCAGTATCACAATGCCCTTGTATAAATCGATGGTGCGATCTCATTTGGAATACTGCGTACAATTCTGATCACTGCACCTCAAAAAAGATATTATAGCATAGGAAAAAGTACAGAAAAGGGCAACTAGAATGACTAAAAGGTTGGAACACTTTCCCTACAAAGAAAGGTTAAAATGCTTGGGGCTCTTTAGCTTGGAAAAACGTCAACTGCGGGGTGACATGATAGAGATTATGCATGGGATGGAGAAGGTGGAGAAAGGTGTCCTTTTCTCCCTTTCTCACAATACAAGAACTTGTGGGCATTCAATGAAATTGCTGAGCAGTCGGGTTAGAACGGATAAAAGGAAGTACTTCTTCACCCAAAGGGTGATTAACATGTGGAATTCTGCCACAGGAGGTGGTGGCAGCTACAAGCATAGCCAGCTTTAAAAGGGGACTGGATAAATATATGGAGCAGCGGTCCACCAGTGGCTATTAGCCACAGCGTATTGTTGGAACTCTCTGTCTGGGACAGTGATGTTCTGTATTCTTGGTGCTTGTGGTGGGGGGGCACAGCGGAAGGGCTTCTAGTCCCACTGGTGGCCCTCCTGATGGCACTTGGGGTTTTTTTTGTGACCACTGTGTGACAGAGTGTTGGACTGAATGGGCCATTGGCCTGATCCAACATAGCTTCTCTTATGTTCTTGTCATCTCTTTTCTAAACTGAAAATTCCTAGACTCTTCAGTCTATCCTCAAAGGAAAGGTGCTCTAATCATCATGGTTGCCCTGCTCAGTACTTTTTCCAGCTCTGCGATGTCCTTTTTCAGATACAAGGACCAGAACTGTACACAGTATTTCAAATTTATTTATTTCGACTTTTAGCCCACTCTTCCCATAGAACAGGTTCAGGGCGGGTTACATCATAAAAACAATCAACAGTAAAAAACCAATTTAAAATATATAAAATCTAAAATTACAGAAAACAATAGGTACTAAAATGAGGCAGCAGCATATACAGGGGCGTTACAATATTGGCTGTTTTATTTTTAGTCTCTTTCCTAATAATTCCTAACAGGGTTTGCCTTTTTCACACTGCTGTAGCACACTGGGTTGACACTTTCACAGAGCTATCCACTATGATCCCAAGATCTTTTCCCCCTTCAGTCTCACAAGTTCTGACCCCATTAGCCTATATTTGAAGTTGTAATTGTTTGTCCCAACATCCATCACTTTACACTTACCAATACTGAATTTCATTTGCCACATTGGCACCCAGTCACCCAGTTTGTGGAGGTCCTCTTGGAGCTCTCCAGTCAGCCACGGTTTCACCATCCTGAATAATTTGGTGTCAGTCGCAAACCTGGCCACTACACTACTCATTCCCAGTCCAAGATCATCGATTTATTAAATAGCACCAGCCCCCAATACACATTCTTGTGAGACCCTACTGCTTACTTCCCTCCATTGTGAGCTGTCTGTTGATTCCTACTCTTTCCTTTCTGTTATTTAACCAGTTTTTAATCCATAAGAGAACCCATCCTCTTATCCCATGACTGCTAAGTTTACTCAAAAGTCTTTGCTAAGGCACCCTGTTAAAAACCTTTTGAAAGTCCAGATAATATAATGCCTACTGGGTCACAGCTGTCTACATGCTTGCTCACTCTGTCAAAGAATTCCCAAAGGTTGGTAAGGCAGGACTTCCCTTTGAAGAAGCCATGCTGATTTTCCCTCAGCAAACCAACTCTCTATGTCCCTAACAATTCTGTCTTTAATTAGCACTTAGCTATGGCTCATCAAAAACAAGGCATGAGCCCCACCCTCAAAACATTTAAGTGATTTTCTTGCATCACTATCCAAGTGTTCCCAACACCCTCAACATCTTGCTGAGTAGGAGCATTATGTTATATACCAGACAGAATAAAATGGCAGGAGTAGACCATGTATAAGGTGTGTGTGTGTGTGTGTGTGTGTAAAGAAAGAATAGTGGTAAATACAAAAAAGGTGTGTTTTTTTAACATAGTAAAGCCATGTTCAATTATCTATACCATTCCAAAGATATAATCCCATTTCATCATTGCAATGATACAGGACAGGAAGTTAGGAGACACTAAACCACTGAGCATGCGTATATATCAATACTAACTATATGGGGGCAGAAAGGAATACAATAAATATTTCTGGGGGTGCAAACTATTAAAACTGAAGATGGTGTCAAATGGCAGTAATCACACAGCCAAGCATGTGGATAACTGTGAGCGCCTATGTTTTTAGAACCCAAAATCAAATGAAATGTTTTTAGAACCCAAAATCAAATGAAACAGCTCTCATGTTTTACTTGATGATCAATCAGGGAGGGCATAACATGAATAAATAGGTTTAGTAATAAAAACATAACTGCAACAGAGCTCCTAGGATGAAGCATCAGGGAACGCCTTGACCCTGTGGCTTGTTCGTTGGCATTCCAGGACATTTTGTTGGAACCTGTGTGAAACAGGATGCTGGACTAGATGGGCCACTGATCTGATTCAACATGGTGCCTCTCATGTTCTTAAGATAACTCTTGCTTCTCCCATTTGCCCTTCCATTCATTTTCTCCCCCATTGCTAATTGTAAACTCCTCAGAACCGGGAACAATATTTTCTGCTTATATTACTCTAAAATGGCATGTATAAGAATGGCGTATCAACTAAAACTATCAACAACAGTCATTACACACTTTAAAAACTTGAGAAAATCAACAAGATGTATGGATTTCTGATGGAATCCTTTATCTATTCTAGTTGTGGCCAAAACATCAAGTAGAGATCACGGAAACAAAAGTGAACTCTGAAGGCAAACAGCTCAGGAGACTCAACTCAAGGCAAAAAACTAAAGAAATATCGCAGTATTTATTTTGCAAGGTACAAAGCTCTACTACATTTATCGGCATCCAGATGTTAAGAGGTCAACCATGTAATGTTTCTTTGCAGTGAAAATATTAATGTCTTTAAGGTATCCCCTATTAAGATATCCCCTATTAAAATTTAACATGCACATTTTCCCCTTGCACACTTATGAGTTAAAAGCTTCTACAAATCCAGAATTTCTCTTTAATAACTCCCCAGATCTTATTGGCATGTTCCATGCAAACTGGGTGGTGGGGATTATTGACTTGTACTCAATCTAAATATAGAAGCATAAACTGCCCAGCTTTTTATTGCCAGCAGCAGAGTTTACTAATGTAGTCCCCAGCTGGAAAGGAAAAGCAAATTGATTTATTCTCAGTCTCTCCCTTTAAAGCATGTACAAGTATCTCTACATTTTTATATTACTCTCCAGACAAATTACCCTAGATTTTTATTTGATTCCACTTCCAAATTGTCCGGTGGGGTTTCTCTGCAGAAGCTGAGGATAATAAAATGTGGTGTTTTAAAGAGCTGTCAGTTAAAATTACAGACAACTAAAAATTCAGTCCATCTGTTCAACACACATTGAGATCTTCTGCAGCACTCGCAAAGATCCACACAGACCGAATCATTGCACAGAAGGGAAGGAGGGGAATGTCTCAAACACTGAAGCAAAGCACCACTAAATTCATTAAAAGCTAGCATTACATGTCTCCTTGTTTCAACAAAGTTCATTCCCATTTAGAAACTGTAGACTGCTTATACAATAATTGCTCTTGCAAATACCACTGTTCTTCAATGTAAAGTATACTGCAATTGTACGTTAAAGTTTGTGACTGAATTATTTTAGCTTTTCAACAAAAGCCTAGGGATATTTGTATGGCTACTGTGGGAAGATGTACTCTCCTTGAGTAGTTTTGTCTGCTGGATAGCTGCAGTCATGACTTTTTAGACCTATATATTCAAGCCTTGACCTCTCCCCCCCCCCCAATTTCATCCACAGTTTTAAAGAAATGTAAGAAACAAAAAGGCATTTAATACAAATGAACAGCAGCTAAGGGTGGAATCAGGGCAGGGTGCTGATGCTGGAACTCTGCACCTACAGTATGAGGGAAGAAGCAGCGCTCCCCCTCTGGAAAGAAAATACACTCATGGAGAAACATCTGCCTGTATCCAGCCACACAAAACTTGCCCAATGTTCAGAGCAGGAGTCACCCAATGCGGTGCCCGCCAACATCCTTTTCTGGCCTGCTTACTTCCAGGGTGGCTTGATTCCACCCCTAGCTGGCTGGCTGTTGTTGGCCTTAGAGCACCTCACTCCCTAACTTTTAGTGGTCGGTTCCACCTCTGGTGGCAGCCATTTTATGGTTGCACCCACCACCCTGTGTCAGATTCCAAAGGTGCTTGCAGGTTCAAAAAGGATGAGGACCCCTGCTTTAGAATGATTCATAGTAATGACCATGACGCTGTTGTTTCCTCTGATAATAACAGCTGGGATCCTATGAATAAGTTCCAGATATGCTAGAAAGTCTCTGCAACAGCGTGCTTCTTCCATCCCTGGCTCCCACCTGGTGGAACTCTCTGCCAAATAACATCTGCACCCTGTGAGACCTTGTGCAGTTCTGCAGGGTATGTAAGCCAGAGATGTTCTGCTAGGCTTTTGGTTGAGGAAAGCAATGGGTTCCACCTTATCTAGCACTTCTTTCCCCTCACCCACCCGGCTTTTTCTCACTTACTATGAGACAATAATAGAAATTGTAAATTTGGTTTGGCATCATCTGGTGTAGCTATTTTAACTTTTTTGGCTTTTAATTTGTATTGTCTTCTGCTGTTAACCGCTCTGAGCTTTTATTTTGTATAGTCTTCTGATGTTAACTGCTCTGAGCTCTGTGAACTCAGAGAAGGATGGTAAACAAATTATAAATAAATTATAAATAAATAAAACTTTCATTTGTATAGGATCAGTGGTTTTTGATGGACTCTTCAGCAAACAAGTTTTAGCTGATGAGAATCTTGCTCCTTGGCAAAGACATGGAACTCGTTCATACAATCCAAGCTAACATGTTTTAGGACTGATACCTACCATGTCAATCTTTTGTTAAGTACCATACATTCCCCCTCCTAAATGCACACCGTAATGTGGTAAGGGGGTTTGTGTGTGTCAGCAAAGGTGAGAACAACACCGTAAGGAGTTTAAACTCTCTCAATAGGCTAAACTCCTAGCAGATTCACTCAATGCAAAATAGTCACAGCTAAGACTCCAGACTAAGATGTATCCACCTCCTTCAGGAATGAACAGCCACGTCAGCAGAAGAGAACGGACAACTCCAATGGTGAGAGGGGCAACAGAATCCTTGGAAGTGTTGCTACTGGGTGGCAGCAGCAGTAGTGGCAGATGACACTGGGAGAGGTTCCCTCATAGACCATAGCAACGCCACTTTAGTTAAACCTGGTTAGTGCTGTGCAGAAGAAGGTAAACCACTTCTGATCATTTCTTGCCTTGAAAACCCTATGATGACACAATCCAAAATGAAAAAAAGTGATAGTGATGGAAGACGGAACCCCCAGGTCAGATAGCACTCAACCAGCACGTGGGGGATCTGTTTTGGAGGTCATTAATTTATAAGGTCACCATAAGTTGGAAGTGATTTGACAGCACTTATACACACACACACACACAGAGTGTCCATTGTTGTACAATTTATTTTTTCATACAATAAGAAATAAGGATTTTTTTATATCCAGCAAGGAGGCTGTTTATATACATACATATATAGCTTCCATCTGCTGATGTACAGAAGCTCTCCATGGGCTTAAGTCTCTTCCGCTGACAGAAATCTTTTGCCAGAGGAAAACTCTGCTATCCACAAAACAGAATACAGCCCACATAAAATATAAACCAATATTAATATTTTAAATCTTAGGAGGGGAAAGCACAGAAATAAGGGGGGGGGGGACCCAAACAAGCCAGCAAAATCACATTATTACCACTGGCAAAAACAAATGTTCCACGTTTTATAAAAACTCTGCTCAACACAGAGTGGAAATATTTTTATGTAGAGATTGGCCTATTTTTTGTTTATGGAAATCTGCAAAACTGCTGTCTCAACAACAAACTAGAAACCTCTGAACAAAGGTCTTTACATCTTTTGGTGCCCTCTTCTGAAGAAAGCAGAATTGGACCAGTGGGAGTCTCCATTTCCCTGCTGTGCTCTACACTATTGCAAGATACTGCAGAAGCAGTAGCCAAGGCCAGCCAAGACTGGCACCCTAGGTAAGGCTAACTTCTGGTGCCGCCCCCACCCCCCATCATAACTGATAATGCCACAAAGTAACATTGGGGGCACCCAATTCATCAGCCCCAGAAGGCCAGCGCCCTAGGCAATTGCCTAGTTTGCCTAGTGGCAGGGCCAGCCCTGAGAGTAGCAGATGTTCAGAGCTAATTCTGCTGGGTCTTCAAAACAGCACAACCACAGTGTGATCTCATTCTCCCATTTTTGCTTTACTAATCCCCTACTGTGCACTCACACATTTAAGATCTCCATGCATAAAAGGTGTTAAAACGAAGAAAGAATTAACATTTTTAACCATGCTGATAAAAAAACATTACGTAATAGATGAAACATGTAAAGCAATAAATAATTCATGTTGTGAGCTTGAATACAGGAACCCTTATAGGTCTGGCTCATTATGAAATACAACATACAAACAGTATTTTTACTTTAATGTTTTCATCCATCTTTTCCCTCCATAAAAGTTCCAAAGTGTCTTTCATTGAGTGAACACCCAGGAAAAAATCCCAGGTAGCGACATAGGTAATAAAATAAAAAATGATATTAAACTCCTGTGAAAGCTTTCCTGACTTTCCTGACTTTCTTTGAAAGTCCAGATAAGATGTTCCAAATTACTACTGACATAAAGTGCCTTCTTTTTGAGCATAATAGTAGACACAAAGCAAAGGTTCTGCTCTTCCAAACCAGAGAGCGTTCTAACCCTTATCCACAATTGTTCTCTGGGTGAGAAGCATACATGATATTAAACTATTATATTGCAGTGGGAACTGGATATAGCTGAAATGTAAGATCTCCCTCTTATTGGTCTCATATTCACACAAACACACAAAAATCAAACAAAAAAATACGTAGGACTACATCAAAATCTGTAATATTTATTACAGAACTAGGCACTAATTTCCCTACCCACCCCAGGACACCTTTTAATGAAAATTTCTCATCAGACAACTATTCGGTTAATGATGCATCTCAGTCCAACCCACTTAATTTTCAAAAAAACAGGCAAATTGAAAGACTATTAGTGTGTTGGACTAGGATCTTGGAGATGGAAGATTCAAGTCTCCACTCTGCCATGGAAGCTTACTAGGTGACTGAAGGCTATTACACACACTCAGCCTAACCTACCTGACAGGGTTGTTGTGATGATAAACTGGAGGGGAAGAGAATGTTGTAAGCCAGGCATGTCCAACTTCGAACACGTCATGATCTATTTTTTCCGAAAAAAAGTGCTGGTGATCTACCACCATGAAAATTAAGTTTCAAATTAGTTTCGAATTAGATTTTAACCCACCAAAGCTGAGTTTCACCGCCCCCCCCATTAACAATGCACCTTCTGTCATTTACTGGTAAGCACAATAAGCAAAAACAAAACAGACAAAGATCCAGAAAGAACTGCAAACAGTTTTTCTTAAATTTTTATTGTTATAACTTTAACTTTTATTGAGTAATTTGTGTTAAATGTAGGTCAAGTATTGATCCAGGCTGATCTTGCACAATTTTTAAAACTTCGCTCTTGCTAATTAGCGAGACATCTGAGCCTGCATTTCATCCACCAGCTTTTTGAAGTTGGGTGAATCAGAATTAAAACACAATTACATCATTGTGTTTTAATTCTGATGTACAGTATCTTAACCTATTTACTGTTTCTTAACCTGTTTTTATATGCCATTAAAGGTTGATTGATTGATTGATTGAAGTTGGGTGAATATTTTGTGAGGGTCAATCTCAGGGAATCCTGGAGATGTTCATCTGTCATGTTGGAACGCTGTGTACTCTTTAGGGTTGCCAAGTCCAATTGAAGAAATAGCTGGGGACTTTGGGGGTGGAGCCAGGAGACTTTGGGGGTGGAGCCAGGAGATGTTAGGGGTGGAGCCAATATCAAGGCTGTGACAAGCGCCGCAGCCACAGGTTCCCGCGCCGCAGCTGCACTAGCAGCTGTCCCTCCCTCCTCCTCCCGCTCGTCCTCCCCGCCCCTCCGCGGCCGCCTGAGGCTGGAGGCCTGGGTGAAGCAGGGCGGTGGCGCGGGCATGGAGAGCAGGGCCGGGGGCTCGGGCCCTCCTCCTCGGCCTCCGGCACTGCCGCGCTGGTGCTGGCGGGGTCTGGGCTGCACCCCTCCAAGAGCTCCCTCACCGCCCTGGGCCGCGCCTGGCTCCGCCGCCTCCGCTGCTCCGGCGCGCCCGATCTCCTCGCCGGGCTCCTGCTGCCCCTCTGCTGCGCCAACGCCGCCAGCGAGGCCCTCGGCCGACAGCTCCTCCACCACCGCCTCCTCCTGCTGCTGGGTGCCGGCGGGCCCGCCCGCCTACGGCTTCACTGGGCGGGGAGAGGGCGGCAGCGGCTCGCCATTTCCCCCCCTCCCCCCGCTTCCGTTTTGGGGGGGAGCGGGGGAAGAGGGTGGAAATCCTGGGGTCCCCCGCCAGGGCGGGAAGGTTGGGACCCCTAGTACTCTTTGTCATTTTCAGATGGGAAAATGCAGATTCACACAAAAAAGTTGAACCAAAACAGGAGTGTACAGCTTCACTGCATCTTCTCAAATTGGGAAATTTGTCTCTAGGCACTAGCTTCCAAAACGATTCTTGCTCAGCACGAGTCTTGAGAAAAATGTCATTTTTAAGGGTTACTATTTCGTTTTCAAGAGATGCCTTGTTCAATGAGTAATTTTTACTGATAGCAGCTGCAGTTTCCTTATTGTCCATATCTGCTTTGAATGGGCATGACAAGTTCTCCACACTTTTTCAATTCTTTGGAAGTCACAGAATCTTTTTTCAAATACCTGGATAACAGAGCAGATTTCTGTCACATACTTCTCGTTCTGAAAAACAAAATTTGGATATTGTCACAGATGGTCCTGCATATTAGACAAATGATCAAAAGTGTTGTTTGTGAGGTCAGTCATCACTAGCTCAAATTTGCTCTTGTAGGATGAAACTGTATTCATCATCTTGCCAATGAATTTGTTTTTTACCTTGGAGTTCAATGTTCATATCACTTAGTTCGCCTGTAAAGTCAGTGAGAAATGCCAGATCACATAACCACTCCTCATCTTCCAACTCTGCTTTGTCATCTCCCCTCTCCTTCAAAAACCTTCTTATTTCATTCAGCAAATCACGAAATCTTTGCAGAAATTTGTGCCTACTTAGCCACCTTACATCTGTGTACAAAATGATTTCTGCTGCCCCTTCATCAAGAGTAAGATTGAAAAGCCGTTGATCTTCCACAAACTGAATTTACAATTTTTAAAGTGATGTCCATGACAGTCTTTGTATTGAGTCTCTTGCTTGCCAAAACTTGCTGGTGAATGATGCAGTGGAAAGAAAGGAAATCTGGAAAGTCGTCATGCTGTCTACAGAGGCCTATGAAACTGTTAACCTCACCTGTCATTGCTCCTGCTCCATCAGTAGTGATGGAAACAAGTTTATGCAATGGAAAATTACACTTTGTCACAAAAGAATGGAAAGAGCTGAATATTTCCTGACCGGTAGTTCTCCCTTATAAAGAAATCATTCCAAGTAGTTCTTCCTTAACACTGAAGTCTTCAAAAACCATCCTGATAAGAGACATAGCCCAGTTACTAGTCTTTATGTCTGTAGATTCATCCAGTTGGAGTGAGAAAGCAACACAAACTGAAACATCCTCCAACAACTGTTCACACATCTTTTCTATTCGCTGCACAACGGTGTTTCTTGACAATTGTACATCTTGAACAGCGGCTATGATCTCTTTCTTATTCTTAAAGCCTTCAAAAAGATTGTCTGCTGCTTCAAGAAAACAATCTTTTACAAATTCTCCTTCATTGAAAGGTTTGCATTTCTTTGCGACCTTGAAGAATGCCATGCTTGCATTGACCGAATGTGACCTTGGCTTCGCCATCAACTGTTGCTTTGCAGCCAATTTAGATCAACTGTTGCTTTGCAGCCAAGTTCTTTGAGCTTCAGTTTACGAATTTCACTTTTGGGTGGAAAATCAGCATCAAACATTGCTATGCAGAGCCTTATAATGATGCTCCAGATTACCCTTTTTGGGCAAGGATACAGCAGTGTTACAAAGTAGACAACAACACTTGTCTTTCACCATGATGAAGTAGTCCATTTCCCATTCATCATGAAAGTGGTAGGTTTTGCTCTTCCTTGGAACACTCATCTTTGTTATACTGGGGTGGCTGTGGTGCTAAGTTAACACTGGCTGAATCTGGTCCAAAGCTGTCACTATCCCAAAGTATTAAAGATCAAGAGGAACTGAAGACCTCTGGGTGACGCCAAAACCACACATGCAGTTCTAAAAGTAAAAATAAGAATTCATCATACTGGCATCAATAATCAAATACCACCACACCAAACAATCATCAAAAACCCCCAAACACCTGTCCAGCAAACCATGAGACCAAGTGGGGCTGGTGATCTACCTCTGACCCCTCCGCGATCTACCTGTTGGACATACCTGTTGTAAGCCATTTTGGGTACCCATTGTGGAGAAAGATAGGATACAAGTGAAGTAGATAAATAAAATAATCTAACCACCAGGTCACATCTCCAAATACAAAAACGCATACTGTACATCTTTTATTGCACTAAGACCATAAAGTTAAAAGATTTACTTCCAAAAAAATTTAGATTTGCTCATTCTGCTAACACACACATGCCTAACAAAGCAAAAGTCAGCATGTATACATGCATACACTGTGAAAGGACTAGAATGTTTCATGTTTGCCATTACTAGCCAGGATGAAGTCAGCATTTGAGATCAGAAAGCACAACCCATCGTCCCCATTTAAAGTAATCTGTATAATCTAAACTGCATCTAACATGTGATTAAAACTATTAACATTAACTAAGTTGCTGCACTTCAGACTTTCCTCCCCTGTGGTTCAAGACTGAAACATGTGTTGATGTAAAGAGTTTCTCAGGGCCAAATGACCCAGTGGGCTACCTGCCAAACATTTCTGGCACCAAGGAAAGCCATTATGAATTGAGGTGGCAATGGTATTGGGGAGGACCTCATTGCTCTTCCTTCTTTGGATCTCCCTCTCATTCACAGACTTTAGAAGACATAAAATATATAATAGCTCTCCTGGGAGTGTCCATGAAAGATGCAAGGCAAAAAAACAGCAGGTGCAGTTCAGACCGGCAAGATCCTTTTATCCCACTGCCTGTCAGAGATGCAGAGGGAGACCTGCTCTATATAATCATTAACATTCACAAAAGATTAACTACACAATACGCCTGGTTAAGCCAGCTTCTGAGGTTTCAAAGTATTATGTTTGTAATGTTAGCAACTTGCTTGGGGTTTGCTAACAACAACAACAAAAATGTAATTTAAGTGTTTCTAGGTCTTTCACGTGACACTTCAAAATGTATGTCATTATAAGCAAATCAAATGATGAAGAATCGTACAGATGTAATAAACACACAAAAAGGTGGATTTATTATTATTTTTTAAATGGTTAGCTTGGGATGTATAGGAGAATTAAGCTGCCTTCCATGGCATCAGCAAGAAACATGTGGAAACATCTGAAACTACTGGCAGAGTTACCAGCATTAGGGTTTGTAGAATCTTTCGGGCTCAAGTGCTGTGTTCTACTGGAGAAAGTTTTTCTTCCAGACGTTTCGTTCTCAGCTGCGAACATCCTCAGTGGCGTTGCAGCTGGAGCAGGCGCTCTGACCTTCTTGGCTGCTGTGCATTGAGTGAGGCCAGGGCTGCTGGAGAGCTGCTATTTCTAGGCTGGAGGGGGTGTGTTGAGAGGGCAATTGGTTTGTGGATGTGCCCATTGTTTGTGCCCATTGTTCAGATGTAGCTGAACATGCACTTCAAGAAGAAGACCACGTCTTCCACTTTGAAAGAACTGAAGTCCTTTCTACGGTCTCACATTATCATACCCGCCTGAACAGAGAAGCTATTGAGATTTATAAATACCAACACAACTTTAACAGAAAGGAAGAAGGCATTTCCATCCACCAATCTTGGTTTCCAGCTCTGCAAAACGCCCTACAGACTATAAATTGCAGAAAGTCACAGAACAACCAGCACATTCCACAGAACAATCAGCACAGTCAACAACCATCTTCCTTATCTTCACACCCCTTCCAACCCTCCCAGCAATTAACACAGAACAATGGTTACATTCAACAGCCAGTTTCCTTATCACTTCCCTTCCAGGAAGCCCCACCAAACAATGGGCACATCCACAAACCAATTGCCCTCTCAACACCCCCCCCTCCAGCCTAGAAATAGCAGCTCTCCAGCAGCCCTGGCCTCACTCAATGCACAGCAGCCAAAAAGGTCAGAGCACCTGCTCTGGCTGCAACGCCATTGAGGATGTTCTCCGCAGCTGAGAATGAAACGTCTGAAAGAAAAACTTTCTCCAGTAGAACATGGCACTTGAGCCCGAAAGATTCTACAAACCCTAATGATGTTGCCAGCCGTGAAAACCTGAAATCTTTGATAGAGTTACCAGCAATAAAATATGTAAAACATCTGCAATGACTAGCACAATTACTAGCAATAAAATATAGTTAAATATCACACAGGCCAGAAAAACATCAGCAAAGACTAGATGTTATTTTTACTAACCAGACCCTTGTAAGAATACTATAAATACAACATATTCAAGGAACAAACAACAGTCATGGATACTCAAAAGATATTTGATGAAAGGCCTATATCCAACCTTAGAGCCCCGTGGCGCAGAGTGTTAAAGCTGCAGTACTGCAGTCCTAAACTCTGCTCACGACCTGAGTTCGATCCCCGGTGGATGCTGCATTTTCAGGTAGCCGACTCGACCTTCTGAGGTCGGTAAAATGAGTACCCAGCTTGCTGGGTGGAAAGCGTAGATGACTGGAGAAGGCAATGGCAAACCACCCCGTAAAAAGTCTGCCATGAAAACATTGTAAAAGCAATGTCACCCCAGAGTTGGAAATGACTGGTACTTGCACAGAGGACCTTTCCTTTCCTATATCCAACCACTCAGTTCCAAAGACATACGGACACTTAAGGCTTATGGCAGGACAGTGATTTCCATCAGTCTCCCCTCCCTATCCATTGCAGAACCCCATTTTTGCCTCAATGGGGTTCCTGAGGGCCTCCCATTCACCTCCTCCCTGGCTTCAGGAACTCAGCAGGCTGAAGCAGAAATGCCCCACTGCAGGTTGCTGGATACATGTCATTATCTCATTTCAAAAGGCACTCTCTCAAAAACATTTAAGAACATAAGAGAAGCCATGTTGGATTAGGCCAATGGCCCATCCAGTCCAACACTCTGTGTCACACAGTGGCCAATATATGTGTGCATATGTATATATACACACAAACACACCCATACATACAATTACACAAACACACACACACACATATATATACACACACTGTGGCTAATAGCCACTGATGGACCTCTGCTCCATATGTTTATCCAATCCCCCCTTGGAGCTGGCTATGCTTGTAGCCGCCACCACCTCCTGTGGCAGTGAATTTCACATGTTAATCACCCTTTGGATGAAGAAGTACTTCCTTTTATCCGTTTTAACCTGACTGCTCAGCAATTTCATTGAATGCCCATGAGTTCTTGTATTGTGAGAAAGGGAGAAAAATGCTTCTTTCTCTAATTTCTCCATCCCATGCATAATCTTGTAAACTTCTATCATGTCACCCCGCAGTCGACGTTTCTCCAAGCTAAAGAGCCACAAGCGTTTTAACCTTTCTTCATAGGAAAAGTGTTCCAAACCTTTAATCATCCTACTTGCCCTTTTCTGCACTTTTTCCAATACTATAATATTCTTTTTGAGGCGCGGTGACCAGAATTGTACACAGTATTCCAAATGAGACCGCACTATCGATTTATACAGGGGCATTATGATACTGGCTGATTTATTTTCAATTCCCTTCCTAATAATTCCCAGCATGGTGTTGGCCTTTTTTATTGCAACTGCACACTGTCTCAACATTTTCAGTGAGTTATCTACCACGACCCCAAGATCTCTCTCTCACACACAATCCTCTCTGGTTTTCACCACCCTGAACAATTTAGTGTCATCTGCAAACTTGGCCACTTTACAAAGTTGTTATTTTCAGTGTTCACCTAAGGAACTCATGCAGGCAGCTGACCCAAGAATCTAAGATCTGACTTCCCAAAGATACAGCCAAGTATTTTCAGTAGCCAATTATACTTTCAAGCTTTGAGAGCCAGTCTGCTGTAGAGGTTAAGTGCACGGATTCTTATCTGGGAGAACCGGGTTTGATTCCCCACTCCTCCACTTACAGCTGCTGGAATGGCCTTGGGTTAGTCATAGCTCTCACAGGGTTTGTCTTTGAAAGGGCAGCTTCTGGGAGAGCTCTCTCAGCCCCAACTACCTCACAGGGTGTCTGTTGCGGGGGGAGAAGATATAGGAGATTGTAAACCGCTCTGAGTCTCTGATTCAGAGAGAAGGGCGGAGTATAAATCTGAAGTCTTCTTCTTCAAGCCAACAGATAAAAAATGAATTTAGAATCCATTTAACATACTTAAAGAGAGCATATAAAACACAACTATTTAGTAGTACCTGTTCATACTGAAAATCCTTATAAAAGAGGTAAAGAAAGAACTCTAGCAAATACACCCAAAGGTTACTTCCTTGCATTCCACAGAATGCATAAAATGTTTTATAAAGGGAAGGGTTGTGTTTACTGCACATATTTTTTTCCTACTAAACTGTCTTCTAATTTTTATAATCTGGTTTTTGCATTGTTTATGGTGAATCAAACACATTTTTATTGCACTGTTTACTACTTTTGCAATCTGCCTTGAGTCTCTGCAAGAAAGGCAGACCACAAACAGACTAAATAGAATGTCAGACTAATATCTGAGACCCCCATATTTGAATGTCCACTCAACCGCGGAAGAATGCTGGGTGACCTTGGGCCAGTCAAACACATCCAGCTTAGCCTATTTCACAGGGTTGTTGTGAGGATAAAATTATGAAGAAGAGCATGTCATGAACCAATATGGATTCCCACAGGAAAATGTGGTGTAAATGAAGTAAATCTTACTAGATTCCATCATACAGTCTATAAAGAAACAAAAACCAAAGATTATATATTAATAATAACCAGCTGACTCTGACATGGAACTGAATTTTAAAAATACCATCAAATTGTAAGAAATTATACTTAAAGCAAATGCCTTGCTTAAAGCAATACACAATGTCAGGCCACTGGTTGATTTCAATTAGTATGGTCTATGCTGGCTGGCAGCAGCTTTCCTGGAGATCAAGCTTTTCCTTTAGGTGCCAAGGACTGAACCCAGGGCTTTCTTCAAGTAAATCCTGTGCTCTGCTATTTAGCCATGGTTCCTCCCTTGACTGTGCCTACTTCACATATAAACCAGTGGGATTATACAGGGAAGCAAAAGATAAACTGGAGCAAAGGAGGAAAAGTACCTGTGACTCATCAATGCTTCTCCCCTATACTATCTCATGCTTATATCTAAGCTGCATCTGAATTACCTTCCTCGGATCCTGAATAATGAGTGCAAAGTATTTAGGGTAGACCAGCGAAACACTGAAGGAAAGGAACCCTAATGCTGACATTACTGGAAAGGTATGAATGCTTCTGATGTGCTCTTAAGAGTTGTCGCTTTTCAGAGCCAAGCCACACACATAGGATCCCTGACTGGCTATATCATGATGTGAGGGTACAGCAGCCTTATGGTGATGGTAGTGAAAAGGGACAAACAATGTTCAACAGGCATTAACATTTGAGTATCCCAAGCCCTTTTTTGCATTAAAAATGTTCATTTGGAGTACCTGAGGTAAACATGCCAAGAGGAGAGGTTCGGAAACTGCCACTACTACATCTTGTAAGCTAAAAAAGAAAACATATCCAAGAACCATACAAAATTAAGCTGCTACTCTGATTTTAAAAGAGCATTTGACCAGATTGTCCTTGCCACTTTAATAAAAGCTTGTCTGCATCATTGTTTAAGCATATTCATGCCAAGGTGTCAGTTTACCTTGTCAAACCTGTTCCTTCATGGAGAAGGCCATGAACTAGTTGGTGCCAATGAATGGCTGATGGGAAATTGGAGAACTACAGGAATTAGCTCAGTCCATTGCAGAACCAGCTTCTGCAAGGAAACAGGCATCTCAGGTTTCCAACCAGACCACAGAGGATGACGACGCCAGAACTCAACAGGTCAAGCATTCAGTTCCGCTCTCCCTACACCTAAGTGAATCAGAGATGGACCAAGTATAGAAACAACTTCTTAAAACATAAGAGACATCACAGAGTTTGTATAGGCAGCAAGGGAAAGGAGTCAGAATCCAGTGCTTGTAATGACCTAGATGGTGCACACTAGCCAAGTGTCAGATCTCAGAAGCTAAGCAGGGTTGGCCCTGGTTAATATTGGAATGGGAGACCACCAAGGAATTTCAGGGCTGTTGTGCAGAGGAAGACAACAGCAATCAACTCTGAATATCTCTTGCCTTGAAAACTGTATGGGGTCGCCATAAGACAGCTGTGACTTGACGGCACTTTATACGCACATACAATGATCAGGAAGCTTGCTTTAATTAACTTCTTAAAATCCATCAATGTGGTTGTCATGGTGATTGAGCTACAGAACACTCCGTATGACTTTTGAAATGGACAGGCCTTACTATGACCAGAAACTTTAGACTGCTTTGTATTCAGTTATCTCTTGCCAAGGTTTGGTCTGCCTGTCTAATATTTGTTCTGTCACTAAGAGAGAGAACAACATTTGTTGCTAGAGAGCCAGTGTAGTCCTGAAGACACATACCTCAACCCTAGGAGCAGCATTTGGGAGATCAGTAGGCTGCAGTAGGAGAAGACTGGCAGGAAAGTTCTGTTCTGCTGCCGGAAGTGGCTGATCCAAACCAAACTCTGGATCCAACCCTGATGCAACAGTGTACACCAAACAAAATGTGCCACAATGCAACCACCCACCTAGGAAGCAGGACTTTTGAACCACAGATGAAGCCTATGAATTTACTACAAGCAAACTATGCCTAGACATTTTGACTCAGCAGAAGCTTGTGTCTGAAGAAGAATAAGATGATGATGATATTGGATTTATAACCCACCCTCCACTCTGAATCTCAGAGTCTCAGAGCAGCTCACAATCTCCTTTACCTTCCTCCCCCACAACAGACACCCTGTGAGGTGGGTGGGGCTGAGAGGACTCTCATAGCAGCTGCCCTTTCAAGGACAACCTCTGCCAGAACTATGGCTGATCCAAGGCCATTCCAGCAGGTGCAAGTGGAGGAGTGGGGAATCAAACCCAGTTCTCCCAGATAAGAGTCCACACACTTAACCACTATACCAAACTGGCTCTCTCAACTGAAGAGTTGTCAAGGGCCAAATATCAGTGCATGAAAGGCAATGACAGGGAACAGGAGAGATGTCTGTTTGGCAAGGGGGGATCCTCTTTTTAACCACAAGCTAGATGTCTCCCACATTCATGCAATGCACAAAGAAAAGTTCTTCTCAATGAGTGGCATCATGCAAACAGCAGGTTGTTTATTCAAGGTAGATACAATGCCTCCCATACTTCCAGCTATTTGTCTTTGGTGCAAGAGCCAAACATTTTGTGATGACAACGTAAACAGACCTGCCTTGAATGAGCCTCTGAAAAAGATTAGCCCTTGAAACAGGAACACAGAGATGAAAACCTGCTGTTATAGTCTTATAGAAGCCTTCTGAGAGGCTATTATAAAGTGGGAAATAACAATTTTCTGCTTAAATGAGGTGTTGCAAAAACCAAATGAATGAGTAGTAGTTTGGCTACTCTACCACTACTGAATATTTTATGTGGCTATTATGTGTCTATCATCACTACAGCTGTTCTTTTGAATTGGCCAATTTATGCTGAAATGCAAGGTGGAGGATGACAGCCATGTGATGAACAGCATTCGTTTGTTCTGTCATCTTTTATACAAGCAGTGTGCTTTTAAGTGTCCTTTGAAAATTGGTCTATAAGGCTGGCTTATAGAAGAAGGGGAAGTGCAGAACTTCCCAGTTCTCGTCTGAAGCAAAACCCACTGATCCACCCTCAGAAAATCCAAAACAGATTAAGAATGAAAAGTCCATTGTGCTCAGGCAAACTCAATCTCATCAGATTTCAGAAGCTAAGCAGGGCAAACTTTGGCAAATACTTTGGCAAGTGCTTGGATGGGAGACCTCCTTGGAATACCAAGTGTCGGGAAGCAAGGGCAGGCTTCATTCAGCCACCTCCCTGAATATCCTCCAGGTCCCCAGTAGGGGCCAGTCACTAGAGGTCACCATGACTTCCAGGTGCAGACACACATATGCATATTAAACTTAAACATATATAAGTACAAAAATACCCCCCCCCACACACACACACAAAAGCCAGTGTGCTGTAGTGGCTAGAGCCAAGGTCCCCAACCTTTTGGAGCCTACGGGCATTTTTGGAATTCTGATGTAGCAAGATGGGCACAGCCACAAAATGGCTGCTAAAGGAGAGGGAACCAGCTACGAAAAGTTCAGTTAATCTTCAGCCACATAGTGAAGATTCTTGTGCATTGGTGGCAGCTGCTGCCAAAGCAATGTTTAAAAAAAAATCTGCACAGATGACAGAGTTTACTGGGCAGAAGAGTGCCAAATGCCCCACTGTAGGTTATTGTTGCCATCTATTTGACACCAAGATGAAGACCAGCTTGCTCACTTAAAAGAATCCTAGGAAAGCACAGAAACATCTCTAGGCTGTGAAAAGCTTTATATGGCCTCTTACCTCCAGACCAGGTGAAGAACTGGGGGGGGGGGGGGGAGAATGAGTGGATCTAGAACAGTCAGGAAGGCTAGATTTGCATGTAATTACAAATAATGGTTTGTAGCTGCAGGATAAGTGTAGATAATCATCTGGTTTACAGGCTTCCTCCTCTCCTGCACAAGTAGGTAACAAGTGTTTCTGCAGCAAAGTACAGTTTACAATTTGAAGAACAGAAAATAAATTGTAGCTTAAGATCAAACTACAGTTTAACACTGCTTTGGAAGGTAGGGAATAATCTACAGTTTGTGATTCATTTGAAACAACCTACTATGGTTTGTCACAAAAGCAGTTAATTTTCTAGCTGCACATGAAGGGAGGGAATACACAAACCCAAGTATTCCTAAACTCATTCTCATAACAACAAACTGGGATTTCTTGCTACATCTGAAACATGCCTGGCTTAACCTCAGTATAAAAACCAGACGGCAGTTCTGCCTAGAAGGGACTTTGGAACGATCACTAAATTTTGCAGGGAACAGGTAACTTTTTTTAGAATTGCCAAATATTTTTCTTCTTTTCCTCAGTGACAGAGTGAATTACCAAGTATAATAACTGAACGAAAGGAACGCACTTGACCACTATAGTGGGATACGTCTGCAAGGACAGTTTCAAACTGGTTGCTAAAAACAAACGTTCTGATCATTCACAATGGTTACTTTGATGATGTTGAAATCTTCAAAGAGGTTGTCAAGGGAAAGAGCCAAAGCAAACGGTAAAGGGGAAAGCCAAAATTACTCACTGAAGACACACAGTACACAACGTCTCAATTATGTAAAGGCCTCAGAAACAATGCTTAGAGCTTTGGCTCCTCTTGGCAGTGAAGCAACAGAAGGTGCCAAGTTTGACCAGCACCTCACATGACCAGGCCATCAGGTAACCAAGATAAAGTCAGGACGGCAGAATGCAAGATGCTGTTTGTGTGTCTTAGGACAAGTTCCACCTGTTGTAAAATAAGCAGTCTATCATGCACAGTCATAAAAACCACAGAAAAACCTCTCTTTCCCCCCCTACCCCCAATCATGTTTATGCCAACCTGGTGGCCAACTGCAAGAATTTTTTAAAGAAAGTTTATCAGGTGTTATTTGATTACCACAGGATATACATGATTCATCTGCTATTTTTAGTATGATGTAAGTAACCCTAGTACTGGAAAGTACCATCACAATGCAGCCGACTTAAGAAGAAGAAGAAGAAGATATTGGATTTATATCCCGCCCTCCACTCCGAAGAGTCTCAGAGCGGCTCACAATCTCCTTTACCTTCCTCCCCCACAACGGACACCCTGTGAGGTGAGTGGGCTCTCACAGCAGCTGCCCTTTCAAGGACAACCTCTGTGATAGCTATGGCTGACCCAAGGCCATTCCAGCAGGTGCAAGTGGAGGAGTGGGGAATCAAACCCGGTTCTCCCAGATAAGAGTCCACACACTTAACCGCCACACCAAACTGGCTCTCCATGGAGACCCCACAGAGAATTTTGAAGGAAAGAGACATTCAGAGGTGATTTGCCATTACTGGCCTCTAGGCAGAGACCTTGGACTTTCTTGGTGATCTCCTATCCAAGTACAAACCAGGGCCAGCCCTATGTAGCTTCTGAGATCTGATGAGATCAGGCTAACCTTGGCTATCCAGGTCAAAACAAAAGCATCCCTAAGAAAAAGGAATTTATAGTGCCAAAACTGGGCTAGGAATTAGTCTATTATGAAATTAGTCTACTAGGAATTAGTCTATTATGAATGCAAAATCAAGCTCTAAGTCATTTTTTTAAAAGTTTCCTACTTCTTTAAGGGCTGTGGTCAGAAATGACATTGCCATTATGGGTTCTAAAGATGCACAGGGAGGAGGGACATCATACGACAACTCAGATTATTCAAATACAAATCCGTTTTTTTAACTTTATTAAAAATAAGTGCTCAGAGATTTGGAGAAAATATCATTCTCAATAGCTTGGATTTCTGTGGGAGGAAGTTCTCCATGGATTCTTCTCCATCTGATGCCTATCCCCAGTTCTCCCTGATGCTGTTCCTAGGGGTTGCCTTTCTCCCACGAGCAGCATATGGAAGGCATTTGGGGCCGCAGTGGGAGAGAGAGGTGAGAAGGTCACACTCCAAGCACAGAAATCCCTTCCATTCCTGTACATCCAATGAGGAATACAATCCAATGGATAGAATGCAAAATTATTTTGCCTCACCTCTCTATAAGTGAAAATACAATGGTTTATTCTTTAAAAATAGAAGCTGATTGACATAGAGAAGAAGGTCTGGCCTCCAACCTTGCCCTGCCCCCAACACTGTCCTTGATTGTGGCTCTTTTGCTTAAGGACCGTTTTTCTTATCTATATAGTTCAAACATTTCTACATTTGGATCAAAAATCATTAAATGAATATAGGAGTTTCTTCATGTGTTTTTTTCTAGCTGCATTTTGACTTATGTCAACATTTCAGCAGGGGGCAGAAGTTGACTTGGAGCCTGGAAGTGGTTTCTCCAGCAGCTTTATGTCAAGAATTTCAGCATTCATAAAGAGTTTTACATCCTCTAAATGGCAATGGATTCCTTACAGCTGATAACAGGGCTTTTTTTGTAGAAAAAGTCCAGCAGGAACTCATTTGCATATTAGACCACACACCCTTACATCACCATCGGTCCACAAAGGGCTTTTTAAAGAAAAAGCCCAGTAGGGACTCATTTGCATACTAGGCCACACCCCCTAATGCCATCATTGTTTCACACAGAGCTTTTTGTCCAAAAAAGCCCAGCAGGAACTCATTTGCATATAGGTTACACACCCTGATGCCAAGCCAGCCTGAACTGTATTCCTGTGCATTCCTGCTCAAAAAAGTCCTGACAGTGATCATTATAAAACACACACCAGCTCATCAGTTGAAACAGGAAGCCACCACCATTCTAGAATATCATTGCCCACAGTCATGACAATAACAAGGCAAAAATTAACAATCTGACACAAAACAATGTATCAAGAAGGGAGAGCCCTTTGTTGCAGACTCCTATCAGCTTTGCCTTATGTTTCACAGATCCAGAGCCCCATGCATGCACCATTCAGATAAATCTTAGCTACAAATCATGACATTTCAAACAAAAGCCTGAGAGCTAGGATCCTGTGCTTTGAGAAAGCAAACATTTCTTTGCAAGTGTAGAGACAATGCTGAATCCTTCTGAGGCCCACCATATTCTATACCCTTGCCCCTCCCTGCTTAGGGTGGGATAACACAAGAGATTTGGCACGGCAGTATCCTGGCTTTGAAAAAGCGAGTTCTCTTTGATCCGTGTCACGGCATTCACACAGTCCCCACCCTGCTGCCAGGAGAGGCACAGGCTGCACACAAGCAAGAGAAGCATTCAGACTGTTCATTTAGAACAGGTGCATTGCGCAGCTGGGCGTTCAGACAGCCGAGAAAAGCAGCCTACATATGTTTTAGCGGTTTGCTACCAGGAACTAATCCGGTCCCAGCCCATCCTAAGATGAGGCAAATACAGGTGGGACTCGGGGGGGGGGGGGGAGATGTGCATGTGTGATTGTGCAGATTAAATTCAGATGGGAGGCATGGCTAGGTTGGGCCAAATCTCTTGCGTGATCACACCCTTAGATTGACATTCAAGTCAGCTCCCTCTGCAGTGAGCTGGGAAGCCTCAGGAAAGGAGTGGCTCTTTTCTCTATCGTACCACCTACCAGAAGCATCCCTATTTTCTCGTCAAATATTGCCTATGCCCAGGGCTTTTTTCGAGCAGGAATGCACAGGAACACAGTTCTGGCTGGCTTGGTGTCAAGGTGTGTGTCCTAATATGCAAATGAGTTCCTGCTGGTTTTTTATCTACACAAAAGTCCTGTGCAAAACAATAGTGATGTCAGGCATGTGGCATGATATGCAAATGAGTTCCTGCTGTGCTTTTTCTACATAAAAAACCCTGCCTATGCCTAATTTTGCCTATTATAAAGAATAATGCTGAAATTCAGGGCGTCCTGTGCTTTATGAGAACCAGGCTCTTCCCCATCTCCAAGATCCAGGATGGGTGCATGGCATAACAAAGTGATGGAAACCCTAGGCTGCATGTCAAGGCCATGAGCATACCACCAGTCTGTACACACAACAGCATTTTCCTCCACATTCTTCTTCAGCAGCATTGGTTTGATCAAGGCAACAAACTACTCTCATAGCTGCCTGTTAAGATCCTCTTTCCAAGTCCTGCTCTCCATGCCATAGCCCGCAGAAGTGAGGACAATGGCAAACAGAGCCACGGCTCTTTCAGTGACATCTTCACTTTAGAATGCCCTCCCCCATCAGGGCTTGCCTATTGCCTGCTTTACTTTTAGTCGCCAGGCAAAAACATTTATTTCTAACAAGGTTTCTCACTGAGGGATTCCAACTTTTTTTTGGCTGTTTTAAATAATTGCTGCTGATCTGAGAATTGGTTTTATGGATATTATTTTAAGCTCCTGAATGTTACCTCTATGGCTTAATTGTGTTAATTCTTATGTTGTCATTCATATGATTTTATTGCAGTGCTTGTACCTTGTGATCCTCCTTGAGCGGGAAGCATGAACATTTTCTAATTAAACAGATAACATGTGAAGGCAGAGTGTGTTTGCTAGAAAAAAGTAGTTTTCTTGTATTACCTAGAAGATTATGGAAAACATCCACCACACTGCATTCAGATTCTAGGTATGTATATCTCAGGATCATCTCTTTATAACGTACATCACTGCTGGACTCTGGTAATTCACATTCTCTTCTAGTAATTCACATTTCTTCAGAAACAGGGAGATCTTGGCATCCATATGAATGTAGGATTTCCACAGTAACTATTACCTTTCAAGTGCACTGAGGGCTGGCAGGACAGGAAAACTAGAATAGTGCAGTGGTTAAAGTGCCGAACTAGGATCTGCGAGACCCAGGTCTGAATCCACACTCATGTCATGGAAGCCCACTTAGTGACTAAGGACTAGTCACCCACTCTCAGCCTATTCTATCTCACAGTGTTGTGTGAATAAAATGGAGCATAAGAGAATGCTGTGAGCCACTTTGGGATCTCCACTGGGCAGAAAAGTGGGGTATAAATGAAGTAAATAAATCTAAACCAGGGGTGGCCAAACTGCGGCTTGAGAGCCACTTGTGGCTCTTTCACACATATTGTGTGGCTCTCGGAGGTCAAGGAGGAACTCAATGCAGGCTTACTCTCAAGTAAGCATGCTTAGCATTGGGACCTCAGTCAGCCTCTGATCGCTGACCTATAGGTAGGTGGCTATTTCCACCTTGTGTGAAATGGGGAAGGAGGGGAAAATAGGTGGGCTTGCAAGCTCTTCTCCACCACAGATACCTACCATGGAGAAACAGAGTACAAGAGCTGAGGGAGCCACTGGAAGGATGGACAAAATTAAAGAGGGTGGCACAGGGTTCCCCCTTAGATTCATAGCCCTTGTAGGAGCTGTATTTACTAACTTTGGGGTCAGGGCAAAGAGAGATGCATAATGATGCAAACAGTGGTCAATGATTTATATGGTACAAAAAAATAATTCCCTAACCTTTCCCTATGCTGTTTTATGGGGACTATTATTCCCAGCTTTAAAAAAAAACCTCCTTCTAGCAAAATCATGTTGTAAAGTGCATACATATGTATCTTATCTTTCTGCAAAGAACGTATTAAGAGTTTTAATAAAGACGTGTGTGTAAATATTCATTCATGTCTTGTAGTTCTCAAAACATCTGATGTTTATTCTGTGTGGCTCTTAAATTAAGCAAATTTAGCCACCCTTGATCTAAACACGTATGAAGAAGATGATGATATTGGATTTATATCCCACCCTCCACTCCAAATTTCAGTCTCAGAGTGGTTCACAATCTCCTTTATCTTCCTCCCCCACAACAGACACCCTGTAAGGTGGGTGGGGCTGAGAGGACTCTCACAGCAGCTGCCCTTTCAAAGTCAACTCCTGCAAAAGCTCTGGCTGACCCAAGGCCATTCCAGCAGCTGCAAGTGGAGGAGTGGGGAATCAAACCCGGTTCTCCCAGATAAGAGTCAACGCACTTAACCACTACACCAAACTGGCCAAACTTGTGCTCCAGCTTCATCCCAGGTTGAGTTCCAGGTGTAAACCAACATCTGACCAGATAGTCCACATTTCAATGCTACAGAACTGTTGGCTTCTTAATCAAATAACTTTAAACTACTGAACTGTGCTAAAATGGCATGGCACTCTTTTAAAAGGCATTAAATTTAAGAAGTCTGACATACACAGACATGTTAATATCACTTAATTTTCCATAATATGTTTTGCCTCTCAAATGCAATGGATTCCTACTAGAGAGATTCACCTGCTTCCATTTTCTAGTTATAATTCTTGGGTTCCCAGGAGAGCTCAGCCTTTTAAGCCTCACGGTAAGACAGCTGTTCCAAATAAACCCAGCATTAATCCCAGCCTGACCCTTTCCTTCCTTTAACCCAATGACTGCCAAAGGGTCTCAGAACAGCAGGTCTCTTGGCAACTACAGAATAAAGGCTGTTCCTCGAAGCCCCTCCCCGATGCCACCCTAGCAACCATGTCTGCATTATTTGTTTCAACCATGGAAGCCTGAAGGCTGTTTATTTTCCATCTTACTTCTGTGTTTCATGGTAATTAAAATGGTGTTATACCTCATATTAATTAAATCAGCTGACAATGATGGCTTCACAGAGACCACATCAGTTTGCTGAATAATGTCATATCTAGGGATTCCTTTTGGCCAGATGAAAGCATAAGAGAGTTAATAACTTTACTTCCAAAGCCCCAATATCAAGCTGCATGCTGGGTTCAAGAAAATACATTTTCATACACGACAGACAGCACATATTGCAGAGGGTTCAAATGCCTCACTCACCAACAGCTTTGCAAGACAGACCTGTTTTACCTACCCAAACCACAAAGCTGTATTAGAATTAGTTACTGTTTTAAGAAAATCAATTGTTACCAATGCAGACTTAAGAGTCTCATACAATTCAGATTCATATTAGAAACATATTACATTTAGATTAACAAGTAAGTGGATTTGCCATCAGTAAGCCTCTCATTACTCAGTGTCTTTTCCAACAGCTTCTAAAACAGGGGTGGGGAACTTCCGTCCCGATGGCCGTATACAGCCATTGAGGTCAATTGGTGTGGCCCTCAGGGATTGTTGGACAGATACATAGATTGCCATGTGGAAGCCTCCCTGGGGCCTGGCTGGCCAGCGAAGATCGTGGAGCCCAGCTGCGCTGTGCAACAGCCTCCCCAGGGCCAGGCAGGGATCATAAGGCCCAGATGTACTGTGCGGCAGCCTCCCTGGGGCCTGGCTGGCTGGCCAGAATTGCTGCAGGGCCTGGAAAAATTACTGTCACAGTTCAGTTTGCACTTGATTATCCCAGATGGTGTGGCCTAATATGCTAATGAGTGTGACCTAATATGCTAATATTAGGGGATGTGGTCTAATATGCTACTGAGTCCTGCTGGGCTTTTTCTACAAAAAAGCCCTGAACCTATGTATTTGCCTAGGGTGGCGGGCTGTGTGTGTGCGTGTGTGTATATGTGCGTGTGTGCCAGATTAGGCTCTCCCTACATGCCTTCAAATAGAAAAACAATTATTTGCATTAATTTTGCTGGCCTGAAGCATTCTCCCTCGGCAGAACACTGTTTTTTAAGTTGATGATTTTTTATGGCCCGCGAATGATGTCATAAATATCCATATGGCCCTTGGCAGAAAAAAGGTTCCCCACCCCTGTTCTAAAACAAAAATTGAGTGTCAGTGAACCACCTTCATTATTTAATATCTGTAAACGGAATCATTTGTTGAAGGAAAGTTTGATTTCTGAAGCCACACAAGCATTCAGTTTGTTCAACTCTAACCAGACTGAAGATCACCTTCTGCCATAGGAACATGCCCCGCCAGTTAAGGAAATTGTTCGAATCCCTGCTATACCATGACGGAGGCAGGATTCATGTGCACTAGAAACAGGACCTTTTCTGTGGGGGCACCAGGAGTGCCAAATGTCCTCTACCAAAGCTTGCTTGGCATCAAATATATTATATTTATATGTTTCCCAAGCTTTTTGGTAACTTGTCCTCTCTGTGAGGAATTCTACAGTTTGTCCTACTTTATTTCAATTTTTAAGGGCAATTTTACCTCTAAGAATCACTGTTGCGATTTTTTTAAGCCACTGATGCTACAATAGTTTTTATGTACCCATTTCAACATTCTGTTGTGTTCTTTTATGGAGAGTTTTAATTTTGTTCCTTTAATACTGGCTCAACTAAATATATATAAATAGTGCAGGAGATAAGTGCTTTTAAATTAAATTGGCAAAGCAAGCCAGGGCACACCAGTGAAACTGGACATCTCTATTAAGGTAACTCCTTTAACTTCCAAAACTCCACACATGTACTGAGAATCATAATTAACAAGTTTTAGAGAGAAAGGTTCTAATCTTTCTCCTAACATACTATTTTCATATAATGCAACGGATACTTTTGAAGAGATGTGTATTCAGTCATGTGCAGTCCCATCTGTAGTCTGAAATGGTATACTTCAGACCCAGATTTGCCACCATGGTGAATGCTAGGCTAATATGCGGCTTCATTCAGATGAGAGGCGGTGGTAGTGATACTTCCTCAGCTGCCCTTTCTTACAGGGCCAGAGTAAATCAGAGCCTGCAGGCACATAGATTAACTTGAGCTAGGAATCTAATAACTTAATGTCCCTGGCCTACAGCCCTTGTGTTATCCAGATAATACTGCTTGATGTTAACACAAGTGTTATCCAGATTATACTGCTTGGTGTTAATACAAGTGTTCTATTTAAATGTATATACTGCTTTGTCATATAGTGGCTGTCAAAATCATTTACAGCAAAAACCAAAAATGTACCTTAAGAGAATAAGCGCTTACTGCAATTTTCTCCTAGCTCTAAGCTATGTTTTAAATTTAAGAAATCTAGGGAACATCTCCATCCCCCTCCCCAATTCTTTGCAGCAGCACTGCTTGTAAACCACACACTTGAGTGTTACTGGATCAGCAGTTTTTAATGAGATAATAGTTACCAGGAGACCACAATGCCTAAGCCATTCATTTGATGCACTCTATGCCTCTTTCCTGTTTGAGCTCATGACACAATTTATCTGTGCCGTGTATTTCATTTTCAGTAATACATTTTCTAAAATTGCTGTAACCAACTTGGGCCTCAATAGATAACATATTATTCCACCGTCACCACACTCGAGAACTCCTGAACTGGTTGAAGTCCAGCTACATAAGATTGCTTGCAAAAATGCAAGCACGTGGATTAACAAGGGCTTTCTTCCTCCTCCTGGATAGCTTAGAATCTTAACTTTGAGGGGCAGAAGACAGCACAGGATAACCTGACATTTATATGTTACAAGTAACCACAGCTGCTTTTAAACCAACATTCCTTCATCTATTGCCAGGCAAGAAGGGAAGGAAGAGAAGCCAGGCGTACACACAAGCCAATCAACAAGTTACATAGCTCAATGGGACATGTGGGTACAGCCTATGCAAAAGACACGAAGGCTCTTCATCGACTTCATAAGAACATAAGAGAAGCCATGTTGGATCAGGTCAACGGCCCATCCAGTCCAACACTCTGTGTCACACAGTGGCCAACACACACACACACACACACACACACACTGTGGCTAATAGCTACTGATGGACCTCTGCTCCATATTTTTATCCAATCCCCTCTTGAAGCTGGCTATGCTTGTAGCTGCCACCACCTCCTGTGGCAGTGAATTCCATTTACCTGACTGCTCAGCAATTTCATTGAATGCCCACGAGTTCTTGTATTGTGAGAAAGGGAGAAAAGTACTTCTCTCTCTACCCTCTCCATCCCATACATAATCTTGTAAACCTCTATTATGTCACTTCCTTTTCAGGAGCTTAGAAAAAGGCATGACTGACAAAGAAACACAAAAGTAAAATGTGTTTTTTCCACTACTTTACACCAGTGCTCCATTTCTATTTCCTTGTGATTGTACTTATATTATGCAACAATGACACATTTGTATTTCCTTTTGCAATAATGGTCATCATGGTCTTTGCATAGGAGAATGAGCTGAAATGACTTCACTGAATCTGCAGCTTTATCATGGTTGATAGAAGTTGAACTTCAACCAAAGTTGATAAACGGGCTCAATAAACTATCTTGTGGAAACACAGTTTGCTTTGGCACAGAAGGCTTTCGTTCTAATTAACTTGCTATGTCAGAAAGTGGAAAACCTGGTTACCCTTCGTTTCCTCCTCCACCTTACTTTCTCTTTCCCAAGTTATCTCAACCACTGCTGAAATCTAAGACACAAGCCGCCTCAGACTGGTGCCTGCCCTTTTCATGGAAGCAAGAGGTACAAAGGTAAAACATCCTGCATGTCAGAGATTGGTAACTGAACATAAGAAGAACCCTGATGGACCAAACTAGAAATGCAACCAGTCCAGCATCCCATCCCATACAATAGCCAGCTAGTTGCAGTGGAAGGCTAAGGCCTTTCCCTGATGTTGCCTCCTAGCACTGGTATTGAAAGCCAGCATGGTGTAGTGGTTAAGAGTGGCAGACTGTAATCTGGAGAACCAGGTTCAGTTCTGCACTTCTCCATATGAAGCCAGCTAGGTGACCTTGGTTCAGTCACAGCTCTCTCTCAGCCCCCCAAAATAAGTCTAGCTCACCACCTAGAGATGCATAATGCTAAAAAGAGTACTTCAGGCAGCCAGAAAATCTTAGGATCTCCTGGCTACACCACACACAACACCATGTGATAATTACTAATTATTATTATTATTAGCACTGGTTCTCAGAGGTTTGGTTTTCCTGAATAAGGAAGCTCTCTTTAGTGACCATGGCTAGTAGCCACTAATGTATCCATGCATCTGTTTAACACACCTGTTAAAGCCACTCATGGTGATGGCCATCATTACATTCCTATCAGCCAGTTCTGACATTTAATTACCCATGTAGTAAAAAAATCTTAACTTTTGGCTGTGCTGAACCTATTGCCCATCAACTTCATTGAGTGCCTCCAAGTTCTAGTAAAATAGGGGAGAAAGAAAAAGCTCCTCTGCACTTTCTCCATCCCATGCACAATTTTATAAACCTCTATCACAGGGATGGCCAAAATTGCTTAACATAAAAGCCACATAGAACAAATGTCGGGAGGGAGGGAGGGAAGGAAGGAAAATAGATAGGGTGGGAGAGGTGAAAAGAAAGCAACTTTAAATACATTCTCTAGGCTGCTGGCTGGCTTGGCTTGGAGAAGTAATTTTAAAAAGACAAATGCCTCCTCCAAGCTGGCCAACAGGGTTGTGGGGGCTTCAAGAGCCACACAATGTGAAAGAGCCACGTGTGGCCTCTGAGCTGCAGTTTGGCCTCCGATGCTCTATCATGTCCCCTTTCTAGGCATTTCTTTTTTCTAAACTAAAATGCCTCAGACAACTTTCCTCATGGGAGAGATGCTCCAGAATCTTAATCAATTAATAACCCTTCTGTACTTTTTCCAACTCTGTAATATTTTCCCTGAGATTATCCCAACCAGAACTGTACATAGTATTCCAAATGACTAGGGTTACCAGCTCTTGGTTGGGGAATTCCTTGAGATCTTGGGTATGAAACCTTGGAGAGGAACGTTTGCGGAGGGACCTCAGACGGTTATAATGCCATCTTCCAAGGCAGCCATTTTTTAGAGGGGAACTGATCTCTGTTGCCTGGATACCAACTGTAATTTTAGGAGATCTTCAGCTACCACCTGGAGGTTGGTAACTCTACAAATGAGCCCACACCATGGCTTTGAAACAAGGGCATTACAATATTGGATATTTTATTCTCAATTACTTTCCTAATAATCCCCAGCATGGAGTATGCCTGTTTTTCTGAGTTCACTTCTCAGGCTTCCCTTGTGGCCTTCAACATAGTCCCTAATCATAAAGAATCCATTCCCTGTTTATATAGCTATCAATCAGTGGACAGAGTGAATGTTACCAGCCATTCAGTCCTAGTGAAATAATCGTAACAAACACAGGCTTTACTGCTGAAGGAGCCGGATCCCATAAATGTGATTTCCAAATTGAGGATTCTGTATAGAAGTACTACATCCACAAATTCTTTTTTAAATTTATATTTTTATAAATTTATTTTTATAAATATAAACGTTTATAATATTTTTTTTATAAATTTACAGATACAAATACCTCCCTGAAAAAATAGCATACATAAGCAACTCAAAACAGGGCAAGGTATAACAATACATTCCAGCTTAGATACCATCTTTATTGCCAAAAATCAAGAAGAGATTTCCAAGATAACAAAAATAACAGTTTATGTTGTCTACTATTTAAGACTTAAAATTGTAACGATGTCAGACTTTGCTGATCCAGTTCCTAACCTCTAGAATTTCAGAATGCTTCCATTTTTTCATCCTTCAGGTCCTGAAGGTCAGTTGTCAGTGTCTTTAACCAAAAGGTGTTGATTAAAGACTCAGCTTTTTAATGAAACAACTAGGAACATTTTAAGTACACAGGGAATTTATTCAATACTTGATTTTTGGGCTGACAGGGAGGAGAATCACAGTTATTATAATTACAGCTACTATTCCTTTTGGAAATACAAGCTTTACTGTAACATACTTCCAGCAGGAAGGAATGGGAATGGAAAAAGAATGATTACTCTGCAACTTCATATGCTAAAGAATAATGTTAATATACCACATTTCACTCCCACAGAGCTCAATCCTACAAGAAACAATCACTGAGCAATAAGCTGAACAAAGGATCACCATCATCATTAGCTCTGGGCATCCAGAAGTTCACACTTCCCTCAAGGAAGCAGCAGGTCTCCATTTCTATTGTTTCTCAAGGAACCTCCCCTCCCACTTCCAGCCTCCTGTTTAAATCAATCACGTTTTCTCTTGCTATCCCAGTTTGCCTCCTGCTATTAAGAGATATTGCTTAAATGTATATAAACCACCCCCCAAGCTTTTTGCTGGAAATGCAAGGCGCCAAACAGGAGGTTTCAAAATAATTACACTGAGAATTACCAGATGCCAAAACTTTTTTACACATATAGTGTAAAATTGTATGTAACAAACAGGATGCAAGATTTGGAATATTTATCAGCTCTCTCTTATACCAACTTGGTATTTATCAGCTCTCTCTTATACCAACCCCAGATTTCCCAAAGCCCGTGATGCTTTAATCCTGGAGGTAGGGGAGACTAGAAATAAAGGGGAAGCGGGGAAAACCAAGAGTAAATGAGGCCTGAGTTCTTCATAGACATGTATCTGAATATTAGCAGAGTCTTATGTCCTATACCTCCAATAAGAAAATATACTTGCTAGACACACCAATGGCACAGTTAGCCATTTCAAAGCATGGAGCATAAAGAGACATGCTTGGTTACTATTACAGCTCCTACCAGCACCACTTGGCATTATAAAATACAGATTTGTATTGTTCATATTACTATAGTGACTAGATTTATGCTTTAAAAGTAAATTCAGCAGCCTGGAACAGGTAAAATGCTGGAACAGGTTAGCTGCCTGGTTCAGAGTTATTTCTCCTCCCTGCATTGACTTTAAGCTCTTCTGCAATTTAAGAGAGCTCATTATTCTCAAAAGTAGAGGCAATATTGGGATTTTTTTGTGATTCATGGATTGACATCTTAGGCCATCTTCATGTAGCACAGTGTGCATGTGTTAACTGCTGTAAAGTCACTCCCTGCTTGTGGGATCCCTATGAATTTATATTCTCCAAAATGTCTAATCATTGACAGCCTTGCAAGCTGAAGGTCATGTCTGGTCTAATATGCAAAGGAGGTTCTGCTACAAAAAAGCACTAGATATAAGCTTTTGTGTGATCCCTGTAATGAATTTTAATAAATCAAAGTAGGTTTGCAACTTACAGATGCATACCTGAACAACACCTGAACAGCATACTCAAGATTGCTATAGCACAGGCATTGTCTCCAGTTTTATTTTGATACAATAATTCAGAGACTGTCAAAACATGTCCCTCTTTGCAAACTCTCCCTCTTTCTCTCCCTCCCAAAGGTACGAGGAGGGGGAGGAGCCTTAGGCAACAGAAGGAGGAGAGGCTTGGCAACCCAGGCTCTCGCAATCACACAGCAGAGCTATAGAGCCAAGCTCCTCCACTGGCTCCTCCTCTGTTGGGAAGAAGGAAGGGGAAGAGGGAAAGAGTGAGAGGCTGTTTGGCTCAGCTGCCTCATCACAGGGGAGAAATTAAAAATGGTGACTGAAGGAAGCAGGTGAAGAAAAAGGAAGCGGATGATGGCAAGTTGCTGGCAGGTCTGGGGGATGTATTAGGCCTGTGGGCTGTACATATGACACCCCTGTTCCAGAATGAATACTCAGAATTTATAGGCAATAGAATGCAAAGCCCACTCTCTACTGGCCAACCTCTAGAGTTCTACAAGAACATCTACACAGTGGCGTAGGGAGGGGGGGCGGGGGGGCGGGTCGCCCCAGGTCTGGGGGGTATGGAGGGCCCCTTGGCAATGCCAAGGGGCCCCTCAGAAGCCGGCTGCCTGGGATGTACAAAACCAGCGCCTGCCTCCCCTTCTCTCCCTGCAGAAAGCTGCTAACTCTCACAGAGTTTCTTCGTGCGCAGGCTGAGGGCGTGTTGCAGCGGGGAGTCCCCAAGGCCCCCCTTCCTGGGTGTGCGCGAGCGCGTGTGACAAGCTGAGCGTGTCTGGTGCGGAGCAGGAAATTTCCCCTTGGCTCCGTGACCTTGGGCGGTGGGCACCTGTTTCCCAAGCAAGCGGGAGCCCCAGGCGGCATTCCTTGCTCCTCGGCGGGCCCGCCTTTCTGCTCGCGAACTCTGAAGTTGGCTGCAGCCGGCCCCTCCACTCCCCATTGGCCCGGCTGAGCAAGCGCTGACTGGCAGCGGAGGAGCGGGTCTCTGAGGCGGCGGGAGGCAGCGGCTGGTGCTTTTTGCCCCTCGTCCCGCTCGAAGCGCCTCGCCTTCCCCTCTCCTCGCGTTCGACCAAAGCCGAGGCGTCTCGGGCGCCGGAGCGAAGGCGGCCGCTGACTTGGGAGTGCCCCATGGCGCCTTCGGCGCAGCAGCTGTAGGCGGCCCGGGTGCGCAGCACTCGAAGAGCCCTCCGCTGGCGCAGGCGGCACCTCCTCGGAACAGGTGAGGGACGGCGAAGGCAGGTGCGCGCCGCGGGAAGGGCTGACCCGAGGGGGCGCCTGGCTCGGAAGCGAAGCCCACGCTGGTTCTTCCAGGTAGCTGTGGGGGGCCGAAAGCCCCAAAGTGTCCTGTGGGGGGTCTGGGGGGCCCACATAAATCTTGGGCCCCAGGCCCCCAAAGTCCTAGCTATGCCCCTGCATCTACAATAGAGCCAAACTGAAGATGAACAATGAAGGCTAGTTCCCAGATGGTATACAATGGGAGTGGTTCATAAGGGAAGCTGTTCTAATTACTGCATTGATAGAACTTTTAAGCATTGCTACCGACAATGGTCAGAAATTAACCCTTCAACAAGCCTTTTGTTATAGATCATTAAAAATCTGATTGTTCAATAATTGCACATTTTAGATGCTTACTGAACCATTGTAACAATGAAGAAACCAATCACCCTTTAAGTACCACATGCAACTGGTCACCTACAATATCATTCTCTCTTGGTAATAATTTATTATAAACATTAACAAGTTGTCATGTGTCAAAGGACAGGTTTTGAAAATATTCACCATTCTGACAAGTTCCATCTCCAATTCTCTTATCAATCAACATTCCTGAGTTGAATACAAATCAATTCTGAGAAAAGTAAAGGGTTAGAGCCAAGCTCTGACAAACAGAAGGGGTTTGTGGCAGCAGAGTACAACCTGCATAGCTGTTCCTGAGGGTCAGGGACTCTTGAAGACATGTCATATAGCATAGACACAGGCTGCAGCAAGACAAGGGAATTGGGCAACGCCCTCTCCCAAGAAAAAAATGTTAGAAGCTGACTAGTAATCCAACTGTACAGAACAAAAGGCTTCAAAGGATCTTTGCACACAGATTATCCCACTGGGAGTTATTTTTTCCCCATGTCCTCCTAGAGTTTTGCACACATTTGAAGCTGAACACAAATTACAGGAGTTTAGTAAACCCTGAATTAATCAGGGCTTGGGAATTAAGCAGGGTTGACCATGGCCAGCAGTTGGATGGGAGACCAAAAAAAGATGGTGTTACTTTGCAGAGGAAAGCAAAGGCAAACTGCCTCCGCTTGTCTCTTTCCTGGAAAAACCTACTGATGGGGTCACCATGAGCCAGTTGCAACACGATGGCACATTTGTCTTCTAAACCAATTAAGAAAACTGTCACAGGAAATAATTATTTATTGACCAACTCAAAGAAGGTGTAATGGGAATATAAATTCTTCTGGAAGACATCGTTACTAGCAACAGCTTTGTACATAGCGACCCACAACATGAAGTTAGCCAACTTCAGCCACTTCACTGTACTTATTGCCATTGTTGTCTACAACCAAGACTATTTACACAATCCACTCAATCCTATAAAGACATCCTCACCTTAAATACACATGCAGCTGATAGGCTATAAGGACCCGAATGCTAACTGAAAATGTTTATGCCTCAAACACAGTTTCCTCTTTATTTCCTGTGGTAATTCTCTCACAGCAGCTGTGGGCTGCTAGACCTTCAGTATCTGTGCTACAAAAGCAGAGAAGACAAACCTGATAATAGGTCTTGATGTTTCGGACCAAGATGGTAAGGTTTTGAATCCTGAGGTTGACGTCATTGTTGACATGCTTGTTGACACGTTGGTTTGTTGGCCGTGGATCTCTATGAAAGGAAGACCAAGGATTTAGAAAGAGCAGGAATCAAAAGAATTTTCCAGAACCACATGACTCTTACCATCACTGCCATCTACTCCCCCCTGTAAATCCCCACTACCAGGAGCGCTGTACTCACAGTGGAGTGTATCCTAATCCATCTCTCCACCAAACAAGTTTTCTTCCAGTTTAAGGAGGTTTCCTCCAACTGGGAGGAAGACCCACAAGTTGAAGGAAGCCTCTTTGGGGGATGGTTGGATCCACCCCAAGATATATGTATTGCAGAGGAATAGAAGCAAGCTTATTGGCCCAGTCCCCTCTTCCTTGTTGCTTATGCCAGACATGGACATAGCACCTGTGCATGCACACACCATATATGCAAAGGCTCCATCCCAAGGACTTTCCCAATCTAATGCTCCTGAACATAGGGCTGATCAACATGCCCATGTTTAGGGAAGATGCAGGTAGGACAGTTCACTCTGTCATGGGTGGAGCTGGCAGCTTTGCTTCTGCTCTTCTCCAAGCCTGTTGGCTTGTTCTACATGCACTGCCCATAAAGAGCAATAGAACGCAGTTATAGAATTCTGAACTGGTTTGCACTGTGTCAGACAGCAAGTAGAGGACTTTTTTTTTAAGATTCCACCTTTTAGAGCAAAACTTCTTGAATATGGCCCCATTTGCATTCCCCATCAGAGGTGGCATGGAGCACCAGTTCAGATCTTCCAACTGGTAGGACTTGCCCACTCCTTGGTTTAAGCCCACTTTCCTTGACGTTAATTGTTCAGTGTGCAAACACCGAGCAAGAGATGCAGTTGTAAACAAACAAACAGAAGCAAACAGCTTCTGACGCTCTTTCAAGGATACCTGGGGAAAAGATTACCACCCACAAGGACTACGGAGTCAAGACTATTAAAGCATCAACATAAGGAAAGAACTAGCTTTGAAGCAACAGGGTTCAGACTCAAAGTATATGAAGACATATACTACTAAGTCTGTACTCCCCTTTTCATTCAGGTCTGTCTATAGGCCTTCCGCTTTATTAAACATAGCATAAAAGAGCAGTCAAAGAGAAGTCAAATTGGACTGGGGAGGAAAAGGGGGGAGAGACAGAAAAGCTATTCGTCAGGGACAGAAGAGGGGGTAAGGGCCAGACATATTTCACAAATGTGATCCCGTTTCTCCCAAATCAAGCACAACCTATGGGACAGAATGCAAGAGAGGCATTGTTTACCTCCAGCTTTCTCACTAGTGGAGGTTGAATGACAGATTTTTTCATAGGTGGTTGTGATGCTTCCTTTGTTCCTTAGAAAATGCATGTGTTTCTATCCACAGCAAGAGTTACATATTTTGCGGGTTGTCAAATATAGAGGGAATTTAGACACACACACCCCAAAAAATACCCCCCTACTGTCTGCTCTTGTAGAATCTTTAGTCTAGCAAACTTGCATTGCACAGTTAAAATCTAGATGCGCAGAGGCTGCAGAAAGCAAACGAACAATGAACAAAGACAGAGCTAGTTTACAGCACAGGCCAGAACAAAACATTTGCCCAAGTACAAGCTCTGCAGAGCTTCCAGGAATGCTAGAATTGCCATATTCCATTAGAAACATGGCTATATTCCTTTCAGAGACTCTGGGCAATGTCAAGGGTCAGCTTGGTGGGGCCTCAGCTGAAATCATGGTTCAACAGAGGCCTTACCACCAGAGCTGCTGGCCATCTGTTCCCTCAAGGAATGAGAGATGATCTGAGTGGCCCTTTCATGTCTCAAAGGCTTCTGGGGTGAGTTACCCTGTTCCTGATGCAAAGAGCACCTGGGGAGATAATACAACATGGCTCTCTCAGGCAGGAGGTGGGTTCTACTTCCTTCCAGGTGCATCCAAACCCAGGAAACAGGAAATGTTGAAGTGGGAAGCAACTAGAGTGTTTACACAAAAGATCCACATACTGCTGTCTTTCAATCACTTATCCCACTACAGAATGGGAATCACCCCAGAAACTCATGCCAGCATCACTTGTAGTAGGAGCAGGGCTTTTTTCCCCCCTGGGGGAACACACTGGAACAGAGTTCTGGAACCTCTTCATGGAAACAAAATTCTCAAAAAATGTCTAAAAGTTCATGGGGGGCACCAGGGGAGCATGACTGTCTTTGATCCAACAAAGCAGGGGTTCCCAACCCCCGGGCCATGGACCGGCCTTGCCTCAGCAATCCCAGAGAGATATGTAGGTAGTGGATGGATGCACATTCATGAGGGGAAGAAGACAGATAAGTCATGGTAGTGAAGGGGGGCAATGAAGGACCTCTTGCCCAGCTCCTCCCCCAAATCTGCAGACAGACTAACTTTGGGGACAACTAAGTTTTGTAAGTGCTGTTTATCCTATCAAGGTGATGGAGACAATATCAGATCTACATTATCTATATAGAACATTTTTATCCTGCCCTTCCATCAACAAGCTCCGAATATAAGCCACAGTCCTTCTCCCTCCCATCTTAGTCTCACAACAACCCTGTGAAGTAGGTTAGGCTGTGAGTGTGTGGCTGGCCCAAGGCCACTCAGCAAATTTCATGGTACAGTAGGGATCTGAACCTTGGTCTCCCAGCTCTGAGTCCAACCCTCAGGTCATTACAGTGGTACCCATTTACTGTTCATCAACCCTTGCACAGTGAAGAGAAAGAAGCCTTGCTTCAGACTGAATGACATATGAGTTCTATCATCAAGCCAGCCATGGGATATGCTCCTGCTAACTTCCTTCTTGGGTGGCATGAAAACAGTGTTAGAAAGTGAAGTTACCCTGTAACAATCACCACCAGGCCATGCTTAAAAGCGCAGACATCAGTAGCATGAGAAAGGAATACCAAGGTAGATTGTAGGATCCAGAAAAGGTGTCCTATTAACACTAAGCCTGAGAGCAGGCAAACCAAGAATTGTTTTAACATCAAGAGCCTTTGCAAGAGCACCCGCCTGAACAATTTCATTAAAAAAAAAAAAAAGCAATCCTGAACAATCTGTTTCACATATTTGATGGAATGACAGAAGTGTGGGAGCCTTTCTGACCTTTTCAGGCAACTATTCAACAAAGTGTGAGCTACATATACCCAATGCCACATATCATTCCAGTCCTGTTCCATCTACACTGGTTTCCAATTACTTTCTATGCTCAATTCAATTGATCTTTAAAGCTCTACATAGTTTGAGGCCGACATACCTCAAGGACTGCCTCATTTCCTAAGAACCTACCAACTCACTTCCCTCATCTTTGGAGGCCTTGCTTCTTTCTTGGTCATGGCACCAGAACTTCAAGATCTGTCTTTCTTTCAAGACTCGTGTCTTTTTTGTTTCATTTGGCATACACCCCCCCACCCCCAATTTAATGTTCAAATGTTTAAAATGTTCTTGTTTGTTGACTTGGGGATCCTGACCAGAGGAAATCTGGCATAAAAATATTTCAAATAAATAAACCTATTACTTAGGAGAGTGGCTATGGCTCAGCAGTAGAGAATGTACTTGACATGCAGAAGGCCCCAGGTCTAATCCTCAGCAACTCCAGTCAAAAGGATCAAATAACAGTTGATGTGAAAGACAGACTCATCATTTGCTTGCTTATGGTGAGAGGGCTCCTGCTGGTGGCCCCCCTCCCGCCTTTGCTCCCTGGACTGGTGGGGAAAAGATCCAGGGGCAGAAATGACATTGCGTGACACATGACAAAACATATGGACCAAACCCAGATTTAACAAAACTGCATTGGACAACACTCTGGTCATCCTCTAAAACTCTATGGTAAAACTCCAGAGTCCCTAGACTGAGAACTTACAGACCAGCTGCCAGTCAGGTTAGACAGTGCTTGATGGACCATGCTCTGATTCACTAAAAGGCAACTTCCTGTATTCCTGTTACTTGACCCAACCAAAAAGAAAATATTGTCTGTTTTCATTTTTTAATTGCCTGTTTTTAACTAAAATGTCTTAAATAAATATCAGTCTCAGCAACATCTTGGTGGGATAAACTGTGTCTAGGAAAGTTATGCCTTCTTCAGAAGCTCTATGGACAAAAAGCATGTCCTGGGCAACACAAAACCTTCTTGCCTTTCAGTTGCCTGTTACCCAACACCCTGAAGTACAAAATAGAAATTGAACTCAAAAGCACATAGGAACATAGCCTCTAGAAGATTGAACATCCAGCTACATGCTCTGCAAATTTATTCTATGCCAATTTTCAAGTAGCTGAAACATTTGGACCTCCTTTTCCAGGACTGGATTCATAATGTCCCTTTGCCTAAGAGAGCAGCCTTCCTCCAACAGAGGAGACCCCTTGCTTTGTGAAAGGAAATAATTGGAACTCACTTCAAATCCTGGACTTAGATTTTCTTTCCACTTGTGAAGTATAGTCCTCGGCTTTAGTGTGCATTCTTCTGGCATGAGGAATCTACTCAAGCAGAACACAGTGGTCTGCATGGGCAGAAAGCACATAGCACTGGAAGAATGCATTCCTCAATGGAGAAGTAAACCACTCAAGAAAAAGTATATGACCCCAGTCAAACACCTTTCTATTTCGAAGCATATCAAGTTGAACTTTTGAGGTTATGTATGTTAAGATGGGCACCTTGATAGCTCAGCCTAGCCTGATCTCATCAGGACTTGGAAGCTAAGCAGGGTTGACCCTGGTTAGTGCTTGGATGGGAGACCACCAAGGAAGTCCAGGGTCACTACACAGAGGCAGGCCATGGAAACCATCACTGAATGTTTCTTGCCTTGAAAACCTCATGGGTCCTAGGACTGTAACAAGTCACTTGCAACTTCATGGTACACAATTAAGCTAAAATTTAGAGCCTAAACTTGATGAAATACGCAAACAGGCAGAGAACATGTTTTCTGAGGAACAATTTGGAAATATAATTGCTTCTGCACCAAGGAACTACACTGGTTATTAAGCAGAACCAGTGCCTGTTAGCTTAGAATTTCAAGTCAGGAAAAAAAAGAAACAAAAAGGTTTAGGATATCTGGCACCTGCTGTTGTACTACAGCAATGAAAGATAAGTGACTTCCGATCGCTGATTTTCTATGGCACATAATCACATCATTGTAATGCTCTGGGAGGGACGTGATGGAAAAACAGCCTCATGTCTAACCTTTGTGCTAAAAATGTCAGGATTAACTGAAATACCAAACAGGTAAGATAATAGTTTTTATTTGCAGCAGCCTCTACACAGGCTCAGATAAACTTTCAAACAGGTGTGTACACTCTTTTATTAGAATAATTTTCAAACCGTGTACTGCAGGGAACCCTTTCGACAACTACCCAGGGCAGAGTTCAAAGGCACTTGAGCCCCATGATGGAAGAAAGATGCAACCTAAGAGTAACAACTTGACACTCAGATGCTAAGGAATCCCCTGCAGGTCTGCCATGGAATGCAGCATATTCTGGGGCATATTTAAGAGGCACAACCCAGCAGGATCCCTGGCCATCCTGTCCGCCCAGATCAGATGAACAGATAGTTTGACCTGGAACAAACCCAATTCGCTTCTGTGTCTGCACAATGGAAGAGAGCAAGACTGTTTCAGTGACCATGATTCAGATAAAGGAAGGTTTCCGCTCAGGTCCAAAGAACCAGCAGTCCCCAAGGGACAGCTCCAAATCTCATTCCACCACACCAGAAGCTAAAACAAATTTAAAGTAGATAATACTTCTAAACATCTGAAACTAAATGTAAACAATTTAACCAATCATGTCCTTTCGTTGTTATTGTTGTTCAATAGGACCAGCGTATGGAGGAGGAGGAGGAGGAGGGAATCGTTAAAAAAAAATGCAGCTTTTCAAGCTTGACATCTGAGAGGCTGCTTATAAAATATTAAATACAGATACTGACAGACACATGGGAAGAATAGTAGATTGTCTTACAGGCACCAGTTTGCCAGCTGTTCCTCTGCTCAGTCTTAATTGGGTGAATGTGTGCCCAAGTACTCTTTGAAAAGCACTATATAAGGATAGCCTTACTGGCTCAGATCAAAGATCCTTCGACGACACTGACCGCTCCCCCCCCCCCCCAACATCTCTAATAGTGACAGCCATCCCCTTGTAGGAAAGACATTCTGTCCCTGGACATATTTTTTTAATGATATGCCCAATCTTCCATGAATCCAGATAATCCTTTATTTAAAAAATTTCTCACCCAGCCTCAGCTGTAGGCCTCCAAGGTCACATCTAATAAAAAATACTTAATAATAAAAACTTAAAACCACTCATTAAAGCGGCATGTCATCAAATAAACACTAAGCCAGAAACACTGTTAAAACCGGAGTGCACAGAGAGGCATATATGAGAATTCACTGAGAGTTTCAGAAAGGTCTTAGCCTAGTATCTGAAACAAAAGAGAGCAGTCAGGCATACAACTACATGGAAAGGAATTCCAAAGATTTAAATGGCTTCTTCAAGTCAACTAAGCCAGTGGGCCATTCTCATTATGACCATCAATTGAAGATGAATTACACAGCATTGCTGTCTTGACTCAGCCGGTAAACAGTCTGGGGATGACCAGGGGAATGGCTTCTCCATACTCATGCACTCCACATTACCATGGACTACATTTTTATTCTGCTCTTCAAAGAGCTTAAGGTAGCATTTATGATCACAACAACTCTGTGATGTACCTTAGGCTGAGAAAAACCGACTGCCTAAAACAACTATAACCTGTGGAATTGAAACAGTGGATTTATTTTAAAACAGACGGTTTGTATTGATACATATCCTGTCAACTTTGGTTGGGGGGTGACTGAGGCTGTGTTGGCTGTATGTTTTATTTCCCTCATTTTCCACTCGATATCATTCAAATATGGATTTGATCCCATGCCTTCCCCAGTCCTAATCCAATACTTTAAGCATTTTTTTAAGGTAAAGATAGTTCCCTGTGCAAGCACCAGATTTCCGACTCTGGGGTGGTGTTGCATCACGATATTTTCATGGCAGACTTTTTTATGGGGTGGTTGGCCATTGCCTTCCACAGTCATATGAACATATGAAGCTGCCTTATACTGAATCAGACCCTTGGTCCATCAAAGTCAGTATTGTCTTCTCAGACTGGCAGCGGCTCTCCAAGGTCTCAAGCTGAGGTTTTTCACACCTATTTGCCTGGACCCTTTTTTGGAGATGCCAGGGATTGAACCTGGGACCTTCTGCTTCCCAAGCAGATGCTCTACCACTGAGCCACCGTCCCTCCCCATCTACGCTTCCCACCCCACAGCAAGCTGGGTACTCATTTTACCAACCTTGGAAAGATGGAAGGCTGTGTCAACCTTGAGCCAGCTACCTGAACCCAGCTTCCACTGGGATCGAACTCAGGTCGTGAGCAGAGAGCTTAGACTGCAATACTGCGGCTTTACCACTCTGCGCCATGGGGCTCTTTTTTACTTTAAGCATTATACCAGTGTAATTCTGATTTTCCAGTGATCTGGTTACCCTTGTTAAATTATATGGTTTTAATGGATAAAGTTTCAAGTCATGTATATCCCATAGATCTGCTGCAATTGTAATCAGATTATTATCTTAAATCACTTATCTTACAATTCTGTATTTGGTATTGTTATTAGTACCTTTATCATGTCTATTTGTTTTGGAGAATGTATTTATTTTATTAAAATAAAATTTAAATCTTTTTTTAAAAGCATTACACCACCCACAATAACTGCTGCGACATTGCTTCATCTTAACATATGATAATAAATTGTTTAAGAAAATAGACACTATTCCTATCTGTCTTGGTGCATTTTTTTCCAGGATCTCCCGCTGTTCTTTTGAAATTCCAAGGCTTAAAAGCAAAGAGGTTGGTCACCAGTAAATTGAGAACCTTGTTTATCAAATTACATGTGGGAGTGGGAAGAGGAGAGTTTTAGTCTTTATAGCATTGGTGTGAATTGTCAACTGAGGGTGAAGAAAGTACTGACAAAAGATTAAACAGCAAACTTTGGTCTCATGAATCAGTTAGCAGGGCCATACATGGAAAGAAACAGGTACACTTTACTGAGACAGGGCTGCTGCATGGGCTGTAAGCCTTTTACCATTTCAGAAATTGATGGTATACTTGATGGTATACCAGAAATGAAAGGTATACTTCCAGCTCTGAATTCACTATAAGCTCAGAAGTCTTATTTACTAGATAAATTACACTTAAGCATTTATTTATAAAATTTGTTGATTACTTCCCTCCCTTAAGCTCAAACATATGTGGCAAGCCATGACAATCAACCCCCCTGTGGGATATCCACCTAGTCTGTTAAAGCGCAGAACATAACCATTAACAACGAAAAACATAGGGTTAACGGATAAGCTTGTCCTGACCTGGATGGCCTAGGCTAACCGGATCTTGTCAGATCTCAGAAGCTAAGCAGGGTCACCTAGTATTTGAATAGGAGGCCACCAATGAAGCCCCAGGGTTGCTAAACAGAGGCTGGCAATGGCAAACCACCTCTGAACATCCCTTGCCGTGAAAACCCCACAGAGTCGCTATAGATCACAGCACTTTCTATCACCAGATGAGCAAGCTCATAACTATCACCACAGCTGGGCAACCTACAAGAATGTCTTGTCTTGTGTACAAAGCTACCACTAGGCTCTTCATAGTCATGCCTAATTGCAATCTGCAACACTGCCCAAACAGCCCACAAGACTATCTGTTCTGCCCTCACCCAGCTATCAAAAGTGAACTGGGCAAAAATAGCTCTTGAACAGGAAACGTGATTTTAGCAGGTTAGATCATCCAAATGAAAATAGTTCTCCAAATGGACTGTAGGAGATGATAAAGATAATCAAACATGTTTCTTAACTCAGGAGGGGAAAGAAATGCTGCCCAACATTTTAAAAACCATATATCAAGTCCAACTGACCTTGGGATTTGCTTCAACAGGTCAATTCACACTTATTAGCAGGAAAAAACTTTCAGCACACAGCACAAATTTTAAAAAAGTTTTCACATTTACCGTAATTAAACAAAAACTTGCAACCATACAGGATGCATGCATAGCAGAAAACATCCAGTATCAAGCAACGGCAACAAACGTTTAAATACTGAAACAGGCTACAAATCTCAAAAGTGAAGCTGCAGCTCCTTACAGAAAAGTCCTTGGAATAAGCCCGTGGCAAAGTCGCAATAAAGCAGGAGTCACTTCCATCTTCCTGGGTGGCTTGCCACCAGTGTTACCTCTAAGCTGAGTTAGCATGAGCTAGCTCAAAGCTTTTTAGCCTCCAGCTCACACATTTTTGTCTTAACTCAGGAAGGGTGGCCCCAGAGCAAACTAATTTATGCAATAGCCAAATCGCTCATTCTCAACTTTAACACCAGTAGCTCATGAAGTAGCATTTTTTGCTCACAAGACTCCACAGCTTAGAGGGAGCATTGCTTGATTGTCATCCATCCTGCAAGGTTGGTAGGAGGTGCTAACTCCCTTCAGATAAAAGAACCTTGCAGCTACCAGCAATTATCACAACTGAGCTGTATCTCTTCCACCATGAGGGATCCTGCCAAACTTATGACTCCTTCCCAGTCATCAAGGCTTAACAAATAATAAACTTATTCAATCCTCATCCGTTACATCATACTAATGCAAAATTTGTTATTATGTTGGGGGGAGGGGGGAAGTCTGCCCAATGCCAACAGAACTTCTGGACTTCAGCTGATATAGTATCATGAGCCTAGACAAGACAGTCCTCTGTCTACCTGCTCTAGAATTCCCTTTCAAATAGATTAGTTACTTTACTATTTAATACATTTTATCCAGCTTTAATCCAAGGTGAACAGGGCAGTACACATTGTTCTCCTCTCCTCCATTTTATCCTCTCAATAACCCTGTGAGGTAGGCCACGCTAAGAGAGTATGACTGGCCTCAAGGTCACCCAGCCAGCTTCCTGGCTGAGTGGGAATTTAAACCCAATTCTCCTGTCAGATACTCTAACCCAGGGGTGTCAAACATGTGACTCGGGGGCCAAATCAGGCCCCCAGAGGGCTCTTGTTAGGCTCCCAAGCAACTGGCTGTCATCTGCATCACAGCTTGCTTTGCCAGGCATGCTAGAGAGCAAAGCCTCTATTTTCTCCATTGGCTGAGGCTCCTCCCTTGGAGAGAAAGGGGGGAAGGATAGCTTGCTTTGCCAGGCTCTTTCAATCACACAGCAGAGCTACTGCCAAGCCTCTCTTCCTTCTATTGGCTATGGCTCCTTCCCTTCCTCGTCCTCCAGCAAGGAAGGGAAAGAGCCAGACATTCCTTTGACTAGTTCCCTGGATTGCACGGGAGAGATACAAAGAAAGCACTGTTAAGACCAACAAGTGCTAATGTTTTAAGCATGTTTTATTTTATATTTTTTTAACATCTTTAATTGTGTTTGTCTGCAATCTTTATAAAGTTTTTATCTCCACTACCTGGCATTACATTTTATAACACACATAGCCCAGCGTGACAAGGTCTCATTTATGTCAGATCTGGCCCTGATAACAAATGAGTTTGACACCCCTGCTCTAACCACTACACCATGTTGGATTTTACCTTTAGCTTTTTACAGACACAAGAACTGTAAATAACTATGCAGTTAATGAACCATCTCAAGGCAACTCACAAAAATTTGAGAAAGCAATTTTTTTTTACCTTTATGATATCCAGAAAGACAGCCTTGTACTGATTCCCAAGCCATGCACCCCTGGAATGTGATACTGCAATGTAACCCTAGAATATTAATATGACACAGCAATGCCCATTTGAATTGGAATGGTCTTTCTTGAGCATAAGGGAGAAAAATCCAATTCCTTCTAGGCCCCAGGCAGGCTGGAATGATGTCAAGTCTGGTTCACAGACTGGACAGACATGGTGGCCAATACTGAACGGCTAAGGAGCATCCATCTTTCTGCTCCTGGAAATGAAGAATTCCAGGCCCAGAGAGGGACACATGGTGGGCAGAGCTGTAAAAGTTCCTTCACTTCTTTTGCCAACCTTTAAGTCCTGTTATCAAAACATAAAAAATAAGGGTTACCAGGATTCCTGCAACACAAATAAATGGCTTGTATATATATATGTTCTGTTATTCTTCAGGGCAAGACAGGAGAAACACAAAGGTTAAAGTTTAAGTGGCCATCTTGTTGTGAATGTGTGGTATACCTGTAAATTGGTCTCACTTTTCTGCCAGGGAACAAAGTTTCTATTTTTCTTTAATTATTGCTAAGGCTATCAAAGTCAACCAATCTCCTGAACACTTGATGGATGCCTATCCATGTTTGACACTAAGGGAGAAATCTATCACTTTTGGGAAGCGTCAAAGGAATCAGTTTGGAAAAACAGGGACATAAAACGTCATTTGGCCAGTGTAATTAAAATTCCTCTATTGGTGGTATGGATTTATGACACAATGATCTCTGATTGGATATTCCACATATGACACTCTGATTTTCCATTGGTGTGACACTCTGCTTCCTCATTGGGTAGTTGAATTGCTTGATGTGACGTAATTTACCCTAGAAAACAGGCAATCCCACCTGTCAGGATTAGGGGGGAAAAAAAGAAGGAAAGAGAGGGGATTCCTCCATCCTCTCCTCCCTCCATCCCTTCCTACCCTCACCCCCCTTCTTCTCAAGAGAAATCTCCCTCCAGAGGCCTTGTGTTTCCTCTGACTGAGCCTACTCTGCAAGATTTAGGTATTGTATCACCTACCCCATCCATACTTATTAAGCTAACCCCTGTATTCCTCTTGTATGCTTGGAATTGTTTGATTGGGATGTAACTATTTGAAAACCTATACCTATAATAAAATCCACTATTAACTAAAGGATTTTCAGTGGTCTATCTCCGTAAACATTGACAGAGATCCTCGCTCATCTCACCTCTCGTAGACTCACCATTTTGAGCTACGAAATATTAATATTCCCCAATAAAAAGTTAGTTGAGGTGTAACAGTTAGGCCACAGCCATGGCAAATAAAAACTATATCACAGGCAATTTATTGAGCAATGATTGTAAACTTAAAAGATTAATGCATGCTTTAAAATTCAACTATCTTTCAAGGTGAGAAAGTACAAACTTTAATCATACTCAGCACCACAGCCCTAGACAATTGCAGACCTTACCAAAGGTAGTCATACTCTGACCATCAGGGCCTTTCTACCCACCCACATCTGTAAAATGAGAACGAACAGCTGCTCACAGTGCTGTTATATGGATGAACAAAAGTAAAAGTTAAAGAAAACACTGCAGATTGTAGCCTTTTTTTGGCCTACTCCTAAGATTACTAACAGTTTCCATAGCATATTACTGAACACAACACTGCCTTCTCTACTGTGGCACCCAACCTGTCTGAGGTCAGGAAGGCTCCTGCACTCCTGGCTTTCCACAAACTATGCAAAACTGAAACATTCAAGAGGACTCTTCTATGGAAACAGTAGGGTAGCACTGTACAAAAAGCATCACAAAGTTATCCTGATAAATTACTGGGGACTATGGTCTGTACTACTGTGTGTAGTTTGATGTGGGTTAGATCCTATTGTATAATTCTTCATCATTTAATGTGTCATGTTGACACTTATGTTTTACTTCTGTTCTGTTTTTAGACTTCTGGATGGTTCCACAATTCCTATTTTATTGATTACTGAATGTCCCATCTTGTTAATTGTATTGACTCACTCTGTGCAATCCTCCTTGAGTCCAAGTGAGAAAGGCAAACTACAAATAACCTAATAAAATAAAAATAAATACCCTCAAAACAGTCCTGTGGGGTGTATTAGGTTATTTCCACTTTACAGACAGGGAAAGGAAGTTGAGGAAGGATGAATGGGGAAGATTTGCATCCTGCTTGAAATTATATCAGAAAATCAATAAAAATAATATTGCTTTCCCCATATAACAGCTGAGCACACAGTTAAGCCACATCTTAATATCAGCAGCATTCCAGGGAACCATAAAAATCTAAGCCCATCCCTCAAAGTCATCAGTGAGGTGTGAAACCATGTGACCATGAAACTGCATTCCACCAGGGGCTATTGAACAGGACAAAGACCAATTTAAGATTGGTTTTTGAAAAACCTATAAAGGTATTTGGAGAATATAACACATATGCTTTCTGCTCTTTTCCATGTTGATGACCCATTTCCACAAAAATAAATCAGAATCAAGTGACACTCTAGAGAATAACAAAATTGTACTCCATCATGAGCTTTCAAGGACCACAGCTGACTTCATCAGATGTGTGGAGTCACCGAGTACTGGTGTAAAGTGTTGCCAGATTGCTTCCAACTTACTGCAACTCTATGAATGACCTCCCCCGCCCCCCCCCCCCCAAAAAAAATCCTACAGTTATCAGCCTTGTTCAGATCTTTCAGCCTGAGTGCTGCGTGGTCACTAGGCAGATATTTATACAGGAGAAAAAATAGAAGGGTCATGGTCAGAGGGCTATGAAATGTGGGATGTAAAATGCAGGGAAGTACAGAGACAATGGCCATAATTGACAATCCCTCTAGTTTTGCTAAGAGCCCCGGGGTGCAGAGTGGTAAAGCTGCCCTCTGCTCACGACCTGAGTTCGATTCCAGCAGAAGCTGGTTCAGGTAGCCGGCTTCAGGCTGACTCAGCCTTCCATCCTTCTCAGGTCGGTAAAATGAGTACCCAGCTTGCTGGGGGGAAAGTGCAATGACCGGGGAAGGCAATGGCAAACCACCTGTAAAAAGGTCTGCCGTGAAAACGTGAAAGCAGCATCACCCCAGAGTCGGAAACGACTGATGCTTGCACAGGGGACCTTTCCTTAACTAGTTTTATTAAGGTGGTTCACACTTGCAGTGAATGAGCAGTCCCAATACCCCCCTCCCCCATTCTGTTTAGCATCTCCATGAAAACATATCCACTGGTCATCTAGAGACTGAGGTAATAAATATGCAGACGGCATGTAACTGCCTCTTTCCTTTCCATCTAAATAATGTGAGGCTATGGATGTATTCAATTAGACAAAGTAAGGGCTGGATGAAGGCCACTAAACTGAAGCTCAATTCAGATAAGACTGAAGTACTCTGGATCTGGTAGAGGTGCTGACTATAGGACCAGGGTATAGGCTACTGAGGATGGTGACTCCCTCTGAAGAAACAAGTTCAGGGGTGGATCTACAGCTGAATGCTCAGATTTCTAAATGCACACACATGAAAGCTTATATATATATCCAGAATAAAACTTCATTGGTCTTAAAGGTTCCACTGGATTCAAAGTCTGTTCTGCAGATTTCACAATCACTAAGAGTCAAGACTTTTAAATTTTCAGTGACTGGAGTCCTTCTGGTGCCCCCAATCTGTTGTCTTCCCTGTCACTTTATGACTGCTGTTCATTCTAAGATCCTGCTGTTGTTTGTAGTTACTTATGCTGATACATGTAGTCTTTATATGGTTTTATACTTAATTGCTACTTAATTGCTGCTTAATTGAGTCTGAGCTGGTTTTATAATTTTCATTTTAAAAAAATTATTCTGTGAATCTCCTCAGGCACGTGTTCTGAAGAGATGATATGCTGATACTTAAACAACAGTAACTAAATAAACAGTAACTAAATAAAAAAGAGAAAGAAAAGGGTGCAGTCGTACACCACCCTGAACCTCAACAAACCACAAAATAGGCTATCAAATTTGGCAAAGGTTCAGCACAAGAAGTCACTGAACCAAATACTTTAAAAGGACAGTTCTTTCCCCAGGCCTGAGAGCCAAAAAGGCTGCATTTCATTCTTGTCTTTTGAAAGTTCCACAAGACAGGAAAAAAACCAAACGGGGTAGGGGAGGAGGAAAAGAATAATCCTTCTCCAATTTACAGGCAGTAGCCGCCTAAAAGAATCAGTCCAAAAAGAGGGAAGGTCACAGGCCACCTTTGCAGCAAGGCTAGGCTGAACAGACACAAATGCCACAGTTTGGATTCCTTGCTAAACAGACTCAGCCCTTCTGGAGAGGAGGTTTTAATTTCATTGATCCGGAGGCACAGCTAGGCACACTGCCAACACTGCCTATAAAGGAAGAAGACAGTCCCTAAAAGGAAAAAGAAAACCAACTCTATCAAGGTGCCCCAGCAGCTTCAGGCAAGTTTCACATTTGGCTAACTCCGCGCCTCCAAGAAAGCTGTGAAAATGTACATCGGATGTAAGATGACAATAAGCCTTTTTTAAAAATCAACCCACCAACCAAGCCCAGGTTTTAAACAACAGAAGACCACCACAGATTCCACAAGTGTCCTCTTCAGAAGGCATTTTCATTTCAACCAATCATATAAAACAGGTCCTTTCATCATGTCAAACTCTCAGCAACAGGAAAGGATGTGGTCAGGTTAGATTCAACCAAGGGGAGGTGGAAGACAGCTCAACATAAACTAGCATTTCCCTAGTCTCCACCTTTCCTCCCTCCCCTCTCCATGGCTATTTGGGGTTAACTTGTAGGGAGATCTGTGCCTGTAATCACATTGCAACCTTATATGTGACTATTCACCAATAAGGTTGCCAAATTTAAGTTGCTCTGTTCCCCTTTTTTCTAATAGGCCTACAGACACAGATTTCATTTTTTATTCCCCCTAAAAAGCCTGTAAAAAAAAGTGCCATGCAGAGAGAAATCCTACCACACATACACACTGCAGAACCTAAGCATCTCTTCGATGCTGTCTTATACTGTCCCATCTAGCCTAGTACTTAGCATGCTATCAGCAACAGCACTCCAAGGCCTTAGGCAGGGATATTTCACCCCTTTTTCACAAGACTCTTATCTGCAAGCAGGGACAGGAAAGGAGTTCCAGCTGGCTTGGCATCAGGGTGTATGGCTTAATATGCAAATAAATTCCTGCTGAGCTTTTGCTACAAAAAAGCCCTGTCTGCAAGGTTCTTTTTTTTGGTGCAGCCCCTTTAGACCCTTAAAAATGCAGTATCTTAGCAAGTCAATGTTGTATTTTTTCCCCCCAAAATACATATACAATATGCTGGGAACATCATTCACTGAAAGCACAGACAAATGTACCCTTAATTGTCAGCCACAAATTAAAGGCAAAACACAATTTTCCAAGAAGAAAACAAAACAAAACAAAAAAGGATCTGGTCAACTGCATTGATTTCCAAAAGAAGTGTTTTCATAGCTGGTAACATCATTAGGGTTTGTAGAATCTTTCGGGCTCAAGTGCCGTGTTCTACTGGAGAAAGTTTTTCTTCCATGAAGTGTTTCCATTAAACCATAACATAACTCAAAAACTGCTATATAATGGAACACCTCAAGAGGATGCTTTTAATAAGAGAATACAACACAGCCTATTGGCAATGCTTACTGTATATATTACCCTGCTTTTACTGTGTTGTCTTCTACCTTTGTAATTCACTTTCTGCATTATGGTATGTCGTGCCTTAGGCTTAAGAGGTTTTGTTTGTTTACACTGTTTCCCAGTTCTGTATTCTTAGTCCTATTGCACTGCTTATTGGAGATCATGGCTGTTTGAACTGATTTTTATATTTTGTAATCCACCTTGAATCTCAGTGAGAAAGGAAGATTATAAACAAAGCAAATAAATAGCCCCAATAAAATGAACAGTTTCTTTGCTCCCTTTTCATTGTAACTCACACTTGCAACATTATTTTGTTCAGGAAGACGCCATCTACAAGATCCATGTACATTGCGAGTTTCTCTCCATTTTCATTTCCTAATGGTCCAAACGTTTTCACCTGTCAGAAAGAAAATTTAGTTTAGACAGATATATTCATCAAAAATGCTACAAGAGCAAAACTGGATGAAAACCTGGAAGGTGGCCACTGACTTTCAAAGAAGGAATATCCATCATTTCTAACATCATAGCAGTGAGCCAAGTCTCAGAGTCTCCCAAACTACATAATTTCTGCTTGCAGGCTTGTTAATAAACCTTGTTTGAAAAAGGCTTACAGCACTATAAAACTGTCAGATCTCCTTCCATTAACAAAAACATTTTTAAAAATATGTCAAAAATATTCTCAGAATATTATATTTGTCCAATAGAACACACACAATAACAGAAAACCAAAAATCTAAGTATAATGGACCAAAAATGAAACTGTTCAGAAGTAGCTAAGCTGTAGACAATAATATAGAATCTAAAAACTCACAGAACACTTAAAATCTGAAACAGCAGAATATTTCAAGGCATGGGGAGACAATTTATTCAAAAATAAAAATGTTCTTGCTTGGCACCTGAAAAACAACACATTTGGCACCAGATAAACTCTGAGGGGAGGGAATTCCTGAATCTCAGTGCCACAGCAGAAAAGGCACTGCCCCTGTGGTTCACCACATCATTGATTAATTGAAATATCAGGGCACTGTGATGCTGTTTGCTTTCCAAGTTTGTTGTAGTGGTTAAGAGCAGCAGACTGTAAACTGGAGAACCAGGTTTGATTCCTGACTCCTCTTCTATATGAAGCCAGCTGGGTAAGCTTGGGCCTGTCATAATTCTTTCAGAGCTCCCTCAGCCCCTTCAAACAAATCAAGTTCGCCACTAGCATAAGAGCTAGAACTTGCAGCTGCCAGACAATCTTCAGATCTCCTGACTATTCTACACACAATGCCATATGGTAACTAACCAGATGTAGCCTTTGGGTTAAGAAGTTCCACAGTCAAATTATACTCCTGCAGAGCAAGAGAATAAATACAATGGATTTCCTTTCCAAGCAAGACACATGTGAAAACTAGCATGCAAAACAACTGCACACGTGCAGCAATTCCAACCACATCACCACCTGCACATATACTACATAAGAGGTGCAAAGCTTTAGCCAGGCTTTCAAATGTATTCAGGGTGCATACTTCCTCTTTACAAAAAGCGTCACCTACGGTGCAGTTGTCATATCTGAAAAAAGTTCTGGCGCTTGCTTGTTGTTGTTTTTTTAAAACAAGTTTCCTGTGTGCTTGTGTGAGTTTTAAGGCAGAACAGCCGACTGATGCACGAGGCATCCTCTCTAAATTCCTAAGGCAGCCCTTACTGCAGCAGGCGAGCGAGCCTGATCGTCATGGATGTCTCCACAAGAGCACAATCGAAGTCCCGTTTCCAACAGCACACACAGTTCGGTTCTTTCTACCGGTGGCTCTAGCAAGCAACCCGGCGGGACAGCCAGCCTCGCTACAAGATAACGTCGAGAAAACAGAAAGAAAAAGTCCTTCCTCCGAAATTCCCCCCTCTCTGAACTCCAAACACACCATTACGCTCCATTAACTAAATCTCCTTCGGAAGCCAGCGCCAGCCAGGTGCGCAAGAGACTTTTCAAGCGTCGAGCCCCTGGATTCCCTACCGACCCCCTCTCTTCCTCTCCCCCCCCCAAAAAAAATCTTTTCCTGGGTGGATGGCCACCCAGGTGCCCCCCAGCGAGGGAAAGAGGGGCGAGAGAGAGAGCGGGCCACCTCTCTCCCCCCCCCCCGCCCCGGCTTCTCTGCAAGCAGTCCCAGCCACGCGCAGCGGCGTTGCAAACTCACCCAGGTCACCAAGGGGCTCTGCAGAAAGAGCTCCAGGAGTTCGGAAATGGTCACATCCATGGCTTTCCCAAGAAGGGCCAGCGTTTGTCTTGGCTCACAAAAGGGGACTCACGAAAGGGCTAGCCGGCTCAGGCGGGGAACAAAGGCGCGGAGCCCATGGCCCGGGAGGAGTCGCCTAGGACGGGAACAATGCGAGGCTCATCTCCTCTCCGTCCCCTCCCCCTAGGCCGGGGTGGGAAGGGACACGGGTCGCGCTCGCCTGCCTGCCTGCCTCTCTCTCGCTCTCGCTCTCTCCCGCCCGCCGCGCCTCGACTGGCAAAGCCAGCGCCAGGCCCCTCCTCGAGGTTCACGCGGCTCGCCAGCAACCTGCTGCTGGCCAAAGCAGGACGCGGACGGAAGAGTCGCCGCCGCCGCCACTCTCAGCTCGCTGGCAGCCAGGGCCGCCTCCTGCACCAACGTGAGGAGGAAAAGTTTGCTGTGGTTTAGAAAGGCAACGCAAGCGGGCCAAAAGGGAGCTCCGCTTGGGGCGCTCCAGGCCCTGAAGAAGAACGGACCGACGCCCCCCCCCCCCCCCCCGAGGCTGTTAGGTCCTCAGCGGGGTAATTAGTACCTGGGGCAAAAACGAGGGCTATTTTTACGCGCGAGGCGAAAGGAACCCAAGCAGCGCGGACATCGCGTGGGGGGGGGGAGTTTTGTTTTTACATGAACGAGGTTGGGGAAGGCAAATGAAGGGGGGGGCAGATTGATCGAAACTGGCCAATAGAAGTTGCTTGTAAGCTTGGCAGGGAAGCTCTTGCCCTTCTCCCGAAGACACCGCAGCGGTGCCCATAAAATCAGTGGGCCTCGTTACCCCGGAAAGATTAGTCGCGAAGGGTCGCTGACTGTGCCTGGGGTGCGGCCTGCTAGTGGCTTTAGCCACTGGGCTGCCTCAGCCCCTAGAGGCCTAGTTCCAGGAAAGACGGGGGCTCGCTCCCCAGCTGACTGATGTCAGGGACACAGCAGAGGCTTATGGCTGGCAGGGTGCTTAATATGGCAGCTTGGTGGGAAACCGCGGATTCTCGCCTTCAGCAGAAAACAATGGTGGCCAATGAAGGGCCCCCTCAAGGGGGGGGGGAGGGCGCTCGATTCCCCCTCTTTTGAGCCACAGGATGTTTTTCTTGTGTGCTAATAGCCTTTGCTAACATGACTCGAACGTTAGGCTTCCCATTGTGTTTAAACATGAACTCATGCCAAAAAAACTTCCAAAAGCACAAAGAGGACTGGGCAAACGACCCCATACACGATTTAACTCCAGAGTCCTGGACATAATTTAGCAAGGAGAGGCTTGAGGATGAAGACCAACAACACACCGCATGGCAACTCCTGTTTGCAGTTTTTTTTGTATTTTTGTCCAGTTTTCAAAAGCTTTGTTCTTACCATGGAGGATGCGCTCTTCTGCAATCAAGATCTTTCTTTTCCTCAGGATAAAAGACAAATGTAAATACTAAAAAGCAATACAGAAATATCTCTGTCATGCTTTAGTGCAGGGGTGGCCAAACTTGCTTAACATAACAGCCACATAGAATAAATGTCAGATATATATTTGAGAGCAGGCAGGCAGGCAAGCAAATAGATGGGGGAGGAAGGGAGAGGTAGTAAGTAAGCAACTTTAAATGCATTCTCCAAGCTACTGGCTGGCTTGGCTTGGAGAAGTGATTTAAAGAGTCAGATGTCTTCTTCAAGCTGGCCAGTGGGGTGATGAGGGCTTCAAGAGCCACATGTGGCTCCCAAGCCGCAGTTTGGCCATCCCTGCTTTAGTGCAAGGGTATCAGGCTCAAGGAGTGAATTCTCCATGCAGCAGGCTATCAAGATCCACATCCCACCTTTGTTCCTGAGAAGAGTTAGTATTAGGTGGAGGCGGCCCCAAATAATTAATTAATTGATTAAACCAGTGCTACAAGCTTACACCAGGGGTGGCCAACGGTAGCTCTCCAGATGTTTTTTGCCTACAACTCCCATCAGCCCCAGCCAACATGGCCAATGGCTGGGGCTGATGGGAGTTGTAGGCAAAAAAAGCATCTAAAGAGCTACCGTTGGCCACCCCTGGCTTACACTATTACGCTACGCTCATACAACCTGCATGTACATGGTGACTTCTGTTTGCAAAAAAGAGACAATAAGTGTTTGCTTGCAAATGAAACCAGGGAATCATACCTGGCTAATTGAGGGGTTTCAAACCTATGTTCATCTGTACGTACGTTGAATATAACATGAGAATTATTCCATGCACGTATAAAATGCATGCAAGTGTACACTGTATATGGATCATATATGCATTGACTTGTGAATATCAGATCAAGCCAGGGAAAGCACTTGGACGAACAACTGCATTCCTATTGCAACCACTGTTGATAAAGCTGAGATGTAACCTAAGAGAATTCTATCTCATAGCTCCTAACTAGTCTGAGAGGCAGATTTCCTAGCTGAGAAGCAGAGCAGCTGCATCCCTACTACTTCTCCAGGTACCAGAACAGGTGGGAAGTACTTCATGCCCAGTTAAAGAAATGTTCAGCCTGTACAGACTTACCAAGGTAATCTCACGATTTTGGTGTAGTGAGAAAACTGGATTTGATTCCCCACATCTCCACATGCACCTGCTGGAATTACCTTGGGTCAGTCATAACTCTCTCAGAGCTGTTCTGCTCAAAAGCAGTTCTCAGAGAACTCTCTCAGCCCCCCCCCTACCTCACAGGGTGTCTGTTGTGGGAAGGGGAAGGGAAATGAGACTAAACTGCTCTAAGATTCTGAATGGAGGACAGGGTATAAATCCAATCTCTTCTTCTTTGTCTTAATTTGGAAAACAGTTCTGCTAAGCATCGTATTCCTGATTTATTTTGTTATCTCTCCTTTGAGGTCCATAATTGCCACTCTGTCCTCCAGCAAAGACCATCTTGGTATGACTTCCAGCTCTATCTTGAACTAATTCACAGACATCCCTTTCCCACCCAGATAAGGTGACAGACAACTTCAGGTGGGGTCTTATCTAGAAAACTGCAGCTCTACATAGCAAAAGCCTCACTAGTCATTGTGACTTTTAGCCAAATTCTAAATGTGCCTATTTAAATCTCCACTGAATTTACTGGGGATATAATCCCAATAAAGTAAATACGATTTTTAACTTGGGGTAGTTTCAGATAACTTTACCATCATGTCCTTTCACTGGATTTTATTCTCCTTGATAGCTGAGAAAATGATACAGGTGACCAAGTGGAGGGGGGCAGATAATAAGCCTGGGGTGATTAGTCTCTTCTAAATTAACGTATGTCTAATCTATTGCCTGACCTAGATGACCCAGGCTAGCTTGATCGTCTCAAATTTCAGGTCTCAAAGTCTAAACAAGGTTGACCCTGGTTAGTATTTAGAGAGACCACCTCGGAACTCCAGGGTCACAACACAGAGGCAGGAAGTAGCAAACCATCTCTTGCCTTGAAAACCCAGCTGCAACTTGAAGGCACTTTCCACCAACAACAACCTATTGCTTGCCTGATTTTACAAAGCAGGACTGATCCTTCAGGGGAGATAACCTGCTATTCTCAGTCTTTTCCCCGCAAAGTTCAAGCAAGGCTGATCCAAAATAAGGGGCTTTAGGATTAGGATCCTAGTTTGGCCATGTTGGTACTTTTCATAAACTATTACTTGTAGAATCCCTGTTATCTTTCTGCCCCTACTGTTTTTCTCTTATGGATTTGCATGGTCTCTAAATTTGCAACTATTTCATTGTTTCCATTCTTATGAGCAAATTACTTCAAATGGATCTGAAATTGGTTGTTTTGGTCGCTACAAATTTATTAGCAGACAGTAGATACAGGTTTTGTTATTGTATTGTTTATTAAATTTATATCCCTCTCAATCTCAGATGCTCAGAGTAGTTTACAGCATTCCGTAAGAACATAATAGAAGCCATGTTGAATCAGACCAATGGCCCATCCAGTCCAACACTCTGTGTCACACAGTGGCCAAAAAAACCAAGTGCCGTCAAGAGGTCCACCAGTGGGGCTAGAAGCCCTTTCACTGTGCTCCCCCCCCCCACAAGCACCAGAATACAGAGCATCACTGCCCCAGACAGAGTTCCAACGATAAACTGTGGCTAATAGCCACTGATGGACCTCTGCTCCATATGCTTATCCGTTCTCCTCTTGAAACTGTCCATGTTTGTAGTCGCCACCTCCTGTGGCAGTGAATTCCACATGTTAACCACCCTTTGGGTGAAGAAGTACTTCCTTTTATCCATTTTAACCTGACTGCTCAGCAATTTCATTGAATGCCCACGAGTTCTCGTATTGTAAGAAATGGAGAAAAGTACTTCTTTCTCAACCTTCCCACCCAAACCTCCCACCCCCTTTCATCCTATAAATAATGAAATACTTCAGGAAATAAGGGAGGCCAACTTGATCCATAATGGTTAAAACTTTTTAGGGCACTGCTAACATTCCTGTAGTTCTTAAACACCAGCTGATCTTGAATGGATAGGTTGATCAATACCAAATATATTATCTTCTTTCAAGAAGTTAGGCCTGGTGTAGAAGATTTGTTACTGAGACAAAAAAAAAAAACCCTTTTCCAACAGAATCTTAAAAGACTAGGTCAACCAAGCAGGAAAACACTTCCTGTTTATATAGCTCTAGCTTGGTACACACCTCATCGTGTAAACACTGCTATGATTCTTCACTGGTCTCTATTGTTGAGTGTTTTCTTACAATCTAGAATGAAGTCAGCTCACTATCTCCCACCCTGACCTACATGAAATGCTGGAGTTAACATGACTGAAACTCCAGATATTCACTTTGGTTCTAAAAAGCACTGCATGGGAAGGGGGAGCAACATTTGAAATGGGGCTCTGGAGGAGGCCTCTGTCACCTGTGCTTCCCCCTGTAACCCCCCAAGTGGCTTTTAGCCCAAGGAAAAAGGAACAAAACAACCACAAAATTCACATGAACTGTTTTTCCATTTCCAATTGAGGAAAAGGATTAATCCTTCCTCTTTTGTCCAGAATCATAGTCCCAGTCTTGGTCACCCTCAGAACTTTTTTTTTGTAGCAGGAACTCCTTTGCATATTAGGCCTCACACCCCTGATGTAGCCAATCCTCCTGGAGCTTACAGTAGGCCCTGTAAGAAGAGTCCTGGTCAACCCCCCCCCCCCTTGTAGTTGCTTTTCAGGGTTAAACATCACAATAAACTCTGTCATATGCAATTTGGGCCTGCATATCTGTATGTTTTGAGAAGAGTTGATACATGAGGATTATAAGAAGTGCATAAATCATCTTCAAATCACTGCAGCCCCATTTTAAGTACTGAATGTCTGTAACAGCTTTATTTTGCACTTTGGTTTGCAATTTTCTCCAGAGTTTTGGTGCCCTTGAAGGAGCAATAAAGTCTTCAATTAGAAGTTCTTTTGAATCAGGACAGAAATCCAGATCTATGTTCAGGTACAGATTCTCCTTATGATTGGAAGGATTTGGACAGCTATGAGCAACTGTTGTTGAGCATTATTTTAAGTACTGTTCAATGTGTGGCACTCATACAGGCCTGCTGGGCTCTGAATACAGTTATTTGTACCTCAAGTCAGGTGAAAGTCTGAAAAAAGTCACCCTCACTCTAGTGATGCTACAATTCAGATTATGGATGTGCACGCCATCTAGTGGCTTTCCAAAGGCAATTCACATATAGTAGAAAACACAGTCTAGTGACCATGGCGAACTGGAGCTCTAAAACAGAACAAATGCCTGTGAAGATCTCACAAGCAGCACAAATCACTGCAGTGGAAGCACTGAAAAACACCTCTTGCTGAAACAGTGACCCATACACAAAGAAGGCTTTTATTCTAGAACATTGACTTTGAAGTGTTAAGCATCTAATGTCTTCTCCCCTTCCCTGCTTCCAAAGACATGTTAATTGATGGATTGAGGGAGACTGGCAACTATTAAAGTTGCTACAAAAAAGTCTAGGACATACTGTGGCCAAGTTTCGATAATTTTCTCCACCTGCTGTTTTCAGCAGTAGACACATGCATTTTATAGGCTTAACTTCTCACACATTACAGAGGGAAAATAGATAGGCTTGGGTTTTTTTACATAGGGTACATTGCTTGGTAAATAAATAATCCTACAAGGAAACCCATTCCTTCTCAGAAGGTATATGGGATAGATTCTCTTGAAACAACACATTATTTAAGCCTATTCATACTGAAATCTCAGAGGTGTGAGATTATATACTATCTCCCTATCTTGTATTCAGAACCACACAACTGTTTGCAGCCTTAATGATGATAACAGTGTTGCACTTAAACTGTAACTGTTGTTCATCGAGGGATCTTCTGTGCAGGCACATGTTGGGTCTGAGCTTGTGCAGGCCAGCCTCCAGAGGCTCTCTTACAGCTACTTTAGAATTTTCCATTGGAGGAGCCCCTCCCCTGCAGAGCTCTTTAGAGGCTGGTCACATGCTTCAAGGTGTACCTCCCTCCTTTCCCTCAGTTCTCCTGAGTCATTGCAAGTGTCATGAATATCATTGTATCCTATGAAACTCACAGTGGGGTAGGAGGGAGGGATTGTGCCTGCACAGAAGATACCTCAATGAACAACAGTGACAGGTAAGTGCAACACTGTTTTAATCTTCAGTCTCCTGTGCAGAGCCATGTTGGGAGACTATAAAGCTTTTTACGTAGGAGGCAGGGCTGGCGCATGGGAGTAGGGCAAGTAGGCAGCTGCCTAGGGCACCGCCTGGCCTAGGGGTGTCATGAGGCACCCTCTCTCCTCATGCCCACTGCCTTCACCAAGGCTCAGGAAGCCTCGGCGAAGTCGGGGGGGCGTGGCAGCGAGCGTGCTCAGAGTCGGGCTCAGGTCTGTCACTTCACCTACTGCCTGGTCTTTTTAAAGTGGAGATGCCAGGATTGAACCTGGGACCTTCCACATGCAAAGCAGAGCCTCTTTCACTGAGCTGCAGCCCCATCTCTGGCTACTCATCTTTCTTCCCTACCAGAGTTTAAAAAGCAACAGAGGAGGGGAGCCATATTTTCAACAGGGAAAGTGACATGGGCTTTCCCTTTCTTGGCATCAGAATTCCCAGCTCTTTTTGTAGCTAAATTACGTCTGGAGTTCCAGTCACAGAATTCCAGTGGGATGTTCCAATGTTCGATGCTTAGCAAGAACTACACTGTAAATATAGCAGGTTCTTACCTTTGAATACCGTTGTGGTGGTTGGATTGTATTTATTTTTGGTTTGCGGAAAGCCCAATAATAGTATGTTTACTGAGAAGCAAGTCCCACCATATTTACTTGGGAGTAAGCATACCAAAGGTTGCAGATTGCAGCCCCAAGCCACATACATGTTTCTCTTTGGACAAAATCAATACCATAGACTCCTCCTGCACATTTCTGGAACTGCAATCAACCTAATGAATTCACTTTGTTCAAAAAAACAATTAAGAGAACCTCTGTTTAACATTCAGCAGTTGTTTCAGCTCAAAGGACAATTTGAAAGTATAATAGATACAAGCACTGATCTTCCAGTTTTCTCAGGCATGTCCCCTCCGCAATCTGAAATATAAGTGGGAGTTGAGATTTCCTAAGTGAAGGCAGCTTCAAATATACTTTACACCATCTGTAAAGGGCATGCTTTGCCCGTCTCCAGCTGTCTCCTAGCAACAGCCCAAAGCATCAACAAAGCTCTCTCATTCATGAGTTGTCTGAAAACCTCAGTTCCTGAAGGACAGACTTTACAAGGTTATATGATACAACAGAAAGTAGAATACTAGATCAAATTCAACATCCCCTCCCCAATTTCTCAATATTCAGTCACAAGAAAACTTTTAGTTTTGTTACTCAGCTGTTTACATGCCAGCTGGAGCTGTTTATTCACAACACTAAACAAAATGTAATTCTATCTATACACACCAGATTATGTGTGGGATCCAAAGTAGCTTTAGCGTAACTAGAAAGCAATTCTGTTCATATTGCTGGGGGGGGTGGGAGTCCCCCACAATTTTTATGGATTTCCCACTCAAGCTACCTCTTGTTCCCCCCCAGCCCTCAGGAGCAGCTGTGCGGGGCGGGGCACTAAAGACAGAAAAGTTGTGTCCTACAATCAGAGATATTTGCTGTTCTAACTTCACTGACACTTATTTAGACACCAGTGGGAGGCTTATATGGCTTATTGTGCATGGACATAAATCTAGCAAAATATTGGGGGTGGGTAGATTTTGCTGGCAGCAAGCTAGCAGTAGCTTGTTTCCAGCTGAGCTGAGTTTGTCTTCCTCTCTTTGCAGGTACTTAATGCCTGGGCAGGGCTGAGGAACAAGTCCTTGGGTACACCAAAAGCAAGACTGGATCTACATTTTTTTGAGGGGGGGGGCAAAATTAAAAAATGACACCTCCTTATGGGCCCATAGAATAGAATGGACTCCATACCCAATTTGGTGCCCCCTCTGCTCCCTCCTAGCTTTGGCCCTGACCAAAAGGTAGGAGCCAAAGAATTCTTGGCCTTTTTGTTCATAGCCTGGGACCTGCATTAAGCTGCTTAATTGATCAGGACCAGCCCGCATCCGTTTCTTTTGTTTTTGTGTGGTGGTGGAAAGTGCCATCAAGTCACAGCTGACTTATGGTGACTTCACAGCGTTTTCAAGGCAAGAGATGTTCAGAAGTTTGTTGCCTGCTTCCATATCATAGGCGCTGTTCTTGGAGGTCTCCCATCCAAATACTAGCTAGGGCTGACCCTTCACTTCTGAGATCTGATATTAGGCTAGCCAGGCAGGTAGTTTGTGTTATTTGGGAACTTTTTTGTGGGTTTTTGTTACTTTGGGTCTATTTAGAGAGGAAAAACAGCAAACAAAAGCCACAAACAAATGCTACATGGGTAAATAAAATATATCAGTTCAAACAGTAGAGATGGAGATTTTCTGGCTTTCTGGAACATTATACTCTGAAGCACCAGCAGGTGTATCCATACAGATGCCCTGGTGTAGATGTGCAGCTGAATGAGGTGGAAGAATAGATTGTATCACCTCTGACTGCAGGAAGGACTGAAGAACCCCATTATGAACCCCATAATTCAAATCCCAAAACAATGAACCATTTCTCTGAAGCAAACTTTAAAAAAAAATGCAAAGTGTTCTTTAAAAAGCAACAAATCATTGGAGGGCTGTCCCTGTAATCTCCATTCGTCAGATGGTTCAACAATACAATGGTCAATAGTATAAAATGTTGGAGATAGATCTAAAAAGATTAACAGAGAAGCATTACCTTATATATATATTTGCAAGCACATAATCTTCTAGAGCAGGGGTGGCCAAACTTTCTTAACGTAGGAGCCGCACAGAATAAACATCAGATGTTTGAGAGCTGGAAGGAAGGAAGGAAGGAAGGAAGGAAGGAAGGAAGGAAGGAAGGAAGGAAGGAAGGAAGGAAGGAAGGAAGGAAGGAAGGAAGAAGAGATAGTGAGAAGGCAACTTTAAATGCATTCTCCAAGCCACCAGATGGCTTGGCTTGGAGAAGTTATTTAAAGAGAAATTCCTTTTCCAAGTCAGCCAATGGGATAGTGGAGGCTTCAAGAGCCACACAATATATGTGAAAGAGCCATATGTGGCTCCCAAGCCGCAGTTTGGCCACCCTTCCAGAGCAACTAAAGCTGGTTTGGTTTCAAAACCAGCCCACAAACCAGATTTAGAAGGTCCAGCGGCAAATTATTTATCAAGCTCTGAAGTTACACTGCATGCATCCAATTGTTTTGCCTAAAAATGGGAGATTGGAAACAGGTCTGTAACTGATGAAGAAATCATCCTTTGTGAAAGCCAAAATATTTAATAAAGGACTCATCACAGTTTCTTTCAGTGTTCCTCAGAAAATCCCTTCTGTCACCTTGACCTGGATAGCCCAGGCAAGTCCAATCTTATCAGCTCTTGGAAGCTAAGCAGGACCTACTCTGGCAAGTACTTGGATGGGAGATCTCCTTGGAATGCCGGAGCTGGAGGAAGGGGCAGGCTTTTTTCAGTCACTCTCTGAATATCCTCCATGCCTCCAGTAGGGATCAGTCACCAGAAGTCACCATGACTTCCAGGTGCGCACACACAAAAAACAAATAAAAAAATATTAGTGATTAATGCATAAATCTGGCTACATTAACAGCTACTTAAAACCTAGTAAAATCTTACAATGATAAATGTGCAGGCAGTGGTTTTCACAAGAGCCAGATCTAGAAGGCCCAAGTTCAAATTCCCATGCTGCACTGGAAGCTGATTAGGTAACTTCAGACCAATCATTCAGTCTCAGCCTAACCTGCTTCACAGCACTGTTGTGAGAATAAAATGGACAGGAGAACAATATAAGCCATTTTGGATCTCAACTGGGGAGAATGGTGAATTATCAATGAAGCAAAATAAACAAACCTAGGAATCAGTGCTCATTCTAAAGCTCTTTGCAGAAGACTGACAAATGGGTTTTTCTGACATTCTGCAAATTATATCTAAACTAGCATCTAAGTTGCCCGGGATCTGAGATGAACAAAGAATATAGCAAAAATATCACAGGTGGAACAAATTATTCCTTAATACCTGGATGAGATTCCACTGATTTGTTGTGGAATGTGGGGTGGCATGGCATAGTGTTTTTTAGAACATCAGATGAAGACGTGGGACAACCAGATTTAAATCCTCGTCTCCTATCCCATGGAGATTTGTCAGGTGGCTTTAGGCCTGTTAAAATCTGTGTGACCTACCTCACAGGGTTGTTGTGATAAAAATAAAGGAGGGGAGAATGATATGATAGGCTGCTTTGGTCCCAATTTGGTGGAAAAGTTGGATATAAATTTTAAAAATAAAAATGGTAGACCTGAGTCAGGGGACAAAATCTTCACAAAAAATGGCTATACAGGCTAAATAGTCTGCTATGTAATGTTTCCTCTTGCTTAAACTTGTTTGTGCAAGGGCCCAGTAAAAACAGTGATCTGGAACACATGGAATTCATTCATAGAATCCAAGCCTTACTTATTACTTACTTTGCTCATCAAACAAAAACCAATATGGTGATATGTATGTTCTCTTGTACTTATATGTGCTCTGGTACTTATATCACCAAACTTCATACGGATCATGATTAAGTTACTTGAAAGAATACTTTAGTAACGGTTTCATATTTCAGAACTATTACCTTTCACATGAAGGACATTTCATCCTGGGATTCCAGCTGCTCAGTCTCACATCTGAAATGGTCACTGAAGCAACAGTCATCAGGAAGTAATGGAATACACTCACTGACATTTGTGACTCTCAAAATTCTTCTCTTTTGGGATTTGAAAAAAGGAGGAAAATAATGTGGGCACACCTCTGAGCTTCCTGTCTGTTCTCTTGCTGGTGAGTAGACTAAAAACTGGAGGTGGGTTTCACATTCTTCTCAATAACAGCAACCTAAGTCGCAGCTAGAATTTTCCATGTGGCATCCTCTATTGAGGAGCCTGTATCAGCTTCCATATGCTAATGGCCAGTTCTTTAAATATGACAGAGTTCAGGGGTTGTTTTGTACAAAAATAGATGGTGGAGCTCTTTAGCATATGCCCCCTCTCCAGCCAAAAGCAACCCGACGCAAGAAGAGAGTCCCAGGCGAGGCCTGCTTGGGCTGCCTAGAGTTCCAGCCAGCCCAACACAGGCCTCACTCACCTGGGGCTCTCCTTGGCTGCCCCCCCCCACAAGTCAAAAGGCCAACAAGCCACCCGTTGCCCAAAGTCACATAAGAAGTGGAGACTTCTTGACTTCCAGAAAGCTTTCGATAAAGTTCCTCATCAAAGGCTCCTTAGTAAGCTTGAGAGTCATGGAGTAAAAGGACAGGTCCTCTTGTGGATCAAAAACTGGCTGAGTAATAAGAAGCAGAGAGTGAGTATAAATGGGCAGTCTTCACAGTGGAGGACGGTAAGCAGTGGAGTGCCGCAGGGCTCAGTACTGGGTCCCATGCTCTTTAACTTGTTCATAAATGATTTGGAGTTGAGAGTAAGCAGTGAAGTGGCCAAGTTTGCAGATGACACTAAATTGTTCAGGGTGGTGAGAACCAGAGAGGATTGTGAGGAACTCCAAAGGGATCTGTTGAGGCTGGGTTAGTGGGCGTCAACGTGGCAGATGAGGTTCAATGTGGCCAAGTCCAAAGTAATGCACATTGGGGCCAAGAATCCCAGCTACAAATACAAGTTGATGGGGTGTGAACTGGCAGAGACTGACCAAGAGAGAGATCTTGGGGTTGTGGTAGATAACTCACTGAAAATGTCAAGACAGTGTGCGCTTGCAATAAAAAGGGCCAGCGCCATGCTGGGAATTATTAGGAAGGGAATTGAAAACAAATCAGCCAGTATCATAATGCCCCTGTATAAATCGATGGTGCGGTCTCATTTGGAATACTGTGTGCAATTCTGGTCATTGCACCTCAAAAAGGATATTATAGCATTGGAGAAAGTCCAGAGAAGGGCAACTAGAATGATTAAAGGGTTGGAACACTTTCCCTATGAAGAAAGGTTAAAACGCTTGGGGCTCTTTAGCTTGGAGAAACGTCGACTGTGGGGTGACATGATAGAGGTTTACAAGATTATGCATGGGATGGAGAAAGTAGAGAAAGAAGTACTTTTCTCCCTTTCTCACAATACAAGAACTCGTTGACATTCAATGAAATTGCTGAGCAGTCGGGTTAGAACGAATAAAAGGAGGTACTTTTTCACCCAAAGGGTGATTAACATGGAATTCACTGCCACAGGAGGTGGCGGCAGCTACAAGTATAGCCAGCTTCAAGAGGGGGTTAGATAAAAATATGGAGCAGAGGTCCATCAGTGGCTATTAGCCACAGTGTGTGTGTATATATATATATTTATTTATAAATTTTTGGCCACTATGTGACACAGAGTGTTGGACTGGATGGGCCATTGGCCTGTTCCAACATGGCTTCTCTTATGTTCTTAAGGGTGGCATGGGCTTCTAAAGGGGTTAATGAGGGCTGCTGGGGGTGTGGCAAAGCCCCTGGTGGCTAGTTGACTGCCCACTCTCCTAATCCAGGGATTGTTATGCAGCTGCACCTACTATTCAATGGACAAGGTAGGTGGGGAGCAAGAGGGGGAACCCTCAGAAAGGTTCAGGAGCTGTGCTCCTGTGAGCTCCTGCTGAATTCAAGGCCTGATAGGAGTCCATTCATACAAATGTATTGTGCACCTCAGAAGCAACTGAAAAACTACCTAAATCCTCCACAGTAGATATATGACTGAAAATGTATCTCATATGACTGGATATTCCAGCTAGGAAACCCGTTAAATCATTTAATTTTAACTTTAATGCAGATCACTCCACCCCTACTATGTCCCCCTCCCTCTCCTAATGTTCACACTTCCCTTATCACTCAAATGTATGGTGTTGAAACTTCCATTAGTTCTCATTTGAGGAGACATGGTATGCTGTAAACCAAATGCAATCCAGACAGACCACCAGACCTGAAACTTGAAAAAGCACAGTCAGAAATGAAATCTTATCAGTTCACTGTATGGCATTGGCCTTCTTTGAATCAAGAAGCATACTTTTATGGATGTGCTGCTAGTTCTAAGAATGCTTTTTAGCAGGTGGATGCTGTACACTGTTACATCTCAGTGTTTTTTGTTCAGTGACTTAAAGGTGAATAAATGCTATTTTTCCCTCTGCTATTCATTTTTGTTATATATAATTCAGTTGTGGAATGTGGCATGACACAGAAGGAATCAGGGAACTCTGTATAGGACAAGGGAACACACCACATCCAGTGGCATGAGCAGTTGTACATTTTAAGAATTCACACAGTGGTACAGTTTTACACAATTAAAACTGCCCTTCGAACACAGAAAGGAATTATGTTACACAAACAGGTGAAACTGGAGTAATCAATAGCTACTTAACAAAATTATCAAGGGATGCAACCAACTCTGTTGCTCAGGGTAGCTTTGATATTTGATTGCTTGAAGATGGATGTATTAAATTATATAAACTATCAATTTGTTACTCTCCAGGTGATATTTCAACATGTTGCAATTTCAGGTATTTGAACATCCCCCTTCCGCTGTGTAGAGGAAGCAATGAGAAAACAGGGCTCACACATTTATATTCTGGCAAGGTGTTAGACCCATCTGAACTTTCACTAAGAAAAGGTTGCATGTTTTCATCTGATAGAGCCATGAATTCTCTGAGGCAAACCACACTGGGAAACATACACTCAGGATTTGTACCAGGTTGATTTCTGCACAGAAATCTCAAAATGGGAGATCAGGTTAACTTCCCAGAAAACTTCTACTAATAATTATTGCTGCTAATGGCTGCTGGCAGTTATGGTACTTAGTCAAGCCTGAAATCAGATTACAACAAGAGGATAGCTACTGTACTATAAAAAGATTGATTTGTTCCCCCACTAAGAACCAGAACAGATTAATAAACTAGATAAATATTTCATAATCCCATAATAAATTGTGACAGTAAAACTGGTATTCCAAAGGGAGTCAGACTTTAAAAAAAATACCACTAATGCAGTAGTTCTTTCACTTGGAATTATTATTTTTTATTTTCAGAACTGAAATGCGTCAGTATATTTGTACTCTTAAATAAATCATCTTAAATTTGATTTAAATGTACCAGCATTATTCCCAGTTAAGAAATTTCAAAAATCTCTTTGGAATACTAATTTCATATTTATAGATTTCTTCATTTTTTAAAAAAAAAAATGCAGCCTATTTCCCTGAATTGTTTCAAGACAGTTAATGATGGAAAGTTTAATATAAAATATTTAGTCACAAAATAGTATTGCTTTTTTTGCACATTGTGGCAAGATTAATTTTCTCTTTTTCAATAAAACTATACCATCTTCCATAAAATCCTAAACATATTTAGAACTGTGATGTAGAACAGAATTTCACAGGTGAAACAGGTACCAGCACAACAATGAGATTATATTACATCAAAAAATTTTAATGGTCCCAAATATATACTCAACAACTAAGCATACACTCAGGGGGCAAAATAAAAATAAAATTATGACACAAAAAGTGACCACATCTAGAATTCCATTCAATCTTTTAATCAAGGGATAGACAAATCCCCCACCTCCAAAGAAAATTCTGCAGTTTAAAGGGCAAAGGGGAACACATTTTAAAAAAGAAAACTTATGGTCAGCCCTCCCCCAAAGAGTTTTTTTAACCTGTTGTAGCTCGACTAAAATGTTCAGAATGTATGGTTTCAAAGGCAGGTCTCTTTTATACAAAGAAACTGCTGGCATTCTTAGCTAGTGAAGAACTATGGCAGAAAAGCCTTTTCTTCAAGTCTCGTACATGGTCCAAGAAAGCATATTCTGATTGTAGCAACTGACCAGCCAATCCAGAGTTCCACTATTAAACTCCTGCCCTGCTGGCTTTTTATATATATATTTTCCATTTCCTTCCCTGAGAAAAGGGCAATGTGTGGTCCAAGCTGGAGAGGTCAAAGGCATGTCATTCCCATTAAGTGTAGTATATCCTCTTCTTCTGCTCCTTCAAATTGGCACTTGATTAGCAGGAATCCACATTTTCAAACTGATCTGTGTCTCACACAGTAATTCACTAAAGGTTGTAGTTTTTAATTATGGACTTTTCCTGTTCTGGAAACCAGGTTCACCTCCCAACTGATGCTGATCTTCAAAACTGTCATTATGAGGACTCAACCTTTGCTTTCTGTGACAAAGGTAGACTTTCTTCATCATCCTCATCATCATCGTCAGGATAATCTACAAGCCCCACCAGACCTCCCTAAAAAAATTAAAGAAAAAAAGGAACATTAAGAGTCACAAACAAAATCAGCTATATTCCTGCTTTACTATGTTCTAATATACAGACTGTTGGAAGTTTTATAAGAACTTCAGTCTTCACAAGATGTAAAAATATTTGGAGAATACATCTAAAACAGATAAAACAATTCTACCTACTTCGGGGGAGGTAGACTGGGTTCAAATGAAAAGGTGACAACATTTTTCTATCTGTACAAAGATGGAAATTTCTTTTACCTAGAAAAGCTGGCTGGACTGCAGGAATGAGCGATCTGACGTACTTCAGAGACAATATGGAACATCCTTCAAATTGAATTATCAATTAGGATAATTTAATGATGTGGTCTCTTCCATTTATATAACTATAGTATATTGATGTACATGCAAAACAGCCACATGAACGCATTATTTGCAAGTTATAAGATTCAAGGAAAAAATAAAGACAAATTGTTACTAGATGGCTACAGATGAACCCCTGTGCTATCCAAGAGGATTGTGTTGCTTGTATCTGTAATTAAGGAATCCAGAATGAAGGGCGATGAGCACCTACAACTACTCCATGTTTCATTCAATCTGAATCAGTATCAACAGCCAAAACCAGGAGATGTGCTTGCTCATTACATCTGAAGGATCACGTACAAGCAAGTCTTGGCCATAGTGCATACAATCGGCTGCCCTGAACCCCCCAATCCTGAGGATTTTTTGACTGATCTTTATACATGGCCTTACACAAATACAGGAAAAACACAGAGAACTTAAAAGCAGCTGGCTAAGGCTGAAATCTTCGAGAGTGGTCATAATCACTGTATTATACAATTTAGGGACATTAAAAAGTCCACATGAGCTTGAAATCTGAGACTGCATGCACACCTTTGTTGGGGCCTAGCAATACTCCCTTTGAAACTAAGGTCATGATGCAAAATGGTGAAAAGCCAGCACCACTGCAGTGCCTGCTTTCCTTCCACAAGTAGGCTCAGAAGATGCTCAGTTTTTTTCACATCATCATCACCTATTTTACACTAGAAAATATTTCCTGATTTGCATGAGTAGTTCAACTATACTGTCAGGAACAGCAGCCAGATATCCAAGCCCTTAAGAAAAGGCAGCAGTCCCCTGTATTCAACGTATGTAGGCTGGATACAAGATTCACATGGACAGTTGCTATCTTATGGTTCCTGATCCTCCAGTTGCCCCCAGAACTCTGCTAAACTATCATTCTGAGCTAACAAGGATGGCAATGAGTGAGAAAGCAATGGACTAGATCCATCATCCTGTTCACCTGGCTAAGGTGGGGCACTCTAGCAGCATAAGGAACAAGCATCTCCTCTGTTGATACGATATGCCCTATGCCAATGGAATACATTTTGTGCAGATAGAATGCGGTGTCCTTAGCTGAGTGGGGTGATTGCATACAGACTTTTGATTTCATCCCAAGGGAGGCCAAATTGAAAACAACTTGAGAGCAGGCCTTCTCAGTAACGGCTCCTCACTGGTGGAACCAATTACCAGCAGAGGTTCGAGCCCTGCGGGACTACAATCAGTTCCACAGGGCCTGTAAAACCACCCTTTTCAAATGGCCTTTCAAGACTGAATCTTGAAATGACATCCAGCCATCTGACATACATCCGATAGGTTTGTACCATAGCACCTTAATTGTAAGTGTAATGGTTTTAATTAACTAATTTATTTACTTATTTAATGGTTTTTAATGTATTTTACTGTATAATGTATTGTTGTAATCATGGTATTTACCATGTCTGTGAGCCGCCCTGAGCCTGCTTCGGCGGGGAGGGCGGGATACAAATAAAATTATTATTATTATATGTGGTTGTGTGCATGCACACACACTTTCTGCTATCAAGTCACAGTTGTGTGTGCATGCGCATAACCACATATGAAGTCAGAAGTCTGTATGCAGTCACCCCACTCAGCTAAGGACACCGCATTCTTTTCTCATTCCTGGTCATGTGCTTAGACCAAGTAATATTGGGGGTCATGCTGATGCTTTATTCTATGCAAGTTAGGGATTTTATGTGGGTGGGGGCTTTTGTGGTGTTTCTACTGAAATGGCTGAATCACCAGCTGGTAGCACTGTGATTACAGCAGCTAGTGTTCTTTGCAGATGGGGTGGATTCAGTAAGAAACAATACGGATCCAACTGGTTTCTGGACTGCCACTGAGGATTTTTAGCAGATCTTGTTAGCTGATTTCTTCAATAAGGGAGCTAACCCTGGCAGTGAACATAATAGCTATTCCTAGGCATTCTCTCCCTGTTCTCCAGATCCTAGGCCTTCCCAATGGTTTGAAGGGAGCTATGGGATGCAGCAGAGATGACTTCAGTACAGGTGGAAGAAAATTTATAACAAATCTAAACAGACATGGACCACTATGCTTTATAATACATGTACAAAAAACTACTAGACAGTTCTATCAAGAGTGGGCTCTCAGCAGTATGATGATGGCACCAGACTTTCATGTCCATCTGATCAGGTATGGCAATTTTTATCTGTAAATAACCAGTGACAGACTGAAATTAAAGCTTAAACCAGATAAAACTGAATTATTTGCTCACCCTAAAAGAGCAGTTTACATGCTGAAAGTGCTTCTGGTGTGGGCCTCCTCAATATACATAGAGGTAGTGGCTGTGATGCAGAGTGCACTTTACACCCCTCTGAGTGTGGTGGGGAGGGGAGGCAACAATTTACTATACTACTGCACTGTACTTTATGAAGTGTGCCCTTTAAACACAGCTATGAAACATCAACTGGTCCAGAACACTGCAGCCATATTAACTGCAAGTGATGGGGAGAAGGAACATATACTGCAGGTGCTCCATGGTTACAGATCTGATTCCAAGATGCCTTCAACATGCTTCAGAATTTTATATATATCCTGAGTACTTATGGGTGCACCTTCTTCCTGTTCTTTGAAATCCAGCAATGAAAGACCACACAAAGTAATCAGTGGTTTCTATAGTGGAAGAGCTTTTTCAATGCTTTGGAATTTTTTGAAATCAGAGATACAATGTACTTAGCTCAATGAAATGAGCCACGTTTCCCAGCCAGCATTTAATTAAGGGTGCAAGAAATTGATTTGCTATACTCTTTCTCTGTTTGCTGGATTATATAATTAATGTACTCACATGGTGTACTCTATTTTTTTGATTTGGAGACTTTTCACAAACTGAAACTCATCATAAATGCTCTGTGCCCTTTTACAGAGCAAAATGAAAGCAACAGCAACATGGGCTGTCTCTCCCCTCATTGGTGGATCTGTATAATATGGGATGTAAAAGGAAGATACAAATGATCTTAAGGGACCCTTCACATCCGGGCCACTTGCTATTTGAGATCTTACCGTCAGGCAGGCGATATAGAGTGTTGAAGGCTAAGACAAATAGATTCAAGGGCAGCTTCTATCCAAGTGCCGTGGTTAGGCTAAATGCAGGGTTATGAATGGTTATTTGTTTTTAGATGCATTTAAATGGTCTATGTATATGTCCTTTTTTGGGGGGGTGTTGATGCGTTGGTATGTTTGTAGAAGAGCACCTCATTTCGTTGCTCTCATTTTCTTTTTTGAGAACAATGACAATAAATTTATCTATCTATCTACTTTATTAATCTAAACATGATATTTTAAACAAAAACTTTAGATACTTTTCATTCTCAAAACTAAACTTGCCAGTGTAAGGGCACATGCATGCTATGCTTTGGATCCAGTGAGACCTTACTGCATGTCCAATAGCCTGCATGTATAAAACTGGGCACCTGAACTTCTATTCATATAACACTATCATCCAATAACTGGATCATACATTTACAACAGTAAATTTTGATTAAATATTTGAAAAAGGACAACTGGGACACAAAAATCGCTTCTCTGTTGCATGCTTAGTTTGGGACAACCCCCTCCCCTTTTAAACAAATGAATGGTGGCATACATGAATGGCAAACTTCAGACCTAGTGGTCTGGCTCGGACATGACAAGCACCATTTGACTTGAGTGAATACAATACCTTGGTAGTTATAGCTGCCATCTGAGATGCACTTTTGGAAACTGATCCAGGAGATCCCGGTGACCCAGGAGATCCCGGTGACCCAGGAGACCCAGGCAAATTAGTTGCAGATGACTGGCTGGTGAGGTTAGCCTTTGTACCGCTAGAGAAGGAAAGTTTAAAACTTGGGCTCTGACGACCTGAAAGGTTCGTTTTCAGAAGGACCTCCTTTTCTTCATTTTCTTTAACTGGAATTTAAAACAAATACTATTGTAATGAAGTTCTACTGAGAACTGCAACTGGCTTAAGACACAAAATAGCAACTATATCACATGTTAATATACATAGATGCATTTTGCTTGCACACCAACTGGTGAAATCCTGTTCATGCATATTCCCTATATCTAACAGCATCTGCAAATGCTAACATTTGAGAGGCAGTTTGATGTAGTGGTTACAACATGTGCAGATCCTTTTCTGGGAGAACTGGTTTTGATTTCCCACTCCACACACACCTGCTGGAATGACCTTGGGTCAGTCATAAATCTGTCAGAACTCTCAGCCCCACCTACCTCACAGGGTGTCTGTTGTGGGGAGGGGAAGGAACAGGAGATTGTAAACTACTCTGAGACTCCTTTGAGCAGTGAAGGGCGGGTTATAAATCCAATCTCCTCCTCTTCCTCTTTTCATGAACCCAAGTGGGTGGGCAATGAACATCCACTTGTCAAAAACAGTGCATGAAAATCCTTTTGATAAATATTTACGTTATGAAATTCATACCTATTGTCAGATTTTTTTCAGTTATAGTGCTTAAAACAACTACTTTAGGATAAATATTTTAAAAGCCTGCTGCTTTTTTGATTGCAGCAAGCTGTACAGCTGAAGCTACACATCTCAGTGAAATGTGAGCCTGTGAACTGGAGTACCCATGGATTAGAAACAGATTGCAGGCCTTTTCCATTGCGAACTCCTCCTCATTCTTTCCTTCTGGTCTTTACCAGTTAAGGTTTCCACTGATGCTGATCTAACCAGAGACTGCTAACCACAGTCTGCTGTCTAGGACTATATAATCCAGATTTAAACCAGGTTGCCAACAGTGTTCCCTCTAATCTGAATTAGTGTGAGTTAGCTCACAGTTTTTTTGGACTTTGGCTCACACATTTTTGTCTTAGCTCAGAAAAAAATGGCCCCAGAGCAAACTAATTTATTCAGAAGCTCGCAGCTTTAATGACAGTAGCTCATGAAGTAAATTTTTGCTCACAAGACTCCATAGCTTAGAGGGAGTATTGGTTGCAAAACCATTGCAGACAGTAACCTCTGGCTGGTGGTCAGTTTAGTGCCAATGCCAGTTTTAACCAAAGTAAAGGCTATCAGGAGAAGGACATAAAGGGTTTTACAACAAAGAGGGGTTTGCAACTAGACTATGATGTAAAAAAAATCTATATACATTGACCTCCTAAATGATCTCACTGAATCAACTTAAACCAAAAACATGCAGTTCTTCCACTAACTTACATTTTTTCCTTTCCATAAATTTACTTATGGGATCCATAATATCTTCATCATTTTTACTTTTGTCAGAGGGCAGCACCACAGCCTCTCCATCTTCCAGATCATCTTCATCAGTGTTAAACCACATCTCTTCTTCATCCTCCAAGGTCCTAGCATCTCTCCGATATCTGTGGTTCCTCAAGATGGAACGCATGCTATGGAAGAGAATATACCTTTCAACATTGTTTCTCCTCACTATTATGATGTTTTAAATTCAGATATACAGTGCTAAATATAAGAATTCAATAAAGTGACTAACATGTGAAACCCATTTTAGACTACATAACTTAATCCTTTAAATTTTTAAGCATACAAGAAACTACAACAATCCCTTTACAGACAGTTTTGTTTAGCAATCTAAAAATCACAAATGCATCAATATAAATTTATCACTTATGCACTTCTGTTCCTAGCACTATTTCAATGTCATTTTTAGTCTTTCTCTCTCACTGATACCACTGACTGAATCATAAAATAGGTTCCAGGGAAATAAGGCTATCTACTGTCTTGGGAATTTAAGCTTCCCTTCTAGATATCATTTACAGATGTTCTTTGGGTCAGTTGTATAGAGATGTGTATTTTTTTGTATTGTCCTAATAATTTGTTTAAAACATCCTGTTAATGTAGTACAAAAACTGTTCCATCCTTAATTTAAAAAGGACTATAAAAAAGCAGACATAGGAGCAACCTCACTCTGAACCCACTTTTGTTCAAAAAAGTTTTTCTTGTTTCTCCTCAACAAGAAAACCTAGAATGAAACCTATAATAAAGACGTCAGTGTACACTAACCTGTCAAGTTTGGGATTATCTTGTCTTTCCCTTTGTTGTTCATAACGCAATTTCAAACCTTTGAATGTCTGCACATAATCTACATCTTCTAGTGCTTTCCAGTAATTCTCAATTACATGGGCTGTTAAGGATTTTATGTCTTCCTAGAAAATAAAGTTATTGTTTCTCCAATTAAAAGTGTAAAAAAGTAGAAGCATAGAAAAGCGATGACAATTTACTCTCAAAATGCTGTAAGGGAGTTGGTCTAGTTGGTTCAACTGTCAGTTTTCCATATGTACAACAGTTAAATAGCTATGAAGAACTCACATTTGAACTACAGAAGAAATGTACTAAAGTGTGTAACAAAAATTTTAAAAACAACTTCACAGCAAGCGTTCATTAGAAAAAAGCATTTTTCTATCAGTCCCTGACATACCACTTGTACTAAAAGTGCTAGGAGTAGTTACAGAATAAAAAGTAATCTCTGTCACATATGTTATGTTATTTTTTGAAAGAGTTTCCAAGCTGGACTTACAGCTGAAGGCCAATTTGAACAATATACCTGCAGCAAATCAGAACTAAAGATCCATACACATGAGGTTCATGTGGGTAACTCATAAATATGATTTGGGCAACACTTCTTCTATGAACTGGAAAACTGTGATTTGACAGTTCCTGGAAAAAGAAGCCTGTTTATCTTAAATTTGTAGCTTCAGTATTAACATACCCACATACAGACAACTCTGGTGAGTGGGGATTTTGTGTGTGCATGATATTCAGCTGTTGGTGTATTATTAGAATAGATTCTCACAACAAATTGATCATAACTCTGCTACTCTGAGCAACATTCCCTCAGCCAGAAATGAAAACCTAGTGTTATTTTTAACAACACATTTTTAAAACATTACAATGTGCTTAGGATCAATAGTTTGCACCAAGATCCAGGACAAGTCTCCGTCCTCAATGATGATAATCATTCTAGTCCTTCAGTCTTGTCCACTGGGGCCAGCAGCACAATCTTTCTCTGGGCATCAGGGATGGGCTGACCTTTGTGCTCAGTCTTATTACAGTCTACTAAATGCAATGCATTTTACTCATTCCTGTCCTTTTCTCAGGATATTTTATAAACCTGGTTATTACCTCCAGTGTCTGGAGGTTCCTGTTTTGTGGCAGAGGGCAAGACAGCCTGATCTTCTCTCCCTTGTATCTACCTGTAATTCTACAGCTTAAAAATTGATGGATCAATAGTTGGCATACTGCCCAAGTAATAGTCATTACTACAATGCTTAAATCCACACCCTGAAAAGTTCGGCTATGAATGCTGTTTTCTTTAGAAACAGTGTCATATCTCATGCTTCCACCACTATCAATGCAAGGGCAATATCTTTCTCCACACAGCATCTCTTCTATGTTTCTGCTTCAATGAACCAACATCAACGTGCACACGACAGTGGTTATTCTAATTTTCTGTCCTAGCCCAAGCTGCTCAGTCTCCAGTTTTATCCAAGCTAATATTTTTTTAAGTATCAAATAAAAACTCCCTCTCAGATTTGACATTTTATCTGCATGCTTTTTCCCTACACATTAGTCACTGCCTGCCCTCTTTCTAGAAAGAAGTACTCACCACTCTAATGAATTCAAACATTTCTATAATAGCAGAGTTCATCAGATTATAGCGGGATCCATTGCTGAGAAATGCTTTGACCACTGGTTCAAATAAAAAACTTTTCATTATATAGCGATTGTAGAATTCATCCTTCAACCCGATTATCTTTCTTTTAAAACGCAGAGCACCTAACAAAAACAAAGATTATTGAAAAGCTATTTTCACATTTGTCCAGAAGAAGTCATAATTTTGGAAGGTTTTCACAATTAATTCGCAACAATGTGAAAACTGTCACACTAGATGGAAAAGAAATATCTCACTGTGAACAACACATTCAGAGTCTATCAGAACACAGAATTCAATACTGTGAAGCATAACTACAGGAAAAGGCAATGGTCAAATACAGTTACATAAAGAGAAGTCTCTCTGTCGCAAAATGCAGAACAAAAAAATCCACAAGGAATTGATTTACAGTGCTATTCAAAGGAGGAGGAGTGCAATTGGCACAGGGAGCTGACTGACCCCTCACACTGGTATAACTTGGAGTTATGCTGGTTTAAGGGGCATTAACACTGGTGCAAGACATGAGCAGCGCTGCTCCGTGCAGTTCCACTGGCACAGCTAAACCACAGCTGCACACTGATGGAGTGATGGCAGAAACCCCTGTGCTAGCATTAATGTGGGCATTCTGTGGGGTGTCATCAATTAGGCATATTCTTAAGCGTTGTAAGTGTGGAAAGGCTCTGCAGAAGAGGTGCAAAATTACACCACCACTGGCTTCCATAATGATTCCAAATTCACCCCCACACATCTTCGGGTACATTCATGGGAACTGAAGTAGCTCAGGACACCGACCAAATGCTTACCAAATCAGCACTCACTCCTGCTCCAGCCCCACCCCTCCTCGGATACAATCACAGCCCCGCACCCTACAAATGGTTCCAGAAGGTTGCTACATAATTCCAAAGGTAGAGCTTGTGACAAGGAATGCTCTGGCAACTCCCTGCTGTGTGGACTTAGAGTGAGCACACACGCATGCCTTGGAGGCAGGCAAAACACAGATAGGGCTCCTAGGTCTGCTGGGCAAGCTCTTGGGTGGAATACACCACACGGAGAACAAAGTTCACACTCTGTGGCTAACCTTTTCCAGCTTTCAACCTGCACAAGTACACCAGGCCCTTCACTGGGATCTCATGGGACAGCCACATCCCCCAACCCCCATACCTCCCCATGGCCAACAATGGCGGCAACAAGCTGCAGTGGACATGGCATCTCCCCATCCCAAACCTGACAGCTAAGGGGACAATTTTTGGGCCCCCAGATCCCACACAGCAGGTAGATACATGTATCAGGGCTTACTTGAGGAGGGGCAGGCCTATTTATTTGGGGGACATAGATGAGGGGTGCATCAGGACCTGAGTCTCTCCACACCCCTGGCACCCCTGCAGCGTGGGCATGGCACAGATTGCTCAGCCTTACACAAATGTTTGGAAATGTTTGCTTGCAGTCCAAATTATACAGAAGTGCCATTTGTGTACATTAGGGAACTTCTCTGGCCTGTCTTTATATGAATGACATTCTTGTGTGCGCTTGGAATAAAATGGAATACTCTGAAGGATGGCCTGGAGGGCTGCCTAAGGCAACAGGATGGCACTATTGTGACACGGAAAAAAATCACACAAATCAATTTAAGGATTCAAAGCTTTTCTCCCCTGGTCTTTACTATGTCAAAACAAACCACCATGTTCCTAACTGTAATGGCCTCTTCAGTAAGATTTTTCCCTGACTTGGATGGCCCTGGCTAGTAGGATTTTGTGAGGTCTTGGAAGCTAAGGAGGGCTGACCTTGGTTAGTATTTGGATGGGAGACTACTAAGGAATACTACGGTCACTACACAGAGGCAGGCAATGGCAAACCATCTCTGTTAGTTTCTTGTCTTAAAACCCCTATGGGGTCGGCTGAGACTAACAGCAAAAGATTTTAAAAAGTAGTAAGATTTTAACTTTAGATGTAAAGCAACCCTGAAAAGATGGTCAATCCCTGAACATCATATGCTGTTTTGATGTAAATTGTAAGAACATAAGAGAAGCCATGTTGGATCAGGCCAATGGACCATCCAGTCCAACACTCTGTGTCACACAGTGGCCAAAAAAACCCCACCAAGTGCCATCAAGAGGTCCACCAGTGGGGCTAGAAGCCCTTCCACTGCCCCCCCACAAGCACAAGAATACAGAGCAACATAAGAAGACAGCACTTTATACACAGTTAACCTATGAGAGAGGCCTTTTCATTATTAAAAATTACTTGGTTTGCAGAACACCAACTAAACTTTTTGATACTTTGTCATACTTACATAGTGCCAAGAAAGCATGCTTTGAAGTCATTAAAACTAGCACTCTTCGAAGGATATCCTTGTTAATAATGTAGTTCTTTATATGATATGTGTGATGTTCCACACAGAAAGTTAATAATTCTAATATCAAGGCCAACAGCTGGGCTGTCTGAAAGTCATCTAAAAAACAAAGAACACTACAATTAAATGTTGACCAAGACAGAAAGACATACCTCCTCTTCTGGCAGGACAAGAAGTAAGGAAGATCTTACTGGTTCAATGGCAGCAAGGTAGCACCACGTAGACTAAGTCTGTTCTCTCTTTGCAAGTGTGTATGCTGAGCAGGGTCAAAGCAAGAGATCCTGGACATGAGGTGTAGAGCAAGAGTGGAAGGGGTCTTAGACATTTCCTTGCAGCCTCTGGGGGGCAGCCTGGTGGGCCAGGATTAGCCCACATACGTTTTGTGTTTTCTTTATGTATCTTATTAGTTTAAAGAGTTTTGTAGTTTGGAATTTTCTGTAAGCTTTGGGTCCCCTTGAAGAGAACAGTGACAAAGAATTGCTCCAATATAAAAAAAAACAGAAAAGAAACTTCATAGTTTATAGTAGATCTGTATTCACTCCTATGGCATTTAATTTCTGCACAGTGCTGAATCTATTGCTCTTATGTGGTGACAAAAGTGCATACATTTTTCACATGCACACAAGCATACTAGAGGGGGCTGCTGTCAACCATGTACTGGCAGCCAACAGTCATGCCCACACTGAGGTAGCAATGCATCTGTGTAACACTTCCTAAATTTCACAGCTACATTTTTTATTCATTTATACGCACCATTCTCCCCAATGGAGACCCAAAGCAGCTTACATCATTCTCCTTATCTCCATTTTATCCTCACAACTCTGTGAGGTAGGTTAGGCTACAAGAGTATGAATGACCCAAGGTGGGAATTCAAACCTCGGTCTCCTGATCCTAGTCTGACATGCTTAACAACTACACCATAGCACAGCAAGACACAAGCAGCCCAAGTACCCTTCATCCAGGAACTCAGGATCCCTCTACTTGTCCTTGTGTTCAAACAACATCCACTAAGGGCACATGGAGGATCCAGCTACACAAGAGAGAACCATGTACACAAAGATAATTCCAAGTGGATGTTCCAGAGTACACACTTTTATTTCCCCCATATTCTATGCACTGTGCTTGGGAGCAGTGCTGTAGTGAAAGTGAAACCTGCAGTCCACTCCTGGCAATGGGCATTCTCAGTTTTACTAGCAGGAACCCTACGGTGGTGTGTACCCAGCAAATTGTTTGCCATATATATATTTTTATTTATTTATTTGACTTCTAGTCCACCCTCCCCTGCAAGCAGATGCAGGGCAGGTTACAACAGCAATAAGTACATAATCCAGTATCTAAAAACTTTACAGTGATTAAAACACAATAAAATGACATCAATAAGTAACAGCAATAACAATCGATGGCACTGTTTAATCACTTCCCACATATGTGCAGGTGGATGGCAACTGATGCAGAAGGGATGGGCAGACATAAGATAATACAGATTGAACATAAGAAACAATGCTGAGCGATGCAGGGGAGGGCAATGTAAATAGGTCTCTGCCACCTCAACCATAGGCCTGGCGAACATCTCCATTTTACAGGTCCTGCAAAACTGCATTAAGTCCCGCAGGACTCAGATCTCTGTAGGGAGATTGTTCTGCCAGGCTGATGCCAGAGATGACAAGTCTCTGGTTCTGGCTAGAGGGACATCTTTGGGGCCAGGAACCACCAGCAGATCTTGATCATTTGAGTGCAATGCTCTTTGGGGAACACACTGGGAGACACAGTCCTGGGCCGCATAGGGCTTTAAAGGTGAAAACCAAAACCTTTGACTCAGTATTCAATTGAAAGCCAGTGCAGCTGGCAAAGCACCGGATGTATATAAGCCATGATGGGCATGAGTCCAGGAGGCAAGCGGTAGGTTTCACAGCAGCCAGAATCCTGTCACCCTTGTTCTGAGAGAATTGGTTGAACTTAAGGCCATTGCTGAACCTAAAGACAGCCAAGGTCTTGTTCTGTATCAATAGTGGCTGGTAGTTCTTGGCAGAGCAACAAGATTTTATTTTCAAAGTGGATCACAAAAGTCTCAGAGCTGACTGCTGAATTATATTTTTATCTAACCCCCTCTTGAAGGTGGCCATGCTTGTGGCCGCCACCACCTCCTGTGGCAGTGAATTCCACATGTTAATCACCCTTTGGGTGAAGAAGTACTTCCTTTTATCCGTTTTAACCTGTCTCCTCAGCAATTTCATCGAATGCCCACGAGTTCTCGTATTGTGAGAAAGGGAGAAAAGTACTTCTTTCTCTACTTTCTCCATCCCATGCATTATCTTGTAAACCTCTATCATGTCACCCCTCAGTCGACGTTTCTCCAAGCTAAATAGCCCTAAGCGTTTCAACCTTTCTTCATAGGGAAGGTGTTCCAGCCCTTTAATCATTCTAGTTGCCCTTTTCTGAACTTTCTCCAATGCTATAATATCCTTTTTGAGGTGCGGCGACCAGAACTGCACACAGTACTCCAAATGAGACCGCACCATCGATTTATACAGGGGCATTATGATACTGGCTGATTTGTTTTCAATTCCCTTCCTAATAATTCCCAGCATGGCGTTGGCCTTTTTTATTGCAAACGCACACTGCCTTGACATTTTCAGTGAATTATCTACCACAACCCCAAGATCTCTCTCTTGGTCAGTCTCTGCCAGTTCACACCCCATCAACTTGTATTTGTAGCTGGGATTCTTGGCCCCAATGTGCATTACTTTGCACTTGGCCACATTGATCTTTTTGTGTTCTCTGAGGAAAGGAAGTTAATGACCTGATTATTCTGAATAACTGAGCTGGGCAAGAGCTAGCAGATGCAATGGAAGCCATGTAGAATTCCTTCTAAGCAGTTTTCAATGCTACCTCATATGATTCCATAAATGCTACCTCATAGGATTTCTATAATGTTCTTGCCGCTTCATCAGAAGCCCACTGCCACTCACTCTAGCCGTCTCAGCTCCCTCTTCTCCCACCTGTCATCTTTTTCTAGCTATAAGACAATATGGCAAAATTCAACACCTCTTGAGTCTCACCTTTGCTAGGTTTTTCCTCTGTGGTATTGGCCAATAAAGGTGCTGTGAGAACATGCATACAATGCTTGTAAAAGAAACCCAAGAATTCCGTTTTTTCTGTTTTCTGTAGAATAAAAAGACATTAATTCATACATTACACATATTAATCAAAGTGTTTTAAGAACCATTCCCCCCCTCCCTCCATTATCATCACTACAGACATTAATATTCAGGTATCTGCTTACATTGGCAGTAGCTAGCATATTTTCTGGATCCACTAAGGTACGTAGTAAACCCATCAACTGGACTGCTCCTCCCAGTTCAGGATCTGTATCACAAATCATGTGTTCTATGATGAGGTTAATGAGTAAGATATCCTGGTTTAAGAAAATAAAAGTTAAAAACCAAACAGGTTAGTCACAAGAAACATACAAATTGAGAAAGACACCAACAGAGAAATTCAGATAAAGGAAAGATTTCAAAGAACTGTGTGATTACTTCAGTGCACTAAATGAAGCTCCATTTAGTGAACTAAATGGAGCTCCATTTAGTGCTGTAGACTTGTGTTTAAAAACAGCCTCTCAATGCTGAATAGCAAATCACCGTTAAAAACTGGGAGACGTTTTAAAAGGCATGGGATGGTTTGCTGTACAAAGGGGTGGGTGGGTTTAAAATCAGAAATCCCAGAGGACACATAGGCATATTCTTGAGCATGCCTGAAGCAGCTCTGCACAAAAATGATTCTGAGATTTTATATTGCTACACATTTGACTTTTCATCATTCCAATAGAAGCACTCCTTCCCTGTAAAGGGTAGAGTTCACCACAGTGCCGCCTACTTTGGCCAAAACAGGAGAGGCTGTGTTAGCTCTGCTTTTTCTCCAAGAATTCAACCCAGAAAAGGCAGAAACAGTCTACACCATTCTGTGGCTGAGCATAATATAGCAGGATATTCCCCCTCCAAAAAACGTAGGAACACCCTTGGCCTGGCAGGAAGTTTCCTCACCTTCTCCCATTCAGAGAATAGAGAGGACAAGGTTCCCAGCAACAGCTGCAATAGTTTCTCTCCATTATTTGCTCTGTGAGGGAGGCAAGAGGGACACGCATATGGGGAAGATCAAACCACTCAGTACCACTACAGACTATCCACAGTTCCAGAATTTACTGCAGAACCAAAGCTGTGCACATAAGTTTTTTTTTAAAGCAAGGGGAACTGAAACCTTAAAAGAAACACTTTATATCTGATTAAAATGCAGCAACTAGAGGCTCAAGTTAGATTCACAATACTGTGAGCAGAGCTTTGCACACAGAATGAATCTCTGCCACCTTCGCCTTTCTGCAGCCTACTAAAAAGCCTTTGAGTCAGTAGTCCACTAAGGAGGACAGGGACGATATCTGCCACATCCTCCTTCCAACTGCAACCCCTGTACTGCATAACAGGTTGCTCCTAATGATCAATCAGCTAGCAAGGATGGCTTTCAGGGGGCTGCCAAAGGTGAAGTTACATGTTGCCAAAGTCTACATTCAGTCCTCTCCCCCCACCCCTTTATGCTGCTTATAAATCATAAATCTTAAAATCGACAGAAGGTGGCTTGTTACTAGAAACAAGTTTATGTATAAGGGCATGTTTTGATGCAACTGTTACTACACAGCGCCCCACCTGTGTAATGTGATATTTCAATGTGACATCATGAGAAGAGACTGCCACAAAGCCTATGTTGAGCCCCTGGAGGGCATGGCACATTTACTCACTATGAACTGCGTCTCATGGGAAATGTGCATCCTACTTGCTAAATAACTCACCCTGTGCCAGTGCAGTTTCAAAATTTGTTTCAGGGTCTACTATGTATCATAACCTCTCCATTCAGCTGATATCACCTCAGATGTTTTGCTGTTGGGTAGGATTTATTTATTTTTTGTAAAGTAGAAAAATTTATCACAAAGACTTGTATTAAAAATATTCTAAGACTAATACAATGGAAAAACAAAGCAACACATCATCTAAAGAAATGCCATTGTTCAAAACTAGTGATGCAAGGCATTAGTATATAGTTCTGAGTTGAAAGGTCATTCCCATGTTAACAGCAATAATTTCACCAGCAGACCCAAGCTGCTTTATACTGTCATGGCCGTTTTTTCTCAACACAGAAAGGGGTGAATTTGGCAGTGATTTCCACAACAGAGGAGCTTCTAAAGATTAGCATGAAGAAAACGGCAGAAAATAATTATGTGAAACAATTCTCAGACATTGTTCCATGCAGATTTTTCTCCCTACCAATTATCTTGTGTGACTCCGTCTCTGCCACCCACTGATAGCTCTTAACCATGATGTAGTATTAGATCTAAACCAACGTTAGCTGTGGTTCATGACAGCTAGGGTCCCCAACACCAGGATTTAAAACTCATGGTGAAAGCTGATAAAAGAAAGGAGCATGCATTCCTAATCTGTAACTGTGATTTGCAGGCAGCCGGCATTACATCTGCACCAGATGATTAAGAGAAAACTATATTACACGAAAATATTGGTAGCTTCCAGAAGATACGACAGCACACCCCTCAGTAAAAGACAATACAGATATCTTTCTGAACATCAATCATTAAGCGCAGTTTTTGTCAAAATAGTTATTTCAAAAGTTATGAATTGTGAATGGAAACATCTCTTAACGGAAACAGAATGTTGTTAGGACCCACTTACATCATCATTCTGCTGAGCCTCTTGCATGACAAATTCTCGTACCATTGATGGGTTGTATTCAACCAAATATGAAAATATATCAGTAGCTGCGCTTCGCACTTGTGCATCATCCATTCCCTGAAGTCAAACAAAAACAAGGATGCGGAACTAAACTGAGGAAGTCCAAAAGGTTTTAAGACTAAAACCATTATTTCATTATTTTCCTTGGTTAAGCACCAAACTGCGGAGCACTCTAGGAGTTCTGTGGTCAGATATCTCAAGATGTTTCGGAATAGCAGTCAAAAGGGACCACAATGCAGGAGGTGAGGGTGCAGTTAGCCTTTTATCTCATACTGTTTTACTATGGGGCATGGATATAAATAGCGCATAGATATAATTTTTTTTTTGCTACTAAAAATACCCCCCCAACATGATAATACAGAATTGAAACTATTCAGCTACCACATGTACATACAAACACTAGAGGTCTGAAAAGCAAGATAAATGTTTAAAAGTGAACTTTGAAAACTCACTAAGATGACTTCTAGTGCTGGAAGAATGCCCATGTTAGACAATGTTTTGAAAAAAGCATCTCTGTTTTGAGGTTGTAATGTTTGAGAAAATGCACAAAACTCTTTGAGAAAGTTTACCTAAAAACAAAAAAGAAAGAAGCCTAATTTAGTGAGAAACTTGAGAAGCCATGTTGTACAAGGCCAATGGCCAATCCAGTCTAACACTCAGCACATCACACAATTGCCAAAACCCAGGCACCACCAGGAGGTCTACCAGCAGGGGCAGACTCCAGATGCACTCTCACTCTCACCCCCCAGGCACCAAAAATACAGAGCATTATGGCTCAACACAGAGTGTTCCATCTGTACTTGGTGGCTAATAGCCGCTGATGGACATCTGCTCCATATTTTTATCCAATTCCCTCTTGAAGCTGTCTATGCTTGCAGCCACCACCACTGTGGCAGTGAATTCCACATGTTAATTATCATTATTTAATTATCTTTGGGTGAAGCAGTACTTCCCTTTATTAAAACCTACTGCTTATTAATTTCATTGACTGCCCACAAGTTCTTGTATTGTGAGAAGGGGGGAAAATTACTTCTTTCTCTACCTTCTTTGTCCCATGCATAATTTTCTAAGCCTCTACCATGTCACCCCTCACTTGTTGTTTCTCCATGCAAAAGAGCCCTAACCTCTTTAAACCTTTCTTCATAGGGAAAGTGCTCCACCCCCTAAATCATTTTAGTTGCCCTTTTCTGCACTTTTTCCAATGCTATAATATCTTTTTTGCAGTGCAGTGATCAGAACTGTACACTGTATTCCAAATGAGGCCACACCATTGATTTATACAGGAAGAAGAAGAAGAAGATATTGGATTTATATCCCGCCCTCCACTCCGAAGAGTCTCAGAGCGGCTTACAATCTCCTTTACCTTCCTCCCCCACAACAGACACCCTGTGAGGTGGGTGGGGCTAGAGAGGGCTCTCACAGCAGCTGCCCTTTCAAGGACAACCTCTGCCAGAGCTATGGCTGACCCAAGGCCATTCCAGCAGGTGCAAGTGGAGGAGTGGGGAATCGAACCAGGTTCTCCCAGATAAGAGTCCGCACACTTAACCACTACACCAAACTGGCTCTCCATTATTATACTGGCTGATTTGTTTTCAATTCCCTTCCTAACAATCACCAGCATAGCATTTGCCCTTTTAATTGGTGTCACACACTGGATCAACATTTATAGCGAGTAATCTGCTTCAACTACCAACTCCAAAACATGTAAACAAGAAAAAAAACACCAGACCCAATACTGAGCCCTGCAGAATCCCACTGCTTACCACCCTCCACTGTGAAAACTGCCCATTTATACTCACTCTTGTTTCGTATTAACCAGTATTTAATCCACAAGAAGATTTCTGTAAAAATAACATAATGCAGCAACTACCTTATTACACTCACTTTAAACACACTTACCAATTCTTGCCTTTTCTCCTCATCTGTGGCTTCATCTGTAAGTTGTGCAAACAGCTCAGTCAAAAATTTTTCATCTTCCTACAAAAAAGCAGTGTTACATTTACCATACCAATAAAAATTTCAAAATACACCCAAAATACACTCCAGTTACAAATTGATAGTTTTAAAAGGCAAATGTGCATATATTTGTTACACTTTATATTTAATGATATAAAGCAGCTATATTCTTTCTTAATATGCAACTGCCACCAACTTCAAATACTAGAGATAACCCATGACAATAAGCTGTTTCATTTTCCTACTTACACACTTCAAAAAGAACAGCCTGAGTCAAGAAGGTCCTTCTAGTTCAAATTCAGGACAGTACATGGTCAATGGCTATCTCTTCCAGACCTCAGTTAAGAGTTCTGTCTTTTCTGATGGACTCAACATAAAAAGACAGGGGTTTTATCTTCTCCCTTTCCCCTCCCAATGACCTGATCAGGCCACCTCAAGCAAGTTTTCCCCGATGCCTCCAGAAATTTCTTCCTGAAGTGATTCTAGTCTTAATTCCCCCAAGTCTCTGTCCCCTGAGAGCAGGGTGGCTGGCCCATCCAACTGTCTCTAGCTAGACCTATTAGCATCTGTATGAAGGTGGGCTGATGGAAGTCTGGAAAGCAATTGAACTGACTTCCCCCTTTCCTACCTGTTCTCTGCCTGGAGAGAAAAAAACTTTTAAAACTCAGAGTGAAGGTTTTGCTCATTTCAAACTTCCAAAGAAAAAATCAATTTCTTTACGGATGTCTCTCTGCACAAGCATCAAACCATGGTCCCTAAAAACTGGTTAGTCACTTTGTCACAATTCCTAGTTTAAAACACTGCTTTGCTGTGAACCAACAAATTCTGATTTTGGAGTTCAGACATTTCAACTAACTGGGGCTTGATCAAACCACAATTTGAACTGTCTGAATAGAGCCCTAGACTTACCTTTGTAAGTCTAAATCGAATAAAATAAATAAAATAAATAAATTGAATTTCCTAGAAATACAGCATGCTGTTATACTAAATGTAGTCTTACACTGCTAATATTCTACTTTCGCATTACAAGCCATGGGCACAATATTCCAATTAATGCAGTCCAAATGGCACTGGCTTTATTGCCACAGTAACAAATGATGCAGCTAAAGTATGTATATCAAAAGACTGGGAGCATTTGATAGCAAAGGGCACAAACCTTATTTTTGTTGTGCAGTTAATGGCTAAACCACAAATTGAACAATAAACTGATACATTTGTTCGTGAACTGAACTGGCTTGTATCAGTCCATGATCCCTGCTTTCTGCTTCCCACTGCTTTTAGTGGGGAGAATAAAACGGAGTTGAGTGGCTCAAAGCCGCAAAGAGCAGAAAGCAGGGTTTTAAATGGCCCCTATTTTCTGTTCCCTGCTGTCAGCAGTTTTTTCTGAACAACAGAAAGCCTTAAAATTTGTGAAAGTTCATGGGAGCTCTTCAGTTCACAAACACTGCTTCATGAAACAGCAAACTGACCAAAATTCATGATGAACTTTCTTTACCGAGTCAGTTCACGCACACCTCTAACATTAACTCCCCCAAGCCCAATTAAGTTTGCTATCTACTATACAAATGTATTACGTTGTTCTACTAAATATATACATTTCTCATTTGGTCTTGCTAAGATTAATTATGGATCAGTTTTCCAGACTTAAGCAGTTTTGAATGTTTAGCCATCTCATTGAATTGTATATCTTATTACAATGAAGATGAGTCAGACCCAAGTATTGTTCTACAAGATTATCAGCTTATAAAAATCATTAATTACATTTTTGGTTCAGCCTGGAATCCTGGTGCAGGTGGAGGAGGGGGGACAGCAGTTTTTTCACTGTGTCATTTTTGTGACCTGAGATAAAAGCCAATCCTTAAATTCCCTTTGTGAGGCAAAACAATTGTTTTGGAACAATATTAAATCCACTTCTACCCCCAAAGTTTTCAATTTATTTGACAGCCATGCAGTTTTTTTAAAAAAAATGTTCAGTTAATCAACTGTTAGTTATTTTGATAGTCTCGAGGATCATTTTTAGATCTTCCGTAGACAGACTAATGCCTAAGCCTGACTGTTCAAGAAAGTTGCCAGAATAACAACATAAAATGTTCCACTTATCTTTCATCCCGAAAACCCCCCAAAGAAACTAGGTATATGAACAGGCTAAGCTGCTTTAGACTATTACAGACTGTCCAAATCTAATCTGACTGCCACTGAGACTTCAGGTTCTCAACATTTGCTGAGATGATTCAAATGGGAGATGCCAATGACTGAACTTGAGACCTTCTGCAAATACCCGGCACTGAGCCCTTTCCCTTATGCAAGAAGAGGACAGAATGCGAAGCTTCCGTATGTGCAAGTAACTGCCCATACAGTAAGGGCAGTTGAGCTTAAGAAAAAAAATTGAACCACGTGATGGGTGGGGGGCTTCAGGGAAAATTAGATGTGGGAAATCTCCAAATGTCCTAAATAGAGCATGTCCTAACATTTATTTTGACATGCATTTAGTAATTTCATATTCCAACAGCAACAAATCCTTGAACTGAAGTATTTTATTAGGGAAAGAAAAATCATCTGATGCAAATGTTATAGTCAAATTCAATGTTTCATGTAGGAATTATTTTTACTTGAATAAAGTTTTTAAAAATGTAGACAATATGACATGCATGTACTTTACACTATTTGAATTTAAGAATGAAGACACTGAAATTTGTCGATATACAAATGTTAGCACACCCAAATAACTGTGCATGATATGCCACAGACATGCTTGTCCACTTAACTGTTTTAATGGCATTGAACTTTTGTTCATAAAGGTTGCACTACCTGTTAGTTTGATCTGTTAGGTCAAACCAAAGGTAACATTCCTATTTATATATCTCTTTTCACATGACAGAAGGAATACTGTAATCATCAATCCATACAGCTGATTTTTAAAAACTGAATTGGTGATTTTACCCCCTAGCACCAGAGTTCAAAACAATAAACAATACATGTGCTCTTTCACACACAACTCCTGCAGGTTCGTGCAGTACATATTAGCAGTTTGTGTGGCATACATGCTAGCGCCAATCAGTTGTCAAAGTAAGGGTGGGGGGAGAGAAAATGGATTTCTGCAGTCCTGGAAACACCAACAGTGGCTTCCAAAGTTTGACAGACAGTACTGGCTGCCAACAAGAGAGCTCCCATTCTGCTGTATGGGAGCAGAATGGATATATACCCCCCAGCTCACACACAGCTGTTTTTACTTTGCAGCAAGCAGTTAGGTAGACAGAGAGGAAAGGGAACTGGAAGTCATTCCTCAGCATGAAAACAGTGGAGTTGGAAGTGTCTGGTGCTTACTCAGGGCTCTGAGGCACCTGTCCTGCTCAAGCCGAGAAGAGTGGCTCAGCCAATGGGTTCCTTGGCTGAAACCTCACACTCCTGTCTCAGAGGGATTTCTGAACTATCAATCTCTTCCCCTCACACTTTGGATCACTGACTTCCATGCCTGTGGGCACATCCCCCTTGCTGCTCCTGCCACTTATCTTGGTTTTGGCAGAGCCCACAGGGAGGGCATTCTACTGCATCACAAACCTCACTAAGTGAACTGATTTGGTAAATAAGGTTTGTGAGACCCTATGAACCAGGGACTGGGATGAACCTTCATTTTCCCAGGTTGTGCCCATCTGTATTTGAAACTGTCAAGTTGCTGAATACTGGATTGTAAATGGTATTCAATATCAGTTTTAGAAAATACAAAATCTTTAGAAATGGAAAATTTTTCACAAACAAAGTACTGTGAAATCTTCCTAATTTCTGCAAAAAACCCGTATCAATAGGTAAGAATCGACTGAATCATGCCAATGGATAAACATGCTAAACAAAAACACTCCACTGTGTGTTTTAATTGCTTTGCTCAATCTATTTTAGTTTCCTATGCTGTCTGAAATAGAATATGATCAAGTTACCCAGAATGCTGTTAATGGTAAGTATTTCTGAATGACTAAGTAAGTGAGCAACTAGGTGATATTCTCAGTCTTAACTTTCCTGATTTCACAAACTCAGCTATAAACAAAACTGGCAGTACACTGCAAGTTTGTTCATACTTAAAAAAAAGAGAATCTGTTGTGAATTTTTGAGTATCATAGCTTTCATTTAACACACACACACAAGGTTCTAGAACACACAGTTATATAAGTGTGTTTGAAAACATGCAGTTTGTTCTGCAAAAGGCACCAGGGGAAATGGGGCACATCTTGTATGTCCCATGTGACTATTTTACAGCATCTAGTCACTTTCTTCCCATTAACCATACCTTTTTGACTCCATCCTGCCTATCATAAAACCTCAAAAAGAAAGATGCTGTTTCTACAGAAATTTAAACAGTAAATTATAAAAAAGCATGTATGCAGACCCATAAACCTGACAGCATTAAATGATGTACTGTAATTTTGTCACATACTTTGGGTTTTCCTCTCACTATGCCAATGGCTTTCACACTTTTTATAAAGGAAAAGACTCACCAAATATCTATGCCCTAAAGACTCACCATTCACTCTCTATGAAACAAAATGTTGCTTCCACCTTGAGCTTCTTGGTCCTCGGAGAACTCAGCATCCATTGATGGCAATGAAACACCCATCAACAACACTCACATAACATCCCCTTCCTGCATATGTTGGCCCCTAATTTTTTAGGCAGCATCAACAAGCACAGAACTTCAGATAGTAGCAAGGAACCCAATTATCAATGTGGTACTAAGACTAGTTTTGCAGGATAAAAACCATAAAGCTCAGTTTGTATGAACACATGACTGATTCTATGGAAAGGCATGCAAGAGAACATGACACAGTTTCATTTCAGCACATGTATATATGGAGCAGATTGGAGAAAAATCCAAAATCTTGCCCATCTTTTTTGTGGTAAAGCTTGGTATCTGCTGTAAAGAGACACCGCTGTGTGGTAAATTCACAGGCTGTATGCAAAAAACTGGGTGCAGAATAGCAGGAGACAGAATTAGAAAATAGGCTTGCAAATCTCAGCTTGCAAAGGAAGGCTTGGCATAAGTGTCTGCAAATCATTAGGGTACGATAACTAAGCGCTGACAATTCTAACTCCAAAAATCTGCACCTTCTAGGCATGTGAAATGGCCCACTATGTAACATTATGATGCCAAAGCAGGACCATAAGACTAGAAAGATATCCAAATGTAGAGCAAACTGGGTTTACAAAAAAAAGTAGCAGACTTACCTGTAACATACCAACTATTTCTACTTTATTAAAAAAGATGAACGAATGAAGAGTTGATAACATGTTTTCCTCAAATACCGAAGGTGTCGGTAGAACCATATCTTGAATATACTGTACTCTGTATGTTTGATGTATTTTTTGTTTTAGCTCTGGATCTGATATTGGAATAACTTCTTTAAATTTTGCAGTTTTTGTTAGAAACTCCCTGTGTTTCCGTGACAGTGATAAAGACGGATCATATTCCAGACATCCAATTACATCCATTATACATTCCTCAGAAAACATAACTTCAAAAAGTGCAGTTCTATTCAAAAGGAAGATTCCCTTGATAATTTCATACAAATGGTGTAGTCCTTCAATGTTTTCCAAGTCCTCACACACGTGAAAAATTTCTAAGAGCTTCTTAATGTAGCCCTCATTTTCCAGTGCTAGAGCAAGTTTTTCACGACGTAATGGGGAAGGCAGTGAAGATGCTACAAGTTCTGCAATTTCCTCTAATCGACTTAATTCACAAGATGGCAATTCTAGACCTGGTGATGACATATCATCAAAGCGTTCCTCTTCAGATTCATCCACCAAGTCCTGTGTAATGTCCACTGAAGGGTCTTTTCCTTGAACCTATTAAAGTGTAAGAAAACCAGAAGGTTTCAATTTCCACTATGTAGGATTTTGCCAATGAAAAAAACCACAAAGCCGCAGAAAAGCCATAATAAAAAAACAGAAATCTTAGCAAACAGGCAGGACCAAAGATTAAAGGTTGGATCTAAGTTCCTGTGAATTAAAGAAGTTCACAGAAGATTTTTTCCTAACATCTTCCCAGATTAGGCCAAGTAAATCCACCCTTGAGAACAGCGTGACATTGGGGGAGGATGGGGTTGCAACAAGATAGAAGAAGCTGGATAAAATAACTTCCCCACTAGCAATATTCACAGATGAGCTTTTGCTCCACTCAACAAGCAGGAAGGGGGAGGATTTTGTTTGATCATGTGAAGGGGGACCCCTGAATAATAAACGAATACCCCTATAATAATAATAAATGAAAATATGGTTTTTGTGCCTTCAGAAGAGAATGTCTGATGCAATATTTGAAGCAGCTGTAACTGTTAAGAGGCCACACAGCCCAAAATGGGTGTGAATTCAAAGGTTGTGGAGCAGATAAGAGGCTCCTCTGAGGAAGCTCCTTGTTAAAACTGATAAACGCATGAAGGCAGAGGGACTGTGGAAAACTACAAGAAATTACTGGAAGGAAAGCAGGAGGTGGGGCATTTGAATAGATAAGGCTGGTGGGCTTGTCTGCTTGTTTTGATTTGTGTATAAAATGGTCAGAAGGTCGATGATTTTAACTTAGTCATTTTGGACTTATGCCGACAAGTTCTACTTTGATGTCAAAGTAAAATCCCTCGTTTCAAACCAAGCAATGTGTGGGGCTTCGTTATTTACCTGCTACACATGCCTTCTTGCTGCAGTCCCCCATCCCACATATTAGATCCAAGTGCCCTTTACCCATATTGTTTCTAAGAGTGTCCTAATCCTTAACAGAGGTTTTACAGGCATGCAAGAAAGATCCACTTTTGTGAACTCTGCAGAAGCCTGGATCTAAACAAGCCTTGTACTCACAGGAGTAGGAGCAGGTGGCAAGAAAAGAGGATTGGCAGTTTAACGTGATAATACATCAAGATTTTCTTCAGACATTTAATTAAGCTATACCAGTGGTTCTCAACCTGAGTTCCAGTTAGTCTCATCCATTGATAGGAAAAGACTTTGTTCCAGGGATAGTAAGAAAACTTCTTGTTTTATTAACAGCCTCTGGCCACAGACCCACCGGAGGAAAGATCTTCCCCCGTCCCAAGTGGCTCACAGGGGAAAAAAACACTAGCATCATACAAAAGCCAAATTTCCAGAATTAATCTGAAGATTACCATTGCAGGGTTGCCACTAAAATTTTATTTTTCATTTCCCTGACCAACATTTGTCAATTTCCCTGACCACCATTCAAATATAACCATGTAAAAAAATGAATAGGTTGTGTTGCATTAATGCAATGCTTAATGAAATGCTCCACTCTAAAACTACACAAATCTCAACTGCAAAAATATTTGTCAAAGTAAGAGATTTAATATCAGCTTCTTTCAACATTAACTGCAGCAACATCCATTTTGTAACTGCACCAAAAATTACACCAAGATACAAACTTTAATTCAAGTAAACTCTGAATGCTAACAAGTAGGAACTTTCCAAAGCTGGGAAAGTTTCACTTTCTGGTTCCAGAAAGTGTAATGAGCAGATCAGCAGCAAGAAAGGAGGTGGAGTTTCTGCAACTATAGAAGCAGATAACCCTCATTTGCAACCTTCATGCATGGAAGAAGTCAGGAAAGAGGGTGAGAAAACTGGTACTCTGTAACTCCAGCAGGAACAAGCAATCACATTCGCAAAATTTACTTTGCATGGTGCAGAGTAGAAAGTGCTAGTTTGTGAAATCCAACAGCAGCAACTCATTTGCAACTCCATGCTGGGTTTAGCAGGAGACAAAAAGTCCATTCCATACACAAGCATGACCCCAAATATGCTTATCTTTATATGCAAGTTAAATGCTAGTTAAACTAGCAGGTAGGAATGAAAACAGTTAGATGTTTCAAGTTTGTATACTGTTAAATGTTTGAACTAGCCTTGCTTTGCAAATACTACAGGCAGACCTTGGAAATCACGCAGGGACAGAGCTCAACAAACACATTAGGCAGCTTGATGGGGGTGGAGCTGGGAAAGGGCACCATTAAGTTTTACTTGTATTCTGCTACTTCTCTATTCCAGTTGCCACAAGAACAGATCATGCTCTTGCAGCAGCAGGTCAAAAATCCACAACTTGAATATATTTTAATCACAATTTCCCTGACTTCAGACCAAAATCCCTGACTTTCCCTGACCAATTTCTATTTCCAAGACTTTCCAGAAAGTGGCAACCCTGCACTGGTCTATAGACACAGACTGTCTTCTCTTTATCTTTCAGCTGAAACCCTTTGCATTGGAAAACAAATTTTATACCTGAAATAACTATCTAATTCTTGTTAGTCTTTAAGGGGCTACTAGACTCCTGCAACAGGACTGTATCTCCTTGGTACTACCACTCAGTCAGTCAGGAGCTCCTAGGGCTGAGCTATAGTATCCCAGCAACCAGTCAGCACATTTTCTAATTAATGCTCCAAAATGTTCTGGAAGCTAGATGACTGTGGGTGGTGGCAGCTTGATAATCTCCCACTGCTTGAAAGAGGAGGAAGTCAATTTTATCCCTTTCTACAGAAATAAAATCCCTCCCCCAATACCTAGAAAAGCAAGAGGGCTCCACATTTACATCTGTCAGACAGTTGTAAGAGGGGCCCATCTCCTATATTTACAAAAGATTCACAGACCCACTACAGCAGTGGTTCATAGCCTTATGTCTCCTAAATGGGCCTGTAAAATGGAGCTATTCCACCAGGCTTTCAGTTGAGGCAATGGACGTCCATATGGGATTGGCCCCTCCCGTCCAAACTGCTTATACTGGTTTCAACTGCTCAAACTGCCCAGTTTAGATTGTTGGCTCGAATCCACCATGGAGCAGAATTATATATGAAATACCTGATCAGGCCCAAGAATTAGTCTGCCATCTTAATGTTATTTATAATGAATGTAATTTTAGATTTTTAACAATATTACTGTATGGGTTACTATTGTTTTTATGCTGGAAAGTTTTTAAGTCCAAGAAGACTGTTCCACTGAGGAGCCACTATGTCAGGAAGTTCTGTCAGGAAAAGATACAAGAAAGAAAACTTACCTGACATATTTTTTCCCATATTTCATCACATCCAGCTTTTTCTTGAAAGCTAAGTGCAAGGTCATAGTTCTCTGCCTCAGACCACACAATCAAAGTGTCCTTGAAAAGTAAAAACGTTTAAGTTTAGCTGAGCTATATTTAGCATAATATTTAACACAGCATTTTCTGATGAATTATTTAGTCCACAAATAATAAGACAGCAAAATTTCTAATAACATTAGAGACATCAAAATTAGAACACAACCTGCTTAAGCACCACACACCCATGGCACAATGGCAGTAACGAAAGCCTACTAGTGTTAACAATATGGCATACACTGCTCACCAATCTGTGGGCCATATATGAGCCCTTTTAAAAAAGGCATTTGTACCAATGCCAAAATTCTGAGGTGATTTGAGGAATTCCTGTGTGTTAGATCCAAAGAACTGCTGCTGGTACTCTGTCTTCGGAACATGATGTTTTTATCCCCCCCTTCATATTGCAACTGGCGCAGAGTGTTAAAGCTGCAGTACTAAGCTCTGCTCACGACCTGAGTTTGATCCCTGGTGGAAGCTCGGTTTTCAGATAGCCAGCTCAAGGTTGGCTCAGCCTTCCATCCTTCTGAGGTTGGTACAATAAGTACCCAGCTTGCTGGGGATAAAGTGCAGATGACTGGGGAAGGCAATGGCAAACCACCCCGTAAAAAGACTGCCGTGAAAACATTGTGAAAGCAATGTCACCCCAGAGTCGGAAATGACTGGTGCTTGCACAGGGGACCTTTCCTTTCTTTCATATTGCAGCCTCTGCATTCTGAAGAGAGATACGGGGAGCAGTAGTGAATAGGCCGAAATTGCTTCTCCTTCTTGCCTGCGTGGAGGTGTTCCAGTTCCACAGTGCACATTTGGATCCAAACTAATGCTTTGTGTGAAACTATATTATATTAGGGCTGGTAAGGGGGGGGGGGTAAATTAAACGACAGGTAGGGACAAAGTGGGAGATCAATTGTGAGAGGTTATACTGAGAGCTATCCAGGCAAGTGCGGATGTCTGCCCAAGGGATTCCAGTGCTCCTGGGGAGGGGAAGATATGACGGTGGGAATAGACAGACATATAAGGGAAGGAGAAGGAGACAAAATAGTGCTCGGCCACCTTCCAGTCTACTTCCCATCCCAACGGTGGTAGGTAGTGGGACCAAGAGGAAATGCTCGTCTCCGTCACTGGTGTTATGCAACGCCAGGTCCATCAACAACAAGACCTCGACCCTCAAGGAGTTCCTACTCCAACAGGATGTGGACCTGGCTTGCGTGACCGAGACCTGGGTGCGGGACGGAGAGACAGTAGCTCTCTCCCAGATGACCCCCCCAGGCTACTCGGTCTTTCACCAGTCACAGAGTAACGGGCGGGGGGGAGGGGTAGCGTTGTTCATACGGGAGGGTTACACCTTTCGGGCTCTCCCGGCTCCAAAGATCGATGGCATTGAATGTGCTGGCCTGACGTGGGATGTTGGAGAGGGGTTGGCGATCTGGCTGGTGTACCGTACACCCAACGCACCAGCCAGTGCCTTACCATCACTATTGGAGGCAGTGGAGGGCTGGGCATTGGAGTTCCCGGGGCTTATGGTCCTGGGTGACTTCAATGTCCATGCCGACAACACGGCCTCCACTCAGGCGATGGATCTAGTGTCTACCATGGCGACACTGGGGCTCTCTCAATTTGTCACAACTCTCACGCATCAGGCCGGGCACACATTAGACCTGATCTTTGCATCCGGGATTTTGGTGAACGATATCGCAGCTGAAGCGGTTCCATGGTCAGATCACCTAGCCCTTAAGGCCCGTGTGGAGACGTCGCCCCAACCCTGTATGGGCGGAGAGCCTATTTTGGCTCGCCCCCGGGGCTTGATGGACCCGGAACGGTTCCAAACAGCCCTGAGGGATCCCTGGCCCACTGGCAATTCCCTCGATGACCTGGTGGAAGTCTGGCAGGACCAGCTTTCCAGGGCTATCGATGAAATTGCACCTCGGCGCCCTCTGCGCCCTCGTAAGAGGCTGGCCCCATGGTATACCTTGGAACTACGCCAGCTGAAACAAGGGCTCAGACGACTTGAGAGATGGTGGAGGCATACTCGGAACGAAGCGACGAGAACATCCTACAGAACGCTTATGAGGTCTTATGAGATGGCAGTCAAGGCTGCAAAGAAAGAATACTTTGCAGCCAAGATTGCATCTGCAAAATCGCGCCCAGCACAATTGTTTAGAGTAATTGGAGATCTTATAACACTGCCACAAGGCAAACCAAATATTAGAGAATCAGAGATAGGCTGTGAGGCATTTGCGAAATATTTTGCAGATAAAATCTCGTCGCTCCGCCAAGACCTGCCTATCACATTAGATACAGTAAGTGAAATTGAGGCTCCGCGCCTGTCTTCAGATTTAATACTGGACCACTTCGACCCGCTCAGCCTGGTGGAAGTCGATGGAATTCTCTCTGCTGCTCGCCCAACAACGTGTGATTTGGACCCTTGCCCCTCTTGGCTGATTAAATCCTGCCAGAGGGAGCTTAGATGTCCTCTACGGGACATCATAAATAGATCCCTCCTAGAGGGGCACTTTCCAACGCCCCTGAAAGAGGCCTTGGTCCGCCCCCTCTTGAAAAAATCTACAGCAGACCCGGCTGAATTGGCAAACTACCGACCGGTGTCCAATTTACCATTTTTAGGTAAAATTATCGAGAGGGCAGTGGCGCTGCAGCTACAGAGATTTCTAGATGACGCTTCCGTCCTGGACCCGTGCCAGTCTGGCTTCCGACTGGGTCACGGGACGGAGACGGTCCTGGTCGCCTTGGTGGATGACCTCCAGCGGCAACTGGATCGAGGCGGTGTGGCAGTGCTGATGTTATTAGATTTGTCAGCTGCATTTGATACAGTCGACCATCAGTTACTGATCCGCCACCTCGCCGACATAGGGGTAGAGGGGCTGGCCTTACAATGGCTTTCCTCCGTCCTCATGGGTCAGGGACAGAGGGTGACGATTGGGGGTGAGCGATCCCAGAGGCGCACACTAGACTGTGGGGTGCCCCAGGGAGCAGTTCTCTCCCCGATGTTATTCAACATCTATATGCGCCCCCTCGCCCAGATTGCCCGGAGATTTGGGCTGGGTTGCCATCAATATGCAGATGACACCCAGCTCTTATTTACTAATGGACGGCCGGCCCGCCTCCGCCCCGGGGAACCTGGACCGGGCTTTGCAGGCTGTTGCAACGTGGCTTAGACTGAGCGAGCTGAAGTTGAACCCAGCGAAGACAGAGGTTCTCCATGTGGGTCGTGGCACTCTGGGAAAGGAAATATCTCTCCCGGCCTTTGACGGGGCGCCACTGAAGACGGCGCAACGGGTAAAGAGCCTGGGTGTCTTACTGGAGCCTTCATTATCAATGGAGGCCCAGATAACAGCCACTGCCACGTCAGCATTTTTTCATCTGAGGCGGGCGAGGCAGTTGGCCCCTTTCCTGGAGCGGCAGGACCTAGCAATGGTGATCCATGCGACGGTCACCTCAAGACTGGACTACTGTAACGCTCTCTACATGGGGCTGCCTCTGTACCGGACCCGGGAACTGCAGCTAGTGCAGAATGCGGCGGCCAGGCTGCTACTTGGTCTCCCAAGATGGGAGCATATATGGCCGGGGCTACGCGGACTGCACTGGCTGCCGATTGTATACCGGATCCAGTACAAAGTGCTGGTCATAACCTTTAAAGCCCTATATGGCCAAGGACCGACCTACCTGAGGGACCGTCTCTCCCCATATGAGCCCCAGAGAGCACTGAGGTCAGTAGGCAAAAACAGACTGAATATCCCTGGGCCAAAAGAAGTTAAACTTCAAAGCACCCGCACTCGGGCCTTTTCAGCTGTTGCCCCACAACTCTGGAACCAGCTCCCAGAGGAGGTGCGGGCCCTGCGGAGCTTAGACCAGTTCCGCAGGGCCTGCAAGACCGCCCTCTTCAAACAGGCGTTCACCAATGACTGAGCTAATGTTTACTGCTAAATTAATAATGTTTACCGCCAATGTTAGTTTTAGGAATGTTTTGATTATTGATTGACTGGTTTTAATGTGAACTTAATGTTTTATTATTGTACTGTTTCACTTTTAAATGTTGTTAGCCGCCCTGAGCCTGCCCCGGCGGGGGAGGGCGGGATACAAATAAAATTTTACATTACATTACATTATGGTTGTCCTATCTGCTACATTTCAGTAAGAGACCACATTCTTATGAAGACAGGACTGCTTGTTCACTCTTCTGCTTCTCTCATGACCTTCAGCTTCTTCAGTTGCTATATTACTTCAGGATATCTTTATAAAATAATCTAGCCCTGCAATAATTCTAAACTGCTTTCTTAAATTCTACGCTTTAAATTCTATGTATGAAACATAATAATCCAACAGTGTAATCCTAAACAGTGCTACATACACTGTACAACCCTAAACAAAGTTACACACTTGGTGTCCTACTGCCTTCAACTGACTTAGAAGTGTGTACTTCTCCTTAGGACTGCACTGATGATATTCTAAATATGGACTTCACAGACTTATATAATAGCATTACAATACCTGCTCCTACACTAACTACACAGTGATTTATTTTCAGTCACTTTCCTGCCACTGTACACTTAAAAATTTCTACATGGAGATTAGTGTTTTCTCATTAACTGCACATTTATTTATTCATACCACCTTTTTGACCTTTTCCAGTGACTACCAATTTCCTTATATACTTCTGGCAAGAAGAATTTGTTACCAGGTGTACTGCATTTACAGGAGCACCCCTATCCTAGTCTGGTAAATGTAACAGGTTGTTTAGATAGGTGACTTGCAGAAGCTTGGTAATTTATTAAACTACATGTGACATTGCATTTCTGTTAATAGCACTGTGATTTTACATGAGTTGAATCTGGACCTAGTAACTTATTACTATTTACCTTATGAACCAGGTCTTGTGTGACTTTATTTCATGTAGTTTTCTCCCCAATATATTACATGGGGAAAAAATGGCAGAAGTGCTCTGGTTTCTCTGTAATACCCTTGAGACAACACTGATACAAAGAACTCATTTATTTTTTCTTTAACATCCATATTTTCACAGATTGCAAAATTGGTAAATTTGGTAGATAAAGCTGGACAGGTCTCACTGGTGTGGCTGGATTAACACCTATGTTTCTTTGGTTCTAAGGGTTTTGCTTAAGGGCAATTTGTATCTCAGCAGCAGCAGTTGCAACTTCTTTCCATCCTATTCTAGCAACCGCTGGGTAGCAATGCCACTCTTACCTTCAACAGGTCAGTGGCTGAGAGGTGAGCCATGACATCAACATCTCCCACATTATTCCTGGATGCAAACATTACCAGAGCAGTACTGCTAGTGGTAACATGGGCTTTCCAGAAAAAATTTGAAATCATAAAAATTCCCATTTCAACTTTAAATAATTTAAATATTTCAATAACAGTAAAATTCAAGTAATGTTACTACAATTTGTCAGTGTTTCATATCCCACATTCAGCTCAACTAAGATTACTGATTTGCAGCAGTACAGCCCTGACCACTATAGATAAACTGAATATATTTGCATATGGAAAACTTCTATAGAGAAATACAGTTTTCCACCTTGTATCACTGGCTGGCAGCATCATGCATCTATAAATCAGCATGGGCAGTTTTATATTTAACTTGTTCATACAGCTGCATTATTAGTTAAGATTTTACTCTTTTCTCCTTCCAGTAATACTGCATATTATGTATTGTCTTCATCACCTCTACAGTGAGATTAACAGCTTGACATTTATAGAAGCATCTAACCCACGATCAATCCTGCCAGATGCAGTAGTCAACAACATTTTAGTACAGCTAGTTTAAAGAATTACAATGAAAGAAGTACACACCACTAAGACCAGTGACTTAACAAGTATTTAGGTAACAAAGGGTCATCGAGGCAGTATAAAAAAATACACAAAACTAAACTCGACCAGGGCCTCGGCTTTTTCGACCCTGCCCCTGATCTGGTGGAATCAGCTCCCCACGGAGATTCGGGCCCTATCAGATTTACTACCATTCCTTAGGGCCCGCAGATGGAGCTATGCCACCAGGCTTTTGGTTGAGGCAAACAGGTGCCTTACTTCACAGCTTATACCATCTATTTGTCCTCCCTTAACTTACCATCTTGACTATTGTATTTCAGGCCAACATCTAAGACATCTATGTTTTAATCTGTAAAATGTGCCCGCACTGCCTATGCTGTATTTCATCCTGTTGTGCTTGTGTTGATTATTTTATTGTTGGGTTTTAATTGTTATTTATTATGTCTGTAATCTGCCCTGAGCCCATCATGGGAAAGGGTGGAATATAAATTTACTGAAAAATAAAATAAAAAACTCTAGTTGTTTAGTTTAATGGCATGCTTACACTTAAATGGGGTAGTAACCATAAGAATGAGAAATACAACCATTCTTATTAACCACTATTCCACTTATTAACAGTGGAGCAGTTTTATAAACTGATTTTACAACCTAGGAAATATAGGTTTACACTGATTTTACAACCTAGGATATTTATAAAACTAGAAGTTTTCAGAAATACTGTACAAATATATCATTTGGTATTCAATATAACAGGTGCAAAACAGCCGAAAAGTTGACATTAACCTCATCGCTAAGGCTTGTTCTTTAAGTGAATCTCAGTTTGTGACATGGAAGAGGGTAGGAACCCCTCTACAAACTACTGCTGTAATCAATTCTTTGCAGTGATCCTTACCCAAAGAATAGCTGAAGCATTCAGCAGTTTCTTCACAATACTCTTAAGGAAGACTGCCTAAAAGATGCGCACACCCACGAGCCCCAAAATATGAAGGATATCAGGCCTTTCTCATTTCCCACTGGTTTATTAGGAAGGTGTTTCCTTTCAGGAAGCTCAGTGCTTTCCCCCAGAGTTTTTAGGGACTTGTTTCTCCAGTTGCAGACCTTCTCAAGGCCTGAATAACATAATACTACTTTGTATTCTAAATCCCACAAGCTATATGTAGCTCTGCTTACTGTACCTCATTCATCTGAAGAAGTGTATATGCACACAAAAGCTTAATTCTTGACTCCTGCTTTGTTCAAATACTTCCCAAGGAAAATCAGAAGAAAGCTTTTATAGCTATCACGTAATAAATGGTCATCTGTTCACACTCAGTGCAAGACTATAATAAAAGAATAAAAACTGACAACCTGAACAGCAAAGGATTGTTTTAAATTACTCTGATACTAACACTTGCTAAAAAAAAGAAAATCTGAAATAAATCCATCTGGTAAAAGTTGCTTGTGAAATCAGAGCTTCTACATAAATCCTTCATTTACACCCCAGAGACTTAACTCACAAGGATATATGGATGAATGAGATAAAAACTTAAAATGTTTCATACACACAAAATAGTTGTACATTAAGCCGCCTGCATGGATGTTTACCATGTTTTTGTTACAGTGCTACCATAAAAACAATCAAGAGAGACATTTCTGGATCATAGCAGTTCACAAACCAGGCGGTAACATCCTCAACAGCATTAGGTAGAAAGCATCCTGGAGTCAGCAGGACCACGTACCTTCCATTTTCAAAGACTGTTGTTATATAAGGAAAATAACAAACAAGATCATTACCTGTTGCTTCTGGTAAGCAGTATTAGGATTGATTTTGGACTCCAGAAGAAGAGAACCTGTAGAGAAGAAGAAAAAGGTTTTTCCCCATATAGAAAATATTTTTTATATACTAAAAATGACTTTAAATAAGCATCCACCAGGTAGAAGAAGAACTGCAGATTTATACCCTGTCCTTCTCTCTGAATCAGAGACCCAGAGCAGCTTACAATCTTCTATATCTTCTCCCCCCACAACAGACACCCTGTGAGGTGGGTGGGGCTGAGAGAGCTCTCACAGAAGCTGCCCTTTCAAGGACAACTCCTGCCAGAACTATGGCTGACCCAAGGCTATTCCAGCAGCTTGAAGTGGAGGAGTGGGGAATCAAACCTGGTTCTCCCAGATAAGAGCCCGCGCACTTAACCATTACACCAAACTGGCTCTCGGTAGACAATAAATATACCCTTTTAATACATAATTCAGAAATTCAGCACTGATCTTGATGGATGCGGCACTGAGATCTTTCTTCACTCAAACCTCAATTACAGTATTCTGTAGCATTCAAAATATCACTAAGTTAATGGTTAAACAATTAATACCCTCTCCATATATAGTGTATTTAATTATAGCTGTCGCCTCAGTTGATAAAGAAAGTTCAATGAGGTTGATTTAGAAACATGAAAAGATTTTCATTAGAGGTTTAAAAGGCTGATGTTAAAAGTACATTTATTATCTTCTATGAACAATTAAATAAACATTCAGTTCAAACCAGAAACCCACAAGAAAGTAACTGCTACTAAATATAATTAATTGTGGAACAAGAGTAGACTAAACAAATGGGTAACTTATTACTATTAGAAAAGGCAACAGAATTGTGTATGAGAATGGATGGATAGATTATACACACACAGAGACACACAGGATGGTGAGATCCCATGGTACTGAAGAGTGTATGTGTCTCCTCCAACCATGCAGTCAAGCACAAAGGCTCTTCCCACCTGAGTGACACTATCCTAGAGAAGTGCTAGTTAGATTGAAGAGAGTCATTTGATTAGCCATGTCCTCATTGTTGGAGCAGTCACATGCACTCTGCAGCAACAGTTATGTAGTCCCACAATGGTAAGAGTGGTGTGGGTGGTTTCTCGAAACCACAGGAGTCACACCCTAAATGGCACAACTATCCTACAGCCTTTGTCCCTCTTGGGCTAAATACTTAGAATTTAACGTATTAAGCCCATGCATTTCATAACATAATCAGTTTTGTGCCTTGATGTTAAATATCAAACATAATCAATTAAACTGATGGTATAAAAGTCACACAGATAACCAAAAGACAGCAAGGCAGTTATGAATAAGCATATCTCTCTTTTTGATATCTTGGTGTTTATGTGACTTACTAGATCCATCTAGAAACCCATCCCTTTATGGTATCACTCCTCAGAAAAGCAGATGCCACAGCTAAATATAGTTATGAAACTTTTAACTTTCTTTTCAAATACACTCAAGGTGATTTGTAACAATAAAAACAATGCCACAATGTACAAAGCAAATCTGAACAAGATGTTCTAGGAAAAGCCTACAAAAATAAACTTTACTATAGTTTGGAAGTCCAACAAGTGGCCTTAACAACTCTGATAAAGTGAAGCAGAGATTCTAATAACTATCAGTTTACTTATTCTACTAAGTATATGAAATATACTAAACACAATATACTAAATATATGGTGAACCTAGATATCCCCCCAAAATTAACAGCATAACACACAAATTAGAACTGCAGCACAACTCTTATGCATGTTCACTCAAAATAAATAAAAAAATAAATAGGGTTCCGTTCAGAGTAAATATGGTTAGATCAGGCTGTAAATCTGAAATTGTATGCATGCATGCCTGGGAACAAGTTCCACTGAACTCAGAGAAACTTAGGTATAACATTGGAACATGGTATTTTGTCACCCAGACCCATTAATTTTTGTTAATGTATAACTGTAGAAAAAGATCAACAATTTTTAGGCTACTACATAATACAGCCCCTACAAATTAATATTATAAACAGAAGATACAGATTAACAAATAACATCACTACCTCTATAACAAATAACATCACTACCTCTATAACAAATAACATCACTACCTCTATTAGAACAATAACTCAAAACCAGAGCTTCAAATTTAATTTGCAGCAAACACAACAATTTGCTGATTTCATGTGGAAATTCCACAAAATCTCTCTCTATAAGAGGAGAAAAGGAGCTTTACAATACAGCAAAGAAATTTTTTTGCAAACTTATAATGAGACTATGCAGTTCATGAGTTTCAAAGATATCAGTGCATTCCCTTCAGCATGCTGTGACTGACAAGGACTGGAAGAAACTACACAGAAGCCTGACATGTCCCATCTGAGAAAACAAACAGATTAGTTTTTATAGCGTCTGCTGCCATAAAAATTAATGGAACTTCTGCAATGGTGTTCAATAGGATGTGAGCAGAATCCCAAACTATTCAAAAACAGTCTGTAGCAAACTGCTAATCTGACACATAGGAGTACTGGAAAACTCATATATGTTTATGTCCTTGTTATCTGTATTTTAACGATCGCTATACATGCTCGATATGCAGTGCTATAAAATTCATATAACCAAGTTACAAGTTTATCAGCAACATTACCGAGTAAGGCTTTTATAGTATTTTATAAATGTAAAATATATTAACAAATACTATACTTTCTTCAGTCTGGTTATTACTGCTTTAACCCATGTTCAAAACAAAAGATATTACACTTATGGAGTACTTATACATTAACAAAATTACAGGATCATATTTGTATGAATGTTGTTATGCATGCATAGCAATGTGTAATATCACCAGACAGTGGGAATCTTCTGTCACTGGTGCCAGCAACATATGGACAATAATCCTTTGTTGGTTTGAGAATTTCATATAAATTATGCAACACAGAAATTCTATCTTCACTTGCAACTTCCAACACACACCCTATTATGAAAATACGGTTAATACTTTTGACCTACACATACACACTTACCATCACTCTCTGCCCTGACTAGCAGGGACATGCCCTTCAGCCTTTCCACATAGCCAGAGGACACATGTCCAGTGCCACGATCATCCCACTGTCGATCTTCATTCAGAGTATACACCTTCACCCTCCTCCGGGTATCAGTCATCCTGCCACTTGCCTCACCACAAGGGCCTACAATATGTGCTCAAACTGAGATGGGGGGGGCTTGCCCCCCTCAGTTAAGAGAGCAGGAAAGATTTTAAGAGTTCCACAGAAAACTCTAAAGAGTTCTTTTTCTTTCGTTCTTTTTTTAAAATTGTCACTGCTAAAGTAGCTGCATCACCCTCAAAAAGGGACAAAATCAAAACAGGAGTCTGTTAGAGAATATGGGAGCACAGGGCTTCGTTTGCCAAGTAGTGAAAGCTTCAGAGTGCGAGACAACAGGAAGTAGCGATACTATAGAGGAAGAAGCACGCGAGATTGGGGGAGGGGGGGAAGAATGTCAGTGTAAAAAATGGGAAAGGGCAGCTACAGACGGGCCAGGATTACACAGGTGACAAGAAGCAAAAAGCACGGGTGACAGAATTTGCAAGTGAAGTGGCACAACTGTGTGCGCGTGTGGAAGATGCGGATTCGTGATTAACTATCACAGCACAAACCAGGAGAGTTTGGAGGGTGGGAAATTCGGGAGCGGGAACGATTAGCCAGTAACACAGCGAATCCCCCCCCCCCCTCAAGTGAACAGGAATGGAAACACGCGATGTAATCGGGGACGAAACTGGGGAAGGGTGACAGGAAGAGACGGGGTTGCGAAGGTAAAGGAGGGGATCGGTTCCCCCTCGGCCCGGCCCTATTGTGCAAGGAGTCGGCAGGCCCCAAGCCCCTTCCGCTAGTTGTCCTGAGTCAGACTTGGGGGACCGAGACGGAGCCGCCCCTCTTCTCAGCGAAGGCCGCGGCCTAAACCGGGGGAAGCGGGAGAAGAGGCCGGCTTGCTCGGGTGGGGGCAGGGAGGGAGGCCCTGTGAGCCGAGCGCGCGGGCGGGCGGGCTCAGCGCCTTGTCCTCCCCATGAGCTCCTCTCACAAGCCGCGGTGGCCGCACTCCCAGCCCGACTCCTCCGCCGCCATGTTCTTCCTGCTCCCGCTTCTCTCGCCACTGAGCTCAAGGCAAGCTTCTTGGCCCGCTTCTAGCCCCCCGCTCCAGTCCGGGCACCCGACAAGGGAGCGTGACCCCTCCGGCGGACGGGTCGCGTGGACGAGGCGCTGGCCGTTGGTGTCCTTCTGCCTCAGGTTCACTCACTGCACGGCCGCCATCTTGGTTTCACCTCTCACTGGAGGCGCGGGGTCTCCTAGCCAAAGGCGGCACGGGCCGGCCGCGAACATTTAAAGGGCCAGCAGCCTTAGCAAGTATCGTTGCCGAGTTGGAAACGCGCAAACGGACAAAAAGAAAAGGGGAGTGGGGAGCCGCGCTCCATACAGAAGGAGTCCCCCCCCCCCTTCTTGGTATAAAAAGAAAACATAAATGCATTTGTAGAACTAGGAACAAAAAGTGGCGCCTGAAGCGGCACATTATGGAGTGAAATGAAAAGGGGATGTCATTTCTTGAAGTCACTTGACAGATGGGAGCATATAGGGGGGGCGGGGTCTAGGCAGTCTTCTGGGTGAAGGTCATATATTTTGCTTACTGTAGGAAGTTGGTGGTTGACACTAAATCCCCAACAAGACAGGCAAAAGATGGTTGAAGGGAGACCCGAAAGACACTTCAGCAGTAATACAAACTCATCCCTATCCTTCGCCCTCTCTGGCTTAACTTTCCTGATTAACGTGACAAGAGGCGTGGAGCTGTTCTTCCCAGAAGCCTTTGTGTTAAATATATTCACTGATGTCTGTGAGTCTGTTTACTTGGTACATTTTTGTTGTGTCTGGCGTTAGTCCCGGAAAGTTCAGCACAGCACACTTGTGGGCGATGCCTGGAAGGGATGAATGCAGCCCGCCTATGACGATCAGCGGCAGGAAGTTTAACTGGCCAGGATTGGACCTGACCAGGAAGAAGGTTGTTCCGGGAAATATATATAACAGAGGACTCGGCCCCACCATGTTGTCTTTGAGAGCCAGTTTGGTGTAGTGGTTAAGTGCACGGACTCTTATCTGGGAGAACCAGGTTCGATTCCCCACTCCTCCACTTGCACCTGCTAGCATGGTCTTGGGTCAGCCATAGCTCTGGCAGAGCTTGTCCTTGAAAGGGCAGCTGCTGTAAAAGCACTCTCAGCCCCACCTACCTCACAGGGTGTTTGTTGTGGGGGGAGGGGAGGTAGAGGAGATTGTGACTGCTCTGAGATTCAGAGTATAGGGCGGGATATAAATCCAAAATCATCTTCTTCTTTGTGATGTACTCACTAATAAAGCATGTTGCCATCTGAACGTCTCTGACTTCTATACATTACACTGGTGACGAGGATAAGATTCTGGTGAGCAGAGAGCAGCCTATAGCCTCCAGCGCCCTGAGCTCTAGTGCTTCTGTGGCCGAGGACACGGCTACTGCTCCCGGACAAACCCTACTGGCATTCGAAGTCACCCGGCCTGACTTATGGGAATCATGGGTGGACCAAATCAGCTAATATATGGAGCTGCACAAAATGGAGGCAGCGGCCGAGAAGAAAGCGTTTCTCCTGAGCTCATGCGGGGTGGAGACCATCCAGCTGATGAAGCGACTCATCGCACCGACCATCCTCACAAGGGCCACCTACAACCAACTGGTCAAGGCAATGATGAACCACATGGCACCACAGCCATCCTGTCAGGCACGTATTCTACACAAGACAGCAGAGACAAGCTGAGTCCGCCGCCGAGTATCTTGCAGAGCTCTGTGGATTAGCCCTGAAATGTGATTTCATGGGGGACCTGGAAGAGATCCTGCTGGACGGATTCACAGTTGGCGTCCAGGAGGAGAAAATGCGCTGAAAGTTGCTAGCATACGAGGACAAAGGCATTGACCTCACGAAAGCGCTCCAACAGGCAACCGCCTTTGAACAGACGCACACCAGCCCTTCCGCGCACCAGGCCACCACTGCCTCGATGTCAGACAGTTCCAACGATGAAGGGGCACACCAGCTTCGCTGCCAGCCATGCAGCAGGTTGAAAGCACCAAACCAACCATGAGCAGCGGAGAAGCCAAGCACCAAGTGCGCCAGCTGTGGGGACCCACACGAGTGCCGAGACTGCCCCTACCGTAACGCGGACTGCAGAAGCTGCAGAAAAGTGGGCCACATTGCCCGAACTTGCAGGGCCAGAACCAACAGGAGGCCTCAGTCCACACACCACAACGTGACAGACGCACACACGACAGCTGCAAACAGCATCCAGTTAATGAACACCCCCAACAAGGTCAAAGTGCAGGTCTTGATCGAGGGGGGTCCCTGCCTGATGGAATTGGACATGGGATCCTCCATCTCCATTATTTTGGAGGAGACTCTCAGTAAACTCTGCCCCCACAACCAGCCAGCCCTGTGGCCCGCGGAGTTCATATTGCGGGACTTTCAAAAGAATCCAGTGCAGATCATGGGGTGGGCCAGAGTTAGGGAGGAGTTCAAAAATTTTAAAGGGGCCCTGGACATATTTGTGGTAAAGCGCTGGCTCACCACCCTATTGGGATTGGCTTGGTTTAAGCCCCTGGGCATCAAAATTGTAGGGGCGGACCACATACAGGCCCACAATTTCGACCAAGTGTGCTGGGAGTTCCCGGAAGTATTTGATGGGCTCTGGGAACATACAAAGGGCCACCTATCGCATTGCAGCTCGACCCACAGTTAGGCCCTTAAGGCTGAAGGCTCGGCAAGTGTTTGCACTTAAGCCAAAAATTGAAGCCAAACTGGACCGCCTCGTGGCCTGGGGGTGCTAGAGCCCGTCTCCCACACCACTTCGGAAACTCCCATAGTCACCCCAGTCAAGCCGAAAGGGGACGTGCACATATGGGCAGACTACAAATACACAATTTATAAAGCACTACAGGACCACCTATATCCCGTCTCGGTGGTCAGCCATGTCCTCGCCTCCCTGGCTGATTAAAAGATTTTCGGGAAGCTGGATTTGGCCCAAGCATACGAACAACTTCAGGTGGATGAGCAAACGGCTGAGGCCCAGACCATCATTACACACCGGGGTGCTTTCAAAGTGCGGAGGCTACAATTTGGGGTCAGCGTGGCTCCGAGAATTTTCCAAAGCTTAATGGACTCTCTCAAAGGGATTCCTAGAATACAACCCTTTTTTGATGACGTTTTGATAGCAGCACCCGATGCTGATGAGTTCTGCCGCCACCTTCAAGAGGTGCTCCGCCGTTTCTAGAATGCAGGTCTCAAGGTGAAGCAGGAGAAGTGCTCGCTTGGGGTGCCAAGGGTGGAATTCCTGGGGTTTGCGGTGGATACCGTGGGAATTCACCCAACAGCTGACAAGACCAAGGTGATAGTACAGGCCCTGGCCCTCACGTGCAAGACAAAGCTACAAAGTTTTTGGGGGCTCCTGAACTTTTACCACTCATTCTTTGTAATTTTTATAATTTGTATTGGTTTTAACTACAAAAGAAAAAGCATAAGCACAGATACAAAAAAAGGGGGGGGAGGGCATATACAGAATAGGAAAGGCGGAGGGGAAAAGGAAAAATACAAAAATATGTCAATTTTAAATCTACCTCCAAATAAAATATCCAATTCGTTCTACCTGCAAGTATAAAGTTATCCATATATTTTATCATCTTTATCTTCCATTATAAAACATTTTTACTAAGCTATTATTTGCAATACAAGTCTAAACAGTTCTTCAACACATATAAATTTAAACAAGTCAGAGCAGTCTCAGTACGAAACTAACTACTTTGGCTTAACCTTATTAAAAAACGAACTAATTTGTTAGTTTATAACTATCCTCATTAACAGAGACACGAAAAATTCATATCTTTATCCTTAAAAAAAACTAAAAAGAAATACAACCTGGTATTATGTCTATCTCAATATAAACAGTTTCTCCTGGGGGACATTATTAAAAAAACAAATCTAGCAGTTTACGTAACATCTGTGTAGTCTGCCTTTTAAACAATTAATCCACCTCTTGTACCCCTATTGGGCTAGGAAAAACAACTTTTTATGACCCAAAAATAAAAGTCTCATACCTGTTCTTATTGAGAGTTACCTACCCAACTATCCACCAAGGTAAAAACATTTCAGGAAACCCTTCTTACTAAAAAGAAATCTATCTCCTGAGTTATAGATTAACTTGTAGAATTACCCATACCTATAACCAATATAGAAACTAATATCATTATCTATTAAAAACAAGTTCAGCAATTTGTCAGGAAATTACGTTATCTGCCTCCTTAAAAATTAATCTAAAATAACTATTTTACATAAAATTCTTTTCAAAAACTTTTTAGCCCTTTAACTTTTAAATCCATATTGTTTTAAACAAGACAGCTTATTGTAGCCCAAAAACAAAAGAAAAGAAGTCTCACTTAGCCTTTTAATTTCACATATCAGAATTTCTTGCAAATCCATGTCCAGCTATCCACTGAGAAAAATCTAGTTCAGGAGGCTCTTCTTTCTGAAAGATTTCCATATCATGTTTTTCTGGTTAAAATTCATCTTCTTACTTCTTAATGCAGTCATCCTTCTCTAAGGAGATGAGAAAAATTCCACGACCTTTGTTCCTCTCAACCTAGCTTGAGTCGATCTCCATTTCCGGTCTTCTTTTTTAAGTACGCCACAGGATTCCATTTTAATTTTCTTTTGTTGATTTCCCAACAGCTCAGTCTCCCATTTCAATTCCACAGACATCACCAGGTTCTCTTTAGCACTCTGCTCATGTAGATTTGAGGTTTTGCTAGCTTTCAGCAAAAAAGCTGCCATTTGCTTCTTAACCAAGTCAGCCAATAAACCAAGATCTTGCCTCAGAGATTTTAAACTGCTTAAAATTTCTTTTTTATAAGAAATTTCGCTTAGCAAAGCCATTTTTCTCTGTCAGCAAACTCAGTCCGTTAATCCTGATTTAAAAGTAGCTCAGAGTCCCAGATAGCCCATCCTCCTCAGTCTCCTCCAACTGAAGTTTTAGATGTTAATGTATGAATTTCAGATCAGACAACAAGGAAAAATCCCTCTAACATGTAACTCATTTTGTTCAGACCGTATTGCAGCCAAATAATAGTCTCTTTAACAAATATCCAATTATGATCTGGGTCGATTTAAATGTCCATATTCTGATTAATTCAAATTGTTTCCAGTACTTAGAGATGTTCTTTGACTTTCCACGGCCTCATTCACAGGGAAATTAGAGATATCAATCTCTTTCCCTTCCTTTGAACTATTAAGTCATTAGAATGTAAAAAGGACCCATTAGCCCTTGGCAATTGAAAGCGAACTTACTTGCATTGCAGATTTGTCATGCTTGAGATAAAGGGGTGATAGATCAAAAGCTTGTTAAAGAAAAGAAAGGCAAGCAATCGAGCGTTCATCTTTTGCTGCTGTATTAGCGATTGCGACGGGAAGAGCTTCAGAGCGCACAGAAGGAACAGGAGCAATTGCCATTGTGCCCCCATTCCACTGTGAAAGCCCCATGCCTAAGAGATCCCCCCTCATCAGGGGGAGTCGCAAGCAGGAGAGCTCACGAATCCACCTGCTAGCAAGACGATGTAGCCCGGAAGTCCCTTAATCATTCTTGCCCCACAAAGCAGCCCTAGCCGAACCCCTACACAGACTCCTAGATAAGGGTGCCCCATGGGTTGGGAAAAAAGCAGGCTGCGGTTTCAAATGAGGTACTCCACCATTTTGATGAATCCCTCCCTGTGATTTTAGCATGTGATGCTTCCCCTTACGGAATTGGCACCATCCTGGGCCACCAACTCCCAGACGGGAGAGAGGTCCCCGTGGCTTATTACTCTCGCACTTTGACCCAGGCTGAGCGCAACTATGCCCAAATAGATAAGGAGGCATTGGCAATTGTGGCGGGCGTATACAAATTCAACGACTACCTGTATGGTAGGTGCTTCACGATTGCCACAGACCGCAAGCCATTGCTCGGCCTACTTGCCCCAGACCGCAGATCCTGTCACAGTGGGTCCTGTGGTGGAACGAGTTCTTCAACTCATACACCTACAAGCTCGTCTACTGCCCCGGCAAGGCAATGGGCCATGCAGACACCCTCCGCTACCAGAGATGGACCCAGATCCAGCTCCGGTCCACCATGTGATGCTCCTGGAGTCTCTACCAGAGTGGCCCCTCCACGCAGCGGAGGTAGCCAGGTCCACGGGCAAAGACCGCATCCTTGCACGCGTTTCGGATAGGATGAGGAGGGGTTCGCCCATGGGCAAATTGGACGCTGAATTCAGACTGTTTGTTTCCTGCCAGGAAGAACTCTCCTTACACAAAGGGTGTATTGTTTGGGGCAGCAGGTTGGTGGTCCCTCCTCCACTCCAGAAACAAGTGCTCGAAGCCTTTCACAAGATGGGGATAGTGCATATGAAAGCTCTGGCACGGAGCTATGTATGGTGGCTGGGAATGGATGAAGAGATAGAGGGGTGGGTTAGGAGGTGCCTGCCCTGCCAAGAGTCCCGGCCAAATCCGCCCGGCACCCCCATTCACTGCTGGGAATCCAACAGGGTGCCGTGGTCCCAGCTACACTTAGGCTTTGCGGGACCATACCAGGGGCAAATATTCTTTATCTTGGTGGATGCTTACACGAAGTGGCTGGAGGTCATCCCAGTTGCTTCCACCTCCATGCGTCCACAGTCAAAGCCTTATGGAGGGTTTTTTGCACCCACAGAATCCCGAACACCATAGTGACGAACAACAGCACCGCGTTTACCTCCCGGGAGTTCCAGGAATTCCTGAATAGGTACCTCATCCGCCACATACAGTCCTCTCCCTTTCACCCGGCCACTAACAGCCAAGCGGAGCGCAAGGTTCGCACAACCAAGGAGGCCCTGGGTCGCATAGTCCAAGGGGATTGGGACCACCAACTGTCTGACTTCCTGTTTGGGAACAGGATCAACCCCAACTTGGCTACGGGTGTAAGCCCTGCCGAGTTACTCATGGGCAGGCGGTTAACCACCCAGCTTGATAGGTTACACCCCGACCAGGCCCCAGACCCCCGCAGCTCCCCTGAGACCAGGGAAGCCACTAGGGGGTTCTTTCTGGAGGATCCAGTCTATGCCAAGAACTTTGTGAGCGGGCCGGAGTGGATACCAGCTCGGGTGTTGCGGCTCACCGGGTCCCACTCATATGAGGTCTTGTCGGAAGTGAGGCAGCTCTTCCGCAGACACATAAACCAACTCTGCTGCTGCAGAGGAGTGGAGTGGGGAATGGGGAGAGCATGGGGCCGCCGCAAGAAGCAACCCTTCCGAACTCGCCAGGTTCACTGGCGGAGGAGCAGTACAGGGCTGGGGAGATACCTCCGCAGGTTCAATACTCTGCCAACCGCGACCCAAAGCAAGGAACCAGTGGTTACAGAACCCCAGGCACCAGCCCCAGCTCCCCAGATCGAACCTTGGTGGCCGCTCACTCATTTGAAAGACTATGTATCTTGAACTGGGGGAGGAGGAGTGTTGTGTCTGGTGTTTGTCCCAGAAAGTACAGCACAGCGCACCTGTGGGCGGTGCCTGGAAGGGACAAATGCAGCCCGCCTTTGATGATCAGCAGTGGGAAGTTTAACTGGCCAGGATTGGACCTGACTAGGAAGAAGGTTGTTCCAGGAAAGGTATATAACAGGGGACCTGGCCCCACCATGTTGTCTTTGTGATGTACTCGCTAATGAGGCATGTTGCCATATGAACGTCTCCGACTTCAGTACATTACAATTTTTATATCACCTTTCTAAGGAGCTCAACACTGCATACATTGTCCTGTTCTCCTTCACATCTCAGCTAGATTTGGATACATCGCTGCTGGAGAAGTCAGCATGTTTTGCCACAAGTACCACATTGCACAGATATGTTGTTGCCTATGTTTACTCATGCTTTATCATGTATCTCCTTACACTTGCAAGTGGCTTTTCCGCAGGTTCGAATCTGCGGGAGGGTAGTGGGGAGTGCTTGCCCTGGGCGCCGTCAGAGGGGAGGGGGGCGCCAAATTGGGTATGGAGTCCATTGTATTCTATGGGACCATAAGATAGAATGGCCCATAAGGGGGTGCCATTTTTTAATTTTAATAATAATAATAAGTTTTATTTATATCCCGCCCTCCCTGCCAAGGCAGGCTCAGGGCAGCTAATTTTGCCCCCCCTCAAAAAACATGTAGATCCGGTCCTGCTTTTCCGCTTACTCAATAGTCCTTGCCACCATACTAACAAAGAATCTCAGTGAAAAGCCTTGTGGAAGAGGACATTTACAAACCAAGACAGACATAACAGATATCCATTATGATCAGGAAATAATGCACCACCAGATTCAGACCCAGAACAGAATACCATGTTAAGGCTGCACATTTCCCCCCTAGCTTTATATACAAATCATCTATGAAGAGCCCAAAGAATCACAAAGACTAGCATCTACTAGTATAACTTGTATACATGGCTGTGTGAGTTAAATTAAGACGGCATGTGGAAATAGAGGGGAACCCTTCAAACCCACTTCACATTCAGTTTTGGCTGTTTCATACTGGACTCCTCGTGCTGTTATTTAGAAGTTTTAAGGAGAGGGCAAGAATTTCACAGTACTGCCCATTTTCCCTTTGAAAAGCAAGCAGCAGTGCAGGACGCCTGACTTTGACTAGAGAAACTGAACAGGTGCTGAAGGGTTAAATTATTTTTATTTTCCATGTGACCCTGATACATGTGTATGTGTGCACAATTTATATTTTATAGACTAACAATCCATTATCTTCCCACCTTTTGTTCTGGCCCTTAGTGTTGTGTCAGTCACCAAAGTCATCTCCCGATACCATGTCAGCAGAAAATGCCCCGGAGGCCCTCAGGAGGCCCCTCCCATTAGTTTCCGGGAGATGGACTATTATCAAGGGTTGCTCATCCTTCAAGAAGTGATGTACCACTGCAAGTGTGATGGTTTGTCCATTACAAGGGAAATACTGCACTACCAAATTCCAATCCAGAACAGAATACCAAGTTAAGGCTGCACATATTGCCATTTTTTTCTTACCTTTGTATACAAGTCATGTTTGAAGAGCCCTAATAATCACCAAGACTAGCATCTGCAACATTCAGCACTGCGATCTTCACAAGCTACCACAAGCCCAGTTTGAGATTATGTGGGATCAAGAGGCTTCAGGATGTCAAAATAGAACAGAAATCCAGAGGCCCCTTAAGGATGAACAAAAATTATCCCAGCATAAGTTTTTGTGAGTCAGGCCTCACTTTCTTCATATGCATATGGAATACAAAATTATTGTACAGATACCTTTAAATCCAAAAGGCATATCTCTGAGTTATGGCGGTGTCTTCAAAGATATTTCCCCTGCTAGACCTGCTGGCATAGCACCAGCACCAGAAAAACCCAGCAGGAACTCATTTGCATATTAGGCCACACCACCTGGTGCCACCATTGTTTCACACAGGTTTTTTTGTAGAAGAAGCCCAGCAGGAACCTATTTGCATATTAGGCCACACCCCTGATGCCAAGCCAGCCAGAACTGCGTTCCTTTGTGTTGCTGCACAAAAAACCCCCCTGCATAGCACCACTGCAGCACTTGTGTAAGTGTTATGACAGTGCAGCAGTAGGAGGCCTTAGAAGTGTGCCATGGGCAAAGCGGGACTAAGTTGGCACACCTGAGATGCTCTGGTCCCAGGCATGCCCCCATGCCTGCATAATGCTATATCACTGAAAACTCTGGTGTAGCCCATATAGGCACATGTGAGGAGGACGATTAAAAGGTGATCTTCACACCTTGTCAGCCCTAAAACACCAGCACTGCTTAGAATGCTAAGTTGATATCCAGTTGTATCACTCCAACAGTGGACATTCACAATCTCTACTCCCATAAATCCCAAAGGGCATGTGGCATGGGAATCTATAAACCCATGCTGTGAACATACAGGGCCTTGCCCTTTGAGGGTGAGAATGGCAGCTAAAAAAGGACCATAGCTGGAGCACTCACTACAAAGAGCTAAGGGACAAGCACTATAGTTGCATTTTACTATTACTGCTCAGCTCAGAACACTTACAGGCACTCCATTCCAGGACATGATTGCTCTCTATTTGAAGGGCTGTCACTTAGAGGAGCCCCGTGGCACAGAGTGTTAAAGCTGCAGTACTGCTGTCCTAAACTCTGCTCACAACCTGAGTTCGATCCCCGGTGGAAGCTGAGTTTTCAGGTAGCCGGCTCGAGGTTGACTCAGCCTTCCATCCTTCCGAGGTTGGTAAAATGAGGATCCAGCTTGCAGGGGGGAAAGTGTAGATGACTGGGGAAGGCAATGGCAAACCACCCCATTAAAAGTGCCTTGAAAACGTGAAAGCAATGTCACCCCAGAGTCAGAAACGACTGGTGCTTGCACAGGGAACCTTTCCTTTTCCTTTCACTTAGAGGAGGGCAGGGAACTGTTCCTATTGGCAGCAGAGGAGAGGACTCACAATAATAGGTTTAAATTAAGTGTGGGAAGATACCAGCTGGATATTAGGAAAACCCTTTTTACAGTGAGAGTTGTTCAATAGTGGAATCAGCTACCTAGGGAAGTGGTGAGCTCCCCTGACCGGCAGTCTTTAAGCAGTGGCTGGGCAAGCACTCGTCAGGTATGCTGTAGTCTAGGCTGATCCTGCATTGAGCAGGGAGTTGGATGAGATGGCCTGAATGACCCCTTCCAGCTCTGTGATTCTATGACACAGAAACCAAAGGAGAGACTCCATTCCCTTAATGGGAGGTCACATAGGTATGCAAAGGTGGGGGTGGATTTTGGCCTCAAACCAGGACTTCTGTAACCATCTCCCCATGCTCATACTCTCTCTTGCACCCTGATAATCCTGACTGCAACAACTGTGGGAGTATGCATGTGCAGTGCTGAAGGGGGGACTGGCAGAACTGCTGGCATCCCAGTACCATGCTGTCACCCCAGTATCATGCCAAGGACACTGCAGGTGAGGGATACAGGAAACACAGCTGCAGTCAGGGTGATTAGAAGCCACACGCCCCTCAGAGATCTGCATTACTGCTGACTGAACATCCAGCATGCCTATTGCCTTGCAAGATCAACTCTCAATGGAGGGGCCTCAGCACATACAGTTCCACTGCAACGCCCCATGAGGTATGAGTGTCAGCTCAGTAGTTATACTATGTCCTTCAACAGGAGCAGCCCACAATGTGGGAATCACCCACAAAGTGGAGCAGGGAAACCACAGGCCCTAGCTGAAGTCCAAATGCAGAATTCTACTACCCACTTGCTCTCTGTCAGCAGTCCAAAACATTACTTATTTTTATGTGGTGCTGGGATGCCAACACACCTGTGGTGTGGCATCATCTATGGCAGGAGTGGCCAGACTTGTTTAATGTAAGAGCTGCATAGAATAAATGTCAGATGTTTGAGAGTCACAAGTCAGGGAGGGAGGGAGGCAAATAGATGGGGAGGGAGAGGTGGAAAGAAAGCAACTTTAAATGCATTCACCAAGCTGCTAGCTGGCTTGGCTTAGAGAAAAGAGAAATGCTTTGTCCAAGCTAGCTGATGGGATGATGGGGGCTTCAAGAGCTGTACGATATGTGTGAAAGAGCCGCATCTGGCTCCTGAGCCACAGTTTGGCCACCTCTGGTCTATGGAATCTATGGCATGGGCTTGTGAATCCCTCAGTTGTTAATCTACTCTTTCCAGCACTGCTCCTACACCATAGTGAGCTCTTCAGACAGTGGTTCAGCCAGCACAGTCACCCCTCTCATTGATGTGCAGGAATTGTTGCTCCACAGCCTGTCACCATATCTTGCAATAGCCTGGGAGCCTTATTGAAATGACTGAGTTGGCCACCCCTATTTATCTGATTTGGTTCAGTTTTCTTGAAGTGGTTCAATAAATGTCTGGATTACTCTACAGTTGTGCCACTGTTGAAACTGAGTTTTGATAGAAGAGGCTTGGTTCCAACCCCCTGCTCATTCTTTACTTCAGCAGTCTTCAACATGCAGGTCTTATGGGTTGACAGCTGGCATCTAATTATCCATGCAGCTTGCCTAAGGGATGTAGGTGAGTAGGGATGCTTAGAGTGCAAAGATTGTACTGAGTTCCGAGACGTTTAGAAGGCAACATGCTTTATTGGCTAGCACATCACAAAGACAACATGGTGGGGCTGGGTCCCTGATTATACACATCTCCTAGAACAACCCCCTTCCCTGGCCAGGTCCAATCCTGGCCTGTTAAACTTCCCACCCGAGATCATCATAGAAGGATTGCATTTAGTCCTTATGTCCAGCGACCTGTGGTTTCCCACTGGTCACCTCCACGCATGCACTCACGCTGTGTTGTAAATTCAGGGACCGAATTACAAGACACAACACTCCTCCCCCCCAGTTCAAGAAACATAGTCTTTCGAATAAGCTGGTGGCCTTCGTTCCCTGCTCGACCTCCTAGCTTTGATTGGGGGAACTGGAGCAGCTGCTGTTGATGCAGGGGCTGCTGGTTCCTCGTTGTGGGGCAAAGCCAGAAGAGCACTGTCCGGTGCTTGCAGCTGTTTTGGGGGCTCCCCTTGCACCCCCACTGGAAAGAGGTTGCTCTAACAGCTGTGGGGCTCCTCCGCGGCAGGGCCAGCAAAGCCGGCACAGGCTGGGTGGCTTCAGGTGGTGTTACTGCTATCACCCCACTCCCCCAGGCTCTGCTGGTTCTTCCGGCAGGGTGCGAAGGTGCAGCTGATCTATGTGTCTCCGGAGGAGCTGGCCCCCTTCTGACGAGACCTCGTATGAGCGGGGACCGATGACCCGCAGCACCCGGGCTGGTAACCACTCTGGCCCACTCGCAAAGTTCTTCGCATAGACCGGGTACCCTGGAAAGAACCCCCTAGTGACTTTTCTTGTCTTGGGGGAGCTGTGGAGGTCTGGGGCCTGCTCGGGATGCAACCTATCTAGCCTAGTGGTTAACCTTCTACCCATGAACAGCTCTGCAGGGCTTAGGCCGGTGACTGGGTTGGGGGTGATCCAGTTCCCAAAAAGGAAGGCTGCCAGGCAGTGGTCCCAATCCTCCTGCACTACGTGACCCAGGGCCTCCTTAGTGGTGCGCACAATGTGCTCTGCTTGGCCATTGGTGGCTGGATGAAAGGGAGCGGACTGTATGTGTCAGATTAGATACCTATTCAGGAACTCCTGGAAGTCCCGGGATAAAAGCGGTATCGTTATCCTTGACTAAGGTCTCAAGGATCCCATGGGTGCAAAAGACCCTCTGTAAAGCTCTGACTGCAGCTGCAGTGGAGGTTGAAGCTACAGAAATCACCTCCAACCACTTAGTGTAGGTGTCCACCAGGGTAAAGAATATTTGGTCCTGGTATGGCCCGTGAAGTCTAGGTGTGCCAGGACCACGGCACACGACTGGACTCCCAGCGGTAAACAAGGGTGCTGAGTGGATCTGGTCGGGACTCTTGGCAGGGTTGGCACCTTCTAACCCACCCCTCTATCTCTTCGTCCATCCCCGGCCACCATACATAACTATGTGCCAGCGCCTTCATACGCACTATCCCCGGATGCGTCTTGTGCAAGGCTTTGAGCACTTGTTTCCGAAGGGGGGCGGGGAACCACCACCCTGCTACCCCAGAGAATGCACCCCTTGTGTATGAACAGTTCATCCCGGCGGGATGCAAATGGTTTGAAATCAGCATCCAGTTTGCCTGTGGGCCATCCCCTCCCCACCCAGTCCACAACACATGCGAGGATGCAGTCTCTGCCCGTGGCCTGAGCTACCTCAGCGGCATGGAGGGGCCTCTCTGGTAGAGTCTCCAGTAGCATCACGTGGTGGGCAAGACACAACACGGAAATAGGAGCAGGCACTAATGAGCCCCATGAACATGGGAGACAGATGATCTGTAGGGGTTCATTGGCCAAAATGATGGACATGTGGGGCAATCGGCAAGGGCAGACCACCCCCATGATGCTGAGGTAGCAAAATTTCAGCTGTGTCCATTGGACTGCCTCTTGACTTTCCCTTGGCCACACAATCCTCCATTTCTGCTGTGCCAAACCTGTCTTTGGAGTCTTCTGTTCCCAATACCATATGGCTCATTTTGAAGTCAGCTGCTAGGGAATGCATAATGCTTTGTGCAGTAGATTGTAGATCATTCATGTGTGCCCATTTGGGTACTCCTGAGTGTGGGAGGTCTGTTCATGTCCAGCCTCTTCCTCATGTTTTTGCTGCCACTGTGTGTTACTAGGAAAAAGTTCTGCTGGCCAACATCTGTTTTCTTGGAAATGGAACCCATGACTTCCAGTTGCCATATGGGTGCTATTCTCTAGTGAGCTGTTGACTGGGAATGAGAGACAGGATAGCTTTTGCTGAAGATGTAGTTGAAAGTTCCCTTGTTTTGTTTCACTGTCCATTCTCACTGGCTGGTAAAGGGAAATTCAGCTACTGACAGGGGCTCAAACCCTGGAGTATGTTAAACTTCTGGGCTTCTATTTGCTTGCCACCAGTCTCCTTTGGTGTCGCAAGGCTGGCTGTTCTCTTCTGACCTCTCTCTGGTGCTCCATTTGTGGGCAGAGGTAGTGCGACACAAGAAGGCCATGACTGCATTAGTGGGCAGAAGTTGGTTGCAGCCATGTTTGCCTCTCACAAAGGCACCAACAGCACATTGTTCTGTTGGTAGGCATAATTAAGCCTGCTAGGGACTCTGATGTGCTCACTATGTGGTCTGGGCCTTGTGGAGGGGGTGTTTGTAATTTCTTTCCTCTCTGCAAAATGGCCATAGGATGCCACATAGCAGTGCTCATACTATGCTGGTGGGGGTACACCACTGCTGTTGGGGTCTGCCCTATACAAACAACAATGCCTTCTTGTGTCCTATCAAGTTTTCCCAGGCTATGGAAAGTGAAAAACTCAACCAACTCTCAATGAAGGTTGCAGACATGGGAGAACAGAAGTAATTTGCATTCACCTTTGAAGGTACCTTAAAGAGTAACAACATTTATTCCAATTATATGAGCTTGAATCACAGTGTACTTCATCATATATATGACTGTGCTGGGAAATCTTATGGGGGAATAAGGGGGGGAGAGTCAAGGCTTAGTATGAATTGCACTATGAAGCTTTCAAGTGTAAATCTCAATGTGAGGGAGAAAGGCAGAAGATGATATAGGAAGTTTAGGTGTGAGTCCAATTATGATGCTTCATTATTGCGTTCTCCAACAGCACTGGCTTTTGCATTTTAGTGATAAGTGACTGAAACTTTTACTGCACTTGCTACAGAACCTGTAGCCAAGAACTGAACGGCACTCCAAGATGTGAGTGGTTAAATATTTATTAACATTGCCCTCCCCAATAAAATTCTGCTCAATGTGACAGTGATAAAAAGTTTAATAAATAATAACCCATAAAAATTTAAAATAACTTCTTTTCCTAACATATGCTATGACTGTTTCGTAGCTAAGTAATGACAGAAGAATTCCTCTTAAGTTAGTGTACAGAATTACTGTCCTAAATAGTAGAATGAGGAACTTAGTTATTGCTGCTGGCAGTCACTTTTAATTAGTTTCAGTTGAAGTTGTTGAAGGTGTAACGAGAGAAACTATTGATACTTTGCTTGCTTTTCGTATTTTGTTCTTCAAAGTGCTCCACAATGGAATTTCATATGCTTCCAGAACAAATGTCAAAAAGCTAATAAAACCTATTAGTACAGCTGTAATTGAACTGATAAGATACTGTCCTGGGAAAGCCAATGGAGCATCGTCAACATAAATCTGCAATAGAAAACACAACAATGTCAAAAAACCTTGTTCTTTTTGAAAGCTTGAAAACTAATTCATGATTGCCAAGTACTACTGGCAGAATAGTGGGAGCAGTGTCAGAAGTACTTGGGACTTGAAGGAATGTAATAGTAGTATGGTATACGAGTTTGTCTATTCTGGAAACACCAAAGCAGCACTGTTGTCCATTTGCTCAGTTTGGGTATAATACATCATGGCCGTTTCCCACTGACCTTACTCCTGAGCGACGTCCCTCTTCACCACGCAGCGTCTGCGCGGATTTCCCACCAACTGCTGCGCACAACCAGGAAGAGCCGCGGCTTTTGCGTCGCAGATGTAAACTGGTTTTTAGTGGTTTACATCTGCGACGCAAAAGCCGCGGCACTTCCTGGTTATGCGCAGCAGTTGGTGGGAAATCCGCGCAGACGCTGCGTGGTGAAGAGGGACGTCGCTCCAGAGTAAGGTCAGTGGGAAAACGGACCATGATTCAACTCCCCGCTTCAGTCCTAAAGTTCACTGAGTAGTCTTGGGCAAAGCAGCCTGTCTTATTTAACAAGCTGTTTGGAATTGGGATGTTAAAATGCTAATCTTAGTTGGTTATGGGAGAAGCAGAATGCACATACAGCAAATAAGCAGGGGCCAATAACACCCCCCCCCCCTAGAAAACAGGGATGCACTTAACCATAACTGTTCATTGAGTAGTCTTCTCTGCAGGCACACAAGGAACTGTGTAGGCATAGGCCACTTGAGGAGATGAAGAATCCAAAGCTTTCTAGAAGATTCTAAGCACTAGGAGTGCTCTCCCATCTAAACTGGCATGTGATGGAAGTAGAATTATACACTTATAGAATCATAGAGTTGGAAGGGACCTCCAGGGTCATCTAATCCAACCCCCTGCACAATGCAGGAAACTCGCAAATACCTCCCCCTAAATGCACAGGATCCTCATTGCTGTCAGATGGCCATGTAGCCTCCGTTTAAAATCTTCAAGGATGGAGAGCCCACCACCTCCTGAGGAAGCCTGTTTCACTAAGGAACCACTCTAACTGTCAGGAAGTTCTTCCTAATGTTGAGCTGGAAACTCTTTCAATTTAATTTTAACCCGTTGGTTCTGGTCCTACCTTCTGGAGCTACAGAAAGCAATTCCACACCATATGACAGCCCTTCAAGTACTTGAAGATAGCCAAGCAAGAAGTATGTACCACTGAGTCATGAATATTACAGAGGCTGTAAGGCTCCAGAGATAAATATTAAAATAAATATTTTTGAAGTTGACGTGGTTTAGAGAGCCTCAGAGTAAAGGCTTATTTATATGTGCATCTCTTGACAAATATATTTATCAAAACAGGAAATATAACAATCGCAATTCTGTTGAGAACCTACTTCATGCATATTTGGAGAATTTATATTCACATCACTTTTGAGTGTTGAACAAGTCTTTACATATTCCTTGGAAGCCTGGAACTGTAATGGAACTTGGTGGTTTGGTTTATGTTATTCTGGCGATTGTATTTATTGGCAACAGTGTGTGTGTGTGTTATAACATTTTGATTTTTTTTCTCATAAGTATTACTAGTGTTCTGTGTATTTTTAATGTGCTGGTGATGTTAAGTACATTGTTTTCATTGTACAAGGGAGATATCTGGTGTCTTTCTCCCTGTCCCTGTTTTTTCATTGATTCTGTGAATTAGGCAGATCATGAGAAGGAGGGTGGGAAGGTTTGCATCAATGCTTAGTTCTTATGGCCCTTTCTTACACACCCAGGGAAATGCTGATTGACACTTTGGGGTCAGTCAGCAGTTTTTCTCCAGGCCAGTTTTGTGAGGAATCCTGGAGGTTTTTGCCATCTTCTTGGCATGGAGCAGTAGTCACTGGGGATGTATGTGTTTACAGGAGGTATTTGTGAAGTTTCTGCATTGTGCAGAGGGGTGGACTAAATGACCCTGGAGGTTCTTTCCAATTCTATGATTCTACGGCAGATGCAAGCCAGGTTCTCAGTTGAAGGAAAGGCAGGATGGAAGTAAGGAATTCATTAACCAGAACATCTTGACCTTTACGTAGAAGTGGATGTCTCTAAGACTATCTGTTTTTCTTGGGAATTATGAAAATATTGAGATTAGAAACATAGGCCATCTGGGAACAAGGTGATATTGCCTCTTTTAAAAGAGGGAGTGCAGAAAATGGGTATGGGAGCAGCATACAGGAATGCTCAGTATTTTATTTTTATTTTTTTTTAAAAGAGAACAAAATGACAGATGATCTGAAGAATGTGACTGTCTGAATGACAAGTCTGGCTCTTCTGAGGGGGATCCTCAGTCAAAATAGATGCAATAGAATGCAGATTTTACTTCCAAAACTGAAGTTGCTGATTGAGCCACGCTGGCTGAAACTGAAAGAGTTTTCTCCCATAGCAGAATGCCAAGACAAGATGATCTGGTCTTTCTTGGGTGCTTAGTAAATTGTAAAGAGTTTGGGCAAGAGTGGACTTTCATGAAATTTGCCTGAGCAGAAGAGGCAGAAGTCTACAGACAGTATCTTGCCCTGCAGGGCCTACAGTTCTTGAATGTAGTTGGGGTTGCTGCAGGCAAGAAACCAACTATTTACAGTTGCTGTCCCAGGAGAATAAAACAACTAAGTGAAACATTTTTTTTCAGTGTAGAAGATAATGGAGGATAAACTCTAGAGACCTCTTAGAGCGGTTTCCATATACAGTTGGGTATGGTTAGTGGCAAGGGTGTGACTCTTTCCTCAAGGTATGCACAGTTTGTGTTTTGGAGGGGAGCCCTAGAAGCTTCCTAATCATTGCCTTGTACAGGCACAGAAGCCATGAGTGTGAGATGCACAGAGACCACGACGAAGTAACCTAGCTGTGTAAACATGCCATAAAGAAGAGGCGATCTGATCATGGCACAGGCTTTAAAATCAACTCCTTTACCAGATCACTCTTGGCACAGAAAAGAAGATCCTATATACGACTCTTATGATGGGCCACTACAACCTGTCTTATATTTGCTATGATCCTTAGGTGGACTAGTCAAGAAGGCCTCAGCATTGATGTTGAAGTCTCACAGTACCATGAAGACTGGGGTCTCAAATGCCACCTCCAAGTCCAACTGGCAGTTCTTTCAGGTCTAGACTGACAGTATATCAGCAGTATCCTCAGTATATCCTTGGAACCCTCAACATAAGGTACATACAATCAAAATTGGCACGTGACTGAACCAGGAACTGGCAGAAAGAAGATACCCCCAACCCCAAGTTCAGGGCTGTCTAAAAATCATAGAGCCAGCTGAGGTTAATTGAGACACATTGATATTTGACACATCTGAATCTTCCAGCCAGATCTCAGTCATAAATGCCAAGTCAGCACTGTCATCTCTGTTCTTAGTATTTTTAATATAATGACCCAGAAGTAGCAAGAGTTTTTTGAAAGATTCCTCTCCCTGGATTTTTGTTCCTAGGCAGTGCAAACTTCACTATCAGAAATATGACAGCTGTTAACGAATATATCAGTTGCAATAAATAGCTGAACATCCAAGAATATTTTTATAAGCCCATATTCTATTTTATTGTTTCTATCTTGGCATGGTGAAATAAAGTTAATGGCTGTTCACTATACCTGAAATTCATCAAATAAGCTACAAAAGGAGACTCCAGAAATAGTCGCTACCCTAAAATGGAAAAGCTCAGATCCCTGTAGAAAAGGAAACAAAGCTGTTAGTATGTAAGCAGACAGGCAAGTGTCAGGTATATAGCTGCATCCCTTTAACCACTTTGTCAAATTCTTTAGGCTGCAACTACTAAAATTCATTCAGCCAGTAACTAAACTGCCCTGCCTATTTTTCTTCGTGAAACTCAAAGCACTGTACACAGGATTCCCAGGTCATCTCCTATTCAGATACCTCCCATATCCAGCCTTATGTAGCTTCAGCAAGATGGCTACATCATGTACCCCACATTTTCTGGCATCTAAATCAAAACAGATGCAAGCAGTTTTTATCTGTAAAAGGGATTGGATCCAAATCATAGTGTGTCTGCAAGTGTTCTGGATTACCAAATCAGGAATTCAGATGAAGAAGATTTCACACCATTGGGATTAGCTCTACTTGACAGCTGTGTGCAGATGCAGTGGTGGCAGTCACTATCACTGTCGCAGAGTAAGCTCAGAGCTATGTCCTCCTAACCCTGCTTGGATGTGCTCATTCTGAGCTTTCCTCCATAGTTGAGCCACTCTTTCGATTGACCAGCTTCCAGAAATTCAGAGGGCTTATCCATCTTTCCTGTATAGAAGGGCATGGAGCGTTTATGTCAACCACCTATTCATCTGTGCACTTTGGAGATTCACTGGAACTTGGACAGAAGCAGCAGTCATGTTTGTAGGAAGCTCCCTGTGGGTTGTCAGGAAATCATCTGGGTGCATCAGCTCTGAGATGCTCTGGGTTCCCGTGAGTGAGTTTCTTTCTCCCCCAGACTATTGGATGTCTGCCTGCTATAGAAAACCAGATTAAATGTATGCTTCATTTTATGTGTTGGACTCAAAATATTTTGGTACTGTCTCATAGTCATCTAGTGGCCATGAAATCCTAAACTGCTTTGGCATATGGAAACCTTCTCATGGATGCTGAAATCCCCCAGAACTGGCCCATCATGCTCCTATATATTTTTTCAGTTTAATAGTTACCACTATGGAATGGCAATTCTTTATGCATCACAAACCTGTGCATGTTCAATGGCCCTATGACCATTGATTAGTAGGGTTCTGCAGAGTTTGATCTAATACCCCATGCTGTTTAATGTATACATGAAGCTGCTGGGAGAGGCCATCAGGAGAACAGGGCTGCAATGTCACCAATATGCAGATGACAGCAGCTCTACCTTTCTTTTCTGCCCAGTTCCAAGAAAACTGGTGATGTTCTGAACTGGTGCTTGGAGTCAACAATGGGCTGGATGAGGGTGAACTAGATGAAACTTAATCCTCAAAAGACAGAGGGTCTCTGGGTTAGCAGAATGGCAGGCCAGGGACTTGAGATGTTTCCTGTCTTGTTTTGTTTTTTTTAGGGGTTTTTTTGTGTGTGTGTGCTTGCATGCTTGGAAGTCATAGTGACCCCTGGTGACCCCTAAGGGGGCCTGAACATTTTTTCAGAGAGGTGCCTTGATATGCCTGCCTCTGCATCCCGGCCCTGGTATTCTTTTGGTGGCCTCCCTTCCAACTACTTGCCAGGGTCAGTTCTGCTTAGCTTCTGAGATCAGGCTTGCCTGGGCTATTCAGGTCAGAGCTGACCTTTCCTGCCTTGGATGTGGCTTTAATCCCCTTGAAAACCCACGTTTGCAGCTTGGGAATCCTCTTGACATAGCAGTCAGCTTCGAAAGCCAGGTGGCTGTGTTGGTTTGAAGTGCTTTTGCTCAACTTTGGTTGGTGTGTCAACTGTGTCCATTCTTGGATGTCATAAGAAAATAAGAGAAGCCATGTTGGATCAGGCCAATGGCCCATCCAGTCCAACACTCTGTGTCACACAGTGGCCAAATATATACACACACATACACACACACACATATACACACTGTGGTTAATAGCCACTGATGGACCTCTGCTCCATATTTTTATCTAACCCCCTCTTGAAGCTGTCTATGCTTGTAGCCGCCACCACCTCCTGTGGCAGTGAATTCCACATGTTAATCACCCTTTGGGTGAAGAAGTACTTCCTTTTATCCATTTTAACCTGACTGCTCAGCAATTTCATCGAATGCCTATGAGTTCTTGTATTGTGAGAAAGGGTGAAAAGGACTTCTTTCTCTACTTTCTCCATCCCATGCACAGTGATCCATTCCTTAGTTACATCTAGATTGGACTTCTGCAATGTGCTCTACTTAGGGCTATCCTTGAAGAGTGTTTGGAGGCTGGGGAAGATGCACTCCAACAGAAAGAGCTAGTATCTTCTCATCACTTACATATTTTAAATGTAAAGTCTGAGGAGAATTCCACCTTCCTGCCAGAAGAGTTTAGTTTTCTGTTCTCCCTGTTCAGTAGGGCAGAGCGATGGGGATTCATATAAGAGCCTCTTCCTCATAGTGCCTCAACCACTATAGAATTGGCTGTTGGGCGGATGAACAGGAAAGAAAAACCTTCCCATCTTGCATGATAGTAGTGGCCTTGGAAACTGGTCTGCCTACATTATGCCTGCAAAACCTTGCATGAAATGGTATGCATCTGGGCCCACAGACTTAGTGGAACACTTAGAACACCAAATTGGAAGCCAGGGAACTGAACAAATCATTTCTCTGTCCATGAACTTGGTCATTCTTGACATCTGCTTCATATCAAGTCTCATATCCTTATTAGGTAAAACAAAAGAAGTCAGTAACATCTCCCATATTTATTTAATGTATCTCCCAATAATGTATCTCCGCCCAATAAGGACTCAAAACAGCTTACATAATTCTTCTTGCCTCCATTTTATCCTCACAACAACCCTGTCATGCAAGTTAGACTGAGTGGGTATGACTGGCCCAAGGTCACCTAGCAAGATTCCATGGCATTAGTAGGGATTTGAACCTGAGTCTTTCAGATATTAGTCTTAACCATTCTTAACAGCTAACTCTCACACCTAACAGTTGTTCCGAACTGTTAGTCTGAATATTTAAAGTCTAAGTGGCATGAAGACCTGGATCTATGATTAGGGCTATCAATTAAGTAAAGGGTTTATCTAATATTTACCGAATACCAGCCTTTTCGGTAAAATTCGGAATTAGGGAATTCCAGATAGGCATCTGAGCCTATTTCTGGAATTCTGAATAGTTATACTTATACTTTATTTGATTTATATCCCGCCCTCCCAACCAAGGCAGGCTCAGGGCAGAATTGTTGAATTTCGGATAGTATCAGCGGTGTTCAGAAATATTCGGTAAAGCCCTGTTGTCCATAGAAAGCAATGGGGAAAGGCTTTTCCCTTGGCTTTCCCCACCTCTGGCTGGGGTGAGGGTGGAAGGCGGCCCCTGACCAATCAGAGCCATGCATTTTGCAGATTGCAAAATGCATAGCTCTGCAGGACCCTGAAGCTGTTTTTGTAGTGCAAGGTAGGGGGAAGGGAGAAACTGCAATTCTCCAATGGAATTGCATATTTCCCCCCTCAATCCAATCAGAGAACAGAACAATTTATTTTCAAACTGTTCTGTTCTGCCCATGGGCAGAGAGAGGGTATTTATTAACCATCTCTTGCCCCCTTGAGTCCATTGCTGCTACTGTTGCCATAGAGAGAATGTGAGTGTGAGCTTCTGCTTTTGGCAGTGCTCTGCTGCTCTGCTATCTGTGACCTGGTTGGTAGTGTTGCTGAATCCTGAATCCTGGACCTGAACTTCACTGCATCTGACTGGTGAGAGCCTTCCTTTTTTGTGCTTATTGTAGGGATTGGGGAATTTTTAGAAGCAGGTTTTTCTTTTTAACTTTTTGAAAACCTTGGGGTTTTCCTCTGGCTTTGGGTGTAGGTATCTGGTTGGTTTTCTGTTGGGGGTGGGTTGCGGGGGGGGCGGGGTTGGGGTGGCTCTGGAGGGCAGGGGGCAGACTTTATTCAGCCCCTCTGTGAATATTTATTTATTTCTGTAAATTTCCATAAATATTTCCCGTGATGGGCTCAGGGCGGATTCCAACATAATAAAAAATCAGTACAGTTAAACAATTAAAACAATAAATCAGAATTAATTTAAGATGGCCTGGATGGTATGAGCACATAAGGCATAATTACTTAGATTGCCCAAAGAGGTCAGCAATATTGGCCCCATTAAAGGTGGCAATCATTGCTGGGAGGCCAGTTAGAAGGTATAATACGATGTGGATGCCTGATTGCCTCAACCATAGGCCTGGCGGAACAGCTATGTTTTACAGGCCCGCCAGCATGGTAACAGATCCGGAAGGGCAGGAATCTCCGTAGGGAGCTGATTCCACCAGGTTGAGGCCAGGGCCGAAAAAGCCCTGGCCCTGATTGAGGCAAGTTGGACGTCCTTTGGGCCAGAATATCCTCCAAGCCCCCAATGCAGATCAGTCACCAGAGGTTGTCATTACTTCCAGGTGAACACACACACACACTCAAAATACAACCCCCACCCCTATTATATCATTAGATTGATCATGAAAATCATGGTGCAATCTGCATTTTCTTCTGTACCAAAGAGGCTTCTGCAGCATGTACCTCCACAACTTCAACATGAAGTAGAATCACTAGTCTCAAAAGCAGCAATAGATTTAGTACCCAGGGAACAGTGTTGCCAAGATTTCTATTCCCATTACTTTCTGTTAAAGAAGAAATTGGGGGGAAATCACCCATCTTATATGTAAGGGATCTTGAACAAAATTGTTGGGATAAAAAAAAATAATCAGGATGGTCTCGTTTAAAGGATACCATGGAAGTAGCTATTGCATACTGTATTACTACATGACTATAATCTCATTTGACTCTTGGAAAGGGCCAGAAAAGTCAATCTGAGACTCAACAAAAATAAAATGAAGATAGAACTGACAGCATTACCTGATAAAACTCACCTCTCAACACTGCAAGACTTTCAACTGGACTCTGAGAGTAGTGCAACAAATACCCAAACAATCCAATGCCAAACGTTTGCGCAGATTTATTGGCTACCTGAACAAATTTCTACTATCAGTGGATATTGGAAAAGTTTTGATGAGGTTTTCCCCACCTTAATGCAGCCTTCTAACCAGATCAAAGACTTCCTGTGCAACCTTGTGAATAGTTACTCCACTCTAAGCTCACTGAAGCAAACTGATTTGGACAGGGGCAGCTCTGCAAAGGACTGCGCTGTTTTTGACTAAAACTCTATTTGTCAAATAGTACAGTATGAATGAAGATGCTACTAAATGCCAGTGAAACTTGGTGTGCCACTTTTATAAAACAGGCTGCCTATCGCTTGCATCAAGGTCTTTATCACAGTACTTTGCCCAAACTGGCAGAGAATGTTTTAGTAACGTTTGCTGTGAAAATTTTGAGCAGCATATATGTAATCAGGTATCCATATTGACAGAGAACACAAATCACTGGAAATCATGTTTAAGAAGCCATTATTGTCAGCTTCAAAATATCTATATATACTTGCTCCTTAGGCTTTAATGTATTCTACAGATGTACAGTATAAAAAAGGAAAGATAGCACATACATACATGCACACACAGAGTTGATTATTTGTCCAGAGCTGCCTTGCCACAGAAATTGCACAGAGACAGGCAAAATGTGTATGAGATACTCTGCTCATTTGATACTCTTTATGAGATATAGTGGCCAAATATTGCTAATAAAATATTAGACTCGGTAAGAAATTGTGACACACATATGCAGCATTGCAAACAAAACAGAAGGAACCACATAACATTCTTTTAACCATGGAACAATGTTCAGAACAGTGGATACAGAGTTTGAAGGACTTTAGGTATTCAAGGTTGGCTTCCTTGTACAAAATATATATTTTTATTTAAAACTTACATATATGCTTAGAGTGAGACCATCTGGATTGTACAGCGTCGTGCTGAGTCGATGAGCCAAATATGCCCTCATTTTTAACAAGCTTGATGTTTGATTGGTAGCTAGAAAATAGAACAATGTTTGAGTGGCACTTCCATGTTTCTTCAAAGCTTGTGATTCAATAAAGATTGACTCTTATAAAGTAGGAATGGACTAACCACACAAATATATCTTTAAAGGATATAATTCAGTGACACTGGAGCAGTATCACAGACATGGAATCATGAGCTAGAGCTACACGGTGAAATTTTCGAGACCTTGCTGATAAAGTGCAATGAAAGCGAAAAAGAGTAAATGCAAACATTACTCTGGAATCCGTGGTTAATGGTGATCAAGATACTAGCTTAATCCTGGTTAAAACTAGTGGTGGAAGGATTTTCTACATTCCATTTCCTTCGCCAGCCTTCAGCTATATTATGCCTCCATTAGCCTCTCTCATCTTTGAATCCTCATCTTTGGAACTTCCTGATATGTGTTCCTTCCACAGCTCTTAGTGCTCATGCCACAGCCCACTTTTGGGTGGAGGTTGCTGTATTCCCTTTGTTCCTTCTCTTCTGTTTTGTGTGTGGGCAGTGGTAGCTTGATGTCAGGGGTGTGTGGCTGCATCAGCCAGCATGAACTCTTGGCCTGACTCACTGTCTGCCTATCACAGGGACATGCTGTGCTGTGACTGATGGGTTACTAGGAAGTCTGGTGCAATTGCTGTGTTCCACGTTAGGTCTTCTGGTCACTTGCATCTCTTCTACAGAGCAGGCATGAAGTACAGAGTAGTGGCTGGTGGCACTGAACTGGTGATGGGGGTGGGGAGGGTGTGCCTTAGGATGAGGCTGTGAGAAGGTAACCCTGTGTGATAATTCCTGCAATTATAGCCATCCAGTGAACCAAGATGTCCAATTAAGAAATGAACACACAAAATGCTGGTGATCTGCAGGGGCACTAAATTGACAGGAAATTGCAGAATTTCATTTTGTTTTTCTTATCCAAATCATGTCTTCTGCCTCCCCTACCTGAAATCTCCCAGTTTGTTCTGTTGTTGACTTCTGTTATTGTGACAAAGAAAGGAGATGACAAATTTACAGATCCATCCTCACTCTCAATAGTAAAACTGAGCGGAAGTTTTGAGATTGGATATTTCATCCGGATTGCCTGAAGAGAAGTTACATACAAATGGCTGATATGGAAAAAAAAATACAGCACAGGCATACTATTCAAATTGCAGGGATTTAAATGGGACTTCTTCAGTGTCAGTCATGGAATAATGTAGGTTGGTTCCACTGAACAGGTTTCTCATCTGCTCTGATGCAAATCTGTCAAGGGTATAACTCGTCCCAAGGCTGTGCTATCCAGTGAACTGTCCAGTGAACATGTCTTAGCACCATGCAAAGTGGGCTTCTGTGTCTCTGTCCACTGTCTTCAGTCACACATCTGGCTGGATTTGAGCAGCTGGAAGAAACCAGCATGTTCTATGCCCTCCACACTTCTCTAGGGCCACCTCTGTAAGCACTGAGAACAGGCAGTCATAGCTGCGAATTTTTTCCCCCTTGAGTTCAAGAACACATTTACAAACATGAAAAAGAACACAGTAGAAGTATAGCAAATAGATCCCCAGACAGCAATCTATACAATCACCACAAGGTGACATCCCTGCTCTACCAAGAGAGTCTCTCAATTCAAACCACAAACCACTTTTACTGTTTTTCTGCACCCTCCCCTCACTCTGATAGGTATCTCAGCCCAAGCATTTGAGATATCCCCAACTATTAGGAGACCATCTGTTATTAGCCCCTTTAGATAAAAGATCAGCTGACTGTAATACTGGCCAACTAAAAAATGTAACACATCATCCTGTTGCCAGATTACTGCAGGGTATCCAATGAAGGGGGCTTTGACTCTCAAAAGCTTATACACCCAGAATCTTGTTGGTCTATAAGGTAATACTGGACTTGAATTTAACTGTTCTACTGCAGACCCACATGGCTCCCCTCTGAATCATAACTACAGAATACTCTCTTTAGCCACTTCTGTACTTGATGTGGACCTGTCTACACTGGGGCAAAAGGCACACTGTGACAGAGAAGAGAGAGGATGGCCGAGAACAGGGGAAAAGAGCATAGTGGATGTACTGGAGGAGTGCAGATGATGAGCTGCTATCTATGTAAGTGAGACTGTAAAGTTCTTAGCACTGGTGAGAACATCCTACTGGGCTTAATTCCATTACAAAAAACTTCTAATACTGTGGTAAGTGGTTCTTACCTTTTCCTTGCAGTCTGAAAAGGCAACAAAAAATGACAGCTTCTTATCATCTGTACAATCACAGTTCGCTCGACTTGTCTTGTTAGCACACTGTTTATAAGTTCCAGAAGTCTGTGGAAAAACATGCAAATGAAATTAATCTCAGTTTCTATCATTCCAACATTTTGAACACTAACATGTCTAAACAATGCAACTATCAATTTAATTTTGAAAAGGGTGGTCCAGATAACAGACATTACCATTTTACCACTGAGAATCTTAGGGGTGGGGTGAAGTGGCAGAGTCCTGTGCATCCAAATTTGATAGAAAGCAGTTTTAGATAATAGATCTATGGAAGTTGAAGGGGTGAGGACAGGGTAGAATATGGAACCACGTTGACTTTACATTGAGGAGAAAGCGTAACAGAAGTGCTCTCTTAAGAACATAAGAGAAGCCATGTTGGATCAGGCCAATGGCCCATCTAGTCCAACACTCTATGTCACACAGTGGCCAAAAATTTTACACACACACACACACACACATATATATATATACACACACACACACACACACATATATATACACACACACTGTGGCTAATAGCCACTGATGGACCTCTGCTCCATATTTTTATCTAACCCCCTCTTGAAGCTAGCTATGCTTGTAGCCGCCACCACCTCCTGTGGCAGTGAATTCCACATGTTAATCACCCTTTGGGTGAAGAAGTACCTCCTTTTATCTGTTCTAACCCGACTGCTCAGAGAGCTCTGGGATAGAGCAGAGAAGTGCTACAAGCGTGAGGTTGAATGAGAAGCGAAAACAGGGGTGTCAAACGTGCGGCCCAGGGTCTGAATCAGGTCCCCGGAGGGCTCCTATCAGGCCCCTGAGCAACTAGCTGTCCTCTGCTTCCTTCTCTCTCTTTCTTACTTCCTTCTGTATCACAGCTTGCTTTGCCAGACTTGCTCAATCGCACAGGAGCTACAGAACAAAGCCTCTATTTTCTTCATTGGCTGAGGCTCCTCCCTTGGAGAGGAAGGGGGGAGGAATAGCTTGCTTTGCCAGGTTCTCTCAATGGCATAGCAGAGCTACTGAGCCAAGCCTCTCTTCCTTCTATTAACTGAGGCTCCTCCCCTTCCTGGTCCCCTGGGGAAGGAAGGAAAGAGCCAGAGCTTCCTTTGCCCAGTTCCCTGGAACGCACGGAAGAGATAGAAAGAAAGCAGCTTTAAGACCAATGTGTGTTAATGTTTTAAGCATGTTTTATTTTAAGCTTTTTAAAAATCATTGTATTTGTCTGTGTCTTTTATAAAGTTTATATCTCTGCTATCTGGCATTACATTTTATGACACACATGGCCCAGCCCATTTATGTCAGATCTGGCCCTCATTACAAATGAGTTTGACACCCCTGAGCAAAAGGAACTGACAAGATGGCATTCACAAAATAGGAGGAAGTTTTCTCTTTTTTTCCCTGAGTTTCTATTTATAGTCTGGCGCCTTCGCACTGTGGAATTAGCTATCTGAAGAAACCTTGTCCATGTGAACCAGCTCATGCTTAGGTTAGGATTCATAGAACTGTTAGAATATGTATTTGTGCATGTGCATCTTTCACCTATACTCTGTTTGCTAATTTTCTTTTCTATTAGTTTTGTTAATAAATTTATTAATAAATTAACAGTTTATTAATAAACTGTTAAACTGAACCTATGCCTCTTCCTTTCTAAGAATCTGCATGCTCATATGAGTAATTAGACCAAATCCTGGTATACACCTCGGAGAAGATCTCAATAATAATTGCCCTGAGTATATGCATGTGTAGGCTCTTGGTACTCTAAAAGGGGGAGGCTCCTAGAGACAAGGGGTATACACATGCAAGTGATTTGGGTAACAGAATGGAAGAAGCCTGGATCTCAATAACCACGATCAGCATAAGTTACTGTGGTGAGATGAGGGGCAGTGGGGGGGAGTGCAGGAGATAACTTGACAGTTTTGGTGGTAAAAAGTAGTCCAGGAGTCTTTGTGGCTGGGAAGAACAGGGAAAATGCTCTTTGGGGGACACAGAGCATCCTTTCCAACTGGAAGGGATAATATGGCAGCCTTTTGATATGTTAACACCTCTTGATTGAAAGGTGTAGGTTTGGCAGGCTGGAGTCCCAAAGCTCAGCACCTTGATTGGCTGAAGACACAGAGCACATGTGGGATGTGATCTGAAAAGAGGAATTGTTCCTTTGTTTGGGGCTCCTCCTTGGTTTGAGCTCTTGAGGTGACTTTTTGGGGTGCGTGTTTTGCCATGAAAGACGGCAGAAGGAATGATGCTAAAGAGAGCTGCAGATGCACCAAGGTAGGGACATTGTGCAACTACCCAAATCAGAGGCAACATAGATTATAACGCTTTAGTATTAGCCTGTCTCTTTGTTTATTTTTCTTAGTGTCCCTGGCTCCTGTCCTTTGTAATTCCTGGCATTTGTGCCTTGTAGAAATAAAGTTTTGTGTAAGTTGGGAGATTCTGCACAAGTCCTTATCCATCTGCCTGACTTTTTGGCATGTTACTGCACAATTGCCCCTGCAAGGCTGACTTCAGGCAACCATATTGGAGAGAGGGGGCAGGATTTCACCCAAAGTGGTGGCAGCAATAGTAAAGGGGGGGGGGCACAAAACAATGGCTACTTTTGCCCCACAATGTGACAGAGACCATGACAGGTACTCTAGATTGCTAGGCATATCCAGCTATCTGATAAGTTTATTCAATGTCCTTTTTGCCTTTGTATGTTTTTCTGAGTTCTAACTCCACAGTTAATGACAAATGCCTTGTTCTCAACCAGGCTGAGGTGAGGCTCGTTGTCCAGAATTCTTGAAGTTGATCTTACAAATGAAAACAGATGATAGTAATTGATAGCAGGAGGGGCCAGATGGTATTTGACATCTGTAGCCTCGCCCCAAAGCCCCCACCAGCCTTTTTACATCCAGATAAATTCCTTCCATTTTCCATCTCATGTTTCTTCTTGGATTCTTCTCTTGTGATAGCTCAAATGGGCTGCTGTCCAAGGTCTTGGCTGATCTAAGCAGTATTCTTGCAGACTTGTAGCTAGTGGCAGTAAAACAACAGCAACACTTCCTTCCTGGTTTGGGGAGTTGCCAGCACCTTCTCTGAAAGCTTACCTGAAGGCAGACCCCTCTCTTGGGTTATCACAAAGGATATGGAAATATTTCCTCCTATGCCTCTTTGATAATTTTATATCGAGCAGCTGAAGCTGCTTGAACTGACTTCTTCCCATCCAGATCTAGTCACATCTTCAGAGGGATTGCTAATTACAATTGTTTTTTTTTAAAATGCAGAAAATCCTAATCACAGACCTTTTGGGTTTAATCTAGTTTACCCCTCAATAAGGCTTTTGTTGTTGTTGTTGTTGTTCAGTTGCACAGTCGAGTCCGACTCTTTCCAACCCCATGGACAAAGTCATGCCCGGCCCTCCTGTCTTCCACCATCCTCCGAAGTCTGCTCAAATTCGTGTTTGTTACATCAGTAATGCTGTCCAACCATCTCATCTTTTGTCATTCCCTTCTTCTTTTGCCTTCTGTCTTTCCCAGCATCAGGATCTTTTCTAGTGAGTGCTCATTTGGTGGCCAAAGTACGGTATTTGAGGTTCAGCGTCAGCATCTGACCCTCCAGTCAGGGTTGATTTCCCTTAGGACTGACTGATTTGATCTTCTTGCAGTCCAAGGGACTCTCAAGATTCTTCTCCAGCACCACAGCTCAAAAGCATCTATTGAACATATGAAGCTGCCTTATACTGAATCAGACCCTTGGTCCATCAAAGTCAGTATTGTCTTCTCAGACTGTCAGCGACTCTCCAGGGTCTTCCAGGTATTCTTCTGCGCTCAGCCTTCCTTATGGTCCAACTCTCACAGCCATACATTACTACTGGGAATACCATCACTTTGGACTATAGGGACTTTTGTTGGCAGGGTGATGTCTCTACTTTTTATTTTACTGCACAGGTTCGCCATAGTTGTCCTCCCAAGGAGCAAACGTCTTTTAATTTCATGGCTACAGTCACCATCTGCAGTGATCTTGGATTCCAGAACTGTGAAGTCTGTCACCACTTCCACATCTTCCCCTTCTATTTGCCAAGGTGTGATGGGGCAGGATGCCATGATCTTAGTTTTTTTGATGTTGAGTTTCAAGCCTACTTTTGTAATTGCAACTAGTGCAGAAGGAGGCAACGTATGTGCTGATGGTGATGCCCTTCGGGCGCACATTCATCCTGTGCTCTGTAAACTGCACTGGCTCCCAGTAGAATTCCAAGGACGTTTCAAGGCATTGGTATCAACCTTTAAGGCCTTGAGTGGACTTCCAGATTGGACTATTGTAACTCACTCTACGTGGCCTACCCTTGTATCTGACTTGGAAATTGCAACTAGTGCAGAAGGAGGCAACGTATGTGCTGATGGTGATGCCCTTCGGGTGCACATTCAACTTGTGCTCTGTAAACTGCACTGGCTTCCAGTAGAATTCCAAGAACATTTCAAGGTAAAGGTATCAACCTTTAAGGCCTTGAGTGGCCAGGGATCAACATACCTGTGGGACTGCCTCTCCCCATATGTACCGCATTGATCACTTACTGGTGATCCCTGGGCCCAAAAGATGTCCATTTAGCCTTAACCAGGGCCAGGGCATTCTCAGCCTTGGCCTCAAACTGGTGGAATGAACTGCCTCTAGAGGTCAGAGCTCTGTGGGACTTTTTACAGTTCTGCAGGGCCTGGAAGATGGAGCTAATCCGCCAGGCTTTTGGGTGAGGCTATGGATGTCAAATACCATGCTGGCTTTTCCTGATATCAATTGCTATAATCCAGGGGTGGCCAATGGTGGCTCTCCAGATGTTTTTTGCCTACAACTCCCATCAGCCCAGCCAGCAAGTTGAAGGCAAAAAACTGGAGAGCTACCGTTGGCCACCCCTGCTATAATCTGTTTTCATTTGTAAGGTCAACTTCAAGAATTCTGGATGAGAAGACTCACCTTGGCCTGGCTGAGAACAGGACATTAACCATCTTTTTACTTTAATATTATCAAGACACCAGTTGTCTGAATGCTGTAAGCCAAAATGCCCTCAAAACGAGGTTGGGGAATTGTCAGGTGGGCACCTGGATCACTCAGGATCTTTTTACCTGTGTATACATGTCCAGAAAAGTAATGCTTAACAGATTAGGGACTCTAATATTAAGTAAACCAACTAAAATTTATTAAGAAAAATATAGGCTTCCATACAAGATAAAATACTCATCAAAACCCACATTCAGTCCTAGGAAACATAGATAGAGAGATAGGAGAACACATGGGTAGACAAACAGGGTGATATTTACCTATCATAGTCTTCGAGGAAAGTTCCAATGGCGACAAGCGAAGAAGTGGGAGAAGGGACCCGAAACTGATCAGGAATCGGGGATGGATCTATGCAGTGGAAGTTGGGATACTGATAGAAGCACACCTGTGGGTAGCTAGTCCACAGATTATAAGGACTCTCTTGAGCCCTTAGGGAATGGGAGGTACAAGGGAGGAGGAAGGTGGTCAGCTGGTGCGTGACCTCACGAAAAGGGGAGCTTTTGCAGTGACCATAAGGGCTGGACTACTGCGATAACCAATAGAAAGTTCATTGGTGGCACCTAATTGGATGCTTGCTCTTGACCAATGGATTTTCCTGGATCCTGGATACCTGAGAGAACTTTCAGGTTGAAACAGACCAGGGGAAGGCTCCAAAGTGACAGTTGGGGAGAAGAATAGAGAGATTACTTGGGTGGGGAGATGCTTAGGACTATTGGACTTATCCAAAAGGGTGACAATAGAGAGTCAAATCATGGCCTAGGTAATACCCAGTTTGTACAAAGGAACTTGGCTCTGGCTGAAGATGGTCTTCCTCTTCTTCTGGGCACCAGTCTTTGTCTAGAGTTCCGTTAAACAAAGAAAGTGGCGGTTGAACGATTAACCACTCCTGGGGTGGGTAGGTTGCTTGCAGGCCAAAGGTGACCTCTGGTGTGTATGTAAGCCGTTCACTTCACTGGAACGGAGTTCAAGCCTGGTAGGAAGATGGCTGCATGTGGTGTTAGCCCTCCACGGTGGATACCATGGTCAGAACTTCATAACCATTCGCCTGGATAGCTCCTGGCGGTGCAGTTTCCTTCGCTCCAATGCTGGGAGGGACGTCATACGGAACGATGGGAAGCCTTCCACTCTCCTTGTGGGCATTCTTGTACCGGTGTAGAGTGCCTTTGTAGTGATAAGGCTGCCCTTGGATAGGTGTACCCACACTCTCTGGCCAGACATGTGCGAGTCACTTCTCCAGGTGCTCTGGCAACCAAGCTGGTAATCACGATGTTCTATAAGGGAGCTTTTCCTCACAATGTCATCATGTTAGGGGTTAAAATTTTATAATTTTATGTCTGACCTATTCTTTTAATCCAATGTTGTAACCCGCCCTGTGCCCATTCACAGGAAGGGCAGGATAGAAATTGAACCAAACAATTAAATAACTACACACGGGCATTTTCAAACAGTTCCCATAGTTCTTAAAATGTTATGCCTATCTCTATACTGATGAAGTAGTTAGCGTTGCCAACCCCTAGGTGGGGGCAGGGGATCCCCCGATTTGGAGGCCCTCCCCCCGCTTCAGGGTCATCAGAAAATGGGGGGAGGGGAGGGAAATATCTGCTGGGCACTCCATTATTCCCTATGGATATTTATTCCCATAGAAAATAATGGAGAATTGATCCGTGGGTCCCTGGGGGGGCTGTTTTTTTAGGTAGAGGCACCAAATTTTAGCATATCATTCCGTGCCTCTTCCCAAAATAACCACCAAGTTTCAAAAAGATTGGACCACGGGGTCCAATTCTATGAGCCCCAAAAGAAGGTGCCCCTATCCTTCATTATTTCCAATGGAGGGAAGGTGTTTAAAATGTGAATGGAGGGAAGGCATTTAAAATGTGGTCCCTTTAATTGTGATGGCCAGAACTCCCTTCAGAGTTTAATCCTGCTTGTCACACCCTTGCTCCTGGCTCCACCTCAAGTAGTTGAGTAGTTACTTGAAAACATGACCTGATCCTGATCTACTACATTATCAACTGTTTGAAAAAAATGACCTTTCCCATTACTATCTAAAATTTAGTATCAGAAGTCAGCATTATTACCAATGATTAACCAAGCAGTAACAATAAGATAATGGGATGCAGAAAGGCAGGCAGGTAACATACTCATTTACATGTAGGAGATAGCATCTATAGTAGGTGTGGGCATAATGCCTGAGGCAAATCCCATGGATGGAGAATGTACACAGGTCCGGGGGTTCTACAGAAACTTTTTCACTATTCAACATCCTTTGTGATTATATAGAATTTTTGTTTAAATTAATCAAAACATTGACAACAAGGGATAGAAAATGGTCAACAAGCAGTTTTAGAATACATGTTATCAAAGATTCTGCAAGCTTCAACTATCCAGACTTACTTTTGATCCCTGAAAAAAATCTCTCATTCTAGGCTTTCCAGGATCAGCATTGTAAAAGTTTTCTGTAAGTGGGACAGCAATTCCCAGTCTAGATGGTGGCCTGTAGTTCACCTGTTTGGGAAGATAATAGATAGAAATTCAGTACCATCTCATCAGGCCTACCCTTTTTCTCATCACTAGTCCTGCTGATTTCAGAGATACTTGAAATAAATCTGAATACGTGTCATAGATTTAAAAAATGGTGTATGATATTCTAGTGATTGAACAGACTTTACATATTACATGATTGGAATGGTGCAATGGAGAGTTTAGATTTCAACTGATACTCTACTATTCTGACTTTTAAATTTATTAGATTTTCAATAGCATAATACAAAAACAAAATATAATGCAAATCATATAATACAATATTTCATACTCTCAACTATAGGAAGAACAAAGAGGCATTATAGCAACTCCTAAAACACATAAGGAAACACTTTCTCTCTTACTCTATTATTCCAAAATATTATTAACAATGTCCAATGCTCAATAAATTTACCTGAACATTGATTTTTTTTTTTACTTGAGCTCTTTGATGACATGTTAATTTAGTAAAAAAGGCAATCTTCCACACACGATGGAATAAATTTGCTGTAACACCCTGGAGCCTGTATTGACAGAGCTAAATTAAGACCCAAAGACTCCTGAAAAGCAAATTCTGCTTGCTGATAAATGAATTACAGAGTCCTTTAGAAAGCTGTGCTGCTTTTCTGAAACATTCACAGCTGTAGTGTGAGATATGAAATTAGGACCCCATTGTTCCAACAGGCCTCAACTAAGTATGTGTTCAGTTTTAAACATCTTTCAGGCCAAAAGCTACGGGGCCTACAAAAATAAAAGCTGAAAATACATGTACTGTGTAAATAACGGACAAAGCGGACTGTTTGCTTTTGACTTCCTGTCAAAGAAACAGAGAAGAAAACTTCACAACAGTAAATCACAATACCAACAGTGTAAGAAATCTGGCTCCAGGAGAAATTTCTATGTAATCTCATTTAACCATATAATAACTCTGTGCAATTTATAAGCACCTGACTTGTCCAGGTGTGGACAGCCACTGAATGAATGAATGCATAAGTGCAGGCCAGGAGAAGATCAAAGACCATAGAAGTAAAGAGACCACCAGCAAGGAGACTGCCAGATGACCTCTACCCTGATGACTGAAAAGAGCCATCGTCAGCTCCCTACCAGAGAAAAAGACCATGAATAAAGGTGCATGCCAGCAAAGTTCTGGAATGCCTGTGAGTCAAGATCATTCCACTGAATCACAGGACCTGAATTGGTGGGTGTCAAAATGACCATACATAAGAACATAAGAGAAGCCATGTTAGATCAGGCCAATGGCCCATCCAGTCCAACACTCTGTGTCACACAGTGGCCAAAATATATATATACACACACACACACACACACACACACACACACTGTGGCTAATAGCCACTGATGGACCTCTGCTCCATATTTTTATCTAACCCCCTCTTGAAGGTGGCTATGCTTGTGGCCGCCACTACCTCCTGTGGCAGTGAATTCCACATGTTAATCACCCTTTGGGTGAAGAAGTACTTCCTTTTATCCGTTTTAACCTGTCTGCTCAGCAATTTCATCAAATGCCCATGAGTTCTTGTATTGTGAGAAAGGGAGAAACATACTTCTTTCTCTACTTTCTCCATCCCATGCATTATCTTGTAAACCTCTATCATGTCACCCCGCAGTCGACGTTTCTCCAAGCTAAAGAGCCCCAAGCGTTTCAACCTTTCTTCATAGGGAAAGTGTTCCAGCCCTTTAATCATTCTAGTTGCCCTAGAATACATAGCAAGGTCCCTTCATGGACTGGCAAAGGCAGGGAGGAAGAAGAATAGACTATATGAGCTAAGACAATTGAGGTGGAACAAGGACCTGTGGGACAGCAATCCTCCCTAATCAGCACCAAAGCCATTTTATTTAGAGGTATCCCTTAAAAATCTCTCCTGATCATTCAGCATCAAAATGTCTGACCATGCTTTGTGTGTTATGTGTGAAGTGTGGGCAAGTATGTGCGTGCAAGTGTGTGACTGCATGATTATTGTTAGGGCATATTCTGTCTTCAGCAAAGCTGCAGTTGTTTTTGAAACACCCTGGAATTCCATCTCTTTCCTGCTATGTCAGCTCAGAACCAATCCCAGAGCAGATTGGTGAGAAGATAGACAGAGCCTGAACACCCCTCCCCTGTCTCCCAGCTGCCCCTAGAATTTACTTCTACAGTAGGCCTTCTCCCACCACTGCTACCCAAGCACCTGACTGAGTAGCATCAACAAAATATTTAGCTTCATTCTCAAATGAGGTTACTAGTCATGAAGAACAGGGTCTTTTCAGTGATAACCCTAAATACTTTACTGTAACTCATTCCTCGTCTGAAGAAGTGTGCATGCACACGAAAGCTTACGTTCTGAATAAAATAAGTTGGTCTTAAAGGTGCAATTGGCTCCTATTTTGTTCTAACCCTAAATAATGGAACTTCCTCCCTCTGCTTTAGGAAAGGGGTTTAAATGTTTCTCTTCAAAAGAGTTTTTGAGGGGAATGGGGCTCAGAATTTTAAACTGCTGCACTTCCTTGTAAAAAAAAAAAGGGCTGTAACATTTATGCATGAATGATTCCATTGCTCTTATTTTGGAATGGGTTTAGCGATCATGTTCTTGTATTTGTGTGATATAATGGACTGGTATCCCTTATGAATGTCTTTAAAGGCAACAGAGCAGTTTATAACTATGCTAATTAAAAATGCCACACAGAAGCCAAGAGGTTCACTGATGCCCCCAGCACCATTCTTTCTCTTGGGCCACATTAAAGTTAGGCTCACTCTAACATCCTTGTGAACATCTCTTTGGAACCACCTGTCCTGTAGCCTTGCAACACTGTAGGACATGCCTCGCCCTGTCCCACCCCAAAGTCTTACAGAAGGCCAGGAAAGAGATTTGAATAAAAGAACTGAAAAAGCAGACAGGTAGGGTTTTGGATCCTTACCGGTAAAACCTTCAAATGTTTTGAGGCATTGGGCAGATGTGATAGCCAGTCTGAAGCAGGGATTTGAACAGACAGAATATAGTGCATTACTTTAAGATACGAGCAGGAGTTCTTCAGTGTTAATATAATGGTTGTGACATCGCAAACAAGAGATGCTTTTGTGATGATCACGGAAATGGACGTTTTACCCTAGGGATATTTATTTTTTTAAAAAAACAGAAAAATAATACTTCATCAACATAATACAACATAATTTGTGACGAAAAATTCTACTTTGTGAGCTACTGGTATTAAAGTTGTGAGCTACTGGCATTAAAGTTATGAGCTACTGCATAAATTACTGTACTCTGGGATGATCCTTCCTGAGCTAAGACAAAAATATGTGAGCTAAAGGTTAAAAATCTGTGAACTAGCTCACACTAACTCAGCTTAGAGGGAACACTGGTTGTGACCAATCTAACACCACGTTGCACTCAAGAGACACTACAGTGCCAACTCAATGAGAGTTACCCTCAAGTAGCACACTGTAGACAGTATAGATTTACTGGGGAGAACAGCCTCATACGATTTTGGATGGAATTAAGCCCATATGTGCTTTATGAGACATCCCAAGCAATGCTTTCAGTCTGTTACCTGCTCAGAAAATATGCTCCTAACATGTAGTTTCATTATATAACTATCAGTGTCATCCCAGTAGTCTTCTGTGTCTATGTCCAGTAGATTGGGCTTTCCCACTATTACCTCCATTAGCGGCACCTGAAATACTGGATACGCTGTAGAGGGAGAAAAACACCAAATGTAATCTTTAAAATCCCCTTCTGTAGGAAACCCAAGAAGAAGAAAATGAGGACAACAAAGAAGAAAATGTTTCAAGAACTCTGAGATTCCAGTCAGAGCAACAGTTCCTGGATGTTTTGGCACAAACAGACTGTAAGTATCTGACACCCTTCTACATCACTTCATCTGGGATGCACTTTTTCCATTGCAAAATTTCCAACTTTTTGTCATAATGCAAGTTAGAGGTCTTGCCCCCCTCAGCAGTTACAAATGATCAGACAAAAAAAAAAAAAGACCAAAGCAACACACCCATGCATGCTTGCCAAAGGGTTAGTCAGATGAACAGCCTGCTGGATGAGACCAGTGGTCTGTATAGTCCAGCATCCTGTTTCACACAGTGTCTAACCAGTTGCCTTGCAGGGCAAACAAAGTATAAATACTGAGGCCATCCCTGATTGCTATCTCCCAGCATTGGTATTCAGAGATTTGCTGCCTCTGTATAGGGAAGTTTCCTTTAGTCACCATGGCTAGCAGCAATTGAGGGACTTCTCCCCTCTGAATCTGTCTTGTAACCACTACCACCCCCCAAAAAAGCTATCTGTGCTCATGGCCATCTCTTCCTCCTATGGCAGTAAATTCTACAGTTTAATTACCATTGAGTAAAGAACCTCAGAGCCAGGATACAACATCAGGGGAAGGTCTCGGCCTCTATGCCCTGGCGTTGGTTGTCCACAGGAACTAGTTGGCCACTGTGTGAGACAGGATGGTGGACTAGATGGACCATTGGCCTGATCTAGCAGGGCTCTTGTTATGTCCTTAAGTCTTTCCTTTTGTCTGTCCTGAATCTATTTCCCAACAACTTCATTGGGTGCCTCACAGTTCTAGTATTATGGGAGAAAAAGAGGGAGAAAAAGCTCCCTCTGTTCATTTTCTCTGCAACATACATAATTTTACAAACCTTTATCATATCTAGCTGTTTTTTTGCTAGACTGAAAACTCCCAGACTTCCAGCCTTTCCTCATAGAGAAGGCGCTCCCACCTTCTATTCATCTTAGTTACCCTTCTTTGTACTTCTTCCAGTTCTGCAGTGCCCCTTTCCAAAATGTGGCGCCGGTGACCAGAATGGCATACAGTAATGACTGTACCATATTTATTTATTTATTTTTTAAATTTGTATTCCGCCCTTTCCCTCAAGCAGGCTCAGGGTGGATCACAACAAGAGTTAAAACAATTAAAAACTATAAGCTAAATTTATTTATTTTTGATAATTTGTATTCTGCCCTTTCCCACAAGCAGGCTCAGGGTGGATCACAACAAGAGTTAAAACAATTAAAAACTATAAGCTAAAACCATAAAATACAATAAAACAGATAACACATATATCAAAGGTGGTGATTCCCGTTGGGCGCATTCTATATATCAGTACAATAGTAGGCCCAAAGATGAAATAATAAATTAAGATAAAATAATATAGCACCATGGCAGGCAAGGGAGGCCAAGCAGATGGAAATAAGGATGTCCGCTGCCTCAACCGAAGGCTTTAGACAAGGGTGCTACAATATTGGTCATTATATTTTCAATCCCTTTCCTAATAACTCCTAGCATGGAGTTTGTCTTTTTCACTACTGCTGCACCCTGGATCAGCATTTTTAATTTTCCACAGTCTTTGCTCTAGGCTCACTCTCACCTAGCCTAGACAACCAGTGGCAGTTTTCAGTTGTCCCAACTTAGGGTGCTTTTACACTGACAGTTTGTGACTCTCTATCACCACATTGGAAACTCACCTTTTACATTACCTAACGTTCTCACAACTGTTTTGCATCGTTGCTGCCCGAAGCATCTACATTTGTTTCTGTGAGATGAGTTTTGGAGCTGCTTCTGCAACGTTTTGCTCCACACTAGTTTTGATCTGGTCTTTTCTCTACAGGCGTTTCAAACTTGTATTGTAGAAGTTTTTATGCGTTTTAAAAGACTCCTCCAAAAGCCACCACAAGGTGCAGTAATTTGCATGAGAACTGACAGCACTTGAAATTTTTACATATCATTGCTTGCCTCACCTAGTAATTTAAATTTGTATTGTTTTTGCAGTGTTGAAACGATTTCCAAGCAATCGTATACATTTAACTAAGCACTGGTATTCTGGCTGCCTTCTGATCAGAGACACACACTCCCCTCCCAAATTGAAACGCTTAAATGTAAAAGGAAAATAATTAAAGTGGAACAGTGGCAGGCAATTTGAAGACTCTAAAACTCTGGATCAAACTGAACATAGAAACATTCTAAGTGTCTCACTCTGGCAAGCAAACTACCATCTCTTATAACAGTTGACAAGTTATATTTGAATGAAACTTACCAAACTCAGACACCAGCACCTCCAATAAAACTCCCCTAGCAGACCCTCTAATAGGTCCAGGCCTCCACGTCTGCTGCTATATAAACATTATTCTCCTTGCCCAAAGAATTACCTGTGCCTAATTTCATAGAGATGAATAAGGGGATCCAATATGTGATAAGAATTCCAATATGGCAGAACAGAATGAAGAAGCCTCTAAAGTGCAAGCATCAGAGTTGCCTCCTTGGTACTGAACCAGCAATGTTTGATAGCATTACTATGGAAAAAGTGTCTTATGTTTTAAGATCTGTTTGCTTTCAGTGATTGGAAACGGCAAGTAAATGCATTTTTTGGGTAGAGGTCCAACCTGAGTAAAACCATTACTCAGAGGTTTTAAAAGTTTTTCTCTTTAGGCAGAGAACAGGCAGGGAGGTAGGTGTCACTTCAATGGCTTTCCAGCCTCACCTCAGGAAATGCTAATAGGTCCAGCTAGAGACAATAGGATGGTCCAGTTCTCTCCCCCCACAGAGATTTGGAGTCATTAAGTACTAAAAGAACTTCTGGAAGACTTCTGGAAAAGCTTCCTAGACCCAGCCTGATCTGGTCAGTGGGTGGGGAAAGGAGAGATGATAAAACTCCTGGGTGCAAGGAGGAGGATATGTTTTCTTCTGTGTCCATCAGAGCAGACAGAACTTCCAACTGAGATCTGGAGAAGGCAGTCATTGCCATGTGACAGCTGCAAGAAGATCTCTGTAGAGATCTATAACATTTTAAACTAAGGAGCCTGTCCTATGTTTAACAACTGATAGGGCATGTATAGAGGGAGGGATAGAGGAATTGCATTTTACCCTTGTCTTTTGAATTCCTTGCTCAATCTGGTGCTGTGCTAAGAGTATGCTTATGAACATTTTCTTTTTAATAAATACTTTATAACTTTTGATGCTAGTAGTGAAGAAAAGAAGAAGAGAAGAGACTGGATTTATACCCCACCCTTCACTCGGAGTATCAGAGTGGCTTACATCTCTTTTTCCTTCTCTTCCCCACAACAGACACCCTGTGAGGTAGGTGAGGCTGAGAGAGCTCTGACAGAAACTGCTCTTGAGAGAACAACTCTGGCATAATGTATAGCTAACCCAGGGTCATGACAGCAGCTGGAGGAGTGAGGAATCAAACTTGGTTCTCCCAGATTAGAGTCCACTACACCAAACTTGAAGGTCGTTTTCGCACTCACCTCCAGCCGGCGCGACCCCCCTCTTCACCACGCAGGATCTGCGCGGATTTCGCACTAAATGCCGCGGAGCAGCCTTTTGTGCCGGAAACTCCCGTCGCAAAAGCCGCGCAAACGGAAACTGCTTTTTGGCGGTTTACGTTTGAGCGGCTTTTGCGCCGGGAGTTTCCGGCGCAAAAGGCTGCTCCGCGGCATTTAGTGCGAAATCCGTGCAGATCCTGCGCGGTGAAGAGGGGGTCACGCCGGCTGGAGGTGAGTGCGAAAACGACCGAACTTGGGGAAAAAAAAATTAAACCTGGGGCGGGGGGGAAAGGTTCTCTGTAGCATATAAACCTCCACCATCTTGGACGCACTATTTTAAAAGGAGCTTCAGGGAAAGGCAATCAGTTAACAAATGGCTATTCTTCTAGGGGCATACAAGGCAGTAATCTGTTCCTGGGCAGTGAAAGACACAGAGGCAAGGCCCCAAAACTTGGAAAGGAAGCTGGAAGTCTTGACCCTCCCAGCAGGCAATTCTTACAGAGGTCAGGGGTTGGTGATGGGTTACTGGCAGAGCTTTTTCTGAGCAGGAACGCACAGGAATGCTGTTCCAGCTGGCTTGCTGTCAGGGGGTGTGGCCTGATATGCAAATAAGTTCCTGCTGGGCTTTTTCTACAATAAAAGCCCTGGTTACTGAAGAGAGAGAAAAGCCTCTCCAGGTGTTGGAAAAACCTTGGAGGGTAGGGTGGAACAGGGCCTGCAGGCTGGACCAGGACGGTTCACCACAGAAGCCATCTGTGTCAATTTATTCCTATTTATTTTCTGATCTCTCTCATCTCCCACCCTCTGTGATCAGGGACATAGTGGAACAGGGAATACAGAAGCACAGCTCCATTAACTGGAGTTCCTGGTGGAGAGAAGCTATTGCTTAAAAGTAAAGTAAGCTCTCTGTCCAGAGACTGAAAAGTAGAATACCTTACAGGGCTTTTTTTTGTAGCAGGAACTTCTTTGCATATTAGGCCACACACCCCTGCTGTAGCCAATCCTCCAAGAGCTTACAGGGCTCTTAGTACAGGGCCTACTGTAAGCTCTTGGAGGATTGACTACATCAGTGGTATGTGGCCTAATATGCAAAGGAGTTCCTGCTACAAAAGAAAGCCCTGCAAAGCTTTCAAAAGCAGGGTGTGTGCGCTATTAATAACAACATTTATGTCCTAGGTATGTTTTTAATGGTACATTAAATTATATCAACTACAATGAATCATGTTGGCAAAACAGAACTTCCATGCTTGGAGGCAATTTACCTCTGAACTCCATTTGTGGGGGAGAGGTGAGCTGCAGAGGAGATGTATTGCCTTTGTGCACTTTCTTAAATGAGATGTTGGACTAAATGGATTCTTAGTCTGAACCAGCAAAGCTCTTGACATACAATATCTGCTGCAAACAACCTCAGCATTATTATCCCGATATTGCAAGACTGAGTGAACTACAGCCCTCTAGCAATTTTTTTGTCAGAGCAAGTTTTTGGCAGAAGTAACTGATAACTTTTTGATCAGCCCATTAGCCACTGTAGTGAAGCCGCATGTAGTCTGTCTCAGCTTTGTGAAAAAACAGATTTGAATGGTATTTGGGTATCAAATTAGTGCTTAATTTGGGCAGTCATGAACTTCTCAGAGGTATCCAACTGCGGCTGTATATGGGACATACTCTAATCCTGACTTCACTACTCATTCCAAGGAAGTATGCATAAGGGAAAAAATCTGAAGACTATTCTTTGCTATATAGTCTTACTATGGGGTGTCCTGTGGCTATGGGATGCCCTGCACATAACTGATCATTACAGCAAACAAAGGGTAGATTTTGTTTATCTTTCAATTATATTTAAAAAGAGGCTACTCTTATCATAAAGTACTGGAAACTCTCTTTTAAATGACCATTATCTGCCTTTTCTCATACCTTATGTTATTCAGGGTGTTTGAGTGCTAAAAATCATTTTAAGTAAATGCAAGATCTCAAATGTCTTACCTACATTAACTGGTGATACTCTGAATGAAAAAGTCAGTCGTGACCCAAGATCCAAATATTTAATGGCATGGACCGGTAGATCATCAAGCTGCTGTATTGTGTATCTACATCTGTCAACGACAACCCTCCATTTCCTTCCATTTGTAGTGCCAAAGTCATACAGGAACCACTGTTTGCTTTGAAACACAGTATTTACAGGTACTCGTTGAGGCATAGTAGCATCAGCTAAAGCAGTCAGGTCATTCTGAACAGCAACAATGAAGAGACTACTGAATCCTGGAATCACAACCGTTTTCTCAACGTCGGATGCTTGAAATACGTGAATAGCTATAAAAAAGCAAAAGTCATATTTAAACATATAAAAAACTGAGACTGATACAAATATGTCTGTTTCCAAAGCATAAGTTGTCTGTGGCCATATTCTTCTCGGGCAACGGATAAGACAAAATGTTAAGATGCCGCCCTGAGCCTGCTCTGGCGGGGAGGGCGGGATACAAATAAAATTTGTTGTTTGTTGTTTGTTGTATTTGTTATGAGGGCCGGATCTGACATAAATGAGACCTTGCTGGGTCATGCCATGTTGGGCTGGGCCATGTGTGTACCTACTTAAGATTAGATAGCAGAGATATCATCTTTTTAAAAGACACAAACATGACTAAAGATTTTTTTTAAAAAAAAACAACCTTTAAATAAATCATGCTTAAAACATTAGCAATTGTTGGTCTTAAAGGTGCTTTCATTGCATTTCTCCCATGGGATCCAGAGAACTGGGTAAAGGAAGCTCTGGCTCTTTCCCTCCCTCCTCAGGGGACCAGGAGGGAGAGGAGCCTCAACCAATGGAGATAATTGAGGTTTTGATCTGTAGTTCCTGTGCAATTGAGCAAGCCTTGCAAAGCAAGCTGAGATGCAGAAGGAAGCAAGAGGGCAAGGAGGAAGCAGACAAGAGCCAGTTGCTCCCGGGCCTGATAAAGAACCCTTTGGGGGCCTGATTCGGCCCCCAGGCTGCATGTTTGACACTCCTGCTCTAGATTTAAGGCCTTGCTTGTTGCAGAGGTGGAGGGTGTAGCCTTTTGCCAGCTTGCAGTGGTGATGGGCAGGGCTCAGCTCTCTAGTGCAAGGCAGAACGGTGCAGTTCTTGTTAGACCTTTGGAGAAGCCAGCAGGACCATCAGGGCACATCCAAGGCTCCAGGAGGGGACAGCCTGCCACTGGACTACAATTGGTTCTGCTCCATGTGCATGGGATGGATACAGACCACAAGGAGCAAAACATCATTGGCATGATACAGAGTAGCTTGAGGGAGTGGGTGGGCAGTGGCAACATCGTCCATGGCTATATGGTCACGGACACCAGCACCAACATGCTGGCCATGGTGAAGGCTATGTGCCTCAAGCGCATCATCTGCCTGGTCCACATGCTTCACCTGCTGGTGAAGGATGCTCTGGGGATAGGGAACACCATCAAGGTCACTTGGGATGCTGCCTCCCTCGGGATGTGGTTTCAAGAGGAGTGGAGCAGGGAAAGGCAGTTGTGCTTGTGAATGTTTTTGACGAGGAAGAAAATGTAGAAGAAAAATAGAACAAGCATAGGAGACAATGCAAGGGTTTTGCCCTACAGACTTAGAGTGATACTTTTCCTTTGAACATATGAACATATGAAGCTGCCTTATACTGAATCAGACCCTGGGTCCATCAAAGTCAGATGCTCTACCACTAAGCCACCGTCCCTCCCCTAATATGAACATATGAAGCTGCCTTATACTGAATCAGACCCTGGGTCCATCAAAGTCAGTATTGTCTACTCAGACTGGCAGCGGCTCTTCAGAGTCTCAAGCTGAGGTTTTTCACACCTTTTTGCCTGGACCCTTTTTAGTTGGAGATGCCGGGGATTGAACCTGGGACCTTCTGCTTCCCAAGCAGATGCTCTCCCACTGAGCCACCGTCCCTCCCCTAATATGAACATATGAAGCTGCCTTATACTGAATCAGACCCTGGGTCCATCAAAGTCAGTATTGTCTTCTCAGACTGGCAGCGGCTCTCCAGGGTCTCAAGCTGAGGTTTTTCACACCTATTTGCCTGGACCCTTTTTTGGAGCTGAAAAGGCAATGTATGAAAATGCCAAATGACATGCATCGTTTGTGTCCAGAGATTATTTTTAAAAAAGGCTGATTTAAGTGCCATGTGTGAAACTGACTCTAACACTCCTCATACTTGAGCACTAGGGTGCATTCCCGCTGAGAGCAAACAAGGGGAGGAGGGCGAGTGACTTTGCTTATTTGGTTACAGGTTATGCATAACAGCTAATACAAGTAGTGAACTGGGTTGCACACTCAAGTGAACGTATGTGGACTCTGAGCTATTTGCAGTGCTGTGACTGTCCCCAGAAGGTGTAATTTATTACCCACACCCTTGGGTCTAAGAAGATGACACGATTCAGGCTGAGCCCAATTCAACAAGTGTAAGGGACAGTTTTATCTAGAGTGAGCCCAGTTCATTAGGCTGTGAAAAGACCGCCGCCTTTAGTGGAATCGGAGTAGGTGGGTTCTGGTGCAATGTTTGCCATCAACAGTTAAACAAAAAGAAAAGAAAAGAAAAGAAAAGAAAAGGAAAGGAAGTTAAAAACTTGGCAGGATCCCAGTTTGTTCTCCCGGGGGGTTGACATCCTCCCCCCCCCCCTGCACAAATGACTCCCTTGGGCGTCTCAGCTTTGCCTGCCTCAGATGGCTTCTTTTCCTTTATGCCCCTGTCTGGGCACCCATTCGATGCTTCAGCTCCCCACGAGGCTCTCCGGAGCTGGCTCCTCGGCGACAGCAGTTGTTGCTGTATTTCGGAACGAGGGTGGGAAGCAAGGGAAAGTGGGCGTGCGAACAGCTGAAGGGCTCGTTGCTCACAGGGGCCGCCGGCGCCTTTGGCACTGCAGCTCGACGAGCGCAGCAGCCGCCCAAGTGCAACAGTCGGGCTGGGGGGGGGGGAGGGAAGAGGGGTGCGCGTGGAGGAGAGGAAAGGTAGGCGGGGCTAAGGGCTGCAGATCACCGCACAAATTAATCCCCCCTTCTCTCTCTCACACGCGCACGCGCCCCTCCTCTCTCTCCTGCCACCGCCTCCTAAGTCAAGCGTGCTCCTTCACGCCTCCCGCTAGCACGGAGAGGATTTTTCGTGCTATTTTTTTTCGCCTCGGGAGCTTCGTTGTCGCTTGTCGGGACCCCCCTTGGCAATGCGGGGACCCCCCGGACCTGGGGCGACCCGCCCCCCACGCCCCCCCTCCCTACGCCACTGATCTGAACTGACCCCACAAATAAAAGTGATCACCTTTTATATATATGACTGCAGGCCTGGTTGGGCAAGGATTGCTTAACCGAAGCAGGACCAGCCCTAGACTGTCAGGCATCCTACGCAAGATGCCCTCCCCTTGCACTGATAACATCACCGAGTCACATGGGGATGTCCAATTTGGCACTTCCCAAAGGCCAGCACCCTAGGCAATTGCCTAGTTTGCCTAGCAGCAGGGCCAGCCCTGAACCCAGGGATAGCCAATCTGCACAGTCAACTGGATTCCCAATGGTTAATCAACTGGGCAAAAGTCCCCTCGCCTTGCCCATTTCCTAATACTTTGCAGACACTAGGCAACGTGGTAGTGGATGCCATGATGCCCATGGAGACCATGTTGGGGACTCCTGGCTTAATAATTCTGAAATTCCCTCATTGCCGTGTGATCTATGCATTCTTAACTCACCTGAAGCACTAAGCTGAAGCTTAAATTCTGTAGTGCCTGGATCAGGATTCAGAATGGTTAAAGTATTTAATACACAAGGGCTGCTAGTGCTAGTCTCGACAGGGAACCGATTCAGAACATCAACAAGAACCGATGATAAAAACTGTGGAGAATTGTTGTCCTCGAAAACATTGTTGATTATGCCTGATCCTCCCTTCCTGAATGGAAAGTAAGCACAACTGGATGACAGTGTCAACCTACATTTTAAATAAAATTAACTACAGCATGTTCAGAACTTGCCCTTTTGGCTTTTTCCAATCTAGTACTCATAAATCAGAGAGAGAGAGAGAGAGAGAGAGAGAGAGAGAGAGAGAGAGAGAGAGAGTCATAAATTTCATTGATCTGTGAACAGACAAGTGGCCTCTGAAGTAGACTTTTAATGGTTCAAGGAAAGTGAGATCAGGAAAGGGTATCACCTATATGTACCTAGCTAGTATGGTGCTTGATCATTGCCATTTCCTAAGCATGGAAGTCTATCATCTTTTATTGCAGGAGGACATTTATTAGAGCTTGAAGAACAGAATTCTCTGGGACATGCTTTCCTGTTTCCTGGAATACAGTTACATTGCCTGCTCCCATAGAAACTTTGGTAGCCAAAGAAGAGCCTATTATACCTTACTTCACTTGTGGAGTGGACTCTGCTCAAAATTAACCCCTCAGAGCCTTCATTAAGGATAAATAAAACAGAGTGGAGGCTACTTCTGCCACAGAAACAGAATCCTATTTTCAGGGCTCAGGATTTTAAACTGCTGTGCTTCTTTGTAAAAAAGCCTATAACATTTATGCATAAATGATTCTGTTGCTCTTATTTTGGAATGGATTTAGTCATTGCTTTTTTTGTAGTAGGAACTCCTTTGCATATTAGTCCACACACCCCTGATGTAGCCAATCTTCCAAGAGCTTACAGGGCTCTTAGTACAGGGCCTACTGTAAGCTCCAGGAGGATTGGCTACATCAGGGGTGAGTGAGTGGCCTAACATGCAAAGAATTCCTGCTTTAAAAAAAATAAAAGCCCTGCCTATCTCCAGAAAAAGCACAACTGCCAACACCAGTTTTTTCCAGGCTTGGATTCATATAATGATGCATGTTGAAAGAGCCATTTCCAAATGAAAATCTCCTGTGGCACACAGTATCAGTCATATCAGACCATGCATTTTAAACTTGCATTTTAGACCCTAGAAGTTATGTTTTAAACATGGGTTCCCAACCTTCTTGAGGCTGCAGGCAACTGGAATTCTGATACAGTGTGGTTGGCACAACATCAGAATGGTTGCCACAGGAGCTGTTAAATAGTAAGTTCGATGCAGTGGAGTTCAACACCGGTCATGCTTTATTGATTGTTGTTGTTAAGTCGCACAGTCGAGTCCGACTCTTTGTGACCCCATGATACTACATACTAAAAAGCAAAATGGCGGGGCTGAGATCCCCCTTATAAACATGCAAATGAACCCCCCCCCAGAGTCCCCTACCAAATCACAGTGGTCAAGTTTCACGCCAAGACTGCTCATTGGCTTCTGTTCAGAATTCAAATCCGTCCAGAAGACCTGCTGTTTCCCGCAGGTCAGAGGAAATGCGTGAAGCCGTGCGAAGCAATAAATTCAGTACATAACACCCCTCCCGCCCCAGGTTCCATAGTCCTAGCATACATAGTCCTCTAGGTACATCGGTCAGCGACACTCCCTCTGTGATCTCCAGGGTTTGGCTGGGGGAGTGGTCGCTGCCGGAGCTGAGTTAGATTCGGCCACACTCGGCTGTGGCGGAGGAGTTGGGGGCCTTGGCTGCAGCAGAGGAAGTGGGCCCCCTTTGGATTGCCCTTCTGCTGAGTTGCAGGGTGTCGATGCCACATGAGCTGAGTAGGAGCATCTTCTGATCGGTCTCGTCCTCCATCTAGTGCAGGAGGATGTAGCTGGTCCACCCATGTTTCCCACAGGTCCAGGCAAGCGGGGTTGAACTCCGGCAGATGATGACCCGGAGCAACAGCCATGATCCCAGCCACGATGTGTTGTGAGATGAGTGCAGAGCACTGGAGCTTGATGTGTGGTGCATGCGGTGCAGTTGAGTGATAGGCTGACCCAACAGGATTCCACCTTCATCACCAATGTTAAATAGTGAGTTTGATGCAGTGGAATTCAACACAGGTCATGCTTTATTGATACATACTAAAAAGCAAAATAGTGGGGTCAAGACCCCACTTATAAACATGCAAACGAAACACCCCCCAGAGTCCCCTACCAAATCACAGTGGTCAAGTTTCGTGGCAAGACCACTCATTGGCTTCTGTTCAGAGTTCAAATCCATCCAGGTGACCCACTATTTCCTGTTGGTCAGAGGAAACGTGAAACCATGCGAAGCAATACATTCAGTACATAACAGGAGGCAAAGCCAGTCACAAAATGGCTGCTTTAGCTTACCTTCAGTCATACAGTGAAGATGCTTGTGTCATGGTGGTGGCTGCTGTTCAAGCAACATTGTAAAAAAAAATCTGCACAGCCAATCAAATCACTAGTGGCCAATCAGAAGTCTATCTGGACCCTCCCAATTTCTTTGTTTTATTTTGTTTATTAAACTTGAAAACAAAACAACCATATACATATGCCATTATCTGCAGTTATTCTAACATACAATATGTAGATAAACATATATATGTATATACTCATAAAAATTATTTTGAAAGTAAAATAAAATTAAGATAAAATAAAATAATCTTTCTTTTATCAAATATTGCTCCTTTGTCTGTAATTACTTCGCTTACAGATTTAAATTTAAGTAGTCATAACATTAGAAATAAATCATACTTTTATGGAGAGCCAGTTTGGTGTAGTGGTTAAGAGTGTGGACTCTTATCTGGGAGAACCGGGTTTGATTCCCCACTCCTCCACTTGCACCTGCTAGCATGGCCTTAGGTCAGCCATAGCTCTGGCAGAGGTTGTCCTTGAAAGGACACCTGCTGTGAGAGCCCTCTCCAGCCCCACCCACCTCACAGGGTGTCTGTTGTGGGGGAGGAAGGTAAAGGAGTTTGTGAGCCGCTCTGAGACTCTTCGGAGTGGAGGGTGGGATATAAATCCAATATCTTCTTCTTCTTTCATATACTGCATTTTTTTGACAAAATATTTGTTTCAGTTAAATAAGAGACCACTGGGTACTATTGTACTACTACCTTATTCTCATAAGTTTTCAGTGATAAATTTAGGTTACCGTAGGCTAATTTTGTTAGAATAAAGTAATCCCAGATTTTTTCCTTACAGGATTGTAACACAGGTAAGTTTTTGTCCTTCCATCTCATAGCTAACATTGACTTTGCTATGGATAAGAGTATTGAAACCATATTTCTTTTGCTTTTAGGAATGTCTCCTGAGTTCCATTTGTCTAACAAAACTAAATGGTGATATAACGGGATTTTCACTTGCAGTATAGAATTTATTTCTTTAATGATTTGTTTCCAATATTGTTTGGTACTTGGGCATGACCACCAGACATGTAGGTAAGTAGCAAGTTGTCCACACTGTTTTGGGCATAACGGGGAACTGGATGAGCTAAAATGGTATTGCCTGGCTGGTGTTAAATACCAGCGAGTTATTAACTTTGTAGCTTGCATTTTAACTATCACAATTTTTGATGTGAAGCTGCGGGATGACCATATGTTTGCCCAGTCTGAATCAGTTAAAGAGTTCGGGAGATCTGAGTTCCATTGTTTTTGATAATGCAAAGGTTCTTTCTCATTCAGTTCTTTCTTTTCTTTTCTTTTTATTGGTGTTAAAACAATTTTATTTGGTAACATATAGTAACAAATTATATTTCTTGCATCATTAATAACTTCTTTTATCTATCCCATATATTACTTTCTACCCACCCCTCCCCCCGTTACTTGACCCCCGCCGGTGTTATTTACTTAAAGTATTAATGTTTAAAGGTACCCTTAACTAATAAAAACAAAAATTAATATTCTTCTTTTTTCTAAGACTTAATCATTATCCAAAATTGTCCAATGTCCTTTTATTTTCCACTCTTTTTCTACATATCTTCTGAACTTTTTCCACTCCATCTTAAAAACTTCTAAATCATAGTCTCTTAAAATTCTTGTTAATTTGTCCATTTCATTCCATGTCATAACTTTTACAAGCCAATCCCATTTCTCTGGTATTTTTTCTTGCTTCCACAACTGCGCATATTATGTCCTAGCAGCTGAAAGCAAGTACCACATTATAGTTCTATCTTCTTTTGGAATTTTTTCCATTTGTAATCCCAACAGAAAAGTCTCTGCAACTTTCTTAAATTCATATCCCAAGATCCTAGAAATTTCTTGTTAAATCATCTGCCAATACTTTTTTGCTCTTTCACAAGTCCACCACATATGGTAGAAAGAACCTTCATGTTTTTTACATTTCCAACATCTGTCTGGCATCTTATTATTCATCTTTGCCAATTTCTTAGGAGTCATATATAAACTATACATCATTTTAAAACAGTTCTCTTTAATACTATGACACGTCGAAAGCTTCATAGAGTTCTTCCACAGATATTCCCAAGTTTCCATCTGTATTTCTTTATTTACATTAATTGCCCACTTAATCATTTGAGATTTCACTACTTCATCTTCCGTAGACCATTTTAAAAGTAATTTATATAATTTTGAAATTAATTTTTCGTTGTCTCCAAGCAGAACTTTTTCCATTTCTGTTTGCTCTTTTCTTATTCCTTCAGTTTTAATGTCATTCTCCACCAAGCTCTTTATTTGTTGCATTTGAAACCAATCATATTTATTATTCAGCTCTTCAGCAGTTTTCAGTTCTATTTTGCCACTTTGTATTTTTAATAGTTGATTATATGACAACCACTTTTCTTTACCCGTCTCAGCTGTTATTTTTATCACTTCGGCTGGCACTATCCATAACGGTTTTCTCTGATATCCATTTTTCTTATATTTTATCCATGTATTTAGCAAGCTGTTTCTTATATAATGGTGAGAGAAAAAGTCGTCTATCTTTTTTTCCCCATAATACATATCAGCGTGCCAGCCAAATTTATTTCCATGACCTTCCAACGCTAAGAGTTTTTTGTTTAACAACATTATTCATTCTTTTATCCATACTAAGCAAACTGCTTCATGATATAATTTTAAGTCCGGTAACTGAAATCCACCTCTCTCTTTTGCATCTGTTAAAATTTTCATTTTAATTCTTGGTTAATTCCCCACCCACACAAACTCTGAAATTTTTCTTTGCCATCTATTAAATTGTTTAGTGTCTTTCCACAATCGGAATAGTTTGAAACAAATACATTATTCTTGGTAGAATATTCATTTTAATTGCGGCTATTCTACCCAACAGTGACAAATTAAGTTTATTCCACTTTAACATATCTTCATCCATTTTACGCCATAGCTTCTCATAATTATTTTTGAACAAATCAATATTCTTCATTGTTATCTCCACACCCAAATATTTTACCTCGGAGGTAACTTCAAAGCCCGTTAGTCTCTGCAATTCTTGTTGCTTATTTATTTGCATATTTTTACATAGAAGTTTTGATTTTTCTTTATTAATACAAGGTCCCGCCAACTCCCCATATTTTTGTATTTTGGCTAACAACAAAGGTGTGACTTGTATGGGGTTTTCATATATAAACATTATATCATCTGCAAATGCTCTGTATTTATAAGTAAATCCTTTTACTTTTAATCCTTCTATTTCTTTATCTTCTTGAATTTGCATCAGTAATATTACAAGAGTCATTATGAACAACAGTGGGAAAGTGGACAACCTTGTCTTGTACCTTTACTAATTATCATGCCTTCTGTAAGATCAGCATTTATACACAGCCTTGCACGTTGTTCAATATATATTGCTTTTATCATTCTTATAAAGCTTTCTCCGAGCTCCATTTTCTCCATTACTGCAAACATAAAATCTCAATTTAAATTGTCAAATGCTTTCTCTGCATCCACAAAGAATAATGCTACTTCCTTTTCTGGATGTATTTCATAATATTCTACAATATTTACAACAATTCTGATATTGTCTCTTATTTGCCTTTTGGGAAGAAACCCCGCTTGATCTTTCTTTATAAAGTTTATCAAATATTGTTTAAACCGTTCTATCAAGATTCTTGTATATATTTTATAGTCATTACTTAATAATGAAATTGGTCTATAATTGTTTACATTCGTAACATCTCTGTCTTCCTTTGGAATCAACAAAATAACAGCTTCCTTCCACGTATTTGGTATTTTCCCTTTTGTTCTTATCATAGTCATCAATTTCTGAAATTTCGGGATTAACTCCTCTTTGAGGGTTTTAAAAAATTTAGCTGTATATCCATCTGGCCCAGGTGCTTTCCCATTTTTCATTGCATTAATTGCTGCTTCAATTTCTATTTTTTCAATTGGGTCGTTCAAAACTTTTCTCATATTTTCTGCTAAGGGTGCTATTTTTATCTTTTGTAAGTACTCATCCATCTTTCTTTACTTATTTTAACACCTTTAAATAACTTGGCATAATGCTTAAAGAATTCTCTTTTTATTCCTTCTTGATCTACCACCTCTTTTCCATCCACCACAATTATATTAATAATTTTACTTTCTCTCGTTTTCTTCAGTTGCCAGGCCAAATATTTTCCGGGTTTGTCTGCTCCCTCAAAAGATTTCTGCTGCAATCTTTTCAGATTCCATTCCAGTTCTTTATTTAACAAATGTCTTATTTGCATTTGTAATATTGTAATTTCCCTTATAATTTTCTTTTTCCCTGGCCTTTTTCTCAGTTCCCCTTCTTTTTTCTTTATTTCATTTCAAATGTCCAACTTCTGTTTTTCTTTTGCCCTCTTATCTTTGTTATTCAATGTAATCAATATTCCTCTCATTACCGCTTTATAAGCATCCCAGACCATCTAAAATTCTATATCCTCTTTATTGTGTATTTGGAAGAAAGCTTTAGTTTCATTTTCTAGAGGTGTCAATATTTCTTTATTCTGTAGTAAATCTTCATTCAATCTCCATCTTCTCAACTTCTTAGACTATTTTGTAATCCACATTATTGGGTTATGGTCAGCCCAAATTTTAGGTAAAATCTCTATTTTCTTTGTTATAAGGCCTAAGTCTTTAGTGCCCCACAACATGTCAATTCTGGAAAATGTTTTATGTCTTGCTGAAAAAAAGGTATAGTACCGCACTTCAGGATTAAATTTCCTCCATATATCCTCCAAATTTTCTTGTTTGACCAATTCAAAAAAAGACTTTGGCAATTTTCCTTCCTTATTATCCCCCCCCCCCCGACCTATCCAGTGTGTTTTTAATTGTTCCATTAAAGTCCCCCATTATCAAAACTTGGTCATAAGTCAGTTCATCAAATTGTTATATAATGTCTTTTAAAAAAGCATCCTTTGCACCATTTGGTGCATGCAATCCCAATAACAACGGGTTTTTTGCATTTAATATTATTTCTACTGCTACAAATCTTCCATCTTTATCTTTAAACACTAATTTCGGCTCCAATTCTTGTTTAATATAGATAATCACTCCCCTTTTCTTCTGTTCAGCCAATGAATAAAATTCTAGTCCCAGTTGTTTATTCCATAAAAAAATTGTAATCCTTTTGTTTGATATGCACTTGTAAACAAACTATATTACAATTTTGCTTTTTAATCCAATGAAACGATGCCTTTCTTTTTTGTGGTGAATTTAGTCCATTACATTCCAAGATAATAATTTGTAATCCATCATGGTGCAAATTCTTTATGTTCTTCATAAAATTTACGCAGTTGCTGTGTGCTTGTAATTGTAATCCTTTTTCCTTGCAGCTCAAAGCTCAGACCTTCAGGTATTATCCATCTATACCTCATTTTATTGTCATGTAGTTTTTCTGTCAATTATTTGTATGCTTTCCTGTCATTTATCACTTGTCTTGGCAATTCTTTCATGATTCTTACTCTGCTGCCTCCCACTATCAATGTCTTGCGGAGAGGGCGGGATATAAATGCAAAGTAATAAATAAATAAAATTTCTATTCAAGATTTTTCCCACTATTTCTTTTGTCATATATTTTATAACCACATCTCTTGGTAGATTATTTTTCTTGGCATATAGTGAGTTCAATCTATACATATAGTCATACATGCTTCTGGTTCCTTCAGGATCTTCCTCCAAAAATTTTGCAATTATTCTTATTATATATCCTTTCAAATCAGTCTCTTCATCCTCAGGTACTCCTCTCAGATGTATCTGGGTTTCCATCAATTTGCAGTCATGAACTGCCACCTTTTCTTGCATTTTTAGCAAGGTGGAATCATGTACTTTCACTCTCTCTTCCAGCTCTTGCACTTTCTTTGATGTTACCACAGTCTCATTTCTGAGATCTTCTATATCTTTCCTTAGCTCTTCAATGTCTTTTCTAATTTTTTTTTTAGAAGCAGTTATCATGTCTCTCACCCCTTTCATCATCCTGGCTTCCATTGCTTCTAATTGCTCTTGCATTTTCTCCATCGAGGCAGTCCTTGCACGGGTTAACTTATGCTCTGACATTTAAAAAAATACTGAAAATTTTGACCTCTCCAAATTAAATTTAAACTTTCAGGTTTGATAGAATATGCTTGTGCTTTTCAATAAGCCTAATTTTGCCATCCTCAGAGCCTCCTGGGCTCAGATATTAATTTTTAAAGTTTTATTTCTTCCAAAAGGCTTCTAAAATAATTATCAGCGATAATGTCCAATAGTATTTACCTTATAAATGTCAACTCTGTCAGCTTCACCAATTTTTAATGTCCCGAACACTTTAAAAACTTTGTCTAAATTTTGACCTAGCAATGGCCACCGATGTTTTTCTATGATATTATAGTCCTAGAGTAGGCTAGCTGCTTCAATGATTTCCCTCTTCCATCCGACACTTTCTGCTTTTCTTCCCACCAAATCCCATTTTCACTGGTAAAAAGATCTCGTGATGTTTGATGTATTTCCTGTGTTGACTGTGAGAGCTGCAAATCTGTGACGATGGGGCTTTTTCATCAAAACTGCAAGTAGACAAAACAGTAAATTCCTTTCCACTTTTTAGCACTGTCCTTTAAATTTACAAAGTTCAAATTTCACCCCTCTCCACTTCTTCTTCCAAGCTTTCTGAATCTCTATTTCCCACCTTCTGATTTTATTTTGTTTAACTTTAAATAGTCCCGGAATGAAGATAGTCATCAGTACCTTTTTCTGCAGTTATCCAGATCCAACACTGGTCTTATATAGCTTTAGATGTTTAGCAGTCTCAAAGAAGGTTAGGATCCTGTCGAGCTTATGTCAAATAAATGACTCTGGAAACTTCTGCAGATGATGAATATGCAACTTGTCTCTGGAGACCCCTCAAAGGAGCCCCCCCCCCCCGGGACTCCCTTTTAGCCAAGGTGGCCGGTGGAAAGTTCACCATACAGAGCAATCTTGGGAAGGCGGTGGTTTTCCATCCTAGAAATATGCCCTGCCCAGCGCAGCTGCGTCTTCAACAGCAGTGCCTCGATGCTTGTAACCTCCGCCCTCTTGAGGACTTCAGTGTTGGTCACAAAGTCACTCCAGTGGATGTTGAGGATGGTGCGAAGGCAGCGCTTATGAAAGCGCTCAAGGAGTCGCAGGTGATGACGGTATAAAACCCACGATTCGGAGCCGTAGATGAGGGTTGTCATCACAACCGCTTTGTAAACATTGATCTTTGTGCCTTTTTTCAGATGCTTGTTGCTCCACACTCTTTTGTGCAGTCGGCCAAATGCACGGTTTGCCTTTGCCAGCCTGTTGTCAATCTCCTTGTCGATCTTGGCATCTGAGGAGATGATGCACCCCAGGTAGCTGAACTGCTGGACTGTCTTCAGAACTGATTCACCCACAGTGATGCAGGGAGGGTGATAATCTTCCTGGGGTGCAGGCTGGTGGAGAACTTCTGTCTTCTTCAGACTAACTTCTAGGCCGAATAGCTTGGCAGCCTCTGCAAAGCAGGACGTCATATGCTGCAGAGCTGATACCGAGTGGGAGACGAGTGCAGCATCATCAGCAAACAGTAGCTCTCGGATAAGTTTTTCCATTGTCTTGGAGTGAGCCTTTAGTCGCCTCAGGTTAAACAGGGTGCCATCAGTGCGATAGCGGATGTAGACACCATCGTCATCATCTAGATCTACATCGTCATCATCTAGATCTACATCATCTAGATCTAATTGACGTATTATACCTGACTTTTAATTGGCTGTCCAAGAGGGAAAGAGAAGGCCTAATTGATTTTTCATTGGATTGTTAGAAGTACCCCATGAGGTCCTATAGGGAAAAAAATTTCAACTTTCTTTGTCTTGCTGCTGGGCGTTGGGAACCATGCCGGGTGTGTTGGTGTGGAACCACTATCCTTTTGCCATTTGGACCAGATAACTATCTTTGGGACCAGTATCCTGTTGAAGGCTTTACTTTTGGATCTCTATTGGACTTTTGTTTCTTGGACTGAGTAATGTGGAATCTGCTGAATTGTTATAGATAAGTATATTTCACAACGTTTTTATTTTCTGGCTCACAGCTCCTAATGTTAATTATTTTGCTTATTCTTTAATTAATTATTTTTTGTTTTAAAATAAAAAGGAGACTTTTGCCTTTTGTTTGGAGGGTTACAACACCTTTTGCCAAAATCTTACCCATTGGCCTCGGAAATTGCCTGAGTACCAAAAAGATATTGTTTTGTCTAGGGAACTCCTTGCTACTTGGAAGTGGCTTGGACTTCCCTAGTATAGTCCCAGTGAGTCTAAGGCTTGACTGGGGGCCTCAGGACTCGGGAGTACTCAGTCTGGTGGCAGTACTACCCCAGGCTCTTGTTTAGGGCCTGGCTTTTGTAATTGTTTGGGCCACCATTTTAACTGTCTGTCCGCAACCTCAGTCACAGACGTGGGGCAGGCTGTTACAAGGTAGATTCAGGAAGACCAGTATTCTTATATTTTGAAATAATAGATAGCCCATCTCTCTTGCTTTTTAGAGGATTGCTATTCTTTGTCTGACATCTGCAAAAGCAACCAAAATGTCCTTGGGAAGCTTTCTCTGTGGTATAAGAGCACCAATATGATGCACCTGCAGCAAAATAGGATATGTGTCTTCTTCCATTTGAAGAATTTGTGCCAGCCATACAGTCATATCCTACAGTAAAATTGCTTCTTCTTCTGGGTTTTCTTGGAAATCTCTGAAATTCAACTGGTGAGAGTGGGCTTGTGTTTCAAGTATAATCACACTCTCTCTTAAATCATGTGTTTCTTTTTTGGAGCTACTGGTTTTCTGTCTGTACAGTCATTCCCAGTGTCAATGCTTTCTCAGCTTGTGCCTCTGTCTTTTTTGCTTTCATAGATAAGTCTTTCAGTTGGTCTGTTATCGGTTGCATTTATCATTGAGGGTGGAATCAAATTTCTGCAAGATAGAGCTCTCCATGCTCTGTAGAAAGCCTTCCAGTATTTTCTGGAGCAGCTTAGGAGTGACTTCGTCCTATGAGTCTTTCTTTTTCCCAGCATTTTTGGCTGCCATTTTTTTTTTTTTTGCGCCATGGATTTTACGCCACCGCTAGGCTCTCCTACCACAGGACTTACTTGTACTGTCTGCTGCCTTGGATCAAGTCTATTAGGTGAGTTCTGTGGCGTTTTGATTCCCCCGTCTTTTCTTTGCATTTTTAGGACATTCTTTTTGAGATTCGTCACTGTTTTAGGTAGGCAGGGAGGAATTGGGCTGGGAGCCGAAGCTTTAGGCATCTGCCATTCCACAACCCGATGCCCAGCCCCCTCCCCCCCAGTTTTTAAAAACACTTGGTGGGTGTTAGGAGAGGTGTCAGCAGGTGCCATGGCACCAACGGGTATCATGTTGGAGACCCCTGGTGTATGCTAAAAATGTAATATGGAGTAATTCAGGAAGCAGACATAAAGGCAATATGGCTCCCAGTAAACAATGAAAAAAACAGAACCAACACCTTTATATAATAAAGAAGTTTATACCGACTTAGACCAACCTATTTAACCTTCATGATCAGGAAAAGTATTTGTTTCCTATTGTTGGGTCTCTCAGGTGACAAATATATAGTGATTTACCTACATGCAGATATATCCCAGGCCTACATACTAGGTATTTTGTGGGTGTGAGAGGGAGAATGCTGTTGATGTTCATTTTAATTATCGTTTTTATTTGTTTTACTGTACTTTATAACAGAGTGTAAAGCCAAGGGACGCACAATTTTAAAATTCTGGAATATACACATTTCTACTTTGAAACAAATGTCCTTTATAACTTTTTTTAAACTTAATTTTTTTTATTACAAAACAACATAATGGAAGTACAAACAAAATATTAAAAAATAACTAAACTTAAATTAATAAATAGTGCTGTATAGTATAAAGACCCACTTTTGCTTAGAGATATCAGTACAAAACAAAATTGAGGCATTTGTTAGGCATTTTGCACTTCTTTAAGTAGTTATTATTGACAAAATCAAAAAAAGTAAACCATTTTTCTATGAAGTTTTCACCTGCATTAGGTTTATCAAAAAGTAAGATTTGAGAGGCTATTTTGTCTTGGATTGCAATGTCTAGGGGTCCCAACCCTCCCGCCCTGGTGGGGGACCCCAGGTTTTCCAGCCTCTTCCCTCGCTCCCCCCAAAAATGGAAGCGGGGGGAGGGGGGGAAACGGCGCCAAGGAGCGTGGCAAGCCCCCCCTTCTCGGAGCGGGCGATGCCGCTGCGCTGCCGCCTCTTCTCCGTAGCTGCTCCTCCGAGATGGGCTCAGCCTGAGCCCATCTCGGAGGAGCAGCTACGGAGAAGAGGCGGCAGCGCAGCGGCGTTGCCCGCTCCGCCTCTGATGTTAAAATCAGAGAAGGGGAGGCTGCAGGCAGGCCAGGAGCGTGGCGAGCCGCGAATCTGGGTCCTTCTAGGACCCAGACTCTCGGCTCGCCACGCTCCTGGCCTGCCTCCACCCTCCTTGTCACCCGCTCTGTCTGTGCCGCCCCGCTACTCACCGCTTGCAGGCAGGCAGGGAGAGGCCGAGCAGGGCCGCGGGCGTGACGGGACGATGCAGTCGCTGCTGCTGCTGCATTCCCGACCAGGCGCGCAAAGGTGCCCGGCGGCCTGGAGGAGGAGGGCCTTGCGCGGCCTGCTGCCGCTGGGGTGCCCGCCCGGGCCTACTGCTGGGATGCTCCGCCGGGCCCTGGGGGGGTGGGGAGGAGCAGCAGGTGGCAGCTGGGCCGGGAGGCGGCAGGGGCTTGGAAGAGGCGCCTTGCGCGGGGCCGCACCTTCGAGCCTGTGGGCCTGGCGACTCCTCGCGCAGTGAAGGGGGCTCCCTCCCAAGAAACAGCTGGCCGTATTCAGGCAGCGGAAGGTGATGGCGATCGCTTTGGCATACTTGGCATACCTCCCAATGTCAAGCATGGTGGTAATTGATTGTTTGAGGGTCCTGCATAAGCTGGTCTGTGCATTGTCATGGAGGATCCGTTCCTCTTAGTTTGTTATTGGTGTTCAATTATGCTTGCCACAGCCTTGATCTTGGCTCCACCCCTAATGTCTCCTGGCTCCACCCCCAAAGTCCCCAGATATTTCTTGAATTGGACTTGGCAACTCTAGCAATGTCCCATACAGGGCTGGCGCATGGGAGTAGGCCAAGTAGGTGGCTGCCTAGGTCACCACCTGGCCTAGGTGTGCATTAGGCGCCTCCTCTCCTCACACCCTGTGCTTGCTGCCTTCCAGACTTCACCAAGGCCTCCCGAGGCTCAGGAGGCCTAAGCGAAGTCAAGGGTTGTGACAGTAATGTCATTGGTGATGTCATTGAGGTGCACGTGAATATACCACTGGTGGGGGTGGAGGAGTGGGGTTAGGCCTGGGGAACAGGAACCCCTAGCACCAGGCCTGGTCCCAAACCTTTTGAAACCAGAGGGTTAAAGATGGAATTTTGGCTAGTTTCCAGAACCTGGCTAGTACTAGTTTCCCTGCTAGAAGCAAAAGGGAAATTAATTCTTTTTTGAGATAAGAGAAATTAGTTTTCAGTAGTTTAGGAGAATGGATTCTGGAGTGCGAGGTATTAAGTCATTCAGGGGGGTTTTGGGTAGAAAACGCCCAGCAGGAACTCATTTGCATATTAGGCCACACCTCTTGACAGCACCATTGTTTTACACAGGGCTTTTTGTAGAAAAAGCCCAGCAGGAGCTCAGTTGCATATTAGGCCACACCCCCTGACACCAAGCCAGCCGGAACTGTGCTCCTGAGCATTCCTGCTCAAAAAAGTGCCCTGATTTTATCTATTTTGTCTATTACAGCAGTCCAGAAAGATTAGATTTTTTGGCAAGACCACCAGCAGTATAGATATGTTCTGTTTCTTCACAGCCTTTCCAACAGTTAGGAAGCATCTTAGCACGATTTAGAGATGATGGTGTCAAGTACCACCTCGAAAACAATTTATAGTGTTGCAATTTAAAAGCTGTTGATTTAGATTTAAATAACGGTGGCATCCATATTTTGAACCTTTGTTCTGATAATTGTAAAGCACAATCTTTGTGCCATGAGTTTTGTTGTGATATAGTCTGAGTCCAACTTTTCTGGTTTAATAATAAATATATTTTGGAAGCAGTTCCTTTCATACTTGAATTTTCATTTTTATAAGGTTTTCAAAGTTATTAAGCTGACCATCTATTGGTATTACTGAAATCACCTTACATAGTGCATTATTAAGTTGATGATATTCAAACCAGGGGATACAGGTTTTGAATTTTGCTTCTATTTGTGCATGAGCGCACAGGTGATCATTTACACTGACATCAGTGAGTCTGAAATTTTCTGTTTTCTCCAGATCTTAAAATCTAAGCTTGGGTATCCTGGAGGAAATCATGTTTGGCCTAAAAAGGCCATTACTGGGGTTGAAGGTTGCACTAAGGATGCTCTTTGTTTGTCCCATAATTCTAAAGTAAGATGTAAAAAAGGGTTGTTCAAATAAATAAATTTTTTTCCTATCAAGTTTAGTGTTCCACAGGAATTCATATAAGAAGATGGGAAGTATGCTCACTGATTCTATTAGTATCCATAGTACCCACAGTTTATTACATTCAGGCATGGTGTATAAAAGAATGTTTCGGAGCTGTGCTGCAATGTAGTACTTATCTAGTATTGGAGCTCCCAGGCCACCCTTTGATGTGGGTTTTGAAAGTAAGTGAAATCAAATCCTTGGCTTTTTGTTTTGCCATAGAAAAGGATTTAGGTGTTTTTGCCACATTTTTATTTCCCTTGGACGAATAGGAATGGGAAGGAACAAAAAAAGCAACTTGGGCAAAACAATTTTTTTTAAAGGTCAATCTTTTCCAACAGATTGAAATTTAACTTAGACCAACCTGCTGTATTGACTTTGATTGAGTTGAACATTGGGGTGTAGTTATTTAAGAACAGTTTTTTCAGATCCAGATGTATGTGGACACCCAAATGGCACCATGATTTGATGACCCACTTAAAGGGGAATGTGTATTGGATTTGTTGGAGGACCTCTGGGATAAATTTCCAACTTGGTCATGTTTATTGTAAATCCAGAGTATTTACTAAAAAGGGGTATTGTGTGCATTAATTTATGCAGAGATTGTAAAGGGTTAGTTAAGTAAAAAACTGTATAATCTGCAAAAAGGCATACTTTTTGTACTTTGCCATTGACCTCCATTCCTTCAGTCTCTGGGTCAGAGCAGACCACATGTGCTTAAAGTTCCAGTGAAAGGGCAAAGAGAATTGAAGATAGTGGCGCATGCCCCTTGATAAAGTTAGGTCATCATCTGAGGTTATTAATGTGCAGTTGAATTTTTGGGACTTTATAAATGGCTTCTATTGAGTTGAAGAAGTGAGGACCCAAACCCATAAATTTGAGTACTTCTTTGAGATAGTTGGTTTACACTAAATCAAATGCTTTTTCAGCATCTAGGGAAAGGATGAAGGATGCAGTATGCATTCCCCCCCCCCCAAAATGAATCAGGTTGAGTGTTCTTCTGATATTATCAGTTATTGTTCATCCAGTTATAAACCCTGCTTGACCTGTGTGAATGTGGTTTCCAATAGCCTTCTTGCCAGTACTGTGGAAAAGATTTTGAAATTGTGATGATAGGTCTATATGATTTGGGGTCATGTTTGTCTTGCCCTGAATGTTCTTTATACCTGTAGGACACATGGAACAATGGGATATTAAATAATTCTTAGGACATTTAGCATGATTGGTACTTACTGATATTCTAATGCTTTTCCTATGTACAGATTATAGAATCTTGGCTCTGTGGCATTCGCACTTGGAACCACTGGAAAATGACTAAAAAACATGATCTGCTCTTCAGTGATGTACTGTGGAGATAAAGCACCATTGAAAGCCAAATCATCCTCCTGGAACAAAGTCCAAAGAAAAAGAAATGTCTCATTTCCTTGTGTTCATAGATTTAAAAACTATAGCAAAATTAGCAAGAAGCAATTCTAAAAGCCACATCAATATATTAGGGTCTGTGTAAGGACAGAACAGGTTGCTCACCAGTAACTGGTGTTCTTTGAATGGCCCTCTGTGCAGTCACATTAATGGAAACCCATATGATGCACGAAGTTGTTTCAGAACTATGAGGGCTGAAACAGACATTTGCTGTTTGCCCGCCCATCCAGAGTTATAAGCTATAATGTGCATAGCCCAAGGGGGTGAACAATACCTACCCAATTAGCTCCCCCCCAAACCAATGCACCCTCCTTCCATTTTTGAGAGGAAGGGGGTGTGTTATGTATGTGGACTCAAGGGAAGACTTTGGATGTTCCTGCCTGGCTCATTAGAGCCATGTGGACTGAGCTTGGGGACTTGGGAACAAAGGGCTGCAGGATTCAAATCCATGCAGCCCTAGACTAATCACAAGCCCCCACCAGTTTGAATTACCCAATGATGTGCTAGCGCAGGAATCCAGAGATGTATATAAGTTGGGCCGGTAGGCCCCATCCCCAGTCTTGGAATGTAGCCCTATCCTATATCATGCCTATTAAAGAGCTTGTCATCACTTACTCTGAGACTGCCATGCATAGAACCCACTATATTATAATGGCAACGAGAATGAGATCAGGATGAGCGAGGTCCAGGGCACCCCAGCACCACCAAGTGCATCGAGCTCCAGCGCTGCCACACAAGAGGCACCGCCGCCCAGCCCGATAATGGCCGCCGCGTCCGGATCACAAAACTCCATTCCGGAGTTTGACACGGCACAGCCTGAGGCTTGAGAAGCCTGGGTCAAAAGACTCAAGTACCACCCCATGGCGCAGCGAATCAAGGATGATGAACCCGAAATCAAGAAGGCCATCCTGCTGAGGAACTGCGGTATCGCCACACTACAGCTAGCAGAGGGCCTGGTCGCGCCGGAGACGCTTGAGGCGTCTTCCTTCGACAAGATCATTGAGGTGCTGACCGGCCATTTCATCCCAAAGCCTACTCTCCTCACCCGGAAGCTAGTTTCTCGACAGCTTCCAGGAGCCGAATGAGACCGTTGCGACCTTCCTAGCCCACCTGCGAGACCTGGGCAGGAAAGCAGAGTACGGTACACAACTGGAAGAGGCCCTGCTCGTGAAGTTCACTCACGACCTCAAGGATGTGAAGGCACGGAAAATCGCGACGGAATCAAAGCCGACCTTGGAGAAGGCCCTACAAATAGCCATTGCAGTCAAGGATGCGCAAAAGGAGAAGAACCAGCACTCACCAGCTGTGACCGGCTGTGGAATCGGACAACGATGTCCTCAAGCTGCAACAGGCAGGCCCACAAAAGCCAAGGCCATGAGCGACGGAATCGACCCCCCCACAAGACTTGCACCAGCTGTGAGGAGACACACGAGCAGCGCACGTGCAAGTTCAAAAGCACAACCTGCCATATATGCGGGATGGCTGGACACATAGCTCGGGTGTGCCGGTCAGTGGTGCTGCACCAAGGAAAACTTCCTCGCCAACAGAATGGCCGCACTAGTGGATGACATCCAGGCACTCATTATCGGTGTGTGTGTGTGCAGAGTGAGAAATGGAGATATGTACAATAGTGAGCTCCGGTAAGGAAGTGAGCCACACACCTGCAACTAGTATTAAAACAGTGTATTTACAAGCTATATACAAAGTAACTAGTGCAGTGACAAACATAGATCTCAGTGACAAAGTGCTCCGCCAGCATCCACCTCTCAAGTGAGAGAACTATACACAGTCAATGCAGTCTTTATATATGTACATCAGCCAATCAAGGCAGTCCATAAATTTGCTGACTCCAGCAGGTACTTTCCCCTTGTCCTTATCCAGCCAGAACCGGCTTGCTGACAAGGCCACTCTGACCTGACCTGTCAGATAGATCTCCTGCTGGCACTTTGCTCCTGTCAGGCTGTGTAAAGGAGGACTCCATATACACCGACACACCTCCTAGTTCGACGTACACAGCGTATTCAGGCATATCACAACTTTACAATGATTGCAATGTTCATTTACATGCACCTACATTGTTCACCAGTCAGCGGTATTAACATCATACTTTTGCACTTTGTCAGTTTTCCCTTTCAACCCAAGTACTCATTATCATCATAGTCCTGGTCTGACATTGAGCTCTGACGCTTTGCCTCAGCCTCCTTTTGTCGTGCCTCATGCTCTGCACACCAAACCTTCCATACTACAGCTTTCTTTTTAAACATTTCTTTAAACCCTTCAGGCTCAGGCACAGTAACCAGCGTTATTTCTGGAACTCTATATCTTACAGGAGGAATGCCTTTCGTTGCTCTGGAAGACACCCGTGGCCCTTCACTTGTACTGGGCTCACTTACATTTGGTTCACTCTCTCCAGGCTCACTTGTTGCCACCTCCTGACCTGGAGGTCCCGGCTCTTCCACCTCCTGACTGGGAGATCTCGGCTCTTGCTTTATCTCCCTTGGCTCTGCCCCAGAACTGCTATCTGCACACGGCAGCAAAACAGTTGCACTCTCAGAGCCATGCAGTTTAGGCCAGCTGCGCTGTTCATTGAAATTAGCTGAACAGCTGTAAGTGATCTTGGCTCTCTTATCACAGAACCGATAAGATTTAGTTCCTGGCTCATAGCCCAGAAAAGTCAGGCAAACTGCCCGGTCACCTCCCTTCCTCCTGTTCTTTAAGGGAATATTAACCCATGCCTGGGTACCAAATGTTTTCAGGTACTTTAAATTAGGCAGCTCTCCATACAACCTTCTATAAGGTATATCACGTATAGCCCTAGTCCAAACTCTGTTGTAAGTATACACTGCAGAGCTCATGGCTTCTGCCCAATACACAAAAGGTAAACTGGCATCCTCCAACATTGAATACATGAATCCTTGGAGGATGGCCCCATGCCTCTCTGCTAGCCCATTCTCCTGGGGGGTCGCTGGGTTTGCCAGCCTCTGAGCAATCCCTTTGCTCTCTAGCCAACGCTTGAAGTTGTTGGAGGTAAACTCCCCCCCCCCCCCCCACAGTCAGATTGAATGGCTTTTATTTTTAGGTCTAGCTGCCTCTCCACCGTTTTAGCCCACTGTGTGAAACATTTATACACATCCGACTTATGCTCCATTGCAAACACCCATGAAAACCTTGAGTGGTCGTTGGTTGCCACCAAACAGTACCATTTCCCTGAATGGCTTTTGGGAAAAGGCCCCAAGACATCTAGATGAAGCAGCTCTAGAGCCTGTTTACTCTCCCTATTGCTTTTCTTGGCCACAGCACAAGCCTTGCTTTTTGTCTTTTTACAGACTTGACAGTCTAGAAAGCATTTACACAGCTTGACATTCATATCAGGCATCATTTGCAGGGTTTTCTTTAGGGCATGAAACCCACAATGCCCCAGCCTACGATGTATTAGGTGGATACATCTGTCATGCACTGGCACGTTGGAAACCTGTGCTGCATGGACACATTCACTTCTAATTACATACACATTTTCATCCCTGGTGCCAGTAGCCAGCAAATTCCCCCCACCTCCAAGAATCTTACAGCAATCCTTTTTAAACAGCACTTCAAAGCCATCATCAATTAAAGTTCTGACGCTCAGCAAGTTTGATCTTAGAGTTGGGGCACATAGTACATTTTGGAACGTGCATTTTAACAAAGGAAAATTTACACTCCCAACACATTCCACAGCAGCAGACGACCCATCGGCTAATCGCACGTGGGAGAGGTTGGAGCTTTTAATATCTCTCAGCAGGCTCTTCTCATAACAGAGATGGCTTGTAGCACCGGAGTCTAAAATCCACTGCGACCCGGCACTCGCTGCTGATGAAGTGACCAGCTGGGCTTCCTCCTCATGGCTGCTTGTGGTCATCTGTCTCCGCTGCCCCTGACGACGACGCCTCCCTGCCTCGGGACAGGCACGCAAAAGGTGTGATACAGAGCCACATCTAAAACAACATCTCACTGCCAACGCCTTTGGCTTCAGCTCAGGCTTTGGTTGCTTGCCAGCAGCACAAACCGGCTCCTGCCTGGACACTTTCCCAGACGCTCCCACAGACACACGCTCACCAGCCGATCCTCCCGGATGGGTTACAGCTGCAATTCGCTCTTGAAAGTCATAAAGGTGCGCACACACATACTCCATGGTTAGTGTAGCCACGTCCACCGTCTCCAAGGAGGTAATGAGCGGCGAGAACTCCGGCGGCAGAGATGATAACAGGATGTACACTCTATCATCATCAGCAATAATCTTACCCCGGGTCTCAAGTTCAACAAAGCAGTCTGTTAAGTTTTTGATGTGCTGCCTCACACACCCTCCAGCCAGCATCAGCGTACGGAACATTTTGCGCGTCAAGGCCATTAGGGATCCTGCAATGGTTCTAACGTACACACTACTGTGTGCATCCCACGCAGCCTTCGCAGTGTCCTTGCCACGCATATAGATAAGTTGGTCATCTCCAACAGCCAGCACTATATTAGCAAGTGCTTTTTCAGCCAACACAGTCTAGGCTGGAGATAATGCAGCAGGGGGGTTACTCACGTACAGCCACTGACCCTCACGCTTCAGGTAGTGCTCCATTCTGAGGCTCCATACTGCGTAGTTGGCAGACGTAAGTTTCTCCACGGCCACGGCAAGCTGTTGCTGAGCCATCTCACCGACTCCTCCAGACAGCCGGCTGCTGTCCTCCCCCTCGCTCTCAGACAGAGATAGCTGGACGTCTTAGTCTTTGTCCTCCATGGCATTTCTCACCTCTGGCCCCTCCACAACGTTTGGACAGCTCATCACTCTTAACACTCCTCTGCGCAGCGGAACCACGCTGGGCCCATAACCCTATCGGTGCGTGTGTGTGCAGAGTGAGAAATGGATATATATATATATATATATATATATATATATATATATATATATATATATATATATATATATATATATATATATATATATATATATATATATATATATATTTATTATTTATATTTTGACTTATATCCCGCCCTTCCCACCAAAGTGGCTCAGGGCGGCTTACAACATTATAATTCGCATAAATTCAGTTTAAAAACATTTACATAACATGTACAATAGTAAGGAAGTGAGCCACACACCTGCAACTAGTATTAAAACAGTGTATTTGCAAGCTATATACAAAGTAACTAGTGCAGTGACAAACATAGATCTCAGTGACAAAGTGCTCCGCCAGCATCCACCTCTCAAGTGAGAGAACTATACCCAGTCAATGCAGTCCTTATATATGTACATCAGCCAATCAAGGCAGTCCATAAACTTGCTGACTCCAGCAGGTACTTTCCCCTTGTCCTTATCCAGCCAGAACTGGCTTGCTGACAAGGCCACTCTGACCTGACCTGTCAGATAGATCTCCTGCTGGCACGTTGCTCCTGTCAGGCTGTGTAAAGGAGGACTCCATATACACCGACACTCACCACTTCAGGGACCCAGGTATGCCAGTTGCCCATTCCCTCCCCAGATAAATATTATGTGATTGTGTTCATGGAAGGCAAACCCTGCAAAATGGAGGTAGATTCCGGGGTGGGCCAGACGGTCATTTTGGCCCACACATTCAGGGAGATGTGCCCGGGGGGGGGGGGGAAGCTCAGTTACAACCAACCTCATTCATTGTCCGGGACTTTCAAAAGCAGGAGGTTGCAGCCTGGGGAGTGGGCCTGGTCCACATTAGGTATGGAAAGTTCAAGGGCAAGCTCCCCCTCATTGTGGTGGAGGGTGATCTGTGCAGCCTTCTAGGTTGGTCATGGTTTCAGGCCCTGGGCATCCAAGTGACGGGGATTCATTACACCCCGTTCAAACTTCAAACAGCTTGCTGGCGCACTTTGATGAGCGGCTACCCATTGTGCTCACATGCGGCACCTCACCTTATGGGGTCGGTGCCATGTTGGCCCACAGGCAGCCAGATGGTCGCGAGGTTTCAGTAGCATATTATTCCAGGACATTACAGAAACCAGAGCGAAACAACGCTCAGATAGAAAAAGAGGGCCTGGCTATCACGACTCGGGTAAAAAATTCCATGATTACCTGTACAGCTGGCCCTTTACTATCTTAATGGACCACAAGCCCTTGCTGGGCCTGTTCACCCCCCACCGACAAACTCCCAAAATGCTTTCACCACATGTGTTGAGGTGGTCCATCTTCCTGGTGGGTTATCAGTATGACATTAAGTACCGCCCAGGGAAAGCGATGAGTCACACTGATGCTCTGAGCCACCTGCCGCTGCACTCCATGGACCCAGACCCAGCTCCGGTGTTCCAGATCATGTCACTGGAAGCCCTCCTGGACCGCCCGGTGCATGCAAAGGACATTGCCTGCTGCTTTTCCAAGGACAAAACCCTCTCCCGAGTTCTGTACTGGGTGTGGAGGGAGTGGGCTCAGAATTTTCGGTGTTTGCATTCCACCGGGATGAACTGTTTGTGCATAAGGGGTGCGAACTATCTGTGCATAAGGGGGTGCCTGTTGTGGGGAAGTAGGGTGGTGGTGCCCCCAGTACTGCAGCAGCGAGCCCTAACAGCACTGCATGAAACCCATCCGGGGAATGTATGCATGAAAGCGCTGGCCCGCAGCTATGTATGGTGGCCAGGAATTGACGACGCCATTGAATTCTGGGTGGCCCGATGTCAGCCATGCCAGGAGATACGTCCAGTGCCTCCTAATGCCCCGGCCCAACAGTGGGAGTCCACTCGCAACCCCTGGTTCCGCCTGCACCTCAACTTCACAGGGCCCTTCCAGGGGCATATATTCTTCCTCATTGTGGACTCCTACTCCAAATGGTTAGAGGTAGTGCCAGTAGCCTCCACCTCTTCTTGGACGGCGTTAGGGGCGCTCTGCAGGGTTTTTGCCACACATGGCCTCCCAGACACGTTGGTATCCGATAATGGAATGGCCTTCACCTCGGCTGAGTTTCAGGATTTCTGTGGCCAGAATTTAATAAAACACCTAAGGTCGGCCCCCTTTCGCACAGTCACAAACAGCCAAGCAGAAAGAATGGTGCGGGCTATGAAGGAAATGCTCTGCCGCATCATATATGGGGAGTGAGAAGCGCGTCTCGCTGAGTATCTCCTGGCGCAACATTCCACCCCCAGTACAGTCACCGGCCACAGCCCAGAAGAGCTTTTCATGGGCCAGCGGCTGACAATCCTACTGGATCACATGCACTCGGGACCACGCACCCGACCTGCAAGAGGTACCAGAGGCAGTCCAGGCCCCCGGGGGTTCGACACAGGGGACTTGGTGTTTGTCAAAAACTTTGGGGGAGGGCCAGCATAGATACCAGCACGAGTATCCCGTGTACTAGGGGCCATCATGTACAAAGCCATCTCAGAGGGGGGGATTCACAATAAAGCAGCACATTGACCAATTACGCACGCAAGAGGTGCCCAGGGGGGGAAGATGAGGATGAGAACGCAACCACCCCAGCACCTGCTCTAGGCAAAACAACCCCTGAGTTGGAGGAAGCAGAAGAGCCCACAGCTACACCTGTGCCAGCACCAGTGGAACAGACGGGACCACCATCAGTGCCAGAGACCTCGGAGGACCCAGTCCAGCCGGCAGATTTCCCCTCAACACCAGGACCTCTGCCAGGAATGCCTGACACAGAAACCATATCGCCGCCAACTCCAGTGCTCAAGCAGTCAACGTGAAAGCACCGCAAGCCTGCGTACCTTAAAGACGCGGGGGGGGGGGGAGGGGGAGGAATGTTATGTATGTGGACTCACGGGAAGACTTTGGATGTTCCCGCCTGGCTCATTGAGCCATGCAGACTGAGCTTGGGGACTTGGGAACAAAGGGCTGCAGGATTCAATCCCTGCAGCCCTAGACTAATCACAAGCCCCCACCGATTTGAATGACCCAATGATGTGCTGGAGCGGGAATCCAGAGATGTATATAAGTTGGGCCGGTAGGCCCCATCCCCAGTCTTCTAATGTAGCCCTATCCTATATCATGTCTATTAAAGAGCTTGTCATCACTTACTCTGAGACTCTGCCATGTGTAGAACCCACTATATTATAGGGTGTGTATTGTGTGATGGCACAGAGAACTACTCAAACAATGCCAGTTACAGGTAAGTAACCTGCTTGGTGTGTATGGTCTCTGTGCACCACACTGATGGGCAAAGCTTGCAGAGTGTGGGCTATAACCATCACCAGGAGAGGTTTGTGTGCCAATTTGTTGCAGAGTGAAATGGAGCCCATTATCCAACTGCTAAGATTCTACAATAGCAGTCTCTGCCCATTTTTGTGAATCCTATAATATACACACACATCAGAGTGGTGCCCCCCTAAAAAGGAAACATTCTTTCCAGAGAAAATGCTATCTGGAAAACTAAGGGGCCATCTTACAATCTAGCCTGAATAGGCAGAAAGCTTTTTTTGCAACTGCATTGACTTGCTTCTCCGTAATAAAGTTGGATCCAGCATGAGCCCAAGTCTTTTAACTGAGTCAGCAAGGGCCAGCTACACTCCATCAAAGTGTTCTTTAAGATCTCCTCCTTCTCCACTAGCATTACCTTTGTCTTCTCAGGGTTTTGTTTCAATTTGTTCACTTTCAGTCAGTTAACCACCGGGGCCAGACAGCAATTCAGGACCTCTTCTGCATCACCAGGAATCACAGAGTTGGAAGGGACTTCCAGGGCCATCTAGTCCAACCCCCTGCACAATGCAGGAAATTTACAAATATGCCTCCCTACACACTCCCACTTGATACCTGCTCCACACCCAGAGAATGGAGAAAGAAAAAAAGAGAACCCTCCAGAATTCCTGGCAAAACTGACATGGAGAAAAATGGCTGACTGACCCCAAAGTGGCAATCAGCATTTCCATGGGCTTGTAAGAAAGGGGCATGAGAACTAAGCACTGATGCAATCCTTCCTGCCCTCTGTCTCATGGATCTCAAATACAACAAACCCAAACACTGTGTTCAATGACTCTACAATGTACAAAGAAATATATTCAACAAATAATGACACAATTCTTTTAATACAAATTCTGTATGCAATAAAGTCCTTCCAACCAAGCAGTCTCTTAATGTTGTTCACTGTTGTCTTCAGATAAATATATATGCTTGGAAAATAGCCTCAATATATAATTCCAGACAAGTAGCCTCAAATTATAATCCTTTACTACACGATTTCCGGATTTTGAAGCGTGTTTCAGTCAGTGACCCTTCATCAGGAAAGATATATTTCCTTCCAGAAAAACTCTATTACATATAAAACCCAAATTCTGAATCATGTGAAGCTGTTAAGCTTTGTTAACATTGTTAATTGGGACCCCAAAAGGAAGCTATACTGAAAAAATTATTTGAAAGTGTTTGGAATGAGTACATGTAATAGAGTTTTTATGGAAGGAAATATACCTTACCTGATGAAGGGCCACTGACTAAAATGCGCTTCAAAATCTGGAAATCGTGTAGTGGGGGATTATAATTTGAGGCTACTTGTCTCAAAGGGCCACGGACTGAAATGCACTTCAAAATCCGGAAATCGCGTCGTGGGGGATTGTAATTTGAGGCTACTTGTCTGGAATTATTTTTTGAGGCTACTTTCCAAGAATATATATTCATCTGAAGACAACAGTGAACAACATTAAGAGACTGCTTGAGTTAAGAGACTGCTTGGTTGGAAGGACTTTATTGCATACAGAATTTGTATAAAAAGGATTGTGTCAGTATTTGTTGAATATCTTTCTTTGTACAATATATATATATATATATATATATATATATATATATATATATATATTAGCGTCACTGAACACAGTGTTTGGGTTTGTTGTATTTGAGATATTTTTATTGTGCTCCCCCCTTTTGTTATTTTAAGTTAATAGAATCGGCATTGCTGTCAGATGGCCATCTAGCTTCTGTTTAAAAACCTCCATAGAAAGAGAGCCCAACACTTCCCAAGGAAGCCTGTTCCACCGAGGAACCACTTTGTCTGGAAGTTCCTTCCAGTGCCAGTGCTGAGGGTTCTACTGCCACAGACAGAGCCCCCTCCCCCGTCCCAACTTCCAGTAAGGGGGGAGGCGCAGGAACGGGCTGCCTGGAGCTTGGCTCCAAGTGTGCTTGCTGCCACTGCTGCTCCCCCGACCTCGCTAAACCTTCATGGGTCCCAGGAAGGTTGCACACGGCCATGGCTGCAGTGGGTGTGCTTGGAGCCTTGCTCTGAGCATGCCCAATGCCACACTGCCCCTGACCCTGTCCAACTTCTCGAGACCTGAGAAGCCTGGACAGGGTCAAGGCAGCTGTGAAACATTAGGACCCAGGCTTCGAGCACACTTGCTGCCACCCTGATCCTGCTCAGCCTTCTCATGTCTCGGGAAAGCTTCACCGGGTCAGAGCAAAAGTGAGCATGCTGGGAGCCAAGCTCCAAGCATGCTCACTCCTGAGGCTTCCCACCAACCCTGCTCAGCCTTCCCAGGGCCAAGGAAGACTGGGTGAAGGGTGGCCTTTGCATTCTCTAAGACCCTTTCCATCGGGGAAGGCAGGTTCCAAGGAGCACACACACCACGTGTGGGGAGAGAGGGTGCCTGGCAGTGCCCCTTAGACCAGGTGGCACCTAAGGCAGCTGCCTCTTTGGCCTACTCCCGCGTGCTGGCCATAGTTCTTCTTAATGTTTAGGAAGCAAGGAGATTTAAGCTTGTCATATTAGCCTGTGGGTCTGGTGGAATTTTCTGGTTTTATGTTGGTTTTGTTGGACTTCTTAGTTCTGTTTGCATTTGGAGGTCTTTAAGACCAACAAAGCATAATTCTGGGTATAAGCAAAAACCGAGTGATTTAGCATGTGTAGATGCACACTTTGATATAATAAAATAGACTTCCTCAAGCATTACATATAGGTAGGGGGTTAGTTGCCAGGAAGGGCTCCTTAGAGGTAAGATGCATAAATAACTGAGCAATAGAAGAAGAAGATGAAGAAGAAGATATTGGATTTATATCCCGCCCTCCACTCCAAAGAGTCTCAGAGCGGCTCACAATCTCCTTTACCTTCCTCCCCCACAACAGACACCCTGTGAGGTGGGTGGGGCTGGAGAGGGCTCTCACAGCAGCTGCCCTTTCAAGGACAACCTCTGCCAGAGCTATGGCTGACCCAAGGCCATGCTAGCAGGTGCAAGTGGAGGAGTGGGGAATCAAACCTGGTTCTCCCAGATAAGAGTCCGCACACTTAACCACTACACCAAGCACACTTAACCACTACACCAAACACACTTAACCACTACACCAAACTAGCTAAGATTGGATTAATGCAGTTGGTCAGATTGTGGAGAGCAGCAAATTAGCATACAGGTGCCACTGAAACTTAGACTGATTTCACACTAGGGCTTGTTCTGCATGGAGAGCCCTTTTGCCCCCAGCGCTTCTCTCTGTTTTCGCTCAAGCTGCCCCAGAGCTGTGAGCTGACATGCCGTTTTTCCGCAGCAATCAGAAACCGCTTGTAAGAGGATCTCACTTGCTGCGCCAGGAAAAAAAGGGCTCTCCATCCAGAACAAGCCTAGTGCAAAACCGGTCTTAGTTTCACATCTGTCTTATAACTCTTTAGTTGTATGCTGATTTGCTGCTATTCACAATTTGACCAATTGCTTTAATCCAGTTTTAGCTTTACTTATCATTACTTGAACAACTAGCTCTTCCTGGCAACTACCCCTCTTCTACCTATATGTAAGACATGAGGAATCTTTGTTGGCCTTAAAGGTGGCACTGGAATCAAACTTTGTTCCATTGCTTCAGACCAACATGGCTACCCACCTGATTTCCATCAACCTTACAAAGAAATCTGCATAGATACAAACTGGTATTTCTTTTCTTACAAAATGCAAACACCTGGACATTTTACCTAAGGGACTGAAAATTAAGAATCCTCTATAAGAATCAGCTTATCATCTCTGCAGAAAAAAATAAAACTATGCTTCACACTTTCCAAGAAGCTGCTCAAACATCTTATCAGTATCCTGTACTACAAAGAGAAGCTGATCAAAGGGAAACTCTCTGAATTGGACATTTTTACAAGGAATCAACCTATCTAGCAAAATTTCCACAAGAAAAGGCAAGCCATTTACCACTCTTAATTGGAGTTGCTGAAGCAACAAAAAATAAGCAAGCAAGCAAGCAAAATGTTTTCTAACCTGCAGGCTGCTAATCTTAACAACGAGAACTCCTCCAACAATATAGCCAGCCTTTCAAAGCACAGACTCAGCCCTGCACAGGAATCAGTTCTTTCACATGGACTTTCATTCCGCCCCACCAAATCCACACAGATGATTCTGCAGGACCTGGAAGTCTTTTTCCACCATCTATTCCTGAAAGGAGTACTTTCAACACACACAAGAATAGAACAAGAAAGAACAACCCCTTCTTGAAGCTGTCTATGCTTGTAGCTGCCACCACCTCCTGTGGCAGTGAATTCCATGTGTTAATCGCCTTTTGGGTAAAGAAGTCCTTCTATCCATTCTAACCTGACTGCTCAGCAATTCCATTGAGTGTGCATGAGTTCTCATATTGTGAGAAAGGGAGAAAAGTCCTTTTTTCTCTACATTCTCTATCCCATGCATAATCCTGTAAACCTCTATCATGTCACCCCTTAGTTGGCATTTCTCCAAGCTAAAGAGCCCCAGGTGTTTTAACCTTTCTTCATAGGGAAAGTGTTCCAACCCTTTAATCATTCTGGTTGTCCTTTCTGGATTTTTCCCAATGCTATAATATCTTTTTTGAGGTGTGGTGATCAGAATTGTACACAGTTCTCCAAATGAGGCTGCACCATTGATTTATTCAGGGGCATTATGATACTGGCTGATTTGTTTTCAATTCCCTTCCTAATAATTCCCAGCAATATATTTACCACCATATACCATCAAAACAATGCTACAAAAAAGAGACTCCACATGGACTCCTCCTGATGGTTAGAATCATAGAATCAAAGAGTTGGAAGGGACCTCCAGAATAATCTAGTCCAACCCCCTGCACAATGCAGGAAATTCACAAATACCTTCCCCCAACTGCAATGCCACAGTGGACCTCCATACTGAATGCTTTCACTGTAGAGTCCAAACCAACGTGATCAACAAACACCACCATGTACAACAGAATCTCACCCTGGATTGTTCAGGAACAATCCAGATTGTTCAGGAACAATCTCACCCTGGATTGTTCAGGAACAATCCACATGGTAAACAGAGGTAAACAAAGGTGGAGCTGTTATCAAGAATAGATCAGACTATATCCAAGAGACTTAAAGAAAACTCTCAGATAATGCTTTTTACAAACAACTGGACTCAGATCTCACACACAAATAATAATAAAAAGAAGAACTAAATAAAATTATAAAGAAATTACCCCTGAACATTCAGGATCAAATCCTTTCAGACACACCACAGGAACCTTGACCAGATACCTTTAATATTTTACCCAAAATACACAAACCCACAACTCAGAATGTCCCATTGTCTCAGGCATGGGCACTACACTGGGTGGCTATCTAGATAGAGAGTAAGTAAGTAAGTAAGTAAAATTTTATTTGTATCCCGCCCTCCCCGCCTAGGCAGGCTCAGGGCGGCTAACAGCATTTCATACATACAATAATAAATATAAAATTTTAAAATTTAACCATAAACTTTAAATTTAACATCATTTAAAAACCAGTTACTGTACTTAAATTCATATAATTTGATTTGATCTGGCAGCAATGGTGGCGTTCTGAAGCTAATTTCTGCCAGTTTGAATAGTTCCATTGTTGATTAACAACAATTCAGCAGTCGATATATGCTCGTTTAAAGAGGGTAGCCTTGCAGGCCCTGCGGAACTGATCAAGATCCCGCAGGGCCCGCACCTCCTCAGGAAGCTGATTCCATAGGGCAGGGGCCGCGCTTGAAAAGGCCTGTGCTCGGGTATTCTGAAGCTTGATCTCTTTTGGCCCAGGGATAGTCATTTTATTTTTCCCGGCTGACCTCAGTGCCCTCTGGGGTTCATATGGGGAGAGACAGTCCCTCAGGTAGGCCGGTCCTCGGCCATACAAGGCTTTAAAGGTAATGACTTGGCAGTGGCTGCTATCTGGGCCTCCATTGATAATGAAGGCTCCAGTAAAACACCAGGCTCTTTACCTGGCACGCTGCTTTCAATGGCGCGCCGTCGAAGGCTGGGAGAGCTATTTCCCCTCCCAGAGCGCCGCGACCCACACAAAGGACCTCTGTCTTCGCTGGGTTCAGCTTCAGCCCACTCAGTCTGAGCCACGTCGCAACAGCCTGTAAGGCCTGGTCCAGATTCCCTGGGGTGGAGTCAGGATGGCCGTCCATTAGTAGATAGAGCTGGGAGTCATCTGCATATTGATGGCAACACAGCCCAAACCTCTGGGCAATCTGGGCAAGGAGGCGCATATAGATGTTGAACAACATCGGGGAAAGAACTGCTCCCTGAGGCAGTCCACAATCTAGTGTGTGTCTCTGGGACCGCTCATCCCCAATAGCCACCCTTTGTCCCCGGCCTGAGAGGAAGGAGGAAAGCGATTGCAAGGCCAACTTCCCAACCCCAATGTCGGCGAGGCGGCGCATCAGCAGCTGGTGGTCGACTGTATCAAATGCCGCCAACAGGTCTAGTAGCATCATTACCGCAACGCCGCCTCAATCCAGTTGCCGCTGGAGGTCATCCACCAAGGCGACCAGCACCGTCTCCGTCCCATGGCCCGGTCGGAAACCAGACTGGCACGGGTTGAGAACGGAAGCGTCATCCAGAAACCTCTGTAGCTGCAACGCCACTGCCCTCTCAATAATTTTACCTAAAAATGGTAAATTAGACACCGGACGGTAATTCGCCAATTTGGCCGGGTCTGCTGTACATTTTTTTAAGAGAGGGCGGACCAATGCCTCTTTCAGAGGCATTGGAAAGTGCCCCTCTGTGAGGGATCTATTTATGATGTCCCGTAGAGGACATCTAAGCTCCCTCTGGCAAGATTTAATCAGCCAAGAGGGGCAGGGGTCCAGATCGCATGTTGTTGGGCGAGCAGCAGAGAGGATTCTATCGACTTCCTCCAGGCTGAGTGGGTCGAAGTGATCCAGCACTAAACCCCCGAAGACAGGCACGGAGCCTCAATTTCACTCACTGTTTCCAAAGTGGTAGGCAGGTCTTGGCAGAGCAATGAGATTTTATCTGCAAAGTATTTCGCAAATGCCTCACAGCCGATCTCTAATTCTCTAACATTTGGTTTGCCTTGTGGCAGTGTTATAAGGTCTCCAATTATTCTAAACAATTGTGCTGGGCGCGAGTTTGCAGATGCAATCTTGGTTGCAAAGTAATTCTTCTTTGCAGCCTTGACTGCCATCTCATAAGACTTCATAAACGTTCTGTAGGATGTTCTCGTTGCTTCGTCCCGAGTATGCCTCCACTGCCTCTCTAGTCAACTGAGCCCTTGTTTCAGCTGGCACAGCTCCAAGATGTACCATGGAGCCAGCCTCACACGAGGGTGCAGAAGGCGCCAAGGTACAATTTTGTCAATGGCCCTGGATAGCTGGCCTTGCCAGGTTTCCACCAGGTCATCGAGGGAATTGCTAGTGGGCCAGGGATCCCTCAGGGCCATTTGGAACCGTTCCGAGTCCATCAGGCCCCAAGGGCGAGCCAAAATAGGCTCTCCGCCCATACAGGGTTGGGGCAGCGTCCCCACACGGGCCTTAAGGGCTAGGTGATCCGACCATGGAACCGCTTCTACAGCTATATCGATCACCAAAATCCCGGACGCAAAGATCAGGTCTAATGTGTGCCCAGCCTGGTGCGTGGGAGTCGTGACAAAATGAGAGAGCCCCAGTGTTACAATGGAAGACACTAGGTCCATCGCCTGAGTGGAGGCCGTGTCGTCAGCATGGACGTTGAAGTCACCCAGGACCATAAGCCTCGGAAACTCCCAACGCCCAGCCCGCCACTGCCTCCAATAGTGATGGTAAGGCGTTAGCTGGTGCGTTAGATGGACGGTACATCAGCCAAACTGCCAACCCCTCTCCAACATCCCACGCCAGACTGGTGCATTCGATACCATCAATCTTTGGGTCCGGGAGAGCCCAAAAGGAGTAACCCTCCCATATGAGTAGCGCTACCCCTCCCCCCACCCGCTGGTTCATGATTGGTGGAAGACCGAGTATCCCGGGGGGGGGGGGACATCTGGGAGAGAGCTACTGTCTCCCCGTCCCTCACCCTGGTCTCGGTCATGCAAGCCAGGTCCACGTCCTGCCGAAGCAGAAACTCCCTAAGGGTCGCGGTCTTATTATTTATGGACCTGGCGTTGCATAACACCAATGACAGAGGCGAGCAATTCCTCTTGGTCCCACTACCTGCCACCGTTGGGATGGGAAGTAGACTGGAAGGTGGCCGAGCCCCATTTTATCTCTGTCTCCTTCCTTTATATTTCTGTCTATTCCCACTGTCGTATCTTCCCCTCCCCAGGAGCACTGGAATCCCTTGGCCGAACATTTGCACCAGCCCAAGATAAAAAATTCACTGGTATCATTCCCCGATTTGTCTCCACCTGCCGTTCCAACTTCCCCCCCTTCACTAACCCCTCTGATTCCCAACCTCCAGACCCACTACTTATATCTTAAATTAATTAATTTAGTTACCCTTCCCTATCCACTTTCCAATCAATTAGTTAAAAAAAATTTCTATCTTCGTTCATTCCTAGCATTATTAAAAAATATAATCCCTCCTGCCCCATCCTTATTAATAAGCTAAAAAGATTATATATATATATATATATATATATATATATATATATATATATATTCTAATATATAAATATATTATAATAATTCAATTACCAATTGATTGATTAAAATTATCCAATAAATTAATTAACAGTAATTATAACAAATTCTATTAGTGGTCAAGCCGTTGATCAATCGGTGGAGTGTGAGTCCAGATATTCTGTCGGGCAAGTATTGCACATTGTCCATAAGGTGTTATTCAGAGCTGTAATATTTGTAAGTTAGTTCCCGTTGTTCTCTCTCGGCTTGGCTTTGCGAACGAAGATTTAAGAAGGGTGCAATAGTCCACGTCTGCTGCAGGCTCGCTGGTGGCTGACAAGACCAATGCGGGACAGGCAGGTCCGGCCACAGTGGCTGCAGGGAAGAGTCTGATTTAGGGTTGGTGCTGTAGCAGTGCGATTCTTCCTCAATCTCCTTTTGTCCTCAAGACCAGCTATGCGTGCGTTCTCAAAAGAAGAGACAGCCTGGTGGATGGTGTGCCTCCATGCTTTGCGATCTGAGGCTAGGTCAGACCACTGGTGATGGTTGATGCGACAGGTGCCAAGGGATTTCTTCAAGGAGTCCTTGTACCTCTTCTTTAGTGCCCCTCTATTTCGATGGCCGGTGGAGAGTTCGCCATACAGGGCAATCTTGGGAAGGCGGTGGTTTTCCATCCTAGAAATATGCCCTGCCCAGCGCAGCTGCGTCTTCAACAGCAGTGCCTCGATGCTGGTAACCTCCGCCCGCTTGAGAACTTCAGTGTTGGTCACAAAGTCACTCCAGTGGATGTTGAGGATGGTGCGAAGGCAGCGCTGATGAAAGCGCTCAAGGAGTCGCAGGTGATGACGGTATAAAACCCACGATTCGGAGCCATAGATGAGGGTTGTCATCACAACCGCTTTGTAAACATTGATCTTTGTGCCTTTTTTCAGATGCTTGTTGCTCCACACTCTTTTGTGCAGTCGGCCAAATGCACGGTTTGCCTTTGCCAGCCTGTTGTCAATCTCCTTGTCGATCTTAGCATCTGAGGAGATGATGCACCCCAGGTAGCTGAACTGCTGGACTGTCTTCAGAACTGATTCACCCACAGTGATGCAGGGAGGGTGATAATCTTCCTGGGGTGCAGGCTGGTGGAGAACTTCTGTCTTCTTCAGACTAACTTCTAGGCCGAATAGCTTGGCAGCCTCTGCAAAGCAGGACGTCATATGCTGCAGAGCTGATACCGAGTGGGAGACGAGTGCAGCATCATCAGCAAACAGTAGCTCTCGGATGAGTTTTTCCATTGTCTTGGAGTGGGCCTTTAGTCGCCTCAGGTTGAACAGGCTGCCATCGGTGCGATAGCGGATGTAGACACCATCGTCATCATCTAGATCTACTGCGGCTCTTTGAAGCATCATGCTAAAGAAGATCGTAAAGAGAGTTGGCGCGAGAACGCAGCCTTGCTTTACACCTGTGCCTATTGGGAAGGGCTCCGAGAGGTCGTTGCAGTGTCTGACTTGGCCTCGCTGGTCTTCGTGTAGGTGGATGATCATGCTGAGGAACCTTGGGGGACATCCTAAACGTTCCAAGATTTGCCACAGGCCTTTCCTGCTAACGGTATCGAAAGCTTTGGTAAGGTCGACAAAAGTCACATACAGAGCCTTGTTCTGTTCCCTGCATTTCTCTTGGAGCTGCCTGAGAACAAATACCATGTCGGTGGTGCTCCTGTTAGCTCTGAAGCCGCACTGGCTCTCTGGGAGGAGTTCTTCTGCAATGGTGGGCACCAGTCTGTTCAAGAGTATTCTGGCAAGGATTTTGCCTGCAATGGAGAGCAGGGTTATCCCCCGGTAGTTGGAGCAGTCTGATTTTTCACCTTTGTTCTTGTATAGGGTGATGATGATTACATCGCGAAAGTCCTGTGGTAATTTGCCTTGTTCCCAGCAGGTGACAAGTACTTTGTGAAGTGAGCTATGTAGTACTGTGCCCCATGCTTCCAGATCTCTGGTGGGATTCCATCAACTCCCGCTGCCTTGCCACTTTTCAGTTGCTTGATGGCTTTAACAGTCTCTTCTAGGGTGGGGATCTCATCCAACTCTGTTTTCACTGGTTGAAGTGGGGTGAGGTGGATTGCTGAATCTTGAACTACGCGGTTGGCACTGAAGAGAACCTGAAAATACTCCGACCACCGGTTCAGTATGGATGCCTTGTCTGTGAGGAGCACTTGGCCGTCTGCACTACACAAGGGACTCTGAGCCTGATATGATGGACCATATACTGCCTTCAGGGCTTCGTAGAACCCTCTTAAATCATCAGTGTCTGCACACAGCTGGGTTCTCTCAGCAAGTTTGGTCCACCACTCATTCTGAATGTCTCGAAGCTTGCACTGGAGGTTGCTACATACAGCGCGAAAGGTTGCTTTTTTCCCAGGACAGGAAGGCTGAGCAAGATGTGCTTGGTAGGCAGATCTCTTTTTCGCCAGTAAATCTTGGATCTCTTGATTGTTCTCATCAAATCAGTCCTTGTTCTTCCTTGTGGAGAACCCGAGGACTTCTTCAGAGATCTGCAGGACGGTAGTTTTTAGGTGTTCCCAGAGTGCTTCTGGAGAAGGGTCTGTGGGGCAACTGGGGTCCTCAATTCTTGACTGGAGTTTTGCCTGGAAGGCAGCTTTAACTTCGGCTGACTGGAGACTGCCAACCTGAAACTTCCTCCGAGGGATACCTCCTCTCCTGGGTGTGGGTTTAAAGTGAAGACGGAGATTGCAGCGTACTAGACGATGATCCGTATGACATTCTGCACTGGGCATTACTCGGGTGTGTAAGACATCTCGAAGGTCTCTCTGGCACACCAGAATGTAGTCGATAAGGTGCCAGTGCTTTGACCATGGGTGCATCCAGGTTGTCTTCAGACTGTTCTTCTGCTGGAAGATAGTGTTGGTGATGGTGAGCTGGTGCTCCATGCAGAATTCTAGCAGGAGGCGACCGTTGTCATTGCAGTTGCCAATGCCGTGTTTGCCAAGTACTCCTTTCCAGGCTTCCTTCCGAGTCTTTACCTACTCTGGCATTGAAGTCGCCAAGGATGATCACCTTGTCCTCTGTAGGGGTCTTCCGTACGAGGTTGTGTAGATCAGCATAGAACTTGTTCTTTTCTGCAGGATCTGCTTGAAGGGTTGGGGCATACACACTGAAGAGTGTTGCATGCTGCTTGTTTTGAAGTGGGAGGCGCATGGACATGATGCGATCTGAGTGACCTGTTGGCAGGTTTTCGAGTTTGGAGGCAATGGAGTTCCTGACCATGAAGCCAACGCCAGAAAGGTGGCTCTCAGCCTTTGACTTACCTGACCAGTAGAGGGTATAGCCAGCACTGTGTTCTTGAAGACTACCTTCCTCAGGGAAACGGACCTCACTGAGAGCTGCTATGTCGATATTCAACCTGAGAAGTTCGTGGGCAACTAGAGCAGAGCGTCGTTCAGCGCCAGGCCCGTTGTTACTAAAGTGCAAATGCAGGTGATGACAGCTTCGGGTGCAATTCAATGACTTGATGTGTCTATGGCTTGGCAATCTGGGGGGGGGGAGGGGAAGGCAAAGTCCCTCCTATGATCTCTCAGTTAGTCAGCTGTTCACTCCTCTTGACTCTGGCCAAGAAGCTCAGCCTCCATCCACGTCGCTTCTGATCTTTTCGGTTCGGCGCGCGACCTGAGCTCCCCTGAGCCCCATAGAGGGCTTCTCTGTTGGGGGGTACCCAGGCTGCTAACCGGCCGTGTTGTGCGGCATTTGTAAGTGGGGGAGGGGAGGGGGGGTGGGCGGGAGCGGATTGATGAAGGGGGGCAGGAGGCGGGGGCTGAGGGACGCCCACCAAGCCTCCGTCTTGGGGGTGGCTCGCTGCTCGCTTGTTGTTCAATTCCTCCTCAGTTCCTCTACTCCGCGCAGCTCAGCCACCACTCCCCGGCCCCAGCTGACGCTCGCAACTCATTTGCGGCGTTCTCGGCTGGTTCTCGCTCCGCGCCCGCGCCCCTGCTGTCTCGCTCGGATAGCCTCTCCACGATAACCCGTGGCCGTACCTCACGTCCACCACAGCACCAGGCCCGTCGTTTGCCGGTGAGATTTATCCTTTGTTCTTTGTTTGTCGCTCCGTCGTATCGTTGTTATTTCAATGTAGTTATTATTATTATTTCAGTTATTGTTGTTTATTAGCTATTTTAGCTGTTAATAGCTGTTAAACGGCGGGAGCCCTAGCATCTAGGCTTCCACCGCCGCCGCCATCTTGCAGTTGACATTGCTGTCAGGATTTTTGCAATTTATAGTCCCCCCAGAGCAGCATCCATCAAATGTCCAACTGCCCAGGCTGGAGACAAGTCCCAGGCCACAACAAGCAAGGGTTTTAGGGTTTCTATCCAAAGTCAAAGTTCTGTAGTATAGTCCAAAAGTAGCCTAAGATCAGATAGCAAGGTTCTAGCAGTTTATGGCAGGTAATCTGTAAGGCTGTCAACAGGGTTACAAAAAAAAAAAAAAGGGTCTAAGACCCTATGCCATCAATGCTCCTAGTTTTGTGCTTAACACCACAGACTTCTGAAGAAAATACAATCTTTGAACAGCCTTCCAGCTAATACTATTTTAGCCGCCATGGATGTGGAATCTCTGTATACCAACAACCCACACAAAGATGGAACATAAGCCATAAAGAACATGATTTCTGACAACACCACAGCTGATTTTACTACCAAACTGCCATTTTATTTTCACCCATAAACACTTCAAATTTGTTGACAACTTGTTCTTTCAGATCAATGGTACAGCCATGGGTACTTGCACGGCCCCACAGTATGCTAACATCTTTATGGCCAAATTGGAGCAATGCTTCCTCAACTCCTACCCACTCACACCTCTCTTATAACTGCAATACACTGGTGACATTTTGATTCCTGGACACATAGTAAATAAGCTCTGGACATATTCTACCAGGCATTCAATGACTTTCACCGCATCACCAACTGAAAATGAACCAAACTATGCACAAAATACATTTTCTGAATACTACTGTAAAAATACAAAATGGATGCATAAACGCCACCATATACTGGAAGTCTACAAACACATCTACTTGCTTCCAGCTATCATCCTAAAAATACCATACAATTCAACATATACAACCAGGCTCTACACTACAGCTGCATCTGCTCCAATCCTACGGACAGAGATTTACACCTAAGAGATCTACAACAAACTTTTTTGGAACTAAAGTATCCCCCTGATGAAGTCAAGTAACAGATTAACAAAGCCAGAATTGTACTCAGAGAAAACCTGTTGCAAAGCAGGCCCAAAAGAGATAATAACAGTATACTATGAGTGGTTACAAATAATTTTCAACTCAAAACAGTTCAACACATGATCAGCGACTTAGAACCTCTACTAGATAAAGACAGATCTCTTTCACAAGTACTGGGGGGGGGGGACCTTTTCTTGTACACAGACAGCCCCAAAATCTTAAACAACTTCTCACCTACAATAATACAACATCTAATTTGAACATAGAACAGAGCGTGCAATAAACCCAGATGCCAACTTTGCTGCTACATACACCCAGACAATACAACCACTGGTCTCAGGCCTGGCCCTAGGGTGTATGTGCTTTGCCACCGGTTCCCTGGGCATTAAAAATTGGGGGGGGGGGAGGGGGAAGCAGGCAGGCAACTAGGAATTTGCCTAGGGGGTGGGGGCCAATTTTGATGCCCCTGCCCTGCCAGCACCCTAGGCAAATGCCTAGTTTGCCTAGTGGGTGAGCTGGCTGTGACTGGTCCTAATATCAACTACACCATCTCAGTCTCATTCACTTGCTCATCTTCTAACATTGTGCATACCATTAAATGCCAACAATGCCCCCCAGTTCTCTACATAGGACAAACAAGTCAAACTCTATGCCAAAGGATAAATGGACCAAATCTGACATCAAGAATCACAAAATTGTGAAACTTGTGGAAGAACATTTCAGCTTCCCAGGAAACTCAACGGGGAACTTCAGAGTAGCTGTTTTATTGCAAAGGACTTTCAGAAACAGACCAGAATGGGAGACTGCTGATTTACAAGTTATTATAACGCTCAGAGCAATGGAACCCGCAGGGGTTAATAGAGAACATAAAAAAGCCATGTTGGATCAGGCCAATGGCCCATCCAGTCCAACACTCTGTGTCACATAGTGACCAAAAAACCCAGGTGCTATCAGGAGGTCCACCAATGGGGCCAGGACACTAGAAGCCCTCCCACTGTTGCCCCCTCCCCCAAGCACCAAGAATAAAGAGCATCACTGCCCCAGACAGAGAGTTCCAATGATAAGCTATGGCTAATAGCCACTGATGGACCCCTGCTCCATATGTTTATCCAATCCCCTCTTGAAGCTCTCTATGCTTACAGCTGCCACCACCTCTCGTGGCAGTGAATTCCATGAGTTAATCACCCTTTGGATGAAGAAGTACTTCCTTTTATCAGTTCTAACCCGACTGCTCAACAATTTCATTGAATGTCCATGAGTTCTCATATTGTGAGAAAGGGAGAAAAGTACATCTTTCTCTACCTTCTCTATCCCATGCATAATCTTGTAAACCTCAATCATGTCACTCCTCAGTTGACGTTTCTCCAAGCTAAAGAGCCCCAAGCATTTTAACCTTTCTTCATAGGGAAAGTGTTCCAATCCTTTAATCATTCTAGTTGCCCTTTTTTGCACTTTTCCCAATGATATAACATCTTTTTTGCAGGGCTTTTTTTGAGCAAGAATGCACAGGAATGCAGTTCCGGCTGGCTTGGTGTTAGGGTGTGTGGCCTAATATATAAATGAATACATGCTGGGCTTTTTTTACAAAACAATGATGACATCAGGGGGTGTGGCCTAATATGCAGAGGAGTTCACTTTTTTGAGGTGCGGTGACCAGAATTCTACACAGTATTCCAAATGAAGCTGCACCATCGATATATACAGGGGCATTATGACACTGGCTGATTTGAGATATCTGTTTGTTATCTCACTACAAATATTAAGTCATTCAGTTCTTGCTTAATTGGAATGTATTATTATCAATAGCACCAAACTGTTTTTTAAAATGTTTTAATTGTTTTATTGTAAGATTTTAATTAGTTAATGTTTAACCTATAAATGTTTTTATTGTTGTGAGCCACTTGAGCCTGCTTCGGCAGGGAGGGCGGGATATAAATCCAATAAAATAAATAGATAAATAAATAAAATAAATTATACCCAGAATTAAACTTCATTTGTCTGAAATGTGCCACTTGGCTCAAACTTGGTCCTCGCATCTGTTTGTTGATTCTTTCCTTTGTATGCTAATTTGCTGCTATTCACAGGTTTTGCGGACTTCTTTAATCCAATTTTAACTATACTTATTGCTCAGTGACTTATACATCTTGACTCTAACTAGCCCTTCCTGGCAACTACCCTCTCCCACCAAAATGTAAGGCTTGAGGAAGTTTGTTTCAATGTATCTGAAAAAGTGTGCATGCACACAAAAGCTTAAACCCAAAATTAAACTCTGTTGGTCTTAAGGGTGCCACTGGATTCAGATTTTGTTCTTCTGATATTTAGTTGGTGTGTTAATGATCTAATGAAATGCTTTCTTTCAGAATTGCCTTTTATCAACATGTATAGGTAAGGATTGATGAAGGATTCGATCCTATCAAATCAGTAGCACTAGCCTGCTAAATAGATGCACCTGGATGATCAACTTTGTGGAACAGTAATTAAATTTCATAACTATTTTGCACAAGTAAATCAACTCCATATTAAACCTGCAATAAAGTTTTCACATTCATGACCCGCAGTTCTAGGAGATCTTGAGTTGTTTCGTTCAAACCAATACAATATAAATCTCCTAAGTGGTCAAAGTACATATTATGTACTTTCTGTTTTATAGTTGCAAGCTTGGCATACCGGTGCAAACCTACAGTGAAAGAACAAAAGAAAATAGAAATAATGCACATGTATAAAATTGTGAGCAACCATATGGATTATGTTGCATGAGGGTTGTTTTCATCAGATTTTCACAGAGATTAATATCTATTGTGATCATGCTTTGATTGATCAATGTAACAAGAGAACCACGTGTTGTGATTAGGAGAAATTGTAATTGTAATGTATACATAGAGAAGGCAGTCGTGCCCATTTCCCTTTCCCCTTCTGGTGGCAACTGTTTGAACTTGATGGAAGGGAGCTGGGGGGTGCCTTTTGATTTTGGTGGCAGCTTTTCAGTAGGCACAAGGGGGCTGCAGTAGGAAGGCATTCACAGAAGAGCTACCATGTTTGCATGAAAGGCTGCATACAGGCTCTTTGTATCCTTAACAATCCTGAACTATTAGAAATACACAAGCAACCAAAGATCAAGTTACCCACTAGTGCCCAGCTACCTCTTCAAAAAATCTTCAGCAGAAAACTAGCAAGTATCCAAACAACAGTGTCTAACAAAGGAAGAAACTGAGGTCCCAATAGTTGCCTTACAGGAATGCACTAATGGAGTGTTAATGCTAAAAGCAACAGATGCAACTGCTTCCCTGCTATGTTAGCAATCAGACTCCTCCTTTCGCTGAGGGGTATTTTATAGCTAGACACCTTTCCTGCAATTTCATAAATGCAATATACTGCCTGGCCCAAAATGACACAAAATGGATGCCAGCCAGGGACAAGCCTGGACATATAGGTCAGAAGTGTGAGTAAGAGCGGCTAGCTAGCTAATGACCTCCACCCCATCCTAGGGAGATGCATACTTTAGGACAAAGGGTCTCCCAAGAACCCATCACCTCACCTTGGATTAATCTCATCAATACCATGCCTCACTTCCCCTCATTCATTTACCCTAATTAAGCAACACTTAACACTATTCACCAAACCTGGTAGTTTTTCACAGTAAAACCTGGTAGTTTTTCACAGTACCTGTGGGGTCATCAAGCACCATTTAGGTAATCCCATCAAACATCTCCCAAATCATGGTTCACCTCTGAAAAACCTATCAAGTAATTGTTTTTGGTCAAGCACATCAACATTACCTCAAGGAGCATTTTGGCCTATATTTGAAGTCTCTAGCCATCAGTGTGTGTGTGTGTTCTTGGACCTGTACATACATCCCCAAATCTGTTTGGGCCCTCTTTACTTCCATCTGTGAAACAGAGTTGTTTTGATGCTGGTTCCTTGGACCTCTTTCTTTGACTCTGGTAACTACAGCCTTCTCTGAAATTACTTTCTCCCCTCTCCTCCCTGATTTCCTCTTAGCTAGCCTTGTATGTGTCTTCAGTGTGGTTGTATGTGGTTGTATCCTATTATTCTCTTTTAATGAAAACCTTTCCTACTGAACATCAGCCAAATTTATTTCAAGAGTTCTCTTAAGGGAAAAATCCTCATAAACATTAGCAGAGAATCCCGGTTGTCCCATTTCACTTTGTCTCCTTTAAAGCTAATTTCCGCCAATTAAATAGGAGACTGTCTATTTGGGTAACAGCTAAAACATGAATATCTGTAGGAGTCACGGAATGTATTGAATTTTATAGGGACAGAACAAGGTAAATCCTAATCTACCATTTTATAGTGGCTTTCCCTTCACATCAGAATAGTTATGTAACACCAACAAACTATCAGACCTGGAAAACTATTATTTACTTTTAAGAAGAAGAAAAAAATTGGTGTTTATACCCAACTTTTGTCCACCTTTAGGAGTCTCAAAGTGGCTTATAAATCACCTTTCCCATCCTCTCCTCACAACAGGCACCTTGCGAGGTAGATGGGGCTGAGAGAGTTCTGAGAGAACTGTGACTGCCCCAGGGTCACCCAACAGGCTTCCTGTGGAGCAGTGAGGAATCAAACCCAGTTTTCCAGACTAGAGTCTGCCGCTCTGGATCTCACTAAGAGTTATTCATCATTCATATATCAACTATTCTTCTGTGGACATTTGGCAACTGGGTAGAATTATGGTAATGCTAATTTGTATGCTTTGTGATATATACTGAATTGGGGGTTGAGGGAAGGGGTAAGAAAATCAGTTCCCAAAGCAAGTTTATAATTGAAAGAAAACACATAGCTCTCTTCATGCCAATAAAGATACTTAACACAAATTTTTCTAGCTAAGACCTTTGCAGATAACTGTATGAACGTCTGCAATAATAATGATAAAAATATCAGTTTCACAGGTTCAAAAGCTCATCAGTCAGCATTTTAAGTCTTTGTGAAGTTTGCAGGATGGTTGACTGTATGTCATTGTAGGTTCAGCAGTGAGATCCCATTGAGAAACCTTGTTAGAACTGGATTTGGAAATGGTGCAACAGCATCAGTCAGTAATTCATGGGACTTACAGATGTGCAAGTAGGAGGGAAAAGGTGTACAAGTTGAATGAAAGCAGAAGAGAAACAGAGTGTGTGCAGCTGACTGAATGTGCCTGAACTTGTCAGAGTAGAAAATAACAGAAAAATGTAGAAGTCTCTGTTTGATGCTGGGCCCTCTATTGCCACATGTTTGTGACTTATAAAGATAAGATGCCAACTGTGAGAAAGCACAGAGCCACAGTGAAGACATTTTTTGTTCCTCACAGCATTTCAGTGTTTAATATTTCCCCATTATCCTCTATATTTCTTATGATTGTGTGCCTTACTTCATATTCCAGGAGCTCTGAATTCTTTTGAAGTTCTTACCTGCCTTGGTATAGAAAACGTTCCCATTCTCAGTCACAAATATAATAGCTTGGGTATAAATACATGTATCTGTTTTTAAAATAATATCATCCTTTAATTTAATTAAAAGCTGGAATTCGTTACCTCCATCTTCAGAAAACCACACCTAAACGAAGGAAAATTGAACATAAAAGATATGATTTTGACATTTAGTATCAAGAGGACTAAAAAAGTGTAAATATTCTTTTAAAGGTAAAGTTAGTCCCCTTGCAAGCACCAGCCATTTTCTGACTCTGGGGTGACATTGCATCACAATGTTTTCACAGCAGACTTTTTTATGGGGTGGTTTGCCATTGCCTTCCCCAATCATCTACACTTCACCCCCAGCAAGCTGGGTACTCATTTTACTTGGAAGGATGGAAGGTTAAGTCAACCTTGAGTTGGCAACCTGAACCCAGCTTCCGCTGGGATTGAACTCAGGTCGTGAGCAGAGCTTGGACTGCAATACTGCACCTTACCACTCTACACTATGGGGCTCTTCAAGTATTGTTTTTGATGATAATTATTTGTTGAGAAGAATCCAAATATAGCAATTACCTCAAAATAATGACAGTAACAAATAACATAGTCATGGATGGGTTTCTTTCTTGTCATCATCTATTTTCTCAGCAGGAAATATCCCTCCCCTGTATTAGCCACAATTCAGCATGATGTCAAAGACAATAAAAATGCTAAGGCTAACCAGGATTCCCATATGAACCATCTTTAAACTAGGATTAAAGTGCTGGTTAAATGGGGATCTCAGTTAAAGATGCTGTTCATTGCTGCCACTCCTCCATACAGGTGAGAATCCTGAAGCAGTCAAGGAGGAGGAACTGAGACATTCATTGGTGAGCTTGTATTTTGGAAAGGAAGGAAGTGCTGCTTTATTTCAGAAGCTTTGCTATTTAAGGGATGAAACAACTGGCAGCCTGGTGAGAACTTACATGTGCATTTGGCATTGGTGATATGTTGGAGGTCAGGCCATAGGCTTTCTTGACATTGTAGGGTCACAGACTATATTACAAGCTGAAAGCAAAGTGATGTGGTTGTGTCTGATGGTGACTGCATGCTCAAACAATTCGGGGCGTTTGGCATTTAACTAAAGCAGCTGAGAACAGAATGATAAGAAGTATGCTTAGAACCTATGTAAAAATATTGCACGCTGTGGGTGAGTATTTTGGCAACATGGGAAGAGGGATTTAGATAAGGATTGTTTCTTTGTGACTGCTTTTGGCTTTGTATTTATTTATATAGCTCTGTGAAAGGAACTGTGTATATGAGAGAGAGAGAGAGAGAGCAGATGAAGGTTGTGAAATAGCCACAAAGGTCTAGATTTGGCAAGTTCTCTCCTGTGATCTTTTCCTTTGGAATTACTGTCTATTTCTACTGGTTTGGAATCTTCAGTGACCACCAGCAGAACATTGGAAATTTCTTTTCCCTTATTCTGTGTATGGCATCGTCTAAAAACTTTTCAGTTTAAAGAGACAGTTTGTTTCAGTATACCACAGGACTACAGAAGCTATTTGTCATGGACTTTTTAAAAGCTGTACTTGGTGTTTTCTTATAGTGTGAGAAGGTGTTTATATAAATCAGATTAAGATAACTTGTTTATCATTTAAAGTATTGTTTATTTTGGTGATTTTTCCTCAATACTGTATTATCTATATACCAAAACTGTGGTTTTGTTACATGCTCAAACAACTCACCAGATAAGGTTTGTGCTTGCAAGACAAATGACAGAAGCAACATCCTTTTAAAAACTCACTTGTGTTCACAATAGAGTAACAACAGCCTTTGCCAACCAGCTGTCTAAAAGCAGCCAATGTCTCTTTTGCGTGTATGCACAGAAAGTGCACAAATGGCAGCATAGGAAGAAAGGATGGAGAGAAGACCAGGGATGGACATGAACCTTGCCACGAACCTAATTTTGTCACAGATTTGGCTGGTTCATGTTCCATGAGGCCTCAACTTGTGAGAATGTATCTCCCACAAACTGCCGTTTTTTAAATGGAGGTCTGTGAGGTTCATGGTGGCAGTTCATGAGTCAGACATGCTTGTGCTGATGAATTAATTCTCAAAACAACTGTGAGGTGATGGACTTCTGCAGCCCTTGAAACACCTATAGTTACCCTCCAAAACTTGACAGGGAGCTCCTATTCTGCTGTATGGGAGCAGAATGGATATATATATGCCCCCAGCTCTCACACAGCTCTTTCTAGTTATCAGCAGGCAGTTAGGCAGAGAGGGAAGGAGTAATGTGAACAGTATTGGTGCATCAAGGCTCTTTGAGTGCCTGTCCCTCTGCTACAACCAGACAGAGGGGCTCAGCTGGTGGGTTCATCAGCTGATGGCCCACACAGTCCCCCTCAGTGGGAGTTTCAATATGTGTCCCTGACTGGGGCATAGATCCACCACCTGTCCCTCTGCTACGGCCAGGCAGAGGTGCTCAGCCAGTGAGTTCCTTGGCTGAGGACCCACTCTGTCACCTAATTGTCAATGCCTCTCTGTGCCATGAGGATGAGAGTGGGGGACAGAGGTACTCATTGTAGGGGGAAGAAGTAACCCCCCATCCCACAAGCCCTCATCCCTGTGGAAGAAGCCCATTCTGCCAGCCTATCGGTGCCCAGATGTAATGGGGTGTCATCAGGTGGCTCAGAAGCAGAGCCTCTTTTGCCCAATGAGTTCTTGGGGATGGACTTGGAGGCAGAACTATTAGCACTGCCAAAACTAAGCAGTTGCTAAACTGTAGGAATCTGACAGTAGGGAATTAGGAGAAGCATCCAGCACCTCCACATTCCAACTCCTTGGGGCTACTCCCACCTCGGGTTCACCTCTCTTTTTGTCTTCCCAGCTCAGCACCACACCTCAACAGCTAAGCCTCCAGCCTGCTGTAGTTTTGGCTCCCTGTTTCCAGGCCACATTTGGGGAGCATTTCTGCACCCTCCCCAACCCCTCCCCCTGTGGCTGGTGGAGGGAGGGGAGGCCAAACACTGGCTCATACAGGACATGCCCACTCACTGGAATTTCACCTATTCAATGATTGTGCATCTGGTGGAGCAGAAGAGCACTGTGCAGGACATCAACACTCACCTCATTGATTGATATGCACCTATGCAAATCTCTGCTTTGTCAAACATTCACCCATACAAGTGAGCTTGTTTGACTGCACCTAAAGATTTCCCATCTACAACAACCAATCTCAATGGTGGTGAGGTGGGTGAGTGACCACCTCCTGGGCTTATGGGGAAGGGTTGGCCACCCCCAGACTCCATCTTCACAACTGGATGACTGCCTTCCAGGGACAAGGGTGAGTGTGGCAGGCCATCCTCAAAACCTGGTAACCAGTGGAAGGTGGGTGGGTGACTGCCTTCCCAGCCCAAAGGGAAGAGTTTGTCACTCCTAGAATCCATCTTCACAACTGTGTGACCACCTCCCAGCATAAGGGGGAGTGTGGTGCACCACCACCACCCCCAAACTCAGTCACCAGGGGAAGGCAAGTTGGTAACTGCCTCTTGAGCCTGAGGGGAAAAGTTGGCCACCCCCAGAATTCATTTTCACAACTGACAGCCTCTGAGGCACAAGGGCAAGTGTGGTGGGCCATCCCCCAAAACCCGGTCACGAGGGGAAGAGGTGGGCAGCTACCTCCTAAGCCAGAGAAGGATGTCTACAATAAGGAGGAGGGCAATACTCACCCCCTCACAGCCAATCCTCTCCAGACTTGGAGGGCAGATACAGGGACATCCTAAGGAGGATCTCTACAAATTTGATGCTTCTAGCTTGCAGGGGGTTCATTTGGCACACTCCTGAACCTCAAGCTGTGATTTCCTCAGAGAGCACTTTACTGGGGGCAGCTGTTTTGGGGGGGCTGCAACTCCCTCCCCAATCCAATTATAACCAAACTTGGAGGGTAAGTAGAAGAGAGCCAGCTGGTGATTTGCTGCAAGTTTAGTGTCTCTAGCCCATAGGGGACATTCTACGATGTCATGAACTGCACAAACAACAAAGCAGTTTGTTAAACAGGAAGGTTCCTGAGACCCCACAAATCAGGATGAATGTCAATTTTCTCACTTTGTGCCCATCCCTAGAAGAAACACCAATTAAATAATAGGCTAGGAGTGTTGCAGGCTCTGGTGCAGGCAGGGTTTTTTTGTAGCAGGAACTCCTTTGCATATTAGGCCACACCCCTCTTACGTAGCCAATCCTCCAAGAGTTTACAGGGTTCTTATTACAGGGCCTACTGTAAGCTCTTGGGGAATTGGCTACATCAGGGGGCTGTGGCATAATATGCAAAGGAGTTCCTGCTACAAAAAACACCCTGGGTGCAGGTATGCCCAGTGACTTTTAAAAGTCTCCTTCCTTAAAAAACATGTGATTGCTTTTTTGAATTTGAACTACTAATTCTTACCTGATCTCCATAAACATACAGAAAATGACTGTTTGGGTAGAAAAACATGCCAAATGGATTAAAGTCAGCATCTGGAAACCAAAAATTTGGAAACTTTTTCCTTCCATGCAATTTGTGGTTTGTTAACTTATTTACTATTATAAGTTCTTTGCCCTACAAAATAAGGGAAAACACATAATTTTGTACATTAACAGGCTAAAATACGATATATCAAACTGAATAAGTAAATCTGCTTGAAAACAGTACAGGTGAAAGCACATATCTGGGCACACGTTTTGCATTCCTAAGGCCATTCAAAAATCCTGGAAGGAAGTCAAGATAATTGATATGAACTGTCACAACTTAACATTAAGGGAAAGGTGGATGAGGCAGCTGCAGAAGATAATGGTAGTGATAGCGGGATAGCTGGTGGAGAACAGAGTCCCAGGTTGCTTTGAATTTGCTTGTCTATTGGACCCTGCTTGAAAATGCTACTTGAATACTGCTTCCTCTCACCACTGCAGGCCCTGCTTTCAACTTGCATTTTTTGAGTATTCTGGACTTCTGACAGCTTGTTTCAGGGTGGGAATGCTTGTGATCTTACCTTGTTAGTCGAGGCAAAGTTTCCTTCTTTTGGTCAAAAACAGATGACCACACATTTTGAACTAAGGAATTTTGCAGATGCATTATAATTACTTCCAGTTAATAATGACTAAGCTGGCACAAAATGAACAGCAATTTCCATTTATTTCCGGAAACAATGGCAAGCAGTTTACACTTTATCAACATTTGGATCCTAACCTCTGGTCAATCATCTATTGTTGCAGTGGTGTTCAGTCAGAGAAAATACTCCTCCAGCACTTTGTGCTTTCCCCTCACGTAAGGCAAATTTCTTTGAATGAGCAAAAGGTGAGTAACCCTAGAAGAATGTGGTTTGCAATGGATTATTGCTTTTACACTGGACAATGCCGCAGAAATGGAAGAATGGGTTAGGATCCAAGCCTATGTCTGGGCTCCTGCAAGCTTTTCAAGGAGCTGAACTTGCTGGTTGTTGCTGGATTGAAATTTACTCATCCAGTGGCTCTAATCCAGATGAGTTTTCTTTGCCTACTGCCCCTGACATCTTTGAGATCCCTGGAGTCTTGGTGTTTCATGGAGAGGAAAAACAATGAGTGTGAGAGACTTCATAATCCTATGGATGGACATTTCTTGAGAGTAAGTCCCTACAGAGCATAATGGGACTTAATTCCAACTAAGCAGTACGGGACTGTGGTGAACAAAGATCAGGTGAAAGTATTGAGGAATAAAAGCCATGGATGTTTTTTAATGGGAAGCTTGCCCTTTTCTCCCCAAAGTAACCCTTAATGGGTTACGGAAAATTCCCAGAGAGAATTAAAAAAAAATCCAGTTTTAAATACTACTATTTAAATCAATAGCACAGATGAATGGAGCTCCAACCTAAATGCAGAACTTTACATTCGTCCCTGTTAAAATTCATTTTATTAGTTACAGCCCAGTTTTCCAGCCTGCCAAGATAATCCTGTATCCTTTGTCTGTCTTCTACTGTATTTGCAACCCCTCCCAATTTAGTATCATCTGCAAATTTAATAAGTATTGCCTCTATTCCTTCATCCAATTTTTAATTTATAAAGATGTTGAACATCATTTATAAAGATGTTGAACAAAACAAGCCCCCAGGACAGATCCTTGAGGCACTCCACTTGTCATTCCTCTCCAAGAGGATGAGGAACCATTCACAAGCACTCTTTGGGTGCGATCTGTCAGCCAGTTATAGATCCACCTAATGGTAACAGGAGCCAAACCACATTTTACCAGCTTGTCAACATAGTACATAAACACCTAATCGCGTGTGGAACCTTATCAAAAGCCTTACTGAAATCAAGATAAACTATGTCTACAGCATTCCCCTGATCCAGCAAGGTAGTTATTTTCTCAAAAAAAAAAAAGATATCAGGTTAGTCTGACATGACTTGTTCTTGAGAAACCCATGCTGGCTCTTAGTAATCACAGCCATCCTTTCTAAATGTTCCAGGACTGACTGACTGATGATGATATGTTCTAAAACTTTTCCAGGGATAGACGTCAAGCTGATAGGTTGGTAGTTACCCAGATCCTCCTTTCCCCGCTCCTTGTAGATGGGGACAACATTTGCCCACCTCCAATCTTCTGGCACTTCTCCTGTTCTCCAAGAATTCTCAAAAATAATGGTCAGAGGCTCAAAAATTACATTTGCAAGCTCTTTTAGTACCATTGGATGCAGTTCATCTGGCCCTGAGGACTTTGTTTCATTTAAAGGAATTAGGTGTTTATGTACTATGTTTATGTCATTTATACTCATGTTGTTAGCCACTTTGAGTCTTTGTAGAATGGGCAGGATATAAATCTAATGTAATAAATAAATACTACCCCTATGCTGATCCTAGGTTGCAACTCCCTTCTCTCATTACATGTTCTGTTTTTCCCATGTTGAGCACTGTTTCCCTTAGAAGTAGGAACTGAGCAGTTCTGCCCTCTCTTCATCACATGTTACAATTTCATTTTCCTGCTCTTGCAACAGGCCTACCATGTCCTTGCTCTTTTTCTTACTCTGAACATAAGAAAAGAACCCTTTTTTGTTGAATTTAGCATCTTTGGCTAGCCTAAGCTCATACTGAGCTTTAGCTTTTCTAACTTTTTCTCTATAAGCATGGGTAATTTGTTTATATTCATCCTTGGTTATAAGGCTCTCCTTCCATTTTTTAAATGAGTCTTTTTTATTTCTCAAGTCTTTAGAGAGCTGTTTATGGAGCCATCTCAGCTTCTTTAGGATTCTCTCATTTTTTCTTCTCATAGGAATTGATTATGCTTTCAATATTTCATTTTTAAGAAACTCCCACATAGAGTTCCATCAACAGACAGAGTTGATATGGTCTATCAGTACCAAATGGAAGCCAGCTTCTGCATTTGTGTCAGTTTTCAATTAAATTGTTCTGAAACCTGAGCCTATTCTTGGAATTTTCCTCTGACTGTCCTTCTCCTCCCCACCATGAGGGATATTTTTTTTGCCACCACAAACCTGCTCATTCAAAGGACTTTTCCCATGATACCAAAGTCATCAGCTCCTGACCCATCCTTCTCAAGATGACATGTCTCTCTGGGCTTGTTCTCCTCATTTGTCTTGATCACCTAATTGGTACAGAGACTTCTAAATAAGTTATTTTCCATGATCAAGAGTCTATTCAGCCCATTCCAGTGTTAAATACCATGATTCACCATGGTACCCAGCTTATTATTGAGAGGATAAATGACTATAACTACAGAGAACAGCAGCCACTTTCTTGCTCTGGAAGGAATGAGGATTTCAACAAGGAATCCCTAGATATCTCATTTGGCATCAGATTACAGATGGGACCATCACATTATGCTCTCTGTGGTGAATCATCACATGATGCTCATCCTCATGTACAGGACATGATGCTCATCTTCATGCACAGGTTGTTGTCCATCATGCAACTCATCTGCATGTTCCTCCTGAACACAGCACAACACTTTCAGTATTGACAACCATTATTACACTGGTAGTAACAGCTTTGGGTACTTTGTCTTGAGCTCCAGGCCAATGTTCTGCCTCAGCAGAGGTTATGTCACCACACCAATGGAGGATTCACCCCCTGATCTCCACACCGGCTCCAGTATTACACACAGAAAACTCCTTCAGTCCTGGGTGATGCAGCTCTCAATGGTCACTCCCATACTCATTTCAATCATCTCCTTCTTACAGGTTTTCCTTGTTGTCAGATTCAAATTCCAAGAAGGCATCAGATTCATTATCAATGGAGTTAATGTTTGATCAACACTCTTAATCTCAACATAAGACATTTACATGAATGAAAATAATGGCAGCAGCATTGCAGATACAGGTAGCTTGTTAGGCCATTCATGAGAATGATCCTGTCTTCAGGGTGATTGAAGATGAGATTCTTGCACTCATCACTGTCCCTGTTCTTAAATTCATACAACTGGCTAAGGAATTGTGGCTTAAATCTGCTCCTGAAATTCTAACCACAAAATATGTTGAGACTCTTATCAGGTTCAACTGGATGAATGTGGATATCTTCTTTTCTTGTCCTTCTCAAAATCCACCAGTACAACCAATATACTCTTGCTCTATGATGTGCTCTGTCTGATTTCTCTCAAGTTTTTTTGCCAATAGATTTCAAGTTATCTCCAAGTGTCCTTCGCATCCACCAGCCCCACAATAAACCAAGAAACTAGGAGCCTAGTAGAGAGTGGGAGAGGGCACCAAGGAGTAGCCCTTTTTATGGCTCCACAGAGTCACTGGAAAGGTTGTTTGAGCTCAAGGATGGTGAAGGCCTTCTATACCCAGCGGGTACCAGCTGTGCCAAACTAACACCATCGGATTAATCTACATAAGTTTTGGTCAAGTAAGCCACTTCCACCTGTTCCTCACATAAGCAAGCCGGATATTTTAGAGATTTTATTTTGCATGAATTTGGCATTGTAGAGTTGAAGTGGAGCCACACAAACTGGGCATGAACATTCCAAAGCTGTGCCTCTGAAGGGATGCACAAAGCCAGTGTGAAAGCACAAATAATCACCTGAAGAACAACAGTTCATATATTTTATTTAAAACATTTTATGCCTTTTTTCCTCCCAAACACAGTCCCCAAGGAAGTAAAAAAATATTAAAATATTTGAACATTGCAATTATAGGTATGCAACCTATTTTTCTTTTTATTATTATTATTATTATTATGCTACAACTGCAACTTGCTTTTGTCAGCAAAATGACTTAGTCCAAAAATTGTGGTGGCGTATTTTCATGTAATTTTCAACATAAAACTGTGACTTTACTTATATGCCTCTTAAGTTTCCATTTCTGTGCCATTAAATAACGTCACAGACTTTAGTTTCAATCCAGTTTTCCCTTCAAGGCTCCATCAAACAGGAAGTTTTTAGTTGTATTTGAAAAAAATAAAAACAAAGTTTCCATCTTGAAATCAGACCACATGGTAAATCGACAATATCATTTTCCAGTGTCTACACAATACAAATTAGAAAACTAAAACTTGAGTATATTATGTATGTATGGATAGATAGATAGATAGATAGATAGATAGATAGATAGATAGATAGATAGATAGATAGATAGTAGACAAGACCTGACATAGAAAACCACTAAGGGGGCTATCAGTGCTAAACAGATTTTATGCTTTTACTTTGTTATTTGGGTCAGGTGTTAGATCTAAGTAAATTATAATTTTACTTTGATATTTGGATTATTTTAACATCATTCGATAGAACTTTTAAAATAACTCCACAAAAGATCATAGAATTCATTATAAATTTCATTACAAAATGACATATACACCAACTGAAATAATATGTTTTGCATACTATACCTGCTGAGTTAAAAAACCTATGCCAGTGTTCTGTTGATAATCAACAAGAAAAGAAACTGCTCGTTGAGAAATGAACCTTTCAGCTTTTTTTTTGCGAGGCAAGCAGCTGTGCCATTGTTTAAATGGATCATAACTATAAAAACAAGTAGATTCCTATGAAAAAAGATATTTCAAATTAAATGTACAATAAAATAAGTAAATAGATTTAGGAACACATAATATATTTGGTTTAAAACCAGTAATATAGAAAGAAACAAGCAACACAGAGATGAAGGACTAGAAATCATAAAGAGGTAGTAACTGTGGGGATCAGAAAAACTCAGCCATCAGACCATTGGAAGTACCCCAGTTCATATCTTACTACAGTAATTTATAATTAATACTGAAGCCACAGTTTTCCATGATTTGTTATACAAACTGTAATTAATTCTGTATCATCAATAATAAAACTGTTCAAGAACCTCAATACAAACACCTTGGGCTGCATATATAATTCATAACTAATGCCTGAATTTGGTTCCAGGATGACATAACCAACAACAGTTTCCAAAACATACAGAATATATTGTACCAGCATTTGTGATCTGATGATGCCAACAAGCCACATTGCCCAAATTACAAATATATTTTAGCCTTGCCATCTTAATTGAAATTTATAAAAATTTGTTTCATATTAAATTCCTAAAAATATTACCCCGAATTCATTCCCACTGCTGTCATAAGATACAGCTTGCAATATATTTTCCCTGTTAATCCTTATAATTTTCTCTTTTAGTCTACATATAAATCAGCATTTGGTATATTTGACCATTTCATCATTGAAATATTGTCTGTTTTAATAATAATTCAAAATAAATTTTACTCTGATTTTATAAAGATTCTGGATTTTAAATCACAGATGCTAGAAGTGAAACTGCTGAACTCAGTAAGTGTACTATGTGCCTTGAGTTATTTATGGTGACCATATGAATTAATAGCCTTCTAAAAATGTCCTATCATTAACAGCCTTGCTCAGATCTTGCAAACTGGATTTTCCTGTGTGAATAAGATATTCCAAGTGGTAAATGATTGCTATAGTACAACAGCCAACAGTGTCTGGATGCCATCTGGAAGGTGGAGCTTTCAGGAGGGAATGACAGAAGGATAAGCATTATAAACAGGTTGCTTACCTATAGCTAGTGATCTTCTATAACTAATGGGACTTTATTAATTCCAGTAGAAATAGTTTACAGAAAGTATAAATATACAGCTGCAGGCCTGTAATTACAGGGAGACCTGTGGGGCCCCCACCCCCACTTCTGGGCAGGGCTCCCCAACTCAGGGCCTCAACCAGCTGCAGGGCCTCTGCTGCTGCCTTTTCCCTCCCCTCCCCCCCCCCCCCCCCCCCGTGATTCAAGTTGCACCAGAGGTGTGGCAGGAGAGCAGCCTCCCTGCACCATTTAAAGGCCCACCAACCAGCTGGTTGCACATGGAGGCTGCTCTCCTGCCGCCCCTCCCATGCTATTTGAATCACAGGGAGAGGTGGTGGCCCCAGGCCTTCCCTCCCAACCTCTGCTGTGGCTTAAGGACCACCCCGCCCCTGCCATTCAAATCTTACAGGAGGGGTGACAGGAGAGCAGCCCAGCCTCCATGTGCAATTTCAAGACCTTGCCAGCCTGCTGGTCAGGGGGGTCTTTAAATCTCTCCAGGAGACTGGTGGATGCTCCTGCTGCACCTCTGGCATGATCTGAATGTCGAGGTGGGAAGAAGCTGCCAAGCCACAGCAGAGGCCACGGGCCGCCCCCTCCCTCCCCACTGCAATTATAATCATGCCGGAGGTGTGGCAGGAACAGCCCAGCCTCCCAGAGCAATTTAAAGACCCCACTGACCAGCTGTCTGGCAGGGTGGAGGTTGGGGCTGCTCTCTTGTCACCCCTCCCATGTGATTTGAATGGCAGAGGGTGGGAGAGGCCCTCAAACTGTGGCAGGGCAGTGGGGAGGAAAGGTCAGGTGGGGACATAGTGGCTATTTTTTTTAGGTCAAAAGCTTTCTGGAAGCCCCTTGAATTTTTAAAAAGCCCCCAACCTACATTTTTTTTTGCTAAGCCCCTGAACAGCTGACAATTAAAAACAACCCCGATACAAATACACAGGAACAAAGCTGACACAAAATATGTGTGAACAAAGCAAATACAAAACATTAGTACAATGTTCTCTCCCTGTTTTCGTCATCTAGTTTGAATGAGACAGGAAATCAATACCCCACCTTGACATCATACTGCTGACCCCTCTCCAAGTTCCCCATAGTGTGTTTCCTGAGATTGAAAATATACTTCCCAATACATCCACATACAAATAAATTCCCCTCTGTAATGTACTGAGTGACGAGACGTGTTGAAGGCAGCATGCTTTATTAGTGAGTACATCACAAGAGAGAGAACGTGGGCCGGGTCCCCTATTATATACACAACCCGGAACAACCCTCTGCCTGGCCAGGTCCAATCCTGGCCAGTTAAACTTCCCGCCAAAGATCTTGATTGGCAGAGCATATTTGCAAGCTATGTCCACTGACCAATGGATTCCCACTGGTCACCTCTGTAGTGTTCGCAGTGTTGTAATTTCAGGACTGAAATGCAAGACACAACACCCTCCCAGCTCCTACATTCAACAACAACCACAACTGGGAATACTAAACATCAATGAAATGAGGGGGAGTTACTCCCTTTAAGTAGTACTAAATAAAAGTCTCCAGCAATCCCAACACTTCTCCCACCCTAGGACCCACCTTTCCTCCCCAGACCCTTAAGAATTAATTCTAACCTCTCAAGAGGAGATGGGCAGAACCAGAAAAAAGCCAAATGAAGACACCCTCTACTCCCATGAACTCCCTACCCTACCCCATTATTTTTCATAGAACACAAACTCCCTTCCCCCCCATCAGTTGTCCACCCCCACTTTCCTCAACATGGGAAGTTCCAAAACCCAGTTCCAATCCAGGCTATGAAAAGAGGCCTATGTCTAGAGAACTCCAGGGGAAATCCATTCAGGGAAGGAAAGAATGGGTGGTGGCCAAGAGGGAGGAAAAAGAAAAATAACCAAAGAAAATACCATTTAGAAGAAGGAAGGATGGGGCAATGAAAAAGAAAAGTAAGTAACAAAAACAAACAACTAAAGAAAACTGGACTGCCATACAATCAGTTATCAAATTGTTCAAAGGGGGAGGGGTTGTGAAGTAATTGCTTTCATAATTGCCTCACAACATTCTAGAAACCTATCAATGTCAAACCCAGCTGGATAGTCCAACTTGTTTTTCTCTTTCTGATGCTTGGTGGTGGTGGGAGAATAATTTACATCAGGGGTGGCCAATGGTAGCTCTCCAGATGTTTTTTGCCTACAACTCCCATCAGACCCAGCCAGCATGGCCAATGGCTGGGGCTGATGGGAGTTGTAGGCAAAAAACATCTGGAGAGCTGCTGTTGGTCACCCCTGATCTATATTATCACTTGCTGGTTCCTCTTGCATGGAGATTTCAACTGCTGTTTAATTAAGTAACTAATGGTCTCAGAGTGGTCATCTGTGCAGCCACACACTTGGGTTTCATGCCAGTGCTGAGCCCAACATTGGAGTTCCAGAGCTTGCTTGGATGATGCTTTGGCAGAATTTCTCCCAGCCCTGGGGAGCAGGCTTGCATCATGTATGCCTGGAGCTGAGAGAAATCACCATCTCACCAGTTCCTTTTGCCTGCTGCCAATAAGTACTGTCAACAAAAGGTAAGTGACCAAGAGATGTCAGCAGTGGGGGAGGTTGGGTGTGCGTGTGTAGCTGTACAGATGATCACTCAAAGCTCATTAGTTACAGGTAAGTAACCTGTTTATCTTCATTGTGATCTCTTTGCAGTCCACACACCTGGGTATGAAACCCAAGTGTGTGGACTACACAGAGACCATGACAAAGATCATCTCTTTTTCCCTTTCTCCCACTGAAAACTGCAACCTCAGCAGCTACAATCTGTAAAACAAACAAAAATTCATTAGGGTTTGTAGAATCTTTCGGGCTCAAGTGCCGTGTTCTACTGGAGAAAGTTTTTCTTCCAGACGTTTCGTTCTCAGCTGCGGAGAACATCCTCAGTGGCGTTGCAGCCGGAGCAGGCGCTCTGACCTTCTTGGCTGCTGAGCGTTGAGTGGGGCCAGGGCTGCTGGAGAGCTGCTATTTCTAGGCTGGAGGGGGTGTGATGAAAGGGCAATTGGTTTGTGGATGTGCCCATTGTTTGGTGGGGCTTCCTGGAAGGGTAGTGATAAGGAAACTGGCTGTTGAATGCGACCATTGTTCTGTGTTAATTGCTGGGAGGGTTGGAAGGGGTTTGAAGATAAGGAAGATGGTTGTTGACTGTGCTGATTGTTCTGTGGAATTTGCTGGTTGTTCTGAGACTTTCTGCAATTTAGTCTGTAGGGTGTTTTGCAGAGCTGGGTACCAAGATTGGTGGATGAAAATGCCTTCTTCCTTTCTGTTAAAATTGTGCTGGTGTTTGTAAATCTCAATAGCTTCTCTGTTCAGGCGGGTACCATATATATTCATATATTAACCACAAAACATTTAGAGTAGAGTTCTCCCCAAAGCCCCTTCTCAATTGCCTGGTCATTACTTACCTTATATATCTTTAGCTTAGGATTTTCTCTCCAGCAGCATATGATGCAAGTGACCATTGACTGCAATTCCAGTGTACCAGTTTGTGGACCAGCCTTCATTAAAGTTAGTGATACTAGCCTTGATGGAAATGTTGCTTCAGTTGCTTCAGTTTTTGAGACTATATCAAACATTTCAAAACCTTGTTTACAGCTATCAAGGATCAAACATTATTTGAACTATTGCAAAGACTGTCAGGAAATCAAATTCTGTGCCACATTTCAGCTGCTGTTTTGAATGGAATAATCAATTCCCAACTATACCCATCAGGTTTTTTTTCATGTTTTCTCTTACCTGGCTTAATGTTTTATCTTTGTTGAATGTGAGGGAAATATAATCCACTGAAAGAAAAAGAGAACAAAAGTCAGTGAAGATTTCCAAAGAGCTCATGGTGGTGAGATGCTAATTTTCAACTTCAAAATATATATGTATATATGAGAAACAACCAGAAGTCTTCTTGGTAGTTAATAATGAGTGGTTATGTCACTGGCAGTGTAATCCTAAAAACACTTTCCTAAGATTAAGCCCCATGAAATAAACCTGAATAGGATTCTGCTTAACATTTTTTTAAATAATAGATTTTATTTTATTGAATCTAATCCAATACAAAGGGAGCATAGGGAAAATAGATAATAAAAATATAAATCTAAGATACAAGAATCCAACTTAGATCAATGGATGCATATAACAAACAATTTACAAAAAATACATAATATATTAGGTATTAAAATTAAGAAATAGCCTACAATTCATTCTATTAGGCAAAAAGGAAATATTCTCAAAGAATTCCAAAACTGGGGCCCAAAGCAAATCCTAATCTATAGCCAAATCAGCACCATTTTCAAAGAAAGGGTTATCCATTGTCTTTCCCGTTACATACTGGTCCCATAACTTATCATACCACATTTTAATTGTGGGGGTATGTGGGGGTTTCCAATTTTTAGCAATTGTCATGCGAGTTATCACCAACATTGTCAAGATTAAAGATTTCTGATCTTTACTCGCCAATTTATTAAGTCAGATATCAAATAAAAGAAGTTTAAAATCTACTGGAATGGTTAGATTGAATATAAGTTTTATTTTCTCTACCACTTCATTCCAAAAATTTATCACTGTTGGACATTCCCACTACATATGATAAGGGGAGCCTTTAGTTTTTGCAATTCCTCCAACAATCTGGACTTGATTTTATTCATCGTGACAGGGTTTTAAAAATTGGAGTTGAATACCAATGCTTTTAACATAATTGCATTGTATTACTAAGTTCAAATGAGCATGAACTAGAAGAGCTGTGGGTTCAAGCCAGAGATATTATTAAAAAAGAATGCACAAAGACTATTCCTGTCATTAAAAGAAATGAAAAGTGTTGATGGATGATGAAGAAGAAGATATTGGTTTTATATCTCGCTCTACACTCTGAATCTCAGAGTGGTCACAATCTCTTTTACCTCCCCCCTCCCAACAGACACTCTGTGAAGTAGGTGGGGCTGAGAGAGCTCTTACAGCAGCTACCCTTTCAAGGATAACTCCTGTGAGAGCTATGGCTGACCCAAGGCTATTCCAGCAGCTGCATGTGGAGGAGTCGTGAATCAAACCCGGTTCTCCCAGATAAGAGTCCACACACTTAACCACTACACCAAACTCGCTCTGATGAAACTGTTAAAATTGCTAAAATAAATGAGAAGCAAAAGTAAAACGTGACAGAAACAGAATCAGAAGCCTAAATGCAGTGTTCCAGAGACTTACACACAAAGACAAAGAGAACTATTATAACAACCAGTTTAACGAAATAGAAGAGAGCAACAAAAAAGGAAGAACAATAGATCTATCCCACAACATGCAAGAAATCAAAGGGAAATTTAAAACACAGTAAAGCATGCTGAAAGATCAACATGGAAATATGGTAACTTAACAGGAGAAAATAAAGAAGAGATGGGAACAATACACTGAAGAACAGTACGAAAGATATGAAACCTACCATTTTAGAAAGTGTGAGAGCTGCACTAAAAGTAATTGGGAGAAAGAGATCACCAGGAGTAGATGATATAACAATAGAACAATTCCAAGTCACAAAATAGAGTCCATCAAAATTGTGACAAGAGTATGCCAACAAATATGGAAAACAAAACAATGGCTCACAGACTGGAAATGGTTAATTTACATTCCAGTTCTGAAAAAGGAGATGTCAAAGACTGCAGCAGCTACTAGACAACTGCAATAATTTCTCATTTGAGTAAAAAGATGCACAAAATCCTACAACAAAGACTTTTACCATATTTGGCATGAGAAATGCTAGCTGTTCAAACTGGATTCAGAAAAGGAAGAGGAACTGGGGATTATATTGCAAATTTCCATTGATTACTGGAACATATGAGAGAATTTCAGAAGAAATTAAATTTGTGTTTTTGAGTGTGTGGATAATAAAAAGCTATGAAATGGGTGTGTCACAATATCTGGTTCTATTCAACGCCCGTGCTGGGGAGCTGGCACAAGACCAGTGCCCCAAGCCAGGTGCCCCCACCACTCCTCATCTTCTTGGCGAGGGCAAGTTCAGCGGCAGTTGTCACGGGACCTCCAGGTTCAATGCACGCCTCCACTCCATCCCTCATGTTTGTGCTTGGAAGCACAGACATGAAGGACAGCATGTTGGCGAGCAAGCGGCACGCATGCATGCTGAGCCGGGAAGTCCCATGCAACTGCCACCGAGCTTGGTATTTCTCTCACTTTGGAGGTGAGGGAGGGTGGAAACCAATGCCCTCCCCACAGGGCTGCACTCCAGGCAGCCGCCTCATGCTGCCTAATGGATGCGCCAGCCCTGGTTGTACTGATGCACAATCTATACTCTGGACAGGAGGCCAGTGTTAAGACAGAACATGGAGAAACCAAATATTTCCAATTGGTAAAACTGTCAGACAAGGATGCATTTTATTTCCCTATCTCTTTAATCTGTATGCAGAACATAACAGGAAAAGCTGGAGCAGATTTAGATGAGTGTGGACTGAAAATTGATGGAAGAACCATTAACAATCTGAGATATGCAGATAACACCACATTACTGGCAGAAAACAGTAAAGACTTGAAATGACTTTTGCCAAAAGCAGAATTATAACTGAACATCAAAGTAATGACTACAGGGAATTACAAAATTTCAAAGTTAAAACAATGAAGAAACTGAAATTGTTCAAGATTTTCTATTCCTTGAGCTCCATTATCAGCAAAAAGAGAGACTTCACCCATGAAATCTGAAGGAAATTGAGACTGGAACAGGCAGCCATGAAGGAACCGAAAAAAGATGCTTAAGTTTAAGGATGAGTTGCTGGTGGAGATCAAGTTAATTTATGCCATAGTTTATTATGCCAAGTTAAATTATGCCATCAGGTTAATTTATGCCATGCTCTGTGAAAGTTTGCCAATGAAAAAAGCTGGCAGGAAGGTGATTCCTTTGAACTGTGGTGTTGGAGAATAGTTTATGAATCCTGAGGACTGCCAACAAGACAAATACGTGGGTTCTAGATCAAATCAAACTTGAACATGTCTAGGTATGGCATTGGCATTGACTGAAATTAAAATGAGTGAACTAAGATTTGAAATTTGTTATTCAGCCCTGGTCAAATGGGAACCTAGTTACTCTGGTTTAAATTTAAACCTTCATAATGTTGCAATCATGTTAAAGGCATCTGAATGTATAATTAAAATGTCATTTTAAGAACTCACTTGGTTAATATGCTAACTTTATGCCACGTATGTATTTTTTTTAATAAACATACATTTATATTTTTAAAAGCCATGCGATGGGCCACTGCTCTACCATAAACTATGCATCTCATAGGTCGTTTTTGCACTTAGCGTTTGCTCCCCTTATTCCGTGGCGCAATTATGTCCGGATCATTTTTCTCGTTTTCCCACTAGTGACTCTTTGCGGAGTCGCCTTCCCTGAAGCCCCGGCTCAAATCGTTTTCCCACTGGCATCGACTTGAGTTCGATGCCCTGTCAATCATTTTTTTTTAAAGCGCAAGTCTGGTTGCGTAATGACGTACTAACGTACTAACGTAACATCGAGCTGTTCCCTCCCCTTCTTTTCATGGACAAACCGCATCACGTGTGCTGCTGCTGCTTATGGATTGGCTGCAGCTGTAGAATCCTCCACAGCCCTTTATGTATTAACAGAAGCATTCACAGTGGAGAATCCTAGCACTAGATTCCCCCCCCCCCAAATTCTGAAGCACTAGATTCCCCCCCCAAATTTCCTCCGCTCTCTTTCCCCTCCCCGGCTGGCGCTTGCAACGGGGACCTGACTGATTCCTGCTGCCAGAGCTCCCCCCCCCGCCCCATTCTCTCCTTCCCCTTCTGTGGCGCGTGTGAAGAGCGAGCTCGCGTCTATTTTCTAACCGAGCGGAATGTAGCCAGGGAGAAGAATGCAGGACTCCAACTTCCCATTTTATACATGGCGATTTTGTGCAGGTCCAGAAATCCTGGTGGCACAGCTGAGGGAGGCATTCCCTTTTTAAAACACACACACATGAACGCTTTGGCCCGCACCGGCACTAGATTCCACCCCCCCCAACAATGGTCGTTTTCGCATTATCGAGATAACGCAACAGCGAAATAACGCAACTAAAGTCAATAATAATAATAATAAAAAATTCTAACGAAACCAATTGAAGTGGCAATTGAGGCTATTCCAGGAGGGTTTTTTTTTTTTTCCTATTTGTTAATTTCGAAATATCGCTATTACACAAAACTGTGAAGTTTAAAAAAAAATGGCCGTGCCGGCACTTTGGGGAAGCGCCGCGAAAGGCTGATGATTGGCCAAGGGGGTGGATGGGGTGGGAGGACGGAAAGGGAGAGGGTGCCGCCCACACAGCAGTCGATCCGGCGTGGATGGATTTCCCACAGAAAACTCCGCGGAGTGGATCCGGAGGTTTTCAAAAACTCCGGAAGGAGGTGGATCTAGATACTCCGGCGTGAAACCCCTGCAGCGCCGGAGCAAACCGCAGCGCCAGAGCAACAGGTGGGAAAACCAGGAAAAGATCCGGAGGTAAATGGGGTGCTACGCCGGAGTAAACGCTAGTGCGAAAACGGCCATAGTGTTTCAGCTTAAACAATTTGCTATCCCAGCTACACTTCATACGTATTCTTATTGTTTGCAAATTTGGTTTCCTTACATTCATAGTTTTCTTGGTTAGCCAGACACTGGACGTTATACCATATTTTTGCTTTGTAATAATCATCCTGTATAGGAGATAAATAAGCAATTAATATTAGCACAATTATTTTTGTATAAAGCTGATAAGATTCTAAGCGGTTCACTAGATTATGGACCCCATTTCCTGTTGCCCCAACTTCTTGCTGAAGATGAGGCAAACAGCCAACAGGATCACCAAAGAGAAGAGTGTTGGTTCTGGTGGCAAAGATATTAGTAGTGGTGTTTGCTTATCCTGAGAGGTCATCACCATGACACTACCATAAGGGATGAAGGATATGCTGCCTAGGTGTGAGAGAGCAGAAAGATGGTTAAAAAAGGGGGGGGGGGATGACAAGCAAAGGACACAATGAATGCCAGGAGAAAATGATCCAGCCACCTCTTTGGACTGGTAGGACCAGTGGGATCTCACTGGTGGGAGAAAAATTAATCAAGAAATAAGTGTTAACCTATGAAGATTGAAATGCAGTGGCATTTAGACATCAAAAGTTGTGGGATGAAGCTATATTTGTTCATTTTTGGCTGTAATGATGAGTACACTTACTTAGAAATAAGGTGTACCAAAATAAATGCTTGGAGAAAAATATATCGGCTTATAAACAGTTCAGATTATTACATTTCTCCCATCTTCTGCAGAATGCAATTTGCCATTAGGAATACTTGTAAGTGACATTTAGTAATTTCTCACCCTTTCAAATCCACAGAAGTTTGGTTTGCTGAACTAGAAGAAAACAGAATAGTAAAATTATATACATTACTGACTGGAACTGGGCAGCTAAAATATGTCTTGGCAGTTATAAAAACTGTTGCCACTACGTTTCTGGCTGCAATTGAAAAAGCTGGCTTTCACCAATAAAACACCACAGTGCTTGGGATCAAGGTGTAAAATCAGAAACTTGCCTCAAACCTCAGGGAAGCTACCATTAGGAACTTTTTCATATGAGGTTTAAAGTGCTCTTGAGCTTCTCTTTCACCCTTTATGGTTGCGACCACACACACTAAATAATGCACTTTCAATCCACTTTCCTACTGGATTTTGCCAGTTCACACAGTAAAATCCAGTTGGAAAGTGGATTGAAAGTGCATTATTTAGTGTGTGTGGTCGCAGCCTATGTTACCATATGTTGCATGTAAATTCAGGGAAGGAAAGAGAGATATCTGTAATGCAAATGAGTATTTGACCAAGGAAGGTTTTACATTTAGTTCAGGGTACCCTGAAGACTTCCTAGGGGTACCACGAGATGTAGATGGACTGCAACGCCATTCAAACCCCCTGCCATCTCCCTCCAACCAGACTGGCCAGGTGCAGGGCGACTCCAAAAAACACATGCACACAAGGCTGGCAGCACTGCTGTATGCCCGCACGAGGAGGCTCTGCCTGGCCCCACTTCCTTGGTATCCTCTTTTTTGCGCATGCTGTGCTGATCAGCAGCAGGCATCGAGCAGAGCAGCATGTGTCCCCTGCTGCTACTGCTGCCGAAGTCCAATACCTCTGTCCTTTTTTCGCTGAGCCCACAGGCAGATCACCCAGCTGCTTTTCTCCTCCTCCATCACTCGGACTGATGACTGAGTGCCACAGCTGGCCCTAGTATTGAGTTGACAGCAGACTGGTAAGCAGCAAGTTCAGCAATATGCCGTGCCACAAGGAGAGCATGCTGGGGAAGGTTGGCTGGGCGGGCCTTGGGGGCCGGGGCTCTTGAGGCTGCGGTGCATGATTCCACTTGTACAGAGAGAGCAGGAGGCAGTGAGGCAAGGCAAGTACATAGAGTTGGGACTACTGGAGATAAATGGGTCAAGGGGATGGGGAGGTGAGGCAGAGAGCTGGTGCCATGTGGGCAACCTCGGTGGTGACGGAAAGAGCTCTGCCCCTCTTCTCTGAGGCACCTAAAATGGTGGGTGCTGAACTGGTGCGAAATGGACCCCCACCCTCACAGATGTGGGGAGAGATCCTCCCACGAGTTGCACTAAGTTGCAGCACAACTTTCCCAGGCAGGTCACCTCCTCAGCTCCTGTTTACTTTTAATGATGTGAAAAATAGCACAGAGTATTTAGAAATGTTTTCTAATTAGGCTTATTTTGGAGTAGCCACTCTTGGATTAATACAATAGTACAGGTATTGGTGTATTAAGCACAATATATCCTTCAAAACCTCCCCAGTTGAATTATCGCTCTCACACAAAAAGTGTGTAAACAAACATTTAGTGCGCAAAGCACAATTTATAATGAGTCCATACAGCAAAATAATAGAACAAACACCCACACGACGCTCCCCCAGACTGTTTTCTAAAGTCACGTCTCAGAGGCACTGCCTTCAGCAGCTTCTCGCAGTTCAAAATCTGGGTGGAGACAGGGGTGTCGTTCTGCACAACTTCTCACCAAGAGATTAAAAGACTGGATTTCCTGGATTTCCTATGGTTTCATTGGCTTTACCCTTAATCAGTCTTCTCTCAATGCTGTTTTAACTGCATTTTAAGAACAACCGTAGCCCCTCCCTTATCCGCAGGTTTAATTACTATGGAGTAATCTTGTGCCAGCGTTCTTACAGCTTGACTTTCTTCAAAGCTAAGGTTGCAATGCGCTTTCTTTTGTTGCTTCTCTATTGCCTCTATTTTTTGCAGTACAAGTTTCTCAAATACTATGATTGATGGCTCTGTAATGTTAGGAACAAAGGTGGATTTATTAACAAACCTATTTGGACTCTGTGTTGTATCTCCAAAATACGCCCGTAACTTCAATTGCCTCATTAGAATCATAGAGTTGGAAGGGACCTCTAGGGTCATCTAGTCCAACCCCTGCACAATGCAGGAAACTCACAAACACTTCCCCCTAAATTCACAGGATCTTCATTGCTGTCAGATGGCCACCTAGCCTCTGTTTAAAAACCTCCAAGGAAGGAGAGCCCATCTCCTCCTGAGGAAGCCTGTTCCACTGAAGAATCACTCTAGCAGTCAGGAAGTTCTTCCTAATGTTGAGCTGGAAACTCTTTTGATTTCATTTTCATTGGTTCTGGTCCTACCTTCTGGGGCCACAGAAAACAATTCCACACCATCCTCTATATGACAGCCCTTCAAGTACTTGAAGATGGTGATCATATCACCTCTCAGCCACCTCTTCTCCAGGCTAAACATCCCCAGCTTCTTCAACCTTTCCTCATAGGACTTGGTCTCCAGACCCCTCACCATCTTCATCGCCCTCCTCTGGACCCGTTCCATCTTGTCTATATCCTTCTTAAAATGTGGTGCCCAAAACTGAACACAATACTGCAGGTGAGGTCTTACCAGAGCAGAGTAAAGCGATACCATCACATCACATCATCTGGACACTATACTTCTATACAATTCATCTGGCCCTGAGGACTTAGTTTCATTTCAAGAAACTAGGTGTTTATCTACTACCCCTATGCTGATCCTAGATTGGAACTTCATACCCTCCTTATATGTTCTGTTTTTGAGCACCATTTCCCTCAAAAGAGAAGACTGAGGAAAAGTAGGAATTGAGCAGTTCCGCCCTCTCTTCATTACCTGTTACAATTTCACTTTCTTGCCCTTGCAATGGGCCTACCATATCCTTGCTCTTTTTCATACTCTGAACATAAGAAAAGAACCCTTTTTTGTTGTTTTTAGCATCTTCGGCCAGCCTAAGCTCATACTGAGCTTTAGCTTTCCTAACTTTTTCTCTACAAGCACTGGTGATTTGTTTATATTCATCCTTGGTTATAAGGCCTGCCTTCTAATTCCTAAAGGAGTCTTTTTTATTTCTCAATTAATTTGTATACATCCATTATTGTTCTAAATTGGTCATATCTTGGTGTAGGGATGAAATTTAAGCCAAGGTTCAAAACTCCTTATTCTATTTCGGTAAGCTGCCTAGAGGACAAGTTAACAATCAGTGATGTCTCGCGCTGTGTCCTGGCTGCAGTATCTCTCGAGTAGTCTGGCATTTGATTATACCGCCCTTTCCTAAAAAAGACCATTTTGATGTTCTCTGACCTGAACCTTCTTCTCCAGACTCTTCACTCTCTAAAAGAAACTTTTACTGAAAAAATAGAGGCAATAGAGAAGCAACAAAAGAAAGCGCATTACAACCTTAGCTTTGAAGAAAGTCAAGCTGTAAGAACGCTGGCACAAGATTACTCCATAGTAATTAAACCTGTGGATAAGGGAGGGGCTACGGTTGTTCTTAACACAGAAGACTATGAGTTGATGGTAAATAGGCTACTACAGAACCCCAGGCACTAAAAAAAAATATTATCAGACCCACAGAGCAGATACAAAGGCTTATTAGAATTGCAGTCACTGAAGCAAACAACTTAGGATTTTTAGATGATTCTATTATGAAATTTCTTATTAAAGAGTATGTTAGGGTACCACTTTTTTACGCACTACCCAAAATCCATAAAATGGGTCAACCTCCACCTGGTAGACCAATTGTGTCTGCAATTCTCCATTGGAGCCAGTGGCGCAGTATGTTGATTCCTTTTTACAACCTCTAGTAGCACTTGCCTTAGAGATGCTAAACAGTTTATTGCATTAGTAAAAGGCATAACAGTACCTGAAAATGTTGTGCTAATGTCTGTAGATGTATCAGCCCTCTACACAAACATACCGTTACAGGAAGCAAGGCTGGTGGTTGAGAACGAAGAACAGTAAGGCAGCCACCTATTTATGTACTGTTGGAATTACTTGATTTAATATTTGAAAAGAATTATTTCAGGTTTGGTGAAGATTTTTATTTACAGTTAACGGGGGTAGCGATGGGCAGCCTGGTGGTGCTGTCGGTGGCCAACCTGTATATGGATTACTTTGAGACCAACAAGCAGGGCAGATAGTAGAGATAGGAAAGAACTACTGAAGGATATGGTGAGAGAGAGAGGAAGGTTTGACCTGTGGATTTATGAATTCAACAATAGCATATAAGTGGTAAATCTATTAAAAACTTATGGCACATAGTGGAGCACTTACCAGGGTGCAGATTTCCTTCTAGAATAAGCTACAGAAAACTTGAGAGTTTAAGGAATAGATTAGTGAGAGCAGATTTTAAAGATCAACAAGAGACAGAGGAAAAAGTAATAGGAAATCACCTTTGTGATAATTGTGCAGTGTGTTGTATGATGCTGACTGTCAAGGAGTTTAGTAACCCCGCAAATGGAGAAAAAATTAGATTAAAACATTTTTCCAACTGCAACTCAAAACAGCTGATTAATGTAACAATATGCAAATGTGAGATCTGATACGTAGGAAAAACAATGAAGGCCTCCAAGGTCCGGATTTTAGAGCATAAAGCTCGTCTTGAGAGGGAGGTGCCTGAGGCACCAATGTACCAGCATATTAAGGGGAGTGGCCATCAGGTTAGGGATTTGAGATTTTTTGCATTGTACAAATATAAACCCAAACCTTATGAGAAAGCAAATGTGGAAAAAATTTATTGCAACAAGAAAGTTATTGGGTTTATAAACTTCAAACGGTAGCACTTAAAGGAATTAATTGTAGTATTGATTTCTCTGCATTTTTAGGTATGCAGATAATAGGTCTCTTTAGATAAATGAACTCTATATTTTATAGTGATTATATATGTGTATTGTTAAATGAATATATTGAATTCCTTATCAACTATTGTGGTATGTCTCTTTAAAAAGCTTAAGAGATATAAGCAGTGGAGAGAGTTGGCTGAGAGCCGGTAGCAGAGACTTGAGCATGTACACGTTGATCCGTGATTGAATTCATTGTACTGTGGGTAAGTGCATTACTGTATGAGTGGGAGGAGATGGTGGTGGTTAGTGTCAAGATATTTATGATTACTTTTAAAACAGCTCCAGTTAAAATAGCATTGAGAGAAGACTGACGAAGGGTAAAACCAATGAAACTGTAGGAAATCCAGGAAATACGATTTTTTGATCTCTTGGTGAGAAGTTGTGCAGAATGACCCCCCTGTCTCCACCCAGATTCTGAACTGCGAGAAGTGGCTGAAGGCGATGCCTGTGAGACATGACTTTAGAAAACAGTCTGGGGGAGCGTTGTGTGTGTGTTTGTTCTATTATTTTGCTGTATGGACTCATTATAAATTGTGCACTAAATGTTTGTTTACACATTTTTTGTGTGATAATGATAATTCAACCAGTGAGGTTTTGAAGGATATATTGTACTCTTGGATGAATGGCTGCAAAGTTGTAGTGCACTCAATCAAGGGCTAACCATACTGTGTTAAGCAGAGTCACACCCTAAGCACACTGAGATTGATGAATTTAGAAAGATGAAACTTCATTTAGGATTGCGCTGTTATCCTGTTTTTTCCTACATGTTACTCATATTGATTTTAAGAATTCACATTGGAACTTTGATTGTAAAGACCACACTGGCTAGAAGAAGCATTCAGTTAAAAATGTGCTTTCTTCTGCTGCCAGTCATATTTGAATGAACCCATACCGTTATCTGATGAAGTGTGCTTTTACATACAAAAGCTTACATTCACAAGTTGAACATTCCAGGCTATCATCAGTTCTGACACTGAAAATTGTTGTGTTGCAGTTTGGTGGACATTTATAAATTGCATTCAGAACAGTTTCTTAACATTACTGTTGGGACTTGCATCTGATGTGTGCTTTGAAGAATTTTAAAGAATTTTAAGAATTTAAGAATTTTAAGAAGCTTTGAAGAATTTTAAAATATCACACTATTCTGTCTTAATTTAATTAGTTTAAATTACATTCATTTTCACATCATTAATTAATGAGTAAACGGAAACTTAACTGCAATAAACTATTATGTCTCTCACGTAACTAGAAAGTAAATCAATTTCTTAAAAATAGGTGTTTCCTTCAAGGGTACTGTGAGATATGAAGAGTGAGGTCAAGGGTACCACAATGTTGAAAAAGTTGGGAAACACTTATTTAGTTGTTGCAGATTTCGCAGGCTGTATGGCTGTGGTCTTGGCATTGTGTGAGAACTCCAGTTTTCTGGGTTATACTGAGAATGCCAGTCACAGTTGTTGGTGAAATGTCAGGGCTCACAATGCCAAGACCAAGGCCACACAGCCTGGAAAATCTACAACAGCAGTCCCCAACTTTTTTGGCACCAGGGACCAGTTTTGTGGAAGACAATTTTTCCATGGACTGGGGGATGGGATGGTTTAGGGATGATACAATTGTGCACTTTATTTTGGTGTGGTGAAGTGTGCGGACTCTTATCTGGGAGAACAGGGTTTGATTTCCCACTCCTCCACTTGCAGCTGCTGGAATGACCTTGGGTCAGCCATAGCTCTTGCAGAACTGTCCTTGAAAGGGCAGCTTCTGAGGAGAGCTCTCTCAGACCCACCCACCTCACAGAGTGTCTGTTGTGGGGGAGGAAGATGAAGGAGATTGTGAGTCACTCTGAGATTTGGAGTGGAGGGCAGGATATAAATGCAATGTCTTATTAGTATTATTACTACATTGTAATATATAATGAAATAATTATACAACTCACAGCCCGGTTGCTAACAGGCTACAGACCGGCACCTGTCCACAGCCTGCGGGTTGGGGACCCCTGATCTACAACAACTAATGAACTCTGGATGTGAAAGCCTTTGACAACATACTGACCAAATTTGCACTAGAGCTTTAATCCTGGTTTAACTCTATCCCCAAACTGACTTTCTACACTAGAATCATAGAAACCAACTTTATGACTCTATGATTCTAGGGTTTTAGTGTAGAAAGTCAGTTTGGGGACAGAGTTAAACCAGGATTAAAGCTCTAGTGCAAAATTGGTTGTTTTACATTTACACTACAAACTGATAGAAGCAAGAGCTGCCTTTGCTTCAAGTGTGTGGGGCAACATTATAGTAAAGCCCTGACTGCCCCTTCACCTTTGCAAAGCACAGCTGCTTAAAGGCCTACCAGTGACCCATTAAAACAAAGGGATAAAGCTCCGCTGAGTGGAGCAAAAGCAGATGATGGATTCAATTAAAAAGTGGCTGGCAGGAAAATCAGTCCTTTTCCCAATCACTCTTCCTGTGCAGAGTGATCCCTGGATGGAGATGGCTTGGTCAGAGCTTCATGACATGCAGCTGTGCTGTAATGTATAGTGTGCTCCAAAAAAACAACAGATCTGTTTCCCCTGAGACTCCACCTGCTGCCATTTTACTGGCCTTTACCTGCAGCCTACACACTAAAATAAAGTGAGTAGTTTTCTTAACTCTAAAAAAATAATAATTAAAAAAAAATCTGAGGCTGAAATTAGCTGAGTCCAGGGCTTATTTTCTGGGGGAACGTGGCGGAACAGAGTTCTGGAACCTCTTTTTGGAAACAAAACTCTCAAAAATGTTTAAAATTTAATGAGGAGCACTTCCTTCATTTTCTCTCTTTTTAAAAAAGCCCTGGCTGAGACTACACAAGACCAGTGACCAGATCTTTTGTGAAGCAGGAGAGACTGCTGGGGGAGGGGGCAATTTAGGTCATGGTTTTAGGACAAAAGAGGGCTACACCTTTCTCCCCATGCCATATGCCTGATTTAAATTACTTCCTTCCCAGAGTATGCTGTTTGCCTCGTTGTAGGAAAAAACATGTAATAAGTCTAGTACCCTGTGCTCCTATGTATTTTCAGTTGTGATAGCACTCACAGTGGAACTAGCCTTTTCCACCTTTCACCAGTAGGGTTAACTGGTATGTGCTGGAAAATACCTGGAGAGTTTGTGGGTAGATCTGGGAAACTGAGGGGTTAGGGGAGGGGAGGGGCCTCAACAGGGTATAATTCCAGAGTCCACCCTTCAAAGCAGCCATTTTATCAAAGGGAATAACAAAAACACTTTTACACAATATAGTGTATATGCAACCTACGTTTATCAAAATACATACATAGCAGTAGTCATCATTAGTAATTTATAAACCACTCCTGATACTAAATTCACGAATGCTCTTAATACAAATGCAGCTGGAAAAAGAGTTCTTTTCATTCCCCCACACTGTCTGCTGTTTGAAGATAATAACGTACAGTTCCTCAGAGGGAATTGTCTTCCTGCTGTTCTCGCTTATGTTCAGCAACTTGGGTGGAATTCTCAAATCTCTAGTACAGCTTGTCTCTGAGAGAGTAAGAGACTTCAGCCTGGGATTCTTCACAGTTTCAGACCTTCGTCAGCCTTTTTCTCTCAGTGTTTTATCCTGGAGCCTCAGTACAAGTTTCAACAACTTGGATCAACCCATGTTAATTGCTCTTTCCTGTTTCCGGCTCTCGCCATTTCACTGCCCTTGTCTCACTGATAAGCAAAAGGCATTCTGATTCTTAAAGGTACAACACCATCTAGGCTTCACACTGTTTCCCCACATTTCACAGAGATGCTGACAAATCCATACTCAAATTCATGCCCTTTGGTGCAAGTGTCTGGAACCTATCTATCCAGTAACATTCTTGTTGAAGAAGGACCTTTTCAGTGTCTTCACTGGTGAATGGTTTGGTTTTATATCTATATAGAATGAAAAATATTAGGTTTTTAGGTTGATACCCACTTTCCCTCATATGCTGGTACATCGGCGTCTCTGGCACCCCCCTCTCCAAGCATGCCTTGTGCTCCAAAATTCTAACTTTAAATGCTCTGGTTGTTTTTCCTTTGTATAACAATTTACAATTTGTGCACATAGCCACATAAATTAGTTGTTTTGAGTTACAATTTGCAAAGCAACGCTATTTAATCCTTTCCCCACTTAGATGGTTCATAAATTCTTTGATTGCCAACACCATACTGCACACAGAACAGTTTCCACAAGGAAAAGTTCCTGTTACCTTGTCTACAACTCTCTGTTCTTGCTTAAACTCAGCTGTGACTAGTCTGTTTCTAAGGCTACTAGGGTTCCTGTAACCTATTTTAGGTGTATTGCCACACCCGAGGAGATGTGCCACAATATGCCATAAGTTCTTAATCATCCTACTACTTCTGTATGCCAGGGATGGCCAACGGTAGCTCTCCAGATGTTTTTGCCTACAACTCCCATCAGCCCCAGCCAGCATGGCCAATGGCTGGGGCTGATGGGAGTTGTAGGCAAAAAACATCTGGAGAGCTACCTTTGGCCACCCCTGTTGTATGCCAATGTAGAATTTAAAAATCCGCATGCTATTCTCTCTTTTGGTTCCATAACCTTATCTACCAATAGTTCTTTTCTATCCCTACTATCTGCTCTGTCCCTAGCCTTCCTAACTACCTCAGTTGGATACTGCCTGGATACAAACTGTCTTGTTAATTTTTCTGCTTCTCGATAGTAATCCTCTTGTTTGGTGGAATTTCTTCTTATTCTTAGAAATTGGCCAAAGGATAAATTTGTTCTTATATGCTTAGGGTGATAGGAATGAAAATGTAGATATCTTTTTCTGTCTGTTGGCTTACTATATGTTTTAACAAAAAGATTATTTTCCTCATCCTTCTCTGCTGTTGTATCTAAATAATGAATCCTCTTTGCATCCCACTTTCCTTCAAACTTGATGTTATCATGAAGCCCATTCAACCAGCTTAAGAATTCATCTGCAGTTCCATGATCTTCATATAAAATTAACAAATCATCAATATATCTTTTAAACAATGTAATTTTTTACAAGTAAGGATTGTTATATGCATCCATAATCAACTTTTTTTCAAAAAAATCCATATACAAATTCGCTACATTGAGAGCCACCGGGCTTCCCATAACTACACCTGACAACTGTAAATAAAAATCTTCCCCAAATCTAAATTAATTTTTTTCAAACAAAAGGTCCAACAGTTCCAATAATACATAAGGTCATTTTTCTGCTCTCTGATCTAAGACATCTTCTATCACCCTCCTTGCCTCCTGCAATGGTATATTAGTGTAAAGGGCTACAACATATATTGCCATTAAGACTACATTCTCTGTTACCCTCATACCTTCTATCAAAGAAATGAAATGATTAGCATCTTTCAGATAAGTATCTGTTTTAACTACAAAAGGCTGTAGAAATGAATCAATGAACTGAGCTATAGGCTCAAAAGGGGAGTTTACAATGGTTCTCCCAGGTGGTGGCGATCCTTTTTATGTATTTTAGGCAGCACGTAAAACATTGGTGCTCTAACATACTCCTTAATGAGAAATTTTGTGGCGGCATCATTCAAGTGCCCAAGGTTATTGGTTTCCGTGACTACTATCCTAATTAGTCTTTTAATCCGTTCTGTGCGATCAAACTCAATATGCTTATGATACACCTGGTTTTGCAGTAATTTATGGACCATTGCCATATAATCCTGAGTATTTAGAATAACAGTTGCTCCACCTTTGTCTATAGATTTTATAATGATGGATTGATCCTGTGCTAATACTTCTCTCTCTTAAGATTATTATGATGCCATTTGTGCTCTTTTTCCATTTTCTCTATCTCCTGGAGTAACAATCTTTCAAACATAACTATGGATGGATCTACAACATTTGGTACAAATTAAGATTTATTTACAAACTTACTAGTAGTTCTCATTGTGTCTCCAAAGTGCACTCTAATTTTAAGCTATCTGATTAACTTATAAATATCAATTCCGAGAGCCGGAAACAGAAAGAGCAATTAGCATGCATTGATCAAGTTGTTGAATGTTGTACTGAGCCTCCAGGATAAAACACTGAGAGAAAAAGGCTAAGGAATCCCGGGCTGCGGTCCCTTACTCTCTTGGAGACAAGCTGTGCTGGAGATTTGAGAACTCCACCCAAGATGCTGAACTTAAGGGAGTACAGCAGGAAGGCAACTGCCTCTGAGGAACTGTATCTTATTATCTTCAAACAGCAGACAGTATGGGGGAGTGAAAAGAACTAATACAGCTGCATTTGTATTATGAGCATTTGTGAATTTAGTATCAGGAGTGGTTTATAAATTACTAATGATGACTACTGCTATGCATTTTGATAAACATAGGTTGCATATACACACTGTGTAAAAGTGTTGTTGTTATTCTGGTGTTTTTTCACTTATTATTCATTTACATTGGAACCTGTTGATATTTACCATTTTATCCAAGGGAGCTGATCTCTGCCAGCTGGAGATCAGTTGTAAAAGTGGAAGATCTCCAGACCCCACCTGGGAGGCTATCAAAGCACTTTGGAACATCATGTAAATGATTCCAAAGTGTGGTCTCTAATTTTTTTTAGCACTGTATCACATATCTAAACTACAACTGAGTTAGTTGTAATTGCATTTGAAATTGTTGTGCCTCTATACAAACTAACTGAGTTGTGGTTTAGACATAAGAACATAAGAGAAGCCATGTTGGATCAGGCCAATGGCCCATCAAGTCCAACACTCTGTGTCACACAGTGGCAAAAAATTTTATATACACACATACACTGTGGCTAATAGCCACTGATGGACCTGTGCTCCATATTTTTATCTAAACCCCTCTTGAAGGTGGCTATACTTGTGGCCGCCACCACCTCCTGTGGCAGTGAATTCCACATGTTAATCACCCTTTGGGTGAAGAAGTACATCCTTTTATCCGTTTTAACCTTTCTGCTCAGCAATTTCATCAAATGCCCACCAGTTCTTGTATTGTGAGAAAGGGAGAAAAGTACTTCTTTCTCTACTTTCTCCATCCCATGCATTATCTTGTAAACCTCTATCATGTCACCCCGCAGTCGACGTTTCTCCAAGCTAAAGAGTCCCAAGCGTTTCAACCTTTCTTCATAGGGAAAGTGCTCCAGCCCTTTAATCATTCTAGTTGCCCTTCTCTGGACTTTTTCCAATGCTATAATATCCTTTTTGAGGTGCGGCGACCAGAACTGCACACAGTACTCCAAATGAGACCGCACCATCGATTTATACAGGGGCATTATGATACTGGCTGATTTGTTTTCAATTCCCTTCCTAATAATTCCCAGCATGGCGTTGGCCTTTTTTATTGCAAATGCACACTGTCTTGACATATAATATAATAATTATATAGTGCTATAAAAATTAGGGACCACACTTTGGAATTGTTTGCTGAGCATATATTTAAATAATTTACACAGTGACCCAAGTGTTTTGGGAAGGAAGTAATTTAAATCAGGCTTATGGCATGGGGAGAAAGGTGTAGCCCTCCTAAAAAAGGTGTTTTTTGCCATATATCAAGGAAATCACTGATCAGATGGGAAAACTTATGAAAAAATATAACCCACAAACAGTGTTCAGACCCACCAGAAAAATGCACAGATGCTATGATCAGCAAAAGACAGATGAGACCCCCTCATTCTGCAGAAGTATATCGCATATTCTGCAGTTGTGGACAAGTATACATCGGGACCACACAACGTAGCATCCAGACAAGAATAAAAACATGAAAGACACTGCAGACTTGACCAGCCTGAAAAATCAGCAGTGGCTGAACATAGCTTAACTCAAACAGGACACAGTATCTTATTCCAAGACACTGTAATGCTGGACAACACATTCAATTACCATGTTAGATTACACAGAGAAACCATTGAAATCCATAAACATAAACACAATCTCAACAGGAAGGAAGGAAGTTTAAAAATGAATAGGGCATGGCTTCCAGTCCTGAAAATAAAATAAATTTATTATTATTAAAAAAAACACAAAATGCCCTATAACTTACAACAGCACTACAGATAAAATTAAAATTTCAATATCCAATCCATATACGAAAGAACCCCCTCAGGTAAGCTCCTCCATTAATGCATGTCACAGCCCAGGAAGCTCCCACAAGATAATGACTCAGCCTTACCCCACCTGCCTGAGTAGATATAAATTACCTACCTACCAACTTCTTCTCAATTTGACCCAGAGAGAACTCCAGTTTTCTGGGTTACACCTCTGAGGATGCCAGTCACAGTTGCTGGTGAAATGACAGGTCTCACAATGCCAAGATCATGGCCACACAGCCTGAAAAATCTACAACTAATCCCCAAACATTTCTTGAATTGGATCTGGCAGCCCTATACCCCAAAGAGCTTGTGCTCTCAGCACCACCACCTTGTACTCCCCCAAATGAAAGATGTCTGCCTTGCCTGGCAGATCATGTTCCCAATTGACATAAGAACCCTGCAGCATTTTTTACTGTAAATTCCACAAGCACACCATGCCAAAAGGATTAGTTTTATTGGAACAGCAGGGCATTTCCCGGTCTCCTCTTGAACAGAAACTAACAGCCAACAATCAGCAGAGGAAAGTAGGGTTACCAATCCCCAGTTTGGGGCAAGGAATCTGCTGGTTTGGAGGCCTTTCCCCCTCTTTAGGGGTTATCAGAAAGCATGGGGGGGGGGAAACGTTGAATAGGCACTCCATTATACCCTATGGAGACTGGTCCCCATAGGGTATAATGAAGAATCTATCTGTGGGCATCAGTGACTCTGGGAGAGCTGATTTTTTTGAAGTAGAGTCACCAGATTTTCAGTATAGCATCTGGTACCTCTCCTCAACCCCCCCCCCCCAATTTTTTTTTAAAAAAAGATTGAACTAGGGGGCCCAATTCTATGAGCTCCCAAAGAGGGTGCCCCCGTCCTCCATTATTTCCAATGGAAGGAAGGCATTTAAAAGGAACTTGGTCTCTTTAAATGTGATGGCCAGAACTCCCTTCAGAGTTCAATTGTGCTTGTCACAACCCTGCTCCTGATTCCACCCCCAAATTCCCCAGATATTTCCAGAGTCAGACCTGGCAATCCTAAGTGAGTGGGGAGTCTAAGATAGGGATGGCCAGCCTCTAGTTGGGACCTGGGAATCCCCCAGAATAACATATCTCCAGACTACAGAGATCAGATATGTACCAGTCAAAGCATACTTACGTACTTTTAACATATATAAGCTTCCATAACGCAAATCTTCACTGATAAATAGTCCCAGAGTAGTAAGTAAGACTAAACGAGTGTTGGTTAACATGACATCCAAAAGTGCAAGATCACTGCAGTCTTAGAAGAGAGAAAAGGCATTATTTATTTATTTGATTTATATCCCACCCTTCCCGATGAAGGCAGGCTCAGGGAGGCTCACAAATTAAAGATCACACAATCAGAGTAGTGTGACCAAATAAAATAAAACAACAATAAAAACATAAACATAAAAACAATTTCTAAAACATCTATATGTGCTAGTATCATGGTTTCAGACAGCGATCAAGTTCTAATGGTGGTTAGCCATTCTAAGAGGTCCTAGGATCACCATAGCATGATGAGGTAGACCGTTGGTAATGTTTTTATGGGCCGATCCCATTGATGTAGATGTTGTTATCATGAAAATGCACAGCGGAAGAGTGCCATTTTGCAGGCCCTGCGGAACTGTAGACGCTCTCACAGGGCCCTGACCTCCTCCGGCAACTCATCCCACCAGCTAGGGGCAGCAACGGAAAAGGCCCTAGCTCTCATTGATTTGAGCCTCACTTCTCTGATGCTGGGAAATGTCAACAGGTTTTTAGACCTGGACCAAAGTGCTCACTGGAGCATGTGCAGGGAAAGGCGGTCCCTAAGGTATGCAGGACCCTGGCCATATACGGCTTTAAAGGACCTTGAAGCGAATCCGGTACACTATTGGTAGCCAGTGCAGCGCTTTCAGCATAGGATGAATGTGTTCTCGTAGAGGAACTCCCATTAACAGCCTGGCTGCAGCATTTTGCACTAGCTGAAGTCACTGGATTTGGGACAAGGGCAGCCCCATGTAGAGGGCATTACAGTAATCCAGCCTCGAGGTGACCATGGCATGGATCACTGTTGCCAAGTTGTCGCATTCGAGAAAGGGGACCAACTGCCTTGCCATCTGCAGATGGTAAAAGGCTGACTTGGCAGTGGCAGCTACTTGGGCCTCCATTGCTAAAGAGGGATCCAAGAGCACCCCTAAGCTTTTAACCTTGGGCACCAGCATGAGCTGTGCTCCATAGAAGATCGGTAAATGGACCTCTGGTCCCAAACCATGGTGACTCAGATACAGGACCTCCATCTTCGTTGGATTAAATTCATTCTACTCAGCCTGTGCCACCCTGCCACAGCTTGCAGTGCTGCGGACAGATCTTCCAGGGAGGAGTCAGACTGGCTGCCCATCAACAGATAGAGCTGGGTGTCATCTGCATACTGGTGAAAATCCAGCCCACACCTCTGGGCAATCTGGACGAGGGGGCACATGTAGATGTTGAATAATGAATTATCATTACAATTATTCTGTTCGTGTCTTCTTTCATTACTTTGTACAGACATGCCAAGTTATAGATCTGAATATTAAATGTGATTCCTTCCTTTATTTTAGCCCTAATCTATCTATTCTTCAAACTTGATGGACAAGATGCACAAATTGGCTGGTTATTCCTTATACTAGATATGCATTTGAGGCAAGGCTTATGCTATGGGACTCAGATGTGTATGTATTCCCGCAATGACACCTTCTGGTCCTCTCTGGATTTTTCAGCTTTGATTTTTTAAAAAATAAGTTTCTAATTCTATTATAACACAATGTAAGCACATGCTAGTAGGGGATAATGATGCTGACATCAGCAAGCACAGCAGTCACCAGATCCATAGGGACAGCAATAAATGTATGTCCCATAACTAACCTTCCTGGATGCTGCTTTACTCACTCAGGGCCAGGGCTGGACCTAGACTGTCTGGTACCCTAGGCAGGGCTAACTCCTGGTGCCCCCCTGCATTGATGCTCGCACCCCCCCTCCCCCTCCGTGGCACTGTGTCCTGCCACCTCCCTCTGCCACATAGGGTTGCCAATCCCCAGGTGGGGGCAGGGGATCCCCCAGTTTGGAGGCCCTCCCCCTGCTTCAGGGTCGTCAGAAAGCGGGGGAAGGGGAGGGAAATGTCTGCTGGGAACTCTATTATTCCCTATGGAGATTTATTCCGATAGAAAATCATGGAGAATTGATCTGCAGGTATCTGGGGCTCTGGGGGGGGGGCTGTTTTTTGAGGTAGAGGCATCAAATTTTCAGTATAGCATCTAGTGCCTCTCCCCAAAATATCTCCCAAGTTTCAAAAAGATTGGACCAGGAGGCCCAATTCTATGAGCCCCCAAAGAAGGTGCCCCTATCCTTCATTAATTCCTATGGAAGGAAGGCATTGAAAAAGTGTGCCGTCCCTTTAAATGTGATGGCCAGAACTCCCTTTGGAGTTCAATTATGCTTGTCACAGCCTTGATCGTGGCTCCACCCCGAATGTCTCCTGGCTCCACCCCCAAAGTCCCCAGATATTTCTTGAATTGGACTTGGCAACCCTACTGCCACACCTCTTCCTCCCTCCCTTCGCCACCAGGTCCAAAAATGCCCAGCAAAAGGCAGTGGAGCCCTGCACTTCCCAGGCTCTTTAAAGGTCCTCCCATCAATCAGCTGATTGGCAGGTAAAAAAGCTCCAGAGGCTTGAAGCTCCTATGCTGGCCCTCTGGTGCACTCATGACAATCAGTGCGGGGTTGAGGGGGCAGGCCAGCAGCAGCGGGAAGGACGAGTGAGCCGCTGAAAGATCAGCCACTGCCACTGCCTCCTCCCCCCTTCCTTCCTGGATCATTTTTTGGACCTGGTGGGGAAGGGAGGAGGCCCGGCAGAGGGGAGGATGCCATGGACCTGGTGGGGAGGAGGAGGCTGGGGAGCAGGCCAAGGAGGGATTTGCTTAGGGGGGGAAGGTCGAATTTGGTGCCCCCACCCTGCCAGTGCCCTAAGCAAATGTCTAATTTGCCTAGTGGGTGAGCTGGCCCTGCACTGTTACTCTCACCAAGTCACTTGGAGGCGCCCAATTCAGCACCCCCAGAAGGCCAGCACCCAAGGCAATCACCTAAGGGCAGGCCCTGCTCATCGCTGCAACTTGGGCCTAGATTTTGAGGCCATGTTATGTGGTATGAACTTTGGAAAAGCCAGACTTTAGGGAAGATATAAAACAAGCAGGTTATTTAATTATTTCTTTGTTCTTGCCCTTCTAGCCCTCAGTTTCTTGTCCTCGCCTTTTTTTTTTTTTTGCATCCCCCACAGCATCATGGGCAGCATACTCCTGAAAGGCACACATACCCTACAGAAGATCTAAATAGAAAAATCTCAGCACAAGAAGAAAAGAGCCTGAAGTCAGAAGAATGCAATGTCACAATGCTAGCAATAACACTTGGAGACATGAATTTGGGAAAGGAATTCTGGCTGTTCCTTCTTCCCCTACATTTCCCTCTGCCTAATTTATATTTAAAATATTTGGGCCAAGGAACTGTGTATTTTAATATAACCACAAAACTGTTACATGCCCTATGTCCATAGAATAGGACAGACTATATATATATATATATATATATATATATATATATATATATATATATATATATATATATATATATATATATATATATATGAAGAAATATTATAAAAATATATTGAGAATTAGAAGGAATTACCATAGTCAAGGATAGAACAAATAGCATCTGTCATATTATTCCATGGTGTATCCCGAGTTGTAAATCCACTAATAGTCATTCCTAAATATATTCCTATGAATAAAATAAATAGTTAGAAAATAGAATCACAGCATATAGCTAGGTTCCTAGCATTTAATTACTCCTACTATTCCTATATTTGAAAGGTAAGCAAAACACAATTGCCTTGTAAACTAAAGAGGGGGTGGAAATCAAAATTTCCTAATAGGATTAAGCATTCTCATTGCCTCCAGGGAACCATAGAATATTGGGGACATATACATTGTGAGGTGTGCATACCCTGACCCTACTGTCCCCTCTGCTACTGGTCCATGATGATATGCTTTTTAAGTCTCTGACCATTTTGAACAGAAAGGAGTCCGTGCAGAATTAAGGTTGGAGAAAAAGCACTTCCTCCAGTATTAAGTAATCCCCCTCTAACTTTTTTGGCTGTAAATGCAGCAAAATCTGATTTAAGATACCTGGGACTACACCTTAGTTTGAGGGCAGATACGGAAAGGCAAGGCTGGAGCCAGGAACTCATGAAATTAACTCTTTAGCTATATTTCTGTATCTTTGTGACTGGAATTCACAGGGCTGGTTCATATGTTGAATGCTTCCATGCCACTGTGGAAGCATATATACGGCTCTTTGGCGATAATGTGGTGTGTTCATGGCCCTGAAGGAATAAACACAGCCCTGAATCATGGACACAGCAGCCAGTCTGCAGGGACTCATTACTGGTACTGTACTTTTCACACAATCCTTTGGCTATATGGTAACGTATTTGCACATCAAGTGGAGAAAGTCAGAACTAGGAACCAGCCCCGCAGTGTGCTGCACAGAAAAAACAGGTTGCTTACCTGTAACTTATACTGGCCCTCTGTGCAGTCACACATATAGGATATCACATATGGGATCTCTAGTGTTGAGCCCTTGAACCTATAAGAGCTAAATAAACCTTTGAGCATGAGCCTCCCCACCCACAATGGTCACTCATCACAAATGTCCATTCTGGACAGAGCCATGTTCACCTATCAGTGCTTCCCAACACTGTAGCTGGCTGGATAAATTACACACACCTGTTATGGGGAAGGCTGGGTGGGTTGTGGGACTGCCAGAGCTTTTTTTCTGGAGCAAGAGGTGCCCGAACTCTCAAAAGGGAAATGAAACACCCAGGTACCCCTCATGCAGGGCTTTTTTTGTGGCAGGAACTCCTTTGCATATTAGGCCACACTCCCCTGATATAGCCAATCCTCCTGGAGCTTACAGTAGGTCCTGTACTAAGAGCCATGTAAGCTCTTGGGGGATTGGCTACATCAGGGGTTTGTGACCTAATGTGCAAAGAAACTCCTGCTATAAAAAAGCCCTGCCCTCATGAACTTTTAAATTTTTTGGGATAATTTTGTTTCCACAAAAAAGGTCCCAGAATTCCATTCTGCTGCATTCCACCAGAAAAAAAGCCCTGGTAATGGCACAGATGACCACTCAAAGAACAGTTATGGGTAAGCGACCTGTTTTTCCTCTTCATGGTCTCCCAGTATCACATATGTGGGGTAGATCAACAGGCTGGTACGAAATCTTTAAATCCTTTCTACAACCCCAAAGCAGACAAAAAATGTGGATCTCTATAGAAAGATAGGGGTCTAGCAATATAAAAAGTCAGAACTCCTTTAACATCTGAAATGTGAAGTGCTTGCTGTACATTTGTTGTTGGGGGTTTTTTGTGGGGAGGGAGGAGGTGGAAGTACTATATCCTGCAACATGTAAAACTGCAAAACTGCTTTTGTCAAAAATGATAGGTCTGGTCTCAAAATCACTTTATGTGCATGGAAAACTATGTAAGGAGCATCAGCTCTCCTGCCCTTCTTGCTGAAGTTTTTCCAACTAAAAATAACACTTTTAGAGATAGCACTTTTACAATACAAGTAGCCAAAGGCTCAAACTGGTAACACTAACTACCACTGCAAAGGCTGGTAATTATTGGACAATGTTTTGTTATGGCACAGAAAACGAATGTGATTGCATGATGTTTTGTTCACAATTAGAATGTAAAATTAGGGAGAGCCAGTTTGGTGTAGTGGTTAAGTGTGCAGACTCTTATTTGGGAGAACCAGGTTTGATTCCCCAGTCCTCCACTTGGAGCTGTTGGAACAGCCTTGGGTCAGCCATAGCTCTCTCACAAAGGTTGTCTTTGAAAGGGCAGCTACTGGGAGAGCTCTCTCAATCCCACCCACCTCACAGGGCACCCGTTGTGGGGAAGGAGGACAAAGGAGAATATGAGGTGCTCTGAGATTCGGAATGGAGGGTGAGATATAAATCCAATATCATCATCATCTTAAACTCAAATTAGTGATGCCATTTGGAGATTATATTAAGAATGTACTGAATAACTTATTTATTAATTTTAATCATTGTTATGCTTGATGTCTTTTGAGTTCTGCTGTACATCGCCCAGGCCATGTGTATTCAGGGGATGGGTGATCCATAATTTGAAGTATAAATTAATAAATTGCAAGTGGAAATAAAACTTGGAGTTGGGAGAAATTCTAACTAAACTTTTAAAAAACCATTTCCTCAATGGATGAGAAAAAAGACATAGTAATACAATGGACTCCATACCCAATTTGGTGCCCCCCCCCTCCGTCAGCACTTGGGACAAGCACCCCCCTCTGCCCCCCCCCCCGATCTGGCCCTGCAGAATGGTGCAATTACGATGCAATTGGCTCTGTCCACCCTTCATCATGGGTGGAGGTGGGAACATATAAAACAGTTCTCCTGTCAGCTTACTTTGAATGTGTCTCCTCTTGAATCCCTCCCTGCTTCCCCCTCTTGTATAATACACAGGGCATTCATCAGCAAAACAAACATATCCACTGTTGTCATTCTGCATCTAGCAAATAGTTTTGCCAAGACCCTGTTGTCCATGGATCATTTGTGGGCGATGTTCTCCTGCCTGCTTAATGCATCTGCTGATATGCTCTGGTTCCCTGGGACCTGCACTGCTGAGCCATGAACATTGTTCTACATATGCTGTTCCCAAAGAGGCATGCTAGAGTGCACAGGGTAGTGAAACAAGTATCTCTCTGCTTGTTTTTGCAAAACACTGAAGAGATGTCCATCACCAGCAGAACCGACATGTCCTAGAGGATGGAAGAAAAAGACTAATTGGCTGAGTATAGCAAGAAGCTACAATATGGTGATGCGCAGTGCATCCTCTCTGTGAACCTAAACCTGGCTTACTGAATATCCATGGCAGCATGCTCCCCAGCTCCAAAGTAACGTAACTGTTGTCAATGTGATCTGAAGTGATGTCTTCATGAGTCTAGTGCTTCTTAGCAACTTGTCTCGATGGAGCCGCAAAACAAGAGACTGTCACAGTAACAGTGCAATACAGAGCAGCTGACTGCTTCTTACTTTGTGGGCTGAACACCTTCTAAAACCCCATTTGCAAGAGTCTCATCTCCAGTCTCGCATAATGTGTTACCTTGAATAAGGGCTTTTTTAAAAAGCAGGAACGCACAGGAACGCGGTTCCAGCTGGCTTTGCATCAAAGGGTGTGGCCTAATATGCAAATGAGTTCCTGCTGGGCCTTTTTCGGCAAAAAATCCCTGCCTTGAAAGCTTATGCAGTCCCATGTAATGTGTTTCTCAAAAACTTATGCTACAACAAAATTTGTTAAATGTGCTACTGGACTCTCTACTATTGTGTTAGCCATGGTAGAAGCCATGAGTCCTAATAATCTCTGAACTGTAATTGCCTTTTGCTCCAGCTGAGCAAGAACCTGCCTCATGAGGGATCGGATACCCTCTGCTCTTTCCCATGGCAGGACTGCCCAGCCTGCAACAGAATTTAACTCTGCTCCTATGAATTGCAGGCATTAAATGAGGCCAGAATGCAATTTCTTTGCATTCACTTTCAACCCCAACCAATCCAGCAGATGCAGTGTTGTCTTTAGGCGCCGAAGCAAAGTTTGGGCAGTCACGTGAACTAGTAGCCAGCCAGCCAGGTTCGGACAGATTACAATTAACTTCTTGTGAATATATGCTGTGTCACTACTGCCATTTTATTTGTTGTTGTTGTTTAGTTGCACAGTCGAGTCCGACTCTTTGTGACTATACATTTTGTTAATTTGAATGCTTCAACCCCGTGCACTCTTTGTCACCTGGAGTAACAATGGCAACATCGGCAAAGTTACTGGGGCCTCACCAATGTAGTCCAGTTATCCTAATACTGGATCTGGAACTGGTGGTGCTGATTGTTTCATTCCTAATCCCAGTGCATCAGCCATTTTTGTGATTTGTTCAGTACACATAGTAAGGGAGGCTTTTGTTCAGAAAACAGAGGACAGCTCTGATTTCCTTCCTTCCTTCCCTCCCTACCTCCATCCATTTTCCATCTTGGCACCATAGTCTAGTGGTCTAGACTAGATTAGCATCCTGTATCTACTCTATCCCTGAGCCATTTTTATGGGAAGGGCGGGATACAAATCATAGAATAAATAAATAAAGAATAAATATCCTGCTGAGAATGGCGTTCCTTACAATAAGGGACTCATATTAGTTTTGCAAAACCTTATTTCTCAGCAGCACACACAAACCAGATTCAGCTGCATTATGTGCCTTGAACATTTTGCTGACTCCAGCTCAAACTCTTGCTCTCCATTTGAGAATAATAGTGAAACAGCAGAGACTCAGGATGGTATACATTTGAATATTAAAGCTCCAGGGCTTCTTTGTTTATGTACATAGTCTATTTGTTCTGTGTTGTGTAGAATGAGGTAAATTTTGCTTAGGTAGTTGAACCTAAGCATGGCAACTATGACAGAGAGGGCTTCTAGATTTATAAGCTCTTCCACATATCTCTCTGCATCATGTCAAAGCCATGATGACTGCAGATCTCAGACCCTCACTGGAGAGTAGAATCATAGAGTTGGAAGGCACCTCTAGGGTTATCTAGTCCAACCCCCAGCACAATGCAGGAAATACTCACAATACCAAGAAGAGGCACAACTGCTGCCTTGCCGCATGCCTCAGTATTAATTACTTCTTTGATACTGGGCTATTCTTTGGATGGGAGACCAGCGAGGAAGTCGAAGGTCCCTATGCAGGGGCAGGACATGGTAAACTACCTTTGAACGTCACTTGCCTTGAAAACCTTACAGGGCCACCATAAATTGGCTGCAACTTGACAGCTCTTTCCACCATCACCACTGTGAGTCATCTTTCTCCTCCCCTTGCAACTGATGCTTTGCGTCCCAGTTTACGTAAAGTGCCTACTGATGTATCTTTAATCTGCCCCCTGAAAGGGATGCTGCCATTGATCTTCTCCAGCAATTGACTGGACCTCTGATGACCTCTGTGCCCCATATCAGCAGATTTTTGAATTGCCTCTGAAGTGTTGGTGGATGCAGGCGACTCCATATGTTTCAATCAGTTCTTTCCTCTTTTTTTGGTCTCTTGCTAACTCCTCTGAAGTATGATATTTAGTAGCCTTTGATTTAAGTTCCACACTAGCAGCACTGTTGGTTTTTATACCCTGCCTTTCTCTACTCCAAGTGGCTTACGGTCTCCTTCCCTTCTTCTCCCCACATCAGGCACCTTGTGAGGTAGGTGGGGCTGAGAGAGTTCTGAGAACAACTGTGGCTGGCCCAATATCACCGACACCCAGCACAGGCTTCATGTGGAGGAGTGGGGAATCAAATCTGGTTCTCCAGATTAGAGTGTGCCACTCTTAACCATTACACCACATTGGCACCACACTGGCTCTCTTTGTGGAAGAGCTCTGTTTCTGCTGATTAGACAGGGATTTATTTGGTCTTAGATAGCTCGCTTTCGGGAAGAAAAAGATGATATTGGATTTATAACCTGCCCACCCCTCCAAATCTCAGAGTCTCAGAGTGGCTCACAGTCTCCTTTATCTTCCTCCCACACAACAGACACCCTGTGAGGTGGGTGAGGCTGAAAGGACTCTCACAGCAGCTGCCCTTTCAAGGACAACCTCTGCCAGAGCTATGGCTAACCCAAGGCCATCCCAGCAGGTGCAAATGGAGAAGTGGGGAATCAAACCCAGTTCTCCCAGATAAGAGTCTGCATACTTAACCACTACACCAAACTGGCTTTCGAGGCTGTGGACTCTGATGTCAGTGCAGGCATCTTCAGGTCCATGGGCGAGGATGCAGCCATTTGATCCAAGATCTTTCTTCCTCAACAGTCTTTAGTCTGTTATCACAATTACATCTAGCTTGTTTTGTAAACTTAAGGCAATGCTGCCAGGAGTCCACTTTAGGCTCCTCCCCTAAAAATCAAAGACAAAGGCTATGTTTGTCTGTGGGTGGGATTTTTGCTTTGCAAACAGAACAATTCACAGATGTGTGTTGCGCCAGAATGCAGTTTTCTTTGCACCTTCCTTTCACAGCATTTAAAGTTTGATTAAGCTGAGAACAAGAAGGTCCTTTAGACTTGCAGGAGTGTCAAACATGTGGTCCACAGACCATATCAGGCCCCTGGAGGTTCCCATCCATCTCCCAAGCAACAGCCTCCCTCTTACTTCTATGGGGCCACTGCTGCCATCACATTGCAGGTAGCTTTTGCCCAGTTCCTGCTTCCTGGAGGAAAGAACCAAGCCACACCTCTCTTCTCTCCATTGGCTGAGCTTGCCTCCTTTGGGAGGAAGGAAGGGGGAAGGAAAGCAAAAGCCTTTGCTCCTGCATCAGATCAAAAACAAACAAGTCTCCCATGGCTCCTTTAAAAACACCAATGTTTCATTTCAGGTATAAGTTTACATTCTTCTTCTTCAGAGGAAGGGAGAATGGGTGGATGGATTCTTCTGCCAAGCACACTTTACATTGAAATCAGCCATGCTCTGCTCTTTTCTTTGAGACTTGCTCTTACTCTCTTGCTCTCCCCCATCCCACAAGTGTAGGTGTGTTAAAAGGAAGGGGCACATTGGGATAAAGGGGAAGGAGAATTAAAAGGAAATTATTTTAGCTTATTCTGAAAAGGGTTTTTAAAAAAAGATTAGATTTAACAGTGCCTATCTGGGATTTTTTTTTCTTTCAAAAAGTCCTTGATTAGGAATTAGAACACATGGATTGGATTCTATAGTTTAATGACTGGAAATAGACAGCTGCCTTTCTAGCACTGATTTTTCCCAGTCTGAACCCTACACATTATTTCACTCAGAGAGATCTCCAGTTTAAACAGATGAAGAGAAAAAAAGAAACTTAACAGCACAGCTTGCAATCTTTGTTAGCAGAAAGGAGCAAGGGTCCAGTACCACACACCAAAATTTGTGCCAGGGCATGAGCTTTCATGAGTCAGTGCTCACTTCTTCAGATAAAGTGAGTCCATTGGTCCTTGTATCTTGGAGAGTGGAGTGATTTCAGATACCAAATGACAATAACAGGTGTTGGCAATGAGAAAGGAAACCTAGGTCTCAATTTAGTTCTGGAGGATGGATTGAGCTTCATTATCAGTTGCAGTTCAGCAATCTCTCTTTCTAATCTCCCTTTGAAATACCTTCGTAAGATAATGGCTATTCTTAGGCCAGCAACTGAATGTCCTGGAAAAATAAATGCCCACCTCTGCCAGTTTTTGAATGTTTGGGGTTTTTAAATGTCAGACTTATGTCTATGAATTTTTTGCATCCCCCTGGATCGAATCTTCCTGGACCAAATTGAGACCTAGATTTCCTATCTCATTACAAAAGCTGGTATCTCCATGCCTACTACCCCTCTGCATATCACACCTAATCCAATCAAGCCTTCTATTATCATTCACCTACTATTGTCATTCCACATCTGAAATCACCTTTATAAAGTGTTACATTTAGCATTACCTTGTGTTATATTTTACAGCATGCATGGCCCGGCCTGACAAAGTGGAATTTAGATCAGATTCTGGACTCATAATAAATGAGTGCTTTAGAGGCAGCAGCTGCTGCAGTGGTTAAGGAAGAAATGATTGGTTAGTGTGGCTCTGACTGTACTGGGTGCTTCCAATGAGCATCTATTGTGGATGGGAAGTTGCTCAAAGTTTTATAGCTTTTATAGGTTTTGAGGCTTTGCATGCACACACTTGAGAATTTATAAGAACTGTATTTCAGAAATGACTAAATATTTAAATATAAATCTATCAGATAAATTAAGCAATTTAAGAACATAAAGTGCAGTTGCCCAAATTGAGATGACTGATACTGTAGTGGATGGGTAGAAGCTGTATGAAAAGCCTGATGAGAACACCGTAAAGTGAAGACATGTTAGGTGAATCTGTAACTATCTGGCTCAAAGACACAACATATGGGAATACCCAATGTGATGTTTCCACCATGATCTACCTCTCATTGCCACTTCTGACCCATATTATAAAACTCCTAGAGCAACTATATTATATACTGTAAGGTGGAAATTTATTGTGTCTCTTTTTTCATCCACATCCAAGAGCTTCTGCTGACTGGTCCTGATTCAGATCACTGGTTTATCAAAGTCAGTATTTTCTACTCAGACTGGCAGCAGCTCTCCAGGGTCACAGGTGGAGGTCTTTCACAATACCTGCTACCCAGTAGTTTTAAGTGCAGGTGCCAGGTATTGAATCTTGGAACTTCTACATGCCAAGCAGATGCTCTGCCATTGAGCCATGGCCTCTCCCCATGGACAGCAGCATTCTTCACCAACTGAAATGTCTACATCACTTTCAAATACTGCCCATGTAGAGTATACTGCAATACACATTACATAAGAACATAAGAGAAGCCATGTTGGATCAGGCCAATGGCCCATCCAGTCCAACACTCTGTATCACACAGTGGCCAAAAATTTATACACACACACATACACTGTGGCTAATAGCCACTGATGGACCTCTACTCCATATTTTTATCTAACCCCCTCTTGAAGCTGGCTATGCTTGTAGCCGCCACCATCTCCCGTGGCAGTGAATTCCACATGTTAATCACCCTTTGGGTGAAGAAGTACCTCCTTTTATCCGTTCTAACCCAACTGCTCAGCAATTTCATTGAATGCCCACGAGTTCTTGTATTGTGAGAAAGGGAGAAAAGTACTTATTTCTCCACCTTCTCCATCCCATGCATAATCTTGTAAAGCTCTATCATGTCACCCCGCAGTCGAAGTTTCTCCAAGCTAAAGAGCCCCAAGCGTTTTAACCTTTCTTCATAGGGAAAGCGTTCCAAACCTGTAATCATTCTAGTTGCCCCTTTCTGCACTTTTTCCAATGCTATAATATCCTTTTTGAGGTGCGGTGACCAGAATTGCACACAGTATTTCAAATGAGACCGCACCATCGATATATACAGGGGCATTATGATACTGGCTGATTTGTTTTCAATTCCCTTCCTAAAAAAGGCGTTGGCCTTTTTTATTGCAATCGCACACTGTCTTGACATTTTCAGTGAGTTATCTACCACGACCCCAAGATCTTTCTCTTGGTCAGTCTCTGCCAGTTCACACCCCATCAACTTGTATTTGCAGCTGGGATTCTTGGCCCCAATGTGCATTACTTTGCACGTGGCCACATTGAACCTCATCTGCCACGTTGACGCCCACTCACCCAGCCTCAACAGATCCCTTTGGTTTTCCTCACAATCCTCTCTGGTTCTTACCACCCTGAACAATTTAGTGCTCTCCACAAACTTGGCCACTTCACTGCTTACTCTCAACCCCAAATCATTTATGAACAAGTTAAAGAGCATGGGACCCAATACTGAGCCCTGCAGCACTCCGCTGCTTACCGCCCTCCACTGCGAAGACTGCCCATTTATACTCACTCTCTGCTTCCTATTAATTAGCCAGTTTTTGATCCACAAGAGGACCTGTCCTTTTACGCCATGACTCTCAAGCTTACTAAGGAGCCTTTGATGAGGAACTTTATCAAAAGCTTTCTGGAAGTCAAGGTAAACAATATCTATCGGGTCTCCTTTGTCTACATGTTTGTTCACCCCCTCAAAGAAATGTAACAGGTTAGTGAGGCAAGATCTTCCCTTACAGAACCCATGCTGAGTCTTCCTCAATAACTCGTGTTCATCAATGTGCCTACTCATTCTGCCCTTGATAATGGTTTCTACCAACTTTCCTGGTATTGAAGTCAGACTGACTGGCCTGTAGTTACCCGGATCTCCTCTGGAACCCTTTTTAAAGATGGGGGTGACATTTGCTACCTTCCAGTCCTCAGGAACGGAGGCAGATGTCAATGAAAGATTACATATTTTTGTCAGAAGATCCACAAGTTCAACTTTGAGTTCTTTCAGAACTCTTGGATGTATGCCATCCAGACCTGGTGACTTGTTAGTTTTTAATTCGTCCATCAGTTGTAGGACCTCCTCTCTTGTCACCTCAATCTGGCTCAGGTCTTTCAACACCGCTTCCAATAGAAGTGGTTTCGGAACAGGCAAGCAGCATTACAAGCAAAGCAACATCCACGTCAGCATAAGGAAGCCCTAGATGCCACCTGCTTTGCTTCCTATTTTGATACTACTGCAAATTCAGCCTAGACCTACCCCAGCTGTTCGGACTGGCAGAAAAGTCTTGAACCAGTAGTATTCTCCAGCTTGTTCCAATCAAGGCGGGCACTCAAAGTGCAGCCATTTGTGAGTGTGACTTTCATGAACTAGCCATTTCCCTGTAGTATTCAAGGTCAAACTATGTGTTACACACAAATCACCTTTAAGACCTTCATGAACAAGTTCTTGGAACCCTGCAATGTCAGTGGGGGGAGAAGCACAGAGGTAGATTGGCACAAAAAATTGGCTGGCACAGGAAGGGTTAGGCAACCTGCACCCTGCTCAAAACTGCATTCTCAGCTTCCAAAAAGATACCGCAAACAGAGCTTCTTACAGTCACCTAACATGCCATTCGCCCATAACATGTATGCCCACATATCTTATTTCCGTATTGCTTATTGCATCCTGACTTTTATCTTCTGTTTTCTGCTATCTACCAGGAAGCAAAGCAGGCTAAGGAACACTCCCTTCCAAGCAAATCACCTGATTTGGAAAGGTAATAGCCACACACCAACAAGCAGCAAATCTATCACTCCCCAAGGAATAGGATGTATGCTAGTTATAGCCTTTTAATCATCATCCACACAGCCAGAGTTTTCAGACACCTATTTCCAAAGCCCTGTAAAATGCCTCTCATTGGTTTCAAAGATACGTTAAATACTGTAGAAAATAAATGCAAGTGGTGGAAGAAGGGAGGCATGCAGGAGACATTACCAACACACTCACCTAGAGTTCATTCTGTCAAAAAAAAAACAAAGCCCAATTAGACCCATCAGCATTTCAAGCTGCTGTCAATAGCCACCATGATGTTCAGGAAAAATCAACAGAGGATCATGCTTTCAGGTGCATATGCCGAGTCAAAAGAATTAATGACTTAGTGCCCCTTTGAGTCTGATTCTGGAGACATGTTTCCATGAAGCAGTCCTTGTAAGAATTAGATTTTTCATAGCTACAGCCATTAGCAGAACATACGCTTGAGAAACAGAAGCTTAGTACTAGTACAGTAGATGCTGCTTACACTTATCTGTTTACTACACTGCACTTACCATTAACGTCATCATCAAATAGAAAACCAAGTACAGCCACATCACCTGCACAAGGGCTCTTTGATACTTTGATATTAATGATATTGGGTAGCAATTCACCTATTTCTACTATATCAGCTAATGCCCACTGAACAATAGGCTCTGTGGAAAAAAATGAAGACAACATATGATTTAATGAAAGCAGGAATATAGTTTATTTATGCTTTTTTTTTTTAAAGGAAAGTGTAGTTGAGTAGTAACAGTACTAGACAATATCATTGAAATCTGCAGGGCTGAGTTACCCACAGACACTTATTCGTGCAATTTTCTGTGCCTACTGTTTTTGAAATGCTCCTAACTTACCAGTGGCTCATTATCCGAATTATGTGTACAGAGAAGCAAAAATGCTTGCATCGCTTTCTGGATAATAGAACAAAGTTTGAGTCCAGAGACATCTTTAAGACCAACAAAGTTTTTATTCAAGGTATGAGCTTTTGTGTGCACTCACGCTTTCTCAGATACATTGAAATAGAAGTCAACAATCCATACATATAGGCAGAGGGCAAACAGCAAGTTAGCATACAACCTAATGAAGATGTTTTAACAAATACAAAGACAAACAAGAATAACGAGCTAGGTTTATATGGTCACCATTTGTTTGGATTTAATTATGGGGGTAAAACACAGTGAAGCAAATAAATATGTCAAAATAGGAGACTACCACTGAGGATGCACAAGAACAGGCATCTACTGATCTTATGCATTTGCAGGGTAGCTCAGAAGTCTTTGTTCAGATGACAGAGACCGTTGTAGCACAGGATATTCCTCCAAGCTCTGCTAGGTGCTGTTCTGCCACATGCTATTTTGCCTGAGAGAAGGATCATTTAAGTTATATAAAAACTTCACAGAGACAAGGTATCTTTTTAATATGAAAATAGTTTAACCAAAACAACCCACAAAGCAAACTACAGCAGTGGCTTCTTAGAGCAATGGCCATAACCCGGAGCCTGGTTCTATAGTACTTTCTGATCTCCAGTGATGCCTATTTGCTACTTCCTCCTTTTTTATACTTTCCTCAGCCTGTTGGGTGCAACCTGTCAGGACTAATGATTCTCACTAACACCTAGCAATCTGCTGCTCAAGCTGGCTTGGGGCTAATGCTCACATCTTAACCTGTTATTGGAATGATTAAATGACGAAAAGAAAAGAAAAGATTGGAGTTATAGCCCACCCTTCACTTGGTGTCTCAGAGTGCTTTACAATCTCTTTTCCATTCCCCTCTCCACAATAGACACACTGTGAAATAGGTTGGGCTGAGAGAATGACATAAACTGCTCTTGAGAGAACAACTCTGACATATATAGCATTGGAAAAAGTCCAGAAAAAGGCAACTAGAAGGATTAAAGGGTTGGAACACTTTCCCTATGAAGAAAGGTTAAAATGCTTGGGGCTCTTTAGCTTGGAGAAACGTCAACTGAGGAGTGACATGATAGAAGTTTACAAGATTATGCATGGGATAGAGAAAGAAGTACTTTTCTTCCTTTCTCACAATACGAGAATTCGTGGACACTCAATGAAATTGCTGAGCAGTTGGGTCTGAATGGATAAGAGGAAGTACTTCTTCACCCAAAAGGTGATTAACACATGGAATTCACTGCCACAGGAGGTGGTGACAGCTACAAACATAAACAGCTTCAAGGGAGATTGAATAAATATATGGAGCAGAAGTCCAAAAGTGGCTATTAGCCACAGTGTATTGATGGAACTCTCTGTTTGGGGCAGTGATGCTCTGTATTTTTGATACTTGGGCGGGGGGGGGGGCAGTGGGAGAGCTTCTAGTGTACTGGCCCCACTGATGGACCTCTTGATGGCTCCTGGGTTTTTTGGTCACTGTGTGACACCGAGTGTTGGACTGGATGGGCCACTGGCCTGATCTAACATGGCTTCTCTTATGTTCTTATCACAGAGTTATGACTGGCCTAAGGTCATTCCAGCAGTTGCATGTAAAGGAGTGGGGAATCAAACACAGTTCTCCCAGATAAGAGTCCACGCACTTAACCACTACACCAAACAAGAAAGTAATCCTGTAGCTATTTATAGATATGGAACTTAATTGCCAGCATGCTGGAAGTTAGAATAAGGATCACCTGACCTAACCCTCCTTGGTTTTTCTTTTCCAGGTTGTTATTACAGGTGGCAGAATTACAGAGCAGGCATATTAAAATGGGGATTTCAGTTATCCAGGGCAGAGGGGGTATGGCGGTGGGAGAAGGTCTTGGTATGGAAGGGCACAGAGATATGGCTATGCTCGGTCCCCTTCCAACCTTTGTCCCATCCCAAGATACATCGGTGAGAGGGCTTGGACTACTAACTCCCCTTCAACACTGATGTTATGTAATGCGAGGTCCATAAATAATAAGACCAGGACACTGCAGGACTATCTTGCAGCCCAGTCCATGGACCTGTCTTGCCTGACTGAGACCTGGATTCAGGAAGGCGAGACAGTCACCTTGAAAGAACTTGCCCCGCCAGGTTTCTCCGTCTTACATCAGTCCCAAACTTGGGGGTGGGGGGGGTGGCCTTGCTCATCTGGGAGGCTTTCTCCTTCAAGCCACTTCCCATCCCAAGGATCACCGGGATTGAATGTGTTGGTCTGGTGTGGGAGTATGAGGTGAGTCTGGCTGTCTGTTTGGTGTACTGACTGCCTAGCGCATCAGCAGACAGCCTTCTGGGCCTGTTAGAGGTGGTGGCTGGGTGGGCATTGGAGTACCCACGACTATTGGTCCTGGGGGACTTCAATGTTCATGCGGATGATTCCGCCACCTCTGCCCAGGCTGCAGAACTGGTGTCTTCCATGGCGGAACTGGGACTCCGCCAATATGTCTCGGGCCCCGCACATTAAGCGGGCCACATATTGAATTTGATCTTTGGCATGAGGTTGAATGTAGATCTGGCCTCAAAGGAAGAGGTGCCATGGTCAGACCACTTGGTATTGAAGGCCCGGCTGGACATTCCCACTCCCCCCTGTCTAGGTGGTGAGCTGATTTTTGCTCGCCCACAAAGACTAATGGACTCTATTAGGTTCCAGAATGCTCTGTGGGATCCACAGCCCTCCTGTATCTCTCTAGATGAGCTGATAGGAGACTGGAATTCCCATCTCACTGAAGCCATCAAGGAGATTACACCCCGACGTCCTCTCCACTCCTGTGGGAAATCATCCCCCTGGTATACAGAAGAACTCAGGGGGATGAAACAGGAGCTCAGATGACTAGAGAGAGTTTGGTGGCGTACTCACAACGAAGCAACATGAACATCTCATAGGACACTTGTGAAAGCCTATGAGATGGCAGTGAAGGTGGCGAAGAGGGAATTCTACTCAGCCTCCATCGCATTTGCAGATTCATGCCAAGCTCAATTGTTTGGGGTAATTCGATCATTAACATCCCTCATACCAGGAGGTTCAAATAGTGGTAGAAATTCGGCTATTGATTCATAGGTGTTTATGAGGTTTTTTGCGGATAAAGTCCTGTCACTCTGTCGCGACTTGCCTGCCAATCTTGATACAGTAAGTGAACTGGAGGCCCCTTGGCCGTCTTTGGGTTCGTTTTTTTACTTTTTCAATCTGCTTTCCTCTTCCGATGTTGACAGAGTCCTGAGTGGTGTTAGGCCCACCACTTGTGTACTTGACCCATGTCCCTCATGGCTGGCTAAGGCTGGCAATGACAGGATCCAGGGCCCTATGAAGTAAATCATCAACCTATCCCTAGAGACAGGGGTGTTTCCAAAGGGCCTCAAGGAAGCAGTGTAAAGTAAGTAAAGTAAAGTAAAATTTTATTTGTATCCCGCCCTCCCCGCCTAGGCAGGCTCAGGGCGGCTAACAACATTTCATACAGATACAATAATAATATAAAAACTTTAAATTTAACCATATAAACTTTAAATTTAACATTCTTTAAAAACCAGTCAGTGTAGTTAAAATTATATAATTTAGTTTAATCTGACAGTAATGATGGCATTTTGACGCTAATTTCTGTCAGTTTACATAGTTTCTATGATACCATAGGTCCTTAACAGGACCGTGTTGGGCGTCCATTGATTAACAGCATTATTCAGCAGTCCATATATGCTAATTTGAAGAGGGTAGTCTTGCAGGCCCTGCGGAACTGATCAAGGTTCCACAGGGCCCGCACCTCCTCAGGGAGCTGATTCCATAGGGCAGGGGCCGCGATTGAAAAGGCCCGTGCTCGGGTGTTCTGAAGCTTGAAGGCGAGGATGTGTCCACTAGATATCCCTTTTATGTGGGGTTCCACAAGGGGCACTCCTCTCCTCAATGTTATTCAATGTCTATATGCGCCCCCTTGCCCAGCTGGTACGGAGCTTTGGGCTGGGATGTCATCAATATGCAGATGATACCCAGCTATATTTGCTATTGGACGACCGGTCGGCTACAGTCTTACCAACTCTGGCTGAGGGTTTGGAGGCCGCGGTGGGCTAGCTAAGGAAAGGCAGGTTGAAGCTGAACCCATCAAAGACAGAGGTTCTGTGGTTGGGGGGACCGGGTTGGAGCTGGAGCGTAGACTGCCGACTCTTGATGAGGAGCTACTACACCAGCGCCTACAGTCAAGAGCTTAGGAGCGACACTGGATACCTCACTTTCAATGGAGGCCCAGGACACACATATTGCCAAGGTGGCATTTTTTTCATCTCTGTCAAGCCCGGCAGCTGGCTCCCCTCTTATCTCGCTCGGACCTAGCCACAGTAATCCATGAAATGGTCAGCTCCAGACTAGATTACTGTAACTCAATCTATGCTGGTTTACCCTTGAGTCTGATCCAGAAGCTCCAACAGGTTTAGAATGCGGCAGAGCGAGTCCTGACAAGAACGCCATGGACAGCACATATTCTACCTGTGCTACACCAGCTACATTGGTTGCCAGTTGAGTACTGGGTCAGAGTCAAGGTTTTGGTTATGACCTTTAAGGCCTTGAGTGGTCTGGGACCGATGTATCTATGGGACTGCCTCCTCCACTATGTCCCTGAAAGGGCATTGCGCTCCACTAGTCAAAATCTGCTGGTGATCCTTGGCCCGAAAGAGGTCCAGCTGTCCTCAACAAGGGCAAGGGCTTTTTCAGTCCTGGCCCCAACTTGGTGGAACACTCTTCCAGAAGATACCAGGGCTTTGCGGGACCTTTTACAGTTTCACAGGGCCTGTAAGGCAGAGATGTTCTGCCAAGCCTTTGCATGAGGGCAGCGATGGTTGCCATCCTGGCACCTTTTCCTCTCCACCTCCTCTTGGAGGGATCCCCCCACCCCTGATGTGATCCAATAACTGAATAAGATAAAGACGCCATCTGGGTTTGTAATTTTTAAAGTAATTGATTTTACTGTTGTACATTGCCCTGAGCCTGGAGCTGGCCAGGATAGGGCGATTCATCAATAATAATAATAATAATACTGAAGTTCCATAGGAGAGACACTGGGAGGGAAGAGGGAAGGATGCATGCTGATAAAGGAAAGTGTGCCAAGATGGACACCTTCAGCAGAGTGGGGGGGAGGGGCTGTTATGCCAGATCAATAGGCAATGTCACAAATTAGACATGCTTGGAGATGCCAACATGTGGTAAGATATTAGATGAGGTAGATAGTTACAAAGATATGAGATTTTAACATCTGGTGACTTTCTAGGTGAGAATGCTCCAATACTAGGGATGCACCCTATACTGGGGGGAAATAGAGCTATGGTGAACACAACTCTGTCAGATTACAAAAGGTGTGCTTGTCAAGAGAGAAGCCATATTCAGAGGAAAGTTCCACTGAACATCCCCCCCCCCCCCTTTCTCTGATCTATTAGCAACAGATGTCAGTCACTCTCCCCTCCCCCAGTAACTAGCCAAGGTCATAACTCAAGCCTTGCTAATGATCTCATTCAATGTAGCTGGATGTGGTTGGGTTGTTTCCTTCAGTCGACATGGTTTTAACGTGTATTAATCAAATTGTTGTAAACTGCCCTGAGCCCCATGTAAGCACAGTCAAGAAATTCAACAGCCTGGTTATGGAGTGGAGACTGCTCTGGTTGCCCTCACAGATGACCTTAGAAGGCATCTGAATCAAGGCAGGTCAGCGCTGCTATTTCTTTTAGATCTTTCTGCAGCATTCGACACAGTTGACTATGATCTAATGACCCACCGCCTTGCCGACATTGGAGTCCAGGGGGTTGCCTTACAATGGTTTTCCTCCTTCCTCTGTGGTTGGGGACAAAGGGTGGCAATTGGCGAGAGGACCTCCCTACGTCACTCACAAGAGTGTGGTGTGCCGCAGGGAGCTATTCTCTCACCGATGATGTTTAACATCTATATGCGCCCACTTGCCCAGATTGCCAGAGGTTTTGGGCTGGGTTGTCACCAGTATGCAGATGACACCCAGCTCTATCTGTTGATGGACAGTCATCCAGACTCTGCCCCAGATCATCTAACCAAGGTGCTGGAAGCAGTGGCCGATTGACTGCAACTGAGCCGGCTGAAGCTTAATCCAACTAAGACGGAAGTCCTGTACTTGGATCGGGGGGGACCAAGATCGGGGATCCAGCTTTCCACTGGATGGTGCCAACCCAGAAGGTGAGGAGCTTGGGTATGATACTGGATGCCACCCTCTCTATGGAGGCCCAGGTCACAGCTGTTGCACGATCTGCCTTTTATCATCTCCGGCAGGCCAAACAACTAGCACCCTATCTGGCCCCTCGGGACTTAGCTACAGTGATCCATGCAACAGTCACTTCCAGGTTAGACTACTGTAACTCGCTCTACGCAGGCTTACCCTTGAGGCTGATCCGGAAGCTCCAACTGGTGCAGAATGCGGCAGCATGATTGCTGTCTGAATCACCTGTACGGGTGAGCAGTTGGCCGATGTTGCGCAGTTTGCACTGGCTACCAATTAAGTACCAGATCTGCTTTAAGGTTTTAGTATTGACATTCAAAGCCTTGTGCGGCCTGGGACCGGCATACCTGCGGGACCGTCTCTCCCCATATGAACCCTGGAGGTCGCTACGATTGGCCGGCCAACATCTGACCATCACTGGCCCAAAGGACGTCTGGCTTGCCTCAACCAGCCCTGGCCCCGACCTGGTGAAATCAGCTCCCAGTGGAGGTTCAGGCCATCCATGATTTGTTACCATTCCCAAGGGCCTGTAAGATGGAGTTGTTCCATCGGGTCTATGGCTGAGGCAGACGAGCGTCCTATCATTTAAACGGGACCCCCTGGACCGACTGCACTGTACTGATTCTTTGAAACCAATATAGCCAGGATTTGAAAACCTAGATTGGGACAAGCAGGCTGAATCGATCTGTTAATACCATCTTTGCCGCCCCACCTAATGTGAGCTGTGGCTTAACTGTCTTAATTTTAAACTGTTTTAACTGTTTTAAATTGATTTGATTGTTTTATTGTGTTGGAAGCCACCCTGAGCCCACTATGGGAAAGGGCGACCTATAAATAAATAATAAATCAATAAATAAAATAGTAGCCATTGATAGACATCCTCCATGAATCTATCTAACCCACTTTTAAAGCTGTTTATTCCTGTGGCCATTACTACATCTTCTGGCAGCAAATTCCACATTTTAATCACTCTCTACATAAGACAGTAATTCCTTTTGTCCATCCTGAACCTACCACCCATCAGTTTAAATGGATGCCCTCAAGTTCTAGTATTTTGAGTTCTAGTACTTCTCTTTATCAACTCTCTCCACCCCATGCATCCTCTCTATAGTAAATGTCCTGTGGGGTGGTCTTCCTGTGGGGTGATCTCCCAGATCTCCCATTGACTGAGGAGTACACTGTGTAAACAATGGGCCCATCAACTGCTACTCAAGGTCTGTTGTGTTCCATTGGCTGAGGCCTGAGGCACTGCTTTGCAGAAGAGAGGGGGAAAAGCCTTCCCACAATCGGCTGAGGGAGGGAGGGAGGAAACCGCCACAGACAGCCTTCCTTCAATTCTGTATCTTGACATAAGATTTTCTAAAGCTGAAAATGAATTTCCCATTTTCTGTGACATGACAAACAGAATCTGCGCATTGGGTATCAAGTACAGAATTCAAATGCTTCCTAGGCAACAATATCATTCTAGTTAAAAATTTAATCCCACGCAATTGCCTTGTCTAGTAGTTCTCTGTGTTTGGCTTAGTCTCAATTCTTGTTTTGGTTTCCAGACCAGAGAATTACATCTTCATTTTACTTTATGAGGGTGATGAATCACCCAGGTGAACTTTATCTCCAAGGGTAGTTGAGAAAGCCAACAGTCATCTTATGTTCAGAAGGTTTTTACTGAATGAATATGAAGTAATTTCCCAATGGCCTCGTAACAATTTCTTAAAAACACAATACAAACTATGGTTTACCTCGCGAAGTATCCAGTAGAGTTCCCTCAGTAGTAAACATATTGATTCCATGGTGCATATTGAATTTTACATGCCATTGTTCTGTTGGAGCAATATCTGCTTGAACAGCACAAAGAAGACAGATTAGTCATATAAACAGATAAGAATGAAGTCTGTACATTCTTTTCATGTTTGAACTGTTTTGGGTATGTTGCTTATTGAACTTTTCCCTATGAAACGCTAATCCTCAACATACCCGTGGGTAACTCATTGGCTCCAAAGGGACTTCAGAAGCTATTGCACTGTGTTTTAAGGAATGTATAGTCAAGTATGACCCATCTGGAATTCCCTGACTCCATCACAGGATGACACTTGGCTTGAAACCTTTTGTTATCTTGTGATTGGCTTAATTTTCTGGTTTGCTGGCTCTTCCCAGGAGAATTATTTTGTGGTGGTGCTCAGCTTTTATTGAATAGAGTTGAAGAAACATTGGCACAGCATGGGAACAGATGCAAACATCAGGCAACCAGTCTACATTGGAATGGATCCTTTGGCGGGGTGTGCCATGCCTGTGTACCCATCTCCCCCAGTTTTGGGACTCTCTCAAGGGGTCTTGAGGTGGAGCCACTCAGCCACAAGGCCAGGGGGGGTGCTGCTGGCAGGCTTCCAAGACCAGGTGGCAAAGGAACCATGCAGCAACTGATACCCACATGAATCCTGGGTCTTGTCACTCCACTGTTGTATCTCCCAGTAGGTGGGCTGGGGATGTGGTTATTGGGTGGCAGGCAGATTGCCTAGTGTTTGCATCTGTCCCCATACTGTGCTAATGCTTCTTCAACAGTATTCAATAAAAGCTGTGGCCAAGTTTCACCAACACTTGGGCTGATTCCGCACTCACCTTTCTACGGGGCAGGCTTCCATTTCTGGGTGGAGCAAACTGGCGATTTCGCACCAGTTGCTCCATGCCGGCATTTTGTGCAGGGCAAACCTGTGATTTGCCCCGCCTCGCTGTAAACCTGCAAAAACAGAGAAAGGTGAGTGCGGAATCAGCCTTGGTCTCTGTGAGTTTCTTTCTGCCTCATTTCCCTGGATCTCCTTGAGCCTGCAAAACAATGGAAATGAGCTGACAAAAGTAATACTTCAGTATTAACAATTGAGCACTGTTTAGTCACAGCTGACTCATGGGTTTTTAAGGCAATAGGCAAATATAGTTGGTTTGCTGTTGCTTTTCTCTGCATAGCAACTCTTGTGTCATTTGGTAGCCTTTCATCCAATGATTGACCATAGCTGATGTTCAGAGCTTCCAAATGCTGTTGAGCTCAGGCTAGTCTGGGCTATTTAGGCCATTACTAGCAAACACTTTACATCCCATTAATTTCAGTGAAAGAATTAGTTAGTACTTTTAGTTAATGGAATTTAAACTTTGGTTGGCTTGCATCTTGGAAAAAAAATCAAATTAAATAAGTTCAGAGTAGTTGAGAGATTAATGAGAAAGAACAGAGTCTGCAAATGCATGCGATTTTAGAAATGCTAAGGATAGGATAGCCATACACAAAAGATATTAACCACCTTGTAGCCAGCTAAGGAAACATCAATATATGAGGAGTAATATAATAAAATTATTGTAAGTTCTCACCAGTATTATGTACAATATCTTGCCGGGGAATGCTAAGCTTCCAGACATTGAGTTTTTCTGGCTTTTGATTCCAAAATTACAGCAATAAAGATGATTAGTCTTATACTATTAGAAGAATCATACATTTTAAATATATTACAATTCAATTTGATTTTACCATTTTTTCCCCATCTACAACAACAGCGTTGAAGCACATCAAAGAGCAGGCACCAACTCTTCCTTCTGGCAAGCTGCCAGCAAGGCACGGCACCTAAGAGCCTCCTAGGTTCTGTTTCTAAAACACCATGCTTTGTGATTTTCAGCAGCTAGATTTTGCAGTCAAAGGTCCATGATCAGGACACTAGATTCCTACTCACCATCAGCTTTACATTTTCAGGGAGTAAGTTTCACATACATTCATCTATAAAAATAGTTTTGAGGAATCCACTATTCTTAGCGAGATTCCCCCCACCCAACCCAGTCGCTTGCTAATCTTTTTTTTTAACAAAGTTGCTTTGTAGTAGTAGTATGTTTTACCATAAGCATTTTGAAGTAGAAAACTCTTGAGTAGCTACTATTAAAGATCTCTATGCTGGGAGCAAGCCCTGCTGAAGTATACAGTACTAAATTCTTCCTTTTGTTTTCCTCAGAATCTTCCTCATGCCTGTCAAACAAATGACAAGTGATGTCCTGTGGAAAGAGAAACAAAATAAACTCTATGGATATGTAAGTCACAGATCTATAACATGAGCAAAAGCCTTAAATGAAAATCTGATACAATACATGCAACAATACATGCAACAATACATTTCTTAGGCTTTTAAGTTTCCACACACTTGTTTAGGGTGTCACAAATTAACACAGCTACTATCCTTGAAAATACATTTCCCCCCTCCCCACCATATTTCCCTAGCAGTCCTTGCAGCCATCCCCCTCCCTCCTCACCACTACTGTATCCCCTTATCTCTTTCCCTGACAGACTCTCTTTCTTCCCCACCTCCCTGACACTCCCTTCCCTCCTCTACCTTGCTTTTTCTTGCCTTTCCTTGTTCCTCCCTCTCCAGCTTCACTCTTCCAATCCCAACCTATCTTATCCCTTTCAGTTTATTTCCCCCTCCTCCAGTACTGAAACTAACTGAGGCTGAGAATTCTCAGCAAATTTGGAAAATAAGATCTGTGCTGTTTAAACTAAACAATTATGCCTTTACTCTACCTGTATGTATGTCTCAATGAATATTATTATTTCCTTATTTTTGCTGTTGAGCAATAATCAAACTGAGCAGGATGGGTTTATCGGCTTAGGGAAGAAACAGTGTATTGACAGGATCTTCTTTTAAAGTCTACCCTTGATTTTATACTAAATTTAGATGTTTATAGTTTCAAATGGCATTTTCTTTTATAATATAATTGTATTGCCTCCTACTTCCTATTATCTGGATTCTTATCAACAAATGACTAATAAAGGTTTCGGTATCAGTAAATACATTTTAAAATTTCATTTTACAAACACACACACAAACATAAAACATAAACTATGATAATCTACAATAATCTAAATAATATCTAGAACATAAACTATCATTTACGTCATCTACAGTTATATAGAACTTAAACACAATCATGTGAATCATAAAAAATAAACTATAATTATCTAAATTATATAATGATCTATCAAATCATATATTTATATAGATTTTAATATAATATCATATTTCATGTCTGTTTTGTGGTATTAGGTAGCAAGGGCTGTTTTCCAGAAATTAAGAGCATTATTTATCTGTGGGGCCTCAAGATCAAGAAAGAAAGCAACTGGTGCCATTCTTACTCAGCATGAAGTACCCAAATCAGTAATTTAATTAATTAATTTAAAATATTGTTACCCTACATTTTAATTTAACCAAACCTACAAACAGAGGACAATAATTATAATGTCAAACAAATCAAACCATTAAAGTACAGAAGAATACAATTAATTTTCAGCAGAATTAATGAAGATGATTGGATGAAGATGATTGGCAAAAATAATTCAATAGTGCAGCAACAAATAAATCTAAGACCCTCAAAACCTCTACCAGAAGCTCATATAACATTGATACATAAAGAAAGTAATGATCCATCGCTTCCACAATCCTATAAACCTATTTCTTTATTGAATGTGTACTATAAAATTTGCAAATATTGTTGAAAGATTAAAGAAATGTATCACAGAAATAATTCATCTGGACCAGACTGGTTTTGTACCAAAGGGATTTATGAAAGATAATGTGTGTTTTGCAATCAACACAAAAGAATTGGTAAAAAATAGGGGACAAAAGTGGCATTTATGTTTTTAGATGCTGAAAAAGCTTTTGACAATTTGTCATGTTCCTTTATTCAAAAAACGCTACAACACCTAAACTGTGTTCCAGATTCACAAATTGGATAAAAGGCATTTATTCAAAACAGCAGGCAAAGATTATAATAAATGGACTATTAACAGACAATTCTGAAATAGAAAAAGGTACACATCAAGGATGCCCATTACTCCACTCTTGCAATGGAGGTGTTGGCCTCCAAGATAAGTCAAGATCCAAACTCTTTAGGTTGGAGAAAAGTTGACTGCGGGGTGATATGATAGAGGTTTACACGATTATGCATGGGATAGAGAAGGTAGAGAAAGAAGTACTTTTCTCCCTTTCTCACAATACGAGAACTCGTGGACATTCAATGAAATTGCTGAGCAGTCAGGTTAGACCTGATAAAAGGAAGTACTTCTTCACCCAAAGGATTATTAACACATGGAATTCACTGCCACAGGAGGTGGTGGTGGCTGCAAGCATAGACAGCTTCAGGAGGGGATTGGATAGGCATATGGAGCAGAGGTCCATCAGTGGCTATTAGCCACAGTGTATTGTTGAAACTCTCTGTCTGGGGCAGTGATGCTCTGTATTCTTGGTGCTGGGGGGCACAGTGGGAGGGCTTTTGGCCCCACTGGTGGACCTCCTGATGGCACTTGGTTTTTATGGCCACTGTGTGACACAGAGTGTTGGACTGGATGGGCCACTGGCCTGATCCAACATGGCTTCTCTTATGTTCTTAAATGTTGTAGGACTGAGAGTCTATGGAGAAGAATTTAAACTTAGAAGCTATGCAGATGATGTTGTCTTAAGGATCCCCATACTTTGTTGTCATATGTAGTAGAACAAATTGAGAAATTTGGGTCCTTCTCAGGATACAAGATTAACTGGAGGAAAACTAAAATAATTACAAGATTTTAAACGCAATAGGAAGAAGATACTGCTAAGAGAATTACAGGATGTGATATAACATTAAATACAGTTAAGTATTTGGGTATACATGTGTCTGGACAAAATGAAACAATTTTTAAGGACAATTACAAAAATACATGGATAAAGATACAAGGAGACTTGGCAAAGTGGTCTAAACTAAAATTATCATGGATGGGAAGAATATTCACAGTAAAAATGAATGTGTCACCAAAACTGGACTTTCTATTTCAGTTACTACCAATTTCTATAGAAGAAAAAATTCTGATGGACTGGCAAAAATAAATAAATGCATTTTATTTGGAATGGCAAAAAACAAGAATAAAATGTAAAGTGTTGCAAGATGAAAAAAAGAGGAAGACTGGCAGTTCCCAATATTAAGCTATACCATCAAGCACCCAAACATTTGAATTGCAGAATGGATTAAAAATCCAAATGACAGATTAATAAAATTAGAAGCAGTGGGGCAAGAGAATGGACTGCATTGTTCTCTCTGGATCAAAAAAATCAACTTTGAAAATTAGAGGACAAGACAAAAACCACATAATTAAAGCTTACTTCAGACTTGATATCTCCTATTATATCACCATTATATGCATATCATAATAAACGTGAGAGAAGAAATAATGATTTCTTAACCTACAAACATATGATAAATGTCAAAGGTGAAATAAAATCTTAGCAAAAGATTCAAGAAGAAGGAGAGAGGATACAATGGCCAGTTTACCTTCAATCAAACTCTAGACTTAAGAAATATCTTTTTACAGAAAGAGAAGGAGTAAGAGATCTGACTGAGTTTGAAAAAACAATTACACAATAGAAAGACCATCTACTAGGATGACTCTACAAATTATTACTCCAATATGATATGGATATTGAACAAATTAAAGTATGCATTGGATGCAGAATGTTGACAAAAGGATACCCCTCTCACACTGGGAAAATCTATGGATGAAAGGTATTAAATTTATAGCCCGTCAGACCTTAAGAGAAAATTGGTACAAGATGTCCTTCCAATGGTATTTTACTCCAATGGATATCCACAAAATGGACAAGAATTAGAAAGGAATTTGCTGGAAATATAACGAAGTAGAAGGCACGTTTTACCACATGTGGTGGTCCTGCAAACCCCCCCCCCCAACAACATGCAGAAATATTGGATTGAAATTCATGCAGAGATTCAGAAAATTCTTAAAATTAAATTTCCATTGAACCCAGAGACTATGTTATTGGGAATGACTCCAGATGATGTTGGAAAAAAATCACAAGAATTACTTAGATACATGTTAACTTCAGCAATAACACAGTTTGCATCTATTTTGAAGACAAAAGAAGCCTTGTGTGATAAATTAGCTGAATATGCTGTAATGGCAATGAACCTAGTAAATAAAAAAAAACCTGAAGAATTTCAGCAGAAATGGAAAGCATATTATGTATCTATAGTCAAGGTTAATAATTGATCATTAGCCTGTATTATTTGATACAAAAAAGGCACCTCCTGAAATAATTATATAGAGAGGGAGAAATTATATTCCCTATAATGTAAAATGCTTATTAACAGTTATGTATATATGTTATACATCAATATATTTATCTAATAATACCAAGTAAGCAATGTGTAGGGTATATATTAATAAAGAATCATATATGTTACTTTGAAATTCTTATTCTAATGTGTTAATAATTTGTCATGCTTGGGTATGTTTTTCTGCTTCATTGTTCTTTTTTTTAAAAGAATATTGACACTCCGAGAAGTTATTGTTAAGAAATTAAGTGGAAAAGATCATACTTTTGTGATACGTATCAAATATCAGAATTGTGTCCTCAACAAAGACAAAATCTAATAACTGTTGATGATTAATGAATTTCTGATTACAAAATACCCTCTTTTTTCCCTGTATTCTATTACCTATATAATAGAAACTTTGTTACATGAAAAGCTCTCTCTACCAAAGAACACCATCTTTACCTCTGAGAGGTAAGCATGTCACCTAAAGCCAATGTGGCGTAGTATTTAGAGTATCAGAGTAAGATCTGGAAAACTGACATTCAAATTTCTATTCTGTTGTGGAAGCTTGCTATGTGACCTTGCCTAACTGAGCATTCAGTTGAATTTTATTTAATTTTATTTTTTGCTTTTTTTTTGTCAGCTTAATCTCAGTGGTAGAAATGTAAGTTGGTGCTGAACTTTACTATTGGAGACTTCCCAGTATTTAAGTTGGGCTGTGTTGCGCCACATGTAGTTTCTTCTGAACTGATTGAAAATAAAATGTCACCTATAAATGAAAACACTCATTTATGATATATTAATATAACAAACACAATATATCACTCTGTGCATATGAAATTCATTAACATTATTAAATTATGCTATAAATATTTGTACAAATTAAACATACTGTGCATTTCTTTGTATATATATTGTAGCCAGGAAATCTATAACTGGAATCTTACCAAATCATTCAGATCAAGGAATAATTTATTTGTTGTAAATTGATTCTCTTCTGTGAACAACTCAGATCTGCATAAAAAAGTTTTATTGGTCTCCGCTAAGGAAGAAAACAAGTATTCTTGTTTACTTTTAATATTTTCTTTGAAAATAACAGAAAATCATAAGCATGCTTCAGGAACATTAATTATTATGAAACAAAGAAGAATACTTTGAAATAAATAATATAAATCACAATTACTTTGTTTAGGCACCATATCATTTGGCTAATTAGGGTGTAATGGTAGAATGAGAATTTACAACACATGTATGTAAGTGCTATGAAGTCTCAGCTGACATGGCAACCCAAGTGACAGGCTTTTGTGGCAAGTGAGAAGCAGAGGTGGATTGCCATTGCCTTCCTATTCAGAATCTTCCTTGGTGGTCTGGTCACCCATCCAAATACGGTATCAACCCTGCTTTTCTTCTGCTAGCTGACAAGATTAGGCTATACCATGCCATCTTCCTTCCTGAACATTTCCAACCCCCCCCCCCCCCATTTAAAGTACATTTTATTTATACCCCCATGATCTTGCAGGAAAAATAAATTAATCTGTATTTTAATCAATACTTTTCCAAATGTTGTTACTGTAAGTAACCCATGAGACCCCCACATAGTACTTCTGCGGTAGCAGCCACAAAAAAGCAGTTCCAGTTTGAAATATATATTGCAGGGAAGTGGATGTAGGGTTGCCAATCCACAGGTGGGGGCAGGAGATTCCCCGATTTGGAGGCCTTCTTCCTGCTTCAAGGTCATCAGAAAGCAGGGGGAGGGGCGGGAAATGTCTGCTGGGCACTCCATTATTCCCTATGGAGACCAATTCCTATAGGGTATAATGGAGAATTGATCTGTGGGTATCTGGGGCTCTGGGGGAGGGTTGTTTTTGAGGTAGAGGCACCAAATTTTTAGCATAGCATTTGATGCCTCTCCTCAAAACACCCTCCAAGATTCAAAAATATTGGACCAAGGGGTTGAATTCCATGAGCCCCCAAAGAAGATGCCCATATCCTTTATTATTTCCACTGGAGGGAAGACATTTAAAAGGTGTGTGGTCCCTTTAAATGTGATGGCCAAAACTCCCTTTGGAGTTCAACTTCTCACAACCTTGTTCCTGGCTTTATACCAGGGCCAAAATAAATAGCAATGAAATTGATTAGGCCTGGGGGCTTGATAAAAGAAGGTCAAATGAACAAGTTTTAAAATGTGTACATGATGTGAAATATCCCTCTGGGTAAAAGAAGAAGTGGTTTCCCCTTGCGCTTTTGCCAAAGAGGTCCCAAGCGAAGTGTGGTTGCTGGTGAAGCATAGTTCAGCAAAAGAGGAACTTGAATTGCTAAATGCTTATGGAACAGAGTATTATGTATCTTGGACCCTGGAAAGTCCTGGAGAAACAACATGTTTACTTTAAAGGAAATTGCGGTTAAGCTTGTGATTGCAAATAATAATGCCATGTATGGAAAACTACCAAAAAGTACTAACCCTGCCCCCGCCTTGTTCCTGTGGAAATGATATTTGTGCTGATGTATCAATACTGTATGATATAAAAGCTTGTCTTTTGCCCTAATTCAGGGCTCAGACTCTTTGCAGCGCTAGCCGGCCTGACCCCGTGCATGTTAATTCAATAAACTGCTGTGTTTCCTAATTTCGCCTCAGGTCTAGTCTGTCCACTGACCAACCACCAATTGCAGGGGTTCCTGCTACATTTCTTTGGTGCACTGGCGGATTAAAAGGGGGGAAATTATCCCTCTGATTAGCCCCGGCCAGCTGTAAGCTGTGGCCAGGGGAAACCAGAGTTCTGGTAGGAGCTCCCAGCTGACCGGCTGACCGTCCTCTGTCTATCCCATCCTCTGCCAGGCTGAACCAAGCACCTAATCGGACCAATCAAGGCAACAGGAACCAGCAATGGAAAGAAGACCTCTGGAGGTGAGTATGAACCTTGCTCCATGGGTATAGGACCCCTCTAAGAGAGACTGTTTGGTTACTGCCTGTCTCAGAGTGAAGAGGGGCTTGATCACTCCTTTGGCAGCACACTATTAAAGCCCGCTGAAGAAGAGGGAAGAGTTCTCCCTGCCAGCACCCTGGAACCTGTGCTAGCCTAGTAATGGAGCTGGGAAGGATTTGTGGTGTGCATGTGTATTCATGAGACATGACATCTGTTACGAAGTGAGTGGGACCCACCAGTAGCGTGGTTCTCAGTCACGCAAGTGCATCTGAGCTGGGACCATGGGGAAGCGTGTGTTCTAGGGCTCCCCCTTTGTCTAGAGGTGTCGGAACCCTTACCGGTGGCTCAACCTCCCTACCCCTGTTGTTTCTCAAGCTGCTTTGTCCGTCTGGTGCCCCGAGAGGGTTGCTATGCCCCATGACCTCGGACTGCTAAATGAACGACTTTTGTGATTTCTGTGAGAACAATTGGGTTTTTTGGAAACCATGAGAGAGGTTTACTGCCTTAGTTCGCCCCTGGGTTGAAACAGAGGGCAAATTATCTTTTTGCTGGGAAACAGTTCTGTGCCCTAATTATAAGATACAGTTGTGGAAGGGAACAGACCAGAATACAACTGCTTGGGTACTCAAGCATAGAGGAAAAACTCATTGTGGAAACTGGAAACCCTGGTGGACCGGTTGGTATTTCCTTAAGCAAAAGGGTAATGACCACATTAGGGTGTGGAAATTAAACCACAGAAATGCTGGAGAGGAGACTACCAACTATACAGAAGGTTGGGAGAATCAAATTGTTCAAGCTGAGCCACAGTTAGTGGCTTTCTATTCCCTTAATTGTTTTCGGTGGGGGGGGGGGGTCATAGCTGCATACAGGAAGCTCAACCGAATCAGACTCATTAAGCTCCATAGATTCTGATGAATACTGGTGGGAACAAACACACATTCAAGGCTTGAGTCCTCATTACCCAGCGGATGTACAAGCAGTGCAGGAAGTTTATTTAGGCATAGGTGAGGAGTTTGTAGCTGAGGAAGAGGCTGTTGCATCCCAGAGTTATTCCCATTCTGGTTAGTCATAGGTGGAACACAGTCAAAAGCCCCCCCCCTTGGACTGCACGCTTGCCAATTTCGATAAGGGCTTCACTGATGACTATGGAGGTGAAGGCCAGACGTTTTGCAACATGCCTGGAGTCCACAGGTGAAGGAATGGAGGGAGTGCAAACGGTACTTTCCCCACAATCCTCGGGGTCTTCCTCTTTCTTGGAAGCATCTACCCTTTCACCTGAGGAGTTTATGAACCTACCCATACCCAGACTGGCCTCTGAGGAGTCGACTCTGTTGTGTCTCCATACGCTCATGAGATGCCGCTGCACCAAATCAAGACCCCTCAGTTTGTAAGCCCAAACCAAATGATAGGAGGAGGCCAAAAACGTTATATTTACTCTCCATTTTCATCAGCTGACTTGCTGAATTGGAGAAATCAGACGCCCTCGTACACCAAGAAGCCTGAGGCCCTCATTAACTTGATTACCAGCATAATAGGGATCCATAATTATAATAGGGACCCATAATTATAATAGGGACCCCAGGTGGACCCATAATCTGACTTATCCAGATTGTCAGCAGCTCCTTCTGACTCTTCACAACAGAAGAGCGCCAGCGTATATTAAGAGAAGCAAAAAAGAAGGTTGAAAGCAGTGTGCCGGCCACTGAAGCCAATGTAGCCCAATGGCTTGCAGAGCATTTCCCTGAGACAGACCGCGAATGGGATGCCAACAACACTGGGCATATGCAACTGTTGAGTCAGTACTGACAGTATTTACTGAATGGTATGAAGGAAGCAGCTAAGAAGCCAACCAACATGAGTCGGATAGCTGAGGTCCTTCAGATGAGCCACTAGGAGCCTTTTTAGAATGTCTATATGAGGCCTATATTCACCTTTTGACCCTGAACACAAAGACAACCAGCGAATGGTGAATTTCGCTTTTGTCAGCCAGTCTGCCTCAGATATAAAACAAAAATTACAGAAGCAAGAGGGCTTTGCGGGAATGAACATCACTCAGCTATTGAAAATAGCCCAGAAGGTGTTCATTAACTGTGACCAGGAGGCCAAGAAGATGGCGGAGAAGAGACTTAAGATGTAGGCAGCCCTGTTAGTGATAGCTATAGGAGAAGAGCGCAGCAGCACAAAGGGCCTGAGAGAAGGGAGACAGGATCGTGAGATGTCACGCTCACCCCAAGAGATATGAAGCCCCCTTTAGCGCATAATGAATGTGCCTTCTGCCGAGAAAAGGGCCATTGGATGAACTCATGCCCAAACAGGGGACCCCCAGGTGGAGCACCGGGTCCCCAGAACCGAGGGAAAGGACGAGGCCATGAATCCCAGGTTTGGGTATGGGTCAGCCATGGAAGATGGTGACTTCATTGGAATGGCTGCCCTAGCAGAGCAGCACCACACTTGGGAAGACTAGGCCAGACCAGGTCCCCTTACTTTTGGCCCCCAGGAACCCATGGTCAATGCCAAGTTGTGGCGGGGGCAGAATTTGTCCTTTATGGTTGATACAGGGGCAGAATACTCAGTTAGCCCCAAGTAGCCCCAACAACCAAACAAACAATTCGCATAGCGGGAGCTACAGGGCAGTCCAGCCTGAATTCCTTCCTCCAAGATAGAATATGTGATTTGGGAACACATCTCGTCTTGCATAAGTTTCTATATGTTCCTGAGTGCCCACTACCATTGTTGGGATGAGATATATTATCCAAGCTAAGAGTAGCAATTTTCTTTGAAGAAGATGGTCAGGCCAGCCTACAATTCAGAAAGCACCCTGGAGGAATATATGTGCTAAACTGCCCCCTAGAAAAGGCATGGAGGATATTCCAAGAGGGTCCAGTGAAGGAAATTGTTGATGTATTGAGTCCTCCTTCCACAGCATGACAGGAGCAACAAAGAAGCAGGTGGTTCTATCTGACAGGTCAGGTCAGATTAACCTTGTCAGCAAGCCGGTTCTGGCTGGACTATGACTAAGGGAAAGTACCTGCTGAAGTCAGCAACTATATGGACTGCTGTGATTGGCTGACTTGTATATATAAGGACTGTAATGCCAACATGTATTTCTCTCAGTCGAGAGGTGGATCCTGGCGGAGCACTTTGTCACACAGATTAAGAATATTCACCGCACTAGTTGCACTGTATATAGATTGTAAATACAATGCTTTGATACTAGGTGCTGGTATGTGGCTCACCTTCTTTCCGGAGTATACTCTTGTACAGTGCTCTATTCCTCCCTCTGCACACACGTGCCGATAGGGTTATGGGCTCAGCACGTTTCCGCTGCGCAGAGGAGTGTTGAGAGCTGACCAGATGTTGTGGTGGAGCCGGAGGCGAGAGAAGCCGTAGAGGACAAAGACGAGGATTTCCAGCTATCTCTTTCTGAGAGCGAGGGGGAGGACGGCAGCCAGCTGTCTGGAGGAGTCGGAGTGATGGCTCAACAACAGCTTGCCGTGGCCGTGGAGAAACTTACGTCTTCCAACTACGCTATATGGAGCATTTCCTAAAGCGTGTATGCTATGTACTGTGATTCCTGGCCCTTCTCTGCTTCACTATTTGGCCAGGAGGAGGGGAAGCAAAGCAGCGCGCGGAGAAGGGGGGCGGGATTGTCTGCTGGGAGAAGAAGCCTCCTTCAGCCATCCTTTTGGGACTGGAGCATTAGGTGAGACTCCACTCGCTGCTGCCCCGCTCAGCCCCTTCTTCGCTGCTTCTGGCCGCTGCTCCAGAGGCTCCCAGGCAAAAATGAAGGTTCAGAGAGAGCTGGCTGGGCTGCAGGCAGCTGCGGATTTTTTTCCTTCACCCCCAATCACAGCAATCAAGGAGGACGCAGGTGACTGCTGCCCAGCCTGCTCCCTCTGAAGCAGGGGAGAAAGCTGGGCAAGGGACGGGATGGGCAGGGTCAGCGTGACCGGGACTGGGTGGCTGCCCAAGCAGCTGATCTGCCTCCCTCCCCATCAGAGGAGCTACTTTTACCTCCTCCCAGCAAGAGATAGAAGCGGCAAAAGTAGCCAATCTGGGGGGCTGCTTGCTTCTTCTCCCCCCCCTGGGAGCACCCAATTTGGTGCCCCCCCAGGTGGCGCCCAGGGCAAGCCACCCCTTCTGCCCCCCTCTAGATCCGGCCATGCATCTATACAGATTCCAGATATGCCTTTTAACTATTCAAGCTCATGGAGCCCTGTATAAGGACTGATTAATTCCGCAGGGAAGACCATCAGGTATGAAGCAGAAATCTCGAGGCTCCTAGAAACTGTATGGGCCCCGAAAAAAGTCTCAGTTATGCATTGCAAAGCCCACCAGAAGCCACTTAGTCCAGTAAATAAAGTGAACTGGAAGGCAGATGAGGCAGCGAAACAAGCTGCCGCTCAGCTGCCAAAATTGGAACACCAAGCAAGCTGGTTCTGCTTCTTCTAAGTTCAATTGTCTGAATGGACAAGGAAGAAGAAGAGTGGGCAGAAAACCAGGGAGCCTCCAAAACCCGTGTTCAAGGATGGATTTCGCTGCCAGATGAGCGTCTGCTGGTACCAGAAGCAATAGAAGAACTGATAGAGCGCAAATATTGACAGTCTAGAAGCCAGTAAATGCCAAATTGCAGCTTCAACAAGTGCCAAGAAACTGCACTCACATTAGGACCCAGCAAGCACTGGGTCAGGTAAATAGCCCTGGAGAAAGCATTACGGTGGCAATGTCACTGGTCAACTGCCTGGGGATTGTGGAGGAAAAGGGCTGCACCTGGGGGGCATGATGAGGGTGTGGCAAAGTATTTAACTTAAGCTTTTAAAGTCGTTCTTTTTAACCTCGTTTTTACAGTCTGGTTCTGCCTGAGAAGTGCTTTATGAGACTCAAGCTGTAAGACTAGAAATGTTCAATTCACATTCCAATTCCCACCCCCACCCCCACCCCCAAAAAGGAGATGTCAAAAACTGCAGCAACTATCAGATCATCATATTGATTTCTCATGTTAGTAAAGTGATACTAAAAATCTTACAACAAAGACTTTCACTGTATATGGAAGGAGAAATGCCAGATGTTAAAATTGAATTCAGAAAAGGAAGAGGCACTAGAAATCATATTGCAAATTGGTGGCAACTGGAGCACACAGAGTTTCAGAAGAAAATCAGCTTGTGTTTCATAAATTACAGCAAAGTTTTTGACTATGTGGATCATGAAAAATAATGGTTGCATGCACAAAGCATGCATGGTGCGATGACATCACTCTATAGTACCAGATTGCTGAACGTATCATAAGGCAAACTGAATTAGATTTAGATGAAAGTTGAGTGAAAAGTGTTGGAAGGGACATTAACAAGTTGAGATATGCAAATAACTCCATATAACTGGCAGCAAGCAGTGAAAACTTTTAAAAAATTCTTTTTATTGTAATATATTGTAGTAAGCAGTGAAGGCTTGAAATGACTACTGATGAAGGTTCAAGCAGAAAGTGCCAAAGCAGGATTACAATTTAACAACAAGAAAACAAAAGTTTTCTTTGAATAATAATAAATTTTATTGAGAAATTACACAACTTTAAAGTTGACACTGATGAAATTGTTCAAGACTTTCTATTCCTTGGCTCTGTCATCAACCAAAAGGGAGACTGCACCAAAGAAATCAGAAGATTGAGACTGGGAGAGAGCAGCCATGAAGAAGCTAGAAAAGATCAAGTTAATTCATGCCACAGTGTTCTCCATTACTTATGTATGGGTGTGACAGTTTGACAATGAAGAAAGCTGACAGAAGGAAGTACATTCCCTTGAAATATGGTGCTGGAGGAGAGTTTTGTGGATACCATGGACCACCAAAAAGACAACTAGGTTCTAGATCAAATCAAGGCTGAGCTCTCCCTAGAAGCGAAAATGACTGAGGTGATCATACTTTGATTGTATTATGAGAAGAAAAGAGTCATTGAAAAAGGCAATAATGTTAGGAAAAGTTGAAGGCGACAGGAAAACAGGAAGACCCAAAATGAGATGGACTAACTCAACAAAGGAAGCCATAGCCCTCAATTTGCAAAACCTGAGAATGATTGTTAACAAAAGGACTTTTTTGAGGATGTCATTTCATAGGGTTCCCATAAGTTGGAAATAACTTGAAGGCACTTAACATAACACACATGCTCTTGCTCAGTTTTTAATGCTGGATTTTTACATTTTTGTTATGATTTTATAGTGTTCCATTTTCCTTTGTAAGGCTGCATAGAAGTTGTTTTTAATTAATTAATTAAACAGACCAAAGCATGAACATGCTGTGGATGATTCCTCAGATTCATCATGCAACATCATGCGTTTGCTGATGGCACCTCCCCATGTCCTCCCTGGACTCCTGCTGGTTGCGTGGCATGGCTTGGTAACCCAGGATGCTTAATTCTCTGCAAGCCATGGTCCTATCAGAATTGGGCCTGCACATGCCTGAGAACTAAATTTCAGCATACATAGTAAAAATTACATGTGGACTTTGCAGTTAGGCTCAAAGAATGTATGGAGATGGAAGATATAGGTTGCAGGATGCACACAGCAGTAAAGCTTGAGGAAGTATACATTACTGCTGTCATTATTGGTGTTTTCTGTTTTTAGTGCTCCTAAAGAATATCCTTTTGCAAGAAAATAAGCCGAGTTATAATAAATACTTTTGTAGTAAAGGTTTTTGCCTTTCTGTTCATTTCTGTGGCTGCTGGTGCTACATTTTATTGTTAAGTCATTTGATAAAATATTTAACTCATTATATATATATTGGTTTTTTTTTAAAAAAAAAATCCAAATACAAAATGGCCATCAGCAACTGTTTATGCAAAGTTTGATGCATTAACTACCGAATCCAGTTCTCATCTATGAGGATATTATGTTATTTATAGTCCACCTTTTTTTACTGCACCTCAAAGCGGATTACCCAGTGTGAGTCAATATAATAACAGGATGGGATATCCAAAGCAGATATAACTGAAATACCAACTTGCCTTCTAAATTGTAGCTAACTCCCCATGCAAGTTTTGGCATTGTCAAAACTATTCCAAGCACAATATAAAACCATGGAAACACCATCTGTATAGTAAAAAGAAAAAAGTACATTTAAAATGATATATATAAAAGCAGTTCCCAACATTACACCTTTCCCAATATTTGATAATACTTTATAGCAGGGGTGGCCAACAGTAGCTCTCCAGATGTTTTTTGCCTACAACTCTCATCAGCCCCAGCCAGCATGGCTAATGGCTGGGGCTGATGGGAGTTGTAGGCAAAAAAATATCTGGAGAGCTACCATTGGCCATCTCTGCTTTATAGTGATCAAGAAACTGAAGTCAGGATGCAGCTACCCAGGTAAGAACCGCATTCTTGGTAAACAATGGATGTGCTTTAAATTTCAAGGAGGAGGAAATCTGTGACACAGTTTAGAAGGGATAAAACCTTCACATTCCAGACAATGGGGTTAGGGAACAGATAACTCCCATCCCAGTGGTGTCCCTAATATGAATGCCAACCAGGTGGAGCCTGGAGATTGCCTGGAATTACAATTAATCTTCAGACTTCAGAGATCAGTTCACCTGGAGTAAATGGCTGCTTTGGAGGATAAACTCTATGTCATTATATCCTGTTGAAATCCCTGACACTCAGTGGGAGATCGGGGAGCAGGGACATGGCAGGGAGGCTGTTGGCTGACTCCGTGATGCCATGCTTCTCTAGGAATTGGCTCAAACTACTAAGTTATACACCACTGTGGTGTCTCCCCTCCTCAAACCCTTCCTGTCCCAGCCTCCATCCTCAAATCTCCAGGAATTTCCCAGTGTGGAACTGGCAAACCTAGGATGTGCCTTTATTTTGTCCAATAGAAGGTAATAATTTAACTTCATTCCAGTGGAGCAAAACTAGCATCTATATTTTGGTACAATGTTATGCTAGGATTAAAATTCGCTCACCTTTCTTTACATTAAGTGACCTTGAAGGGTAGGGCAGGATAAAAGCCGCCCAAACAAACACATACATGGCTTTTATTGTAGCAGGAATATTACATATTAGGCCACACCCCTCTTATGTAGCCAATCCTCCAAGAGCTTACAGGGCTCTTAGTAAAGGGCCTACTGTAAACTCTTGGAGGACTGGCTACATTAGGCTTGCCAATCCCCAGGTCCCAGCGGAGGTTCTTCCGCTTTCCCAGGCTCCTTCCTGCCCCCAGAGGACCATGTGCCTTTGCACCTCCGGAGGCTTCAGTCTCCGGTTGAAAGGCTTCTTCTTGGGATGGTGTGTCTGTGTTGCTGTGAAGAAGCTGGCAGCAACTCGTGAGTAGAGAGGCCAATCCCTTGCTTCAGAGTCACCAGAAACGGGGTGGGGGTGGGGGAGGGAAACATCTGCTGAGCACTTCATTATTTCCTATGTGGAGATCATAAGGTATAATGGGGAACTGATCTGGAGGTTTCGGAGGCGTTGGGGGAGCTGTTTTTTGAGGTAGAGGCACCAGATTTTCCATATAGTATCTAGTGCCTCTCCCCAAAGTACCCCCCAAGTTTCAAAACGATTGGATAGGCTACATCAAGGCTGTGTGGTCTAATATGCAAATAAGTTCCTGCTACAAAAAAGCCCTGCATGATACATACAAACAAACAAACAGGTTTGTCATGGGAGGGGAGCAAAGTCCATACTTTAGGTCTTGAAGTCCAGAGTTATAGTGGAAGGGCATTTGTTTCAAACTCCAGCTCCACCAACGCATTACCTCAAAGTAGGAGCTGGGTTTGTGAGAGAAAAGGAAAGTGCCAATATACAGAAGTTAAATTTGTTTTGAGGAAACAGAATGCAGACCAAGTTTGGAAAAATTGGCCTAATCCTGCCACTTGCTCTGCCTGAGTCAAAGATGTCAATGATGGAAGAGCGGCTTCGGAGAGGAGAACGACAGGAAGAGAATTTTATCAACCAACAACATTAAAGGCACTCTTTAATTTATTTGGTTTAATATAACAGAGTTTCTTTTAGCAAATCCAGCTTATTGAAAAACCCTGGTTCTTTCCTGGCTCACACTAGCTTAGACCAAATTGGTGGTTGAGGACAATTTATTTCCCAATAGAAACGGTATAGACTTTACACCCTTACTCTTCTGTTCTGCTGCCCATCAACAAATGCCTGTGTTTCTTTATTTCTATCTTGTTTCAATAACTAGGCATTTAAAAAAATTCCTGCCCAAACTTACATTCTTACTGCCATTTTTTCTATGCCTATTTTACTACTGATTTTTTAAAATCACATTTTTTTTTGTTAATTACTTAAATCAAATGTGTTCTTGAATTAGATCAGGATGGGTAGCCGTGTTAGTCTGTCTGCAGCAGTAGAAAAGAGCAAGAGTCCAGTAGCATCTTAATGACTAACAACATTTGTGGTAGGGCATGAGCTTTTGTGAGTCACTGCTCACTTCTTCAGAAGTGCCATTGTGCTAATATCACACAAAGGGTTCACCTTTCTGTGCCTGTCATGTTCAGTATCAGAATTATTAAAAAATATGGCCAGTTATATAATATGCTGCTGTCTGTTTTTATCACTGACCCCTGTCTCAAGTTTGTGGGGATATCAGTTTGGTCAGAGATAAGGAAAAGGAACAGAGAAGTGACACCATTTTACTTGTTTCGAACAAAGATGAGTGCTTTCATCAGGGTTGCCATGATCCATCACAGGCACCTACAAAGATATTTGCTCCAGGGGACCCTCATATTCAGAAGAATACATACAAAACCACTTGATTGTAATATGTATGCTACTATACAGCCCCTCAACTTGCTTGGTTTCCTAGGATCCCCAGAGTAACCAGGGCTCCTGAAATTATACCCCCCATCCCCAGCAGCCCAGTGCTCACAACTACATTGGTGGAGAAATCACCAGAAGATCTAATAGCATTTACTGGAATGTAATATAAATATCATTGGGGAATTTGTCCTATAGCTATTATCAAACTCTCTGCAACTCATTTATCTTTCACATCTATGTTCTGCAATAGCCATAGTACTATATAAATCAGGGGTGGCCAATGGTAGCGCTCCAGATGTTTCCCCCCTACAACTCCTATCAGCCCCAGCCATCAGCCATGCTGGCTGGGGCTGATGGGAGTTGTAGGCAAAAAACATCTGGAGAGCAACCAGCCTCTCCTGATATAAATGGATAGGACTTAAAAATCAGGGCTGTTTTTCATTTGAGAGTGTGGTTTTGGGACAGAAACTCTGTTTTTACAACAGAATAAAAGCTATCACAACTAACCTCTAAGTTATGCTGTGGAGACTTTATTGTATAGTGCTCTAAGAGTTGCTGCCAGGGAGCATGAGGGTCAAGAGGGAACAGGGCAGCGTGCTGAGGATAAGGGGAATGCACCCTCAGAAGGGACTTCTTCTTCAGTTGGTGAGCGGGTATCTTTTCCCGCCAAGTAACCATCCCTGGGCAGGGAGAGAGGGGGGGGTCTTGGTAGTTGGTGATTCGATTCTTAGGCAAGTAGACAGCTGGGTGGCAAAACCACGTACTGACCATATGATGACTTGTCTGCCTGGTGCGAAGGTAGCGGACATTACGCATGTTGTAGATAGGCTGATAGACAGTGGTCATGGTGCATGTTGGCACCAATGATGTGGGGAAATGCAGTCGTGAGGTCCTGGAGGAAAAATTTAGGCTGCTAGGCAGGAAACTTAAGGTCAGGACCTCCAAGGTAGCCTTTTCAGAAGTGCTGCCTGTTCCACGTGCAGGGCTGGAGAGACAGGCACAAATTAGAAGTCTCAATGTGTGGATAAGATGATGTGTAGGGAGGAAGGGTTTAAGTTTGTTAGGCACCTGGATGCTTTCTGGAACAAGCGGAAGCTGTACAAAAGAGATGGTCTCCACTTGTCCACAGAAGGAACCAGGCTGCTGGTGCTTGGGGGAAAACAGATGTGGGAATTTCAGAAACTTCGTGGAATGAGGAGAATCAGTGGGACATGGTGATTCCTGAATATAAGTTATATCGGAAGGATAGGGAGAGAAGGGTTGGAGGTGGGGTGGCTCTGTATATCAGAGAGGGTATACAGTGCAATAAGACTGAGGTCAGAGAATTAGATTCCCTTCTAGAAATGCTTTGGGTCGAAATAGAGGGCCCAAAAGGAAATTTAACTATGGGAATTTGTTATCGCCCACCAAATCAAAAGATATAGGACGATTATAATATGATGGAAGGATTAAAGATGGCGGCTAAACGTAAAAACTGTGTCATAATAGGTGATTTTAATTACCTGCAGATTGATTGGGTCAATATGTGTTCTGGTCAAGAGAAAGAGATTGAGTTTCTAGACGCTCTCAATGACTGTGCTATGGAGCAGATGGTCACAGAACCTACCAGGGGTGGGGCGATCCTGGATTTGGTCCTAAGTAATGCCCAAGACCAGGTGAGAGATGCAAAAGTGATTGCATCGCTTGGGAGCAGTGACCATAACGTTATTGATTTCACCATTTGTATAAATCGGGAGTTGCCCCAAAAGACCAGCACAACCACTTTTAACTTTAAAAGGGGTAAATTCTCTGAGATGAGGAAGCACGTGAAAAGGAAACTGAAAGGAAAGGTAAATACAGTCAAAACCCTTGAAGAAGCTTGGAGGTCTTAATATTGTCTTTAAAACTACAATCCTAGAAGCTCAGATAAAATATATACCACAAGTTTGGAAAGGCACAAACAGGTATAAGAAAAGGCCTGCATGGTTAACAAACAAAGTTACAGAAGCTGTAAAAGGTAAGAAGGATTCCTTTAAGCGGATATCTGTTGTCTGCAGATCAGTAATAATTCTGGGACACCTCCAGCCATCACCTGGAGGTTTGCATCCCCAAGTGCTCTAGGAGCAATATAGATAATATTTCATACAATCACAAACCCTCTGTCAAATCTTTAGCCACGTTGCCTTCTTTTACCTTGTCTGCCATTGTATTTTCTCCCCTCAGCTTGGCTGCTCTAAAATGGCTTAAAAGAAGAACTGCTTGACAAGCTTTGTTTCAACATCTCCCATTGCCTTTTTTATCTGGCTTTGTCATCAGATTCACTGAGCCGTTTTGCCCACTTCCACAAAAGCCAGTTAACAGTTCCTTACCTGGGGTTCCGAAGGATGACAGTTGAGAGACTTCAGCTGTTCCCTCAGACAGCTGAAAAGCAGGCATCACACACTGATCAGGCTCTTAGGAGTGGCTGTGGCCTGTCAGATGGGGACATCACAAGGCAGGGCCAAATTACATAGAAAGTTCCCATGTCAGTTTTCCTTACCTGCAAATGGGGGGGGGGGGGCGGGGGGAGAGAGAGATACTAGCATTGATGTGAAAACTACACAGGAGACCCACCTTTCTATGGGATTTCCCTCAACTTGAATTCACATATTACTGCCAGTAACTGACTGGAGGTTATGTGGGATTGTTAACTCCATTCTGCTCCTGCAACATATGAAATGGGCCTGCAAAAACAAGTGATTCTAGTGAAGAATAAACTATATTTAAAGAATAAATGTGTCTGGGTCTTTGCTGTGTCCTTATGAGTCAAAAGGAACATCCTCGCAATTGTACCTACTGTGGCTTTAAAAATGATGCCAATAAGGGCCCATTTTCTGTACCTTCTCTGCCTAGGGGTTCACACAACAGAGTGCTGGGCTGGAACCAGGATCTGGGAGAGCCAGGTTCAAATGCCATTCTGTCTGAAAGCTTGCTTGGGACCTTGGGCCCATCATGTTCTCTCAACCCAGCTAGTCTCACAGTGTTCCAGTGAGAATCAAATGGGAAAGTATTAAATGTTATAAGCCATACGATGTGGTACAGATGCACTCCATACCCCTCTTTTTAAAGGACTCAAAACAGCTGCCCTGTGGGACGAGGTCTTTGATGTACAAACTGTAATCATTAGCTGATGGTTTGGCTTTTACTACAGTTCTTTAGCAAACACTTTCCTGGAGACCACCTTGCTTGGTGGTCTGCTACTTGGATCCCCCCAAATCTGACATGCATGTAACATGTGGGCCATGTGGAGGATCACCCCAGGGAGGAATTGTGTGCATTGAAGGCCTCTGGCTCACCCAGGTCAGTTTTTGTCCCTCCTTTACCAGCAGAGGTGACATCCCTTTGAAAAGCATTGCAATGAATGACTTTTTTTAGGGGTCTGTAACTCAGCCCCCCCAAAGTCCAATGTGGACCAAACTTGGTGGGTACATTGAAGAAAGTGATCTGGAGACAACCTGCCATTTTGGAACCTCGAAGCCCTGTGTGGGGCTTTTAAAAAAAACAGACCAGTTCACAAACTGATTTGCGAACCAAGCTGTGGTTTGGTTCACGAACTGGTCTGGGAACTGGTCCAGTTCTGTTCACGAACTGAATCATCGTTTTCTGTTGTGTGCCCATCCCTAGTTTGGAGTGGTGGCACTGAAGAAACAGTGATAGACAGGATCCTTGGATGCTTGAGGCCTATCACCAGTTTATATGACACTTGTGGTGGTGGTGGTGGGGGGGAATCCCCAGCACCCATTTCCTACCACCCTTCTCAGTAGTGGTGGAAGAGTTTTTTCTAAATGGCCAAGTGTTTTTACTGGGAAAAAATGGAAATGACTCTCTCTAGGCATAGGGTTGCCAATCCCCATGTGGGGGCAGGGGATCCCCTGGTTTGGAGGCCCTCCCCCCACTTCAGGGTAATCAGAAAACAGGGAGTAGGAGGAGGGAAATGTCTGCTGGGCCCTCCATTATTCCCTATGGAGACTGATTCCCATAGGGTATAATGGGAAATTAATCTGTGGGTTTCTGGGGCTCTGGGGCAGGGCCAGATCTAGGGGGGGCAGAGGGGGGTTCTTGCCTCAGGCACCGACGGAGGGGGAGCGCCAAATTGGGTATGGAGTCCATTGTATTCTATGGGACCGTAAAATAAAATGGCCCATAAGGGGGCGCCATTTCTTAATTTTGCCCCCCCCTCAAAAAACATGTATATCTGGTCCTGCTCTGGGGGCCCCTGTTTTTTGAGGTAGAGGCACCACATTTGCAGCATAGCATGCGGTGCCTCTCCTCAAAACACCCTCCAAGTTTCAAAAAGATTGGGCCGGGGAGTCCAATTCTATAACCCCCCCCCCCAAAAGGTGCCCCTATCCTTCATTATTTCCAATGGAGGGAAAGCGTTTAAAAGGTGTCTGATCCCTTTAAATGTGATGGGCAGAACTCCCTTCGGAGTTCATTTATGCTTGTCACAACCTCGCTCCTGGATCCACCCCCAAAGTCTCATGGCTCCACCTCCAAAGTCCCCAGATATTTCTTGAATTGGACTTGGCAACCCTATCTAGGAATCATGAGCAACTATATGACAGTGTTTCCAACATGTTGCTCATGGGTGCCAAGGCATCTACCAACATCTTTCTCGGTGCCCAGATATTTTTAGGAAGTGAGTGGGACCAGATGGGGCTTGTGCCCAGCAGGGCTTCTGATTGGCCATTGGAGATCAGGTAGACTGTACAGATTTTTAAGAAGTTGCTTTGACAGCAGCTGCCACCACAACACAAGGATTTTCACTGTACAGGTGGCAGTAAGTTGTGTGTATGCCAGAAAATATGTTTTAACAGTATATTCATGTTAAAAGACATCTATTAAATAGTGCTCCAGCAATTCCTGGAAAGGACAGGCATCGCTTCTAGGTTTCCTAACTTCTAGGTTTCCTGAATAAACTGGATCCTGACCAGTCTCTGGCTTCAGGCTTAGGGGATGTTTATTTTGGAAAACATTTTTTGTATTCTTTACAAAAGAATACAGTATATTGTACACTAGTTAATTTGTGATTTTTAGAATACTATTTTTTACTACTGTCTACAACTCATGTGATAAAGCTGATGAAAAGAGTCCTTAGCACTGTGGTTGCAACAGAATTTGTAAGAAAGAAATAAGTGCTCAGAGACGCGGGCTGTTATATATTTATTCACATTGTCTTCCCAAATAAAATTCTATTTAGCATGTCAAACAATGACAAAACTTGCATATTTAAAAACAGAAAAAAACATTTTTACATACTTTGAAAAATATTTTTCCTAACAAAGGCTGTAACTCTTTCATAGCCCAAGTAAAGGTGGAAGAATAAAATCAATAAATAAATTGTAAGAAGACGAACTTGGCTATTTCTGTTAACAGTCATTGATCACTAAATTCAGTTGAAGTTGAAACGGTAGTCGTTAGGGAAACTTTTGGACTCACTTTGCTTGTTTGTTTCAGTTTCTGCTTCAAAATGCTCCATACCTGAATGTCATATGCTTGCAGAATAAATGCCACAAAGATAATAAATCCTATTACTACAGCTGTAAGTGAAGTGATGAGATAATCTCCTGGGAAAGCCAATGGAGCATCATCGACATAAATCTGCAACAGAAAACATTGTAATTACAACAAAGGCAGAATGATACCCAGGGAAAACCTGTTACAAGACAGACCCCAAAAAAGACAATAACAAAACACCACTAGTGGTCACACACAACTCTCAGCTCAAAACAGTTCAACACATCATCAATGACTTACAACCTCTATTGGACAGTGACAGATCTCTTTCAAAAGTACTGGAGGGCAAACCTTTTATTCTACACAGACAGCCCCCTAATCTCAAACAGCTCCTCACCCACAACAATACATCTCATTTGAGCATGGGCACTGGTACCAGAGCTTATCTAGTGACAACTTTGCTGCCACATACACCCAGACAACACAATCACTGGCTCTAACAAATCTGACATCAGGAACTACAAAACTGAGAAACCTGTAGCAGAACACTTCAGCCTTCCAAGATATTCAATGGGTGACTTCAAAGTAGCTGTTTTACTGCAAAGGAACTTTTGCACAAGTATTTTGTTCTATTGGATTACTGTGAGTTCATTGCCGGTTGAAATCTAGTATATTGTGACAATGCATGTTTAATACCTTTAAGATTTCTATATTTATTCACAAATAATAGTTATACATTGCCAAACAAGTTAAAATATTGTATTAGTTATTTTTCATGGACTTTTTTTGTTGGTTTAACTGGAAATGAATGGCAGCTGCAACCCAGCTGGAGCCAAGCCAATTTGCCTCTTCCCAACCAAATTCATTCTTATTTGTTCTGTCCTAGCCCCCTTTCCACCTGAACTGATTGTGTGTTTCTTTTGTTACTTCTTTTTAAAATGCCCACAGTGACAAGCAGGCAGAAAATTACAGCGAGATTTGTAATAATTTGAAGGTGCCTGCTCTGTTTGCAGTGGGATCTAGACGTTACTAGGGCATGCAGCATACTGGCAGGATCTGTTCTGTCCAGGAAGGGCTGAAGCTGGCACAGAAGTCAAAGCTGCTGAAAGCCCTGGCCACTGCTGCCACCTGTCTAACCAGAAGGAAGCCTGGGCCCAGGAGCATCCTCAAGCTATGAACCTGGTCCTTTAAGGGGAGTGCAACCCCATACAAAACAGTGGATAACCCATTACCGGGTCAAACATTCCCCACACCCACGGCTGGCCCTAGGGTGTGTGGAGCTCCAGGCAAGGATTGGGCGCAGGGCCCAATCGGAAGGGAGGCAGAGTGAAGTCAGTGACTATGCAGTGGCCAGCTGGTTTTGCTCCGCTGCGAAGCAAAGCTAGCTGGCTGCTGCATAGCCAGGGCATTTTCCTAGGGCACCGGGGGGGTGGGGGGGGAGCATCCAATTTGGTGGGCCCCCAGCCTGGTGCCCTTGGTACCAGGATCACCATGTAGCATGGATCACCATTGCTAAGTCGCGGTGCTCCAGGAAAGGGGCCAACTGCCGTGCCTGCTGCAGATTAAAAAAGGCAGACTTGGCAGTGGCTGCCACCTGGGCCTCCATAGTCAGAGAAGGCTCCAGAAGCACTCCCAGACTCCTGACCTTAGGGGCCAGTATCAAATGCCTAATTTGCCTAGTGGCAGAGCCAGCCATGCCCACACCAGTAGCACCTCTGTTTTGTCCTGATTAAGTTTCACCTTGTTAGCCCTCATCCATTCCAAAACTGCTACAAGTGGGCAGAATGGTGGAAATCAGAGTGAGCTCCATAGTAATTTGGGTTTGCCTTCTTGGTTTGTAGTGGGGATTTTGCCTCAGGATATGTAGGGTAATGAGACCAGGGGTGCAGGGGAGGTTAGCTGGCTTGGTGCCAGGGGGTGTGGCCTAATAGGCAAATTGGTTCCTGCTGGGCTTTTTCTACAAAAAAGCCCTGTGCAAAACAATGGTGATGTCAGGGTGTGTGGCCTAATATGCAAGTGAGTTCCTGCCAGACTTTTTCTACAAAAAAAAAGCCTTGTTAGGGGTTACAAGAAATTATTGGAAAGAGGATTACACACCAGGGCAGAACAGCACATCCATTCAGCTTAGGCATCCCAATCCTCCCGCCCTGGCGGGAGTCTTCTGGATTTCCAGCTCCTTCCCCCGCCCCCCCAAAAAATGGAAGCGGGAGGAGGGGGAAGGGGGGCGATCTGCAAGTCCGGTTGCTTTTGAGCCCATCTACACTGAAGTGGAGAAGAGGCTGCAGCGCAGCGGCGTCGCCCGCTCTGCCTCTGAAGTCAAATGAGATAAGGGGATGGTGGAGGCAAAGGGAAAAGTGAGCCACAGAACTGGACGTCCCACAACGCTCCTTGCTTCCCGCTGCTGTGATCCACCGACGCACCAGCCTCCCGGCCTAATCACCTCCCCGTTCAGAAACAGCGTGCAAGCACGCTCCCTGCAGCCCAAACACGCTGAGAGGACTGCCGAGACGGGGAGCGGAGGCTTCAATACAAGCGTTGAAGCCCCGCCCCCTCCAGACGCGGCCGAAAGCGAGCCGAAGAGTCTGCTCTCAACACATACATTGGATCCCTCCTTCTTCCATTGGATTTCTTTGCAGAATACGGCAGGTAGTCTTTGCTTTCCCTCTTGATCTGTCCCTCTCTTATTTTCCAAACCACATGTACACCTTTAGCCCAAAGAGTATCCCTTGTTCCACTTTGGAGCAGTTCTGCTATTTGTTGCTATATTTAATAAGATAACGAATGTGTCTGTTTTTGATTTAGTGCTTCTAGTATTTGCTTAAGGTTATTTCCCCCTGCACACACACACACACACACACACACACTACCGTACCAACTCTCTGAATAAATTTTGTATCCCTTTTAAAATCAGATCTCTGCCATCCTTTTCCAACTGAAAACTTGCTCCTCACTGTTGCCACTTGAGGTAAAAGATCTTGGTTTTCTTTGCTTTGTACAAACATGCAAAGCTAATTCTCCTTGTTGATCTGAACATAATATTCATGTGTTTGTTGTGTGGGCATGGTAACATTTGCATAGATATAAGTAATAACAACACCATATAATGTGAAGAATAAGGTGGTATGATCAGCCGTGTCTCTGGGCAGTGAGCTACTTAACCAAGGGTAAACACCAGTGAGTATATTTTTTATAATATTAGTGCCATTATTTTCAGCAAATATTGGCTACTTACAAATATCAAAATCTAGTACAAAAATTAAAATCCATAAAACACAGTGTGTTAAGAATGCCTGTCTTTTTTAACATGCTGTTTTGGGAGGAGGCTTTGCATTATAAGAACATAAGAGAAGCCATGTTGGATCAGGCCAATGGCCCATCCAGTCCAACACTCTGTGTCACTCAGTGACCAAAAAAAATTATATATATATATATATATATATATATATATACACACACACACACACACACACACTGTGGCTAATAGCCTCTGATGGACCTCTGCTCCATATTTTTATCTAACCCCCTCTTGAAGCTGGCTATGCTTGTAGCCGCCACCACCTCCTGTGGCAGTAAATTCCACATGTTAATCACCCTTTGGGTGAAGAAGTACCTCCTTTTATCCGTTCTAACCCGACTGCTCAGCAATTTCATTGAATGCCCACGAGTTCTTGTATTGTGAGAAAGGGAGAAAAGGACTTCTTTCTCTACCTTCTCCATCCCATGCATAATCTTGTAAACCTCTATCATGTCACCCCACAGTCGACATTTCTCCAAGATAAAGAGCCCCAAGTGTTTTAACCTTTCTTCATAGGGAAAGTGTTCAAAACCTTTAATCATTCTAGTTGCCCTTTTCTGCACTTTTTCCAATGCTATAATATTCTTTTTGAGGTGCGGTGACCAGAATTGCACACAGTATTCCAAATGAGACTGCACCATTGATTTATACAGGGGCATTATGATACTGGCTGATTTGTTTTCAATTCCCTTCCTAATAATTCCCAGCATGGAATTTGGGCACAAGTAGATTTTTCTTGAAAAGAGGTGGAAATGAAGCTTTGGAGCTCAAATCTGATACTGCTGAGGGAATGATGCTTCATATTGCAGTAAGAGAGAAACGGCAAGCGAGTTTAAACAAATGCTAAGAGTAAAAGACTATTTGACTTTTGCAGTGGTATGATGAAGAGCTACTTCTAGAATATCCATATGACAAATCTTTATTTTGGTTAACAACAAAGCACCATTCTTTAAAACTCAGATTTCATGCTTTTTTTTCTTTTTTCTTTGCACTGGCAAAACACAACATTGTAGGTTCTTTTAGAGTGCAGGAACCTGAGCCACCATCAACACTTGACTGTAGAGTAGGGTTGCCAATCCCCAGGTGGAGGCGGGGGATCCCCCAGTTTGGAGGCCTTCTCCCCGCTTCAGGGCCGTCAGAAAGCAGGGGAAGGGGAGGGAAATTTCTTCTGAGAACTCTATTATTCCCTAGGGAGAGTTATTCCCATAGAAAATCATGGAGAATTGATCCGTGGGTATCTGGGGCTCTGGGGGGAGGCTGTTTTTTGGGCTAGAGGCATCAAATTTTCAGTATAGCATCTAGTGCCTCTCCCCAAAATACACCCCAAGTTTCAAAAAGATTGGACCAGGGGGTCCAATTCTATGAGCCCCAAAAGAAGGTGCCCCTATCCTTCATCATTTCCTATGGAAGGAATTGAAAAGGTGTGCCGTCCCTTTAAATGTGATGGCCAGAACTCCCTTTGGAGTTCAATTATGCTTGTCACAGCCTTGATCTTGGCTCCACCCCAATGTCTCCTGGCTCCACCCCCAAAGTCCCCAGATATTTCTTGAATTGGCAACCCTAATTCAGCTCCAAGGGACTCATCTGATTAAAGTCAGAAGGCACTGTGGGACCTCTGGTGTGCTGGGGCACAACAGGCCTCAACTGTTTCATTTTAATTATTGTTCTCTCTTTCCCTCTCCCCACCATTTAAGTTTGATGTATTAAAAAAGAAAGAAGAAAACTGATGCCTGCTTTATATTATTTTCATTAATATACATATCACACTTGACTGCCAACCTCCAGGTAGGACCTGGAGATCTCCAAAATTACAATTGATCTCCAGACAACTAATATTAATTTCCCTGAAGAAAATAGCTGCTTTGGAGGTGGGCTCTACCACATTATGCTCCACTGAGGTATGTAGGGTTGCCAAGTCCAATTAAAGAAATATCTGGGGACTTTGGGGGTGGAGCCAGGAGACTTTGGGGGTGGGGCCAGGAGACATTGGGGGCGGAGGCAGGAACAAGGGTGTGACGAGCATAATGAACTCCAAGAGAGTTCTGGCCATCTCTCTCTCGGCTTGGCTTCGCGAACGAAGATTTAAGAAGGGTGCAATAGTCCACGTTTGCTGCAGGCTCGCTGGTGGCTGACAAGACCAATGTGGGACAGGCAGGTCCGGCCACAGCGGCTGCAGGGAAAAGTCTGATTTAGGGTTGGTCCTGTAGCAGTGCGATTCTTCCTCAATCTCCTTTTGTCCTCAAGACCAGCTATGCGTGCGTTCTCAAAGGAAGAGACAGCCTGGTGGATGGTGTGCCTCCATGCTTTGCGATCTGAGGCTAGGTCAGACCACTGGTGATGGTTGATGTGACAGGTGCTAAGGGATTTCTTCAAGGAGTCCTTGTACCTCTTCTTCGGTGCCCCTCTATTTCGATGACCGGTGGAGAATTCGCCATACAGGGCAATCTTGGGAAGGCAGTGGTTTTCCATCCTAGAAATATGCCCTGCCCAGCGCAGCTGCGTCTTCAACAGCAGTGCCTCAATGCTGGTAACCTCCGCCCGCTTGAGGACTTCAGTGTTGGTCACAAAGTCACTCCAGTGGATGTTGAGGATGGTGCGAAGGCAGCACTGATGAAAGTGCTCAAGGAGTCGCAGGTGATGACGGTATAAAACCCACGATTCGGAGCCGTAGATGGCCATCACATTTAAAGGGATAGCACACCTTTTTAAATGTCTTCCTTCTATAGGAAATAATGAAGGATAGGGGCACCTTCTTTTGGGGCTCACAGAATTGGAACCCCTGGTCCAATCATTTTGAAACTTGGGGGGTACTTTGGGAAGAGGCACTAGATACTATACGGAAAATTTGGTGCCTCTACCTCAAAAAACAGCTCCCCCAGACCCCCCGAAACCTCCAGATCAATTTCCAATTATACCCTATGAAAATCGATCTCCACATAGGGAATAATGAAGTGCTCAGCAGATGTTTCCCTCTCCCCCCCCCCGCCCCGTTTCTGCCGAGTCTGAAGCAAGGGATTGGCCTCTCTACTCACGAGTTGCTGCCAACTTCTTCACAGAAACACAGTCACACCATCCCAAGAGGAAGCCTTTCAATCGGAGATGGAAGCCTCCGGAGGTGCAAAGGCACATGGTCCTCTGGGGGTGGGGCTTCCCCCCGCCGGCCAGCTGACTGGGGGCGGGAAGGAGCCTGGGAAAGCAGAAGAACTCCCGCTGGGACCTGGGGATTGGCATGCCTAGAGGTATGTCACCTCCTCAAAACCCAGCCTTCCCAGGGCCCACTCTCAAATCTCCATGAATTTTCCAACCCAGAGCTGGCAACCCTACCCCAAAGACTTGAACTTATGGTTGCCAGGTCCAACTCCCTGGTCCAATCTTTTTGAAACTTGGGGAGGGCGTGTTTGAGGAGAGGCACCAGCAGCTATGCTACAAATTTGGTGCCTCTGCCTTAAAAACCAGCCCCCCCAAAGCCTAGGGTTACTAATCCCCAGTTGCGGGCAGGGGATCCCCCAGTTTGGAGGCTCTCCCCCTGCTTGAGGGTTATCAGAAAGTTGAGGGGGGAGAGAAATGTTTGCTGGGCACTCTATTATACCATTGATCTGTGGGTATCTGGGGCTCGGGGGGGTGGGCTGTTTTTTGAGATAGTGGCACCTAATTCTCAGTATAGCATTTGATGCCTCTCCTCAAAACAATGCCCAAGTTTTAAAGATATACCCACAGATCGATTCCCCATTATACCCTATAGGGCCCAGTCTCCGGTGGGCATTCCGCCCCTCACTTTCTGATAACCTTCAAGCAAGGGTAGGGAAACCCTACTTGAACCTCCTGTTCTTTAACTGAAGAAGGATTTATTTTGATATTCCTGTATGAGCTAAATAAAAATTATGGAAACTCTTGTCCTCATGCCTTCCTCCCCCATTTGGGATTAGGGCTTTAAAAGGCATTATGTTCTGGCAGGTTTAAACACCAGAACATCTCACATAAAAAGTAATAATCTTAGGGTCTTCCTTAGCAATTTGTATCTCCTCTGGTACATTTTTTGTTCCTCATGGCCTATGTCACTATTACATATATCATGATTGCCATTTAAGAAATACATTTGTTGAAACCAATAGTTGAATATTCAGGAATGTTTGTTATAAACCTGTATTCTATTGTTTGTTTCTTGGTATTGCTAAGTAAAGTTAATGGTTGGTCACTGTACCTGAAATTCATCAAATAAGCTACAAAAGGAGACTCCAGGAATAGCTGATACCCTGAAATGGAAAAGCTCAGATCCCTGTGGAAAAGAAAAAGTAAGATAGGCAAGGATCAGCTATAAAGTTGCATCCCTTTAACCACTCTGGCGTCTTTCACACAGCACCCATCTTTCAAGTTGTCCCTCCTGTTATTGCAGGTTTGACTGTTGCACTTTCATCACAACAAGGAATGCCAAGTACCATTTGGCATTCCTTGTTGTTTCTTTTGCAGTCTTCTCATTGGGTTGGCTGCACTTTTGTCACAACCAGTTCATGCTCACATTTTTTCTCAGGTCAGGGATCCATCCATTCTTTTTTGTTTGTTTGTTTAAAACAATTTATTGTAATGTTATATATGTGTACTAACATTTAACGACAAATGATGACACGTTATTACAATATATTACATTACAGGGATCCATCCATTCTTGTTCACAGTAAAACAATTTTTTCAGGGTGTTTTTTTTTGGGGGGGGGTTGAATATACTGGGATTCTGAAGTGACCCAGCAAGCTTCAAGGGGCTGCGTTAAAGACCATTCTGCTCCTCATGCATCACCTGAGGCTTGCACCTGGAGTAAGTGCCTCTACGCTGATTGGTGCTCTCTTTTCCCGTGGTACAGCAGGACCCCTGATTGGTTTCTCCCCTGGAGTGAATTCATTTACCTGACTTGCAATACTTATCAAAGAAGCACCTGCAGGAGGTATTGCCTTTTGCAACAGAAAGAGGCTTACTATAGAACTTCAAAAGGCAAATCCATGCACTACAAAAATGATTTTGAAAATGCCATCCAAAGGTTTAAAAAAGGGTTCTTGACTGTGAATGGAGAAACACCAAAGAAGGCAATGATTGGCTGCTGGTCCTGGGCTTCCCTAGGGGGGACAGAATTTTTGCCAGAGCAGGCACCCTCTGGTGCTGAAACTTTGGCATGCAAATTAAAATAAAAAACCCCACCCCTTCAGGAAAGATGTCAGCAGGCAGGTTGCCTCAAAACACCAATGTGAAAAACTTTGTTCAGATTCCCAGCTTGGGTTTCTTGTGAATTTATTTTGCTTGTCTCCCAAAAGTCTGAGAGAAACCATTTTTTAAAAAGGAATTGGGAGGGGGGGGGAGTGTAAGGAATGAAATCATGGTGGGATGTTTTTGAAGATGTGTGAACGTGAGAAAAAAACCACATTTACATTGTATAATGTAAGTGGGTTTTAAGCCAGTATGAAAAACCCTTCTGTCAACTTCCTCAAGCTGTAATAATTAAAGTTCATTCAAGTGCCAGGAACTAAACTGTCCTACTGTTTTTCCCTCATGAAACTCAAGGCACCATACACAAGGTTCCCCGGAGATCTCTCATCCAGATACTTCCCATACCCAGACTTGTGTGGCTTCAGCAAGATGGCCCCATTGTGTGCCAAAGCTTAGAATATATCTCGAGCATCCTTTAGCTACGCAGCACAAACACTGGCATCTAAAGCAAAATGGGTGCAAGGGATTTTAATCTGTAAAAACTATTGGAAACAAATCTGGATTACTATATCAGTGATTCAGATGAAGAAGATTTCACACTACTGGAAACAGCTCCATTGGATGACTGTGACTGATTCCCCACTAGCCTTATGCCGCTCTCACACTCCTCTTCTCCATGAGGCTTCCATCAGATTTCACACTAGCTGACCCTGGGGCTGCAACTTGCTTCACCTCTTTCACACAGCAAACAGAAACCGGTTTTTAGAGGAGAGCAGCATAAGGCTAGTGGGGAATCAGTCTGTGTGCAGGTGCAGTGGTAGCAAAGTTACTGCAGAGTAAGCTCAGAGATAAGCGCTAAGATTACCCCCCAATTCTCAGAAAACCAGGGGCATGACTGAACTCTGTGTTTCCATGAACCTAAATATCACCAAACAAATGACTTGCTGATGGTAAGGGAAATTATAAGATTTCCTTCTCTTCCAGACAATCAGTCATTCACTTGCTATAGAAAACCACATAAATTTTCTACTAGATGCGTAGGACATAAATGTTTTGAAACTATCCCATTGTGAAATGCTGCCATGAAATCCCATGCTGTCTGGACATGGATGCTGAAATCCCTCAGAATGGACAACCTGGATTTAAAAATTAACGTAGATGAAAGACAGGTAAGCTGATTTAATGGAGAAGAAATCAAAGAAGCATTTGCATTGTGCCAAGTTTTATTTAGGAGATGCATCTGGGCAGATGCATGACTGGCACCATGCCCAGATTGAAAAAGCATGTTTAAGCAATAGTGTTTGCTGGTACCGTCAACCAGTATGTAGGAGGTCAGTAAGCCATCTAGGTTGATACAGATAACAAATCACTTAAATTTATTTTTAATAAGCCATTATCATTGTTTCCAAAATGCCTCTAATACTTGCTATGCAGGCTGCAGTGTTACTAAACATAAAGATGTAAATAAGATGTATATAGCTGATTGTTGTTCCAGAGCAGCCTTTCCACAGGAAATGCACACAGGTAAGACGTGTGAGGTTGAAGAATTACAAGAGAATATTCATCAAACCCATCCTGCAGCAAGAACTTCAAAGCTCCGAAAAGCATGCTGCTGGCCAATGACCTACAAATAAGGACATCTGTGATTTCAGCAAGTTGTCCAGACACCCAGAAAGAAGCCCCAATGTCCTCTTGAAAGTATTGGAACTATTGTGATGAATTCAGCATCCAAAATGGCAGATATTGAAAGGACAGTGAATACTCCTACTGAAGGACATGAGAAAAGAGATATTTCAAGGAATACATGCAGGGCTTTTTTTGTAGCAGGAACTCCTTTGCATATTAGGCCACATCCCTCTGATGTAGCCAATTACAGGGCTCTTAGTACAGGGCCTACTGTAAGCTCCAGGAGGATTGGCTACATCGGGGTGTGTGGCCTAATATGCAAATGAATTCTTGCTACAAAAAAAGCCCTGAATACATGTAAGCTACTCTGAGATAGAAGGATGTTGAGAAGAGCTAGGTATATGGCCCAAGTTCTTCTAATGAAATATGAGATCTAATAATTGTGATGCATGTATAGCATCCCAACAAATCAAAAGAAGGAAATGCTGAAACTATATAATATTCTATCATAACAGACTTTGGAACAATGTACAACGGATGCAGAGCTTGGAAGGACTTTAGATACCCATATTTGGATTTTTAGTTCAAAACACATATTTTATCTAAAACTTACATATATGCTTAGAGTGAGACCATCTGGATTATACAGTGTTTCCTTGAGTCTATTTCCAAAGTAATTTCTCATTTTCAACATGCTTGATGTTGCATTGGTTCCTGAGAAGAATTAAAATAATCTGAAAGACCTGAAATACATATTCATGTTTTACAATTCAAAACCTTATTCCTTTTCAGTTCCAAAAGATAAAAATTTCCCTGATTCCGGACTGGATCGCCAGGGCAACACATGGCCTGTCAATGGCATAAAAGCAAAGTAGGTTGTGATAATTCTGACAACCTTTTGTACTAGGGTTGCCAAGTCTAACTCAGAAAATACCTGAGGACTTTGGGGGTGGGGGTGGGAAACTTTGGGGGTGGAGCCTGGAGACTTTCACATTTCCTAAAATAAATAAAAATAGAGCAGTGCAGTTCCCCTGAATACAGTCTTCATTTCCTCATTCCCACAGCAGCAATATTATGCTGGCATACCCCCCTTCCTGCTTGCTATGAGGAAACATGGGGACCAAAACCAAAGGCCTCAGTTACTCTCAGACAATCCCCTCTGAGCAGTGCTACTGCTGGCCAAATATTCATATTGTCTGCTCCCTTGTAGGATCAGATCCCAGAAAGCAGCACCAACAGATAATGCTCCCATTTTGCATAATGAGGATGAATATGAAGCAGGTGGGAGCCACTGTAGCTGCAGGCCAGGGGTCCCTGTTCCACACAATGCAATGAGTGTGAGTTGGGTGGAAGGTAAACTTGTTTCTTCCCTCCCCCTTCTGTTTGGGGGTGGGGCAGGACAGTTCCCCCCCACCCTACAGTCCACCCTGATAGGAGCCTTGTTGGAACAGCAACTTTCTATGATTGGCATTCCATACAAAATAGCTGATCCTGTTCAGTACAAGTGTGGATTGTGCCACAGCTGTGTCTATGTTGGTTGGGCCTTGATAGAAAGGGACTGGTCTCATCCACTCTGTCGCTAATGTCAGTCGTTGTACATATTAGACTCACAACAGGAAGGCACTTAAGGGATCAGCCAAATGTTTCACAACAATGCTCTTACACGCAGTCTAGATGAAGAGGGGGATGGAGTACAAAGATTGCTGGGATGCCTAGCAGTGGGTGGCAGTAACGAACCCTGAGTGTAGTAGTGGAATTTTACCCGAGGGTTTCCTCACCAAAATGGTTGCTATGTGAAGCAGCAAGTCAACATTTGTGGTCCATCCATGCAATTGTATGTAAGTAGTGCAAAAGCTCAGCTGTGCCAGGGATTCTTTCCAGGGCCACTTTATTATTCAGTTGGATGAGTGGTTAAAAGTCTTCTCCAGCGTGTGTGAAGTGAAGGTTCTAATCCCCTCTCTCCTGTCTTGTGCTCTCTAGTCAAAAAGTGAGGTTTCCCATCCAACCCTCATATCCCTTGGTGGGACCCCTTGCCTTTTCTACAGAGCTTGGCTACTCTTGGCTACTCTTGTATGTGACTTTTGTCGACCTTACCAAAGCTTTCGATACCGTTAGCAGGAAAGGCCTGTGGCAAATCTTGGAACGTTTAGGATGTCCCCCAAGGTTCCTCAGCATGATCATCCAGCTACACGAAGACCAGCGAGGCCAAGTCAGACACTGCAACGACCTCTCGGAGCCCTTCCCAATAGGCACAGGTGTAAAGCAAGGCTGCGTTCTCGCGCCAACTCTCTTTACAATCTTCTTTAGCATGATGCTTCAAAGAGCCGCAGTAGATCTAGATGAGGACGATGGTGTCTACATCCGCTATCGCACCGATGGCAGCCTGTTCAACCTGAGGCGACTAAAGGCACACTCCAAGACAATGGAAAAACTCATCCGAGAGCTACTGTTTGCTGATGATGCTGCACTCGTCTCCCACTCGGTATCAGCTCTGCAGCATATGACGTCCTGCTTTGCAGAGGCTGCCAAGCTATTCGGCCTAGAAGTTAGTCTGAAGAAGACAGAAGTTCTCCACCAGCCTGCACCCCAGGAAGATTATCACCCTCCCTGCATCACTGTGGGTGAATCAGTTCTGAAGACAGTCCAGCAGTTCAGCTACCTGGGGTGCATCATCTCCTCAGATGCCAAGATCGACAAGGAGATTGACAACAGGCTGGCAAAGGCAAACCGTGCATTTGGCCGACTGCACAAAAGAGTGTGGAGCAACAAGCATCTGAAAAAAGGCACAAAGATCAATGTTTACAAAGCGGTTGTGATGACAACCCTCATCTATGGCTCCGAATCGTGGGTTTTATACCGTCATCACCTGCGACTCCTCGAGCGCTTTCATCAGCGCTGCCTTCGCACCATCCTCAACATCCACTGGAGTGACTTTGTGACCAACACTGAAGTCCTCAAGCGGGCAGAGGTTACCAGCATCGAGGCACTGCTGTTGAAGACGCAGCTGCGCTGGGCAGGGCATATTTCTAGGATGGAAAACCACCGCCTTCCCAAGATTGCCCTGTATGGCGAACTCTCCACCGGCCATCGAAATAGAGGGGCACCAAAGAAGAGGTACAAGGACTCCTTGAAGAAATCCCTTAGCACCTGTCACATCAACCATCACCAGTGGTCTGACCTAGCCTCAGATCGCAAAGCATGGAGGCACACCATCCACCAGGCTGTCTCTTCCTTTGAGAACACACGCATAGCTGGTCTTGAGGACAAAAGGAGATTGAGGAAGAATCGCACTGCTACAGGACCAACCCTAAATCAGACTTTTCCCTGCAGCCGCTGTGGCCGGACCTGCCTGTCCCACATTGGTCTTGTCAGCCACCAGCGAGCCTGCAGCAAACGTGGACTATTGCACCCTTCTTAAATCTTCGTTCGCGAAGCCAAGCCGAGAGAGAGAGGCTACTCTTGGCTAGTGGATTACTGAGGGGCTGGTTAGAACACCTTCCTTGAATGGGCAGTTGTGTGTTCTCTTGTTGCTGCCCTTGTGTCTTTGTCTCTGGCTGGCACAAGGCTGGACCACCACCACCACACCCCACAAGACTTGAGACCTTGTGTGGCACAGATCCTGGGTATTTTATTGGTGTGGTCTCTGTGTGTTGGTGATGTGGCTGAAGGGCCTGTTTTTTCTTTCATTGTGTATGCAGGCCTGGCAAAAGGGAACATTGTTGCAGGAAGGGAATTGCAAATTCTCATCTTTGGAACTCCCTGATGCATGTTCCTTCCACAGCTCTTAGTGCTCATGCCACAGCCTGCTTATGGGTGGAGGTTGCTGTATTCCCTTTGTTCTTTCTCTTGTGTTTTGGGTGTGGACAGTGGCAGCTTGATGCCAGGGGTGCGTGGCTGCATCAGGCAGCATGAATTCTTAGGTTGGCTCACTGTCTGCTTGTCACAGGAGCATGCCATGTTATGACTGACGGGATGCTAGGGAGTCTGGTGCAACTGCTGTGTTCCGCATTAGGTCTTTTATTCACTTGCATCTCCTCTACAGAGAAGGCACAAAGTACAGAGTTGTGAGCTGGCAGCACTGCACAGGTGATGGGGTCTTAGGAAGAGGCTGTAAGAAGGTAGCCCCTGTGTGATAATTCCTGCAGTTATAGCCATCCAGTTAAACAAGATGTCCAATTAAGAAACGAATGCACAAAACACTGATGATCTGCATGGGCTTTAAATTGACAGGAGATTGCATAATCTTGTTCGGTCTTATTCCTAATCATTGTCTTCTGCCTCTCCTACCTGAAATCTCCCAGTTCGTTCTGTTGTTGATTTCTGTGATTGTGACATAATAAGGAGACGACAGATTTACAGATCCCTCTTCATTTTCAATAGTAAAACTGAGGGGAAGGTTTGAGATTGGATATTTCATCCGGATTGCCTGAAGAGAAATTACATGCAAATGGTTAATATTAAAAGAAAATAGAGGACATGCATACCTTTCAAAGTACATAGATTTAAATGTGACTGCTTCAGTGTTGGACATGGCACAATCTAAGTTAGTTCAGTTAAACAGGTTTCTTATTTGGTCTGATGCAACCCTTTCGCAGCTATTCAGTTCTTTCATGGAGCTCAATCAAGGTTATAACTTGTCCCAAGGCTATCTGCTATCTGTCTGCTAGACAGACAAGAAATGTGCCCTAGCACCCTGTGAAGTAATCTTCTGTGTGTCTGTTAACTGCCTTCAGTCACATATCTGGCTGGATTTGAGCAGTTGGAAATAACGTGTCCTATACCTTCCCCACTTTTCTAAGCAATGGAAATTCCCAGAGTCACCTCCATAAACACTGAGAATAGGCACAGTCATCACTGCAAGTTTTGTTTCCTTAGATGGAAGAACACAGGAGACGTACCTGTGCATGACAGTAGATTCATTTACAAGTATCAATCAGAGCATGGTAGAAGTAAACAGGTATTCCTTTAGCAGGCAGCAGGTTCCTAGACAGCAATCTATACAATCACCACAAGGTGACACCCCTGCTCTACCGAGAGGGTCTCCCAAGTCAAACCACAAGCTACTTTTGCGGTTTTCCTGCTCTCTCCCAACACTCTGTTGTCCAAACTCTGATGGGTATCTTGGTCCAAGCACTTGAGATATCCCCAACTATTAGGAGACCATTTGTATTTAGCCCCTTTTGATAAAGGATCAACTGACTGCAATGTTGGCCAGCTAAAAGGTGTAACACCTGATCCTGTTGTGATATAACTGCAGGGCATGTGCTTTAGCCAGTTCTGTACTAAATGCAGACCTGTCTACAGGGAAGCAGTATGAGAGAATAAGGCACAGTGTGACAGAGAAGACAGCAGAAGGCTGGGAACAGGGGAAAAGAGCGTCATGGATGTCCTGGAGGAGTGTGAATGATGAAGGGCCACCCATGCATGTGAAACTGCATGATTATAAGCACTGTCCAAAGTATATGTGATCAGAATTGTGACTAATATAGAGAGTTCTTGCCTGGCTCATTGGAGCCTGTAGGTAGGGTGGCCAGACCGTCCCGGTCTCCCGGGACATTCCCGGATCTGGCCACCCAATCCCGGATCCCGGGCTGCCTATACCGGGACCATTAAAGGTCCCGGTTTAGGCAGCCCAGGAGCCGGTGGGCCGCGGGCGCGGGCGGGGAAGGCGGGGAGTGAGGGAGGGAGCGTCCCTGCGCCTGCGCAGGGCCCCTGCGCACGCGCAGGGACGCTCCCTCCCTCACTCCCCGCCTTCCCCGCCCGCGCGCGGGGCCGGCAGCGGTGGGGGAGGCCTCAGTGGCGTAGCTAGGGCTTTCGGGGCCCGGGGCCCAAGATTTATGTGGGCCCCCCTACGTGTGTGCACGCCGCCGGAAACAGGAAGTGACGTCACTTCCGGTGACGGCAAGCCACCGCCGGAAACAGGAAGTGACATCACTTCCTGTGACATCATTCCCCCCCCCGCGCCACCTGCCGGAAACGGGAAGTGACATCACTTCCTGTGACATCACTTCCCCCAAATGACATCATTTCCCCCAAATGCCACTGCCGGAAACAGGAAGTGACTTCACAGCACTTCCTGTGACGTCCCCAACAATCCCCCAAATATCACCGCCGGAAACAATTTTGTTCTCAAATCCTGTATATACTTCATCAGTATATGGGATAAGGCACTTTCTCAACTGTGCTGCATAATGCAGCCTATTTATTTTGTCCTGTTTGCTCTGTTGGCTCTATCTGCGCCACCTTCATCACTGTCACTAATAACACAGGTCAAGATGCAGGACAGGAACCCGGAAGTGACCGACAGGCTGCTTCAGCGGGCCGCTGCGCCGCCCCCCTGGGTCCCACAACGATGGGACCGATGCCACAGGGACGGGCTCGAAACACTCTATAACCCCTCAAAAGAACAGCAGTCTAGCTCGCTTCCCCCGAGCCCTGCCGCCATAAGCCTCAAGGGGGCTCATTTTGCGGCATCTCCCGGCAGGAGGGTGGCATCCGCACGGGACACATATCAAATGAAAGAGGGGGCGCAGGGCTATCAGAAACAGCCGGCGGAGGGAGTCGGGAGACCACCCCACTGGGGGATCCACACCCCGAAAGTGATGAAGGTGGCGCAGATAGAGCCAACAGAGCAAACAGGACAAAATAAATAGGCTGCATTATGCAGCACAGTTGAGAAAGTGCCTTATCCCATATACTGATGAAGTAAATACAGGATCTGAGAACAAAATTGCACCAGAAGACACAAACACAAAGCTCCCTTACACTGAATCAGTGCTTGGGTCCACCAAAGTCAGTATTGTCCACTCCAGTCACAAACACAAAGCTCCCTTACACTGAATCAGTGCTTGGGTCCACCAAAGTCAGTATTGTCACATAAGAACATAAGAGAAGCCATGTTGGATCAGGCCAATGGCCCATCCAGTCCAACACTCTGCGTCACATAAGAACATAACAGAAGCCCTGTTGGATCAGGCCAGTGGCCCATCCAGTCCAACACTCTGCATCACATAACAACATAAGAGAAGCCCTGTTGGATCAGGCCAGTGGCCCATCCAGTCCAACACTCTGTGTCACATAAGAACATAAGAGAAGCCCTGTTGGATCAGGCCAGTGGCCCATCCAGTCCAACACTCTGCATCACATAAGAACATAAGAGAAGCCCTGTTGGATCAGGCCAGTGGCCCATCCAGTCCAACACTCTGTGTCACATAAGAACATAAGAGAAGCCCTGTTGGATCAGGCCAGTGGCCCATTCAGTCCAACACTCTGTGTCACATAAGAACATAGGGAGGGAGGGAGGGAAGGAAGGAAGGAAGGAAGGAAGGAAGGAAGGAAGGAAGGAAGGAAGGAAGGAAGGAAGGAAGGAAGGAAGGAAGGAAGGAAGGAAGGAAGGAAGGAAGGAAGGAAGGAACTTCTGGCACCAGCAAAAACAAATGCAATTTGGAAGAGCCATAATTCATTGCATACAGTTCATAAACAGATAGGTGGCAGAGCTGCTCCCCTTTTAGGCTTTCTGTTGAAAAGGCAGGCAGGCAGGAATGGGGGAACTCACACTGACCCTCCCACAATAGCCAGCTGCCACCACCTCCCGCCCCAGGATTGCTACCTCAAGCAGCCTTCCATATGCCAGTGGAGTCCCCTGCTCTTTCTTTTGAGTTTGTATTCATTTTCAATCTTTTTTAAAAAATTCAGCTACACTATTGATATAAGCATGCATAAAAATAAAAAGGAGGGGGTATTATGATGCCAGCAATGATGATAGAACCCTCCCTTGAAAATCCTGATTATTTAAGGCATGTGTGGAAGAAAACAAACTGACTCCACAACTGTGAAAAGGCAGAGGGAGGGCAGATGTGCAAAAAAAAATCCCATGTCCAAAACTATTCCAGTTTTTGTGGATTGACTGCCAAGAAAATCAGGAGTAAATCAAGCATGTGGAAAAGCCCTTTATCCTCACACCCTGATACAAAATAAATGAATGAACATTTGTAAAGGATATATTCATGTAGCATTTACTGCAAATCTCTTTACAATACAGGAAGCAGTCCTTGCTGAGTTTGTGCATAGTAGATTGTGGGGCCTGGAATGATCGTAGAAGCAGTAGAGTTGGGGGGGGGGGTGGTCAGTAGTACAGCATGTGCTTTGGATGCAGAACATCCCAGGTTCAGTGGCTGGCATCTCCAGTTAAGAGAGTCAGATATCAGAGGATGAGGAAGAGCTTTGGTGGAGATCCTGCCAGAGTAGACAATGAGGATGTTGGCAGACCAACAGTCTGGCTCAGTATAAGGCAGCTTCATATGCTCAGTATGAGTATAAACTAACTTGAGCAATTGAACAATTTGGCATTCTCACAGTGAACACAGCATTGGATGTGTGTGTGTGTGTGTGTGTGTGTGTGTGTGTGAGAGAGAGAGAGAGAGAGAGAGAGAGAGAGCGCATTCTAAATCATATGGGACTGTAGTTCTAACTCAGCTCTAAATTCTTCAGCCTATCTCTATAGAGCAGTGCATTTCTCTTAAGGGTTAGTCAGAAGCTGCAGAAAGGATTGATTGTGGTAAAGATATGAATCTTGGAATTGGTAGGCACAGAACTTTCAGAAGTGCATGGAGCCACAGTAACTTGACCACGCTTCCCCAGTTCTTACCTGCTTCCAGGGCGGCGGCGGCGAGGGCGGCCCAGGCGGCAGCCCCCGGCCCAGGCGGCAGCCCCCAGCCCCAAGGACAAGACCCTCCCCCCGCCACGGGAGAAGCCCGAGGAGGCTGGTGCGCATGCTGCCGCATGCGCGCCTTCAATCTGAGGCGAGGGAGCGACGACTCCGAGCGAGAGAGGAGAAAAGCGACGGACGCGGGCGGCGCGCCTTTCCCGCGCTTTGCTTAATGCTTTCAATTGTGTGAGTGAGTGACTGAGGGGGGAAAAAGGGGGAGGGGGGAAGGGAAGGGAACGAGGAGCCCTGCGTGCGTGCGCCGCTCCCCACCCCCTTCTTCCGCCGTGCGCGCGCGCTCCCCCTCACGCTGTCGGGCGCCACAGGCGCTTCCATTCTTTTTCTCCCCCCCCCTTTCAGCGCAGGCGCAGCAACGTCACGGCCATTGTTTTGGGGGCCCCCTTGCCAACGCATGGACCCCCAGACCTGGGGCGGGCCGCCCTTCCCGCCCCCCCCCCTCTCTACGTGTCTGGGAGGCCTCTCCGCGGCCTCCGCTGGTCGCTGGGGGCCTTCCAGAGTGTCTGGAAGGCCCCCAGCGACCAGCGGAGGCCGCGGGGAGGCCGCGGAGCACCCGGCGCTGGTCCGGGAAGGCCTTCCAGAGCCTCTGGAAGGCCTTCCCGGACCAGCGCCGGCCAGCGAAGGCCTCCCCGCGGCCTCCGCTGGTCGCTGGGGGCCTTCCAGAGTGTCTGGAAGGCCCCCAGCGACCAGCGGAGGCCGCGGGGAGGCCGCGGAGCACCCGGCGCTGGTCCGGGAAGGCCTTCCAGAGCCTCTGGAAGGCCTTCCCGGGCCAGCGCAGGCCTCCCCGCGGCCTCCGCTGGTCGCTGGGGGCCTTCCAGAGTGTCTGGAAGGCCCCCAGCGACCAGCGGAGGCCGCGGGGAGGCCGCGGAGCACCCGGCGCTGGTCCGGGAAGGCCTTCCAGAGCCTCTGGAAGGCCTTCCCGGACCAGCGCCGGCCAGCGAAGGCCTCCCCGCGGCCTCCGCTGGTCGCTGGGGGCCTTCCAGAGTGTCTGGAAGGCCCCCAGCGACCAGCGGAGGCCGCGGGGAGGCCGCGGAGCACCCGGCGCTGGTCCGGGAAGGCCTTCCAGAGCCTCTGGAAGGCCTTCCCGGGCCAGCGCCGGCCAGCGAAGGCCTCCCCGCGGCCTCCGCTGGTCGCTGGGGGCCTTCCAGAGTGTCTGGAAGGCCCCCAGCGACCAGCGGAGGCCGCGGGGAGGCCGCGGAGCACCCGGCGCTGGTCCGGGAAGGCCTTCCAGAGCCTCTGGAAGGCCTTCCCGGGCCAGCGCCGGCCAGCGAAGGCCTCCCCGCGGCCTCCGCTGGTCGCTGGGGGCCTTCCAGAGTGTCTGGAAGGCCCCCAGCGACCAGCGGAGGCCGCGGGGAGGCCGCGGAGCACCCGGCGCTGGTCCGGGAAGGCCTTCCAGAGGCTCTGGAAGGCCTTCCCGGACCAGCGCCGGCCAGCGAAGGCCTCCCCGCGGCCTCCGCTGGTCGCTGGGGGCCTTCCAGAGTGTCTGGAAGGCCCCCAGCGACCAGCGGAGGCCGCGGGGAGGCCGCGGAGCACCCGGCGCTGGTCCGGGAAGGCCTTCCAGAGCCTCTGGAAGGCCTTCCCGGACCAGCGCCGGCCAGCGAAGGCCTCCCCGCGGCCTCCGCTGGTCGCTGGGGGCCTTCCAGAGTGTCTGGAAGGCCCCCAGCGACCAGCGGAGGCCGCGGGGAGGCCGCGGAGCACCCGGCGCTGGTCCGGGAAGGCCTTCCAGAGCCTCTGGAAGGCCTTCCCGGGCCAGCGCCGGCCAAGGAAGGCCTCTCCGACGCCTCCCTGGCCTCGCCGCCGCCCCCGCCGCTGGACTCGCCGCCGCCGCCCGACCCGCCGCCGCCGCCTGACCCGCCGCCGCCGCCCGACTCGCCGCCGACCGCCACCGCAGGTAAGGGGGCCGAAAGCGGGGGGGGGCGGCCTTCCTTTCTTCCCTCCCTCTTCCCTTCTTTCCTTTCTTCCTCCCTTCCTTCCCTCCCTCCCTTCCCTTCCTTCCTTCCCTCCCTCCCTCCCCCCTTCCTTCCTTTCTTTCTTTCTTCCTTCCCTCCCTCCCTTCCTTCCTTCCTTCCTTCCTTCCTTCCTTCCTTCCTTCCTTCCTTCCTTCCTTCCTTCCTCCCTTCCCTTCCCTTCCCTCCTCCCTTCCCTCCTCCCTTCCCTTCCCTTCCCTCCTCCCTTCCCTCCTCCCTTCCTTCCCTCCCTCCTCCCCTCCCTCCTCCCTTCCTTTCTTTCTTTCTTCCTTTCCTTCCTTCCTTCCTTCCTTCCTTCCTTCCTTCCTTCCTTCCTTCCTTCCTTCCTTCCTTCCTTCCTTCCTTCCTTCCTTCCTTCCTTCCTTCCTTCCTTCCTTCCTTCCTTCCTTCCTTCCTCCCTTCCCTTCCCTTCCCTTCCCTTCCCTTCCCTTCCCTTCCCTTCCCTTCCCTTCCCTTCCATTCCCTCCTCCCTTCCTTCCCTCCTTATGTTCTTATGTGGCGCAGAGTGTTGGACTGGAGGGGCCACTGGCCTGATGCAACAGGGCTTCTCTTATGTGACGCAGAGTGTTGGACTGGATGGGCCACTGGCCTGATCCAACAGGGCTTCTGTTATGTTCTTATGTGACGCAGAGTGTTGGACTGGATGGGCCACTGGCCTGATCCAACAGGGCTTCTCTTATGTTCTTATGTGACGCAGAGTGTTGGACTGGATGGGCCACTGGCCTGATCCAACAGGGCTTCTCTTATGTTCTTATGTGACGCAGAGTGTTGGACTGGATGGGCCACTGGCCTGATCCAACAGGGCTTCTCTTATGTTCTTATGTGACAATACTGACTTTGGTGGACCCAAGCACTGATTCAGTGTAAGGGAGCTTTGTGTTTGTGACTGGAGTGGACAATACTGACTTTGGTGGACCCAAGCACTGATTCAGTGTAAGGGAGCTTTGTGTTTGTGTCTTCTGGTGCAATTTTGTTCTCAGATCCTGTATTTACTTCATCAGTATATGGGATAAGGCACTTTCTCAACTGTGCTGCATAATGCAGCCTATTTATTTTGTCCTGTTGGCTCTGTTGGCTCTATCTGCGCCACCTTCATCACTTTCGGGGTGTGGATCCCCCAGTGGGGTGGGCTCCCGACTCCCTCCGCCGGCTGTTTCTGATAGCCCTGCGCCCCCTCTTTCATTTGATATGTGTCCCATGCGGGTGCCACCCTCCTGCCGGGAGATGCCGCAAAATGAGCCCCCTTGAGGCTTATGGCGGCAGGGCTCGGGGGAAGCAAGCTAGACTGCTGTTCTTTTGAGGGGTTATAGAGTGTTTCGAGCCCCTCCCTGTGGCATCGGTCCCATCGTTGTGGGACCCAGGGGGCCGGCGCAGCGGCCCGATGAAGCAGCCTGTCAGTCACTTCCGCATCTCGACCTGTGTTATTAGTGACAGGCTGCTTCGGCAGGCTGCTGCGCCGGCCCCCTGGGTCCCACGACGATGGGACCAATGCCACAGGGAGGGGCTCGAAACACTCTATAACCCCTCAAAAGAACAGCAGTCTAGCTTGCTTCCCCCGAGCCCTGCCGCCATAAGCCTCAAGGGGGCTCATTTTGCGGCATCTCCCGGCAGGAGGGTGGCACCCGCACGGGACACATATCAAATGAAAGAGGGGGCGCAGGGCTATCAGAAACAGCCGGCGGAGGGAGTCGGGAGCCCACCCCACTGGGGGATCCACACCCCGAAAGTGATGAAGGTGGCGCAGATAGAGCCAACAGAGCCAACAGGACAAAATAAATAGGCTGCATTATGCAGCACAGTTGAGAAAGTGCCTTATCCCATATACTGATGAAGTATATACAGGATTTGAGAACAAAATTGTTTCCGGCGGTGATATTTGGGGGATTTTTGGGGACGTCACAGGAAGTGCTGTGAAGTCACTTCCTGTTTCCGGCAGTGGCATTTGGGGGAAATGATGCCATTTGGGGGAAATGATGTCACAGGAAGTGATGTCACTTCCTGCTTCCGGCAGGTGGCGCGGGGGAAATGATGTCACAGGAAGTGATGTCACTTCCCGTTTCCGGCAGGTGGCGCGGGGGAAATGATGTCACAGGAAGTGATGTCACTTCCTGTTTCCGGCGGTGGTATGACGTCGCCGGAAGTGACGTCGCCGGAAGTGACGTCACTTCCTGTTTCCGGCGGCGCGCGCACTCCTGCCTTCCCCCCCCCAAGGTGTCCCTGGCTGGCCTTCAGACATTATGGCCACCCTACCTGTAGGACTGAGCTTGGGGACTCAGGAACAATAGGCAGCAAGATCCAATTCCCTGCTGCCCTGCTTCAATCATGAGCCCCCTGCTGGTTTAAATGGTCCAATAGGATGCTAGCACGGGAACCTCAAGTGTATATATAGTTGGCCCCATTGGCCCAGTGTTCAGTCTTTGAGTGCAGCGCTATACTATGCCTCATCATTGTGAGGAACCCACTATATCAGGGGTGGTCAACAGTAGCTCTCCAGATGTTTTTTGCCTACAACTCCCATCAGCCCCAGCCCCATGCTGGCTGGAGCTGATGGAAGTTGTGGGCAAAAAACATCTGGGGAGCTACCATTGGCCACCCCTGCACTATATTATTGTGGCAAATGATTCTTACCTTTTCCTTGCAGTCTGAAAAGGCTACAAAAAACGACAGCTTCATGTTATCTGTGCAACCACATTCAGACCGACTTGACTTATTAGCACATTGCTTGTAAGTTCCAGAAGCCTGTAGAAAGATATGCAAACAAACAAACAAACAGTTTCTCCTATCATCCCAAAATTCTGAATGTGAAAAATGACTAAATAGTGCAGCATCAACTTAGCTTCAAAAACTGTGGTAGCTAGCACACGCTATGACTTTACCATTGAGAATTTTAGGAACAGGGTGGGGTGGCAGGGGCCTCTGCATCCAATGTGACAGAAGGTAGTTTGAGTAAATAGCTCTGACCTAGATGGTCCATGCTGGCCCAATCTCATCTGATCGCAGAAACTAAGCATAGCCAGCCTTGGTTAGTATTTGGACAGGAGACCACCAAGGAAGACCAGGGGCAGGCAACAGCAAACCACCTCTGAACATTTCTTGCCTTGAAAACCTACAGCGTCACAATAAGGTGTGACTTGATGGAACTTTCCACCACCACCAGTTTGAGTAGATAACAGATCTGTGGAAGTCAGAAGAGTAAGGACAGGGTGGAATACGGAACTGGTTTGGCTCTTTATTGAGCAGAGAGCATAACAGAAATGTTCCCTTGAATGAAACTAAATGGATGGGATTTCTGAGTGCCTCATAAAATAAGATGGGTTTAGGTAAAGAGTTCTATTACAGTTTTTTCTGAGTGTCCTCTTATTCCCTGGGTCTTTCACATTGTAAAACTGGATGGCCTCTAACTGTTTGAAGAATATTTTCCCATGTGAACCAGTTAATTAACTCAGATCTTTATCTGAGCAACTTCTTTTCAGCTGGTGATGTATATGAAAGCCACTCCTTAAGAAAGATCTACTGGGTACCTTCAGAATGGTCACTTCTTTCCCATTACTGTCTAAAATTTGGTCTCAGAAGTCACCATTAACCAATGATTAACCAAACAGCAACAAGCAACAATAAAATCCTGGATAGCAGAATGACAGGCAGGTGACCTACCTATTTACATGTGGGAGACAGAGTCTGTAGTAAGTGAAGGCAGGATACCTGGGCCAGACTCCATGGATGCAGAATGTATAGAGGTTATAAAAAATTCTGAGGGTGTAGCTCCCAAACGGGACTGTAGCTATGGTGGGATATTTCATGGCCACACTCCTTCACTTAATGACCATGCCCCACAAGTCCTGCTGGTAGACACTGTTTTAAAAAAATACTAAAGTGCACCAGCTAGCTAGGTGCCAGGGTAGCAAGTAAGTGAGCAGGTAGGAAGCTGCTGCCTCTCTGCAGTGCACCTGCACTAGGGGAGAAATAATGTTTGTGTGTGCACTGCAGAGAGGCAGCAGCCTCCTTGTCCACCTGTTTGTTCACTCCTGGTGCCTGGTCAGCCAGGGCTGAAGCCAATGCTGAGGGCTGAAGCCAATGTTCAGTTGCTGCTTCCTCATCTTGCCGACAATCCCCTCCTTACTGAAGCAGGGATCTGGTCCAGGAGAGCGCCATCTGGCATGTTTTTAAGTAAGTGGCAGGAGGTTGAGACAGATGTTCAATTATGTTTCCCACTTCCCTGCCCCACCAATCTTGCCCCTGCCCAACAAACCAAAATTTTGTGGCTATGGGGATGTTACCAAGACTTACTTTTGATCCCTGAAAATAATCTCTCATTCTAGGCTTTCCAGGGTCAGCATTGTAAAAGTTTTCTGTGAGAGGAACAGCAATTCCCAATCTAGATGGTGGCCTGTAGTTCACCTGTTTGGGAAGACACAACATATAACAATTCAGTACTGTCCCACCTGGCTTGCCCTTTTGCTCATCACTAGTCCTGATTTCAGAGGTATCATCTGAGATTAATTTGAATGTATGTCATAGATTTTAAAAACTGTGCACAAAGTATAATGATCAAGGATATTTTACATATTCCATGACTGAATAGGTACAATGGAGATTCTAGATTTGAACAAGTAGTGTGTTATCCTGTCTTAAATGTGTTAGTGTTTGAATGTACAGCACACAATACAAAGTCAAAATATAATGCAACACATATAACACAACATTTCATACTCTAAACTACAGAAAGAAACAAAAAAGGCATCAGACTTCAAAACATTATAAACAGTGCTCAGTAGTCAATAAGTTCATCTGAACATCAAAAATGATTTCTCTGGGCCCTTTGATAATGTTAATTTAGTGAATAAGGCAGTATTGCACACATGATGGAACCATTCATCCACAGAGGGAGGTTCTAACTTTTTCCATTTTGCTGCTATTGCCAATTTGGCATAGATAATTAGGTTCAAGACCAGACTATTATCCTATGTTTTTATGCCACCCTTCTTCCAAGCAGTTCAGGGCATGGTTCTGTTTTTCTCAAACCTGGTTCTACTGCATTGCCAGGGTTAAATTAGCACACCCAAATCCCTAACAGGCAACCAATACTGCTGATAAGGTAACTACAGAGTTTATTAATTTAGAAACTTCTGTGGATTTTCTTGTGTTCCAACACATTCACAGAAACGTCTGGAAGAAAAACTTTCTCCAGTAGAACATGGCACTTGAGCCCGAAAGATTCTACAAACCCTAATGATGTTGCCAGCCATGAAAATCTGAAATCTTTGATAACATTCACAGTTGTAGGCCTTCTCCCAGCAGTGCCAAGGGAGTGCTTTCTGATGTTCATGACATCAGTTGGTTTCATCAGAGCAGGTTAGATCCAACCAGCTTTTTCACTCAGTCTGACCTAATTCCATTTTTTTTACTACAGTCTCCATCCCACTTTTTTTTTTGGTCCATGCAGGTCTAGGGTTGCCAATCCCCAGTTGGGAATAGAAAAACCAGAGAACCCCAGTGAAGGTTAAAGGCAAACAAAATAAGAACTCTGGAAAATCACGAAAAGCAATAAATACTGATTCCGAATACTATGAACAAAATTCAAAAAGCAGCAGTCAAATTAATTTCATAGAAAATTTACAAAACACTTATTACTACAGCATCTATAAGATCATATACACAACAATACAATTGATAACGTCACTCAAAAATCATAACAAACAGTTCATTAAAGTCCTAAAGTACGTCATTGCTCCAGAAGACTTCCAAAGGTTTAGAAAAATGATCCTGCCACTCCTTTGCGGTGGATTGAAATGCTAGTGCGCTCCAACAGTCCTGTGGCTGATATTAAATGCTGATAGATGTAGCAATATGAATTTCAATCCAGCCAAAACCAAGGCTTCAGTTCTTGGAAAAATAAACCAGTGAATGCATGGAAAACCTCTGACAGGGATGTGCATATATCACCGTTTCAGACCCAGTCCTTTATCGAAGAGGCATCTCCCACTCATCAACTAGCCCAGGTAACAGCCTCACAGCACTACGCACGGAGAAACTCTCCAAGGAGAGCCGGCAGCACATGTAGAAGAGCATGCGTTAATCCATGTGTAACGAACATTTAGTTAAGGCTCCGCATAACGTTGAGAGAAGGAGGCTAATGAAGGATATTCTGTTGAAATCGTGAGGAGTCCTGCAATAAGCGATTCCTCCTTACTTCCTCCGTGCCATTTGGAGTTGAACTCTGAGTTCAAAGGATTTTGCTCACGCCTGTGTCTATTATAAGAAGCCCACTTTCAGGCTGTGGAAAGACTTTGTGGGGACATTATTCATACTGTAAACTCAGTGTTCTGTTCTTTTTGTTCAATTCAGTTTGCACTAAATATATTTGTACACTGTTTTGTGAAAGTTACATTGTTTCCGGTGATTCCCTTTTATTATCCATTGAGTACGCTGGTTCCAGTTGTGTTTAACATTTTCTCCAAGGAAGCTGATCTCTGCCAGCTGGAGATCAGTTGTAAAAGTGGGAGATTTCCAGGCCCCACCTGGAGGCTGGCAACGCTACTCTTTCTGTTGGACCACATTAAAATTAGGCTCACTGTAATGTCCATATGAATACATCTTTAAACCATTTATCCTGTAGCACTGAAACCAACTGGAACAAGTCCTGTTCTGACCCAGTTCAAAGCCTTAGGAGAGGAGAGGAAGGAGGCTGAAAAGAGAATTAATGATTTGACATGTTGGGTTTTTGGATCCTTACCGGTAAATTCTTTAAATATTTTGAGGCATTGGCCATTTCCAATAGCCATTCTGAAGCAGAGAGTTGAACAGGTAACTTGTAGTGCATTACTTTGAGATATGAGCAGGAGTTCTTCAGTGTTAATATAAGAGTTGTGACATCACAACGAAGGGATCCTTCTGTAACAATCGCAGCAATGGAAGTTTTACCCTAGGGATGTTTACACAAAATAAACAGAGCATAAGTATTTCTCCAGTGTACATGAATAATTGCTTTCTCACCATGAGGCCTTTCTACGAAAATATGGCAATTAACATAGCACCTTAACATTTGGTCTGGTTTTTTAAACTTCCTGGTGCTTTCTTTAACTGCAAGAGTATAAGAATTCTTATTTGATGAATGCCTCTCCCATTGAGATATTTTTAATTGCATTAATCCAGTATTAGAAACAAATACACATCAATAGAACAAAGTTAGAGTCCAATGGCACCTTTAAGACACACAAAGTTTTATTCAAGGTATGAGCTTTCATATGCACACACATCCTCAAGTAGATAGAAATGGAAAATAACAGTTCAAACTTATAGACAGAGACCGTTTTGCACTCACCTTACGCCGCTGTCACGTTCGTCTTCTCAGCACGGCGTCCTTAGGATTTCCCACTATCTACACCGGGGCTGCAGCAAAGATCACAGTTTTCGTGCGGCAAACGAAAACTGGTTTTTAGCAGTTTCCGTTTGCTGCGTGAAAACCACGATGTTTGCTGCAGCCCCGGCACAGATAGTGGGAAATCTGAAGGACCCCACTCTGAGAAGACAAATGTGACAGTGGTGTAAGGTGAGTGCGAAATCGGTCAGAAGCTGAACAACAAATTAGCATTCACCATGATAAAGATGTTTTAGGACATGTGGAGACAAAACAAGAATAATAAATTAAGTTTATATGGCCAAAATTTGTTTGGATTTAATTAAGGGGGAACAACAGTGAAGCAATAAATATGTCAAAATATGAGATACATGTGAAAAAATATCCTTTTTGTGGGAAATTAACTGAGGTTTTGTTGCTACTCCCCAGTCAGCTCCTCTCAAGCATAAAGGTAACAAACAACTTTTTTTCTTTTTGTTGAGGGGCAGGGGTTGCAGTGTTACCAAGAACCAAAAATGTTAATACAAATCACTTTTAGGGCTAGGCTTGCCAGTTTCCAGATCTCAGCGGGGGATACCCTGGTTTTGCAGACTCTTCCCTGCCACCAGCCAGGTGGCTGGTAGGGGAAAGCGCTGCCCCACCAGCCATCATGTGCCTTTAAATTTTGGCAGGCTTAGAAGATGCTTGCAACTGTTGGTGTTTTGGAACATCTGTGTGCCTTTAAATCTTAGCAGCAGGAAATCAGGGGATGGAGTGAGCAGACAGAGCCACCAGGGTGTGAAGGTATGAAAGCAGAGTCCATCTGTTGTGCATTCGCTGCAGAAGTCATTTCTATAGTAAAATAGATAGGAAAGTGTTAGCTAGAATTAGATTATGGGATGGAGGAAAATTCTACCCCCTAGGCTGCTTTCCTTTCCTGTTCCTGTCTTAAGAAGCTGGTTGAAATGTAGCAGATTGTTACATTCAGAAACTCTTGTGAGTAAAATGTCCCAATGAGATCACAAAAATCTGGGCTTGCAATATCTGAAGAGACTTTTCTTGTTGTAGCAAGCCTCCCCGGCCAGTCTCACCTCACTCTGAGCTTTGGCACCTCTGATGGCTGACCAACAGTGCCTAGCAATATGCAGATACTTTTCTTTAGAGGTATAACCTTCCTTTCATTTCTTGAACATTTCCTTTATCTTCATAAGAAGAAGAAGAAGAAGAAAAAGAAAAAGAAGAAGAACAAGAACAAGAAGAAGAAGAAGAAGAAGAAATTGAATTTCTATCCCGCCCTCCACTCCGAAGAGTCTCAGAGCGGCTCACAATCTCCTTTACCTTCCTCCCCCACAACAGACACCCTGTGAGGTGGGTGGGGCTGGAGAGAGCTCTCACAGCAGCTGCCCTTTCAAGGACAACCTCTGCCAGAGCTATGGAGGACCCAAGGCCATGCTAGCAGGTGCAAGTGGAGGAGTGGGGAATCAAACCCGGTTCTCCCAGATAAGAGTCCGCACACTTAACCATTACAGCATGTTTCTGTCTTGTTGGAATAGTGATGGCTTGAGCTTGCAAGACCTCGTTTTAGGAGAACCCATCCTTCACTAGTCCTTTCCCTTCCTGCATTCTCATCCGTGGAATGACTCTCATCATGTTTCTACTGTACTAAAATCTAACATATACGTATGGCTATGTACTTCTTTGGCCCTCCACAACAAACGGAAATCCAGGAATACATGGTCAGTTTATCTTTCTCCTGTGTACCTTGAACACGTTCTCTTGAGAGTTGGTAGACCCTTATAAACAACGTGCAGGGCCGGCTCGCCCACTAGGCAAGCTAGGCGGTTGCCTAGGGTGCCAAGAGGCAGAAAGTGCCAAATTTGTCTTCCCCCCCTTTCAGTGCCCAAGGCAACCGACCAGTTTGCCTCACACTCCCCTTGCTGCGGCCACCGCCAGCCTCCTCCAGCCCACTGCTGCCACTGTACTCCGCTCGCCCCCCCGCCGCCATGCTCCACTCGCTCGCCCCCCCTTGCTCGCTGTGACTACAGCCCTACTGGCTTCTAGCAGCCTGCACCTGTGCATTTAGTTAAACATGCAGGCGTGGACTGCAAGAAGCCTGTAGGACTGTTTTAGTCGTGGTGAGCGCGGGTGTGTGTGAGCAAGCGGGGCGAGGGGGTGGCGAGCAGAGTGTGGTGGCAGGCTGGAGGAGGGTGGCAGTGGCCGCGGTAGTGGTGGTGGCGAGCGGAGCACGCCCGGTGGGTTGCCGGTGGGGGGCGCCTGCCTAGGGTGCAATTTGTCCATGAGCTGACACTGACAACATGGGAAGTGATATGGAGAGTCTGCAGTCTGAGGTGGGGGCAGGTTCACGGAAATTGTAGAGCATCCCCTTCCACAAGTCCTCTTGTGGAGCAAAAACTGGCTAATTAATAGGAAGCAGAGAGTGAGTATAAATGGGCAGTCTTCGCAGTGGAGGACGGTAAGCAGTGGAGTGCTGCAGGGCTCAGTACTGGGTCCCAAGCTCTTTAACTTGTTCATAAATGATTTTGAGTTGAGAGTAAGCAGTGAAGTGGCCAAGTTTGTAGATGACACTAAATTGTTCAGGGTGGTGAGAACCAGAGAGGATTGTGAGGAACTCCAAAGGGATCTGTTGAGGCTGGGTGAGTGGGAGTCAACATGGCAGATGAGGTTCAATGTGGCCAAGTGCAAAGTAATGCACATTGGGGCCAAGAATCCCAGCTACAAATACAAGTTGATGGGGTGTGAACTGGCAGAGACTGACCAAGAGAGAGATCCGGTAAGGATCCAAAAACCCAACATGTCGTTTTCAGTAAATTTTGTTTAAAGGAAATAATTCTAGAAATTGTTGGATCCTCTATGGTTTTTACCACCATGCGCTCCTATATCTCCGCCCACAACCTTCTTATTGGTTGCCAGACACTGACTGGCAATTTTGTTTGAATGCACATTAAACCTGCCAGTGTTTTATTTTTATTTATTTTTATTTATTTATTTTAAACCTGCTAGTGTTTTATGAGGACATCATGAACAATGCTGGTTGTTTGTTACCTGCTCAAAAAATTTGCTTTTAACACGTATTTTCACGGTGTAACTATCGTTGTCATCCCAGTAGGCTTCTGTGTTCACATCCAGTAGATTGGGCTTTCCCACTATTACCTTCATTAAGTGCATATGAAACACACGATAAGCTGTAGAGGAGGGGAAAAAGCACTGAAGGAAATACTAAAAATCCCCAGTATTCCCTTCTGCAGCCAAATCAAGAATAAAAGAATGGTTCAGGATACCTCTCCCACACTACTATCAAGACAACAATTCTCAGAGAGTTTTTGTCATAGGAACAGGAACAAGATTCTGAATATCTGCTGTTCTTCCACTTCCTGTAGCTGGGGTCGTGCTTGTCCCACTGTAAAAATTTCCCTCTGCTCATGAGATCACAACTTAGGCAACACTTGACTAATTATGCAAAAAAAAAAATCAACACACCACTAACAAATTATTATTTAATCTTCAATTCTTGTCTGTGGAATGACTCTCATCATGCTTCTGAGTTTATTAAAGTCTACTCTACTAAAATCTAACATATACATATGGCTATGAGCTTCTTTGGCTCCCCACAGCAAAAGGAATTCTAGGAGTACCTTACCTACGTTAACTGGTGTCACTCTGAATGCAAAATTTAGTGTTGACCCAAGATCCAGGTATCTAACGGCATAGATTGGTAGATCATCAAGCTGCTGTACTGTGTATCTGCATATGTCAACAGTAACCTTCCATTTTTTTCCATTTGTAGTGCCAAAGTCATACATGAACCACTGTCCACTTGGGAAAGGATGATTTAAAATCACTAGCCGAGGCACAGTGGCCTCTCCTAAAGCAGTGAGGTCACTTGTAACACGAATTATGAGGAAACTGCTGGATCCTGGAAACATGATGGTTTTCTCAACGTCAGATGCTTTAAATATGTGAGTACCTAGAAAACAACAAACTTCGTATCAGAACATTATTTTAATGTCTAAAACAAAGGTCTGTTCATTGGTGAGATTGTTACAAATTTTTATTTATTTTTCTGTTTCAAAGAAAATAAACTCTGAGGCCAGATTTGGCTTGATCAACTGTAATGTAAATTCCCACAGATTAAAGGCATAGTACACTCCTCCAATTTTCGTTCAGAAAATGAAGTGTGCCTGAGCAAGTGGGAGCTGAGGAGACACTGCCACTGAACAAGGAACACAGAGATACAGAAGAGGGACAGAGAAGTAAAAGAAACTGTCACCTCCCAAATTGCCCTTATTGTCATGTGATCTATATATTCTTAACTCACCTGAAGCACCAAGCTGAAGTTTAAAGGCAGTAGTACCAGGATCAGGTTGCAGAACAGTTATCGTATTTAATAAGCAAGGGCTGCTGGTGCTAGTCTCGAGAGGGAGCCGTTCCAGAATATCAACAAGGATAGAGGATGAAAAATGTGGAGGATACTTGTGCTGAAAAACACTGTTGATTATGCCTGATCCTCCTATCCTGAATGGAAAGGAAGCACAACTGGATCACAATCCCAGCCTACACTTTAAATAAAATTAACTACAGCATGCTCAGAACTTGTCCCATTTGGTATTTTCTAATGCAGTATTCAGGGACGTAGCCAAGATGATGGAAAAGGTGACCAGGCCCCATCAATCATTTGTCAGGCCTGTTTATTAACACTAGGGTTGGTATGAAATCTGTCACAAGTCTTTCCATTATAAATTCTTTATGTTAAAAAAGGAAGGAGTTGAGGTTAAAAGGTGTGACTCTTGTCATGAATCTTCCAATCTCCATGTAATTGCTTAGAACAGAATTAGCAGTTAGCAGGGATGAAGAAGCCTGATTTTAAAAGCTGTGTATGTGTGTGTGTGTGTGTGTGTGCATGTGTAAAATTATGCTGGAGTAAAGCAGAGAGAGAGAGATTAAGGAATCAAGGAGTAAAATGGTGCTGTAGCATATTCAGACCAACACAAAGAAAAAGACAGAGAGAATGGGACAGTGTTTCACAATAGTCCTACAGAACTCCTATTGTTGGGGCAATTATTTTTGACAGAACAGGAGACAAATAATAAGGGATTTCGGCCCAGAGTCAAGTGAGCACAAGTCTTCTTTCCTAATATATGCTACGGCACAGGACTCTTATTCACAGGGGAGGGATGTAATGTTTGCTCTGAAGATGGAAAGTTGCTGGGAACAGATCCCTTACCTATAGGCACCCCAGGGATCATGCTACTGTTGCTTGATCTTACGCATGTTCACTTAGAAAAGTATTCAACTCTCAGCCTCATTTCATTTATTTATTTACTTTGTTTATAGTCCTCCTTCAGCACTAAAACTGAAAAAGGATTACACAGCATAAGTCAATGCAATCAATCTGATGAGACATCTAATAAACAACACAGTTTAAGACTAGGAATACAGTAATCTGAAATGGCAAAATTAATACACATGATATGTTAAACTATGTGGAAGATGGTATTACAAAGATGCAATAAGAGCAGGGCAATACAGCAAAAGACATCATACAGTGATATAGTCCACACAATCCGGTTCCTTTTATAAAAGCTCCTTCCTAAATAATTCCATTATGACATAGCCTTGATAAAAATGCCCGCTTCTGTTTTACATAGTTTGCAGAACGACAAAGTGCAGGCACTTTCCTGACTTCCTCGGAAGGACTATTCCACGAGATGGGGGCCACAACATTAATTTCATGTATACACTAGGGATGTGCATTCGGTTCGGCCGAACCGTATTTACAGCCGAATCAGCACTGATTCGGCTGTATGCGGAATAGGCTGCAGCCGATCCCCATAGGCGCCCATTATACGGCAGCCGAATATGGCTCACCATATACTTACGAATAGCTATTCGTAAGTATACGGCTGTCAATTCAAAAGGCGGCAAAGTAGCTTCTGCAGCTTCAAAGGAGCTGCTTGCCTACTTTCGCGCCTTTAGTGGCCTCTTCCCGCCTCTCCCTGGGATCAGGGAGGGGGGGAGGGGGAAGAGGAGCCCCAGCAGCCAATCCAAAGCATGCATTTGCAAAATGCATTGCAAATGCATGCTTTGAAGGGCTTTTTAAGGAGTCTTCCTTCCTGGCTGGACTGACTCCTCCATTGCTGCTGTGTGTGAGAGATTGTGCAAAGGGCTGGCTGGCCTTTGGCTTAAGCTGCTGCCTGCAGTTCTCTCACTCAGCCTTACCAGACTTCCCTGCCTGGACTAGAGAAGACAAGGTAAGACACTCTTGGGGTTCTTATTTTTATTTATTGTTGGTAAAAGGACTTTTTTAAAAACTTAGAGTCCCTTTACTTATCCAGATTTGGGTGGTGGTGGTGGTGGGGTAGCTTACTTGGGGGTTTCTGCTTGGGGAGGGGGCCTGGGGTGGGGGGGGGGTTGCCAATTTGCCCATATCTTAATTTAGTGAGAGGACTTTTAAAAGTGCAGTGTCCTTTTACTTCTCCTGATTTGGGTGGCTTGGATTTCTTGGGGTTAGGGTGAAGGGTTTTTTTGGGGGGGAGGGGTTGGCAAAGTTCCTGTATTGTTAAAAGTTAATTTTTTACTGTTCTAAAAGTATTCAGTGTTTGATTTGTTGCTGCTGTGTTGTGCTGCTGCTGTTACTCTTTTCTTTGGGTTCTTGGGGGGGGGGGTGCTGTTTGGCCTAATTTCCATTGTTCAAAAGGCCACTTTTGTCCCCCTTTTCCTGGTTCTGGTTTTGGGGGGGGAGTGTTGTTGACTTATTTGGCCTGAGCTTTCTTGTTGGTGAAAAGGCCACTTTTTTTAACACTTGGCCTTTTGTGATTCTGCTGGTTTTGTTTTGGTTTTTTTAAATTGCCTCTGGTTGGTGTGGGGGTTGGTGAGGGTGTGTGTGGGCTGGGTCACTTTCTTGTTTTTATAGAGTAGATTGTGTGTTCTGTGGCAGGGAAGCTGGCACCTGGGTGAGAGACCCAGAACCAGCAGGTTTGTTGTGGTTGGCCAGCTCTCCCCGTGTTGTTTGGGGCAGGGCTGGAGAGCTGGCATCTGTAGATTGTGTGTTCTGTGGCAGGGAAGCTGGCACCTGGGTGAGAGACCCAGAACCAGCAGGTTTGTTGTGGTTGGCCAGCTCTCCCTGTGTTGTTTGGGGCAGGGCTGGAGAGCTGGCATCTGTAGATTGTGTGTTCTGTGGCAGGGAAGCTGGCACCTAGGTGAGAGACCCAGAACCAGCAGGTTTGTTGTGGTTGGCCAGCTCTCCCCGTGTTGTTTGGGGCAGGGCTGGAGAGCTGGCATCTGTAGATTGTGCGTTCTGTGGCAGGGAAGCTGGCACCTGGGTGAGAGACCCAGAACCAGCAGGTTTGTTGTGGTTGGCCAGCTCTCCCCGTGTTGTTTGGGGCAGGGCTGGAGAGCTGGCATCTGGGTTTGCTGCAGCCAGGTCTGCAGAGCAGAACTTGAGCAGATTGTGTTTTGTGTGGCAGTGATGTTGGCAACTGGGTTTTATATTGCTTCCAGGCCTGCCCTGCAGGGTTCATAGAGTAGATAGAGGGATGTAGTGCATTTGGGTCCTATAGAGATTCTCTGATGTGGTTAGGTTTGGCTTTGGGTGCCCCAGGAATTGGACCCCCTGGTCCAATTTTTTTTGGCCTTGTGGGTTTTGTGTGGGACAGTGCCCTGAAGCTGCACAGCAATTTGGGGGGCTCTCCTCAAAACCCCCTGCTCCCCAGAGCCACTTTTCCCACGACAATTACAGTGAGGAAGTGGCTAATTGGGCTTTCCCCATCATTGTTAGCAATGGGCCTTTTGGGGAGCCCAAAGACAGGGACCCCCTGGTCCAATCTTTTTGGGACTTGGGGGGGTTGGAGGGGAGAGTCCCCTGCAGGTCCCCTGCAAATTTGGGGGCTCTCCCTCAAACCCCCTGCCCCCCAGTAGCCTCTAATTATGCCCTATGTTGCCATTGATTTCAATGGCCCATAGGGTATAATGATGGAATAGGGGCACCCTCTTTGGGTGCCCCTGGAATGGGATCCCCTGGCCCAATCTTTTTGGGACTTGGGAGGGTTGGAGGGGAGAGTCCTCTGCAGGTCCCCTGCAAATTTGGGGGCTCTATCTCAAACCCCCTCCCCTCCATGCAGCTTCAAATATACCCTATTTGCCATTGATTTCAATGGCCCATAGGGTAAAATAGGGCCGTATATTCAGTAATAGCCATGCATCTACCGTATATGCGGCTATTCCAAATGCGGTATTCAGGAGTATACGGGGATTCCGAATCCCCCCCCCCCCGTATACTTCTGAATCCGTGTCAATCCGAATTTTTTTTTTTTTTGCACATCCCTAGTATACGCTCAGTTGTTTATCTTACCCATTTGTTGGGTGGCACCATTAGAAGCCTTGAGGCAGCGATTTAGTTCTGTGTTCAATTTGTAAATAATTTTATTTATTTTTTAAAATAATTGTGACTTGCATGTTGGGAGTTTCATTTGGCATTAGTTTACCAACTTAATCTTGTAAGAAAATTCAGAACTAGAGCCCAACGACTGATACATTTCAAGGATAGAACTGCAGCACAGACCAAGAATTTTTAGAGATGTGGACAAATTTATTCGCCAAACTTAAGTACAGAATATCACAACCTCAGCTTGTTTAGCCCAAAACAAAATAACAATGCAGAGCAGAGTTTTAGCTACAGGTGCTGTGACAGGTGTTCTTGGTTTGAGAACTGTTTTGAGTGGCAGAGCTTTCTATCTGCCTTGCAGAAAATGTACAGAAAAAAGAACGTTGAATTTGCAGTTTCAGTTTTCAGTAACTGGAAGAAAGGCTTCCACACTTCTTTAATTCTGCAAACTATGTAAAACAGTTGTTTGGGAGGACATTTTTATAAAGCTAACACACAATAAGACTGTAGTGTATGTCACAGTGTACATTATAATGATCAATTTGTTGTATGTTCTAGCATGCTCTTACAGCATTTTCCATTTTTTGTAATTTTATTTTCTGCATTGCTTGACACAGCATGTCTGATACTTTTTTTTGCACTTTTCTAATTTTTGTAATCCTAGTCCCATTGCATTGCTTATTAAATCTCTCATGCTACCCAATGACATTGTTTTATACAGTGTAATCCACCTTAAGTCCCAGTAGTAAATTCATAAATAAATAATAAAGTAAAAATAAACAAATAATGGAATAAATGATGATGACCTGACTACCACTGTACTATTCATTCATTCAGTTTACTGGAATCGCCCCATTCCGCACAAAGTTCATTGATCAGTGAACAGGCAGACTGCTTTTGAAGTAGATTTTTAATAGCCGGAGGAAGGTGACATCAGGACCCATACATCTCTAGAGAGTATGCTTGATCATTGCCATTTCCTCTACATGTTGTTCATTGCAGGAAGGCATTTATTAGAGCTTGCTGACAACAATAGCTACGTGACAACTCTCTAGGTTGCCTTTTCCTGCAGGACCGGATCTACATGTTTTTTGAGGGGGGGGGGGCAAAATTAAAAAATGGTGCCCCTTATGGGTCCATTCTACCTTATGAACCCATAGAATAGAATGGACTTCATACCCAATTTTGCGCTCCCCCTCTGGTGGTGCCCGGGGCAAGCACACCCCCTCTGCACCCTCTTAGATCCGGCCCTGTTTTCCTGTTGCCTGGAATGCATATACATTCCCTGCTCTCATAGACATCTTAGTAGCCAGAAGCTACTCTACGCTGTGGAGTGGAGGAGGAGTCTGCCCACAATTAACCCAGGAGACTTGGGCTCAGACCCTTAAAGATGGGAGAGAGGGATGAGGCAAATACCTCTGCTACAGAAGCAAAGAAGGACTAGGGAAAATCCTGTCTCCAGAAAAATTGCAACTAGGGGCTCTCCAGTGACTCTGGCCTTAGCTGAAAAACAGCAACAACATGGACACATACCAGAGGAACTGTTTACAAACAAGAGTTTCTTGGGGCATGCATCTCTATCATGTGCTTAATACATGAATTTTTAGATCCTACAGATTATGCTTCATACATGCATTACATGGGTATGTTCTGTGTAAGATGAAGTAGGCCTAGAAACAAAACAAAGGAACCACAGAACCCAGTGGCGTAAGGAGGGGGGGCGGGGAGGGCGGGTCGCCCCAGGTCTGGTGGGTCTGGGGGGCCGGCTGCACTCGCCGCCTTCCCCGCCCGCGCGCGGGGCCCGGCGGCGGTGGCGGAGGCCGGAGAAGCGGCGGCGAGGCCGCTGGAGGGAGGAGGAGGAGCAGGATCCATTCGAGGAGGAGCAGCGGAAGCAGCGCAGAAGCAGCACTGGGGGCAGGGGAACATGCCGGATTCCTCTCCTCCCCCTTCCCAACTAAGCGCGGGGCTGCCTGGCAGAGTGTCTCCCTCCCTCCCGCCTTTCCTCTCATCGGCCGCCCAAGCAGGTGTCGTCGAGCATGCGGGCCGCCAGCAGGACTGCTCTGCAGAGGTGGCTAGGCTGGGGCTTGCAGCTTACCCAGCCGGGTCCTCCCCACCCCCAGACTTGAGAGGAAAAAGAGCTGGCGGGCAAGCGAGAGGGTCTCCTTCCTTCCTTTCCCACTTTTCCTCCTGTCTGCCCCCCTGTGGGTGCCGCCGCTGCCAGGCCCACTCGAGAGGAGCAGCAGCGCCATCTCTGCCGGGGGCAGGGAACCTGTCTTCCTAGTTCGTGGGGTAGGGGGGAGAGAACGAAAGAGAGCAACACCGAGTGAGCGAGCACGAGAGAGAACGACAGCAAAAGCGACAGAGAGAGCAAGAGAGTGACAACGAGTGAGAGAGAGAGCGCTTGAGAAAGAATGACAGAGAGCACATGAGAGAGAGAGCAGGAGAGAGCGACAGTGAGAGAGAATGCGTGAGAGAAGGAGGAAGCACAGCAAGAGCGAGAGAGAGCGCACAGGAGAGAGCTGGGGCCCAGCGGCTGGCCGCTGGAAGAAGCAGCCAAGCCCTGCGGCCCCCCACCCAAAATTTTATTTCCTGGGCCCCCCACCCCACCCCAAAATTTCTGGCTACGGACTGGCATGGATTACTGTGGCCAAGTTGAATTTGTGACAGAAGTTAGAAATTTAACAGAATGGAATTAGGGATTAACAATATAACAGAATAGAACAAGCCAAGAGGATGCCTTTATAATGGAACAGGATTATGTCACCCACTGCAATGATTATTCTAGGCGTCAATTTGCTTTTATACTGCATTGTAATTCCACTGAACCTTGCCTAAAGGTGGTTTCTTACTAATTCTGTAATCCTAGCCCAGTTGCATTGTTGATTAGCAGTTTTATACAGTTAATCTGCATTTTTAAAATTCTGTACTCTGCCTTGGGCTCAAAGAAAGGTAAACTATAAATACATAAGACATTTTTCCTGTGCAAAGTGGCAGCAGGGGGACAGTACTTAGAGATTTTATTTTATTTATATCCCACCCTTCCCACTGAAGGCTCAGGGCGGCTCACAGATTAGGGTCAAAATGACCAACAAGATAAAAACATTGATAATACATAAAGCATCAGACAAAGCATAAAAAAATATTAAAATATCAGTTAAAACAATATAACAATGGATACTAGTACTATGATTTATCATGCAATTAAGTTTCAGCGGCCCCGTGGTGCAGAGTGGTAAAGCAGCAGTACTGAGGTCTGAACTCTCTGCTCACGACCTGAGTTCGATTCTGACGGAAGCTGGATTCAGGTAACCAACCCAAGGTTGACTCAGCCTTCCATCCTTCCAAGGTCGGTAAAATGAGTATCCAGCTTGCTGGGGGGAAAGTGTATAATACTGGGGAAGACAATGGCAAACCACCCTGTAAAAAGTCTGCCATGAAAACGTGAAAGCAACATCACCCCAGAGTCGGAAACGACTGGTGCTTGCACGGGGGACCTTTCCTCTAAGTTTCAGTGGTCAGTGTTTTTGCGGCATCTCCCGGCGGGAGGGTGGCACCCGCACGGGACACATATCAAATGAAAGAGGGGGCGCAGGGCTATCAGAAACAGCCGGCGGAGGGAGTCGGGAGCCCACCCCACTGGGGGATCCACACCCCGAAAGTGATGAAGGTGGCGCAGATAGAGCCAACAGAGCAAACAGGACAAAATAAATAGGCTGCATTATGCAGCACAGTTGAGAAAGTGCCTTATCCCATATACTGATGAAGTATATACAGGATTTGAGAACAAAATTGTTTCCGGCGGTGATATTTGGGGGATTTTTGGGGACGTCACAGGAAGTGCTGTGAAGTCACTTCCTGTTTCCGGCAGTGGCATTTGGGGGAAATGATGTCATTTGGGGGAAGTGATGCCATAGGAAGTGATGTCACTTCCTGCTTCCGGCAGGTGGCGCGGGGGGGGGGGGGGAATGATGTCACAGGAAGTGATGTCACTTCCCGTTTCCGGCAGGTGGCGCGGGGGAAAAATGATGCAACAGGAAGTGATGTTACTTCCTGTTTCCGGCGGTGGCATGACGTCACCGGAAGTGACGTCGCCGGAAGTGACGTCACTTCCTGTTTCCGGCAGCGTGCGCGCATGTAGGGGGGCCCACATAAATCTTGGGCCCCGGGCCCCGAAAGCCCTAGCTACGCCCCTGACAGAACCTACTAAACAATGCTTTTGAAAAGTCAAAGCCACAATTTTTCCAAAATAAAAGATTATATGGCACTCAAAGAAACTCCCTCATCTTTCATGATCAAGAAAAGGATTTTGGAATGTATCCAGAACAAATTTTCCAATGACTGGAACTCTCCTGCTTCCCTGCACCCACTGCAGCCTACTGATGTAGACGTTTTGTCTAGATTACATCCTGCTCCTTGCAGGATGGGGGATCCTGAGGAACAACTTGAGGGGTATGTTCAGCAGGAAGGGGACATCTCTGGAAACTGCCCATGTAGTCTGGATCCAACATTTTGATATTGTCAAGTCTCAGGCTGACATGGGATCTACCTACTCCCAAATATATGCCAGGCCTGCAAACACTAGGCCAGGGGTAGCCAAACTTGCTTAACGCAAGAGCTACCTAGAATAAACTTCAGATGTTTGAGAGCTGCAAGACATAAATGGCAGATGTTTGAGAACTGGGAGGGAGAGAGGGAGGAAGATGGGGAAGGGAGAAAGAGGTGAAAAGAAAGTAAGTTTAACTTCCAATGCATTCTCTAAGCCGTCAGTTGAGGGTGCGTGTGTGTGTGTGTGGGATGTATCTCAAATTTTGAATACTGTTGATTTCATTCTATTCAATTTACTCTTATTTTACAACACAGTGAGTTTAAAGCCAGGGATAGATTTGACATCAATAAATAAAGTTGTGCAATATACTCATTTTTACTATAAAACAAATATGCTTTTTAACACTTGTAGCAACATGATTTTCCTTGATAGATAATCCTTAAAACATTTAGCCTTATTGGTATTTACTTATATTCAAATGCTTTTCCTATGTATCGATCATGGAATCTTGGCTCTAAATTGTGAGAGCCTCGAACCAATGGGACATAGCTGAAAAGCAGTATTTTCTCTTCAGTGATGTAGTGTGGAGCTAAAGGGCCATCAAAAGCTAAATCATCTGCCTGCAAAAAAAACAACAACTTTATTCATAGGAATAAAATTTGCACAAAAGTAGCAAGAAGCAATTATAAAATATTAGAACACAGGAAGAGGCTCATAATACTATTGTGCACAGTCACATTAGAACGGGCCAGCTTTTCATCAACTGAAAAGATAATAAAACTGTCATCAAAAGTTTTATTAAGCATGCCATGCGTTTATCAAGGAAGTCTAACTTCATTTATACGTCTGTTGTACATATGTTGAGAACTCCCATGCAGCTGTTTAAACAAATTATTCAAATCATAAAAGAGGGTGGCATGTGATATGCATTGATGATGAGGCTCCCGTGACTTTTACCACCCTACAATCTCTACTTAAAAATTTGGATTTGGAATTACCATCACTTTCAGTGTTGGGTTAGTATAGTCTTTTGTCAACTGCAGAGGAAAATTTGTACCCTCATTAGCACACCAGGACCTTCTTAAAAAACAACATAATATGCTGCTGTGTCAGCCTGGCTGTGTTGCAGAGGACTGGAGCAATCACGGCGCTTGTGGAAATTTACCTGGGCGATGACTGGAGACCGCCAACGCTGGCAGCTGTTGAGTGCTTGTGGACACTGGGGTAGACTCAGAGCTGGAGGTGCCTGGACGTCGCGGCAGCACAGGGTGTTTCACCCTGATAGCGAGATCTGTTGGACAGCCCAGCATCAACCGACAGCCCAGCAGCAACCCAGTACAACTCAGCGCCAACCATGGATGCTGCTGGAGAAACGAATGGGTTGCTACCCCCCCTGACTTGCCGGAGCTAGCCAAAGACAATTGGTGGCTGTTGGAAGTGAGAATCTTGCCTGGCATTTGGAAAGACTCAGTTGCTTATTCAAAAAAGGTCCAAGAAGGAAGAAAACTGCTGCTACAAGAGGGACTAATGGAAAGTTACCCTGCACTATGCCTGTACTTTAAACTGAGTATTCATAGCATTTAACATCTTAGCACCAAGCACTTTAACATCTTAGCATCTAGCACTTTCACTCTGCACTGAAATTTTTTTAGTTAATTAGTTTAATATTGCTGAGCCGTCAATATTGTTTTCACGAATTAATTTCAGCTAATTTGGTGAGGTGGTTTAAATTTATAGGATGGGGGAGGGATTTAATTAATTAGTGAGATTTAGTATTGTTAGTAAATTTAAACCTTATAATTGCTACTTAAAATTGATTATTTTGTTTAGCTAAATTGGGTTGATTGATTTGGGGAACTGATTTTGCTTAAGAAATTAGGGATCCCTTGGGTAAAATTTTATATTAATTGGCTATACCAAAGGTTGTAACTAGTAGTTGGGAGCAATTTAATTGAAACTGATCCAGAAACTGCAGCGGCTGCAGAACTGGGCAGGTCGCCTGCTGACTGCATCACCTGTATGGGTAAGCATGCGGCCGGTGCTCTGTGGCCTGCACTGGCTGTGTATAGAGTACCGGATCCATTTCAAGGTGTTAGTTTTGACTTTTAAAGCCTTACATGACCTGGGACCAACATTCCTGTATATGCCTCGGAGGTTGCTTCATTCGGCCTCCCACAATAGGCTGACTGTCCCTGGCCCAAGAGATGCCTGACTTGCCTCTACCAGGGGCAGGTCCTTCTCAGTCCTGGCCCCAATCTGGTGGAATCAGCTCCCTATGGAGATCCGAGCCCTACCTGGCTTTCTAGCCTTTCATAGGGTCTGTAAAACGGAGCTGTTCTGCCAGGCGGCGAGCATCTATCCATTAGATCGGTTGGCCTCCCCTACTGTACTATCCTACTGCGCTGAGTTGCTGTACTGTCCTGCTACACCATCTTATATTGTCTGCTGGACTATTCTGTTGTACTGAATGTTGTGATTGGGTTTTTTTATTATCATGCAGCTATGATTTTATGGTGATTTTATTATTTATGTTATACTCCGTCCTGAGCCCATACGGGGGAATGGGCAGAATATAAATAAACAAATAATAATAATAATAGTAATACTAGGCAATCACTATGTCAGGGTCCAGGAAAGGACAGAAGATGTTACTGAAGTTACATGTAACTGTTATTTCTTCAGTGATCATCTGTGCATTCACACCCATGGGAACTGGAGCCTATGCAGAGGACCACTTGGAAATTTCATGAGCTAAGCTGAAATCAATTTTAGGCACTTACCTACCTACACAGAATAAGGGGAATGGGCTGTATAGGGTATATCCCAGGTGTGCAGAGTGATGCTTTCCTGTTCAGGCCCTCTCCCTGTTCAAGAAGCAGAACAAATGCTAGCCAACTATTTCCTCCTGCAATTGCAGAGGAGATTCCAGTGAGAGGGAAAGAGGAGGTTTGTTGAGAAGAGTTTTTTGAAATTCTAAATAATAACTTTGACTACAGAAATGACCCTGTTGAGTACTGAGTAAATATTCTTCTAAGAGAACAAAGTTGGAGTTCAGGGGCACCTTTAAGGACCACAAAGTTTTATTTTGAGTATAAGCTTTTATGTGCATGAACGCTTCTTCCAGGGCTTTCTTTGTAGCAGGAACTCCTTTGCATATAGGGTTGCCAAGTCTAACTAAGAAAATATGTGGGGATTTTGGGGGTGTGGCCAGGAGACTTTGGGAGTGGAGCCAGAAGGCTTTCCCATTCCCTAAAACAAAACACAGGTTGCTTACCTGTAACTTATAATCTTTGAGTGACCATCTGTGCAGTCACACACATGGATCTTGCCGCTGGCAACGGATCCGTACCTTGGAGTCTCCAGTAGCTCGCCTAGAGCATTTTTTGGCATGCTCTCCCACTCATCCTGGGGAGCAGGCATCGACTGTGCATGCCTGGAGCAAGCGGGAGGCGCCCCTCCCACTCAGTTTCTTCCAGCCGCTACTGACAGTCTACGCAGGCAAAACCAGAGCAGAAAAGCCAGCAGAGGGGAAGGGTGGGTGGGCATGTATGACTGCACAGATGACCACTCGAAGAACATAAGTTACAGGTAAGCAACCTGTTTATTTCATCGTGGCCTCTGTGCAGTCCCACACATGGGTGATAAGCAAGCTGAAGATCAAAGAAGGAGGTGGGTGCTGGCAAAAAAAATTAAATACTTACAATGTATGCAGGCACTCACCTGGGATGACTTCAGTGAAAGATGGCCCTGAGAACTGCTTGGCCGAAGGAGGCGTCACGTCCAGCACGAATGTCCAAAGCATAGTGGGAGATGAACGTGGACAGAGAGGACCATGATGCAGCAGAGCAAATGTCCTCTAAGGAGATGCCCTCCAGGAAGGCCAAGGAGGTCGAGACCGCTCTAGTCGAATGAGCCTTGAGACCCTCAGGTAAAGGTTGCTTAGCAACTTCATAGCACAACCGAATTGCATTGGATAACCACTTAGAGAGTCTCTGGGTAGAAATTTTACACCCTCTGTGGGGATTGCCGTAGGCCACAAACAAGTTAAGCTCATCTGACATCGAGAGTGTGTAGAGCTTTTTGTCCAGAATCTTTAGGTTCAGGGAAAAATGTGGGTAACGAAGTAGAAGTCAAAAGATGAAATTTCAAAAAACTTTTGGGAGGAAGGCCGGATCCGCTCTTAGAACCACCCTGTTCCTGTGAAAAACTGTATAAGGAGGATCAGAACAAAATGCACACAAGTCACTAGCTCACTTGTCGGAGGTGAGTGCAACCAACAGGGCAATCTTCTAGGAAAGAAGGTTGAGATCAACGGTAGCTAAGGGCTCAAACGGAGGTTTTGTAAGTTGTGCAAGAACTAGTGATAGACTCCAAATGGGCACAATAGGTTTAACAAGAGGGTGAAGGTGTAACATGCCCCTTAGGAATGATTTGGACAGTCTATGGGAGAAAACAGTCTGACTGTCAACAGGCTTATGGAAAGCCGAGATGACTGAAAGATGAACCTTCAAAGAGGAATAACTGAGTCCAGAAACTTGTAATGACAAAAGGTATTTTAAGATTGAAGGTAGAGGTACAGTCTCTGGATCAAATTGTTGAGAAAGTGCAAAAGAACAGAAATGCTTCCATTTACACTGGTAGAGGATTTCCTGGTGTTTAGGATAACCTGTGCAACATCTAATGGCAAGTCTATGGCCATATTCTCCATGCTGTGAGCCCCAGGATCTGGGGGTTGTGGTGCCGTATCTGGCTCTGATTCTGGGTGAGAACGTCATCTGCCAAAGGAAGGCGACAGTAGGTGTGATGAGACAGCTGAAGGAGTCTCTTGAACCATAGTTGCTGTGGCCACCATGGCATTATTAGGATGCAATTTGTACCATCCCGAACGATCTTGAGAAGAGATCGAGTAATTAGAGGAGTTAGGGGGAAAAGGTAATGCAGTGGTCCTTTCCAAACGTGAAGAAAGGCATCGTTGCTTCTCCTGGAGTAAAAACGATGGCATTTTGAGTTGGCCCTCGTTGCAAAGTTCATGGGACCCCGAAGCATGCGAAGATGCAATGCAGATAGCATGGATTGAGGGACCATTCGTGGTCGTCCAGGCGAATCCTGCGGAGGGAGTTGGCCAACATGTTCTCTATCCCTGGCAAATAGACGGCAATCAGGTAGATGTCATTCCTGATGCACCACTCCCATAGGGCTATGGCTAGTCAACATAGACGGACGGACTTGGTCCCACCCTGCCTGTTCACGTAGAAAACTGTAGCCATGTTGTCCGTTGTAATCTGAACATGTCGGTCGGTTAAAGATGAGAGAAAGGACTAAAGAGCCCTGTGAACAGCAATAACTTCCAGACAGTTTATGTGCATGGGCTCCCCATCTTCACTTGGAGGCATCTGTAGTTACAACAGCAGAAGGAGGGGGAAGAACAAAAGGCATTCCACAGAGCAGGTTGTTCAGAACGGTCCACCAGGAAAGGGAGAGTAGAATTCTGTGAGGTACAATAAGGATGGTCCTCTGAGGTTGTATGTAAGGGTGGTAGGCATGAACAAACCAGAGCTGGAGGGGCTGCATACGCAGTCTGGCAAAATGGAGTACCAAAGTATTTGCAGCCATGAGGCTCAAAAGACGTTGAATGATGATTGCAGGTTGTGTCATAGAAAGTATGACATCCTGGGCCAACGATAGAATAGTTTGGGCCCAATCCAAGGGAAGAAAGATGAGGTGAGGACACGTGCAAAGACCTATGAATTGTAGATCCTGTGTTGGGGTGAAATGAGACTTGGTAACGTTCACACACAGACCCAAGGAGGTCAGAAGAGAGAGGGTCGTTTTGAGATCCTTCATGAGTTGGTGTGCTGTAGAGGTGATTATCAACCAGTCGTCTATGTATGGGAAAACAGAGATGCTGTGAAGATGGAGGGCAGCCGCCACCACTGCCATGCATTTTGTGAACACCCTCAGGGTGGTGGACAGCCCAAAAGGAAGAACTCGATACTAGAAGTGATGTTGTCCATGGCGAAACGGAGATATTTGCAGTGTTGAGGTCGGATGCTCACGTGGAAATAGGCATCCTGGAGATTCAGGGAAGCCATCCATGAATCCTGAGGTATTAAGGGCATGATCGATTGAACAGAGATCATTCTGAATTTTTTGTAGACTATCCGTTCATTTAGTCTCCTGAGATCCAGAATGGATCACTTGCCTCCATCCCACTTGAGAACCAGAAAGTACCGTGAATAGAAACATGTTCCACGGTGGTGATGGGGAACAGGCTCTATTGCATCTTTTTGGAGCAAATCCAAGATCTCTTGCTGGAGATGAAGAGATGGCAGAGTGACAACAAAGTGGTGATGGTGTGGGGGCAAAATGAACTTGATAGCGTAACCTAGACGAATTATGGTGAGCACCCAAGAGTCCCTGGTGATCGAATGCCAAGTCTGGTAGAAAGGGAAAAGTCTGGTCTGATAGAGACGATCCAGCTGTTGAAAGGGGCAGGGAGTGAAGTCAAAAAGACTGCTTGGATGGCAGGGTGGACTTTTTGGCTTGTTGAGAGCGTGATTTCTGGTGGAAAAGCTGTTTGGGTTGAGAGGTTTTCCGCTTCCAGTATTCAGACTGTTTTGGAGAACGTTGACGGCTTTAATATGCTGGTTTCCAAGGTCTCGGCCGGTTTGACTGCTGTGGAAGGGGTTGAGTGACTCCAAGCCACTTAGCTCTCTTACGGCCATCATCAACAGATGTGAGAACCTCATCAGTGGAGGCATGAAACAGTCCAAGACCATCAAAGGGAAGGTCCTCAATTTTCTGCTTGATATCTGGTTGCAGATTTGTGGATCGGAGCCAAGCATGGTGCCTTAACGCAACCGAAAATGTGAAAACTCTAGAAGAGCACAAAACAGCATGCCTGATGGTATTTATTTTCTGCTTAGATACTCTGGAGAGTTCAGAAACTAAGTTGGAAACAGCATGCGTGATGGTATCTATTCGCTGCTTAGATACTCTGGAGAGTTCAGAAACTAAGTTGGAAGCCACCCTCTGAGAAGTCTCCAGGAGAGAAGGAATGAGTGGTGTGAATTGGTTAACAAGATTGAAGGCGTAGGCGGAGAAGTAAGCCAAGTAATTATTGACCTTTGAGATGGTAGAGGCAAGATTGTAAATTTTGTGGGCTAGAGTGTCCAACTTACGGTCCTCGCGATCTGGAGGTGTAGGATGTCTTGAAGGTTTCGCTTTAGATGCGGAATGGACAATAATGGAATTTGGAGCTGGATGTGAGGCCAAAAATTTTGATTCCGGAGCATGGATTCTATATAAGGAATCAAAACGCTTCAAAGTAAGTGGTGCAGAGGCAGGTTTGCCCCAAGCCTCACAAAGCCCTTCCAAATGCACTGGTAGCATAGGTAAGAGTGATCCAGTAGGAAAATCAGCCTGAACTAGATCATGCACTACAGCTAAAATCTTGGGTGAGTCCGATGGGATAGTCACATTCAGGGCCTCAGCCATAGTGGTAGTGAGGTTGAGGTCCATCAGACGGGAAAAGACGGTTTGGTCGAGTAGTGTCAGAGCCAGGGGAGCCCGGTGGATGTTCAGAATCGAAAGTGCATGAACTGTTCTTCTTGGATTCAGAGTCGTCTGGTTCCTGAGGAGGTGTTTTGGGTTTAGTTGGTGCAGACTCAGAGTCCACTGGAGGAGGAATAGTATTAGAGGTTTGAAGAGGCTTAGGTTGTGATGGCAGAATGCTCGAAGTCGTGGCAGGTACCGCAGGCATAGTAGAGCAAATTGGAGCATCATGGATTCGAGGTGGCATATGAGACTCACGGCACTGAGAAGGTTCACGGTATCAAGATGAAAGGTATTCGATGTCTTGGGTTCGAGAAGGTTCACGGTATCGAGATGAAAGGTAGGCAGTGTTTTGGGTTTGAGATGGTGAGGGTTCGAGGTTCCCAAGTCGAGGAAGTGCAGCTTCAAAGTCTCTATGAGAAGTGACATTAAGTTCATGGTACCAAGAATGCTTGAATCCCTCATCTGAAGGTGAGCGTGAGTAGTGACAATAGACTGTATGGTGTCAAGGAGATGGAGATCTAGAGACTGAGGAGTATTTGTACTGACCAGTGCGATAGTAGTCACGGTAGTCACAATGAGATGGAGAGAGGGAGCGGAAATTGTGGCAATGAACTGGAGAACGAGAGCGGAGATGCTGAGTGGACACTTGAGTGGAAGACTCCCGGTACAGGGGAGAAACCCCAATGTCCCGAAAAGACCCGAGTTGGAGTAGAGACCGTGCACGCTCCTGTGAGAGGATCAGAGGATCAGTAAGTCGGGTTCAAGAATGTCCAAGGGGACAGCACTGTGGACTGAAGGTGATCGAGACCGAATCGGAATAACTTCTATGGGAACATTAGGAGTGAGTTGAAGCATGTCCGAAATCACGTCGGACAGTGCCGAGAGCTCTGGAGGAATTAGTGGTTGAGTCGAAGCCAAAGAAAGTCCAGGTTGGTTAGAAACCGAAGCCATAGGAGTCGAGATGGTAGCTGTTGGGGTCAATAAGGCCGTTGGAGTCGACTTAACTTTCGGGTCACGAGGTTTTTTCGGAGCCGTAGTCGATGAGTCAGAGTGGTGCCGGGACTTCTTTGAGGACTTATGTCCTGAATCGGAGTGCTTAGACGTTCCCTTGTCAGACTTATGCTTTTTTAGGGATTGCACAGCAGCCAACGCAGCCAAATCTCCCGCTTAATGTGGGGGAGGTGGCGAATCGGAACGAGGCATGGCCCAGAGAGATTTTTCAAGCAGAAAACTTTGGAGCCTTGCTGCTTGATTTTTTTCGCACCTGTTTTCCAAAATTTGCGCAGTGCGGGCAGGTATTGACCCGATGAGCTTCACCCAAGCAAAAAAGGCAATAAGAATGTCTGTCAGAAGTAGGGATTTTAGTCCCACACCTCTGGCATTTTTTAAAAGTAGTTTTTCCTTCCATACACTCCGGACAAGGGAGGGCAAAAAGGGAAAGGAAAGCACAGAGGTTAGGGCTTTCTTTCTTTTTTTTTAGGATGAAGAAAGAAGAAAATGAAGAAAATAAGAGAAGGAATACCATATCACAGGTGGAAAAAGTCGAGCTGAGGAGAAGGGAACACAGCAAGGTAGGTGTCGTCCGAGTGGCAGTTAGGAAGAAACTGCGTGGGAGGCGCACCTATCGCTTGCTTCAGGCCTGTGCAGTCAATACCTGCTCCCCAGGGCGAGTGGGAGAGCGTGCCAAAAAACGCTCTAGGCGAGCTACTGGAGACTCCAAGGAACAGATCCGTTGCCAGCAGCAAGACCCATGTGTGGACTGCACAGAGACCACGATGAAGATCAAATAAATATACAGCGGTGCAGTTCCCCTGAATACAGTCATTTCCTCATTCTCCCCAGCAGCTGGCTGCACTTACACACTCTCACACATGCTTACTAGGGTTGCCAAGCTCCCTTACCTTTTTGGTGGAGGCCTTTTGGGAGGAGGGGTGTTCCGGGAGGTGGGTTGGTATGCAAGCAACATTTTGGACCTCTTCTGGTAAAATCAGAAGTAGCCCAAACAGGAAATGGCTGGCAGCCATTTGAGTGGTATTTAGGGAGATAAAAATGGACAAATGGTTGCCAGCCATTTCATTGCCAATTTCACTCCTCCCTCCCTTCTAAGCAGGGAGGTGGGGTAGAGGAGCAAAACTGATCCCTGAAAAGGGATAGCTGCTAGCCTAAACTAGCTGCAAGCCTGCTCAGTGATCAGGATCACTGAAGCTCTGCAGCCATTTTGAGTGGTCCTTTTTGTTTCCCTAGGGAAAGCAAAAGGGACCACTTAAGTTGCTAGCAGCCATTTGAGTGGTCCTTTGTGCTTCCCCACTCAAATGGCTGCTCCGGGGCAGCACTTCCATTTTTTCAGGCCACTTTCAGTTTTACCAGAAATGGCCTGAAAAACCTCATTTTGGGGTGGGCTTTCCTCCACTGGCCAGGTGGCCAGCAGTGGGAAAGCCCTCCCCAAATCGGGGGATCCCTTGCTTGGACCGGGGGATTGGGATCCCTATTTGCATATTAGGCCACACACCCCTGATGTAGCCAGTCCTCCTGGAACTTACAGTAGGCCCTGTACTAAGAGCCCTGTAAGCTCTTGCAGGATTGGCTACATCAGGGGTATGTGGCCTAATATACAAAGGAGTTCCTGCTACAAAAAAAGCCCTGGCTTCTGCAGATACATTGAAACAGTCACCAATCACGACATATAGGTAGCGAGTAGGGCTGCCAAGCCCCCGGTCTAGACGGGGGTTCTCTTGCCCGGGAGGTTCCCAACCTGCTGGCCCACATTGGGTACCATAGAGTTTCTCCCTCCCAAATAGCTAGAGCATCCAGGAAAACCATAGAATTTTCCCAGAATAGACTAGAGTGGTTGCTGCACAACGTCACCAGTGCGATGATGCCACTTCTGGCTGACGTCAGCTTGCCATGTCTGCTGGCATGCGCACAAGGAAATTCCCTCGCCAGGGGCTTAAAGGTACTTGACAACCCTAGTAGTGAGTGAGGGGAATGTTCTTACCAATTGCCTTTAATCCAATCTCAGCTACATTTGCTTCTATTCATGGCAACATCCTCCTCACCTGCTACCTATATTTTTTTAATACTTAAATTTTTATCAATTTTTCTGAAAATGTCAACAAACATTAAACAAAAAATACACAAGTAATATAAATAAAACCATCTTACAATCTTAATAAGAGCACTCTTAAAGTCTTCTATTGATTCATAATTTTGCATTTACAATCAAGAGGTCAAATATATTATCCAATACTATACAATATTATATAGAACAGCTTCAATAATAAGAGAAATTTATGTACTTTTTTGGAATACGCTTTTTAAATTCTTCTTCTAAGTTGATGTAATTAAAAAGGGGGAACCATTTTTCAATAAAGTTGTTTTCCTTCTGTGGTAAATCATTTACCCGTATCGGTATGGCTAACTTATCTAATGCCGCTTTTTCCCATACCTTAGACATCCATTGCTGCTTTGTAGGAGACACATCTCGTTTCCATTGTCGAGCTATCAGAAGTTTAGCCGCCATGAGTAATAGGGTTGCCAGTTCTTTTTTTACTGAGGAAAGTTTTAAATTTGGCCAGTAATTCAAAAGGATTGATTCTGGGGTAAAAGGAATATTACCATCTACAATGCTTTTTTACAGTTTGTATAATTTCTTTCCAAAAATTATTTATTCCCGGGCACAGCCACCAACAGTGTAAAAATGAACCTTCCTGTTTACATCATTTCCAGCACTCAGGAGTGGGTTTTATGTGAGACAGAAAGAGCTTTTGGGATGTTAGATACCACCTTGAGAAGAGTTTATAGTTTTGAAGTTTTAGGTTTAGGGAGTAAGTATTATAGAGAGGGGAGCCCCATATAGTCTGCCATTGCTCTAATGTAAGTGATATACCACAATCCTTCTCCCAGGCTTTTTGTTGGCTTGTAATTTCAGACCAGCTTTTGGAATTAAGAAGGTTGTAGATAATAGAGGTTAGAGTTCTTGCTTGCTTTGGATTTTTTCAAGAGGTGTTCAAGAGGTGTTAAAGAGCTATCTATTATGTCTATAATCCTGGGATTATGTAAAACATAGTGGATTTGTTGGTATTGAAACCAAGGAATAGTTATGTTGTATTGAGTTTCTAGTAGTGTTTTAGTCAACATTTGTTTGTTTTTAATAATGTCTTGGAATTGATATATTCCAGCCTCCCTCCAGATTTTAAAGTCATTGGCACCACGACCTGGTTTAAACCAGGCTTGTCCTAGGAAGCTTGCCATAGGTGAAATAGATGGGATTAGAAATTTTTTGTATTTGTCCCAGATCTTCAGTGTTAGGGATAGGTAAGGATTGTCTTTGGAAATGAAATGTCTATTATTTGGTGCATTCCAAATTGCTTCCCATAGCTGATCTCCTTGTAAATATGACACTTCAATGTTTACCCAAGCGTTGTCCCTGCCCTTCGAGGCATACCATAGTACATTTTTAAAATTAGCAGCCAGACAGTATGCCTCTAAATTTGGTAAACTTAACCCTCCTTGCTTTGTTGGTCTAGTCATTAAATTAAATTGGAATCTAGGTTTTTTATGTGAACATATAAATTTAGAAAAATGGTTTTGTTTAGCTTTGAATTATTTAGGCAATATATAACAAGGTAACTTATAAAATAGAAACAGATATCTGGGGAGTACAAACGTTTTAAACATATCTATTTTTTCCAACAAGGTTAAATTAAGTTTACCCCATTGTTCCAGATTTGATTTTATAGAGCCATCAAGAAGCTTGTAATTTACAGTATAAAGATCTTGTAAGTTCAATGGTATTTGAATTCCCAAGTGTCAGAAAGATTTCTGTACCCATTTAAACAGAAGAGCGTTTATTAAGTCCAGTTTGGAGGCTGGTAACAACAAAATAGGGTGTAATTCAGACTTCATGTAGTTAATAGTAAATGCAGACATTCCACTAAATTCTTTAATTTGGTGTAGTAATGAGGTAATTGACTGAAGGGGTTTGGTTAGATAAAAGACTGCATCGTCTGCAAAGAGACTTAGTTTATATTACTCTTCTCATACTTGAATACCACTAATTAATTTATCATTTCTTATGGCAAATGCCAAGGACTCTATTGAAAGAGCAAATAGGATGGGAGAGAGGGGGCATCCCTGTCTTGTACCTCTGTGTAGATTTAAATTGTCTGCTCTATAGTTATTGATATAGATTTGTGCTTTCGGGTTAGCGTATAAAGACTCAATGGAGGTTAAGAATTTTGGGCCAAAGCCCATATGCTGTAATAATGTAAGCCAATATGGAACCTTCACTTTGTCGAATGCCTTCTCCATGTCTATGGCCAAAAGAACTGATTCCACTCTTTTTTGTTTTCCTAAATAAATCAAATCCAAAGTTTTGCGGATATTGACTGTGAGAGTTCTAGTAGGGCTGAAGCCTGATTGATCGCTATGTATGTAGTTTGCAATAATTTTGTTTAGTCTGTTAGCCATTATAGCTGAGAATATTTTAAAATCATTATTTAATACTGATATCAGCCTATAGGATGTAGGGTATTGTTTATCCTTCCCGGGTTTGGGTATCACTGTAATTTTAGCTTCAGTCCATGTAGTAGGCATACTTCCTTTTACCATAACAGAATTACAGGTTTGTATTAGCGGGTCTATTATCACAGATTTAAATTTCTTACCTGCTACCTATATGTAAAAACTGGTGACTCGGATGTAGTCAGATATGCCAGTGATAGCTGAAGACTGCCTGGAACTGAGAGTAGTGCCTGGGGAAGGACCTGGGCTTAAACAAGGTCACTTGAACTGCGATCCAGTGTTCTCTCTAAACTGAGTTAGCATGAGCCATCTCACAGATTTTTAGTCTCCAGCTCACACTTTTTTGTCTTAGCACAGGAAAAATGGCCCCAGAGCACAATAATTTATGCAGCAGCTCACAACTTTAATGCCAGTAGCTTACAAAGCAGAATTTTTGCTCACAAAACCCCACAGCTTAGAGGGAACATTGCTGCAATCCCCAATGTTTTGGCAGTTCTCTTGTCTTTTTCCCTCCTGCCATTGGTCAGCTTGTGTGCTAGGCAGCTCCTTCTCCTCTAGTGAGCTCTAAAACTTTTGTCCAGATGCACAGTATGCAGCCAGGAATGCCTCCTTAGAACAATAGCGGAGGCCATGGCACGGCTGGAACAATCTGCAGAATGCCTAGCCTCACTGAACTGTTGGTGACTTCACATCCTCAGCCTGGATTGCCTTGGCCAAGGCCTTATCATCTGGGAGTGGGTGTGATGAAATGCATGTTTTCCTGCAAACCTCCACTGAGTGTTTTAAAAGTTTTTTCCTCCCCTAGGTAGAGGAGGAAGTCAGTCTGTTTTGCCTTGACCCACTTTTATACAAATGCTAAAGAGCTGAGACAAAGGAAGGATCAGGCTTCTCCCTCCCTTACTTCTCAAAGCAGCGAACAGGGGTTTGGAGGTGTCAAATCCTAGCAGAGACAACAGGAAGGAGATTCCCAGAGGCCTCCAGGAAATGCTTCTATAACTTGTCCTGTCCTGGAGGGGAGGGGAGACAATGATAAAGATTCCTTGCAAAAGAAAATAGCTCTCTTTCTTTGGGATGCTGCTTTCCTGAAGGGACACACATACAATCCTCTGAGCAGGTAGACATTCACCATGCAGTCTGCCTGAACATCTGAAGGGAGCTGGAAGGTACTGGTGACTGAGTAGAGAATTGTAACTAGCTAAGCTAAATACCTTGTCCTATATTTTACCATCAGATAGGGCATGTATATAGAGAAGGGTCAGAGGATTTGCATTTCTACTGATTTCTTTTGTTTCCCTTGCTCGAATCTGGTGCTTCTGATAAAAGTATGCTTGTAAACATTTTCTTTTTAATAAACACTTTATAACTTTTGATGCTGGTGGTGGTTCCCTGTACCACATAGATCCCCACCATCTCGGACATGCTTTTTTAAAAGGAGCACTAGAAGGGGAGAAGGCAGTCAGTTGGCAACTGGCTATTCCACCAGGGGCATGCAAGGTAGTAATCTGTTCCCGTGGTGACCAGGTGTTTGGCAGCAGGAAACACAGAGGTGAGACCTTAGATCTTGGAAGGGGAGCTGGGAGTCCCTATCCTCCGTGCGAAATCCCTACAACAATCAGATGGTGGTGGTAAGCTATCCAAAAGTGAAAGGAAAGCTCCTCTAGGAAGCTGGGGACCCCTAGGAGGGTAGAGTGGAACAGGGCCTACAGGCCAGAGTGGGATGCTTTGCTACAGTGGACATGCAATCCACAAAAATAGCTGATAGCAACCCATAGTTGTACTAGAATAAGCTACTCTGTAGGCCAAGCTCCTGAAAAATAGATCTTTCACCTCAAACCATCTTGCTGTCTTCCCTCCCTGTCAAATGGAGATGAATTAGATCCTGCCGTCTGCTTCAAGGGTATTACCTCTGCCACGAGGAATTGGTGTGTGTGTGTGTGAGCAAACTGGAATTGGCAAGTTTTCTTCAGTCCAGTTATTGGACTGGCACTAGCCTCCTAATTAGATGTGTCTAAAGAACAGAGGATCATGCTCACAAAGCAATAATTAAAACTGTATATTCAACCTTCAGTAATGCGTCCACCTCAATGGTATCAACTTTTAGGGAGTCTGTACTGTTTTCATCCAGGATAATGAAATTTAAGACTCCCAAGTGGTCAAAGTTCAGATTAAAGACATCGTGCTGGACAATTGTAAGCCTGGCGTATTTATATAAACCTACAGTGAAAGAGCAAAAGAAAATTGAAATAAGGTACATATGGGAAATCATGCACAATTAATGTGGTTGGTGGGTTGTTTTCAATAGATGTTCCCAGAGATCAATATGTCTTTCTGATCTTCACACTTAATGTAATGTAATAAAAAACAACTATTGTGATTAGGAGGAACCAGGACTTTTTTGTAGCAAGAACTGCTTTGCATATTAGGCCACACAGCCCTGATGTAGCTAGTCCTCCAAGAGCTTACAAGGCTCTTAGTACAGAGCCTACTGTAAGCTCTTGGAGGATTGGCTACATCAGGGGTGTGTGACCTAACATGCAAAGGAGTTCTTGCTACAAAAAAAGCCCTGGGAGCAACTGTAATTGAGCCATTCATTCCTCAGATACATGCAACATAAGGCAACAGTATCTGAGGAACGCCCCCGCCACCCAAATATGGCCTGGGATTCTCTGGTTTGACATTGGTTCTGTTGGGCTTGCACTGCCACATTGGCACTGGGTTCCACAGGGTTTCTCTTGTACATATTGTTTGTGTTGGGTTTGCAAGAATACCCCTCTGCTTGATTTTGTGGTGCTGGGATTCTCTAGTTTGACACTAATTTTGTTGGGCTTGCAACACTGGCTAGTGGTTCTGTGTGGATCCCTGGGCTCTGCTTTGGAAACAATGGAGGATGGATGAGGGGATTGGAAACAATGGGGGATGGATGAGAGCACCTTCTTTGGGGACCCAATATTTTGGAAGCTTAGGGCTTGTTCAATTTTGGTGCCCATAACTTTAAAAACAGCCCCCCAGGCATCCAGATAACTCCCCCATAGACTATATATAATAGTCCTGAAAAAAATGTGGATTCTCCCACAAAATACGAATACCATACCAGTATTGGAATTCAGCTATATTGAAAATACTGATATTTTCCAGGTCCAGTATACCACCTCCATTCCCTATTATTCTCTGTATTCTCTAGGATTATAATGTTCCAAGGGCTCTGAATTTTTAAAAATATTTTTGTTTTTTTCTCTCTGTGTGTGTGCGTGCACACCTGGAAGCCAAATTCTTCAGAAGTTCTTACCAGCCTTGGTGTAGAAAACACTTCCATTGTCAGTCACAAATATAATTGCTTGGGTGTAAACACACGTATCTGTTTTTACAACAGTCTCATTAATTAGTTTAATTAAAAGTTGGAATGTGTTGCCTCCATCCTCAGAAAGCCACACCTAGAAAACAAAACAAAGTTGAATATAAAAGGTAATGTCTTAGAATCATAGAGTTGGAAGGTACCTCCAGGGTCATCTAATCCAACCCGCGGTACAATGCAGGAACTTCACAAATACCTCCCCCCCACACACACATACATCCCCAGTGACCCCTGCTCTATGCCCAGAAGATGGCAAAAATCTCCAGGATTCCTTGCCAAATAACTGGGGGAGGCTATTGCACAGCCACAGACAATTCCCCGCTTCCCATTCCCTTGGATGAAATCACAAGGGTGGGGGAGAGCCTATTTGGGCTCAGCGCGGGAGAGCTGACCAATCAAGGAGGGGCTGGCTAGCCAGGTTTGGCTGCCACCACCATCCCTGATCATTCTGGTCCAGCACAAGCTCCTCACCTGCCCACCCTCTTGCTAAGACCATGTAGGATTAGCTAGTCGCCAGTTATGGGGCTGAGCAGAAATTTTTTGGGCCTCACTCAAATTGGCTGTGAAGGTGCTTTTTTTCGCCTTCTCGGCATGGTCAGAGAGAGAGTGAGGCATAAATAGGCCTGGTATCACTGGCTAGGCCCTAACAGGGATGGCAGGAAAAGCATGGGTTGAAGGGATTTCAAGCTGATGAGCACCCCAAGATATCAGCGATTAGTGGGGCCCTCAATTGGGCTACCTAGAGCCTTCGCAGTTGTGGTGGCCAGGTTGGGGGCCTCTTTGGGGTCAGGGGAGCATATGACCAGCCTTAAGACTTCACAGTCATGGGCTGGGGTATGCTGTCCCATCCCATCTATGCACTGATGTGCGGGCAGTGATGGGTAGGGTCCGGAAGCTTCTGGACCCTGCCCTGAGCCAGGGTGGGCTTGCCCTGTTAGGAAGCTGGGAGAGCCAGTTTGGTGTAGTGGTTAAGTGTGAGGACTCTTATCTGGGAGAACCGGGTTTGATTCCCCACTCCTCCACTTGCACCTGCTGGAATGGCCTTGGGTCAGCCATAGCTCTGGCAGAGGTTGTCCTTGAAAGGGCAGCTGCTGTGAGAGCCCTCTCCAGCCCCACCTACCTCACAGGGTGTCTGTTGTGGGGGAGGAAGGTAAAGGAGATTGTGAGCCGCTCTGAGACTCTTCGGAGTGGAGGGCGGGATATAAATCCAATATCATCATCATCATCTTCAAGCTAGCTTTGCAAGCTCAATGCAACCTGTGCTTTAAGATGTATGTAATGGTGCAGATCAGCTTATGTGTAAATAAAATTCCCAGTTTAACCCACAACTTGTGTGGTGTTTCATTTGAGGGGTAGGTGGGCAATGGTCTGGAGAAAAATTGCTGACAGATCCCAAAGTGTCAATCAGCATTTCCCTGGGTGTGTAAGAAAGGGCCATAAGAACTAAGCACTGATGCAAACCGTCCCACCCTCCTTCTCGTGATCTGCCTAATTCACAGAATCAGCACTGCTGTCAGACGGTCGTGCTTAAAAAGCCCCAACGAAGGCAAGCCCACCATCTCCTGAGGAAGCCTGTTTCACCGAGGAACCACTCTATCAGGAAGTTCTTCCTAATGTTTAGCCAGAAACTCTTTTGATTTGATTTCAACCCACTGGTTCCGGTCTGGCTTTCTGGGGTAACAGAAAACAATTCTGCGCCATCCTCTATATGACAGCCCTTCAAGTACTTGAAGATGGTGATCATATCACCTCTCAGTCATCTCCTCTCCAGGCTAAACATACCCAGTTCCTTCAACCATTCCTCATAAGACTTGGTCTCCAGACCCCTCACCATCTTTGTTGCCCTCCTCTGGACACATTCCAGCTTGTCTATATCCTTCTTAAATTGTGGTGCGCAAAACTGAACACAATACACTAGGAGGTCAGGTCTAACCAGAGCAGAGTAAAGGTATACCATCACTTCACGTGATCTGGATATTATACTTCTGTTGATACAGCCCAAAATCACATTTGCCTTTTTAGCCACCGCATCACACTGCTGGATCATTTTCAGTGAATGGTTCACTAAGACATCTAGGTCCCTTTTGCATGTACTACTGCCAAGACAAGTCTCCTCCATCCTATAATTATGAATTGGATTTTTCCAACCTCAATGCAGAACTTTACATTTATCCTCATTTTCATTTTATTTGTTTTAGCCCACTTTTCCAGTTTGTCAGGATCATCCTGTATCCTATCTCTATCTTCTACTGTATTTGCGACCCCTCCCAATGTAGTATCATCTGCAAATGTAATAAGCATTCCCTCTATTCCTTCATCCAAATCATTTATAAAGATGTTGAACAAAATAGGTCCCAGGACAGATCCTTGAGGCACTCCACTTGTCATGCCTCTCTCCAAGAGGATGAGGAACCATTAATAAGCACACTTTGGGTGCCATCTGTCATCCATTTACAGATCCATCTAACGGTAACACGATCCAAACCACATTTTACCAACTTGTCAAGAATAGTATGTGGAAACTTATCAAAAGCCTTACTGAAATTGAAATAAACTACGGCTACAGCATTCCTCTGATCCAGCAAGATAGTAACTTTCTTTTAAAAAGAGATAAGGTTCCTCTGACATGCCTTGTTCCTGAGAAACCCATGCTGGCTCTTAGTAATCACAGCCATCCTTTCTAAATGTTCCAGAACTGACTATTTGATGATTTGTTCTTCATTTAAAATAGCACTGCCACAGTGTAAGTACTGTGAAAGATAATTATTTATAGGGAACAGACCAAGAATAATGATACTAAATAACAATACCAACAAAAAAAGAATCTCCTTCTTTGCTGGATTCAATTTCAGTTGACTCTGCCTGAGCCATTTCACTATGGCTTGCAATGCCAGGTCCAGGTTATCCGGGGCACAGCAGGACCGGCCTCCTAACAATAGATAAAGCTGGGTGTCATCCACATACTGACGGCAGCCCAGCCTGAATCTCCAGACAATCTGGGCAAGGGAGCACATAGAGATGTTAAAAAGCATCAGGGAGAGAACCAGCCCTGAGGCACATCACATACGAGTGGGTGCCTTCGGGACGATTGCTCCTCTATAGCCACCCTTTGTCCCCGGCTGTGGAGAAAAGAGGTAAGCCATTGAAGGGCATACCTCTGTATTCCCGCGTTGGCAAGGTGACGAGACAGTAGCTGGTGGTCAACTGTATCAAATGCAGCTGACAGATCTAATAGCAACAACACTGCTGAACTGCCTCTATCCTGATGCCTCAAGAGATCATCTATGAGGGCAACCAGTACCGTCTCTGTCCCATGGCCTGGCAAAGCATGCTCCTTCCCCCCCCCTTCCTCCCAAAGAGAGGAGCCTCAGCTAAAATAGAGGTTTTGCTCTGTAGCTCCTGTGTGATTGAGGAAGCCTTGCAAAGCAACCTGTTATGCAGAAAGAAGCAAAAGAGAGGGAAAAGGAAGCAGAGACAGCGAGTTGCTCGGGGGCCGGATAGCATCCCTCCAGGGGCCTGATTCGGCCCAAGGGCCACATGTTTGACACCCCTGATATAACAGAACCAAATGGGTCACATTCCTCTATCTAATTCTCTGAAGAGATCATCAGTCAAGGTGACCAAAGCAGTCTCTGACTTGGACACCTGTAATCTTGTAACCCCCCCCCCCAATCTGCTCTTGTATGATCAGTTCATTTTACTCACATCCTGATAGCCCTATATGTGGGTGGTAGTGACTGCATGTTCAAACAATTCAGTAGTAAAGGTTTGAGCTAGCAAGTCAAATGATTTGTGCTTGCATGACAAATGACACAAAGACAGTTTTTAAATCCTCAAAGAGTGACAACTGCTCGTACCCAACAGCTGTTTCAAAGCAGCAGCATCTCCTTTAGCTCTTTGCAGGTATGTACAGAAGACACACACTAAAACACAATAATCAAGTATGAATGTCATCGGCTGTGCTGCAGGTATGCCCTGCGACACTTTCACATCATCTTCCTTCAAAACTTAGGATAGTTTTTCAAAAGAATTTGGAGTAAAAATAATTATTCTTGCTATGATCGCCATTATCTACCAGAGTTAATAGGTATTCTATTGATACTCACCTGATTTCCATAAACATACAGAAAATGACTGTTTGGGTGGAAAAGCATGCCAGATGCCCTGAACTCAGCATCTGGAAACCAAAACTCTGGAAATTTTCTTTTCTTATGTAGTTCATGGTTTGTTAATGTATTCACTGATACGAATATTCCATCCTAGAGAAGAAGAAAAAACACATAATTTTGTGAGTTGACAGCATTTGTAATAGAACAAGTGAATCATGTTGAATAAAATGAATCGAGATGGGTAGCCATGTTAGTCTGTCTGTAGCAGTAGAAAACTAACACAATTTGTGGCAGGGAATGAACTTCTGTGAGTCACTGCTCACTTCTTCAGATAAAGCAGTGATTCCCTAAAGCTCATACCCTGCCACAAATTTTGTTAGTCTCTAAGGTTGAATAAGTAAGGGCTCCATTACACATCACACAACCCTTGAGTCTGCCTTATCCTTTGTAACTGTGTGACTGCTCCTGGGGCTGCACTTGGCTTTACAGTAATACAAGCTGAATAATGAGTGACTAAACATAACTAGCTTCTGTTTATCATTAACAAATGTTAGTCAGTCGATGCTGCCATCATTTTAACTAAGAACTGTAAACAGCTTTGGGCTTTGTTTTTTAACAAGACAACCCTGTGTTGCTCATTTCTTCTTCCCAGAATCCAAGGGCTGGAATCAAACACCTACCACAACTGAACTAGAGGGACCGTGTGAACCTGCCAGCATCCAACATCCTATAGAATACAATCCGAGAGAGGTCACTATAATGGAAAACACAACAAAAAATGCAAGCTAGTGACCAATTTACTAAGAAGTATATAGAAATCTGTCCAAATGTCCAAAACATGTATATTCAAGTCCCAAAGTAGTGTGGTGACAAGCCAATCAGTTAAGTACTTGTTTCTTTCCAGTCTTCATCAGACCTGGGACCACTAACAAAAGAAAATATTATACAAAAATATCGGAAGGACATTCAGACACCACCAAACCTCTTCCAGTGAAAAAATATATCATACTTACATATTGATTCAATTATGAAGATGAAGATGAAGAAGATGAAGATATTGGATTTATATCCCGCCCTCCACTCCGAAGAGTCTCAGAGCGGCTCACAATCTCTATTACCTTCCTCCCCCACAACAGACACCCTGTGAGGTGTGTGGGGCTGGAGAGGGCTCTCACAGCAGCTGCCCTTTCAAGGACAACCTCTGCTAGAGCTATGGCTGACCCAAGGCCATGCTAGCAGGTGCACGTGGAGGAGTGGGGAATCAAACCCGGTTCTCCCAGATAAGAGTCTGCACACTTAACCACTACACCAAACTGGCTCTCCTAGATTTTTTACACACTTTTCAAAAAAGAGGGATGCAGAGCGTCTCCAGTAGCAATTTCACATCGGCTACAGCTCGGTATGTGACTTCTTGTGCACCCTAATGGTGCAACTAACAAGTTTAAAAAGGCAAACATCTCATTTACAGCTGCCATTACATAAACCTCTTAAAGGTAAAGTAACATATTTCTAATGCAATATGCTAAAAGACACAAACACCACAAAACCATATCACAGCAGATACAATATACAAAGTATTCCATACAAAGAATGTCAAATCCCATAATTTATACAAAAATATGTTATCACACAGGCAAATTATGCACAGCACTATAAAGAAGACCATTCATAAAAAGCATGTCAAATCATTGGTCATATTCAGTCCATATGGAGAAATGCAATTCAACTGGTGTATCCAGCATGCCTCTTTTTGCAGCAGGATCTTGTGCATGTCTTCATTTCTATCTGTTTGTTCATATTTCATGACTGTGAAGATTTTTGTTTTTTCACATTATACAAATATGAACAAACAGATAGAAATGAAGACGTGCACAAGATCCTGCTGCAAAAAGAGGCATGCTGGATACACCAGTTGAATTGCATTTCTCCATATGGACTGAATATGACCAATGATTTGACATGCTTTTTATGAATGGTCTTCTTTATAATGCTGTGCATAATTTGCCTGTGTGATAACATATTTTTGTATAAATTATGGGATTTGACATTCTTTGTATGGAATACTTTGTATGTTGTATCTGCTGTGATATAGTTTTGTGGTGTTTGTGTCTTTTAGCATGTTGCATTAGAAATATGTTACTTTACCTTTAAGAGGTTTGTGTAATGCAGCTGTAGGGGGGGTGGGGGGTGGGCTCCCTCGGGGTATCCTACCCCCCCAGGGAAAGTGTATGCGCAATACATAGCCTCTCCTCTCCCGGTATAGTGAATGCGTGGTTACTGTCTGGCTATGCCTGGCAGATGGTCACTGCAATGGCCTCTCCTGCATTACTGCATCCGTAGCAACACCTTCTCGCTGGTCCCCCCCGTTTTTCACAGAGTTTGCTATGTCATGGTGCGACCAAATTGTCCGGCGGTATAACCGGATGGGCAGGCTGGGCCCACCAACCTTGCCAGGCTAAGAGAAGGAAAACTCTAACATCAAACCCGGGCAGATAGAGCTCGTTAATGTAACACCTACCACCTGGAGGACTTGCTGCCGGCGTCCCGGCTTACTGGGCCATGGCAGATGACCTCCAGGTGAAAGGGTGGAGCCAGTACCACGCACACTGGGCTTCACCTAAAAAATTCCTCTGCGCAGGCCTGAAGGGCATATCCACATACACAACCCACAATGCATCAAGTCCTGCAGCGATGGGCAAGGGGCGAAACAGCAGGTGGAAGGTGCCACTGGAAGCCGCAGTCCCGATCCTGCATGTAGGCGGTTCAGGGTATTGGTCGCCTGATGCTAACCCGGAGACTAAAGCATTTTTCGGCAGCACCCTGAACGACCAAGCAGCCTTATCTAGGGACAGCACTGCTTGCTCCACACGGAGAGGGGCCTAGAAAAGGTGGCCTAAACAAAGCTCGTCTCCTCCACCCCAGTTGGCTAGCCGCGGTCAACGGGCATCCTTACTTGCGGTCAAAAAATAACAACAAAGAGATTGAGGAAGAATCGCACTGCTACAGCACCAACCCTAAATCAGACTTTTCCCTGCAGCCACTGTGGCCGGACCTGCCTGTCCCGCATTGGTCTTGTCAGCCACCAGCGAGCCTGCAGCAGACGTGGACTATTGCACCCTTCTTAAATCTTCGTTCGCGAAGCCAAGCCGAGAGAGAGAGAGTAATGCAGCTGTAAATGAGATGCTTGCCTTTTAAACGTTAGTTGCACCATTAGGGTGCACAAGAAGCCACCTACTGAGCTGTAGCCAATGTGAAATTGCTACTGGAGACACTGCGTCCCTCTTTTTTGAAAATTGTGTAAAAAATCTATATAATTGAATCAATATGTAAGTATGATATATTTTTTCACTGGAAGAGGGTTGGTGGTGTCTGAATGTCCCTCTGATATTTTTGTATAATATTTTCTTTTGTTAGTGGTCCCAGGTCTGATGAAGACTGGAAAGAAACTAGTGCTTAATCGATTGGCTTGTCACCACACTACTTTGGGACTTGAATATACATGTTTTGGGCATTTGGACAGATTTCTATATACTTCTTAGTAAACTGGTCACTAGCTTGCATTTTTTGTTGAACATCCAATATCCTGGCATTAAATATTCTTAAGGTCTGGACCTGGGAAACGGGATTTTTTCCCTACCTTCATTGCTTAATTTTTGTTAACATCTTCCTGATGGATGGTTCTAAAGAACTCAGAAGTCTACACAATGCTTTGTGTCACTTGGGTTGGCCACAGCCACAATAAAAGGTATGCTGTGAATTTTGCCTTCCTCATTTTTTGTGTATGTTAGGTGCTATTAGGTCTCTTCTGACTTATGGTGACACTATGAATTAATGACCTCAGAACATCCTAACCATTAACAGCCTTGCTCATGTCTTGCAAACTGAAGGCTAGTGCCTTCTGTTATAGAGTCCATCCATCTCACTTTGGGTCTTCCTCTTTTGCCTCTTCCTTCAGATTTTCCTAACCTTATTGGCTTTTTCAGGAACAATAAAAGACTTTGCATGAATTGTCTTATCCTTTTAACTACATTCTAATTACTAGTCATGTATATGGTCATTACAGTCACTGAGGGAACTTGTTGCTTTTGACTTGGTCCTGTTCACCTGCCAAAGAGGTCTTACTTTTTTGGACTCAAAACATCATCTTCCAGTAAAACCCACCCACTGCATTTAAAATAAAATAAAATATCTGTATGTGAAATCTATAGCTCTACTCTTGCTGCTAAAAATTCAAAATACAAATATTACTCTTTTGGGTCTTTCTTGAGAAGCAATGTCTTCCTTGAAAGTCAATACATGCCATGCCTGGAAGCTGGCATACTCACAACTTCTGACGTGAATGCTCATCAGTCTGACCCTCAGGTCTTGATCCCTAAAAGTAGGGAATATTGTAGGGAGACAGCTTGAGCTGCATTGGGTAATGACATGTCAGAAGTAAAACTTGTACCAGGATTAATCAAAAGTTGAGAGTGGCTGGCGAACATGCATACACCAATAAATTGAAATTGTTTCTCTTGCACACTGTACCTGCTGAGTTAAAACGCCAATGCCAGTATTCTGTTGATAATCAACCATGAAAGCAACTACCCGTCTAGAAATCAGCCTTTCAGCTGGTGTTCTGTGGGGCAAGCAACTGTGCCATTTCGTATATGGATCATTGCTATAGAAACAGGTAGATTCCTATGAAAAAAGATATCTTGTATTAGAAGAGCAAGACAACAAATGGGTAGTATCAATATATGTAGGAACATATATTTATGGTTTAAAATTTTTGCTGAAGAATCCATTCACGAATATAGAAAGAAAAACAGCAACAAAGAAGAGGTTAGGGTCGAGAAAACATGTGAGTAGACTCCCAAAAAGCCCACCTATCAGGCAGTGTTTTACTGCAAATGAACTTCAAGAACAGAATGGAGAGAAAAATTGCTGAATTACAAATTATTATGAAACTTGGAACAAACATTTCCCCAGGACTGAACAGGGATATTGGATTTTTAAAATCTCATTACATATGCTAAACCCACTCTCACTGAGTATAGTTTCCCACACAAATGCTATACAGACTAAATGATCTTTCAATTTATTACACTATTTTGCCATCTGATCCTAACTTTGTATCAGTTTATACTCTTAACCCACCAGCTATATGTATTTCAGCTCACTGTTTGTTTAGCTAATTAATTAATGAGATTAGATTAAGGGGTTTTAGAATTAATTAACCATTTAGGGGAGGTTAATTAGCAGGGTTCTTAGATTGATTTGAGGGGGGGGGGGTTTCTTAGTTAGCAAGGGCAACTGCGGTTGAGACTAGAACTGGAATACAGGATTATAACAGGGCATCTTATATCGGTTTGAGGTGACTGTGGAGACCAGTGGGGAGGGATGACCAGCCTGGGGATTCCAGTACTCCTGGGGAGGGGAAGATATAATGGTGGGAACAGACATGTGTAACGAAAGGTGGCTGAGACATGTGGGTGCTTGGCCTCCTTCCAGTCTGTGTCCCATCCCAATGGTGACAAGGGGTGGGGCCAGGCTGAACTACTCGCCTCCGTCACTGGTGCTATGTAATGCCAGGTCCATAAACAATAAGACTTCAATTCTTTGGGATTTCCTGAGTGAACAGGATATGGACCTGGCATGTGTGACTGAGACCTGGGTACATGACGGGGAGATGGTAGCCCTCTCCCAAGTGGCCCCCCCAGGGTACTCAATCTTCCACCAGCCACGGACTAGCGGGGGGGGGGGGGAGGAGTGGCACTATTCATATGGGAGGCTTACTCCTTCTGGGCTCTCCTGACTCCAGAGATCGACGGCATTGAATGTGCGGGTCTGAAGTGGGATGTTGAAGAGGGTTTGGCGATCTGGCTGGTGTACCGATCGCCTAACGCACCAGCCAGCGCCTTATAGTCCCTGATGGAGGCTGCGGCAGGCTGGGCATTGGAACACCCAAGGCTTTTAATCCTGGGTGATTTCAACGTCCATGCTGATGATGCGAACTCTAATCAGATGATGGACCTAGTGTCATCCATGGCTAAGCTAGGACTCTCTCAATTTGTAACTACACCCATACATCAGGCCGGGCACATGCTGGATTTGATCTTTGCGTCGGGGGTTACAGTGACCCGAATTACTGCTGATGCAGTGCCATGGTCGGACCACTATGTCCTGAAGGCCCGTGCGGATGTGCCACCCCAAACCCGTTTGGGTGATGAGTGTATTTTAGCTTGCCCGCGGAACCTAATGGACCCAATATGGTTCCAGAGGGAACTGCAGGATCCCTGGCGACTTGCTGGATGACATGGTCATAAATAAAAAAACTTATTATTATTATGGTCGAATCATGGCAAAATCAGCTCACCATGGCCATTGATGAGATCACTCCCTGGCACCCTCTGTGCCCCTGTTCAAAGATGGCACCATGGTATAACACGGATTTGCGGATGAAATGGAGGCTCAGATGGCTAGAGAAGCAGTGGTGGCAGACTCATGACGAAGCAACCAGAACATCTTATAGAGAGTACCGTATATGAAATCCTATGAGATGGCAGTCAAAGCCACAAAGAAAGTTTACTTTGCAGCCAAGATTGCATCTGCGAACTCACGTCCGGCCCAATTATTAAGTATTATTTGGACTCTTATAACTCTGCCACACAGCAGACCAAATCGTAGGGAATTGGATATCGACTGTGAGGCTTTTGCAACTTTTTTCACAGATAGTCTCGTCGCTCCACCGCGACCTCCCTGCCACAATTGAAACTGTATGGGAGCTCGAGGCTCTGTGCCTGTTTTCCGGATCAGCTCTAGACAGTTTTACAACACTCAGCTTGGAGGAAGTTGACAGAATCCTCGCAACTGTACGCCCAACAACATGTGATTTGGACCCTTGCCCATCCTGGCTGATTAAAGAGTGCTGGATGGAGCTTCAATATTCTGTGTGGGATATTGCAAATAGGTCTCTCTTGGAGGGGCTTTTCCCAAGGCCCCTCAAAGAGGCGATAGTCCATCCCCTCTTGAAGAAACCAACATTAGACCCGGTCGAATTGGCACACTATCGGCCGGTCTCGAATTTACCCTTTTTGGGTAAAATCATTGAGAGGGCAGTAGCACTGCAGTTACAGAGCTTTCTGGAGGACGCTTCCGTCCTAGACCCACACCAGTCTGGCTTTCACCCAGGCCATGGGACGGAGACAGTACTGGTCGCCTTAGTGGATGATCTTAAGTGACAACTGGATCGAGATGGGTCAGCAGTACTGTTGTTGGACCTGTTGGTGGTGTTCGACATGGTCGACCATCAGTTGCTGGTTCACCGCCTCGCCGACGTGGGGATTCAGGGGTTGGGCTTGCAGTGGCTCTCCTCTTTCCTCAGTGGTCAGGGATAAAGGGTGATGATCGGGGGACAATCATCCCAGAGACATCTGCTTAATTGTGGGGTGCCTCAGGGGGCGGTGCTCTCCCCAATGTTGTTTAATATCTATATGCGCCCCCTTGCCCAGATTGTCCAGAGATTTGGACTGGGTTGCCACCAGTACGCTGATGACACCCAGCTCTATCTGCTAATGGATTGCCAGCCTGCCTCTGCCCCAGAAAATCTAGCCATAGCACTGCAAGCCGTGGCAGGGTGGCTTAGGTTGAGTCGTCTAAAGCTGAATCCGATGAAGACAGAGGTCCTTTGTCCGAGTTGTGGTGGCCTGGGAAGGGAAATTCCTTTACCAGCTTTTGATGGGGCACCACTGATATCGGTACCCAAAGTCAGAAGCTTGGGGGTGCTACTGGAGCCCACATTGGCTATGGAAGCCCAGATAGCAGCCACTGCGAGTCCGCCTTTTTCCACCTTAGGCTGGCACGACAGTTGGTCCCTTTCCTAGAACACAGCGACTTAGCAACGGTGACCCATGCAACAGTCACTTTGAGACTAGACTACTGCAATGCCCTCTACATGAGACTGCCCATGACCCGAATCTAGAAACTGCAGCAGGTGCAGAATGCGGCACCCAGGCTGTTATTGGGTCTCTCTATGCAGGGCCACATACAACCGGGGCTGCGGGGACTGCACTGGCTCCCAATAGTATTCCAGATTCGCTACAAGGTGCTGGTTATTACCTTTAAAGCCCTCTATGGCCGAGGACCTGCCTACCTTAGGGACTGTCTCTCCCCACATGTTCCCCAGGGGGTACTTAGATCTGGATCGTAAAACCTATTGTCAATCCCCAGGCCAAGAGAGGAGAGACTGAAGGCTACCAGAGAAAGAGCCTTCTCAATTGCGGCCCCCCACTGGTGGAACCAACTCCCAGAAGATGTCAGAGCCTTGTGGGACCTTGCCCAGTTCCGCAAGGCCTGCAAAACAACATTATTTCGACTGGCCTTCAGCCAAACTACATAGATGCCCAACACTACTGAATGTACTGTATTATTTTAGCACCAAAAATTGTTTTAAAATTGTATTAATATTTTTAAACTATTTTAAATTGTTTTAACAGCTTAATTGATAATTGATTATTGTAATTGTTTGTTTACTGTTTTATTGTTTGATTTTAAAATGTTGTTAGCCGCCCTGAGCCTGCCCTCAGCGGAGAGGGTGGGATATAAGTACGAAAAAAAAAAATAACTGTACCCCATCCCCTCATCTGAAGAAGTATGCATGCATACAAAAGCTTCCATTCTGAATTTGTTGGTCTTAATTTAGATGCTACTTGACTCCTACTCTGTTCTACTGCTTCAGACCAACACAGCTGCTCACTTGGATCTATCAGGCAGGGTAGAACTACCCATTATCCATCACTCTGTGATATTTTAAAAGATTTTTTTTCTTGTCTAGATTGCAGCCAATGGAAATGTGATTTTCAGGAAGTGACTGAAATTGCTTTTCCCCCCCTCTTTCTCTAGCAGAGCTAAAAGGAGCACAGAACTGGCCCATAAACACCCTTTAAAATTTAACCAATTGTTATTTTCAGTGGGTGGTAGACCTGGACTTTAAATAATGGTTCTTTAAAATTTAAAGACCAGTTCATTGTCATATTACTTGTGCCGGACTCTCTCTCTCTCTCTGGCAGGAGTATCACATCACATCAAAATGTTGTTTTGATTTCATTTTTGCATGCTTTTCAGGTGCTGAAATTAAATACCCTAAAACTCCCTTCCCCTTGGAAATTTTGGCAGAACAAAAATGCTATCTGGAAACAAAATTAAAAAATAATTTTTGAAGTGCACAACTCTAGCTGAGACTTCATCAGACATTACAAAACTTTTTCTGCAGCTATAATGGAAGAAATATTATTCAAACTTAATGAAAAGTTAGTAAAGGAATCTAGTTTGGAGCCACATTTCAGCTTATGTGCTGAACTGAATAATCAAGTCTCAACTAGACTCGTCCTATATTCATCAGGTTACTTTTCTCTTACCTGGCTTAATGTTAAATGTTTTTCATTTTTCTCTTACCTGGCTTAATGTTTTATCTTTGTTGAACGAGACAGAAATATAATCCACTGGAAGAAAAGGAGAAATCTATTTTTCCTGCATCACTGTCTCGATTTCTACAATATATATATTAGGTCTCTTAATCAGTTCTATAGTGAAGATTTGCAAAGAACTCATGACCACATGTTTTTGCTAGGCTGGTCAACAAACAATAACTACTCAACAACTGAACTGAGCAACTTTCTACTGCACAACATCTGCAACTTGGTCAGAATTTTGCCTGGGTCATGTTACCATGGAGATTGAACAAGGGAAAACTAACAGCCAGTGTGGTATAGTGGTTAGAATATGTGGCAGGGTTGCCAAGTCCAGCTCAAGAAATATCTGGGGACTTTGAGGGTGGATCCAGGAACCAGGGTGTGACGAGCACGGTTGAACTCCAAAGCAAGTTCTGGCCACCACATTTAAAGGGACCACACTTCTTTTAAATGCCTTTACTGATATTAAAATAGGGCAAGCTCTTTTAGCTTAGCTGTTCTAGTTCTCTGCTGAATTCAATTACCTTCAGCTTGCCCTCAGCTTCACAGGCCGATCACATGTTCAATGGCCACCTGCTTGCAGACTACTGCTCAGAGCAGGCCCATAGCACCACATGGGGCCCAGAGGGTCCAGTCTCCTTGTGGATTATATGGGGCCCCTCCCCAAGTCTTGGCTCCCCCCTCCCCCTGATCGCCTCAGCACATGAAGCAGGTAGCGGTACTGGCAAGCTCTCCCCTGAAGCACTCTGAGCAGAGTTGGGTGGGTGGGCAGGCAGATCCCAAAAGTTGGGTGGGTAGGTGGGCAGCCAGGCCCACCCCTGCTTCCAGCAGCCCTTAGTCCAGCCGTGAAGAGCTGGGGGCTCCATGTGCTGGCTTGTTTTCCACCACCATGAGCCTGAATGGTGAGTTCTTGGGTGGGTGGGAGGCGAGGCCCCTAGATTGCACAGGCTGCAAAGGCAGCTAGAGTCCTTTCAGGGTGGGGAGGGAACAAAGGGGCAGCCAGGACATGTCTCCCCCAGCCAGCATGTATAAGCCGCAAGCTTTCCTTGCTGTTCCCAGTTGGGGAAGGGTACAGGAAAGCAGGGAAATGGCGAGGGAACGCAGAGATACAAATCAGCCTTCTTTTGAACTTTGGAACTGGAGGTTGATCACTGCAAGCTGAGCTCCAGGAAAGGTAGAAGGGGAATCGGAGCTTACATGCAATTTAAATCACACTGGAGGGGGGAGGAAGAGAGGTGGCCCCCATCCTCTCCAGCTACTTGCTCTCACCCCCATGGCCCCCTCCCCCTGTGACTCTTAGCTACGGGGCAGCATCTTCCTCAGCCAAGCATCCCAAGGAAAAAAAGAGCAAATTCCTATTGCAAGGAGGTTTTATTAACTCCATGTCTCCACCCACTCAACCAAGTCATACCAGGTCAAAGAAGCATTTCCTCCAGCTCATTCCTGAGGATGATATCTGGGGTTGGTCTAGCCTAAAGTTCTCCAAACTCTGTTTTTTGCCTGGGAAGTGGGGAGAGGAGGGGGATGACTGACCATCCCTTTGGCTAAATCCATTTGCATTTGTATGAAGGTGAGCTGACTTCCACCTCTGACTAAAGGTGCTAGGCTGGCTGAAGAAGACAGCAGTCATAGTAGTAACAAATCTACCTTTCCGCACTGAATCGAGATAAATTATTAGTGTGGACTCGAGCATATTTTACTCATGCAGAAGCTTTGGGGAAAATGCTAGAGAAACAAAGGTTCATCTTCTACATGCTTTGATATTAAGATTAATCTGCATCAGTTCCTAAAGAAGTATTCAGGGTCCATCAAAATTCAGAGGGACAAAAGTGCCCATGTTCTCTTTGCAAGGGCACGAGCCATCAATAGGCTATAAAATGGTTCCCTGAGAGATGTCATATATAGGGAGTCAATTCACACCACACAACCCAGTTCATGTGTTCCTAATAAAGTAAGTAAATTCTCCAGAAGGAGAGCCATATAAACAAACAGGATTTAAAAGGGGACTGTATATTTAAAAAAGCTATCATGAAGGTAGAATGCCAGCAGGGGGGTGGGGTTTTCCAGTGTTTTGCACTGAGTGTCACATGTATGACTATCTGCCCACAGGGCAGAAGTCTTGGGTGTATGCTCGATGAAGGAGCTTCTGGTACTCAGGGAATGAGTTCATACTCTTGAGGCTGAGGTGACTGACATGGAGAAGCAGAGACAGTCAGTTAGGCACTCAGAGAAGACTCTCGGGGACGTATTAGATGAGCCCCATTCTGAATGTGGCAGCCCCGTTGCTGCCAGGGATCATGAAGGTCAAGAGGGAACAGGGCACCGTGCTGATGATAAGGGGAATGTGCCCTCAGAAGGGACCTCTTCTTCAGTTAGTGAGCGGGTATCCTTTCGCGCCAAGGAACCATCCCTGGGCAGGGTCTTGGTAGTTGGTGATTCAATCCTTAGGCAAGTAGACAGCTGGGTGGCAAAACCACGTACTGACCGTATAGTGACTTGCCTGCCTGGTGCGAAGGTAGCGGACATTACGCATGTTGTAGATAGGCTGATAGACAGTGCTGGGGAGGAGTCAGTGGTCATGGTGCATGTGGCACCAACGATGTTGGGAAATGCAGTCGTGAGGTCCTGGAGGAAAAATTTAGGCTGCTAGGCAGGAGACTTAAGGCCAGGACCTCCAAGGTAGCCTTCTCAGGAGTGCTACCTGTTCCACATGCAGGGCTGAAGAGAAAGGCACAAATTAGAAGTCTCAATGTGTGGATGAGACAATGGTGTAGGGAGGAAGGGTTTAAGTTTGTTAGGCACTGGGATGCTTTCTGGAACAAGCGGGAGCTGTACAAAAGAGACGGTCTCCACTTGTCCCCAGATAGAACCAAGCTGCTGGCTTAAAATAAAAAAAGTGTCAGAGCAGTTTTTAAACTAAATCTTGGGGGAAAGCCGACAGGAGATGAAATGTCTCTAGTTCGGGAAGACTCATCTCAAAGAGACTAAGGGTTAGCTGTTACTTTTCTACCGGGTAATGGATCAGAGTTGTCCACTGAGATGGTGACAAACAGTATGGAGTGTCTGCCAAAGTCTCGAGGCAGCAGGAGGAAGGTTGCGGGCCTAACTTGACTGGGAAATTATAGATGTTTGTATACAAATGCTAGAAGTGTTCGAAGTAAAATTGGTGAGTTGGAATGTTTAGTGTTGGGAGAAAACATAGACATTGTGGGAATTTCAGAAACTTTGTGGAATGAGGAGAATCAGTGGGACTTGGTGATTCCTAGATATAAGTTATATTGGAAGAATAGGGAGGGAAGGGTTGGAGGTGGGGTTGCTCTGTATGTCAGAGAGGGTATACAGTCCAGTAAGACTGAGGTCAAAGAATTAAATTCCCTTCTAGAAATGTTTTGGGTTGAAATAGAGGGCCCAAAAGGAAATTTAACTATGGGAGTTTGTTATCGCCCACCAAATCAAAAGATAGAGGATGATTATAATATGATGGAAGGATTAAAGATAGCGGCTAAACGTAAAAACTGTGTCGTAATAGGTGATTTTAACTACCCGCAGATTGATTGGGTCAATATGTGTTCAGGTCAAGAGAAAGAGATTGAGTTTCTAGATGCTTTCAATGACTGTGCTATGCAGCAGATATTGAAGAAGAAGAAGATATTGGATTTATATCCCGCCCTCCACTCTAAAGAGTCTCAGAGCGGCTCACAATCTCCTTTACCTTCCTCCCCCACAACAGACACCCTGTGAGGTGGGTGGGGCTGAGAGGGCTCTCACAGCAGCTGCCCTTTCAAGGACAACCTCTGCCAGAGCTATGGCTGACCCAAAGCCATGCCAGCAGGTGCAAGTGGAGGAGTGGGGAATCAAACCCAGTTCTCCCAGATAAGAGTCCGCACACTTAACCACTACACCAAACTGGCTCTCCTGTTCACAGAACCTACCAGGGGTGGGGCGATCCTGCATTTGGTCCTAAGTAATGCCCAAGACCAGGTGAGAGGTGTAAAAGTGATTGCCCTGCTTGGGAGCAGTGACCATAACGTTATTGATTTCACCATTTGTATAAATAGGGAGTTGCCACAAAAGACCAGCACAACCACATTTAACTTTAAAAGGGGTAAATTCTCTGAGATGAGGAGGGATGTGAAGAGGAAACTGAAAGGGAAGGTAAATACAGTCAAAATCCTTGGGGAAGCTCGGAGGCTATTTAAAACTACAATCCTAAAAGCTCAGATAAAATATATACGACAAGTTAGGAAAGGCACAAACATGTGTAAGAAAAGGCCTGCGTGGTTAACAGACAAAGTAATGGAAGCTGTAAAAGCGGTGGAAAGCTAGTCCAAGTGAGATTAATAAAAGGCAACACAAGCTGTGGCAAATCAAATGCAAGACTGTGATCAGGCAGGCAAAAAGGGACTATGAGGAGCATATTGCAAAAAACATAAAGACCAACAATAAAAATTTCTTCATATATATTAGAAGCAGGAAACCAGCCAGGGAGGCAGTGGGGCCCTTGGATGACCAAGGGGTCAAAGGATTACTGAAGGAGGATAGGGAAATGGCTGAGAAACTGAATGCATTTTTTGCCTCCATCTTCACTGTGGAAGATGAGAAGTGTTTGCCTGCTCCAGAACCACTTATTTTGGAAGGGGTGTTGAAAGACCTGAGTCAAATTGAGGTGACAAGAGAGGAGGTCCTACAACTGATTGACGAATTAAAAACTAAGTCACAGGTCCGGATGGCATACATCCAAGAGTTCTGAAAGAACTCAAAGTTGAACTTGTGGATCTCCTGACAAAAATATGTAATCTTTCATTGAAATCTGCCTCCGTTCCTGAGGACTGGAAGGTAGCAAATGTCACCCCTACCTTTAAAAAGAGTTCCAGAGGAGATCCGGGAAATTATAGGCCAGTCAGTCTGACTTCAATACCGGGAAAGTTGGTAGAAAGCATTACCAAGGACAGAATGAGTAGGCACATTGATGAACACAAGTTATTGAGGAAGACTCAGCATGGGTTCTGTAAGGGAAGATCTTGCCTCACTAACCTGTTACAGTTCTTTGAGGGGGTGAACAAACATATGGACAAAGGGGACCCAATAGATGTTGTTTACCTTGACTTCCAGAAAGCTTTTGATAAAGTTCCTCATCAAAGGCTCCTTAGTAAGCTCGGAAGTGATGGAGTAAAAGGACAGGTCCTCTTGTGGATCAAAAACTTGCTAATTAATGGGAAGCAGAGAGTGAGTATAAATGGGTACTCTTTGCAGTGGAGGTCAGTAAGCAGTGGGGTGCCGCAGGGCTCAGTACTGAGTCCCATGCTCTTTAACTTGTTCATTAATGATCTGGAGTTGGGAGTAAGCAGTGAAGTGGCCAAGTTTGCAGGTGACACTAAATTGTTCAGGGTGGTGAGAACCAGAGAGAATTGTGAGGCACTCCAAAGGGATCTGTCGAGCCTGGGTGAGTGGGCGTCAACGTGGCAGATGAGGTTCAATGTGGCCAAGTGCAAAGTAATGCACATTGGGGCCAAAAATCCCAGCTACAAATACAAGTTGATGGGTTGTGAACTGGCAGAGACTGACCAAGAGAGAGATCTTGGGGTCGTGGTACATAATTCACTGAAAATGTTGAGAAAGTGTGCAATTGCAATAAAAAAGGCCAACGTCATGCTGGGAATTATTAGGAAGGGAACTGAAAACAAATCAGCCAGTATCATAATGCCCCTGTATAAATCAATGGTGCAGTCTCATTTGGAATACTGAGTACAATTCTGGTCACCGCACCTCAAAAAGGATATTATAGTATTGGGAAAAGTGCAGAAAAGGGCAACTAGAATGATTAAAAGTTTGGAACACTTTCCCTATGAAGAAAGGTTAAAACGCTTGGGGCTCTTTAGCTTGGAGAAACGTCTACTACGGGGTGACATGATAGAGATTTACAAGATTATGCATGGAATGGAGAAGGTAGAGAAAGAAGTCCTTTTCTCCCTTTCTCACAATACGAGAACTCATGGGCATTCAATGAAACTGCCAAGCAGTCAGGTTAAAACGGATAAAAGGAAGTACTTCTTCACCCAAAGAGTGATTAACATGTGGAATTAACTGCCACAGGAGGTGGTGGCGGCTACAAGCATAGCCAGCTTTAAGAGGGGATTGGATAAAAATATGGAGCAGAGGTCCATCAGTGGCTATTAGCCACAGTATATATGTGTGTGTGTGTGTGTGTATGTGTATGTATATGTTTGTGTGTGTATCTATCTATCTATACACACACACACACGAACACATATACTGGCCACTGTGTGACACAGTGTTGGACTAGATGGGCCATTGGCCTGATCCCACATGGCTTCTCTTATGTTCTTATGTTCAGTTCATGGGAAAGAACTGAGAAGTGAGCAGTGACTCATGAAAGCTCATACCTGGTCACAAATTTTGTTGCTCTTTAAGGTGCTTCTGGACTCTTGCTCTTTTCTACTGCTACAGACAAACACAGCTACTCATCTTGATCTATCTCCACGGGAGAGAACTGTTAGTGTGTGCCTCAAAATCTAACCCAGCAACACAAAAGCCAATCAGAGCAGTAATATGAACCAGTCAATAAGAGCTGTAATACTGTAATAGTTAATACTGTAAAAAGTTAAGATTTGACAAGGGAGGTTTATTCAGAAGTTAGGTTTTGAGAGGGAAGCAAGAAAATCCGAGAAGACGTCAGATATTTGGTTAAATTTCCTTGCCTGTGTATGCAACTGTGTGTGCAAAGGTGTTATAGTGTGCCAAAGGGTTTATGGATCAAGTGTGTAACTTAGCTGCAGAGTCTAGAACTGAGCTGTATTAAACATGCCTGATAGAAGGTTTTCCTGAAACATGTACATTTCACAACTCCTAGTTGATTGTCAATATTTACCTCAGTCTGTGTGTATTTTTGTGAATAAACTTCACTTTAAAGATCAAACCATCTCATCCCTGTAATTTTACCTCAGTTATCTATTCAGTCTTGGATGGGCTGATAGGCCCAGATTCTATCACCCTTGGGAAACATTGTGCACCGAAGTAGGTGGGAAATTGTGACAGGAAACACCCTGCAGATGGGTGTCTAGCCCCAGAAATCTGTCACAGTAAGCTTCCTCTTGTTAAGAACAAAGGAACATAAGAGAAGCCATGTTGGATCAGGCCAATGGCCCATCCAGTCCAACACTCTGTGTCACACAGTGGCCAAAAAAAACCCAAGTGCCATCAGGAGGTTCACAAATGGGGCTAGAAGCCCTTCCACTTTGCCCCCCACCAAACACAAAGAATACAGAGCATCACTGCCCCAGACAGCTCCAATAATATGCTGTGGCAAATAGCCACTGATGGACCTCTGCTCCATATTTTTATCCAATCCCATCTTGAAGCTGGCTATGCTCGTAGCTGCCACCACCTCTTGTGGCAGTGAATTCCACATGTTAATCACCCTTTGGGTGAAGAAGTACTTCCTTTTATCCATTCTAACCTGACTGCTCAGCAATTTCATTGAATGCTCACGAGTTCTTGTATTGTGAGAAAGGGAGAAAAGTACTTCTTTCTCTGCTTTCTCCATCCCATGCATAATCTTGTGAACCTCTGTCATGTCACCCCACAGTCGACGTTTCTCCAAGCTAAAGAGCCCCAAGCATTTTAACCTTTCTTCATAGGGAAAGTGTTCCAAATCTTTAATCATTCTAGTTGCCCTTTTCTGCACTTTTCCCAACGCTATAATATCCTTTTTGAGGTGCGGTGACCAGAATTGTACACAGTATTCCAAATGAGACCACACCATCAATTTAGTTCCAGACTATCTTTGACTTTCTTCCCATTCAGTTTTTTTCTCATTCTCCCCTCAACATCAGAGGAGCCAGGTCTGCAAGCTTTAGAGAAAAGATCAACAAAGTGGTGTGGAGAAGCACCATATGATATGATATACATGCCTGGTTCAGTCACCATAGGCTTGCTATCCTTGGCAGCAAGTCATTAGAATGTGACACAATCACAATAAAATGACATCTGAATATATACCAAGAATATTGTTTGAAAAAACCACCCACTCGATAGCTTTATATCATGTTTATATTTCAGTTAACATAAACGCATAGTTTTAAAAACTGTGTGATAGGGCGCAGGTTTCCTATACACCATGCACCTCAAAATGTTTCAGCTTAAAACAAATTTACTGTACATGATTTTACTGCTTGCAGGTCAGATTTCCTCACCTTCATAGTCTTCTTGGTTAGCCAGACATTGGACATTGTACCAAATTTTTGCTCTGTAATAATCATCCTGTGGGAAAGAGAAACCAGTCACTAATGTTACAATTATTATTGTATTCTGCATGCTGCCACTAAGATTCCAAGGGGTTCACTAGATCATGGACCTCATTTCATGTTGCCCCAACACCTTGCTGGAGATGGAGACAGCCTGCAGAGCCACTGTCAGTCTGAGTAGACAATCCTGATTTTGATGGACCGAGGGTCTGATTCGGTATAAGGCAGCTTCATATGTTCATAATAGAATCATCAAAGAGAAGAATACTGGTTCTGTGCTTGTTTATCCAGAAAGGTCATCACAATCCTGAGGGACAAAGGAAGTACTGCCTAGGTATGAGAGAGCTAGGTGTGTGAGATCTGAGCTTGCTAAGAGAGAGAGGAAAACAAAGGACACAATGAATGCCAAAGAAAAATTATATGCATGTCACATTGGACAGGTAGAAAAGGTTTCATTTTGTTATTCAATTTATGCCCCACCCTACCCCAACAATGGGCTCAGGGCGACTTACATCATAAAACCAGCAGCATAAAACACTAAATGGGATCAACAATAAATAACAATTAATAACAAAAAAAAACCCCACGCCTTATGTCAGAAAAAATCCCATATATGTAAATAACCACCCAAACTCCATGCTCAGAAATATCAAAAGACAGCAAGGCTATAGACAGGGAAGACTGAGGTATCTGTGAGATCTTACAGGTGGGAGAAATATGAGTCTTTAATCAAGAAAGAAGTGTTAATCTATCATTGGCATGTAGCAGCAACGCTTCTGGTTATATTTATATATCACAGGTTGTGGAGTTAAACTATGTATTCAGTATAGGCTGTGATCCTGAAGACACATACTTCATAATAACATATTCCAACATAACTGCCAGGAGGAAAATGCATGGGCTTCTAAAAGTTTCTGTCATTTGATTTCTCCTGTCTTTTGTATAATTTGGCATTAGAAATAATTAAACAATATTTAATGTTTTCTTACCCTTTCAAATCCACAGAAGTTTGGTTTGCTGAACTAGAAGAAAACAGGATAATAAAACAATATGCATTATTTACTGGAACTGGACAGCTAGAATATATCTTGTCAGTTTAAAAATTGCCGCAAACAGGATTGTATACATAGACATCACTGGACAGCCAATACAGAAATAAAATAGATTATATATTCAGAAGCAGAAGACAGAGAGGCTCTATTCTCCCTGCAAAGGCAAGACAAGGAACTGGTTGTGGTACAGTTCATGAATTGCCAATATAAAAAATTATAATAAAACTGAGGGAAAACACTAGCATAATATAATTTAAATAATACTCCTGAAGATTTTAAAGGCCATGTAAAGAACAGATTTGCATTACCAAAAGTTCATTTGAACATGAAACTTTAGAACTGGGGATTGAAACCAAGGAAGAAATCAAGAGGACAATTCCTGTAGTCAAAACAAATGAAAAGCTTTGATGGATGCCTGATGAAACTCTTATAACTGCTAAAGGCAGATGAGAAGCAAAAGTAAAAGGAACAGAATTCTAAATGCAACTATGAATCACCTGATCCCTACTTTTGCAGGGCTCCAGATGATGTACAATACTATAAAACATTACAATATTATAAAACAGTACAAGCTCAATTAATACATTAATTTGAGAAATTGTGGCTAAATGTACAGTTTCCTTCTGCTTCTGGTCTGTGGACACCTTGTGAATGTGGCAGAGAGGAATTAAGTCAGTCTGACGGAATGGAGAGCAGAGGGAGGATGCCAGCCAGAATATAAACCATTGCTTCCCTCAACCAAAGGCCTGGAGAAACATCTGTGCCTTACAGGCCCTGTGGAACATTAAATCTCATTCTTAACTCAATAAATAAACTATAAATGAATGGGCTTATGGGCCCCCCTTACACAAATTAGTAGTGCAACCCTAAAATCACTTCCCCTGGACTAAGCTTTTTGGAGTCGATTCACTTTGAACTTTTTCCTCCCGAATGCTTAGCAATGCTTTTGGAATGCTAGATTTTTAAAATATATAGCATACTTACGTACTTTTAAATCACGAAAGTTTCCATACCGCAAATCTTCACTGATAAATAGTCCCAGTGTAGTAAGGAAGACTATACGAGTGTTGGTTAAAATGACATTCAAAAGTGCAAGATCAGCACAGTCTTACAGAAGAAAAAAGATATTACGAATAATCATTGCAGTTGTATTTATTCTGTTCTTTCATTACTTTGTATAGACATGCTAAATAATGTGTGCATTTTAAACACTAAATGTGACTCCTTTCTTCCTCTACTTCTGGCTAACAATAAAAGGAAGAAAAGAAGAATTTAAGGCAAAGAGTGACTATTCTATATTACAGAAGATGCCTTGTCACAAGCTGCCCAAAGTCTCATGACCTGAACAAGGAATTTACCTTAAAAGAAGGGATATTTGCTGGCCTGGAATCCATTATAATTTTAGTATCTAAATTGTCTTTTGAATTGTTTCACTTGCACGTGAATGGCTTCATCCATTTCTCTCTAGCCGCCTTATACCAAGGAAATTCAACTAAACCATGCTGCCTCACCATTTCTTTGATCCCTAAGTCACAGCAGCAGTATTTAATTGAAAATAGTATACCTATGGCCTTCAAAGATCACAGGTGATCATATTTAATCTTGCAAGCATAACCTGTATCTTGGAACTGTAAGGCTAAGCAAGTATTTTGGGATTGAAAAGAGTGGTAGGATTTCCACATGGGGAGTACAACAAACATGCCCTATTCTATTCTGTTTGTCTGCTTGAGGGGTGGAGCCAGGAGCAAGGTTGTGACAAGCATCATTGAACTCAAAAGGGACTTCTGGCCATCACATTTAAGAGGACTGTACACCTTATAAATGCCTTCCCTCTATTAGAAATAAAGGATAGGGGCACTTTCTTTTGGGGCTCATAGAATTGGACCCCCTGATCCAATCCTTTTGAAACTTGTGTGATGTATTATTTGATATCTTCAGATTATTTTTTTGTATTTAGTTCCAGAAAAACTAGCTTTTGTCGGGTGAAGAATATCGCCTTCAAAACACATCTATTTTTACCTGGAGCGTGTTAAAAAGGTAAAGGTAGTCCCCTGTGCAAGCACTAGTCATTTCCAACTCTGGGGTGACGTTGCTTTCACAACCTTTTCACAGCAGACTTTTTACAGGGTGGTTTGCCATTGCCTTCCCCAGTCATCTGCACTTTCCCCCCAGCAAGCTGGGTACTCAATTTACCAACCTCGGAACGATGGAAGGCTGACTCAACCTGAGTCAGCTACCTGAACCCAGCTTCTGCTGGGATCGAACTCAGGTCATGAGCAGAGAGTTCAGACTCCAGTACTGCAGCTTTACCACTCTGCAACATGGAAGTGTGTTACATATTGCATTTCTGATAAGAAACTCTAGCACCTTTGTAATTAATTGTGTGCAAATTATCATTCCTGTGTCAGTGGACCTTGGGGTTTATTCATTGTCATTCATTATATATTTATATGTCAGTATGAATTTTAGTACAGTTCATATAGCTATTTTCGTATGTTTGCAAAGAAGTAATTGTATACAGTTTTACTTCATGATTGTGAGTAATAATTATGCTATAAAGCCTGTGATGATACTTCTGAGTAACAGCAATTGGTGGTATGACTTTAATACTCTAAACACAGTTTTCCCTTAGTCTCCCACTTGGGGATTGGCAACCCTAGCAAAGCATATGATAAACACCCCAGTTTTTTAGCTAGCATGTTAGGGTAATCTTCAATATCCACAGCTGCCCTCTACCACTACCACAAGGCTACGCACATGCTTCAGGACAGGCAACAAGTGACTTCTTATTTCTCTCTTTCACTCCTTCTCACCACAGTGGTCTTTGATGAGCCTGCTGTTCCCACTCATTCTTGGCTCTCCATCCCTCTTCCCCCCATCCTAATCCCCCCCCCCAAAAAAATAACCATAACCACTTCCCTTCCCAGGGCCTGCAAGGCTGTTCTTTGATTTCAGACTTCCAGGGCTTTTTTTGAGCAGAAACGCACAGGAACGCAGTTCCGGCTGGCTTGGCATCAGGGGAGTGACCTAATATGCAAATGAGCTCCTGCTAGGCTTCTCCCACAAAAAGCCCTGTGTGAAACAATGGTGACATCAGGGGATGTGGCCTAATATGCAAATGAGTTCCTGCTAGGCCTTTTCTACAAAATAGCCTTGCAGGTTTCCTCCCTCAACTGCTAGTCTCCCACATCCCTTGTCAGTCCGGCCCCCACTCTTTATCTCCACAATTCCTGCTTCTTTAGGGAATACTCACAGATGGGTTTCCTAAGAATTAATTGTGGGCAGGATTCATCTAGCATTCCAACAAATGAAAATATTATAATTACAATAATGAGAATTAACAGGAATTACCATATTCAAGGGTGACACAAATGTTATCTTTCAAATTTGTCCAGGATGCAGTGTCAGTCATAAATGCAGACCAAGAAACTGCTATATATATTCCTATGAATAAAAAAGTTAAGTATAGATACATCAAAACAGAATCACAGTGCATAACCAGGCTTTTAGCAATTACTTACTTACTCCCTCTAATAGCAAACTTGATGGTCCAGTGAGGCAGTGTAACATGATCATTCACAAAGTAAGGATTTTCCCATTCTTAGTAAGTAAGTAAAATTTTATTTGTATCCCGCCCTCCCCACCTAGGCAGGCTTATGAATTATGCAGTACACAAGAGGAAAGGAATCCCTTTGCTAAAATACCTGCACCGCTTAGCCATCTGTTTTTAGGCACAAGTCAATGCGCCAGTTCTTACTTTTAAAGCTGGGGCCGAGGTATCTGAATTCTGAAGCACTGTCTCCTTCTGTAGTATCCAGTCTGCCAGTTAAAGAGCTGCCTCTCAAACAATGTTCTTTGTGTTACCACCTACACAGGTGAGGCAGGTGGGGATCAGTGATGGGGCATTTTCTGTAGGCGGTTGGAAAGTTGTAAACCTTGCTCTCTCATCCAATGAGAGGACAGGGGAGGGGCCTATCGGTCAGGATCAGGATAAATTGCATGGAATGTTTTTTTTATGATCTGAGCTTGCCTGGTGTCATGGTCCTACTGATATCAGTAAAAACTTTGGAATAGATCTACCTGACTGACCGTTTTTCTTTTGGGAGTTCGGGGGAGCACATTTATCGCACCCTTGAAGCTTGCCTGCTTCCCATTTTACTTGTTTAGGCACCATCATGAAGCACAATTTGGAACTCAGGAGTTTTATTTTTGCAACTGTTGAATATGGTCTGGTTCTGGTTTATGGATAGTTTTTGTGCTGTCCAATGGCCTGTTTTTAACAGCTTGTTGTTTTATGTTGTTATATTAAATTAATGGTAAACCACGGGGCTTTTTTTGTAGCAGGAACTCCTTTTCATATTAGGCCACACACTCCTGATGTAGCCAATCCTCCAAGAGTTTACAGGGCTCTCAGTACAGGGCCTACTGTAAGCTCCAGGGGGATTGGCTACATCAGGGGTGTGTGGCCTAATATGCAAAGGAGTTTCTGCTACAAAAAAAAGCCCCGATAAGCCACCTCAAGCATGAATTTAAAGGGGTGGCATAGAAATATTCTAAATAAGTAAAACTGTCCAAAGAGCATTCTACATGCCCATTGCACCCAGGAACTAAAGAATACTGGGCATCAATTAAAGACGAAAAAGAAGGAAAAAATCAGGAGAAAAGGAAACTGACCTGTGTGTATTGTGAAGTGTGCACTCCCTGACTTCAATATCCCCCTCCCCCATTAGTCCATGATGTTATATGCTTTTTAAATTCTCTGACTATTTTGACGGAAAAAGATCCTGGCAGAATTAACAGGAGGAAAAGTCATTTAATCTGACCATATTTAATGTCACCTACACCCCACAAAACTGTTTAGGCTATGAAGGGAATAGAGCCCATAACCAATGTTCCCTCTAAGCTGCAGAATCTTGTGAGTAAAAATTCTACTTTGTGAGCAACTGGCATTAAAGTTGAGCTACTGCATAAATTATTGTGCTCTGGGGCTATTTTTCCTGAGCTAAGACAAAAATGTGTGAACTGGAGGCTAAAAAATTGTGAGCTAGCTCATGCTAACTCAGTTTAGAGGGAACACTGCCCCTAACAATATATAAAATCCTAAAATTAGGAGTGAAAATAGTATTGGGAGACATGCGCTCTGAAGTGTGCACTTTTCACTCCAGTTGGTGTAGTGGTTAAGTATACAGACTCTTATTTGGGAGAACCAGGTTTGATTCCCCACTCCTCCATTTATAGCTGCTGGAATGGCCTTGGGTTAGCCATAGCTCTCGCAGAGCTGTCCTTGAAAGGGCAACTTCTGGGAGAGCTCTCTCAGCCCCACCCACCTAACAGGGTGTCTGTTGTGGGGGAAGAAGATATAGGAGATTGTAAGCTGCTCTGAGACTCTCATTCAGAGAGAAGGGCGGGATATAAATTTACGGTTCTTCTTCTTCCATCCCCTCCAAATCTCCCTCATAAAGCATAGGCAGGAATAGTTAAAATATCCTTCTCCTGCATTGCAGCACAGAGGTTCAGGGCTGAAGAAGCAGTTTCCTAGCAGTCAGGGCACCTGCATCATGGTGCTAGAGTTATTTAAAACATTTTGATACTGCCTTTCCACCCAATCCAGGTCCCAAAGCTGAACATTTATTTAAAAAAAAATCTAAAATTAATTCAATTAAAAACACATAAACAGATTGCACCAGCAACAGGGCGCAGGGCCAGTAACCATTATTGGGAATATGCCAAATAAAACAAAAAAGTCTTCACCTGCTGGTGAGAGATACTATTAGAGGGCTACAGACACTGGGGACGGTTTGGAGTGGGTCATAGGGACCATATCATCCCAGTCTTGTTTTATCTGTGTTGGCTTCTAATTTGCTTCTGGGCTCAAATCGAGGTGCTGGTATTGACTTTTAAAGCTCTGTACAGCCTGAGACCACACTATCTTAAGGACCTCCTACTTCCATATGAGCATATGTCATATTCAGAAGCCCTGCTTCAGTTACCCCTGCCATCTGAGGCTAGAGAGCTGAACTGCACAGCTAGGCTAGTGAACAGAATAGTCAGAGGGATCAGCCATTCTCCCAATGACTCATGGGGCTCAAAACTGTCTGAAATGTGTGAAAAGTGTTTTTTTCAGAAACTAATAAAAGAGGGCTGGGATGTATTGGTCAGTTCTTCTCCATATAAATTTATTCCTGGGGCTCTCTTGCATCTCTTGTTAATAGCCACACTTAATAATATTTGGTCCTGTCCCTGGGTGAACCTATGCTGAGGTAGGAGTGGCTTGACTACTCCCAGAACGCAAGCCTAGAACTACTGCTAATGGTGAAGTTCACCCAAAATCTGATTTCAAATAACTCAGTTTGAGGGTAGCAATAGACACGGACAGGCAAAACAAGAGTTAGGAACAATGAAATGAATTTATTAGCTGTATTTAAGTTTCCTTGTTATTGGAATTCACCAGGTTGATTCACATGTTGGAATGTTTCCATACCACCATGGAAGCAGATATCTAATTATTTTGAGAAATATTAGTGTGAAGTGAGAGAGCCTTTGGGACTGGAATTTTGCATAAAAAGATTAAGCGTAGCTCCATATAAAATTATTCCTGTGGCTCTGAATAAGATTTTTGCATTAAGCAAAACATTTGAGAAAGTAGCATCGAAACCATCTGTCTACAACCGGGAGGCGTGTCCATCTGCTTGATTGAAGTATATTGCTGTTTTCATAATGTACTTGTGAAGTGACTAACCTGTTATCAGTACCTACGGGGCTGTTTTTTTTCCTGAGCTTGTTTTTTAGTGATCAGGAAGATGCAGGGGAAACTGGAGAGACCCGTGGGTCAAAATGCAGCTGCACAGCTACTGGTGGGGAATCGATCACTTGATCCAGGGAAAGCAGAAGTCCAGGGGTGGAGCAACTGCTATGTGCAACCGGAGGAGTGTAAAGTGAAGACAAGTTAAGTGAATTTGTATATATCTGGCTCAAAAACACAAGATGAGGGAACATCTGCCATAATTTTTTTTCCAGGCTCTACCTATCATTGCCACTCCTGACCTTGTATGAGAGGCCTTATGCACTAAAAGCCACATCATTAAATGTAATTTATTCCTCAATAGAATGACTATTGATGACAAAAAAACATTGAAAGAGAAACAAGTCTCCTCAGCCTCAAGAATAAGGTGAGGGAAAAAACAGAACAGAGATGAAGATCCTGCCTTTATGGTGACAAAGAGAACTGAGAGAGTAGCACCCTTCCTCCTCGTCATGTGATGGTTTTAGAGGGAAACTCCAGAGACAGGAGGAGCGCTATAGAGTGCTAAAAAGCTTTGGAAATCTTTTCTGCAACTGGCCTGCACAGACACAGTCCCAGTCCTGGAATGCACAGAAGCCACAACACAATGAACTGTTGTTCTTTGAGTTGCCATCTGTGCATTTACACCAATGGGCTCTGTGTCTGCTCAGAGCAATGGATTTAGCAGTGTCTAGATCTACACTTTAGGCAGGGATTTTTTTTTTGTAGCAGGAACTCCTTTGCATAATATGCCACACACCCCAGATGTAGCCAATCCTCCAAGAGCTTACAGAGCTCTTCATGCAGAGCCTACTGCAAGCTCCAGGAAGACTGGGTACATCAGAGGGGTGTGGCCTAATATGCAAAGGAGTTCCTGCTACAAAAAAGCCCTGACTTTAGGTATAAAAATTCCCTCAGGGACCACAACTCAGACTGCATATGCTCAAGAGAAGAAGTCACACCTTTACTGCTCAGTCTTTTTCAACATAGCACTTGAAATGTTAATATTTGTTTTAAATTGTTTTTATTGTTTTAATGTTTTTATGGTATGTTTATATTCATGCATATGCATGACCATGTGAGCCGCCCTGAGCCTGCCTGGGCGGGGAGGGTGAGATACAAACTGAATAAAATAAATAAATAAATAAATAAACTTAAGAAAATGTGCCACAGCAAATTAAAACACTTGCTGTAGGGAAGGTGGGCAGGTCATGTGAATGTACAGATGAGTACCTGAAGAACAACCATTACAGGTAAGCAATCTGTCTTTATTTCTTCATGGTTTCTGTCCACCACACTGCTGGGTGAAGATGAGCAACCTGACCTACCTGGAGGTACAGTTGCTGTTTAAGAGAAGAGTGACTGCAGGATGGCCTAGCTGAAAGAAGCATCCAACCATGCCCTGGTGTCAAGGGCACAGTGATTGACCAAAGTGGATGGCGGAGCCCAGGCAGCAGCATGGCACAGTCTGAGAAGAAGGATCCCTCTTACGAATGGAAAGGAGTAGCCATTGCCCTGAAAGAATGCACCTTAATCTTTGAGGGCTATGTGCTAGCTGATAGCGCAGTACTACAATCTGAGAGATCCAGCAGCTGATTCACTGGGATGACACAGGTTTTGCTTTTTTACCCCAAGAGTAAAATTTAAAAGTCTGTTGTTTGAGATAAATGAATAAAGGATCTTACTTGCAGGTGTGTATGAAAGGTTGGAGAAATTAATAATCTTATGTCCCTTTGAACCTGAGTCATTTGTTTGTAAGAAACATACCTTTCAAAGATATAAAACAGAGTATGAGTCCAGTAGCACCCTTATGACCAACTAAGGGCGTTTTCGCACAGGGCTTACCCCGGAGCAACATCCCTTTTCACCGCACAGTGTCTGCGCGGATTTCGCACCAACTGCTCCGCAGAGCCACGGCTTTTGCGTCGCAAATGTAAACTGGTTTTTGGCGGTTTACATTTGTGACGCAAAAGCCGCAGCACTTTGCGGCTCTTCCTGGTTCTGCGGAGCAATTGGTGCGAAATCCGCGCAGACGCTGCGTGGTGAAGAGGGACGTCACTCCGGGGTAAGCCCTGTGCGAAAACGCCCTAAGTTTAATTCACTATACACTCTTTTGTATGCATGCACACTCAGGTATCTGAAGAAGTGTGTGTGCACATGAAAGCTCATACATTGAATAAAACTTGGTTGGTCTTAAAGGTGCCACTGGACTCATACTTTGTTCTGCTTCTTCAGACAAACATAGCTACCCATCTGAATCTTTTTTCATAGTTAAAGCGATTTCAAGAACATATCCTGAAAAATGGAAGCAGTTCAGTTCAGTGGATACTGCCTGCACTTCTCTATTGATATGCCAGTTCAAGAAGAGACACAGAACTTACCAGCAAATCCTTTATCAAGTATCAGACCCATTATAGCAACATCACTTGCACAAGGGCTTTTTGAAACTGTGATATTTATTACATTTGGTATCACATTTGACAAATCCACTTCATCACCAAATTCCCACTGAAGAATAGGCTCTGTGAAAAGAAAAATGTGGTTTAAAGTTAAGAGCAAGTCGTATGCTACTTGTACTTTAAACAGGTATAAGGAGCTGAGTGGTAGCAGTACTTGACCTTGACACTGAAATTTGTGGAGCTCAGTTATAACAGATACCTATGCAAATCATTACTAAGCACACATCAAAAAATCTGGAGGACTAGATAACTCAATTGTCAATTCAAATACAAAGGAAATCCAACACAATAATAATGAACATTTTTATTGTCATTTCTCTTTCCTGCCATGTATGAATGCTACGGAATCTCCATCTCGCTACACTTAGTGCTGTTAAAGAAGAAAGAAATGTAGACTCTCATGATATAATAAGATAGTGGTATTTTTGCAGCAGAGAGTTGCTTATTCCTGTTCCTTAGTGGCAGGGCTTTTTTGTAGCAGGAACTCCTTTGCATATTAGGCCACACCCCTCTGATGTAGCCAATCCTCATACAGCTTACAGTAGACCCTGTACTAAAAGCCCTGTAAGCTCTTGGAGGATTGGCTACATCAGGGGTGTGTGGCCTAATATGTAAAGGAGTTCCTGCTACAAAAAAGCCCTGCTTATTGAAAATATCATTAAAATCTTTCCTTTCTTTATTCCATGGGTTCACATGGCATCACTTATTTCCCTAGTTAAAATGCTTTATCAAGGCTCTATTAACTCATATTTTATTTATGGTGTAATTTGCCATTTGCACCAAATTCCACGCACACACAACTCTAATTTCTGGATTTTCTAAGACCTCACTGATTTTAAATGTAAGCCACATTAAAGTCAGTGGAACTGAATTCTAAATAAGCATGTTTAGAGCCACATTGCACATGTACGCCACAAAACAAGCTGTTCATCCCATCTCAAGAGAAGATGTTTGACTTTTCAGAAAAGATGTTTAACTATATGGGGGGAAAAAACCCTAATGAATTAAATGGGCCTTTTTTTAGTAGTTACAAGACTAGGAATAATACACACAAAGGTTCTTGACATAATTTTTCAAATAACTGTTCTTATGCACACTGCTTTTGATACTCTTCTGACTTACCAGTGATTTCACATCCTGTGTATATGTATACGCAAACTTTCTGGATAATAGTCATTGTCTCTATGGCCCACACCATTATTTCAAAAACACCTCTTATACCCTTTCTTCCACTTTCTTCCGCTTCACATCAACTACATATCATCATGGCTGCTATAGTTCAGTATCTTAAACTGATCCTGAACATCTTTGTATTAACCTGCATCAAACTGTTCGTAGTCCCATTCTTAAAAGAGCTCTGGCCTCCCTTTAGATGTACATACACGTTATATGCTGTCAAATCACGTCCATCTTATGGCAATCCTATCATAATAGCCTTTCTTCCAGTCTTGCCAACGCCACGAGGTACATATGTGAAACAGAACATTCTGTCATGATAGGCCGCTATACTAAAGCTGAAAACTGTCCCAATTTCAGTGATGTGACAAACCAATGTTTCAAGATGGGAACAAAATATGAAATCCAAACGCTTGCTAAATTAATGCTCATCTTAAAAAGTTAATTCAATTTAGGACAGTTGCTTTGACTACTAGTTCCCTGTGCTTGCCTTGGTCTTCATCTTTTCTAGTTTCCATACTTGAAGGAATACTTGAAAACATGCCCCAAGCACCAGAGAACTACCTTCGTGAACTTTTAATATAATTTTAATATTTGGCAATTTATAAAAAGAAGAATGATCCAGGCAGACTTCATTTCTAAGTACAATTTGAGAAGGCCAGCAGTCAAATTTTGAATACATTCAGAAGACTTTCAGAGACTGCAAATGGACTGATTAATTCCCCTGTCGCCTTACCAATTTGTAAAAAACAACAGTCTTACCTCGAGCAAGATCCAGTAGACTTCCTTCAGTTGTAAACATATTTAATCCGTGATGCATAATGAATTTTACATACCATTGTTCTGTTGGAGCAATATCTGTTTCAATAGCATGTACAAAAGAGAGGTAGATTAGTCATATAAACAGATAACAATATCTTTTCATATTTGATGCATTGTGGGATGCAGTTTAGTGTACTTTTTGTAAATCAGCAGTCCCCAGTTTTGTACTGCAAGTACAATGGTGCCCATCCAAGCCTTTTTGCTAGAAAAAGAGGTGCCGGAACTCTTGATAGGGAAATGAAGGAGAAACACATGGGAGGATTCTTTGAAACAATATTATTTTCATGTGCTACAGACAAACCTCTACTTTTAAGCAGTTTCCAAACTTTAGACATGGCACCGATTTCCTCAGTTCTTTTTTGGGTCTTGCTTTTAGTGTCTGAATTATAACCTTGAAGCAACCACGCTTTAAGATACTTTGCTGGATCAAAGACTGTTAAGGAAGGGCCAACAATTTTTATAAACAATGAAGATATTATGGTTTTGACTGACAAGGAGGACCTTTCTGAAGTGACAGGTTCATTTGGGAAAATCCCTTCTCACACTCACATGCTCCCCTGGTGCCCCTCACAAACTTTTAAACATTTTTTGAGAATTTTCCCCCCACAAAGAGATTCCAGAACTCTATTCCACCACGTTCACCCAGGAAAAAAGTCCTGGTGCTCATCAATGTGTTTCCTGGTGACACTTCCTTTTTCAACTTAACATTTCTTCCCCAAAGCAAAAAGCCAGTCCTGTGTTTTCTCTAACTCACTGTGGTTGTTTGTTTGTTTTTTAACTTCAGAATAACGGGCCCAACCAAGCCAGAGAGGAGAAGAGTGAAGTAACTTTTGTCTGGACCTAATAGTGCACTACATGGGTTTGGAAGTAATCAAATAAATGTACTTGATTCCACAACTGTCTCAGGATCAATTTGTATCTATAATATAGTGGGTTCTATACCATGATGAGGCGAGGTGGTAGTGAACATATCTCTTTTATTGAATACAGCATAGTATAATGCTGCCTCCAAAAGACTGAAGACTGGGCCAACAGGGCCAGCTATATATACAAAGTTCCCACGCTAGCATGCTATTGGACCATTCAAACAAGCAGGGGGCTCATGATCGGAGCAGGGCTCTATGAAAAGCTGAGTTGTTTTGAGGAATGAAGCTTAGATTGGGTCTAAGGATCAACAATAACCTCGTAGAAAACACATAGCTTCTTTTGTAAGCAAGACCTGGCAACAGTAATCTTTGCTTGTCCTGGGGAAGGCAACCTGAACACACACACACTGGCTGCATCTGCTCGCTTCAGCGAAGGGTGAGCTAGAAGTGAGGGAGGGAATACTTAATGCTAAGCCCATCTATAGAATTCTATCATCAGTAGGCTAGCCATTTGTCTGCTGGTAGTGAGCAATCTCCAACCCATGCGTGAAATCCCACTACCTTGATAATTTGAGGAGTGGGAGAACAAATGGGGGTGAAATGAGGGCAATGATGACACTCTGGGAATTTTCCCTAATCTTTTTGCTCTTTACCTTAGAGATCAAGGGACTATTACCAAGAACTGATGTCATATCCTCCTGAAATTCCACCCTCTCCAGGCACTGCCTCAGTGTTTGCCAATGCAGATCTGGAAATCCTAATGACCTGCAAAAGCTATTCTGACGAAGCTTGAATTATTTTTATTTGAAAGGGAGCAGGCTTAGTGAATTGTAAAGTCTGGAGGAGCCTTCCGTGTATTATGGTAGTAAGAAATCAGTCCTGAATTGCTATTCTAATGGTATATTAACAGTACCACCTACAGAAGGCATTCTGTTTCTGGAGGTGGGTGCCATGTTGGTCCCTATGCTGAACAGAATTGGCTGCTGTTGGAGTGATAATTTGCCTTGTTTTAGTGCAACTTTGCTTGCACTGCTCAGAATCAAAGCTTATGACCACACATAATTGAATGTATGATTCCATAATAAAAACCACAATAGAAATGTAAATCTGTGGTTACTCTGGCATTAATCATAAAGGCCCTCTCTTGGACACACAGTTAAACATGTTAAGGATGTTTCTGCCTCTCAGTGAAGCTGAGAGAAATACCACAATGAGAGCCAGTTTGGTATAGCGGTTAAGTATGCCTTGGGTTAGCCATAACTATCACAGGAGTTGTCCTTGAAAGGGCAGCTGCTGTGAGAGCCCTCTCAGCCCCACCCACCTCACAGCCCCACCCACCCACCCACCTCACAGGGTGTCTGTTGTTGGAGAAGAAGATATAGGAGATTGTAAGCCGCTTTGAGTCTCTGATTCAGAGAGACGGGCAGAGTATAAATCTGCAGTCTTCTTCTTTAGACGCAGAAGTGTAAGCAGAGTCACTCAAGGAGGAATGATCATAGCTGAGACACCTGACTAAGATACATCCCCCCCTTTGTCACGTCTCAGGGCGCAGGCAGGAGGGAGTCTAAAACCGGTCTGAAGTCAAAGTTCAAGGAGTCAGTCAGGAGCCGAGTCACCACAACAAAATCGCAAACCAGAAGCAGAAGTCAGTGTCCAAAGCCAAAGGGTCAGGGTGCCAAGGAATTCAAACCGGTCAGGGACTGGAATCAGGAAGGAGCATGGATGCAAGCCAGGGAATCAACTTGTTGCTTCCGCAAGGTTGCCAAGTCCCAGGCGTGTTATATGAGAGCCTCAATCATCCGGCTCCTTGGGTGGCTGTAGTTCTCCTAGTATTCAGGGCTAATAGATCGGAAGCATTGGTGCGCTGCATGTCTGTGCTCTGCCAGCGTTTGTTGAAGAGGAGTGCGCATTCTTGAGATGGGAGGGGGAGAGCTTGGAGGAGACTGATTGTCAACAGCCGGTGCAGGTGCCTGGAATGTGGAGGGTGTGATTGATGGACCAGCTGTTGGTTCTTCCTGGTCTGTTAACCCTTCCAGCTCCCCCTCCTCAGGGCTCATTACACCCTTGAGGAATCAATGGCCACATCAACAAAAGAGAACAGACAGTATCAATGGTAATGGGAGCAGAGGGATCCTTGAAGGGTAGCTATTGGGCAGCAGCAGTAGTGGGAGTGACACTAGTGGAGGATATTTCATCAGCAACGACAGTGCCGCTTCTGCTAACCCTGGTGCTAACTACTGTGCAGAAGAAGGCAATGGTAAACCACTTCTGATCATCTCATACCTTGAAAACCCTATGATGAGACAATCCAAAATGAAAAAAGGATATAGTACTGGAAGACAGGACTCCCAGGGTAGATGGCACCCAAACAGCTTTTAGGGAACAGCAAGAGGACAAATACAAGCAGAGCAATTCTTAATGGGACAACTGAATTAAAGCTGAAAGGAAATTCAGTCGTTCATGTGAATGGATGCACAAGGAAAGTTGAAAGCTATTCAATACACAGAACAGGAACATGTGAAATGTGAGAAGTGTGAATCAAATACCGTGGGTGGAAGAGCTCACATTAGTGGGAAATAAGGTGGTTTCTCCTTGACTAAAACCCCTAGGTTTCTAATGGCAAGAGTTTAGTCAGTCACAGCAGCCTTGATTCCTATGTGTAAAATTGCATTATCTTGTAAAAAAAGTAGACATTACCTGACTTAACAAACACATTACACCCTATTAATTAAAGTGGAAGAATTAGTTTGTTAATTAGTTGATAGAATTTAAACTTTGACTTAGAATCACAGAATCATAGAGTTGGAAGGGATCTCCAGGGTTATTGTCCAATCCATGCAGGAACTTCACAAATATCTCCCCCTCCACACATATCCCGAATGACCCCTGCTCCATGCCCAGAAGATGGCAAAAACCTTCAGGATCCCTGGCCAAACTGGCCTGGAGAAAAACTGCTGACAGACCTCAAAGTGTCAATCAGCATTTCCCTGGGCATCTAAGAAAGGGCCACAAGAATTAAGCACTGATGCAACCCTTCCTGCCCTCCTTCTCATAATCTGCCTAATTCACAGAATCAGCACTGCTGTCAGATGGCCATCTAGCCTCTGTTTAAAAACCTCCAAGGAAGGAGAGCCCACCACCTCCCAAGAAAGCCTCTTCCACTGAGGAACCCCTCTAAGGGTGAGGTCACACATCACATTAAAAGCGGACGTGCAGCGCTCCAATTTGAACTGCTGAATATTGATTCGACGCAGGGCTGATCAGATGAGCATCTAAGAATACAATTTGTCCCGATATCATCCTGTTGTTGAACGATCAGACACATTGAATTCTATCATGCTGTTTTCTTGGAACATGCACACAACCAATCAAGCAGGTTCAAAGTCGACTCACTCTCATTCAGTTGCTGAGCAATCATACAATGATTCCTGCCATAGTGTTTTCATTAAACATGCACCCAAATGTTGGGAGGTGGGGAATCAAAGGGGGGGGGCGGAGTTCCGGGAATTAACATTGCCGATTCAAACTAGGGGACTGCCAGGAACTACTTTTCTGAAAATGGGCAATGATATCTGGAAATCCTCCACATTGAAAAAAGATGTTTTTTTTTTTCCTGTTCTTCCACTCATGTTGATTCTGTGTTGACTGAAGAAGCAGAAGCCTCACCTCAGATTCCCAATGATCTGGTTGTATGCATATCTCCTGGGGCTTTTTTTTAAAGGTGGGAGGGGCAGAAGGAAGTTGCCAAACATCCCAAGGGGCAGTATCCCGCATGTGCTGTCCAAACAGGAAAAATCCAAATGTGTGCAGCTTCTGCAGAAAAGGACCGGACTTTCTCTGGTGTCTAATAACACCAACATCAAACCAGGGCTATAGCGGGACCCCAGAATAAATGCTTTAATAATCTATAATCAACATGTATAAAAGCAGAAACGCAAGCTTTAATAAGGCAGACACAAAGGGCTTTGTTAGCAATAAACAGGCAGAAGCAAGAAAGAGGAACTAACCCTAGCAAGCTATACACTGATTGCTGAAATGATTGCTGCATAGCATACATGGCTAACCACAAAGCACAGTTGCTTACAGCAAAGGAAGCAGAACCCATACTGTGCACGAGGTAGACCCATCCTATGCACGGGGATGTGGAAAGTCCCTGCTCGTGTTGATAGGAAGTCTTTATATGGCTTAAGGTACAGTTCTGCAGTTCTCTCCCACTGATCCACCATCACACACACTGTGATACCCAACCCCCGGTAAGAGCATCCAAATAAGGAAGGAAGGAACTGTTATAACCAGGAATGGAGAGTAAAAGGGAACTGTCATGACTAGGTAGGGTGAATAAAATTGGGAAATTGCTTTGCTTGTACTGATGATCAACAATGGGGACTAAAATGGGGAAGGAAACCATTATATATTGTATAGGAGTATCAGTACTACGTATCAATACTCGTCCTGCTATAAAAGGCTGTGAATTTCTGTGCTCGTTGCTCAGTCTCTCTTGGGAGCCTGAGACCCTACACGTGTTTGTAATAAAACCAGAAGCTGTTTTCCTGACAACGCCTCGCTGCCTCTGTTATTGATCCAACTGAAATTGGTAACGTATAGCTCTCCCGCTACATAAATTTGGTGCCGAAACCCGGGACCTGGGGCATTAGCCCTGTTCCATTAGCCCGGCCGGCTAAGGCTGGTGGCTGGAGAGATCAGAGCAGCGGTAAGGAGCTCCCAGCCCCTTTGGGGCTGACCGTCCTCTGTCTACCCCGTCCCTGCCTGGCTTTGCTTGTGGCCTAATCAAACTAGAGGACAAAGGCTGCAGGAACCAGCTACGAAGACCTCCTAGGTGTGAGTATAAACTTTTGTGTATTGGGTAGTACATCCCTCCACATGAGACAGTAAGGGCAGTGACCCCGTCTCGGAGGTAGGCGGGTTTGATCACCCCGCAGCAGCACTCGCGGAACCCTGCAGGGCGAAAGAAGGGGAAGTTGCCTCTTCTGCCTGCAGCCTTCCAACAGTAGCTGCTAGGAGAAGTTATTGGGAGGCATTTTTGTCAGTGTGTGTGAGAGTGCATGAAGCATGTCTGAGATGATACCTGGTATCGAAGCGAACGGGACCTTCAAGTAGTTCGGTTCCGGCCCGCGAGAGCGCGGTCGGCAACGAAAGAAGGGATGCGATTGCCTAGGCTCCCATACATGTTTACCCCCCCCCCCATTCTTGTGTTTTTACCTGTCTTGTCTGTCCAGGGGCCCCGGGTGGGTGAGCACCGGAAAGCAGCTCATGACGTGCGCCCTCAGGCTTAATCGGGACGACAGAAAAATCTGGGACCCTCCAGAGAGGTTCCGTAAACTAGTCAGCCCCTGGATCGACCCCCCAGGCTGCTCCTTAATTTGCCGGTGGCAACAAACCTTGTGCACCCACTATAGGATCCAACTGTGGGTGGGAGCCCATAAAACTACCACGGCCTGGTTGATTAAGCGAAATACCAAGACTCCCGGCAGTGGCTGGGGCCGCAATTGGGCTCGGTGGTATTTTCTCAGGAAAAGGGCGGAAGACGGGGTACAAGTTTGGAAGATTAACCGCCGGAGTGCTGTCCCAGAATTGGGAGCCGCTATTTGGGGAAATCAGATTATTCAGGAAAATCCCTCCCTAGAATTCTTCCACTACTTGCATTGTAGCCAGTGCTCTCAGCCCGCCCCATCCGATGCAGAAATACTCCCTAGCCCCCTTTCACCCTTGCCCGGCCTATCTTCCAACCCATTGTCCAGCCCTGATTCACTCCCCTGGTGGCACGATCATTCCCCTACCGGGTCCTGTCTGCCAGACCCCACCAAAGGTGAAACAGACCCCATCGAGGGAGAAGCAGGGAGTGAAGCCGAACTGATACTTTGTTCACTGTAGCCAGGCAACATGGGAGGCTCTCAGTCCACAAATACCCCGCTTGACTGTATGTTACAACATTTTGATGAGGGATTTGTTGGTAATCTCGGGGAATACGACCAAACCCCCGGCATGTTGCGGATATTTTGTGAATCAGAATGGCCCACTTTTGGCGTCGGGTGGCCTCCTGAGGGGACCTTTTCGGTTGACATAGCACAGAGGCTGCACAGCATAGTAGTAACCCCGCCAGGAGACCACCCCGACCAGTACTCTTACATTGATTCATGGCTTAGTTTACTCCAGAGCCCTCCCCCTTGGTTAAAGAAATGCATGAAGGCAACAAAGACCGTTCTGCTGTTAAAGCCAAGGGGAAGACCTAACAAGGTTGTGAATGAGAGTTGTTCTCGAGCAATTGGCAATGCATCCTACCCAAAAGGGTTAGAAATGGGCAAGCGCCAGCAACCTCTGCCAAAACAACAGCCTGAAAAACCAATCTATCCCAGTTTGGATCAAGGGATGGATCAGGCGGAGTTTGAGTGCCTCCCCCATATGTACCAGCCGCGCCTCCACAGGGGCACCCGCAACAAAATATCCCCGCGGCACCCCTGGCTGCGCCCCCACAGCAGGATGCGCCGACTCATGTGAGCCCGGGTCCGGTCGCCCAGCCAAGTGGACGGACAGCCCCCGGCGCACTGGGTGAAGGGGTTAGGCAACACCCGATGACAACTCGGTCCCAGGTACCACCTTCCCAGACAACCCTGGCTTGGGCGCTACAGGTGGGACCGGGGTATCCATGGACTGCTCCATGGAGCCCCACCCTATCTAGCATTCTGGATAAGAAGGTCCGGGACAGGTCAAATTCCTTTTTGGGTCCCCTCAGTCTGAGCCCCGGCGGTGCAGTACGGATAAAGACTCAGGCGACGGAGGATGAGGAAGTAGCCCCGCCCGAGGGCCAAGCGGCTCTGTCTCCCCCTGGCTCTCCCTCGAACCCTTCTGTGGCTCAAGTAATGCCCTTGCGGCAGATTCAGACCCCTCAGTTTTTGGGTCCAAACGGGCAGGTCCAGGGAAGGCAGAGCCGGTACGTTTACACACCCTTCTCCTCCGCCGACCTTCTTAATTGGAAAACCCATGTAGCCTCCTATACTGAAAAACCTGAAGCGCTTACAAATCTCCTGACCAGCATAATGGGTACTCATTGCCCAACCTACCTAGACTGCCAGCAGCTCTTTCTAACCCTCTTTACAACTGAGGAGCGTCAGCGTATTTTTAGAGCCGCCAGAAAGAAAGCCGAAGAAGCCACCCCTGCCGATGCGGCAGACCACGCCCAGTGGCTAGCAGAGAGCTTCCCTGACACTGACCCTAGTTGGGACCCAAATGACACCAATCATATACGATTGTTGAGGGCATATAGAGGCTATTTGCTGGCCGGAATGCAGGAAGCCGCCAAAAAGGCTACCAACATGAGTAAAATTGTGGAGGTCCTCCAAAAGCCAGATGAGGCCCCGGGAGCCTTCGTTGAGCGCCTATACGAGGCTTATCGACTATATTCACCCTTTGATCCGGAAAAAGTTGAGAATCAGCGGATGGTGAACTGTGCCTTTGTTAGCCAGGCAGCTGGTGACATTAAGCGGAAGCTTCAGAAGCAAGAGGGTTTCACGGGCATGAACATCACCCAGCTGTTAGAAACAGCCCAGAAAGTGTTTGTAAATCGGGAACAAGAGGCTAAAAAGGCAGAAGACAAAAAGATTAAGATGAAGGCCGCCCTACTCGCTGCTGCCATAGGGGAACACAGTGGAAATCAGGGACCCCGAGAAGGCAGACGAGCCCGAGCTAGACCCCAGACGGGACCCCCAGGGCCGGGGCCCATGCGACCACCGCTGGCACGGAATGAGTGCGCCTTTTGCCACGGATTGGGCCACTGGCGTGATTCCTGCCCCCAGAGGAACCCAGTGGCCCCTCCCAGAGTCCAAGGGAGAGGTAGAGGTCGGGGAGGAATGCCACCTCAAAGGGGGCAAGGCCGGCCCACCAGGAACGAAAGGAGTGCACATCTGGACGAAATGGACTTCATTGGTCTGGCCACTATGGGCCCACACGACCAGTGGGACGATTAGGACAGACCGGGCTCTCTATCACTTGGCCCCGGGGAGCCCTTGGTCAAAGTGAAAATTGGGGGCCGGGAACTATCTTTCATGATTGACACTGGGGCTGAATTCTCCGTAGTAAATACGCAAATTGCACCTGCCACCAATCAAACCGTGCCCATTGCCAGGGCCACGGGACGAACGGGGCCCAGACCGTTCCTGCAAGAGTGGATTTGCAACTTGGGGTCCCATCTTGTTCAGCATAAATTCCTGTACGTCCCTGAGTGCCCCCTCCCATTGCTGGGGTGAGACATCTTGTCCAAACTAAGAGCAGCCATTCACTTAGAGAGGGATGGCCAAGCTACAGTGACGTTTAGAGCTGGCCTGGCAGGAATGTACGTGCTTACCTGCCCCCTAGAAGAAGAATGGAGATTGTTCCAGGACCCCCCGGAAAACGCCTTGTCGGACCAATGGGCTTCCATAGTCCCAGGAGTCTGGGCCGAAGACAACCCACCAGGCTTGGCCCGAAATCACGCCCCAATCGTTATTGAGCTTCAACCAGGTGCTCAGCCCGTTCGCCTACGACAATACCCCATCCCATGGAAGGCCATGGAAGGCATCCAAAAGCATCTGGATAGACTGCTGAAATATGGCATCCTCAAAGAGTGCCAGAGCCCCTGGAACACTCCACTGCTGCCGGTCCAAAAGCCTGGTACAGGAGAGTTCAGGCCATGTCAGGACCTGCGAGCAGTAAATAAAAAGACTGTGACTTTGCACCCGGTGGTGCCAAACCCTTATGTGCTATTGGGACTGGTGCCACAGCAAGCAGACTGTTTTTCTGTCTTGGATCTTAAAGACGCTTTCTTTTGCTTGCGAATTGCCCCAGCAAGCCAACCCATTTTTGCGTTCCAATGGCAAGAACAAGGTACTGGGAGGAAGCTCCAGTACACGTGGACCCGGCTCCCACAAGGATTCAAAAATAGCCCTACTCTCTTCTCAAACGCGCTGGCACAAGACCTGCAAGAGTTTGATGCGGCCCCGGGACAATGCATTCTGATTCAATATGCAGACGATTTGCTGATAGCCACACAGGGCCAGGAGCGTTGCTATCAGGCAACCCTAGAACTTTTAGATTTACTATGGAAGGCCGGATACAAGGTAGCAAGAAAGAAGGCCCAGCTGTGCCAGGCCCAAGTAAAGTATTTGGGATTCCATGTGTCCCAAGGAACTCAGGCGTTGGGACGTGAAAGGAAGGAAGCTGTTTGTGCCCTACCAAAGCCCACCTCAAGACGCCAAGTCCGGGAGTTTCTGGGCGCAGCAGGATTCTGCCGAGTGTGGATCCCGAATTTCGCTTTGATAGCAAAACCCCTATATGAAGCCACAAAGGGGGGAGAGAGGGAACCATTCTTGTGGGCACCGGAGCAGGAAAACGCCTTCAAAGAACTGAAGCGACTGCTGATGGAAGCGCCTGCTCTAGGGTTACCAGACGTGGAGAAGCCTTTCACCCTCTTCGTCCATGAGCGAAATGGAGTGGCCATTGGAGTTCTGACCCAAGTCCTGGGCTCTTGGCATCGCCCGGTTGCCTACCTTTCAAAGCAGCTAGACTCGGTAGCCAAAGGATGGCCCGGCTGCCTCCGCGCCATTGTAGCCGCAGCTGAGCTTATCAAAGAAGCTGATAAACTGACTCTGGGCCAGGAGCTTGAAGTGAAGGTACCTCACGCCGTTCTCACCCTAATGGACTACAAAGGAAATTACTGGTTCACCAACAGCCGAATGACTAAATATCAAGCCATGATATGTGAAAATCCCAGAATCCGGCTGACTGTCACAGGAGCTTTGAATCCTGCATCCCTACTCCCAATTAGTGATCAGCCTGTTGACCACGACTGCATCCAAACCATGGACGAAGTATACTCCAGCCGCCTCGATTTGACGGACGCACCTCTGCCCAACCCGGATGTTGAGTACTACACCGATGGGAGCAGCTACGTCCAAGACGGAAGCCGCTATGCTGGTTATGCTGTTGTCACGCGCCAGAGCATCGTTGAGGCACAACCCCTGCCACCAGGAACGCCTGCTCAGAAGGCCGAATTGATCGCCCTCACTCGAGCTCTAGAATTGGCGAAAGGAGTAACTGCCAACATCTACACAGACTCAAAATATGCTTTCTTGACTTTGCATGCTCATGGAGCGCTCTACAAGGAGAAAGGACTCATGAACTCGGCGGGAAAAGCTATCAGATATGGCGCTGAAATTTTGAAGTTGCTGGAGGCTGTGTGGGCTCCACGAAAGGTCTCTGTAATGCATTGCCGGGTTCACCAAAAACCCCTAAGTCCGGTAAGCATAGGGAACCGAAAAGCAGATGAAGCAGCAAAATGAGCCACCCCTGATTGGCAGGTGCAACAGGTTCCTGGAGGTGGAGTAAAACTGAAATTCTCTCGAACGTGATCCTCTGGACCCTTGCCCACCGGCACGGCAGGGTTCACAGGCAGCTCCTCTGGACCCTTGCCCACCGGCACGGCAGGGTTCACAGCCAACTTGGACAAGAAGAAGCCATCACTGGAGCGGCCGTCGAGACCAGCCTAAGACTCTCTGTAAATTTTAAAATGTGTCTGTATTAAGAGAATGTTTGAGACAGAACCTGATTGGTATACTGGTGTAATCCTCGCAGTAATTCTTGGTATAGGCTTACTGATAGTAATACTTTTTGCATTGTTTTTCTGTATCCGCAAATTGCGCCAGCAAAGACTGTTGGTCCGATTCTTTAGGGACCCAGCACCCCCCATATAAATGGTTTGGGAGATTGTCTGGGAATATGCCCTTCTGCTCCCCATGATTGCAGCAGGCAGCATACTTCCTTTTACAGTAATTTGCCTTTGTTGCCTTGTGTGGTGTCGTGAACGTAAAGCAGAAGCCGAAAGAGAGCAACGGAGGAGAAAGATAGCCAGGTATAAGCAAAATGGTGAACATGTGTATTGTACTATTAGTCTTGGGGATAATGGCCCCGATGACTTGGAAAGCCCAAGGGCGCCCGATACGCCAGAGCGGTCGGGAGGGGACGGGGCGAGTCAAAACTATGTCAATGTACACCCCGCCCCCATTAGGGAAGGTCCCGATAGTCATGCCACCCGTGCCACGGCCCAGGGAGCCAATACCCACAACCCCAACGGAAGTGACACAGTGCACTCCGGACCCACTGGACTCAGCTGCGGTGGGATTTCAGCTACCCAACTGCAACCCCAGGAGGAGGACAGTGGGGGGCACGAAAAAGAGACAAACAACCAGCCGACCGCCCCTGTCGCCACCCGCAGGGAAACCTCCCATCCCAAGTCGAGACCCACGAGACCCGTTCCATGGGTATGGTCCCGACACTCCCCAGAAGGTCGCAGGGATATTCTCGCACGGGAAGACCCCAGTTCATTCTTTCCATGAGCCTCTAAAATATGTTTCCGAGGTAGCCAACCTCTCAAAATGTTGGCTCTGTGCGCACACCCATGAGGCAGGCGGAGCCTTGGCATGGGACCCCCTACGGGGACCAGATTGGATTTTAAACTCTTCTAGCTCCGCCTATATAGGGTTTCAGACCTTAAGACGGAAAATGTTCACAAGGACAAATGGCAGTGCAGCCTTCTGGAACCCTCATGATAGCTTTTGGGTGCAAGGTATTGATGGAACTGTGTTTGATTTACATCCAATGGTGGCCAAGCACCAGAGGCAGTACCCTTGGTGCATAATAGGGAACGGAGCAGGTCCAGACGTAGGATATTTGCGAGCTATAGATTGTGAATATGTCCTTCACCTGGACCCAGGAAAACCTGGATGGCAAACAAATGCTTCCAGGGAACAAGTGAATAGCTCCTTTGCACATATCCCCAACTATGCCCTGCAGTTAAATACACGAGGCATAATATGGACTTCACAGGGAAACCCACCCACATGGACCAACTCGCACGCCTCTGTTTGGCTCACTGGTCTGGCCTACTTACAGGTTTGCAGAACGTCCGCTCACCCCAAAACACTGGCTTTATTCCAGAACTTGTGTAATGCCTCCTATGCCCTTGTTGACGGCATTTATATCGACTTGCCAGGTGTCTATTGGGTGTGCGGAAAGACTGGATGTAAATATTTGCCCTTGCACTGGAAAGGAATGTGTTCAGTAGCCCACCTAACTATTGCAGGACATCACCGCCAAGATATCCTGGCACATGAGGTTTTGAATCTAGGGTACCCGACTGCCCGTTGGGGCCCCACACCCAGGAAACGGCGCAGCACCTCAAGCGCAGGCACCTGGATATTAGATTTCCTGCGGGCTATGATCCCAGGATGGGGAGTCTATGATTTGCAAATCTATACGAGAAATCTCTCCAAAATTCTGCAGGAAGGGCTTGAAAAGACAGCCTCATCTCTGTTCGCATTGCAGAAAGAGGTTGATAGCATAGCAAATGTTGTGCTTCAAAACCGAAGAGTGTTGGATCAGCTGCTTTCAGAGCAAGGTGGTGCATGTGCTTACTTAGGAGAAGTGCGTTGCTTTTATGTTAATGAATCAGGCCAGATTCTCACTGGAGTGAGGACCCTGCGGAGCCTGGTTAAGGAAGCACAAGGTGCAGATGCAGCTTTTAATTCAGGAGCCGGATTATTCAAGTGGCTGACTAGCTGGCTCCCGGATTTTTCTTGGCTACGTGAAGGGTTCATTGCTTTTGTTGTATTCCTCTTAATATGTATAATTGTCTATGGCTGTATGAGATGCATGCCCCAAGGCTTGAAGGCTCTAAAAGGAGCCCACAGGGAGCGACCCATATACTGGTCTCCAAAGCAAATAGACCCAGTATATGAAGAGATGAAATCAATCAGACAGCGGTATATCTAGGGTCAGGCAAAACCATGATAAGTCAGGTGTTGCCTGAAAGGGGGGAGATATAGCGGGACCCCAGAATAAATGCTTTAATAATCTATAATCAACATGTATAAAAGCAGAAACGCAAGCTTTAATAAGGCAGACACAAAGGGCTTTGTTAGCAATAAACAGGCAGAAGCAAGAAAGAGGAACTAACCCTAGCAAGCTATACACTGATTGCTGAAATGATTGCTGCATAGCATACATGGCTAACCACAAAGCACAGTTGCTTACAGCAAAGGAAGCAGAACCCATACTGTGCATGAGGTAGACCCATCCTATGCACGGGGATGTGGAAAGTCCCTGCTCGTGTTGATAGGAAGTCTTTATATGGCTTAAGGTACAGTTCTGCAGTTCTCTCTCACTGATCCACCATCACACACACTGTGATACCCAACCCCCGGTAAGAGCATCCAAATAAGGAAGGAAGGAACTGTTATAACCAGGAATGGAGAGTAAAAGGGAACTGTCATGACTAGGTAGGGTGAATAAAATTGGGAAATTGCTTTGCTTGTACTGATGATCAACAATGGGGACTGAAATGGGGAAGGAAACCATTATATATTGTATAGGAGTATCAGTACTACGTATCAATACTCATCCTGCTATAAAAGGCTGTGAATTTCTGTGCTCGTTGCTCAGTCTCTCTTGGGAGCCTGAGACCCTACACGTGTTTGTAATAAAAGCAGAAGCTGTTTTCCTGACAACGCCTCGCTGCCTCTGTTATTGATCCAACTGAAATTGGTAACGTATAGCTCTCCCGCTACAGGGCAAATTGGAATGCTAATGAATTGCATTCCAGGGACAGATGTGGTTGTCTGGATGTGCTAATAAAATCCAAACGGGAACCATGGGTAAGACGGAGCTAAAGGCTCGTGTGAACGCACCTTAACTGTCTGGAAATTCTTCCTCATGTTTAGCTGGAAACTCTTTTGATTTAATTCCAACCCGTTGGTTCTGGTCTGGCCTTCTGGGACACAGAAAAACTTGATGGTGATTATATCACCTCTCTGTCATCTCCTCTCCAGGCTAAACATACCCAGTTCCTTCAACCATTTCTCATAGGACTTGGTCTCCAGACCCCTCACCATCTTTGTGCCCTCCTCTGAATAAATTCCAGCTTGTCTATATCCTTCTTAAATTGTGGTGCCCAAAACTGCACACAATACTCTTGATGAGGTCTAATCAGAGCAAAGTGATACTATCATTTCATGTGATCTGGACACTATTCTTCTGTTGATACAGCCCCGAACTGTATTTGCTTTCTTAGCTACCTCATCACACTGCTGACTCATGTTTAGTGTATGGTCATTTTGTAGACAGGGGTCATTCTGTAGAAAAAGAGGTGTCAAAGCTCATTAGCACAACTCATTTGCATATGCCACAAACCCCTGACATTACCAGAAAGTGTACTAAATTATATCTCCTCAGCATCTACCTTAAAATGCTTCTTGAATTATAATTGTCCCATCATACTTTGAAAATGACTTTCTCCTATGTGGCCACAGTGGCATGATGAAGATTTCTATCTGTCTGTTTTAGATGTTTTGGTTATGTTCCCATTTTTTTGTGGGGAAAAATATTAGAAAATTTGTCAAATATTAAGAGTTCTGCAAAATTCTCTCAGAGGGGTTTGAACAACGGAGCCCAGAAGCACTTATTTGGGAGGGGGGTAAGAAAGAAAGAGCATAATAAAATTTAGAGGTTCCAGAGTTCTGCTCCTTTGAGCTCCTGCACAAAATGAGGCCTGCCCATAGATCCTTTTCACACATATTACTGCCAAGACAAGTTTCCCCCATTCTCTAATGATGCATTGGATTTTTCCTACCTAAATGCAGAACTTTACATTTATCCCTGTTAAAAGTCATTGTATTTGTTTTAGCCCAGATGATTGCATCTTTTTAATAATACATTTAATTTAAAAAGTTCAGTGTGGTTAAGAGATTAATGTGAAAAAATACAATCGGCAAATACATGAGATTCAGAAATGCAAAACATTCAATCACCATACAATTTTAAAAAAAAAAAAAAGCTTGTAGTGCTGGTAGCAGCAGCAGCACCAGGCTATAAGGTGCTTCAGATGAGGCCCCCACTCCACCTCTCGGTCTTCCCTCCTCTCACAGGCAAAGTGCGTCCCCCCCCAGGCACTTGGCCAGCCACACCTTGCCTCAGTTTCCTTACTCATGAGGGGCACAGCCATAGCTCCCTTCCTCACCATGCCCCAGTGCAGTGTGGCATGCCCTGGCTGCATGCACTGTGATCTGGACACCACCTTTGCCTCTGCCGCCTCCTGGGTGATTTAAAATGCATTGGGGGGGTGGCGCTCAGGTGAAAGGGCCTGCTGATCAGCTGATTGGTGGGGCCTTTATCTGCAAGCAGGTAGGGCAGCAACTCTCCCTTCCTCACTCTCTTGCTTGCTCCCCTCACCCGCTGCCTTGGATGGGGTGTGCCCAATTTGGCACACTCCCCCAGTGCCACACCTGTAGGCAACTGCCTAAGGACACCCCGGCTGGTGGCAATTAAGCTAAAGAAATATCAAAAACCTATGAGCAGATATATATGATGAAATGATAACAAGTACTCACCTGTATTATGCGCAATTTTTTGTCTGGGAATTTCAAGACCCCAGGTCATATTATGTTCATCCTTTTGTTTGAGAAATAACAGCAATAAAGATTTTAATTATCAAACTGTTTGAAGAATCACAGTTTTAACATAAACTACAAATAAGCAACAGGGTTCAGAGGTCCTAAGTTGCCAAGAACTAGCGAGGAAGAGATAGAACTGAGCAGCAGGGAGAAGGACCAAGGAGGCCAGACTCCTGCCTGGGGGTGGAAGGAACTAAGACAGCTTGTGGTGGGGGGTGCACTTTCAACAGTGTCAGTGCCTAAGGGACTGTCTGTTCTCCTCCATCCCTGGGTACATGTTCCCTGATGTTCACTGGTGATATTGTGGAGCCAGGGCCGGCCTTGCCACTAGGCAAACTAGGCAATTTTCTAGGGTGTCAGCCGTCTGGGGGTGCCAAATTGGGTGCCCCCAATGTGACTCGTAGTAGCCCTGCAGCACAGAGTGGTAAGCTGACGTACTGCAGTCCAAGTTCTGCTCACAACCTGAATTTTATCCTGGCAGAAGCTGGGTTCAAGTAGCTGACTCAGGTTGACTCAGCCTTCCATCCTTCTGAGGTCAGTAAAATAAGTACCCAGCTTCCTGGGGGTAAAATGCAGATGACTGGGGAAGGCAATGGCAACCCACCCCATAAAAAGTCTGCTATGAAAACATCGTAATTTGACATCCCCCCAGAGTTGGAAATGACTGGTGCTTGCACAGGGGACTACCTTTAGCTTTATCTTTTACATGTGACTTGGTGATGTTATCGGTACGGGGGGGGCAGGCAGAAGTTAACCTTGCCTAGGGTGCCAGACAGTCTAGAGCCGGCCCTGTGTGGAGTACCTATGTGCCCCTACCCCAAGGAGGTGAGTGGCAGTAGTGGCTTCCATGGTCCTGCAGTCACTGGGCATCATGGAGTCCGAGGGCCCAGCAGCTGAAGGCATATGATAAAGATGGCTGACTCAGTGTCTTTGGAGGAAGTGGCAAGAGCTCTGCCCCTCTTCTCTAAGGCACCTAAAATGGTGGGTGCCGGACTGATGCAAAATGGACCCCCTCCATCACGGGTGTGGGAAGAGATCCTCCCACGGTCGCACTATATTGCAGCACAACTCTCCCAGGCAGGTCACCTCCTCCGCTCCCATTTACTTTTAGTGATCGGAAGGAATAGCACAGAGTATTTAGACATGTTTTCTAATTAGGCTTTTTTTGGAGTAGCCACTCTTGGATGAACGGCTGCAAAGTTGTAGTGCACACAATCAAGGGCTAACCAGAGTCACATCCTAAACCCACTGATGAATTTAGAAGGATGAAACTCCATTTAGGATTGCACTGTTTAACCTGTTTTTTCCTACATGCTACTCATATTGATTTTAAGAACTACATTGGAACTTTGAATGTAAAGACCACACTGGCTAGAAGAAGCATTCAGTTAAAAATGTGCTTTCTTCTGCTTCGAGTCATATTTGAATGAACCCATACTGTTGTTTGAGGAAGTGTGCTTTTAGCATACAAAAGCTTACATTCACAAGTTGTGCATTCCAGGCTAGCATCAGTTCTGACACCGAAATTTTTTGTGTTGCAGTTTGGTGGACATTTGGTGGATGTTTATAACTTGTATTCAGAACTGTTCCTTAACAATACTGTTGTATGCTTTGAAGAATTTTGAAATATCACACTATTCTGTCTTAATTTAATTAGTTTAAATTACATCCATTTTCACATCATTAATTAATGAACAAACAGAAACTTAACTGCAATAAACTATTATGTCTCTCACGTAACTAGAAAGTAAATCATTTTTTAAAAAATAGTTGTTTCCCTCAAGGGTACCATGAGATATGAAGAGCAAGGTCAAGGGTCCCACTACGACAAAAAGGTTGGGAAACACTGCTCTAAGCTGATCCTGGACTGAGCAGGGGGTTGGCTAGATGGCCTGTATGGCCCCTTCCAGCTCTGTGATTCTATGATTCTATATAATACTTTATTATTACAATTTTTGAAAATATTACATATAAATTATTAGAGAATATCTCATCATTAATTTTGAAATTGTTAATATTGGATGATGGCTATATTGCATAGCATATATTCGGTGGCTGTTATTTTTTACTGTGGTGCAAACAGCAAGGCATCAAGGTTCTGCTTCTTTTAAAAGTGTGCTTTGATAACCTTGGAACCATAAAGAATAGAAACAATTGTAACACACACTTTCAGGATACTAGATTCTTCTCCAGATAAAGTTTACATTGATCTGGAGTAAGTAGGCTTCCCGGTCCCCAGGTCTCAGCAGGGGATCCCCCAGTTTTACAGGCTTCCCTCCCACCCACCCCCGTCCTCAGGCAGCTGGCCAGCGGGGGAAGCTGCGCCTCCATAGCCACCATGCAGCTCTAGATCTGGGGCAGGTTTAGAAAGCTGCAAACAGGTCCATTTCAAAATGTATGTGTGTCTGTGTGCCTTTAATGTTGAGCAGGAAGTACTTCATGGAAAGAGTCAGGAACACAGTTCCTCAATTTGTTTTGCTTTTGTTTCAGAGCAACTAAGTGTGTGTGTGAGAGAGAAAGAGAGAGAGAGGGAGGGAGCAGCATAGCCCATGTTCTTTTCAGATGTGATTGTGGAGGAACCAGACCCAGTAAGTGTGTGTGTTTGTGTGAGAGAGAGAGGGTTGCCAATCCCCAGGTTTGGAGGCCCTCCCCCCTGCTTTAGGGTCATCAGAAAGTGGTGGAAGGGTGGGGAGGAAAATGTCTACTGGACAATTATTCCCTATGGAGAACGATTCCCTTAGGGAAAAATGGGGAATTGATCCGCAGATATCAGGGGCTCTGAGGAGGCTGTTTTTTGAGGTAGAGGCACCAAATATTCAGTATAGCATCCAGTGCCTCTCCCCAAAATACCTCCCAAGTTTCAAAACGATTGGACCAGGGGGTCCAATTCTCTGAGCCCCAAAAGAAGGTGCCCCTACCCTTCATTATTTCCTGTGGAAGGAAGGTATTTAAAAAGGTGTGCTGTCCCTTTAAATGTGATGGCCAGAACTCCCTTGGAGTTCAATTATGCTTATCACACCCTTGCTCCTGGCCTGCCCCAATGTATCCTGGCTCCACCTCCAAACTCTCCAGATATTTCTTGAATTGGACTTGGCAACCCTAGTAGTAAGTGTCACCTGCACTTCGTCGTAAAAAATATGTTGTGGAATCAGCTCTAACCCTATTCTTAGCCAGACTCCACACACATACCCCAACCCCAAGTGCTTTCTAATTCTCCTTAACCAAGTTGTTTTTGATAGTGTTGCCTTTTACCAGGAACATTTTGAAGTAGAAAACTTTTGAGTAGCTACTGTTGAAGATCTCGATGCTTGGAACAAGCCCAGCTGAAGTATACAGAACTAGATTCTTCCTTCTGTTTTTCTTGTTGTCTATCTCGTGCTTGTCAAATAAATAACAGACAACGCTCTGTAGAAACAGGAAGAAAAGAACCATCCTTAACATCTGTACCACAGGCAGGGCTTTTTTTGTAGCAGGAATTCCTTTGCATATTAGGCCACACATCCCTCATGATCCTCCTGTAGCTTACAGTAGGCCGGGTACTAAGAGTCCTATAAGCTCTTGGAGGATTGGCTACATCGTGTGTCTGTTGGGGCTTCCAGATCAAGGAAGTGCCAAAACTACTGTCATTCTTTCTCAACATGAAGAACTCTAGCAGAATGTTTAATAAATGAATTAAAATATTATTACCCTATCTTCTGGCAACCACATTCTCAACCAATGGTTGTTTCCAAGCACTCTTCAATAGCAACACCACACAGAACTCGTTAGAGTAGTCTAATTAACTCTAAATTATAGGCAGCATGAATAATGCACCAGTTTTGTCTCCCCCTTTTAAGTCAAGCATCTCATCTGCCATTTTTCCCTTTTTTAAAAAGTATATACATATTCATTTGTATTCTTATTGTGAAGAACCACCCCCCCCCCAGGGTTGCCAAGTCCAATTCAAGAAATATCTGGGGACTTTGGGGGTGGAGCCAGGAGACTTTGGGGGTGGAGCCAGGAACAAGGGTGTGACAAGCATCATTGAACTCCAAAGGGAGTTCTGGCCATCACATTTAAAGGGACTGCACACCTTTTTAAATGCCTTCCTTCCATAGGAAATAATGAAGGCTAGGGGCACCTTCTTTTGGGGCTCATAGAATTGGACCCCTTGGTCCAATCTTTTTGAAACTTGGGGGGGATTTTGCGGAGAGGCACTAGATGCTATACTGAAAATTTGGTGCCTCTATCTCAAAAAACAGCCCCCCCAGAGCCCCCGATACCTGCAGATCAATTCCCCATCATTCCCTATGGGAATCGTTCATGCAGGTGCATGATAGCTGTGGGGGCAGGGCTTCCCCCGCCGGCCAGCTGGCTGGGGGAGGGGGGAAGCCTGTAAAACCGGGGGATCCCCCTCTGGGACCTGGGGATTGGGAAGCCTACCCCCCCACACACACACACACAGCAATGTATAGGCTTCCCAAACCTCCCGCCCTGGCGGGGGACCCCAGGATTTCCACCCTCTTCCCCCGCTCCCCCAAAAAATGGAAGCGGGGGGAGAGGAGGGAAATGGCACCGGGGAGCATGACGAATCCCCCGGAGGCCGCCGCGCCGCACCGCTCCCTCCCCCTCCCCGCCCACCGCAGTTGCTCCTCTGAGATGGGCCCAGGCTGAGCCCATCTCGGAGGAGCAGCCAAGAGACGGCAGCAGCGCAGGGGAGGGCGAGGCAGGCCAGGAGCATGGCGAACCGCGAATCCGGGCCCTTCTAGGACCTGGACTTGCGGCTCGCCACGCCCCCGGCCCGCCTCCACCCCCCCCACCTCCGCTTCCACCCCAGAGGCGGCAGCGGCACGGCGGCCTCTGCTCCACTCGCCGTGGCTGCTCTTCCAAGATGGGCTCAGGCTGAGCCCATCTCGGAGGAGCAGCACAGCGAGCGGAGAAGAGGCCGCTGCGCCGCTGCCGCCTCTGCTCCGCTCCGTGGCTGCTCTTCCGAGATGGGCTCAGGCTGAGCCCATCTCGAAGGAGCAGCACAGCGAGCGGAGAAGAGGCTGCGGGGCTTTCCGCCACGCTCCCGGCGCCGTTTCCGCCCCTCCCCCTAGCTCCACCCCAGTGTCTCCTGGCTCCACCCCCAAAGTCTCCTGGCTCCACCCCCAAAGTCCCCAGATATTTCTGGGGTTCAATGTGGCAACCCTAGCTATGTAAAATAAATGCCCAAAACCTCTCTTGGGATTGGAAGGCTGACATGGACTCATGGGTGGAGGAACATCCCCTTTCAAGAGTTTTTTAGAGCTACAAACTCAACAGGAGCAGTATGTCAGAAGAAATATCCGCCACTCCAGGTAGGGCCTGGAGATCTCCCATTTTTACAACTGATCTCCAGCTGGCAGAGATCAACTCCCCTGGAGAAAATGGCTGCTTTGAAGGGGGTGACTCCAGGGCATTGTACCATGCTGAGGCCCCATCCCCAAACCCCACCTTCTCCCAGATCCACCCCCAAAGCCTCCAGATATTTTCCAACACAGACCTGGCAACCCTAAATGCTATACATTCTTATTTGACCATAAGACCATAACTATGTGAAAATGGAAACTTAGCAGGCATTTCCCTGACTTCAACCACTCATGCAAGTGAACAATACATCTGAAAATATGCCATAATAGTTTTAAGAGAGGAGGAGGAGATTGGATTTATACCCTGCCCTTTACTCAGAGTGGTTTACAATCCCCTTCCCTTCCTCTCCCCACAACAGACCCCCTGTGAGGTAGATGGGGCTGAGAGAGCTCTTTCAAGAACTGCTTTTGAGAGAACAGTTCTGAGAGAACTGTGACTGACCCAAGGTCATCCAGCTGGCTGCATGTGGTGGAGCGGGGAATCAAACCTAATTCTCCAGATTAGAGTTGACCACTCTTGACCACTACACCAAACTGACTGAAATGAACTTTTTCCTAAGTGATTGTTCAACTGAAGCTAAATATGTTTGTCAATTTGATATCTATGGAAGAGAAGTAACTATGTGCTTAACTCTGAACTCAATGAAATTTCAAAGTGAATAACTTTAGCCACCATTGGAGTTTATCAGCTGCTTCTCTTTTTGCAATAAAATGCCATCTCTACAAATGCTCATTCATGATAAATTAGTATAATATGCACAGTATTTCCATATGCATATAAAGAATACATTGAAAAGCATTACACACATTTACACATGTTAAAATACACTGTGCATTTCTTTATATGTATGAATCATAAACTGTGAAATGAAATGTATAATTAGAAACTTACCATATGATCCTTACCAAGATATAATTTAATTACTGGATGTGTAAGAGAACTATTCATGTACTTGTCAGAGTGGCAGGCAAAAGCTTTCTCGGCATCCGCTAAGGGAGAAAACAAAGTAATTTCATTTACTTTAATATAGACAATATTGCCCTTCTAATCTATAGAAAAAACAGTCAGTACTTCTACTGGAGGTAGGGTTGCCAGGTCCGACTCAGGAAATATCTGGGGACTGTGGAGATGGAGCCAAGAGACTTTGGGGGTGGAGCTAGGAGCAAGGTTGCAGCAAGCACAATTGAACTCCAAAGGGAGTTCCGGCCATCACATTCAAAGGGACTGCATTTCTTTCAGATGCCTTCTCTGCATCGGAAATAATGGAGGATTGGGGCACCTTCTTTTGGGGCTCATAAAATTGGACCCCCTGATCCAATCTTTTTGAAACTTGGGGGAGGGAGGCTTAAAGAGAGGCACCAGACACTATGCTGAAAAGTTCGTGTTTCTACCTCAAAAAACAACCCCCACAGAGCCCCAGATACCCTCCATTATACCCTATGGGGACTAGTCTTCATAGGGTATAATGGAGTGCTCAGTGGACATTTCCCTCCCCCCTCCTTTCTGATAACCCTGATGCAGGGGGAGGGCCTCTAGACCAGGGGATCCCCTGCCTCCACTTGGGGACTGGCAATGCTAACTGGAGGGCCCAGAGTCTCTTTATGGTATGGTTTTGTGGACCAAGCAGGGGCTTTGCTGGGCCCTGGGCTTCTCCCAGGCTTTGAGCATGCTTTCTTGGGAAAGAAGAGAGGGTGGGAAAAGGCATCAACAGGATTTGCTATCCTTCTTCCTGCAGCTTGCACAGACTTTTTTTATTTTTGTCCTTTTTATTTTTATACTTTCTTCTCCATCTGGCTACTAACCAAGTCTTCACGTCAGTCCTGAAAGGTGAGGGCCACACTCACTACAACTGGTTCTCTCCCTGATGTCCTTATCTTTAGCAGCTACAGCTTTGCTCTCACTCATTCCACCAGTGGGTCTATAAGGATCTGTGCGGCATTTTTTCCACTGCACCCAAAAAAGTAGGTGATACAGGGCCAAAACACCTGTAACCAGGGCTCTTTTTTTTGAGCAGGAACACTGGCTTGGCACTAGGGGGTGTGGCCCAATATGCAAGTGAATTCTTGCTGGGCTTTTTTTTACCCCCAACCCCTGTGTGAAACAGCGGAGATGTCAGGGGTGTGGCCTAATGGGGGATAACAGACTGGCAGTTTGGGGCGGATGGAAGGCATTCCAAATGCGGCTAGCTGAAAAAGAGCCACCCTGAAGCCTCCACACACTCCCCAGCGAGGTGGCCCCATCCCGTCTGCAAGGTGACTTGACACGTTCAGACGGGGAGGCTGTAAAGGAGACTGCCACTCCCAGATAGGGTTCTCTCACCTGGCTACGGGAGTAATTACTGCACCAGGAAGGGAACTCCTGAGTCAAAAGATACCCAGTTTGTTTTTATTGAATCAATTCCCAGGACCAAAAGATGAGAGGGGAAAGAAAACAAAAAGGCACAACAATAATATTCAGTCCAAGTAACTTCCCCAATAGTTACCACTTGTAACAATTCCAAGCCATTAGCGGATTCCTCACTCTGGCTTCTGAGGAGGGTTGTTTTCAACAACAAAGTAAAACAAATTGCAGGTATCTTCCTGGTGCCAACTGCAAGTAAAACATTATCTCCTCTTCCTACTTCTGTTCCCACCCCATAGGCTTGGACACCTGGTTTCCACCCCGCCTATTAGGCTGCCTCAGCCTAATTTGATGCAGCTGTCAACTTCATTGTACAAAGATAAAGATTAACCCCTGCAATTCAGAGGAGAGGGATCTTCAAATGCCTGGAATTATTATTACACTGTTCTTTGTCCTTTACATCCTTCCCCTTCTAAAATAAAAATTAGGGTTCTACTTCAATTTTTATTCTCTATCATTTAAAACTCTTTAAAACCCAACACAACTATGGTCATTTCAAGACTACCATGGAACAATCACGTATTTCAATCACCCAACTTCCCCAATATCACGTTATAAGTGATTTTTGCCTTCAACACTCTGATATACTCTAGACCACTGTTTCCCATTTGCAGGGTCAGGACCCGGTACCAAGCCACGGAAGCCTCACTACCGGGTCACAAGAAAAGCCAAAGCTAGCCCCGTCCCCAGCAAAGCATGACCTCTGCTCTGATTCCTTCCTTCCACCATCTCTCTGTTGTGCAGAGAAAAGCTAGCCTTGAAGACTGTCACTTATGTTCTTTATTTCCATGTCTTTCTTTTCCTTTCCTTCCATTTCATTCTTTCCCTTTCTTTCTTTCCTTCCATTTTTACTGGATGAAGCTTTTCTGTTCATCATACTGTTGTTGATGACATAGGAGCTCTGTCAATGAAAAATTAGCACCCCCGGTTGTAGCCAGCTGGCCTTTCTATGAGATTTCTGTGTGAGTGAGTGAGAGTTAGAGATGTGGGGCAGAAAGAGATTATTGGAGATTACTGCTGTATATCTCAACAGCACTGGAAGTGATGGTACTATGAACTTGGCACAATTTTACTGGTCCTGCTTTTAACAGCTGTCTGACACAAAAATTAAACTCCTCCTGTAGATATTAAAAAGGATGAAAGAAGTTCATTGGCTAAATATCTGCACAACAGGTTGCTTTTAAAGGCATGGAAAACACAGCCAGTAAAAAGCTGCAAGCCCCTCATAAAGATCCTTTTTGGGATAACTGCAGAAAAGCTTGTATGAACTTCATACAACTTGAAATTAATTCATTAATCGCAGTACAATTCTCTGCTACCTTTCACAGCAATTTCCCAGTGCTTCAGCCAAGGAAAAGTATGAAAAATAGCTGTCAAAGGATTTTCTTGAAACCAAGCAAGCTTGGTTGTAGCTTGAGGAAGGGTTCCAGTAGTAGTAGCCGAAGGAAAGGCCTACTAAATGTTCAGCATATTTTGAGGTACAGCAGCTGCCAGGGCCTAGTGTGGGTGGTACACAGCACTGGCATTCCTGATGGCAATGACAACAGCACTTCCAACTGCATACACTGGCCAGTGCTGTTGAGGAAGGGGTGTGTAGGTGGTGCAGGCAATTGCACATAATACCAAGTACTGTACCAGACTTTGCTTTATAGCTTCAAAAGAGATCTGACTGCTCAGTCCACTCAATCTTTTCAGACAAGCCCTTTTTACACAGATCTGTCAATGGCGCTGCTAAAGCGGAAAAATGGACTAAGAAATGTCCATAGAACCCTGTAAGGCCCCAAAATGCCCAAACATCCTTCTTAGTCTGAGGCACAGGCCATTCCAAAATGCTTCAGACCTTTGCCTCCAGGGGTTTAATAGCCCCTGAGCTGACAACATAACCTAGACAGGAAATTTCAGCCTTAGTAAACTGACATTTAGATATCTTAATAGTGGGGGGCCTCAGAAGTCAGATTGCTCTTTTTCTCCTCCCAAGAGTCAAACGTTGGTATGCTCATGTCCTCCAGCACTCTGGCAAGGTTTTTTTTTAAAAAAAACAAACAAACTGGAAATGGCTTGGGGCAGCTTGGTGGTTTCACACCACCAAGGTGCCTCACTTGCCTTCCAACTTCCAGATGCCAAGGAGGCTACTGGCGTGTGGCTCAAATATTTGCTATCACTTCAACAGTGGTAGCTTTTTGAGCCACTCTGAGGCCGCGGGAGGATGGAGTGAGTATGGGATGGGGCAGGCAGCAGATGTTTGATCCATGGGTAACTGGGAATCTGTGCAGTCTATTTTTTTTGAGGCAGAGGCACCAAATTTTCAGCATAGAATCTGATGCCTCTCCTCAAAAAACTCCCCAAGTTTAAAAAAGATTGGACCTGGGGGTCCAATTCTATGAGCCCCCAAAATAAGGTGCCACCATCCTCCATTATTTCCAATGGAAAGAAAACATTTAAAAGGAACATGGTTCCTTTAAATGTGGCAGCCAGAACTCCCTTCAGAGTGCAGTTCTGTTTGTCACACCCTTACTCCTGGCTCCCCCCAAAGTTGCCTATGTTTCCTTAGTAGGACCTGGCAACTCTTGTCTGGGGTCTCCACGTCAGTGTCAGGGGATAACATAGATCTATTCAGAAAGGTGGCAAATTGGGGGAGGAGGGCTCCTAAACTCCAATAAATAAGGATAAATATGAAAATCTGCCTGAAGCAGAGGGTAACATACATCTGCAGCTGCGAGATGGCTAAATGAAATAATTAGCTGGTTTCTACCAGAAGGAGCAGAACACATTAACATTTACTTAAATGTGGTTCGAGTGCTCTATGGGTTCAGCTCCCCAGTTACCGTAGTCACAATGCTCACCAAGATATCTTGGGCCAGCTACACACCATTATCCTCAGTTATTTCGTCAGGGCTATTGTGAGGCTAAAACAGAGGGAGATGGTTGAAACCACAGACACCACCCTGAACTCCTTTGGGGCAACCACAGGATAAAAACAATGGATTAGATGGATAAATTACTTGACAAAGATGTAAAGGATGTCATGCAACTGACATGAGCAAACAACTTCTTAAAAAGTTCTAGCTGTATAATAGATGCACTTTAAAGTTTCATGTGCTGGACAGGGACTCAGGGAGGGTTGCCAACCTCCAGGTGGGGCCTAGAGTTCTCCTAGAATTACAGCTGCTCTCCCATCCACAGATATCAGTTCCCCTGGAGAAAATGGAAGCTTTGGAGACTGGCTCCATGGCATCATATCCCCTCCTGAGCCTTTCTGAGCACCAACCTTAAACCTTCAGTGTTTCTCCAACCCAGAGCAGATAACCTAGTTGAATGATAATAAATTAGTTTTGCTGTAACTTTTTGATTTTTTTTTTTGCCTTTTCTCTTGTATTCTATGGCTGATAGTTTTATCCCATCCCCTTCTTTACTGCATTATACAGATACATCAGCTGACACAATAAAATCTTTATATCATGAAGTCTTGTACAAATACAAAACGCCTCACTGTTCAGTTCTGAAATCAATACTCATCAACTGAGCAGGATATTAGGAAGCAGATAGAACTGCTAACTTGCCTTGTAAATTGTAGCTAATTCCCAATGAAAGTTTTGGCATTGTCAAAAGTGTTCCAGACATCATATAAAACCATAGCAAGGCCATCTGTACAGAAAAAAAGAAAGAAATGTACATTAAAATGATGTATCTAAAGCTCCCAATGTTTGGTTGCAACTTGCATTTCAGAATGAACAGAAGATTTGGTTCTCAGTTGCTCTGCTTAAATTCCAAAGAAGCTGCAATCTGCAATAGTGTTTAGACAGGATAAAATGTTGGCATTCCAGATACTGGAGACAGGAAACAAATTTAGTTCCCACCCCAGTGATGTCCCTACAGTTTTGCTTTTATTGTCTCCATCGGAATGAAAAAATTGCACTTTATTCCAGTGGTGGAGAGCTGGGCTCTGCATTTGGGCATAACACTGCAGTAGGATTAAAACTTGCTCACCACTCCAGGCACAATGACCCAGTATCACAAACTAAGTTCTTATCTGGGGAGAGAGAAAGCAAAACCCTTACTTCCCCTCTTGAAGACCAGGATTGTGGTATAACATAAAATATATGGATCAGACTATTGGTCCATCTAGTCCAGCTTCCTGTCTCACACAGTGGCCAGCCAGTTCCTCTGGACATAAGAATTTAAGAGAAGCCATGTTGGATCAGACCAATGGCTCATCCAGTCCAACACTCTGTCACACAGTGGCCAGAAAAAGCAGGTGCCATCAGGAGGTCCATCAGTGGGGCCAAGATACTAGAAGCCTTCCCATTGTCCCCCCCCCCCAAAGCACCAAGAAAACAGAACATTACTGCCCCAGACAGCCAGCAACAGGGCACAGAAAGGCGTTGTGTTTCTAAAACAAAAGGCGGTGGCAGCTACAAGCATAGCCAGCTTCAAGAGGGGGTTAGATAAAAATATAGAGCAGAGGTCCATCAGTGGCTGTTAGCCACAGTGTGTGTGTGTGTGTAATTATTATTTTTTTTGCCACTGTGTAACACAGAGGGTTGGACTGGATGGGCCATTGGCCTGATCCAACATGGCTTCTCTTATGTTCTTATGTTCTCAAAACTGCTGCTTCCTCTAGATTACTTAAAACTTGGAGCTGGTACAGAAGGTTGAAATTTGTTTTGAGAAAGAAAGAGTGGAGAACCAGGGCTGAAACCTTCCTTCACTCCCCTTCCATCACTTGCCCTGCATTTCTAAAATACAAACCATCTTTTTATTTTGTTTTTGTTTTGTATTTGTGTGTGTGTCTATACCTGGAAGGCATGGTGACTTCTAGTGATTGACCCCTACTGGAGGCCTGGACTCGGAGGATATTCAGAGAGGTAGTGAATAAAGCCTGCCCCTGTCCTCCTGACTGCTGGTATTTCAAAGAGGTCTCCCACCCAAGTGCTTGCCAGAGTCCACCCTGCTTAGCTTCCAAGGTCTGACAACACTGGACTTGCCTGGGCTATCCAGGTCAGGGCCATACAAACCATTGTTGAATTGTATTGTGTTTTTATCAGCGATGCTATGCTTCAGTTCTGTCTTTCAGTTTTCTGGTTGGTTCCAGAATTCTAAAATCCAAATGCATTGTTATTGAGTATCCCATTTTAATCCCATTTTTAACCCACTCTGTAATCTGCCTTCAGCCCCTGTGAGAAAGGGGGACTATAAATAATATAAATAAATGCATAAAATAAAAAAAAATACTAAATCATTTTTTAAATCCTGTCCAGATTTATATCCTGAATGCTATTTCCCGCCCCCCCCTTTTTCCTGCATCTTTTGTATGCCTATTTTACTACTGGTTTTCTTTAATAACTTTCCTTGCTTACCACTTTAGCCAAATATGTTCTTGAGTGCCATTGTGCTGATACATCACATAAAGGATTTACTTCTATCTGTTTTCAGTATTAATCAATAAAGTATTAATCAATAAAGGGCAGGATTGCCAGTCTCCAGGTGGGGTCTGAAGATCTCCTGCTTTTACAACTGATCTCCAGCTGACAGAGATCAGCTCCCCTGGAGAAAATGGCTGCTTTGAAGGATAGACTCTATGGCATTGTACTATGCCAAGGCCCCTCCCCTTCCCAAACCCCGCCCTTTCCTGGAGACACTCCCAGGTATTTTCCAACACAGACCTGGCAACCTTAATACAGGTGGTTATATAGCATGCTGCCTATATTTTCTTCTCATTTCTCCCAATTCTATGGAGATAGCAATGTCAACAGTTTGGTCAAGGGAAAGGAAATGGAGATGATATACCATTTTACTTGTTTTGTAACTGAAGTGTCTTCATGAGGAGTGCCAAGATCCATTACAGGCCCTTACAATCACATTGACTCCAGAGCTCTCAGAAGTTCAGAAGAATACATTTAAAAATCCTGGTTTGTAACAGATATGCTGCTACAATCCTCCAGTATGCTTGGTCTCCTAGAGGAATCTGAGCCCCAGAAATTTTGCTCCTGTTTCCACCCACCCACCACACCCCTGGCAGCCAGTCACAACTGCAGTGTGGAAGAAATCACCAGAGAAGCTAATACTATTTATTGAAATCAACTGAATTGGAAACCTGTCTCTTGGAAACCTGTCCTAAACTGTATTTGTTATCAGACTCTCTGCAACTCATTTCTCTTCACATCTACATCTTATAGCAACAGTAAATACCTATTTGTATAGAACACAGGACTAAAAATCCAACTGTTTTTCATTTGAGAATGTGGCTTTATGGTAGAAACTGTTTGTACCACAGAATAAGAACTCCCGCACTTATCTCTATGTTATGCTGTGGAGACATTTTTGTACTGTTGAAAAGGAGAACTACTTAACTGTCTTTTCTTCAACTCTTCCCCCCGCCTTCTTGCTCGCTTCCACAAGATCCTGTTAACAGTTCCTTGCCTGGAGTTCCAAAGGATGGCAGTTGACAGGCGCCACAAAGGATGGCAGGCTAAGATCAGGCAACACAAATGGATCATGCTCTAGGAATGGTTGTGGCCTGTCAGATGGGAAGATCATGAGGCAGGGCCAGATGATTTGGGAAATTCCTAGGGTTGCCAGCCTCCTAGTGGGTACAGAATCATGGAAAAACCAACTGGAAAAACAAAACAGACCATGATCAGATTATTAACAAAAGTCCATTGGGATTTACAAAATTGAAATTGATTTATACTTACCTTTGAATACTGTACTGTTGAATTATGGCTTGTTGAAGTGATAATAAATATACACTTTTGTTAATAATCTGATCATGGTCTATTTTGTTTTTTAATCCACCTCCAGATGGGGCCCGGAGATCTCCCATTTTTACAACTGATCTCCAGCTGGCAGAGATCAGCTCCCCTGGAGACAATATAAGCAAAACAAACCTCACCGAAATAAACAATACTTTCTCAAAGGATAACAATGTATCTTTTAAGCACAATAATGTCAGTTTCAACACACATGAATATACAATGCACAAACACACAGCTATAAAAGTCCATTCCTAACAGCTTCCGCAGTTCCGTGGAACACTGTCCCTCTAAATCCTGGAGACAATTACTGCTTTGAAGGGTGGACTCTATGGCATTGTACCATGCTGAGGCCCCTCCCCTCTCCAAACCCCACCATCTCCAGCTCCACCCCCAAAGTCTCCAAGTATTTTCCAACACAGACCAGACAACAAGTATGTCAGTTTCCCCTACCAGCAAGTTGGGGTGACTGGAAGGATTAGCCCAGGCCCAGTGCTAGGGGTGCCTGCGCCCCTAGGCCGAATACCACTCCTCTGCCCCCCGCAACGGTATATTCAAGCTCTGAGCATGCGCGCTGCCACACCCCCTGATTTTGCTGGGGCCTCCCAAGCCTCAGGAAGCCTCAGTGAAATCAGGACGGCAGCGGGCATGGAGTGTGGGGAGAGGGGGCGCCCTAGGCGGCCGCCTACTTGGCCTACTCCCACGCGCTGGCCCTGGATTAGCCCTGCTGTGAAAACAGCACAAGGGATCCACCTCCCATGCAGTTTCTATCAACTGAATTAGTATGTTACTGGAGCTATGTGGGGTTGAAATGACTAAATGATGCCTCCATTCTGTTCCTGTAACATATTAAGTGAGCTATTCACATACTTCATACTGTCATATCTTCTATAGGAATGGTTAGCCAAACTAAGAGCTGCCAGCTCTGGATTTAGAAATTACTGGAGATTGGGGGGGGGGGGGGGTTGGAGCTTGGAAAAGGCAGGGTGTGAGGAGGAAAGGGACTTCAGTGGAAGATAATTCCATAGAGCCCACTCTTTGAACAGCCATTTTCCCCCCAGAAAAACTAATCTTTGTAATTTGGAGACCAGCTGTTATTCCAAAAGATCTCTAGCCACGATGTTAAGTTGTTAATATTTTTTGTTATTCAAAATTCAAGCAAGTGGATTTACAGAAAAACTTACTATAGATGGAGGCTAGATGGATACATCGCTTTTTAAAAAGTGCAACCACATGGTCTCAACCAATCTAATGATTTGTCCTGTTTTATCTAAAATTGTTTGTTCAATGGTTTAATTTTGTGAAACTTTGGCTACCGAGTAAATTCTGGAAGTTGCCATATGATACCTTTAATTGAGATAATGTGCAACACCTGTTTGTTTCCTTAATAGTGAATATGCTGTTGGGATAGAATTGAACTTTGCCTTATGATAATGTAGTAAGATATTTTGTTTTACATCAGTTGGATTTTCTACAGGTATGACTTTTGTTATTTCTTGTTGTATGATTTATACTTAAAATGTATGTGTCCTTGATTTGGGTTGTTGCATTTTAAAGGAAAAGATTGGCTTCAGGAACTAGCATCCCTATGCGAAACATGTGCTTAGTCGAAAAACATGTAAGGAAGAACTTTATTCTTTGAGCCTGACCTTCAATGGAATTTTGACTCCGCGCATAAGCTCGGGAAACACTTGGAAGACATGGAATACCTGCAGTCTCATGCATAGACTTAAATTGTGAAGACGATATTCAGGGGTGTCCTGCCCATCTGTGAGATTGTTCTGCTGTAGAATTTGGTATCATTTCTATTTTGTATGAAAATGTGTTGTTTATATAAGACATTGAAACAGAAAACACAAAAATTTTCCCACATTTTTTTTACTTTATAGTACACAGTTGTTTTGTTTGCTTTATAAATGGCCTGTGGGCTTCTGATTAAAATCAAAACAGAAGTATTTTTATACGTATGATCTATCTCTTGGTAATTCTCCCATAAAAAAGTTGACCCAAGCAATTCTGGTAACACAGGCAGACTAACCTGGACTTAGCACCAACAGAAACTTGAGAAGTTGAGGTGGATCTCGAGCCTACAATTCTCAAGCCGTGTAGTTGGCTTGTTCTCAAGGGCAGACTGATGCTAGAGCTGCTCCTAGAATCATAGAATCACAGAGTTGGAAGGGCCCTCTGCTGTCATCTTGGAGGACGCAGGACGTATCAGAAGACTGGAGGAGGGTGAATCTCACTTCTGTAAGAACCTCTTAAAGCATCTATTCTGCACCCCTAATTTTCCTAGTCTTTAGATGCCGTGTATGTTTGAATACTTTAAGTGTAATTCTAAGTAAACATTTTAAACTATTTTAAACCTGGAAGCTTCATTCTATTTTGTATGAAAATACAGGGGTTGGCCTTACAGTGGCTTTCCTCTTTCCTTGAAGGTCGGGGACAAAGGGTCGCGATTGGGGGGGGGGAGCTATCCCAGAGGCGCACACTTGGATGTGGTGTGCCCCAGGGGGCGGTTCTCTCCCCGATGTTATTTAACATCTATATGCAACCTCTTGCCCAGATTGCCCGAAGGTATGGGCTGGGGTGTCACCAATATGCTGATGACACCCAGCTCTATCTGCTTATGGACAATCGACCGGTCTGCGCCCCGGAAAACCTGGACCGGGCACTACAGGTTGTGGTGGAGTGGCTCAGACTGAGTGGGCTGAGGCTAAATCCTGCAAAGACAGAGGCCCTTTGCTTGGGTCGTCGGGAACCGGGGGGGGGGGGGAATCCCCTGCCAGCTTTTGACGGTGCGCCGCTGATGGCGATGGACAGGGTCAAGAGCCTGGGGGTACTATTGGAGCCTTCCTTAAAGATGGAGGCTCAGATAGCAGCCACTGCCAAGTCCGTGTTTTTTCACCTTAGACGGGCAAGGCAGTTGGCTCCCTTCCTGGACCACGACGACCTAGCAACAGTGATCCATGCTACGGTCACCTCGAGGTTGGACTACTGCAATGCCCTCTACATGGGGCTGCCCTTGTGTCGAACTCAGAAGTTGCAGCTGGTGCAGAACGCCGCGGCCTGGCTATTATTGGGCCTCCCAAGGTGGGGGCACATTCGGCGGGTCTTCGGGCTCTGCACTGGCTCCCAATAATATACCGAGTTTGGTACAAGGTGCTGGTTATTTCCTTTAAAGCCCTATATGGCCTGGGACCTGCCTACCTGAAGGACCGTCTCTCCCCACATGTTCCCCAGAGAGTACTGAGGTCGGGAACTCAGAATCTTCTCACTATCCCTGGGCCAAAAGAAGCCCGCCTAAAATCAACTAGGGACAGGGCCTTCTCTGTTATGGCCCCTACATGGTGGAATCAGCTGCCGGAGGAGGTGAGGGCCCTGCGGGACCTTATTCAGTTCCGCCGGGCCTGTAAGACAACCCTCTTCTGGCTAGCTTACACCTAGACTACATCTAACTGATACGGGAAATGATAGGTAGCATACCATGTAGCTCTGTTATGCATATTGCTGTACTGTTTAATGTTTTTAGGTTTTAATTTCTTGAATGTTTTAAATCTTTATATTTTAAATGTTAGCTTAAATCATGTTCAATTATTTGTTGTGAGCCGCCCTGAGCCACTTGTGGGAAGGGCGGGATATAAATAATAAAATAAATAAATAAATTCTGATACTGGACCTCCATAATATTGGTGAGAGAACCTGCTCCAAAATAGCTCTCCATATGTTCTATCTCTTGCTAATTCCCCCATCAAAAGAATAGACCCAAGCAATTCTGGCAACACAGGCAGACTAACCTGGACTCAGTTCCAGCACAAACTTGAGAGCCTGAGGTGGATCTCAAGCACACGATGTTCAATATTCCAGTCTTGTTTTCCTTGCAGAAGAAAACATCTTCTTGCTGACCCCTCTCAAGAGATGACTAGCGCTAGAGCTGCAGCTAGAATCAAAGAACCATGGAGTTGTTAGCAATTCTCAAGGTCATCTAGTCCACCCCCCTGCACAGTGCAGGGAAATCACCAATAACTCTCCCACACAAACAAACTCAGTGACCCCTACTCCATGCCCAGTAGATGACAAAAACACAGCATTTGGATCCTAAGACTAATAATTTTGAGTTACCCTATGTTAATGAGCAAACCTCTTTGCACAAACCTCCCCTTCCTGCCTCCTGCCTCCGAGTACTGAGGTAAAATTAATCTCAAACAACAAACCATTATAGCCCTTCCTGACAGCCATCAGAAAACGCTGCACTCTAGCGCAAGTCATCTCTTGAGAGGGGTCAACAAGACGACTTTTTCTTCTTCAAGGAAAACAAGATTGGAATATTGAATATCGTGTGCTTGAGATCCACTTCGTCCTCTCCAGTTTGTGCTGGAACTGAGTCCAGGTTAGTCTGCCTGTGTTACCAGAATTGCTTGGGTCTACTCTTTTGGTGGGGGAATTAGCAAGAGATTTGTTGGGAAAATTAGCACGGACACAGAGTTTGTGGTGGTGGCGGGGAGTAATCTAGTGAGATCCTCCTACCAGAGTTTATAGGGATCCTTCCCTTTGAGAAACTCTCAGAAATGAACCAACCAGTGGTTTAACCAGAAAGGTTATTTTTATTGAAAGAGGAAAAATACCACTAAATTACACATGCAGAGAAATAAATGCACACTGGAAACCAAACACATAGGCTAACAGAAATATAGGAAGGGACTCAGGAGGTTTTTTGGGAAATTACAGCTACCAATCCTGCAGACCTATTATTGCCATAGTATATTTATTTTATTTTATCAAATTTATATCCTGCCCTCCCCTAATGGGCTCAGGGTGGCTAACAACAGTTAAAAACCACATGGGATATTTAAAAAAATATACAAAAAAATCAATCTACACAATCCACAATATACAATAAAATCAATCCACAGTAAAATCAATCCACATAATATACAAATTAAATCAATCCACACATATGGTCTTAAGTTGGGGACAGTGTCATTAGTGGACAAACCCATGACTTTACACCTTACAAAATCTCTGCTCAGATAGGTCCCTAGGCTAGCCTATGCTTGCTGGCATCCATTTTATGTGACACCAGAACTATTTTGCAAACCAGGCAGTGCAGGCGTATTTGAAATGAAATATGCTATCCTAGAAGCCAAGTTCTCCCTTGGAAGGAGGAGTCTGGGGTTAAGAAAAGGATTGACGGAGGCCAGGGTTACAGAAGGAAACACATTTTAGGGGTCTATAGGCCAATGCTAGAAGTTTCCAAGCCAAGGTGTGTGTGTGGGGGGGGGAGCTACAGTGCTTGGCGTTCAAATACAATTTAGTTATAGTAGGTATCTCAGAAACATGGTGGAATGGGAAAAATCTATGCAATACTGTCATTCTTGGGTATAAACTCTATAGGCAAGACAGGGAGGGACAAGTTCCATGGAACTAACCATGGAACAGAACTTGCAAGTCATATTTAAATTAATCAGATGAAGAAGAAGATGAAGAACAACAACGGAGATAGTTAGACACAGAGATATAACAGCAACCAGAAATGTGCAGAATATATAATCTGTATGACTTCAATTGGGTTGCCAACTTCCAGGTGGTATTCTAACAAAAGGAAAAAACTGTATAAAAGTAATAACTGTTGATACAAGTCTTGGCTTGCTACTCTATATTTTGAAACAAACAATTTATTATCAATATTATTGACAAAAACACTACATACTAGATGCCAGATTTTAACAACACTGGCAAAATTACAATAGAGGGTTGATGTTACAGTAACTGCAGCAGCAGCAATGAATTGCCTAGGTCAGGGGTGGCCAATGGTAGCTCTCCAGATGTTTTTTGCCTACAACTCCCATCAGCCCCAGCCATTGGCCATGCTGATGGGAGTTGTAGGCAAAAAAACATCTGGAGAGCTACCGTTGGCCATCCCTGGCCTAGGTAACTGTTGGAATGAATCACATAACACGTGTGTTGAGGAGAAAATGCTTAGCTTGCAAAGCAAGCGGCCTTTATTTTATAGGGTTCAGGTCTCAGCTTAAGTCATAGCAACATAAAGATTCTCACAGGAAGCATGTAAAATATTCTGCTTAGCATGCAAAAATCCACCATAGCTTAGCAAGTTCCCAAAATATCTTGTCTCAATGTGACTGATGTGAGAGCGTCTATGTTTTCCAGACATTGCAGGGTCTGAGTAACTGGGCTCATGACACTCCCATGCCTTTAGGGGTCACAGCAGCAAGACACCATTTCAGCTATATGGTTCTACGGGTAACTATCCATTTCATTCGCCTTCTTCAGGCTGCAGTACACTAGGTAAAGCCTTGAATTCAATAATGGAATACCCAGTATTTCCTTCATATTTATATTTAGACACTTTCCAGTTCTTACAATTGTTGTAAGAGAGCCAGTTTAGTAAGAGAGCCAGTTTAGTGTAGTGGTTAAGTGTGCAGACTCTTATCTGGGAGAACTGGGTTTGATTCCCCACTCCTTCACATGCACCTGCTAGAATGGCCTTGGGTTAGCCATAGCTCTGGCAGAGGTTGTCCTGGGCAGCTACTGCGAGAGCCCTCTCAGCCCCACCCACCTCACAGGATGTCTGTTGTGCGGGGAGAAGATATAGGAGATTGTAAGCTGCTCTGAGTCTCTGATTCAGAGAGAAGGGTGGGGTATAAATCTACAGTCATCTTCTTGTTGTAAAGACAGTTGCAGTTGGAGCCTCAGAGATCAACAGTCTTCCATTAGGGGATACCCTTTGTCAGATTCAAAATGTCTCTGCGCTAAGCTTTTTGTCAATAATACTGATAATAAATTGTTTGTTTCAAAATATAGAGTAGCAAGCCAAGACTTGTATCAACCATTGTTACTTTATGCAGTTTTTTTTCTTTTGTTACAATATCACTTTTCTGTAAAGTCATCTCTTTTTGTAAAACTTCCAGGTAGTGGCTGGAGATCTCATGCTATTGCAATTGATTTCCAGGTGACAGAGATCAATTTCCCTGGAGAAAATGGCCACTTTGGAAGGTGCACTCTAAGGCATTATACCCCATTGAAGTCTCTTAAACCTCACCCTCAGGCTTGCCCCCCACATCTCCGGACCTGGCAACCCTATGTGGCAATTTCTTCTTGAAAATAACTTGGTGGTAAGCAAAGCCCAAAACCTCCAAGCATTAAGTTCTCCTAATGCATAGAAAAAGAGTAAGTGAACATCTCACAATCCAGGCCATCTCTTCAACTTGATAAGCATATTTCTGAAATAGCAAAGTGGTCTCTGATCTAAATACTTACTAGGGCAGGGGTAGCCAAACTTGCTTAATGTGAGAGCCACACAGAATGTTTGAGAGCAGGAAAAGGAAGGAAAATAGATGGGGACGGAGAGGTGGAAAGAAAGCAACTTTAAATACAATTTCCAAGCTACCAGTTGGCTTGGCTTGGAGAAGTGATTTAAAGAGACAAATCTTTCTCCAAGCTGGCCAATGAGGTGTTGGAGGCTTGAGAGCCACACAATATGTGTGAAAGAGCCTAGAGCGTCACTGAGAAGTGTTTGTCCAGCCACTGCTTAAAGACTGCCTGTGAGGGGGAGCTCACCACCTTCCTTAGTAGCCAATTCCACGGTTGAACAACTCTTACTGTAAAAAAGTTTTTCCTAATATTCAGCCGGTACTTTCCCACCCTTAATTTGAGTCCTCTCCTCTGCTGCCAACAGGAACAGCTCCCTGCCCTCCTCTAAGTGACAGCCCTTCAAATTCTTAAAGAGAGCAATCATGCCTCCCAACTCCTCTTCCAGAATGAACATTCCCCTCAGCCTTTCCTCATATGATTTGGTCTCCAGGCCCCTGGTCATCCTTGTCGTTCTCCTCTACACCTACTCCATTCCATCCACATCCTTTTTGACAGAGCTTTTTTTTGAACAGGAACTCACAAGAAGGCAGTTCCAGCTGGCTTGTTGTCAGGGGTGTGGCCTAATATGCAAATGAATTCCTGCTGAACCTTTTCTTCAAAAAAGCCCTGCGTGAAACAATGGTGACATTAGGGGGTGTGGCCTAATATGCAAATGAATTCCCGCTGGGCTTTTCTACAACCCCCCCCCCTGCTTTTTGAATTGAATTCAGATAATTTGATAAGTAGGTGTTCCCCGAATACCTTGATCTGGAAACATTTAGGGTTTTAAAGGCTGCAATTAAAACATAAGACAACTATTAGAACTGGGTTCATATCTAATGTACTAGGTCACCCACTATCATCATGGCTATCTGGGCTGGACTGTGTCCTCATCTAGTCCATAATGCCTTAAAAAGGTAAAGGTAGTCCCCTATGCAAGCACCAGTTGTTTCTGACTCTGGGGTGACATCGCAGCACAATGTTTTCACGGCAGACTTTTTTATGGGGTGGTTTGCCATTGCCTTTCCCACTCATCTACACTCCCCCCCCCCCCCACCCCAGCAAGCTGGGTACTCATTTTACCGACCTCGGAAGGATATAAAGCTGAGTCAACCTTGAGCCAGCTACCTGAACTCAGGTTGTGAGCAGAGAGCTCAGACTGCAGTACTGAAGCTTTACCACTCTGCGTCACAGGGCTCCCTACATATGCCTTACTGAGTTTGTCTCTCTTGATTCCTATAACCAAAGCAAAACAAGAACTCAAAAACCCAAACAAATCCTGCTTTAATAGGCATCGAAGTTAATCAAGAGATTTCAGGTGTACTGTACAGCTGCGTGAGGGATTATGCAGGTGTCTTGGTGACATCACTGTTAACACTTGGCATCACCAGCTTGTTGGGCAATTCCTTTCACACCCTTTTTAAACAAAGCACTGGCACCTGGCCTTGTATGTTGAGTAACAAGAGGAGATCCTAGAGCACTGACTCACTGACTCAACGGGAAGCTCAGATAAAGAAAAAAATTCCCTTCTCAGCTACACTGTATGAAAGGGAAGCTTGGATGAAGAAAAACTTTCCCTTCTCAACTACACTGTATGAAAGGGTAGTTGAGTCAACAGACACACGTGCAATGATCGGGAGATTAGGCCTAATTCTGTAAATTAAGGAAACAGAATGAACAGCCCCCCCCCCCCCCCCCCGATTCAGTGGTCCCCCCCCCATATGATTATTCTGGGGCCATTGTTGAGGGAGAGTTAGGTGCCAATTAGAGATGCCAGCCTTCAGGTGAGACTTGGAGATTCCCTGGAATTACAGCTCACCTCCAAACTACAGAGGTCAGTTCCCTTGAAGAAAAGGGATGTTTGGAGTGTGGGTTCTATGGCTTTGTGCCCAACTGAGGTCCCTGTCCTCCCCAGGTTCCACCCCCAGATCTCCAGGAGTTTCCCAACCTGGATCTGGCAACCCTACCCCCAATCCCGTTGGTGGCCAGGGGGGACACAGCAACCCTAGTTTCAATACAGGTGGAATATACATTTCTTTATTTGAATTTAAACTTTAACAACAAACACCTCATCCTCTTAACCTCTGGAAGCCAAATCAAAGCAGTACTACACTGCATACATCTGGCAGAAACGGGCACTGGTTTATGAAAAATTATGCCACAAAACATTTGTTAGGGTTTAAGGTGCAATAAGATTCTTTTTGTCTAAACAACTCGTGCCATCTAGTCAACAAAGCATCCAAAAGCTCCATTACACAGTTGCATGGTCTTTACCCCCTCCCCCCCAATTTTCTTTACCGCACCCACCCATCATACTTTTTACCATTTTCATTTTTCCAGTTACACACTAGAAAGAAGAAATGGGGAAGAAGGGGAAAGAGGGGAAGTGAAGGTAGTTAGTCCTCTTAGTGTCCTCATGATTTTTTATTTAGTTACTCTCAAAGCATTCATGAAATAATGCCTAAATGTTTCATGTTATTACCTGATCTTTTTATTTCTTTTGCTGAATGCTCTGAGGCAGACATGCTCTTTCTGCCAGTTGTACCCATCCTTTAAGACATTTCTGTATTGCAAACGGGTTAATATTTTTCAAGCAATTGTTTATTTCCAGCATCACCAGGACCCTTATAATTTGATTTTTTAAAGGCCTAATATAGGTAGGGTTGCCAGCTCTAGGTTGGGAAATACCTGAAGATTTTGGGGGTGGAGCCTGAAGGGGTTGGGATTTGGGGAGGGACCTCTAAGCCATAGAGTCCACCTTCCAAATCAGCCATTTGCTCCAGAACAGATCTCTGTCGCTTGGAGATAAATTGTAATCTCAGGATATCTCCAGCTACCACCTGGAGGCTGGCAACCCGGGCCATATTTTCATCATAGAATATCCACATCATTTGTTGAGACTGGATTTGTAATGGTTGTTTGTGAGCATCCCTCTATCTTGTTTTAACACTTCATGTAATTTTTTCACATTTGAAACATTTCACATTTTAAAAGGAATCCTACCAAATATCCTAGCTATGTACTGTGATAACACATGTGATGTTTTAAATAATTATTTTAAACTTGCATATTCGCTTTGTCTTTGAATACTCAACACAGGACAAGAAGTGCAAAATGCAATGGCTCATTTTTAATACTGTGGTGATTCTAATTGTAAGCCCCCTTGAACAGGACTCTGAAAAAAACAGCATAGAAATATGCTAAATGAATAAATACAAACCTGGTGAATTAGGATACTGCCTCTTTTTGCATATGAGACGATGATGATGAAGATATTGGATTTATATCCCGCCCTCCACTCCAAATCTCAGAGTGGCTCACAATCTTCTTTATCTTCCTCCCCAACAGACACTCTGTGAGGTAAGTGGGACTAAGAGGGCTCTCACAGCAGCTGCCCTTTCAAGGACAACCTCTGCCAGAGCTATGGCTGACCCAAGGCCATTCCAGCAGGTGCAAGTGGAGGAGTGGGGAATCAAACCCGGTTCTCCCAGATAAGAGTCTGTACACTTAACCACTAAACCAAACTGGTCATGAGTTCTCAGTACCGTAATTTGTGCCTTTTTGGGGGGGGGGGGGGGAGAGGGGGGTTGCAAAAAAAAAAAAAGAGATTTGTCTCTTTTCAAACCAGAAGTGCTATCTGCACTAACAAAGTTCTTCAGATACCTGAAGAAGTGAGCAGTGACTCACAAAAGCTTATAAGGTAAAGGTAGTTCCCTGTGCAAGCATCAGTCATTTTCGACTCAGGGGTGACGTCGCTTTCACAATGTTTTCATGGCAGACTTTTTACAGGGTGGTTTGTCATTGCCTTCCCCAGTCATTTACACTTTCCCCCCAGCAAGCTGGGTACTCATTTTACCGACCATGGAAGGCTGAGTCAACCTGGAGCCAGCTACCTGAACCAGCTTCCGCTGGGATCGAACTCAGGTCATGAGCAGAGGGCTCCGACTGCAGTACTGCAGCTTTAGCACTCAGTGCCAAAAGCTTATACGACTCTACAAAAGCTTATACCCTACCACAAATTTTGTTCGTCTCTAAAGTGCTACTGTTACTCTTTTCTTCTGCTACAGACTACCTTGGATATTCACCTTGATCTGTCTGCACTAATTCTTGATGCTTTCAGTACAATCAGTACAGAACATATAAAAATAAATTTGCATCAGCATATGGTTAAACAAGTGTTGTACAGGTCAATATACAGGGCTGACACCTTTTCACCTGGAAAAATATGGGCAGTCTAACTTATTAACTGCTCTGGTGGACAATGCATATCAAGTCAATAGGTATGTTATAACCAAGAATAGTAATATTTTATTTTAATTATATATGGTTATTATTATTCTACATAGCAATTTCTGCCTGAAGAGTGAGGAATGATGGTATGCCTTCTAAAAATCTGATCTTGCATTTAAAGAAAAAGTGCAATCAATTTTGATCTTCTCTATATGCCAAACCCCTTTGTTACAAACACATTTTTTAAACCAGAGGTTTTTGCAATTGAAGTCATCTGGACACCTTCTCAGAGACATGAACTAATTCTGTCAACGATAAGCTCTCTGCATATAATAGAAAGAGTTCCTGAATTGTTATGTGAATAGGCAACAATCCTAAAACAACAGTTGCATGTGCAAAATACTAAATGACATTCCGACAAGCAACCACTTTTAAGTAGAAACAACAATATGAGTAACTGCTTTTAAGCAGCAACAATACAGTCCCGGAAACTCTCAGCATGAGGATTCACACTAGTAGGTAAAACCCCTTTTCACTTGCATACCACACCAGCTTTGAAGCAGAGTGACCTTCGGTATTAAACCTCCATGAGAGCTTTTAATCCGAAAAGGCTAAGGATCCATGGCAATCAAATACTGTCATGGGAGTATCTCTAGAGCATATTTTTTGTGTAGCAACGTTTTTGTGTAGACTAGCCTGCTCCTTAGGTCTTACCCCAGGAATGGCTAACTTAGATTTTGGACTGAATTTGTAGCATATTTATCAGACTATCCCTTTGGGGCCATTATAGCATTTTATGCCTTGGAGTTCATTCTGGATTATTAAGTAAGGGAAGATTGTGTTAGGGGAGTAGGGGGAAATGGTGCTTGGGGAAAGGGTCTCACCATGACACCCCTTGGTATGTGGTGCACCCCAAAGGGCAATCCTCTCCCTAATGTTATTTAACATCTATATGTGCCCCCTTGCCCAGCTGGTGTGGAGCTTTGGGCTAGGATGTTACCAGTATGCAGATGACACACAGCTGTATCTGTTGATGAGTGACTAACTGAATGCTGTCCCAGTTATTTTGGCCAAGGGATTGGAGGCTGTGTTCAGTTGGTTAAAACAGAGCTGGCTGAAATCAAATCCATCTACCAAGGAGGTTCTGTGGTTGGCTCTTGATGGTGTGCCTTTAACACCAGTGCCGACTGTCAGAAGTTGGGGTGAGATCCTGGATGCTTCCCTTTCAATGGAGGCCCAGGTCACAAATGTAGCTAGACTAGCGCTTTTCCACCTGTGACAGATTAAGCAACTGGTCCCCTTCCTGTCTTCCCGACAGCCACAGTGATCCATGCAATGGTCACCTCCAGATTAGATTACCGTAACTCACTCTACAAAGGGCTGCTCTTGAGCCTGACCCAGAAACTACAGTTGGTTTAGCATGCAGCTGTGCACATTCTTACAGGAACTTCTTCCAGATCCCATATCCAACTGGTGCTTTGCCAGTTGCCCTGGCTCTGGGCTGAATACCAGATCAAGTTAAAAGTTTTGGTAGTAACGGCTAACATCCAAAACAGTCTGGGATCAGCATACCTTCAGGACCGCCTCTCTTGGTACATCCCCCAGAGAGCATTACACTGCAATAACAACCTACTGGTGATCAGCAAGTCAGCACATCAAATAATGTATGGGACAGCAGTTTTCCTGTCATCAAACTGTGTGTACTTTTAAACTTGGGCAGTTTATAGGAATCAAAGTAAATACTCACTTCTTCCATAGTTTATATAATGAGGACACTTGCAGTCCAGGATCCACTGTAACCCTTATCTTAGTTTTTCTAGGAAGTTCTCATTAAGCCATTTTTCTTCATAGATCTCTCAGGCACCTCCCCCCCTTAAGAGTTCCTACCCAGGTCACCTTTTAGCATGCTTGATAAGATGACATTTGCCTAGGGTGCTGGGCTGGGGGGCATGCTTGATAAGATGACATTTGCCTAGGGTGCTGGGCTGGGGGGCATGCTTGATAAGATGACATTTGCCTAGGGTGCTGGGCTGGGGGGACACCAAACTGGGCACCCCTCCCCTTCCTGGTGCCTTAGACAAATGCCCCAGTTGCACAGTGGCCAGTAGCTTTGCTTCACCGCCCTCCAGAAGGGAGGTGAAGCCAAGCCAGTTAGCTGCTGAACGGTCGCTGGCTTTGCTCCACCTCCCTTCTGATTAGAAGGGAAGGGCAGCAAAGCCAGTAAATTGCGCACTGGCCCACTGGCTTCACTTCGCCTTCCTTCTGATCTGGCCAGCCATCTGTTTACAGGAAATTGAAATTTTGTTTTAAGGTTTTAACTGTTTAAATATTTAACTGTTTTATATTTGAAATTGTTTAAATTTTATGTTTGATTGATTGTTGTAAGCCGCCCTGAGCCATTCGTGGGAAGGGCGGGATATAAATCTCGAATAAATAAAAAAATCTGAGGTTCATATTCAGTTCTGAAACCAAACTTATTCTCATTAAACTAGGGGAAGTACTGTGTCTATACAATAGTATCAGTGTCAAATTTTGGCTGTAAACCCAGTTTGACAACTCAGTTTTATCAGCAGCACGTGCTTTTGTATATCTGAATAAATCTAACCTAGGTTCAGAGGGGGGAGGCGGGTGGATAGAACATACAGAGACTCTGAGAAAGAGATATGCTATGTAATCTGAGTACAGACTTTTCATATTCACTCTTTTCTGCCCATATTACTATATTCACAAAAGCATTACTCAAAATTATTTCAAAAAACCTTTATTTGAACCAAAATGTTTTAAACAACAAATACTAACTCCCCCCCCCACCCCTTCAGCCTGCCTTACCTCTCTCTGTCATCATGAAGTTAAATCTATTAAGGCAACTACAGCACAGTTTTAGGTATAAGGCAGCAGTTAAGATAGGGCTTTCAAATGACAAAAAAAGGCAGATTCTTCCTCAATGAAGGCCCTTCCACATAATTTTTGTGCAGGTTTTGTGCAGGTTTCAGAGAACATTAATTTAGTTATTCTAAGATGAGCATAAATATATAAAGTTCTATTTGTAAAATCCTTTCGGAAAATAAAAGAGCAATAGTTAGTCCAATCTCAAGGTGACCCTTAAATTCAGCAGACAAGGCTTGGCTTCCCCCACCCTTGGCTTTATTTCTATTTCTTGCCAACACTACTTTCTTCCCGTATCTTCTTTGCCAGAAATAGCATTCTACAAAATTTATGCAGGTGCTGGTCATCCTTGTCGTCATACTTAGTGCTTGTTCATTTCAATTCAGGGCAGTGGTCATCTTGGGCCAAGTCCATTTCACTACCAAGAAAATGCTGCCCACATAGCAGCATCATGCTGCGCAGACATTATGCCACTTAATGACAAACTTCTCTGGGTTAGTCATTGTGTCTCGCCACTGATCTGCAGCTTCATTACTGCTGCTGTCACTGCTTAGGCACACCTGCAAGGAAAAGGGGGGGGGGAAGAACTTCAAAACAAAGCTCACCCGACTTCAACATTTACTTTCATCACTATATAAACAGCGTCTTTTCCCTCTTCAGGAGGTTCCTGAACATCTAGAACAAGGTTACACCTTTACTAGCAACTGGATGAAGAGAGATCCTACCACCTAGGGAAAACTCAGCTTCTGGTGCACCAGGATTCTACTGCACCGCACTCAGGGTAGGAGGCTATTTCCCCTGGCCTTGCCAGTTTTGTCCCGCTTCACTGAGAGAAGCTGCCAGAACAGCCAATCAAGAAGACTGGGGAGAAAATCAGTGCCCTGCTGCAACCAGAATTTTAGAAGAGGAGGAGGAAGAAGAGAGGTTGGATTTATATCTCACCCTTCACTCGGGAGTCTCAAAATAGTTTACAATCTCCTTTCCCTTCCCCTCCTCACAACAGACACCCCGTGAGGTAGGTGGGAACTACTCTTGAGAGAACAGCTCTGAGAGAACTGTGACTGACCCAAGGTCACCAAGCAGTTCTATCTGAAGGAGTGGGGAATCAAACCCAGCTCTCCCAGATTAGAGTTCACGCTGCTAGGATTTTTACAATGAAAAAATTTGAAGGAAAATTTGAAGGAACTTTTGAAAAAATGGTTATGAAATATTTTCTTTCTGAGTGAGAATGTTTTCCCCCATTGCAGATATATAGCATGAAAAAGTCATTTTTTTTAGGTTTGATAGGAAGATTGAATTGTATTTCAGTTTTAACCAAAATTTCTATTTTTTTCTACAAAGAATTGGAAAAAGCAGTTTTCCCCATGGCTTCAGGAAATTTTACATCTCTAATTTGCTTCCCCCATATTCAGTTTTTGCTTTTTGTCTCTCCCCTCCCCCCCAGTTTTACCTTCCCTTTCTCCTGTCTCCACAGTTCATCTCTCTCCTCCCCATCCTGAGTGCTGACACTGAGGCCAAGAGCTCAAAATGAAATCTTGTGAGAACTCTGACACCTATTCCTCAAATATGCAGACATTTTCTAGGATTTTAGGTTTTATTTTTAAAAACCCACAATGCATTTTTATTCATATTTTTCTTCAGACTTGGGGTTTCTTCCAGGCTTGCAGAAAAATGCCCTTTATCTGAACACAGCTACACTGTGCAGATCTTTTGATCCATACTCTAAAGGCCATTGTTCCACATAACTATCTGGAACAGTTCTGGATTACAGCCTGCGAGTCTGAGGGTATTCTTCTATCAACCATTCAGATGCCTTTTCAGTTATACAATTTCAAAAAAGATACCTTTGGTATAAGAGTGTGTGGTGCTTTATGATCTTTGGCACACTCACGCACTAGAGTTTGATGTATAAAAAGGTTACATACTTAATACAAACAGAAAGCCTCAACCTGAGTTTTTATGGGCTTAACCTTTACTCTCCTTGGATTCTGCCTCTGTAGATGTGGCTTTGGCACTGCCCACCTTCTGGGTATTTCCCATTTTCACCAAACCTTTATTTTTGAGCTCATGCTAGATTCCTGTTGTGGAAAGTGGAGGGGAGGGGGAACAACCACCAACCTGTCCCAGAAAGTGTTTTCTTCTCACTGAGCTCCTGCTGTATAGTTTGATGAGAAAGTTAACCCCTTGCTCATTCTGGCTCACTGGAAAAATCATCGTTTCGCCCCATTTTACTCGACTATTGGAAGACTTCAGTAGGCGGGTCTTCTTTTTCTCAACCAGCTCTCCAGCACTAAACATTGCAGCCTTCACAAAAAAATCTATTGCAGAAGACAGACACAGACAGACTCAATATTTTAACCACAAACGAAGTCCCCCAATATTATCACTGTTGGGAGTTTAAAAATCAACAGGTTCAAGAAAAGTAACCTGAATCACTTGATCCAAGCCAACAGCAAAATTCTTCAGTATGATGGACAGGAGGAGAAGTTGTAGAGAGGAATCTCATATTGTGAGGATCCTGGTGGGTTGAGGACAAGGCATCTCTGTGCAGACACACCCTGAACCCCTCTCAGGGAAAACTAGCCCCCCCCCAGTTAAGCAAAGGGGGTTCCCTGTTAACACACCTGATGTGTTTAAGTGAACCCTTTAATCACCCCACGGGAGTAAATTAAAAGGATAAACTCAGAGTTTGCACTAGAAAAATGTCTGTACCTGTATTAGCAGCCAGAGTTTTCCAAAAAGAAGCAACAATTCCCTTCTCCAGCAATCGTGCTGATACACTAAAAAGCCATTTATTTGGTCCCAAGGAACTTAAGGGGTGTTTTGTTACTGAAAACTGACCTTCACCAAATACTTCATCTACATAAAACTGCCCTTGTTTCTACTTTTTGGACACGCTCAAATGATTTTTGAAAATATACATAAAGTGAACATGGGAGGGGCTGTAACAATAGTTACTTATTGCTTTATTACTCACACCTTCAGGAGTTCCAACAGCACTGGGCAAAGCAATATCCCATTTAGAGTAGAACATGTATAATGTTCTGAAATGTCAGTATTAATCTTAGAGAAATTAAAAGAGAACGGCCACATTCATTCCAACCAAATAAAACTTAATCTAGCAGGACATCTAGTGGACCTTATTTTGGCAAGAGAAATAAGCCTCAAAATAGCAGCATAGGAAACACTTGAGAGCAGCTGAACTGTTCCAGCTCTACACTTACCAGTCACAATTACTCCAGAAGAACAAAAGACAAAAGGGCTGCAAAGACTTACTTGAAGATAATGGTGTGGATGAGCTTGGGAGGTTCTGGGCTTCAAGGATTTGCAACTGGATTCGGCTATTTACCGCTTGAAAACAGGTACCTATTTTCAGTTCTGCAGAACACACCTATAAGAAGCAGGATATGTTCCATTTGCATCTTAGCGAGGTTTCACAAATCACTATATAGGTGCTCAAGAGAAGAGCCCTGTTGACAAGTTATAAAAACACACACGTACAGTTCATGAACAGTGTACGCTTGATTATTTTTACACACATGGTAATTCTCATTTTACATTCAATGCACATACAACTGAACATGTGATTTACCTATTTAAAACATGTCTATGCCACCTTTCCACCCCAACGTTGTCCCTAAGGCGGCAATTTTCTGCATTGTGCAGGGGGTTGGACTAGATGACCCTGGAGGTCCCTTCCAACTCTACGATTCTATGATTCTAAACATCAGAATGCTTCACTATTAAGACATTTAACAAGTTGAAAAATTAAATCTTGCATTTATCCAGGGACTAGTTCCCAGTTTTATTTGTAAAGTGAAGCTGCAATGGTTGTTTCTTGCAAGGAGATGTGTGCATGTATGTGCAAGTCGTAACATGCAAACACAGCTAATGACACACGGAAATGCTGACTAAGGAATAGGGCCACCCAAAGGGGTGTATGAGGCCCAGTGAGATCTTGTGGTCCTGCCATCCACCTACCATGGAAACAAGAATTATTCAATTTGCCCCAACAAACCTGACTCATTCTCACATTTTTTACTTGCTTGCTTCCTATTATGGGAGGCTTTTATAACCCCCTGCAAGCAATGTGCCATGTGCATTGCTTGTTTCCTAGTTCCTTATTGACTTTCACCAATTTTTATTCTTTCATCACTTTCCTTTGAGAACCGAGTAGTCACTATGCCACAAAATCCCTACTTAAGTCCTTCCCTGTTCCTTCGCTCCTTACAAGACATTCTATGATATGCCCTACTTAGCCTGGAACAATTGTAACCCTGCCTGACCAACCCTTTATTAATTTATTTCAATTTATATCCCACCCTCCCCCACAAAGGCGGGCTCAGGGCAGCTTACATGCTCATGTAAATACATGGAACATAAAATCACATTAAGATATAAAACATAAAAATCAAACCATTTCAAGTGCTATAATCTTTGGATTTTCCTATTCTGTTGTTCCAGCTGGGTGTTCTATAGAAAGACCGATCTTGCATTCATGTTCAAGGTGGTCCAGTTGTTTCGGAATCTGTTGTAGTCTGTGATCTTAATTTACAAATGCCTGGTGGAAGAGCGCCATCTTACAGGCCCTGCGGAATTGTGTGAGCTCTCGCAGGGCTCTAACCTCCTCAGGGAGCTTGTTCCACCAGCTTGGGGTTACAACAGAAAAGGCCCTGGCTCTAGTTGTCATGAGTCTGGCCTCTTTAAGGCCAGGGATTAAGAGTAGATTTTGTGACCCTGACCAAAGTGCACTCCGGGGAACATGTAGATCAGACTTCTATTTTTTTTAACAGAAAAGCCCTCCCATGCCACATCATAAACTGCTTCTGAATGTCCCATTGTTTTAAGAAAGCATGGTGTAGCTACAGTTTGAAAGCAGAGGGAGTGGGCTCATAACTTGTGTTTGTAATTAGTTCTGTTGTCTTTTGTATAGCAGCAATCCAACATCGTTGCTTAATAAACTAAACCTCAACATGATTTCCTTGTCAAAAACTACATAGTGACAAGCCTCCATAATTAAAATTCAACTACTCTCTCTTTGGTTAAACACATCCATCTAGGAACTGGTGTCGACCCAGCAAGGTATTTCCATACATCCCTGGGTTTAGATAAGAAGGAAAGGAATATCTGTATCATACTTACGACCAAAGACAGCTTTCGATTTGTTCGATACCTTTATCAATATCAGCTGTAACTTAGTTTCACCTTTACCGTAAGCTACAAATGCATAAAAGGCTAAATTTGTTTCCCCCCTGCAAAATCTAGCAAACAACGGCTGCTGACTACAATTACGGAAGTTAACTCCCAACTTCCATTTCAGAGAATGCAGTTGTAAAGTATAAAACAAGAAAAAGGAGAAGCATACAGGGTAGAGAATTTAACAATCCATTAAGAATTATTTCATGTAGAACAAACAGGATCCTGTGACAGCTGACCGCAACCAATCAGCTAAGGAATGCTGTATTTCAGGGTCATGATATTTAATGGTGGTTATGGGTGTTTAAAGAGAGAGTATAAAAGCTGCAGATGCCATCTGACTCACTTGTAATTGTGTTTGTTACCTGTGCTTCAACAGCCCCACAGTAATGGGACCTTCCAAGTTTTCACCATCCTCTTATATTCTAGTCTCTTCTAGTGTAACATACCATGTTGGCAAAGGAGGTCCACATTCTGTTGTCTGACCCTATCTTAGAATGTTAAGGTCTATTAGTCAGATTATAACTGCTATAGGCTTGCCCCTGAGGACCATCAAGAAACAAGCAGCGACTTGGTATCAGACTGTGAATGCTATTACTTTTTAGCACTTTTGGGATTATGGTAATTTCTTTAAAAAGGCAAAGATAGTCCCCTGTGCAGTCATTTCCAACTCTGGGGTGACGTCACATCACGTTTTCACGGCAGACTTTTTACAGGGTGGTTTGCCATTGCCTTCCCCAGTCATCTACACTTTACCCCCAGAAAGCTGGGTACTCATTTTACCGATCTCAGAAGGATGGAAGGCTGAGTCAACCTTGAGCCGGCTACCTGTACCCAACTTCTGCCGAGACTGAACTCAGGTCATGAGCAGAGCTTGGACTGCAATACTGCAGCTTTACTACTCTGCGCCACAGGGCTCTTGCACAGTATATATTTCAAGCTTCGCTCTAGAATCCCAAATTCCACAAGGAAAAACAGTTCCACACTACTTCCAAGACTCCCTACACCACCACTTACTGATGCTTTGGAAGGAGGTGCTATTGTCAACCAATAGTCAGTTTCACGTGTGCTGAGTTCTCGCAGTGGCAGGACACACTCTCCTATGGTTTTCTTTCTGGGAGTCAGAGTCTGTACTTTGAACAGTAGTCTTGCAGTCTGTAAAAGTTGCAGTTTGATAGCAAAGACAAAAGTTTCCATGAATTCAATGTCCTAAAAGGAAAAAGAATACAATCATTATTGCATACAGCAATCCAAATATTCAATTTAATCCTAAATTCAAACATATCGGGTTGAATCTTGTTATACAGATCTGTGCATCCCACGTGGATGGGATGTGATTTTTCCTGATTCTCTGCTCATGTTGCGGTATTTTAGGCAGCAGCAGGAAGAGAAGAAAGAATGTCATGGTCTAAGAATAGAAATCCTACCACCTCTAGTAAATTTGGACAGGATTCAAGCCATCAATAATGCTGCAGAAGACCTGCTTTGTTAAGGCAAATATAATTTACAGAACAAATAACGGGACTTTTACAGATCATTAGAACCCTCATATTTTATGTGTAGGATATTATTCTTGCACTAACCCAACAGCAGCAGGGAAACATTGTGCCCATAGGGAAAGACTGATTGAGGCATCTTGTTCCAGAACTAGACTATTATTCATGACTTAGTCCTTCAGCCAGTTTGGTGTAGTGGTTAAGAGTGGCAGACTCTAAGCTGGAGAACTGGGCTTGATTCCCCACTCCTCCACTGAGTGACCTGGGGTCAGTCACAGTTCTCTCAGAGCTCTCTCAGCTCCACCTACCTCACAGGATATCTGTTGTGGGGAGAGGAAGGGAAGGAGATTGTAAGCCACTCTGAGTGAAAGGTGGGGTATAAATCCAATTTCTTTTTCTTCTTTGAAGAAGTCTAAGCTAGTAGCCATAACCATATTGTGTGACAATTCCATAATTATGCAACTGCATTAACTGCTTCCTTCTGTCTCTCCCACCTGCACCATCAATTTCATTGTGTAACCCCAACTGCTGGTACTAAGAGCAAAAAAGGAAGTTTTATCTTCACAAAGTTCATAGTGTTCTAGATGTTATTGAGTCTTCACTTAAGGTGTATTTTTTTTTCTAAACTGAAAAGTTCCAAATGTCCTAGCTTTTTCTTTGAAGAAAGATTCTCTGACGTTTGATAATTTAAGTTGTCACTTTCTGAACTTTTTGCTGCTCGATAATATCTTGTAGGTGACCAAAAACTCAGAACTGGAGGTGAACTTTTTGGGGGATGGGGGAGAGTGTAGCTTGGTTTCTCTGTAAGTAATCTGATTAACTACTGGATTAGGAAGAATGCTCCAATGCTCATGTTGCAAACAGGGGAATACACAGAAGACATTTCAAACATCATTAAAATGAAATTTCCTAAAAGCTGAATAGAAGGTAGGGAGAAGCTGTACTGCTCATTACAAGTGACATCACAGACAACAACCAATAGAAATAAAGTAGGGCTGACTTTAACAGAAGCCTAATAGGCAAAAATTCACAGGTAAAGCTTTTTTTAATCATTGGGTTTGGGGAGAGGATAAAAAAAACTTCTCTCTGTTATGTACCTATTAAATGCTTAAGAACTCTGCTAGGAAAAAGAGACTGCTTGCCATAACACACACATTTTGGATGCAATGATTCCCAGAACAACCAATTTCTAACAAGCAAAGAGGTATGCCACTTTTCAGCTGCATTAACTGGACAGCAAGTTGTGACTCTGCCTCTTGACCCAATGAAGACTCTTACTGTTCAATGTTTCATAAGTGAAAATACGGACAGGCTTATTTTGTAACACACCCCACCCCCGCTCCTATTCACAGGAGAGGCAACCCCTCCCCCCAATTACATATTGCTGAAAACTGTGCTCTCTGTTTTATTATTTATCCATTCACTCTACTATAGACTATCCTGCCCTGTTTTTAAAAGCTACGAATGAATTTGCTCTTTATGTTAAAAAGACACATCATACAGCTCAAATAAGTTCCATCAGGATGTGAAATGGCAAGCTGGAACAGTGTCTGTGTAAACATTAAATTCCTGTGTAAACAATTCATGTGTAAACATTTAATTGGATGTACAGTCAAAAGCAAGTTGCACCCATCCTCTACTCAGAAATATAACTTCTAGAGTCTCTGGGAAGGTTACTAAACTAACAGAGCAATCCTAAAGATGTCTACTCAGAATCCTATTAAGGTCTACTAAATTTGGCATACTCTCATTAAAACAGGGGTGTCAAACTCATTTGTTATGAGGGCCGGATCTGACATAAATTAGACCTTTTTGGACTAGGACACATGTGTCATAAAATGTAATGCCAGGTAGCAGAGATGAAAACTTTATAAAGAACACATATAAACACAAAGATTTTTTAAAAAAACTTAAAATAGAACATTAGCTCTCATTGGTCTTAAAGGTGCTTTCTTTGTATCTCTCCCATGGAATTCAGGGAACTGAGCAAAAGAAGCTTGGGCTCTTTCCTTCCTTCCCCAGGACACCAAGTGGGGAAGGATCCTCGCCAATAGAAGGAAGAGAGGCTTGGCTCAGTAGCTGTGCAACTGAGAGAGCGTAGCAAAGCAAACTCTCCCTCCTCTCCTTCCTCCCCGAGAGGAACCTCAGCCAATGGAGAAAATAGAGGTTTTGCTCTGTCACTCCTGAGCAATTGAGCAAGCCTAGCAAAGCAAGCTGTTATGCAGAAGGAAGCAAGAGAGAGGGAGAAGGAAGCAGATGACAGACAGTTGCTCCGGGGCCTGATAGGAGCCCTCTAGGGGCCTCATTTGGCTCCTGGGCCGCATGTTTGACACCCCTGCATTAAAATGTTCTTAGGATTGCCCTGTAAAGGAGATAATTTCAGATGGGTAGTAGTGTTAGCCTGCAATAGAAGAGCAAGATTGGGACTGGAGTCCCATAGCACTTTAAAGACAAACAAGATGGGAAACATTCAAGAGTCAGTGCTCCCTAAGTTGGATATCTGATAAGGGAATCTTCACTCTTGAAAGGTTTTTTTTTTAAAGGTAAAGGTAGTCCCCTGTGCAAGCACCAGTCATTTCCGACTCTGGGGTGACGTTGCATGACGTTTTCACAGAAGGCTTTTTACGGGGTGGTTTGCCATTGCCTTCCCCAGTCATCTACACTTTCCCCCTCAGCGAGCTGGGTACTCATTTTACCGACCTCAGAAGGATGGAAGGCTGAGTCAACCTTGAGCTGACCACTTGAACCCAGCTTCCGATGGGATTGAACTCAGGTCGTGAGCAGAGAGCTCAGACTGTAGTACTGAAGCTTTACCACTCTCGGGTAAAGAGAGAGCCATGGGGCTCCTCTCTTGAAAGTTTACACCATAGAAATTTCATTGGGTGCTACTGGACTTGATACTTGTTCTTAAACCAAAGGACAACAATTTTAACAAGGCATCACTGAAAGACAAAAAACAGAGGCTAAATAAGGATATTGATTTATAATAGACAGGCAGACCTAGAGGAGGGCAGTGCCTAGTAAACCAGGACATCTGACAAGACTTACCAGAGAGAACACCAAAATGAAACCTTCTCTGATAATTGGGATAACTATTTTTGCTACAAGGAAACTGTTCTTTCTAGCACATGGATGTCAAACATAAGGCCCAGGGGCCAGAACCGGTCCTTCCAGGGCTCTTACCTGGCCCACAAGCAACGGCATATATGGAAATGTAAGGCACTCCCCCTTTTATGGTATCCCTTGGTGGGGGGGGGGAACCTAGTCTTGAATACGATTAAATACATTTATTGGGGTTTTTCTGGGTTTCCCAGTAAATCAGTTGCTTCACTGCTAGGAATAATTTATTTTTGTTTGTATTTTGAGTAAATAAAATATATATATATATTGTTAATGGGGTTTGCCTGTGTCTTTATAAAGTTTATATCTCTGGTACTTGGTGTTACATTTTATGGTACACGCGGCCCATACAAAATTACATTTATGTTCAGATCTGGTCTTCATAACAAATGAGTTTGACACCTCTGTTCTAGAAGTAGGTAACTCCTCATCTACCATCACACTTATGCCCATGCCATACAGAAACCCAAGTTAATTCACATGCAGGAAAACCCTTCAGCATATGTAACTTACGCTGGAAGCTTCTTTGGCCATACACTTGAACTGCACTGGCTTAGAAAATGTAAGAATTCCCTTGATAGAAATATGAGGGCTTTCTCCACACCCAGATGACCAGTTCAGATCTTTGCACTGTAATATTCGAAACAGAAAATGAATTTATTTGGCTGGTCAAAGTAAGTTACTTCATTTGTTCATAATGTCTAGCGTTACCTCATCCCCTCATTACAGAACGTTATTATATCTGACCTTTTATGAAACCTTAAACTGAAATGTCATCTTTGGTAATTCAGACTATGAGCTAGAGCACAGATAATCATTTCAGACTGTGCTAATTTGTAATGGGTGCCTCAGATACATGTGCAGGAGCCAAATTTCATCCATGCTATGCCATAGCAGAGTACTGAAGAAGTTACACTAATCAACATTAAATTTACAGATCACCACAATATAAAAAACTGCCAAAGGTTAGTGTAAAAAAAAGAGGGGGGGGGGGGTAAAGTGACTAAGTCTCTTCTGAAAACAATATCCATAAAGAGACCATAGTTCTGCCACTCAGAGCATGAACTCTAAGTGAACAGGGCCATAGGTTCATTCCTTGGCAGCCACAGGGTCAAACTGGACGGGACAGAAATCTGTGATCAAATCACTTGCCTCTTTACATTTCTCTTAAAACAGCAGACAGTTATTTAAACATCTTGTCAGTTTAAGAAGAACCTATGCTTGAGACCCCCCCACCCCGAGAACTATTGCCAATTCACTGATGAAATCTCTGGACGGGGTACACCAATGGTTTGACAGTATATTACAGGGGTGGGTAATGGTAGCTCTCCAGATGTTTTTTGCCTACAACTCCCATCAGCCCCAGCCATTGGCCATGCTGGCTGGGGCTGATGGGAGTTGTAGGCAAAAAAACACCTGGAGAGCTACCGTTGGCCACCCCTGGTATATTACATTCCCTCCACCACTAAAGGTTACACAGGCAAGCAGCATTAGTCTTCAAAGAACACATGGTAGAAAAATGTACACCATTAGCTGAAACATAAAAACAAAAAACACCAGAAAAGAGGGAAAAGGTGGGATTCAGTAATGGATTTGTTCCTATACATTTCTTCTGCTTCCATGCATCAGGCAAAGGTTCCTTTCAACAGGGGAAAGGGCTGTTATTGAGAACCATTTGAGGTAATGTCCCTGTTCCTTTATCTCACAGCTACTTAAGTAACCCATCTGTATGCTTTGTCTGCCTTTCTAGCTGTGTTTAATCCCCCCTCCCATCGGATACACCTCTCTTGGGTCAAAGTTTCTGCAGTCGAGTACAGAGTAAGGCAGAAGGAAAGGAAAGTAGTCTATATTCAGAAAGACCAGGTCTCCTAATTGCTCATATTGGCAAATAAGCTTGACACTTGAAAGTCTCCATACAGGTCACACTGAACTTATCTGCCTCAGGGCTCCTTCTTTTAAACAGTGCAGGGTGATGGGGCAAAGCCCTCCCAAGTTCAAGACCCACCATGGCTCAATTCCTAGCAACCTGTTAAACATACTTACTCGCAAGACTGTAATCCATATCTGCTCCACCGAAGGAACATAGCACAGTTTCACATGCAGCCTGCCAAATTCTCGCTCATCACCTGATAACGTAATGGTATCTGGGGATAAATCCAACTCATTTAGAACTTGTTCTCAGGGACTGTAAGACAGTATGCAATTCTGTAAACCAGATTTTTTAAAAAGTCTCACCGCTTAAGTATTTCCTCTAAAAAAATAACAATGTATCCCAGGACTTTAAATACTATCAAAAAAGAAATAAAAGCATTTGATCCAAGGAATGCTACAAATGTTGTTATTCATATTTTGAATATATGTGATTTTGTCCAAGTATAAATGCAGCAGTGAAGGCTTCTCAAAGTTCCATGATAAAGGTCTTCCAACTCTCCTCCCCCCCACCCCCGCCAGAGCTCCATAGCCTTTAACTCTTGCATAGCTAGCGCAGATGCATTTGTTTGTCTACAGTAGCAACATTTTCAGCTACTGGGTTTCTATCATATTGGTGTTAAGGGGACAGGAACCCTGCTGGAAACTGCTGGCAATTCTAATTGAGAGCAGTACTGTAAACCAACCAACAGGAGCAGTGTACTGGAAAATGGTTAAGGTCTGACAGTTGGTGATTAGAGATTTGGATAGTTGAAAGTTGAGAGTCAGAGAAGCCCTGTTGAAGGCCTAGTTTCACAAAGTGAGAATTAACCAACAATCTGTTATCTCTGCAGAACTTTATGTTCCCCTGACTGGGCAACTGAAGTGCTACAGTATGCTTGCTGGGTCTGGCGCATAACTTCATTACAGCAGAGTACTATGTTCTGTATGTTATAAAGCTCACAGGGAGTGTTTTCCTTAGGTGTTTACTGTTTGAAATCTAACACCCCACAATTCTTTGTTAAGTGTTAGTATTTATCTCAGTTGTATGTTTCTTCCTGAACAAACTTTTCTTGTTCACTTTTAAAAAGCAAACCATTTTATCCCTGTCCTCTTTATTTCATACTCCAACAATTACCAACGCAGGCCCCAGTGAGTTTATATCCATGGAAAATTCTGGCCCCTCCAACTTTTTAAATTCCCACCAGGGGCAGATGGAAACCTGAAAGAAAATACTTCAGGGATGGTGTTTAATCCTGAAGAAACTGTCACAGTAATCCTGAAAGTGGTTTTGTATTTTTCTACCCCAGAAAGACTCCTTTATACACAGAAAGATTCACGTCTCTTTCATAAGCATTGCCACTTTAATTTCTTGCCAGCATCAGGATTTCTTCCTTTCACTGGTACAGTTTAAAACAGAAAGCAAGTCTTTCCATGAGTATGTACCAACAAAAATCGTAATATCACCTAAATTAAAGCATCATAAAATGGACTTGGAAACCAGAGCTGGTTTAATGCCTGAGCAACTGCTCAGGGTGCCAAACTGGCAGGGAGCATCAGCATGGTACAGAAGGCGGCTATTGGCAGAGCTTTCGATGGTCACCGCCGCACTACACACACACAGAGTACTTCCTGAACTGTGCTATATCACACAGCATGGGGGGATTACATATTTGAATAAGTCCATGTGAATAGCTTTCTCTATGTAGGAAGATAGTTTGTATAGGTATATATTATATAGTGTATACAGGTATTATGCTTATGAGATCCTTTTGAATCTTGTAACATCTATGTCAGAAAAGAATACTGTAGAACAATATAGACAGATAAAAAATCTGAACAAGGGCAGCCTCAGACATACGACACAGTTGCTCCTGAGAGTGACAAAAACACTGAGTCAAACTAGCTGAGATGGGCATCCCCAAGGTCGTCCTGGGAGGAATGCCACCATTTTAAAAGAGTAAGCTCCTACCTTGTAATTCCTTTAAATTGAACAGTGGGGTCTCAATTCTGGTTGGGACCACCATGGCCTGGGGGTGGGGTGGATCCTACTCCCCACCTACACTATTTTTCCAGCCCCAAATGGCACTGTGAGGGGTGGGGCCGGTAGAGGTTCTAATGTCACATTGGCACAGAGAAGATTCTAAGGTGGCTGCTGAGTTCACAAATCTCTCTCAGAAGCAGAAGAGTATACAATAATCTCCAACATTATTTTTTAATGTATCTTCAGAAAGAGGTGTGCTGCTCAGGACTGTGTTTGTAATCAGCGCTCAGTACACAAAATCTGCATTTGCAGTACGTATTCCTAAAGCCATCTCTAAACATTCAATTTACAGTTCATTACAAAAACAAGAAGCAAACAGTATTTATTACCTAGACTCCTGTTACTACCTTCTGAATTTTTCCTTGAGGAGGTGCTGCTTGGAACACTGGACACTGAATCGTATCTCTGCAAAGAAAGAGCAACAATAATGCAGCACTCATGAAGGACAAGACCAGTTAGGCAAACTTGCACAGCTTGTCAAATCACTGCACGAATAGCGAGGAACTGCAAGCAAGGAACAGACAGAGATCAGCTATGTTTTTGCCTTTTGAGCCAGTTTGATGTAGTGGTTAAGTGTGCGAACTCTTATCTGGGATAACCAGGTTCAATTCCCCACTCCTCCAGTTACACCTGCTGGGTTAGCCATAGCTATCACAGGAGTTGTCCTTGAAAGGGAAGCTGCTGGGAGGACCCTCTCAGCCCCACCCATCTCACACAGTGTCTGTTGTGGGGGGGAGAAGATATAGGAGATTGTAAGCCGCTCTGAGTCTGATTCAGAGAGAAGGGCGGGGTATAAATCTGCAGTCTTCTTCTTTTTCTATCAAAAAGCATGAGGTATTTGTCTACAATTCTGGTACACTGCTTAAATCCCACAGATGCAATAAACGCAGGACTGCCGGAAGCTACCCACATTCAACAATATTATGAGAATGGTATGATTTCCGATTGCATATGTGTCAGCACATCACAAAAACAGTTATGGATTTTATTTTAAATGTATGATTTCATCAAGATGTGTTGAAGAGCTCAGGGGACAAGATGGAGGCTTGTGGGAGCCCACAAGCCAAATGGCCAAGTAGCTGTACCTCAGACAGGGAACACAGAACACCTGAGGAAATAAATACATCCATCATGGACACATTTAGTTTTGATCCTTTAAAAAGATGCATAATACTTTATTGATCATTTTAGAGGACTGTGCTAACTGAACAAAAAATATACTTCAAAAGCATTTCAAGCCAGTATAGCTGGACTGAGGAGAATAAAAGAATTTCTGAAAGAAGTACATTGGCTACACATTCTTGACATTACTTGGCACAGTAAGCATAACATTGACAATGAATAAAAAGAAAACAAAGTTCTGGGTGCAGCTTTTTCAGGTTGTGAGAAGAATTTACCTGCAAGAATCGGTGGGGCGGACTTGTAAGATCAAACATAGAGTGACTTAAAGTGGATGAACCAGGCAATGTGCTACTCCTTAAGTCACAAACTGAAAAAAGAACAAGAAAGAAAGGAGAAACCGCTAGTATAAATCTCAAGAACATTTTAGTCATTTGCACAGGCTGTAACAGAACAGGTCGGAGATGAAATTCTTAAAACAATTGCATTCTTAGGAAATCAAATTCAAAAGCAAGCAAGAAACAAGCATCACACCCTAAAGATAGGCAAGGGTCATTCTGATAGTTTGTAAGTCAATTGCATACTGGAATGACTCATATTTTAGAGAATACAGTCTAGAAGAACCTCTTCCTGTGCTAGTCCCATTACACATGAAAGCTACATGAGCGCTTACACTAGTGCCAGTGTGGACTCCCACTGATTTCAGAGCAACTGCTGAAGGAGAACTTCATGCTGGATTGTTTCCACGTACATGTTCCCCGACCGGATAAATATCATAGACCAGGCCCATTTCAAGTTGGGAAAATAGCACCCAGGTTGGGGGAAGAGAAGACATAACCCTTTCTCCCTGCATACTAAGGTCCTAGTCTGACTCAGGCTCCTACACTCCTGGGAATTGGGTTTCCACCATGGAACTCCAGGCATGTGTCTGTAGACAGTCCATATCTCTGCAACATGCACATGCTAATATGTGAAGCAGTCCACAGTTAAACCACTGTAACTACACTGGACTGACCCTGTAAGTGGGTGGGTGGGTGGATGGGTGGGTGGATGGATGGATGGAGCGAGCAATTTTGTATCTCTCGTACTTCCTCATTTTTGTGCAGATTAATTTTGGCAGTACTAAATTCAGAGAGGAAGAACGCAAAAGACTATTCTTTTCCACTGATGTTCAACACAACAGCCATTTATTCTGGCCACTATATGTAGTTGTGCATACTTATACTCAGTCAGAGTCTCTCTTTCTCTCTCTCTCTCTATCACACACAAAGATACAAATTCTAAACATTTATATCATATATACTAATAGCAAAATTGGACAAATCTGAGCTTATAAATCTGGACCTGTGAAAGGCCAAGATAAATCTTTTGACAAACATTAAAAATGCCCCAGGATTGCAGAAAAATCTGAAATTTCAAAATATAAAACCCTCAAACAATAAAAAGAGCACCTGTAGCTTTAAAGGAAATGTCTTCAGTAGCTGTTTCTAGATAATCAAAATTGGCTTGGTTTCAGTCAGTAAAAGGTAAGGGGAGGGGACAGGGCAGTTTTCAGGACTGTTCTGGCCTTTGAAGAAGGACTAATCAGGGCAATTTGATACCAAATTTTACTCACCCAGGCCTGGCTGCTTGCTAACATTCAACAGCAGCCACTCCCTGAAAGCCAGTGTGGTGTTGTGGTCAGAGTTTCAGACTAGGATCTTGAATTCCCATTCTGCCATGGAAACTCATTGGGTGACCTTGAGCCAGTTCTCAGCCTAACATCACAGGGATGGTCAAAATTGACCATTAAGAGCACTTGGATGCATCCCAGTAGTCTGAAGGCCTCTCCCCTCCCCCTGGGCCAGCTAGCCCTCTGACAGAAGGGCTGAGCACAACCCACCCATGCCCTGCACATCCAGCCAGTTAGAGGAGTCACAGCCTCTGCACGAGGTGTAAAAGCTAACAAAACACAAGGCACCATGGTCTTCAAGCTAGACAAAAACAATAAAAGACCATGCAGTTTTCAGCAAACATATATATAAGTGTATGTTTCAGCAAACATATATATAAGCAAACAATATAGATGAAATAACAGTCCATGAATGGCGAAAAACCTTCTCAGTCCAAAAACAGGTGTTTTACAAATATAGTCCCAGAAAGAGTGCTTTCCTCCTTTCTTCTACAAGCCAACAGGACTTCTCTTGAACAAGAGACAAGCTTCAAATAGAAGAGAAGGATCTCTGAGCCTGACTTGCTATTCGAATATAAGCAGTTTTGTGTCTTCCTCGAGGGTTCCGTCCTTTCTCAATTAGTGTCTCAACCAAGTTTCTTACAAATGGGACACAGTAGCCTCCAGCAATCACACAGAGCATAAGCTTCAACAGTATCCTTAGGCTAGAACAAATAGCAAGTCAGGCTCAGGGATCCTTCTCTTCTATCTGGAAGCTTGTCTCTTATTCAAGAGAAGTCGCAATGGCTAATGGAAGACAGGTGGAAAGGTGGAAAGCACTCTCTATGAGAAGAACAGTGGAAAGCACATCCTTACAACTATGACACATCGGCTCCAAAAGTCCAATGTGTTCAAGGCTGGACAGGGGCTTTCAGATCTTTCAAATCCAAATCCAACTTCTGAACCACACCAGGTCTCACATTGCCTCACATTCTCTACCTGTAGGTAGCAAAGAGAAGTGGCAGAAAGTTGCCAGGGCAAGAGAATGTGCTTCTTACCTGACCCATATAGTCTTCTATTGTCTGATTTTTCTGGGCGGACTCTGATTAAATCTGGGGAAGGAGGTGGATGCTGCTGCATATAGAATGGGTTATACACCACGTCCAACAGAGGCCCTTGCTGATATGCGCTGGAAAGTTCTGTCTTCCGGTCACCAAAAGTTGTTACAGCAGAACCTGTGAAGCATGGCAATATATTATTGTGCATTTTAGCATTTTGCTAAAATCTTGTGTACAACATGGGCAAGAAGTTGGCAAATATAGTTTTCTTTTTTTCAATCATTCCCTCCCCTTACATTGCGAATAAAGCTCAGCAACTGAGTTGGGGGAGAAAAAGTAAAGTCTTCTTGATTGGATCCAGGGCTTTTTTTGAGCAGGAACGCAGTTCTGGCTGGCTTGGCGTCAGGGGGTGTGGCCTAATATGCAAATGAATCCCTGCTGGGCTTTTTCTACAAGAATCCCAGCTACAAATACAAGTTGATGGGGTGTGAACTGGCAGAGACTGACCAAGAGAGAGATCTTGGGGTCGTGGTAGATAACTCACTGAAAATGTCAAGACAGTGTGCGTCTGCAATAAAAAAGGCCAACGCCATGCTGGGAATTATTAGGAAGGGAATTGAAAACAAATCAGCCAGTATCATAATGCCCCTGTATAAATCGATGGAGTACTGTGTGCAGTTGTGGTTGCCGCACCTCAAAAAGGATATTATAGCATTGGAGAAAGTCCAGAGAAGGGCAACTAGAATGATTAAAGGGCTGGAGCACTTTCCCTATGAAGAAAGGTTGAAACGCTTGGGACTCTTTAGCTTGGAGAAACGTCGACTGCGGGGTGACATGATAGAGGTTTACAAGATAATGCATGGGATGGAGAAAGTAGAGAAAGAAGTACTTTTCTCCCTTTCTCACAATACAAGAACTCGTGGGCATTCGATGAAATTGCTGAGCAGAAAGGTTAAAACGGATAAAAGGAAGTACTTTTTCACCCAAAGGGTGATTAACATGTGGAATTCACTGCCACAGGAGGTGGTGGCGGCCACAAGTATAGCCACCTTCAAGAGGGGTTTAGATAAAAATATGGAGCACAGGTCCATCAGTGGCTATTAGCCATAGTGTATGTGTGTATATAAATTTTTTTGCCACTGTGTGACACAGAGTGTTGGACTTGATGGGCCGTTGGCCTGATCCAACATGGCTTCTCTTATGTTCTTATGCCCTATGTGAAACAATGGTGACATCGGGGTGTGTGGCCTAACATGCAAATTTGTTCCTGCTGGGTTCTTCCTACCAAAAAAGCCCTGACTGGATCCAACTGAATACTGATAGTGATACTAGGGAAATGTCACATTGCCAAGGCTTTTTTTGAGCAAGAACACAGTTCCAGCTGGCTTGGTGCCAGGGGTGTGGCCTAATATGCAAATGAGTTCCTGCTCAGCTTTTTCTATGAAAAAAGCCCTGCACATTCCTAAAAAAAAACAGGGAAGGATGGAAATGCATTAATCCACATATAAATCCAGGGGTCATTTTGTAGAAAAATAGGTAGTGGAGCTCATTAGCATATGCCACCCCCAACACCAGCCAAAAGCAACCTGACGCAAAAAAGGAGACCCCTGAGCAAGCGAGGCCTGCTGGTGCTCTCCTTGGCCACCACCTCCCACACAGTCGAAAGGCCAGCAAGCCACCTGCTGCCCAAAATCACATAAGAAGTGGAGAAAGGGTGGCATGGGCTTCTCCAGGGGTTAATGAGGGGTGTTGGGGGTATGGCAAAGCCCCTGGTGGCTGGCTGGCTGCTCTCCTAATCCAGGGATTGTTATGCAGCTACACCTACTAGTTAATGGACAAGGGAGGGAGGGAGGGAGGGAGGGAGGAGGGGGATCCCTCAGAAAGGTTCAGGAGCTGCACTCCTGTGAGCTCCTGCTGAATCAAGGCCTGGCAATGTCCAAAAGGTATTCTAGTAGTTTTGTTTATTATGCATTAATAGTTAGAACAATAATCACTATTAGATATTTATGTCTTGCAAACAATATGTTCCATGTTATGCAGAGCACAGGAATGAGCCTGTTGGTGTCCAAGCCAGTTTGCCATCTATGGAACTATTTAGATGCAGAACTGCCACGTGCAGCTGGCAGCTTATTTTAAGAGTTATCATGAATGCCAGTGCTGTCTGCCAGGTTTACAATTTACTGGTCTGCCAGCACGCATGCATATGAGCAAGTGATCTTTAAATGCAATGCTGACTGTGTGCATCACCTACAGTGGTTATATGCCTTGAAGACAGTAAACTCTACTAAGTAAACATGGTTTTGGGAGCCCTGCATTTTCCTTAATATATAGCATGACCTAAACCTGATGGGACAATAATGAAAGGGGAACATACGGCTTGAGAAACAGCAATGACTGATGGGTAATAAGACACTGTATACTAGTATTTCTACACAACATGAAGGAACAGTCAAATAACCTTAAATGGATCCATCCATACATGATATTCTATTCCAATCATATATTATTGGAAGAATACTGAAGTTGGTTAAATCCACAGAAGAATAACACCTTTTTAATTCAGGTTTATTTTGGAATTGTTGCCACTTTAAAAGTGTTTATTTAATCCAGCATTTCCAGCGTTACAAAATACTCTGGTTTTCTAGATACCAAGGTCACTGTTGAGTAAACCTCTTGCTTTGCTGAAAGCTCTCTGGGCTAAGAGTCTTGAGGAGCACAAATTTCACAATGAGATACTGTTTCCTAACTCAAAAGACAGAAGGGCAAAAGACAGAAGGGACAGAAGGGAATATACAGCCAGCCACTTCAAAAGGCATAGAGGAAAGAGCACATTGTCATGGGAACCATATCTTCTTGAAACAAGATCTTGGCTCTACCTTCTGAGCCAGATTAAGCTGCAGAAAGAAAGACAGCTGTAGCAGAAATCACTGTTGGAAAACACTGATCTAATTATTTGGATCCAGGTTTGTTTGCATGATGTTAGAAAAACCGCCCTCACTGCACTCAATCCTGATTGGCTTACATGTTCAGGGGTATGAATCAGAAGCTGAGGAAACTAAAGCCAGCCTTGATAAAAGTTGGGAGCTCTTCAACAAAAGAAGTTGCCATATTTGAACTATCTTCAGGTCCTTGAAGGGGTGTCATACAGGATGGTACAGGTCCTAGAGGGTCCTGCCAGAGGGTCAGACCAGAACCAATGGGTTGAAATTAAATCAAAAGAGTTTTCACTAAACAATAAGAACTTCCTGACAGAGTGATTCCTCAGTGGAACAGGCTTCCTCAGGAGGTAGTGGACTCTCCTTCCTAGGAGGTTTTAAAACAGAGGCTAGATGGCAGTAATGACAGTAATGCTGATTCTGTGAACCTAGGCAGATCATGAGAAGGAGGGGAGGAAGGGTTGCATCAGTGCTTAGTTATTATGACCCTTTCTTACTCGCCCAGGGAAATGCTGATTGCCACTTTGGGGTCAGGAAGCAATTTTTCTCCAGGCCAGTTTGGCCAGGGATCCTGAAGGGGTTTTTTGGCATCTTCTGGGTAAGGGGCAGGTGTCACTGGGAACGCGAAGGGGGAGGTATTTGTGAATTTCCTGCATTGTGCAGGGGCATGGATTAGATGGCCCTGGAGGTCCCTTCCAACTCTATGATATTGGTTGTTAAAAGTGCGCATAGCGCAGAAATCCCTACAAACACGTGTTCATCTATTAATTACCTCAAGACCAGATGGCTAAAACCTGGTAGAACTTGCTGAGGTAGGCAGGGGTTGTTGATCCAGTGTAACAGCTGTGAATCAGTATATTCCCCCCCCCTTCACAAAAAAAAACCAGCCTGAAAAAAAGGCTTCCACTTAAATTCCATACTGTTTCCTTGTCATTTTTTTTTTTACCTTGAATTCCAGTAAGGTGAGAAGAACTACCAAGGTTCCTGGGCTGAATGTAGGCAAGCTTGAATTGTGGGACCACAAAGGGCACTTCCTTGCCCCCCGGGGGGAGCTTGGAGAGAAGATAATCCTCTGAACAGCCAACCTGCCTTTTCACTGACACAGACGACAAAGGAGGTTTCTCCACAACATCAGATCTATATTTGGCTTCAACTTCAGAGTCCTTCTCCAGAGAGGCTGTTATTTAACATAGAAAGCATGACAAGCAGATTTCATTTTAAGTCAGCAGCCTGAAACGATCTTTTGTATTTTAACAGGATCAGAGACAAATAGGTTTTTTTCCATCCTACTGGCTACATCCAGTGAGAGAGAGCAGCAAATAGCAAATATACCAACCTTGAGAAGGTTTGCACTGATTCCCATATCCGGTAACCAAACCTGCTTTCTAATTACCACCCAGAAGATTTTAAAAGGAGAATTTTACACTTAGGCAGTCAAGCTTATAAATGCAATTAATTAAAACCTTTTATGAACCATGAAAAATTAACGTTCATAACCTGGGTTAAGTCAACCCATGAAGAACAGCCCATCTCACTATCACACAAAATGTTCCGTACGGAATACAAGGAAGAGTCACCCTTGAGACAGACAGGAATAACAAGGCAGTTGCCTACTAAATAAAAATCATAAGCATCATGCAGCACATTAACAGAATTTTTGCTTAAATGGACAGTCCTCCATTTCACCCACTGATTAAAATCACAAAATGTACTGTATAGCTTCTGTCATTCTAGTTGCATAAAAAAAAACCTTGACAGAACTGACAATAACTGAACTTACAGTCATGCTTTTCTTTCTTGATGTACAAACACCCTCTGCAGCAGTTCTTGATGAATTCTGTTGCCATCACCAAGTCAGAATACATGCAGACAAGGAACCAAAGGGCAGAAATCAGGTCTCTAAAAAAACAACAACAAAAATTGATTAGAAACATAGTCAATTAGACTGCAGGAGTTCTTAAAGCTGCCCAACATCTAATTGTTTAGAATCACCACCACCATTATATTATTTTATAAATATATCTACTCATCAATGAATACTTAAATCTAGAGATTGGAGCCATGAACAGACAGGACAGGTCTTTTTATAAATGGGAAAAACACCCCAGGTCTGCAGAAAAAAATTGAAATTAAAGCTTCCCAAAATAACAAGGAGCACCTGCAGCTTTAAGGAACAAATGCCCTTGTTAACTGTTAATAAGCAACCTTGCAGTACTGCTGAACAGTTCCAGTCTTGCTTGTGTGTCAGTAAAAGGCAAAGGAGAGGACAGGAACATTTCCAGAGCTCTTTTGGCATTTGAAGGAGGACTCATTGAGATCAAGCCTGGCAGTAACCACTTGGCAACTTAGCTATTGCCAATGATGCAGAACTGGTTATGGATGCTTGAACATTCCCACATACACAAGATATACAAGTTGGAGCATATCTTCAAAGCAGATGTGGTCCATGAAATCCATCCATACCAAACAAAGAGCAGTCCACTATTTTCAAGGCTATGTACTTCAGACCAAATTGATCCCTCTTGCTGTTATTTTCCAAGAATAAGAATTTGTTCAAGCTCTGAAAACCAGGTGCATTTATTTGCAGACATCTTTGGCAGTATGCACAGAATATAAATTGTGGAGCTAAGGCGCAGAGTGCTAAGCTGCAATACTGCAGTCCAAGCTCTCTGCTCACGACCGATCCCAGTGGAAGCTGGATTCAAGTAGCTGGCTCAAGGGTCATTCGGTCTTCCATCCTTCCGAGGTCGGTAAAATGAGTACCCAGCTTGCTGGGGGTAAAGTGTAAATAACTGGGGAAGGCAATGGCAAACCACCCCTTAAAAAGTCTGCCATGAAAACACTGTGAAAGCAACGCCACCCCAGAGTCAGAAACAACTGGTGCTTGCACAGGGGATTACCTTTACCTTTTTAAGGAAATATGAAATGTATCCTCAGATATAAGTTCACTGCAAAGCAAATAATATAGATGTGTGCAACTGCATCACTGACAATACATAAAAGTAATTCCTGTGTAACACTAACAATCTATTCACGTTTACCAAATGCCCTTTTCCATTATAGTTTTAGATGCTTATTGCCCCTTCATGTATGCAGAGCATGGTCTATTGCCAATTCCTGGCCCATTTGTGTTTGTTACTTGGATTCTGGCCCAGAGTGCTAGATTGGGTCCACTTTTAATATTACATTCTTAAGCAGGAGTGGATACACAGGATCATTTAACACAAGTTATTTATGCCTGAATTGTTAAGAGACACTCGGGACATACTCTGACTTTGTCAAAAACATATTTTTTTTTTATTTAAACAACAAAGAAAGAGTAGAGTATGCAAGACTGAAGTCAGCCCATCTAGGTTAAGCTGCAAGATACCATGTTTTTCTATTCAGATTTCTCAATCATCCACAAATCTCATGTAACCATTCACAGCTGAGGCACCACCACTACCTTAACATGCCCTGCTATGAATACAAGACCCTCTTCTTATGAGTCTAGGAAACAATAAGTATGCAGAATTCACTACATCTGTTTAATTTTGCTTGAAGGAGTCTTCTATATTAAGAACACAGCTGGAGAACATCAGGAGTAACTTTTTAAACAACTGGACTCTTTCTTTAAAATATTCTTCTAAAATATTTCCAAGAGACTCAGGCTGCTCCATCCTATCCGAAATCCTAGCAGCAAAGTAGTTTGTACCCTCCCCCAAAACACTCATAATATTTTTTTGTAAAAGTTTGTTCTTTTAGTTCATATAGTCAATGATAGCTGATGAGGATGTTTGTGACACTCAGCAAAGTATAAAAGCACAGAGCTCAAGGTTTTTTAAGCACATGGAACAATGAGAGTTATTTGGAGATAAAAGCACAATTTGGCACTATTTGGTCACAGGAAATTAATACTCCGGAGTCAGGCCATTCAGCATGGTTCATTTTCCTTGACTATACTGGAGGGGAATGTCTGATTAAATAAAGCATGATTTACAATATTTTGTACATTTTTTCAGTAGCAAGCATCTTAAAAGCGGGTCACAAATTGAAAAGCAAACATTAAAATAATAAAAGCCAGCAAAGCCCGAATGACAGTTTTCAAGCACTGATTTGTTTTTATGCTATTTATTTATAATCCACCTTTCTCACTGAGACTCAAGGTAGATTACAGGATATAAAGAAGGGCAATCAGATGGCATAAAACAACCAACAAACAACACAAACTGTCTAAGATTATAGAATTTGAGAATAATGCAGACGGACTATCAAAGGCAAGGTACATTAAACAATGCAGAAAGCTGATTACAAGATATAGGAAAATGCAATGAAAGCCACTAATAATTATAATAATCATTGCAGCAGACTGCAACCTATTCCATTATAACAGGGGCGGTCAACGGTAGCTCTCCAGATGTTTGTTTGCCTACAACTCCCATCAGCCCCAGCCAGCATGGCCAATGGCTGGGGCTGATGGGAGTTGTAGGCAAAAAACATCTAGAGAGCTACCGTTGGCCACCCCTGCATTATAAAATGCTCTCCTGGAATGCTGCATTTTATTATCACTCCAATATCTTTTTAAAAATGCTCTCCTGAAGATTTCTGTTTTGCACATACTGCACAATGACAGAGGTATGGGAGCTTCCAGTGAGAATGCACATGAATGGGCATCTAGGGTGGCACCTTTACAAGCCTTTCCCCGGATGAGCAAAATTGTCTCAGAGGAGCTTAGCAGGAGAGACTGGGGTGCCAAGCCATTAATTAATTATATTTAATCTATATCCCGCCCTCCCCGCCAAAGGCAGGCTCAGGGCAGCTCACACATTAGGGTCACACAATCACATTAGTGTGACCAAGTAAAATAAGACAACAATAAAAACATAAAAACAATTCCTAAAACATTTACATGTGCTAATATCATGATTTCAGACAGCGATTAAATTCTAATGGTGGTTAGTTGTTCTAAGAGGTCCCAGGATCACCACAGCGTGATGAGGTGAACCATTAGTAGTATTTTTATATTCCAGTCCCGTTGCTGCAGCAGCCCCATGGCGCAGAGTGGTAAAGCTGCAGTACTGCGGTCTGAACTCTCTGCTCACGGCCTGAGTTCAATCCCGGCGAAAGCTGGATTCAGGTAGCCGGCTCAAGGTTGACTCAGCCCTTAATTCTTCCAAGGTTGGTAAAATTACCCAGCTTGCTGGGGAGAATGTATAGATGACTGGGGAATGCAATGGCAAACCACCCCGTAAAAAGTCTGCCATGAACTCACCCCAGAGTCAGAAACAACTGGTGCTTGCACAGGGGACCTTTCCTTTCCCGTTGCTGCAGGTGTTACCATCATGAAAATGCATGGCGGAAGAGTGCCGTTTTGCAGGCCCTGTAGAACTGTGAAAGCTCTCACAGAGCTTTGTGGTTAATAATCAGAACCTTGAACCAAACACTGTAACTTATTGGTAACCAGCAGCGTGTCTGCAGAATGAGCATGACATGCAAGTTCTAACTAGCACCCAATAATAACCAGCTTGCAGCATTCTGCATAAACTAGAGTTTGAGTTGTCTTAAAAGGCACACTCATGTAAAGTGTATGATAATATTCTGGCCTCAAGGTAACTATAGCATGGATCCAGGTGATCAGGTCAGCTCAGTAAAGGTAGGGTCCATCTTCCATACTACATGAAACTGGCAGAATGCCTTTTTTGCAACTACATTAATGTTGGTAGAAAGTGCTATCAAATCACAGCTGACTTATGGAGACCTCATAGGGTTTTCAAGGCAAGCAACATTCAGAGGTGTTTTGCCATTCTCTAACTCTGCCTAACAGCCATGGACTTCCTTGGTGGTTTCCCATCCAAATACTAACCATGACCAACCCAACTGAGCTAGCCTGGGCCATCCAAGTCAGGGCATTAACATTAATGTGCTTCTCCAGTAAACGTGCTGGGCCCAGTATAACCAGACCGATAGCAATCGAAGAGGCCCCAATGTACGCAACTAACAATGTTTACAAGTTATGCCTGCACTGAGTCCAAGTCACTTGCTGCACACAGAAATGGGAAAACAAGTTAATTAAAAAACCTCCCTATATACTTTGACAGGAAAAAAACACCCTGAAAGTCCAGTTCACAAATATGACATCAATGCTGGCAACAGAACAAAACATACTCCAGTGGGGGGTTATTTGCTGCATTCAGTTTTTATTATAAGATAGGAGGCAGACCTTTAATTTAGAATTCTTTCATTTTTACTAAGTATCACTCTAGAAAGAACCAACCATATCAGCAGGCATTAAACTACAGCATTCATTTTCAAAAGAGAGCTTTGCCTCTCCCTTTTGACCAACTGTTTAACAAGTTTAGCAAGTATTTACTTGTTTCCTTTACTTATAGTCCACCTTTCTTACTGAGACTTAAAACAGATTACATGGTACAAGGTTTTAATTTTTATTTTCTTCATTTATACCCTGCCTTTCTCCCAAGTGGGGACCTCAAACAAGCTTACATTGTTCTCCTCTCCTCCATTTTATCCTCACAACAACCCTTGAGGAAGGTTAGGCTGAAGTGTGTGACTGGCCCAAGGTCACCCAGCAGGCTTCCATGACCCAGTGGGGATTAGTCTAACACTCTAAGCGCTACGTCACACTGGCACAGTCAATGCAATCAGTGGGATGAGACATCTAATAAGCAATGAAATAGGACTAGAAATAGAGCAGTTGGGAGGTGGGGGGAAACAATAGTATTAGACATGATATACAGTGCTGGAAATAATATTAAACACATACAAATGCAATGCAGTGAGAGTAGGATAATACATGGAGGAAATAGATAATACAAACTATATACAGTGGTATAATGTTCCCTCTTCCCTCATTTTGCTATAATATAGCCATAGCTCCTTGTTGTTAAATAGTCCCTCATTAAATATGCCCTCCTGAAAAATTCTGCTTTACATAGTTTCTGGAATGACAGAAATGTAGGGACCTTCATGAACACCTCAGGCTGGCCATTCCACAAGGTGGGGTCTGCAACAAAGCCTGCATGTGGTATGGACAGTTGTAGCTGTTGCCATACATGACTCAGTCACTGCTAAAAGCCTTCGGTTGCCAGCCTCCAGATAAGACCAGGGGATGGCGCAGAATTACAGCCCATCTCCAGACTACAAAGATCAGTCCCCCTGGAGAAAACGGGTATTTTGGAGGGAGACTCTGTGGCATTGGCCCCCCAGTGAGACCCTGTCCTCTCCATGCTCCATTCCCAAATATCCAGGGGTTGCCCAGCCTTGATCTGGCAACCCAATTCCCCCCCCATCCCCACCAGTGGCCAGGGGACCTGGCAACCCTAGAAAGCCACATACAATTTGGGCTATACAACCAAACAGCTTCCTGAAATGCTGCTCCCGAGGGGGTGAAGGGCCCTTCCAAGGAACTACATGAGGCAAAAGTTAGAAGACTGGAATGAGAAGGGGAAATTAGTAATATATATATATCCCTCCCCCTCTCTTCATGGAAAGTTTCCTTGGGATCCAAGCCACTATCTGTTGTCTCATCTGGGATTCTGCACTCAGTTCAGTTTTCTCAGCTAGACAGTGTGGAAGCAGTCATTTTGAGCATCACCTGAGGCAGCCAGGCTGAATATAAACATTCTTCAGGGTTTTGGGTTTCTCAACAAAACAGCATACACTTCTGCTGTGACATGTACTAGTTTCCGGGTCCCTTTGAAACTAACCTTTTGTGCTGATTTATTTATTTCAAAAACAGACTCCTTTGTGTGCATATGCATTGAAATGTGGTTGGTTATTCACATACTGCTTGGAGCCAGAGTCACAAAGGAGGAGCATAGGCTCTTCTTGCTCATATATCCATTAAGGGAAAGTTTACAATTCCTACATAACATTTCCATGACTATATGCTTACAGAATCATGTTGAAGAGTGATCTTAATGAGCCCTCAGGACGCAGTGCTGCTGGGGGTGCAAGCAACTCCAGTTACCCACCTGATATTTCCACCCAGATCACTTACTACTCCATTCCCAAGATTTAAGACTTCTTCTTGCCACTCTTCGATCCCAGCGGAAGTTGGGTTCAGGTAGCTGTCTCAAGGTTGACTCAGCCTTCCATCCTTCCAAGGTTGGTAAAATGAGTCCCCAGCGTGCTGGGGGTAAAGTGTAGATGACTGGGGAAGGCAAACCACCCCATAAAAAGTCGGTCGTGAAAATGTTGTGATACATCACCCCAGTCAGAAATGACTGGTGCTTGCACAGGGGACCACCTTTACCTTTTTACTTGCCACTCAACTTTTCCTTTCCTCAGCTGGAAAGCCATTTCAACATCACAATGACTACCAGGCACACGCTTGTGGTTTTAACTTCGATTTTTATCTTCCCTCTGTGCCTCAAGCTGGAACCAGACTAAATTTCCTGCTAAGGGAAGAGGCAGTTTCCCTTTCCTGCTGAGACCACCGATTTGCTCCATCCATTCCAGAGGATCCCCTGCCTTCCTGGAGCAGCTTTTCAGAGAGATCAATGGGCTGTGCCAGAAAGGGTATGGAAAGTTATGTTCAGCAGGCAGAACTGCCTTCTGTTAGCAGAAAACCTGGTTTTAATCCAGTCCCTCATATTCAATCTGTTGTCAAGTTATATCAATTTCCCTGATATAAAACTTGTCCCTTCCTCCAAGTCCTTAGCTAAAACTTCATCTTCAATTGTCCCCCACATTCATTACCAGCAACTTCTTAAGAAACTGTTTCGTCATGCCTCCCTCTCTGCCCTTACAGAATTGTGCTGCAAAAATAATATTTCATCACTCAGCCTCATCACTGTAGCATGTTCTCTAACAGCCCTATGCTTGTGCTATACTCAGAGAAGGAGTCAATCTCTTTGTCCTTACCTTTAATTATCTCCATGTCTCTGCTGTAGTCCATGCTTCTGCTCTTTCCATATGCTCTGGCCAGTGATCTCATCCCACACTCAGCTCATCCAAACTGCCAGTCTCCTGATCTACATGGATTCTATGCATTCACACTTAATGTCCTCTTATGCTGGAAACACTTTCCTAGAACTTCTCTGTTGTGCTATCTGAACTCATTAATCTCCCTTACCCTGAAACAGGACATTGGTCTGTCACTTGTAGCAACTCTATAGGTCTCAGATAGAAGTATTTCACATATTAACTGGAGATGCCAGGGTTGGAACCTGGGACCTTCCCACTTGCAAAGCAGATGATCTAGCACTCAGTCCTGATGCCTGCCTCTCTCTGCCTTCAAATCCTTCTTCAAACTTCTACTTTTTGTCATGAAGTCTCTTCTGCTACACCACAACCCTCATTCCAAAAGTGCAGGTCATTACAGTTCTTCAAATGCACCCCTCCCCCCTTTCTCTTGCCTTGTCTTACTGGAAAAAATTCAGTTGTAAACTTCTTGGGGTAAAGTGCTGAGTTTAGCTTATATTACTTGGGGTACTTGAGTTTGGCATAGTCAAGGCTTTTTTGTAAAAAAAAAGCCCAGCAGGAACTCATTTGCATATTAGACCACACTCCCTGGCACCAAGCCAGCTGCAACTGTGTTCCTGTGTGTTTCTGTTCCAAAAAAAGTCCTTCTTACATTACTTGGGGTAAGGAGCTGAGTTTGGCTTATATTGCTCTGAAAAGTGCCATACACCCCAATGCGACTATATTTTACAGAAGTATCTATAAAATTAAAGGCCAGCCACATATTTTGAGGACCAACAGCTATTCTTGCCGCAACACGTTATCATGCCGGAACTATTTATTAGCCACTTTTCTATCTTGTGAAATTCAAGGTATCTTACAATGTAATAAAACAATTATTATTATCAGGGCTTTTTTGTAGCAGGAACTCCTTCGCATATTAGGCCACACACCCCTGATGTAGCCAATACTCCAAAAGCTTACATTAGGACTTGTAATAAGAGCCCTGTAAGCTCTTGGAGGATTGGCTACATTAGGGGTGTGTAGCCTAATATGCAAAGGAGTTCCTGCTACAAAGAAAGCCCTGATTATTATTATTTTAAAAACCCAAAGGACTGCCAATAAATAAAAACTAAATCAGTCAAATGAAGTCCTAAATAAAACTATCTTCAACAGTCTCCTGATGAGTGAAAGTAAGGGGGCCAAGTACATATTCCTGGGAAGGTTGTTCCATAATCATGGAACTACGGAAATGTGTTAAGTCTGTAGGTGAAGCTTCATACATTAAGATACAAGCACATGCTGACATTGTAATATGCAGCATAATATACACTGACTTGCCATTTATCAGTTCTGTTCTGCATGTACCTTTGGAGGACCCCATTATCATTACAGGCTGTGATATGCAGAGCTGATGCCATCTGCAGTACATTCAGTCAAGAAGGCTATTTCTCTGTAACAGGGAAGAAGTAAATCGAATTGTGCTTCCACAAGGAAACAAGAAAAACCCTTTGAACCTTGTCTTGTCTCTATAAACCCATGCTGAGCTAGTACAGAAAAAACAGATGTAGGGAAGCAAAAGTATTTGAAACGGCAGAAATAAGTATACAGAAACAACAGATTAGCATTTGAATACCAGTGGCAATCTATCATGTATCAAACTCAGATATATTTCAAGGAATCTTTGAGTCCAGCTTTGTGAAAACAGGCAGCCTAAAAAGCTCTTTAATAAGCAATATACATTAAATATTTTGTTCTACTCCTGAATTCCTACAGCAATGTGTAAAGATGTATGCCCTTCTTCCCCAGTAAAGAGTGGTTTTTAAATGTATATGGCACAACGTATGTTCGGTATCTAAATTCTAACTACAATAAGGATTGTTTAAAAGGGGTAGGGGTGGGCACACCAGTTTCAGCCATAGTGCAATAGTCACCATTCAATTTAATGGAGCCTTACTATCTTATTTCCTTATTACTGGCTCTGCTTCTCATGGTGGTGGAAAGTGTGATCAAGTTGCAGCTAATTTATAGCAAGAGATTGATACAAGGTGGTTTGCCATTGCCTACCTCTGTGCAGCAGCCCTTTACTTCCTTGGTGGTCTCCTGCCTAGATACTAACCAGAGTGGACCCTTCTTAGCTTCTGAGATCTGATGAGACCAGGCTAGCCTGGATTATCCAGGCTTCTCATACGCACACCTTATTAAAAAAATTAGACCTACATAAACATCACCACAGAATTCTCACAGGACACATTTTTATGGGGGTAGAAGAATGATGGAGTTCAAGCCAGGGCCACAAACCCAATTGTCCCACGATTACACAGGAAGCATGGCAAAAATGAAATTAGCATCTGCTCTAGGTGGCAGTAATATGGCAATGACAGTATTCATGAGGTGATACAACCACACACATACCCCACATTGCTCTAGATAGAAAGTAATTTTCAAAGCAGACACAGCTTAAATAACTTGATTCCATTCATTTCTGTCTCATGATTGAGGTATTTTAGAACTAAATCCTTGGTTTACATAATTCTCAGCATAGGGACTGGTCACTGAGTATCGTGGTATTACACAACAATAATACAACTTCCTCCATAGTGAAATTCTTCCGTATTCTGTTCAGAGTGTTATCTGCTACCCTGTTATCTAGCTATTAAACCAAATACAACACATATCTATAGACGTTGAGTAAGACACAAGAGACTGTAAAAATGTTATTAGTGCTTAAGATACTTGAAACATAATAAGATTTGGGGGGGGGGGGTCTGTGCAAAAGGCTGCCAGACACTTTCCTAAATAATTTAATCATCACTGTTTTAATGTAGTTAGACAAGAGAACATAATTATCTTAATGACTCCCAGATTTGCCTGGCCACATTGCACAACTAAGTTAATCAGATAAGTCTGATATCAAAGACTTTTCTCCCAGACGCAGGACATAAATATTTGAAGAGGGACACAAAGCCTTTTAACAGCCAATTAAGTAAATTTGGACATAACAGGAATGGACTGTAAAGAGAACAAATAATCAAATGCTGAACATGATCTCAAGAGAAAGCTAACAGGTCTTGTCATTAAATAAATTGCCACCTATCACGCAGTGCATAAATTGCTTCTTTGGTCCAATACCCTGCAGATGCATCTACTAAATTATACACAGATAAAGTTAAGATAAAATGATATTTGAATTAGGTTCAAAGACAAGCAATATAGAAGACCTAAGAGTCCCTTCCCCCAACTAAAATGGATTCAAAGGCCTCTGAATCTGATCAGAGCAGCAAAGCTAGGATGGGATTTCTTCCATTGGACTGGTTCAGGCACTCAAATTCTTACAAATGACCTTGATTCATACATAACGGCAAACCACAGTTTGCAAGCACATGAATAAATCCAAGCAGTCTTCTGACTTGCACATCCTCTACATCTTTTAGTCTCTCCTCTATGCAGCCAATTAGAAATTCCTGCTTTCCTCATTAACCATGGCCTGTGCATGCCCTGCAAGCCAGGGTTAAACCACAGTTTTGAATCCTGGTTTATAGGGAAATCATAAGACACTGAGCTGGTTCAGGCACAACAGTAAACTATGGCTTGCTGTAGCTGGCTGTGTGTGATGGCAGAAGAGGTAGTGTGCAAGCCCAAAGATCCCTCAAGTTTAATCACATTATAAGAACATAAGAGAAGCCATGTTGGATCAGGCCAATGGCCCATCCAGTCCAACACTCTGTGTCACACAGTGGCCAATTTTTTTTATATATATATATCTCACCCTTGGGGTGTAGTACCTCCTTTTATCCGTTCTAACTCGACTGCTCAGCAATTTCATTGAATGCCCACGAGTCCTTGTATTGTGAGAAAGGGAGAAAAGTACTTCTCTCTCTACCTTCTCCATCCCATGCATAATCTTGTAAACCTCTATCATGTCACCCCGCAGTCAATGTTTCTCCAAGCTAAAGAGCCTCAAGCGTTTTAACCTTTCTTCATAGGGAAAGTGTTCCAAATCTGTAATCATTCTAGTTGCCCTTTTCTGGACTTTTTCCAATGCTATAATATCCTTTTTGAGGTGCGGTGACCAGAATTGCAAACAGTATTCCAAATGAGACCGCACCATTGATTTATACAGGGGCGTTATAATACTGGCTGATTTGTTTTCAATTCCCTTCCTAATAATTCCCAGCATGGCGTTGGCCTTTTTTATTGCAATCGCACACTGTCTTGACATTTTCAGTGAGTTATCTACCACGACTACAAGATCTCTCTCTTGGTCAGTCTCTGCCAGTTCACACCCCATCAACTTGTATTTGTAGCTGGGATTCTTGGCCCCAATGTGCATTACTTTGCACTTGGCCACATTGAACCTCATCTGCCACATTGACGCCCACTCACCCAGCCTCAACAGATCCCTTTGGATTTGACATTATGTCAGAATCAAGCCAGGGAGGGTCCAACTGCCCCCAAGCATGCAGCTGAATGGAGGCATATCTTACCTGGCCTATACATACAGATAATTCACACTTCCCAACAGCAGTTTGATATTTTATTCAGTTAATCATGAACACGTCAAGATGTTACTTTCATGTGGAGCAACCAACAGGTATCTGAACCATTCCCCACACATTAAACCAGGGGTGTCAAACTCATTTGTTATGAGGGCCGGATCTGACATAAATGAGACATTGTCAGGCAGGCCATCTGTGTCATAAAATGTCATGACAGGTATAGGAGATGTAAACTTTATAAAGGACACAGACAAACACAATTTTTTTCTTTTTTTAAAAGCAAGCTGTGACGCAGAAGGAAGCAAGAGAGAGAAAAGGAAGCAGATAACAGCCAAAAGTTGCTCGCAGGCCTGTTAGGAGTCCTCTGGGGGCCTGATTTGGTCCACGGATCACATGCTTGACATCCCTGCATTAAACCAAGCAATCTGACACTACACCATTTCACACATCAGGCTCCTTTATGAGAGAATTTCCTGAGGAGGAAACAACTGCAAAACCATCAGATGAAACAAAAATTTCATTCACTGCATTTGATAACCATGATGTTCCAGAAGAGTACCCCAAAGGTAAGCAACATGAAAGCGCAATTACCTCACCAAAATTAGACAATAAAACAGCCAATTCACTGTGGTGGATGGTACCAGATATATGAGTGCCAGCCCTTAATTAATCCAGCACCTTCCAAAACTAAGAGTCTTTTATTATCCAACAAAAGCCATTCTCTAGCCCAGGCTAGACACGCTGCCTTATAATATAATGTCCAGTCCGGTAAGGCCATTCCTCCTCTTGATTTAGCTTCCTGCAGGACTTTTAGCTTAATCCTTGGCCTTTTACTTTGCCAAATGAAGGCCAGAACTTTTCTGTTAAGTTTTTGTAGAAACGACTTAGGTAGTTCGATTGGGATCATTTGAAATAGAAATAAAATTCTAGGGAGAATGTTCATCTTAACCGTTGCTATCCTTCCTAAAAGAGAGATTTGCAAATCTTTCCATTTTTCCAAGTCTAAATCAATTTCGTTCAGGATCTTCTCATAATTGTCTCTATAAAGGGATTTCACATCATTTGTTAAGAATATACCCAAGTATTTAATTCTCTTTTCATGTTTAAATCCTGTTTTGGTCTCTAGTTGCATTATCTGTTCTATACTCATATTTTTTGTTAAAAATTTTGTTTTTTCTCTATTAACTTTGAATCCCGAGACCTCTCCAAACTGTTGTAGCCTTATTAACAATTTATCAATAGCAAGAATGGGGTCCTCTAGAATAAGCAGTAAATCGTCCGCAAAGGCCTGGATTTTAAATTCTTGTTCTTTTATTTTCAGGCCCCTAATTTCTTCATCCTCTCTTATCTTTTTAATTAAAAGCTCTATTGTCATTACAAAGAGAAGGGGCGACAAAGGACAACCCTGCCTCGTCCCCTGTTCTATCTCAACCGCTTCTGATATATTCCCATTTATATTTATTTTCGCTGTTTGTTTAGAATATATCGCTTCTATACATCTTTTAAAATTCTTGTTACAGCCTATCGCTTCCAGTACTTTACCCAGGAAATTCCAATTAACGTTATCGAACGCTTTTTCTGCGTCGAGGGAAATACCTGCAAATTGCTTTCCTGGGTGTTCTTTATAATATTCTATAATATTTAAAAAGTATCTTAAATTCCGCTGCATCCTTCTCCCAGGAATGAATCCAGTTTGGTCCTCGTGCACAATACTTGTGACAATTTTCTTAAATCTCTCTGTCAGTATCGTCGCAAAAATTTTGTAATCTGCGTTCAGGAGGGAGATAGGTCTATAATTTTTTATATCTGTTGGGTCCGTCCCTTGTTTATAGATTAAAGAGATTAGTGCTTCCCTCCAAGACATTGGGATTATGGCCGATTGTTGTATTGCCTCTACGACTCTCTTGTATGGAATTAAAAGCAGGTCTTCAAAAGTTCTATACACTTCAACCGGTAGGCCATCCAGCCCCGGTGTCTTATTGGATTTCTGCTTTTTAATTGCCTCGATTACTTCATGAATCGAAATAGGGCTCTCCAAAGTTTCTTGTTGTTCTTTAGATAATTGCTTGATATTGGCGCTTTTAATATATTCCTCTTGTTGCTGTTCAGAGATTTCTTGCTTTCTATAAAGATTTCGATAAAAACTTTGAACAATTTGCCTCATTTGATTTTCCTGTGTAACTTCTAAACCTGCTTTATTTTTTAACGAGCTTATAATTCTTTTGTCTCTCTCTTTCTTAAGCTTGTATGCTAACCATCTACTTGTTTTGTTGGCATTTTCGAAGTAATTTTGCTTGGCCCATTTGAGTTTCTTTTCTAATTCTTCTGTCAACCATAAATTAATTTGATGTTGCGTTGCTTGTATTTTAGCTTTTATCTCTTTAGTGTTTCTAGTCTTTTGTTGTTTTTCATGTCCCTTCATCTCGTCTACCAAATCATTATATAATTTCATTCGCTCTCTATTTCTTTTAGCTGTGTAACTAATGGCTAACCCTCTAAAAAAAGCTTTAAAGGTATCCCAAATATTTTGTATACTTGTATCCTTCTCTAAATTGCATTGAAAAAATTCCTTTATTTCTTTTTTCGTTCGTTCCAAGAACTTAGTTTCTTTTAATATCTGGAGATTTAGGGTCCATCGGCTATTTCTTGAAGGGTGTTGCAAAATCACCTGCACTGGGTTGTGGTCCGCAAATGTTTTAGGTAAAATATTAGCTTGATTAATTAGAGGGACCAAACCTGTTGACGTCCAACACATATCGATTCTGGACCAGCACCCATATGGATGAGAGTAAAATGTAAACTCTTCTGCTTGGGAGTTTTTAACTCTCCAAATATCAACCAAACTTAACTCTTCTGCCATTCTAAAAAAGGTCTTAGGTAAGGCGCTACGTAGTGAAAATTTCTTATGTTTGTCAAATTTTTTATCTTTTTTGACGTCAAATACTGCGTTATAGTCTCCTATAATACAGCAGTCTTGTACTTGTAGTTCCACTAACTTGCCATGAAGCTCTTTGTAAAAAATTTTTTGCTTATCATTAGGGGCATATATGTTCACAACGTAAATTTTCCTTTTATTAATTGTGGCCTCAATTATTAAAATTCTTCCCAATTCATCTTTGTATATCAATCTGGATTCTATATTTTGCTTGACATATATAGCCACCCCTCTTTTTTTTCTGACATCGCTTGAGTAATATAACTGTCCCAATTTTTTATTCTGCAAAAATTTGATATCATCCTTTTTTATGTGTGTCTCTTGTAGACAAACTAATTGGGCCTTGGTTTTTTGAAGCTGCAAAAAAATCTTTCTTCTTTTTTTGGGTTCATTTAACCCATTTACGTTTACCGATATAATCTGTAATCCCTTCTTGTCTGTCATCCTAGTAACGCCTTACTACCTGAAATAGTGACTTTTTAAGACATGAAATACGTAAGGCAATTTATAAGGTTTGGATCGAAATCAAAAAGAGAGTATATTTATATACCCCATTTTGGCTATCCCCAGTGGAAGCGGTTACACACCCGAATATTTATGATTGGGGAAAGTCGTATAACTATGCTACATTACTAGATAGAGATAACAACTTAATACTCGATGAAAACATAGTGCCGGATTGGTGGGTGAGGTGTCAGGTTAAATCGATGTTCCAGGAAGATAAAGGTCGGGGGTTCTCGAAAGACTCAGAGATAAATGAATTTGATAATATAATCTACGAACCTCAGAAGCTTATTTCTAAAATTTACGAGTGGCTTTTAAAATATGAGATGCAGAAGGAAGTAGTTAAAGAAAGTTGGGTAAGGTGGTTGCAGGACTTTGGCTACACGATTGAGTTAACGGAGTGGGAAAAAATCTGGAAAAATAATATCGGGTTGACTAAAGCAATAGTTTTAAAAGAGAATTTATATAAAATGATGTACAGGTGGTACATTACCCCAGAAAGATTAGCTAAAATAAACCCAAGGTACAACAACAAATGCTGGAAATGTAAAAAAATTAAGGGGACACTTTATCATATCTGGTGGAGTTGTGAATTCGCCAAAAAATTTTGGACTTATGTAAATATATGGATTCATAAGGTTTTTCGTAAGAAAAGGATTAAGCATGTTCCAGAACTCTATCTTTTGAGTATTTGTAAAGAAAATCTGCCCTGGGGGGAAAAAAAGCTATTGTTGCATATGATAACTGCAGCAAGAATACTTTATGCGAAGTACTGGAAGCTTCCTCAAATTCCGGATAAGGAAGAATTTTTAGTTAAGGTATTAGATATTGCCGAAATGGACATTTTGACAGTAAGATTAAGAGATGGTAACTGGGAAGAATGTATGAAATCTTGGGAACCATTGTATCTTTGGGCTGAAAGTATTGGTATGATGGTAAGACATTGATATTGTTATCTGATAGAACCTGTTTAACTCCTTATTTATGTGGGTGGAATGGTGGGGGTCATTGTATGCTCGTCACTGGGATTGTGTTGTTATATGTCTTGTTTGGTTTATGTGGTGTTGTATGTATTTTTTTTTTATGTGTTTACAATAAACTTCATTTAATTTTGAAAAAAAAAAAAAACAAAAAAAAAAAACAGCCAATTCAACAGAAGCAGAACGTGAATCTTTTAATAAGCTGGAGTACCGGTTTTGCTATTATAGTAGAAAACCAGAAACAACAGCATTTCTGTTCTCTTTCAAAGCTTATGTACCATAAGAACACAGATGTTCAGCCAGAAAAAAAGGCATTACTGCCAAACTGCTGATTTTTCAATGAAGCCTCATACCAAAGCAAGACAAATGTCAAAAGCAACAAGGTGCACCTATAAAGATTCCCAAGATGGTGAGAATATTTTAGTCAAGGAGTGAGGGGCAAAAGTGCTCATGTTTGTTTAATAGGGTTTCTTTATTTGTTAATCCAGTGAACAGTGATGCGTGTGCGTGTTAAGTGCCATAAACTTACTTCTAGCTCACAGCAACCCTGTGAATTAATGTGCTCCAAAATGTCCTATCGTTAACAGCCATTCTCAGGTCTTGCAAATGAAGGGCCATGGCTTCCATTATTGGGTCAATCCATCTCATGCTGGGTCTTCCTCTTTTCGTGCTGCCTTCAGCTTTTCCTTGCATTATAGGGAAATTGGCTTAGCAAACTTTGCCTCATCCCCTGCTACTGTGCCACAGAAAAAAAGGACCAGTATGCATTATTCAACTTCTCCTTAGCATCCTGATGTCAAAAGAGGGACAGACAGGTTTGGAAAATAAAACAGGAAGCCCCATTTTAGTTTACCCACCATGTCTCGTTTATATCCTATGACGCAAAAGCTGCTCATGAATGGCTATAGATACCACGGGCTGTGCGCATTTTGCCCACACCCCCGTTCTCCCATTTCTTCTGATTGTTCCTTAATCTTCTTAAAGTGAATATCCATGTCGTGATTCTCTTACATAAGCCTCTCTTTCCAACAAGATATTAAAAACACATGCTGAACACATGACATTTAGCTTTATCGCCATTCTGTTACAAAATACAGGTTGCCAATAGCCTCACTGCCTTAATTCTATGCTACTCCACTGTTGAGGCTGCCTAGTGGAGTTCCATCTATTCTTCCACCATAAAGTCACCTTGAGCTTTCAGAGAGAGAGAGAGACAGAAAGAAAGCAAAATGACCACAAAACAAAAATCTAGTCTTTCCCAGTCAGGTTTTGTTAGGCTAACCAGAATCCTCATGCTTCTTGCAATTATATTATTCTTCACCTGCAGAGAGAACAGTACAGTCCAATCCAACAAAAATATTCAAACAATTCTTATTCAAACAATTCTTATACGTATGTACATCAATGCTATCAAGTTCCAACCAACCTGCAGCAATCCCCAAAAGCAGCTGTTTCAGGGCAAGCACAAAGTTCTTCTACAAAGCGTTCCTTGGTGGTCTCCTCCATTCATGCAAATTAATTTATGCAGTAGTTCACAACTTTAATGCCAGTAGCTCACAAAGTAGAATTTTTGCTCACAAGACTCCACAGGTTACAGGGGGTATTGGTACTGAACCTGCTTAGCTTCCAAGATCTGACAAGATTGGCCTGTACAGTGCTGCCTTCCCTCCCATTGTTTAAGATTAGAAGGGTGCACCTGGAACCCTGTGGGACACTCCCTAACTAAAGGAAATCACCTTTTCTATACTTAAGGTCCATTTCATTAAAATAAAATGTGTATAGATCTTCAAAAGTGGTTTCACAAAACCTGCCAAGTGCTACAATCATGATGCTAGCTTCTAGTGGTCAAGGATACTAAAGACTGCTGAACCCATGTAAGATCCACAGAGTTAAAATCATTCTGCTGATCTTCAACTAACCAGAAAACACCAGATATCTCCCTTGTTCAATGAAAACAATGTACTTAATTACACAAGCACATGAAAAATACACAAAACATTAGTAATACATATGGCAAAAAAGTCAAAATGTCGTAACACACACATTGTTGCTAATAAATACAATGGTCAAAAATACATAAACCAAACCACTAAGTTCCAATACAATTCTAGGCTTCTAACAAATATGTAAAGAATGGAGAGCTTCCAGCCTGGAGGAAGAATGTACCACTGTGTTGTGAGTGTTACAGAGGCTGTAAGGCTCCAGAGATAAGAAGCATTAAAAATATTTTGAACTTGATGCATAGTTTTGAGAACCTCAGTGTAAAGGCTTAAGTTGTTTATATGTGCACCTCTTGATAAAGATATTTATCAAAATGGGAAGTATAATGATCGAAATTCTGTCAAGGACCTACTTTATGCACAACTGGAGAATTTATATTCATAGTACACTTAAGTGTTGAACATTCTTTACATATTCCTTGGAAGTCTGGAATTGTATTGGAACTTGGTGCTTTGATTTATGTATTTTTGACCAGTGTATTTATTGGCAACAGAGTGTTACAACATTTTGACTTTTTTACCATAAGCATTACTAATATTTTGTGTATTTTTCATGTGTTTGTGTAATTAAGTACATTGCTTTCATTGAACAAGGGAAATATCTGGTGTTTTCTGGTTGCTTAGTCTTTCTCCCCATCACTGTTTTTTCATTCTTTATCTTCAACTAACAACAAATGCATGTACATAGATTTTATCACATTTAGATTATGAACAACCTGAAAGAGGGGGACAGCCAGGAATCAGATATTACCCGTAAGCAAGAAGGCTGGGCAGTAAATAAGCAAGGAACTGGGATAAAGATAGTTTTCTTAAAGAAAAGCAAAAACAAACAAGCATATTGCAAAAAACAAAGTCCACAAAAAAAATCCTTCAAATATATTAGAAGCAGGAAACCAGCAGGGAGGTGGCGGGGCCCTTGGATGACCAAGGGGTCAAAGGATTACTGAAGGAGGATAGGGAAATGGCTGAGAAGCTGAATGCATTTTTTGCCTCCATCTTCACTGTAGAAGACGAAAAGTGTTTGCCCACTCCAGAACCACTAATTTTGGAAGGAGTTTTAAAAGACCTGAGTCAGATTGAGGTGACAAGAGAGGAGGTCCTACAACTGATTGATGAATTACAAACTAATAAGTCACCAGGTCCAGATGGCATACATCCAAGAGTTCTGAAAGAACTCAGAGTTGAACTTGTGGATCTTCTGACAAAAATATATAATCTTTCATTGATATCTGCCTCCATTCTTGGGACTGGAAGGTAGCAAATGTCACCCCCATCTTTAAAAAGGGTTCCAGAGGAGATCCAGGAAATTACAGGCCAGTCAGTCTGACTTGAATACCAAGAAAGTTGGTAGAAACCATTATCAAGGACAGAATGAGTAGGCACATTGATGAACACAAGTTATCGAGGAAGACTCAGCATGGGTTCTGTAAGGGAAGATCTTGCCACACTAACCTGTTACAGTTCTTTGAGGGGGTGAACAAGCATGTGGACCTAGGGGACCCAATAGATGTTGTTTACCTTGACTTCCAGAAAGCTTCTGATAAAGTTCCTCATCAAAGGCTCCTTAGTAAGCTCGAGAGTCATGGAGTAAAAGGACAGGTCAAAATTGGATCAAAAACTGACTAATTAATAGGAAGCAGAGACTGAGTATAAATGGGCAGTCTTTGCAGTGGAAGACGGTAAGCAGTGGGGTGTCGCAGGGCTCAGTACTGCTCTTTAACTTGTTCATTAATGATCTGGAGTTGGGAGTAAGCAGTGAAGTGGCCAAGTTTGCAGATGACACTAAATTGTTCAGGGTGGTAAGAATCAGAGAGGATTGTGAGGCACTCCAAAGGGATCTGCTGAGGCTGGGTGAGTGGGCGTCAATGTGGCAGATGAGGTTCAATGTGGCCAAGTGCAAAGTAATGCACATTGGGGCCAAGAATCCCAGCTACAAATACAAGTTGATGGGGTGTGAACTGGCAGAGACTGACCAAGAGAGAGATCTTGTGGTCGTGGTACATAACTCACTGAAAACGTCAAGACAGTGTGAGATTGCAATAAAAAAAGGCCAACGCCATGCTGAGAATTATTAGGAAGAGAATTGAAAACAAATCAGCCAGTATCAGTGACCCTGTATAAATCAATGGTGCGGTGTCATTGGGAGTACTGTGTGCAATTCTGGTCACCGCACCTCAAAAAGGATATTATAGCATTGGAAAAAGTCCAGAAAAGGGCAACTAGAATGATTAAAAGTTTGGAACACTTTCCCTATGAAGGTTAAAACGCTTGGGGCTCTTTAGCTTGGAGAAACGACAACTGCGGGGTGACATGATAGAGGTTTACAAGATTATGCATGGGATGGAGAAAGTAGAGAAAGAAGTACCTTTCTCCCTTTCTCACAATACAAGAACTCGTGGACATTCAATGAAATTACTGAGCAATCAGGTTAAAATTGATAAAAGTACTTCACCCAAAGGGTGATTAACATGTGGAATTCACTGCCATAGGAGGTGGTAGCAGCTACAAGCATAGCCAGCTTCAAGAGGGGATTGGATAAAAATATGGAGCAAAGGTCCATCAGTGGCTATTAGCCACAGAGAGAGAGTGCGTGTGTGTATATATATATATATATATATATATATATATATATATATATATATATATATATATATATATATTGGCCACTGTGTGATACAGAGTATCGGACTGGATGGGCCATTGGCCTGATCCAACATGGCTTCTCTTATGTTCTTAACACATAATACCTATAGGTAATTTCCACATGGGACTAGTTTGTGTGGTTTCCCTATTACCATTGCAGCTGCCAAAAGAGTGCAGCAATAATGGGGCTTCCCCATAGCAGGTTCCCTGTCCTCAGCAGCAGCTGTCTCTCATCCCTCAGCCCTTTAGGGGCCTTTTTTCAGTTCCAACTGAATATTGGTAGATCAGTTCTCTAGGAGCCCTGTGGCACAGAGTGGTAAGCTGCAGTACTGCAGTCCAAGCTCTGCTCCCGGAGTTTGATCCCAGCGGAAGCTGGGTTCAAGTAGCTGGCTCAAGGTTGACTCAACCTTCCATCCTTCTGAGGTTGGTAGAAAGAGTACCCAGCTTGCTCGGGGTAAAGCATAGATGACTGGGGAAAGCAATGGCAAACCACCCCATAAAAAGTCTACAAAGAAAACATCACGATATGACATCACCCCATGGGTTGGTAACGACTTGGTGCTTGCACAGGGGACCACCTTTACTACCTATATCAGTTCTCTAAAATTCCCAGCTTTCATTTAACAAACAAACATACAATCCTAAGTACAGAAGATCAGAGAAAAGCCATAGAACCCCCTTGGGAGGTACATGAAGACACCATGATGCAGGAAAAAAGCATACTTCCCAACACTATTAAACCCAGGCAAATAACCCATTTGGAAATGGCCACAGTCAATACCAGCTTAGTGTCTCTGGTCATATAGACCAGAAGTTAGCCCAGAAGAAGATAATTTGTTAACAGCACAGGGATGGGGGAAATCTTCTCCCATCACATCAGAGCAGTGACAAAATTCAGTTACTGAAATGTAAGATGTGGAGGATGTTAATTTAAAGCCCTGAGGTGAATAGCAAGCCCCATTGGAAGCAATTAAACAAAGTTATTTACACTTGAAACTGCCTCACACTGAGCCAGACCATTGGTCTAGTAAGCTCAATCCTATCCAACTGGTCGACATCACCCTCCACATTACCCATTCCCTCATGCCAGGAGTGAACCTGGGGCTTCCTGTATACAAAGCAGATACTCCCTATCTCTAAGCCACAGCCCCTTCCTATTTATAAGTAATGTCAGCTTGTAATCATGGCCTAAATGTATTGAAAAGCAGAGCATTTAAGCACCCTCATCACCACACACAGTGTCACTTTGAGGGGGCACCACAGAAATGATTTTCAGTTTCATGTGATTTTGAAACAGAAGGAGGCAGCAGCTAATTTATTTCATTAGTGGAAAATGAAAATAAGGAGAGGGAATACTTTGTTCTCCTGCAAGAGCAAGATAATGATTTCAGTCCAGTAACAACATAAAGACCAACAACATTTTCTTGCTAGTCCCTAAGATGCTACTGGACTCAAATCTAGCTCTTCAACTGCAAACCAGCCTGATTCCCCTCTATAGCCTTCTTTTGCAAGGCATCTTTCTCTAACAATAACTAGCTAGTTAGGAGTTCCAGTCATTTTTACAGGAAGAGAGAAAAATTAACACAAAATTTGTTACAGAGGTTTTTAAAAGCACCAAAAAAATACATAACACGATACAAAAAAGAATATGATAAAACTAAATATTTTTGCATAAGTGTGACAAAACACATATTATTGAACAAACCACATTGGGGCAATAATTAAACGTAAGACTTCCCTGTCCCCATATATTACAGAAACATGTATGAAGACATCCAACCATGATATCAGCCTGACCTAAAATTTAATAGGTATGGAAATTCCTTGTTATGCAAGCAAACCACTAACTGCCTTTGGCTGGGAACTAACTTCCTCTTTAGGATGTTTGTTGTGTAATTATCTGTTACCGTGTTTTATTTCTTCCCTCTCTTGCATTCCTGGTAATGAATGGTCTTTGCCAAGGAAAAAAGATATTGGAGAGGGATATACCGGTTCTACTAACACCACAACTTCAGTAAACACCTTCCACTTTTAGCATTAGAGGGTTTGAGATACTTTATATCCTCACAGCTGAAAAACTATTATAAAGACTTTGACATTTTCCTCTATTGTCATAGTGCTCCTTGTTGACAACCTCAAAGTGAGGCCTGGAGATTTCCTTGAATTACAACTGATCTCTAGACTACATATATCAGTTCCTCTGGAGAAATGGCTGCTTTGGAGGGTGAATTCTATGGCACTGCAGCTCACTGAAGTCCTGCCTCTCACTGAACTCTGCCTTCCCCAGGCTCCCCCCCCCCCAATTTTCCAACCCAGAGCTGACACCTCTACTGCATGCAACCTGAAGAAATTCTGACCCACCAAATGCAGCTAAATGAGCTACAAAGCTGGTCCACCAAGCAATCTCTATCTATACAGATGAGGGGAGGGGGTATGTGTATGTTAAAATTCTGCAAATCAAATACATACCTGGCAAACTCTAGTTGCTTGGGGAGGGGTTAAAAGTAGGAGTTCTAGTTAAACAGCCTCCTGAATTAGAAACCCCAGCCTTAAGTCAGAACAACTTGGCAGCTGATGAGAATTCTTGGAGAACAGGAGAGGTTTTGTTGAATTGGCTGTTTTATTGTCTAATTTTGGTGAGGTAATTGTCCTTGTTGACAAGTTGGTAAAATGTGGTTTGGATCTTGTTACAGTTAGGTGGATCTGTAACTGGTTGACAAATCGCACCCAAAGAGTGCTTGTGAATGGTTCCTCATCCTCTTGGAGAGGAGTGACAAGTGGAGTGCCTCAAGGATCTGTCCTGGGACCTGCTTTGTTCAACATCTTTATAAATTATTTGGATGAAGGAACAGAGAGAATGCTTATTAAATGTGCAGATGATATTAAATTGGGAGGGGTTGCAAATACAGTAGAAGACAGAAATATGATACAGGATGATCTTGACAGGCTGGAAAACTGGGCTGAAACCAATAGATTGAATTTTAACAGGGATAAAAGTAAAGTCCTGCATTTAGGTAAGAAAAATCCCAGGCATGGTTAGTAGTATGTGTGAAAAGAATCTAGAGATCTAGAAGTCTTAGTGGACCATATGGTGAACATGAGTCAACAGTGTGATGCAGTGGCTAAAAATGCAAATGTGATATTGGGCTGTATTAACAGAAGTATAGTGTCCAGATCATGTGAAGTGATTGTATTGCTTTACTCTGCTCTGGTAAGACCTTCCCTGGAGTATTGTGTTCAGTTTTGGGCACCACATTTTAAGGATACAGACAAGCTGGAACATGTCCAGAGGAGGGCAACAAAGATGGTGAACGGACTGGAGACCAAATCCTATGAGGAAAGGTTGAAAGAGTAGGGCATGTTTAGCCTGGAGAGGAGGCAGCTGAGAGGTGATATGATCACCATCTTCAAGTACTTGAAGGGCTGTCATATAGAGCAGCGGTCCGCAATCCCCAGTCCATGGACCAGTACCAGTCCATAGCCTGTTTGAAACTTGGCCATGAGTTGTATAATTATTTCAGAAGATGAAGATGACGACGTCATTGAATTTATACCCCGCCCTCCAGTCCGAATCTCAGAGCAGCTCACAGTCTCCTTTTTCTTCCTCCCCCAACAACGGCAGCCTGTGAGGTGGGTGGGGCTGAGAGGGCTCTCACAGCAGCTGCCCTTTCAAGGACAACCTCTGCCAGAACTATATTTGACCCAAGGCCATTTCAGCAGGTGCAAGTGCAGGAGTGGGGAATCAAACCCAGTTCTCCCAGATAAGAGTTCGCACAGTTAACCACTACACCAAACTGGCTCTCTTTTACTACAATGTAGTAATAACAAGACAACATTGGATTTATATCCTGCCTTCCACTCTGAATCTCAGAGCAGCTCACAATCTCCTTTATCTTCTTCCTCCACAACAGACACCCTGTGAGGTAGGCAGGGCTGAGAGAGCTCTCCCAGAAGCTGCCCTTTCAAGGACAGCTCTGCGAGAGCTATGGCTGATCCAAGGCCATTCCAGTAGCTGCAAGTGGAGGAGTGGGGAATCAAACCCAGTTCTCCCAGATAAAAGTCAGCACACTTAACCACCACACCAAAATAAAGTGCACAATTGTATCATCCCGAAACCATTCCCCCACCCCCTCAGTCCATGGAAAAATTGCCTTCCACAAAACCGGTCCCTGGTGCCAAAATGGTTGGGGACTACTGACAAAGGATGGTGCAGAATTGTTTGGGGACTACTGACATAAAGGATGGTGCAGAATTGTTTTCTATAACCCTAGAAGGTAGGAACAGAACCAATTAGTTGAAATTAAATCAAAAGAGTTTCCGGCTCAACATTAGGATGAACTTGCTGCCAGTTAGAGCAGTTTCTCAGTGGAAAAGGCTTCCTTGGGAGGTGGTGGGCTCTTCTTTGGAGGTTTTAAAATAGAGGTTGGATGGCCATCTGACAGCAATAAGGATCCTGTGAATTTAAGGGGGGCGGTATTTGTGAATTTCCTGCACTGTGCAGGGGGTTGGACTAGATGACCCTGGAGGTCCATTCCAACTCTATGATTCTACAACCGTTCCATAGAATATTGTTAGTGTTCTTGTTAAAGGTCATGAGCTAAGGTTGCCGACAACCAGCTGTACCCCAGAGATCTCAAAGTACAGCTGGCCTACCGATGATAGAAATCAGATTCCTTGGAGAAAATGCCTGCTTTGGTGGGTGTACTCTATGGCATTATACCCTGCTGAGGTCCTTCCCCAAGTTTCATCCCCAATCTCCAGGAATTTCCCATTCCAGAACTTGCTGCCCTGTACATCTGAAATGGCAGCGACAGATTCCACAACAAGCCTCAAAAGCAAGCAGCACAAAATATTTCTTGCTCAATTAGAGTAGTACGGGTGCACAATTTTTCATCTTAAGCCTAGCTTACATTCAAGAGAAGGGGCTACTTGAGTGTCAGGCTGAGCATCAGACACATGGAGTCCCTCTGAAGCATAAGGTCTGTGAGGATTTTCCACTGCTCAGGTTCTGAAGTGTGGGGGGGAGACACTCATTTTTGTTGCACTGCTCTTCAGAAACATACCATGAGGCCAGGGGTCATTCCATGCTCCCCCAATCTTCCAGCTCAGCAGAGAAGCATGTGCTCTACACATACCATAGCAAGTATGACAAACAAGTTTGTGAATTCCTGATCAGTTACTCAGGGATGTTGAGCCAGTGGTGGCAACAAGAAGGACCCCCCCCCCCACCAACTATATCTGCATAAAGTGTGGTCAACCAACTTCCAGACCTGACATGTTGAGTAAAAACCACCTACAGACAGGGAAGTTTCTGTAAACTGAAAGAACGTTAGTTCTCTCATGCCTCCCCTCCAGGATGTTAATAATGTTTACTTTTAAAATATATATATATATAGCTTGCAGTTCAATCTTGATAACAGTACTTTGTGTCATAAAAAACGTCACATGCCATTAATATCAGATTAAATGGATTACCAACTTTCAGTCACTTGATTTTGAATTTACAGCTCCACAACTGGATGCCTTCAAGGTTACACAAACCTGAACAGCCAGTTGACTCTTTTACCATAAGAACTGCATATAAGAACACCCCCTCAAATTAACAGGGTTCAATTATTGTCCTCACTAGGGGAAATGGAAAAGCCCTCTGAAACAAAATATTTAAATGATTGAGGAAACTGGGTAGCCAAATATTTCACTGCTAGCACTTATTAGGATTTGGAAGTTAGAAGGGCTCTCCTTTGGAGGTTTTTAAACAGAGGCTAGATGGCCATCTGACAGCAATGCTGATTCTGTGAACAGGCAGGTCATGAGAAGAGGGGCAGGAAGGGTTGGATCAGCACTTAGTTCTCATGGCCCTTTCTTACACACCCAGAAAAATGCCGATGGCCACTTTGGAGTTTTCCAGGCCAGTTTGGCCAAGGATCCTGGAGGTTTTTATCCTTCCCCTAATTACCACCCTCCTAGCCTCTCAAGAGGTTTGCATTCAGAGGAAGGCCCCAGAGGTTAAGTGTAGTATCCAGGTAGCTTGAGGTTGGGAGAGGTGTTCTGACATGTATTGCAGTCCCAAGCCATGTGGAATAGGAACCTCAAACTAAGAATCAGAGGTCATGCTATGCTACTTCCCCAAAGAGCAGTTAACAGCCTTTCATAAGATGAAAGAGGCAAATCATTTGCTTGCATTAGCTGGCAGGCAGGCAGAACTGCCCAGATTGGCAGATGAAAGAGTCAGAAAGGGCAAGGCCCACTCCACAATAGACAGTGAGACAAGCTTTGATGACATAGCATTTCCATCGTCTGGGCATGAAGTAGGGGTCACTGGGGTGCGTGTGGGGGGAAGAGGTTTTTGTGAATTTCCTGCATTGTGCAGGTGGTTAGACTAGATGATCCTGGAGGTCCTTCCAACTCTATGGTTCTATGAGTTTCAGAACAAACCTAAGGAGGAGTCACACCCTTCTAAATCCATGGACTGAAAGTATTTAAGATTGCACTGTAAGGGCAGAAGCACACATTACAAGAAATATAGAACTGCCACTGAAAATAGGAGTCCCATACTAAGTTCTCACCTCTGTAATATCTCACACTGCACATTTACAGACTCCACTAGCAGCTAAGGGAGCTGTCAGGATACAAAAGGGGAGAACCTGACACAGGTCAACCATAAGCAGCAGTCCACTTACATTAATAACATAATGCTCAGCCCTAACATACCTAACTTTTCTGTGCTGCTGCTCTTTTAAGCAAGACTGTAACCCCTTTCCTAAGGTAGAATTATAAAGTTGGAAGGGACCTCCAGGGTCATCTAGTCCAACCCCCTGCACAACACAGGCAAAAAAAATTTTTAAAAAAAGATCGGTATATCTTATTGATCTTTTTTTAAAAAAGATCAATACAAACATTGACAGTGTAAAATACCTTCTACTGCAAAGAACTAAAATCATTTAAAACTTGAGGTGGGGAAGTATTTTTGTGCTTGATAGAGAGAATTTTGTAAACACATTAAAGAAAAGTGTGTGCAGAATTGGGAAGACAGTGTCGTAGCAACTGAAGTTCTCTTAGGGATACACAAGACCATGAAAGTCACATGAACCATTTATTACCTGTTATTTATTTTCCAAACCTTTGTTTTATTAAGTGTCATAGCTTGCAGAGGTTCAAGATTATTAAGAATACTAATTCATTATTGGATCACTGAAAAGTGCTACAGATATGAATGCTGTTTCTCCAGCTTTCTAGGGAGGTTGGAAGGATGTGTACAAAACATGCATTGTTTCAGCAGCCAAGCCATTGTGAAGTCCATTCACCACAACATACATTGACTGGCTGGTACCTGTAATTGCATAAACTTTCCTCCCTTGCCTAACCATTCCAGAATGGTAATGAATATCTTTAAAAATTCACTTGCCTTTTTAAAAAGATAGAGAAAGGGAACAAATGAACATATAAATGAAAAAAGCAACATCCATGTGCCATTTTTAAAAACTGAACAGTCAGCTCAGATTCTAGAGAGAAGAAAAAGAATAAAAACTGAAATGGCTGGTAAGTCCCTCTGTCAAATGCATGGCAAAGACAAAGGGAGGTAAAGCTCAACTCTGTTCAGAAGGACAAAAAAAAATCAGTTTAAAGGCAAATAAGCATATTTCTGGACACTCTAAGAGAAAATTGTATGCCGCTGCCCAAAAAGAGGCAAGCCAAAGAGGCTTCCAAGGAAGGGGGCCTATAATATCCTATATATAAAAAACACACTTTTGCTGACAGAACAATGCAAAAAGGCACTCTTGTAGAGAATCAATAACAGGCAGTGTGTGTGAAACTGATCAGGTCCAGTTGCATGGCTGTTGCTTGCATAGTTGGTTGGGTCTAAGAGAACACTTTTAAATCACTTGTGATCGCCTCTTATCAGGTCATAATATATTTTATTATTATTACTGCTGTGCCTAGCATTGGTGCAGCCCTGCTTTCTTCATAGGCTGCGTTAGAAATTAATCACATACTTATCCTATTAATACAACTGGTTAACTCTGATAAAGATAGCCTGAATTTGGGAGGTCTTCTATCAGTGCAAGGAATAAAACCAGATGGAAGTTAGGTATTAAAGAATACAAAGCTGAAATGTAAGGTAACCTTTCCACAAGGCCATCAACCAATAGGAAACCCATTCAAAGCATATTCACAACTTTTTTATTAGGGATGGGCATGACCAAAACCAATTCGAAAACAGGGAGCTCCCTCTAAACCAAAATGCTTGTTATGTGAAAGATGAATTCAATCCTGATTTTCCACCCTCTGCACCAAGAAAACAAACAAACACACCAAAAAAATGTTGAGGAACCCAAGGCAAAGCTAAACCTCCCACCACTCCCTGACTAATTATGACGGTTAAGCAAACCCACCTCCATGCCCAGCAGCAAAGCTCTTTCAGGAACTAGTACATTCACTCCATCCCATACCCCCACATCCTGTGAACAAAAGGAATATGCACTCATTGGACACTTATAGACATCATCCCCACCCACTGAGAACAATGGGAAGGAAACTATTATTGGCTGGCGGCATTGCCTGTCAGGCTTTGAGGGTTCCTACTTGTGTTCCCAAGCTAAAAAAAACATCACCACCCCCACCATTACTTAGCATTTCCATGCCTGACTTTGTGGATAGGTTTCACTTTCCAAGCCGATCCAAACCACACCCAAAAGCTTGGAGATTTGCTCTGCTAAAATGTAGATGATGAACCTTGGCTCATGAGCCTAGAACTGGACACAATTCAGTTTGGATTTTGGCTTGTGACCTCGTTCATGCTCGTTCCTACTTTTTTGTATGTGGATAACACTGGGAAAAGAGCTAAAATGTGCTTTAAGTGATATGTGTGAACCCCTTCTAATACTACAGTGTCTTTAAGACCCTTCCCTAGACTGTATTTCTAGATGGAAAAGTTAGAAACACATTGCGGCCTAGCTTAATCCTCCAGCTCTGGTAAGTGATTGGCAGAGCATTTAACACAAAGGGAAGCAAATGTAATTGAAACTGCGAAGCAGAAAACTTGACTCAGAGTGACCATAAAATAGAAAAGTAATGTTGCTTACTAAGAAGATGGATGTTTTTAAATACAGAAAAGCAATATACCGGGTTCTCTTAATAGATGTCGCCATTCAGAAACAAGAACTCTAGCGGAAAATTTCAGAATGCAGAAATCAACAACAAAGCAAGAAGAGAGACCAAATTTACAATGCTTCAACTCTACAGTATCCACATATTTGACTGACCTGATCTTGAACCAGATACAGTACCGCAAAAAATTAACCAAATACACTAAAAAAACTTTTAAATCAGTTTTAAATTTGTACTCTACACATATCTTCAGTACTGTGAAAGGGCAAGGGCCCAGTTTATGCCCTGTAGTTATTCCTTTAGATAATATTGTTTCTGTGGCTTGCAAATATGCTCACTGAGTTAGATAAGGAAGCATGTAGAGGAAGTGGCAGATGTGATAAATAGGAGTGAATGAATCCATTATGTTTCCTGACATGAGCGCTTTGATTCAGGTGAAAGCCAGGAAAAAGGTAGTTTGCTTACCAAGGGAAGGCACTGGTTTTAGTTACCCTTGAAGTTAAACTGAAGACATTATACGCAATAGATGAAAAGTATGGGGTCGGGAATTATCTTTAGTAGCTCAACATTTAAAAAGTTACAGGGCAGCACATATTCTGGGAAAATATAATAAGAATAATTCAAACATCTAGCAAGCTTTAGTACTTCTTTCTTGAATAGTTTAAAAACTGTATCACTCACTAATAAAAACTGTGTGCTGACAAGTTGCAACCAACTCATGGTGACCCCAGAACCATGGGGTTTTCAAGGCAAAAGAGGAGCAAAGGAGGTTTTTGATTGCCTTCCTTAGCACTAATCATGGCCAGGCCTGTCTAACTTCCAAGCTCTGATGAGAGAGGGCAGGCTAGGCTATTCCGATTATTTGCCCACTAGGTGATTTAACTTCCCACAGACAGAACAATTTCTGTCCATAAAGTGCAACTTTCACCTCTCCCTGCTCCCAATGGAAGCCAATTTTATTTTGGATGGGGGGGGGAGGTTATGCGGCACAAGTAGAAATTGTCCTGAACACAGAAATGGTGCAGTGGATCCAAGCCATAGCTAACTATTATAGACGAACCAGGCAATCTATGGCTGCAGATGAGATGTTTTATAAGCAACTAAGGTTCTCCACTCTTGCTGGTGCAATTCTCTGGACTACAGTAAATTCTGTCATTTATATATTTAAGCAAAGGTTGACCCACATGAACTAATATTTACATTCTATTTAAAGAATAGTATTATTGAATCAGGAAAATCATTAAAAAGCAAATACATAAATCCCTCAGCAGCTGAAGAATCCAACCCCCTAGGCATCCCATCTGATGTAATAAAGCACCCAGCACTATTCTTGTAAAACACATTGGGACGGGTATGTGGCAAACATAAAGAAAGTTACAGGACTAGTTCAAACTGAAGCAAACTAATTTCAGTGAGCTACATCAAATGGCTAGACATACGCAAACACACCCAAGCTGTCAGGTGGTTCAGAGTGTTATGTATAAGAGCATGGCCTGGTGTCAGAACAGAATGTTCTGATATTGCAACTTCCCACTGGGGGAGTTTTGAATAAAAGATGCCTGGGATGATAGTCAAAAAGTTAAACTTCATTTACGCAAGATGAATTCCCTTAGCCAATCGGAATAACTCAGAAGAAACACCTGCTTTAACAATTACTTTTATCTGAAATAAAATCAGATTATTTTGCTTTAATGGATCATCTCAACCCTCACTGGACTGATGCATTATGAGTTTTTAGTGATCAGCGGCATCACGAAAAGCAAATTCCCAAAAGCCAAGCGAGAGTGAGATAAAGAAATACAACCCAGGGTAACAGCAGGACTGCACGGATAAAATACTTTACCTGCATCCTGCTACCATAAACAGCACAGAAAAAGAAGCTGCCACACTGGTGGCACTGGAGATGAATTCATATGAGCTGTATTGATGGAAAAAGTGATGTAACTCTGTATCTGCAGTGTCTGTAAAACAAGAACATTTCTCTATCCCACAGGAAGCACACAGAACTGTTACAATTTCTTAATAGAGCTGCCATTTAAAGGGGTTTGATTATATTTTAAGTGTTCTTTCTCCTCCAGTTTGTGAATATAGTTAGGCACCAGAGTTTAAAATGACTTTTAATAAAGTTCAATACCTAGCAATACAATGCAAGGCTCAGGAGAATATTGATGGATTTCTGCAGAGCCCAGTCACCTTTATTTGCTCACCTTTCTTACTACAAAGAGTATATCTGAGCCTTTCATTCTGAAAGGTGCAATATCTTGTGGATATGAATATAAGCACACCTGGTACAGGGAGACACCTGGAACATCTGCACGCTCTTGAATACTTCTCACTGGTTACACAATATTACTCATCTAGAAGATGGGGTAATCTGTGACTAAAGCTTCATTTGATCAATCTACCTATTTTACCAAAATTTATAGTGTTAAGCCCCAGCCTAAAGAAAGTTAGTTATGTTTAATTCTGTTGTAATGAAGAGCTGAAATGTGGCATGGCTCAGTTAAATGCTATCAGTTTCTGCCAATGCAGTCATTTTCTTTGGATTGGGTCCCTAGCAGTGCTCCCTCTAAACTGAGTTAGTATGAGCTAACTCACAATTTTTTAGCCTCCGGCTCATACATTTTTGTCTTAGCTCAGGGGAAATGGCCCCACAGCAAACTAATTTATGCAGTAGCTCACAAAGTAGAATTTTTGCTCACAAGACCCCACAGGGACCACTATTTTGTTAGACCAAGGCACATTCTCTATTAATCTCAAGACACACTCTCTATTAAATCTGAATTTTCTGCCCCCAAGCATTTTCCCTCTGCTCTAATCAAGCTGACAATACACATTGTACCTATGCATCCTTTATAAGCATTCTTACAATATCTCTCCCACCTTCTGACTAGGATAAAATGACTCCAATCTACTTTCTACTCTATTGTGTCTGATGAAGGGAGCTTGGACTCTCAAAATCTTATACTCTGAAAATCATCTTGGTTTCTAAGGTTCTACTGGACCCAAATCTAGCTGACTAATTATTAAGGTTTTTGTTAAAGGTTAACACAGAGAAGTGAATAATATATCCACTTTTCTTAGCCATTTTACACAGAATTAATATTACATCTTGGACAATTCAAAGAAGATACATATTCATTGCTATATGCAGTTGCTAACCATAATCCTAGTTTTATTAAAGGTCTTTACTGTCTGATCAAACTGCTTCTCATATTTTTGTAATTCCCCTTGAGTCCCAGACCCCAGTGAGAAAGGCAAGCTATAAATGAAGATGTTCACCTTGGAACCCTCTGGGCTTCAGTTTACACACACATCAAATAACACCTGACAGCCAAAAACAACTTCAGCACAGGAACGATTGTTACAATATGGATATTAATTCTCACACATTTTTGGTGCCACTACACAACAACAGTAGTGGTTATTATAAAAAGACAGCAAAGTATATTTAATGGCACATCAACAAGTATCAGGATCACGCCAACACCAAAAACGAACCAAAGGAAGGGAAAACTTCAGACAAGCTGCCCTTTAAAGGGTTTCCAGAAGAGCACCCAGACCAACCTTCTGCAGGGAAAATGCGGCAGCTGGGCAAACAGAGCGCATCTGCCCCCCCCTTCTTCTCCAGGTCTCCTTTAAGAACGTGAGACGTAAAAATTCCCGGCAGGTACAGCCTTCCCCATCACTTTCTGTCCCATTCTAAACCACTGCCTACCAGCTATATGTAGCTCAGTTCATTGTACCCGATTCCTCGTCTGATGAAGTGTGCTTAGAGAACACGAAAGCTTACATTCTGAATAAAACTTTGTTGGTCTTAAAGGTGCTACTTGACTCTTACTTCGGTCAACTCTCTGTCCCAGTTCGGGAAGTGCTGTCCGGATTTCTGCCTCCAGGCGGGCTACGACACAGCTGACCCCTCTCCCCCGCCAGGTGCCTCTCATTCACAAACTGCCCCCACCCCGCCCCGAGGAAGGGTCTACCTCAGCCAGGAGCCGTCGTGGGTCAGTTCCCTTCATCCCCCATCTCTGTCTCTCTCCGGGACGGTCCTGCAGCAGACCAGAAACCCCAAGCCAATCCCTCGAGGAAGACGCTCCAAGCTCCGCCCCGAGGCGCGCGCATTACTCGGCCACTAAGCCGAGGCTTTGCGCGCCCGGTGAGAACTGCCCCGCCTCTCCGACTCCACCCTCAAAGCTCCCCCCGCCTGGCGGAGAGGGGGCGGCGGCCCCGGGCTGATACACCTGCAGCTTCAAAGGCGAGCCCTCAGCGATGCCCGCCGTGACTTCCTCCTCTTGTCCTTCTCGCCTCACACGGCCTCATTCTGGTCTTTCTCAGGTGCGCCTTCACAGCGCCAATTTAAGTTTATGTGTGTTTACTCAGAAGTAAGGTGCACTTTAGCCAGTGAGGATTACTCCCAAGGAAGGGTGTCAGTAGCTCCTTTCTGGCGCAACAACAATTGCCGCTTCTGCGTAGCTTAAAAGGTGGGCCCGTTCCCGAACTCTGCACACTCGGTCCGTTGGAACCCACGCACTTTGCAAAGGCACGCTTCTTTTTTTCTTGCGCCTGCGCGAAAATGGCTTCTGGCCTTCTGTCCTGCTCAAAGCTAGCCTCGGTTGCTTCTAGGTGCCAGAGACGCCTTTATAGATCATTCCCGTAGGTACAGCGCTTCCGGGGAGTCTCTTCTGTTCCCGAATTTGTCTCTTGTCTTTTAAGTCTTGTACAAAAACAAAGGTTGCAAGCAGGTGCAGCTGTTACTTTCCCTTCTTGGACTGAGCCCGAAGGCACGCACCTGTGCTTCCTTACCTTCCCTTTTAAAAAAAACCCTGATGCAACAGCCTTACCTATGGGTCCTAAAGTGAGACTGGGTTTGTTATGCAAAGAATGGAATTTCCAAGTTTGTGAGGTATGGGTGAGGCGACCCCTCTTGGCCTCTGCTACATCTGCCAGCCTGGCTTTAAGAGACTCTGGCTGTGATCACACACATTAAATAATGCACTTTCAGTGCACTTTCCAACTGGCAAAATCCAGTTGGAAAATGCATTGAAAGTGGATTAAAAGTACATTATTTAACGTGTGTGATCTGTTTTTGCACACACTGCCTTAATAAAGAAGACGACATTGGATTTGTATTCCGACCTCCGCTCAAGAGTCTCAGCGGCTCACAGTCTCCCCCACAACAAACACCCTTTGAGGTGGGTGGGGCTGAGAGGGCTCTCACAGCAGCTGCCCTTTCAAGGACAAGCTCTGTGATAACTATGGCTGACCCAAGGCCATTCCAGCAGCTGCAAGTGGAGGAGTGGGAATCAAACACGGTTCTCCCAGATAAGAGACCACACACTTAACCACTACACCAAACTGCGGTTTTGCTTGTGTTCCCCCTGTTCTTATTTACAGATTTTAAAAATCTGGTTTATCTTGTCTAATCAAAGGCCCAAGGTGGGGATTCCCATTGGCCACTTAGACAAGTCATGAACTTCCACAACCAAGGCTGCATCCAGATAGGATTATGTTTCCCTTTCATGAGCCCCACCAATACAAAGGCATTGTAGCATCCACACAGTTGCAATGAGGGCTGTTTTCCATGAAGAGTACTATTTAGGGCAGGGGTGTCAAACTCATTTGTTATGAGGCTGGATGTGACATAAATGAAACCTTGTTGGGCCGGGCGATATAACTACTTGTTTAAGAGTAGGTAGCAGAGATATAAACTTTATAAAGGACACAGACAAACACAACTAAATATATATATTTTTAAAACCCTAAAATAAAACATGCTTAAAACATTAGCACTCATTGGTCTTAAAGATGCTTTCTTTTTATTTCTACAGGGATCCAGGAAACTGGGCAAGGAAAACTCTGGCTCTTTCCTTCCTTCCCCAGGGGACAAGGAGGGGGAGGAGCCTCAGCCAATAGAAAGAAGAGAGGCTTGACTCAGTAGGTCTGCTGTGCAATTGAGAGAGCCTGGCAAAGCAAGCTCTGTCTCCACCCTGTCCTCACCAAGGGAGGAGTCTCAGAGGTTTTGCTCTGTAGCTCCTGTGCAATTGAGCAAGCCTCGCAAAGCAAGCTGTTATGCGGAAGGAAGCAAGAGAGAGGGATTAGGAAGCAGATGACAGCCAGTTGCTCGGGGGCCTGATTCAGCCCCTGGGCTGCATGTTTGACATCCCTGATTTAGGGAGTGTAGGATGTAAAGTACCAGACTTGGAGACGAGCGTAGGGCAACATAGTTTATTCCATGGTACAATACAAGATGAAGAGCGAGAGCACGCGGGCCGGATCCCGCATATATACAGTTGCCGGACTATTCTCCCTGCTGGCCGGTCCAATGCCGACCAGCCGTATTTCCCGCCACAAGCTGTGATTGGCGGATCGTTGCGCCCAGCGCGGAGGCACCTGGATGTTTCTCAGTTACCTCCGCGGCTGGGGTGGACTGATGTCATTCTGCTGTTGTGGCCATTATGAACTGGTTGCGCTCTGCGAACGCCATACACTACATAGGAAACAGTATTTCTCTGCTCCTCCTCCATTTCAGATATCCTGTGATTGTTCTCAGGAACATCTCCCTAACACACAGGTCAAACCAAAATTAAATGAATTTTTGCATCTGTGTCATTGGCACTAATTTAGTTTTCCTCCAAAAGTGATATTCATGTGTTGCTAAAACTGGGTTGGATTTGATGACTCCATGCCTCTAACAGCAGAGGTTTCTGTAGTGCAAAGAAACTTTGACCAGCCACCAGTAGAACACACCTTTTCTTCCAAAGAAAGCTCAAAAAAAATTCTTGGTGTTAGCAGAGCAGACTCAGAAAATCCAACCCATTGAAGTAAGTAAAGCAATTGGTTCATACCTTTAATATACTTTTCAACAACATGATTTTGGAATGTTTAGGAATGGGCCTTTGGCTCTGAGGTGAATCTGTTCCCATCTCACCGAAACCTGAAATGACGCCCTTGGTTCCATCTCATGGTTTCAAGATCTTATCATCATCTTGTTTCCTGTCAACCCCAAGATTCAGTTGTGTGGCAATAAGCAATCTTGACAAATGCATGACAAGACTCAAAACAAGGAAGAAGTATAATAAAAATAGCATTACCAAAAAGAAAAACATCTCTTACAATAACAGCCAGGAAGTATCCCTTATTTACTCACCTTGGGCTTTTTTTTTTGCAGCAGGAACTCTTTTGCATATTATACTCCTCAGAATAACTATCTTGTGCCATAAATTAGATTGAGAGAAGAATGGCTGACCCAGGTTGCCACAACAAGTTTTCATGAAAGAGGCTGCAGTCACACTGAAGGCTTGGTGCAATCTGGCCATGTCTCTACTTGTGGCAGTTTAAATAGCTGCAGGAAGTTTTGACCAGGCATCCCACTCTGAACTGGCTTCACCATGCAGTCACCCCTTGGTTGATTGTTCAGACTGTTATGGCATCCTTTTTTGTCTTTCACCCATGTGCATAAGTGTGTATGCGAAGCTCAGGCTCTTTTTTGACAGCTCCACATCCCTCTCTCTGCCTCTTTTCCTTCACCTCTCTTCTTGGAATTCGTGAGGGGAGGGGAAAGTGCAGATTTACATGAGAGTAGTCCCATTGACTTCAGTACATTTGCCTTGTGTCAATCATGGAATGCTCTCAAATAGAAATTCTGATGCAGAAACAGGAGAGAGGGGTTGGGGGGATTTGTTGCTCAAAAACAAACCCCCTGGAGACTCCCAATCCAGAATAACTACTTGGTTGCAGTGATTGACAACGCTGGGGTGATTATGCGATGCACTCATTGCTACGTAATGCAAAAGGGGGGAAAGGAACCAGGAACGGAAAAAAAGATTCAGACTTCCCACATGGCTTCAGTTTGCAATAGGGGAGTTCAGAAATGCAGTATGAATGCGCAGAGATTGATAAACACCGGACTTCCTCTGGTAGCTATTTACTCTGTATCCAACTGGTCTTATAATAACTGGAGAACAACTGCCAGATGTGGCTGTGTGAATATACCCATTTAATCTTTTCGGGACCAGCAACTATATCGGGCCAAACTGCCCATCTGACTGCAGCCAGAGTGGGGTTTTGAACCTGGGTCTCTCTCAGATCATAGTCTCACATTCTAACCACTGCTAACGTAGGCAGAACATTAGCTTTGAATCACTCACAGTTCCCATCTTGTGCAGGGCCTATGAATTTCACATAATGGAAAACAAGCACTATGTACCATGGTATTGAGCTAACCGAAGAACAAAGCAGAAAACAGAGTCCAAATGTAATAATCTGTAATAATGTATGAATCTGCCACTAATCTGTTAGAAAGCTCTAATGCTTTCCGTTTCTTGTCTTTGTGTTGATGAAAATGTCTATTCATCTGGATTCTGTTCAATAATAAACTTGTAATTTTTCCAGTAACTTCATTGGCTCAGTACAGAACATCTGTGTCAATATTCAGGAAAAGGAAAGGTTTTATGCTGGAAAGTGTCCACCTGACTTTGCAATTATTTTTATTTTTTCCATAGCACAACCTTGACAAACAATCCAGGTCATAAGCTACCAAGTTTGACATCTGGCATAGCGTTCTCCACTGAGGAAATTTGTGAGTACAAATCTATCCAGAAGAATAACAATAATATCACGCCTGAAGCATGAAACAGGTTGCCTCATAAACTCTTTTGGGAAAGAATGCATTGAACTTGAACTCATAGTGGAATTCAGAAAACTTCTTTACTCCAGTGAGATTCCTCACAGAGTTCATTGGCATGTCCATATTTCTCTGACCAACTAGCAGTTTGTGGGGGGCATCTGACCCTCATCATAAGTTTGGTAGGTCCCCAAGTCCTTGTAGTGGGGAAGCATTGATGCTTTTATGGAGAGCTCTATGAATTCCCTTTTATGATTCTCCTTTTTGTCTTGAGCTCCCAAGGTAATGTTGCGGTGGTGTTTGACACAGCAGCCCTGGTGAAACTAAGCAGTCCAAGTCTGGTCAGGGCATAAATGGGAGACTTATAGAATCACAGAGTTGGAAGGGACTTCCAAGGTCATCTAGTCCAACCCCTTTCACAATGCAGGAAACTCACAAATACCTCCCCCCAACACACACCCAGTGACACCTGCTCCATGGCCAGAAGACGGCAACAAACAAACTCTCCAGGATCCCTGGCCAAACTGACTGACCCCCAAAGTGGTGATCAGCATTTCCCTGGGCATGTGAGAAAGGGCCTCAGCACTGATGCAACCCTTCCTGCCCTCCTTCTCATGATCTGCCTAAGTTCACAGAATCAGCATTGCTGCCAGATGGCCATCTAGCCTCTCTTTAAAAACTTTCAAAGAAAGAGCCCACCACCTCCTGAGGAAGCCTGCTCCACTGAGGAACGGCTCTGACTAATGGCTCTATGTGTGCCATTGGAGTTCTAGGATGGAAGGATAGGATAGAAATAAATAATATATAGGCAGTGCCTGGCAAGCCAGTGTGATACACTATTTTTGCTATTTTGTTTTATGAAAATATTTATGCTCCACCTTTTCTGTGGCTTGAGAGGGCTAAATTAGCATATCTGAGTTGGGAAGCTCGAATTCAAATCCTCACTCAGGCCTAGAGTTCCCTGGGTAGCCTTAAGCCAGAGACTTCTCTCAGCCTAACTTACCTCACAGAAAACAAAGTTTGAGTGCAGTGGCACCTTTAAGACCAATAGAGTTTTAATGAGCTTTTGTGTGGATGCACACTTCCTCAGATACATTGAAATGGAAATTAACAGTCTTTACATAGAGGCAGAGGGTAAGCAGCGAATTAGCATACAACAGAATGTAGATGTTTTGACAGATGCAAATACCAAACAGGAATAACAAGCTAAGTTTATATGGTCACCGTTTATTTTATTTAATTGTGAGGAAAACACAGTGAAGCAAATTAAAATGTCAAAAAAGGAGACTAATGTATAAATGTATCCTTCTTAATTATGGAATGCTAAGAGTAATTAACTAAGACCCTGTTGTTATGCTCCATTTGTGTGCTCTCAAGCATGGAGGTAACTAACAGCACCCTATTCTTTGATGTGGGGTGAATGGTTGTGCAGTGTTATGTCTCTTCTGTCACCAGATCAGAGAAATGCATTCCAGTATTCATTGAATTACATTACAATCACTATTCCAATCTACTATTCCAAAGGAGAAATATACTAAAACAAAGAGAATGTGTAGCCTTTCATGTTGAGAATACATACATTCCTGTACTCTGAAATGTGCCCTTTCCACCAGTGATGCACTTTATTTAGTTTTATTGTTCTGCTGTTTGATTTTATTGGATTGTTTTAAATCTGACTTGTTGGTTTTTAGTGTCTAACCTATGTTGTGATCCGCCCTGAGCCCGTTATGGGAAAGGGCGGAATATAAATTCACTAAATAATAAATAAATAATGACTGAGTGAGTTTTATCTAGTGAGTTAAGAAACCAATATCCCTGTTAAGTGCAGGGTGGGGAGTTGTTCCAATTCTTGTAATTCAACCATTAATAACTTGTAATTCAACCATTTCCCTTTCCCGTCTGTTTCTGAAGTTCTTATGCAATAAAACAGCTACTTTGAGGTCACCCATTGAATGTTCCCCTACAGGTTGCTCAGTCTTGGGATTCTTGATGTTAGATTTGTGTCCATTTATCTTTTGGCATAGGGTTTGACCTGTTTGTCCCCGGAACTTCACCCACCCACCCCAGTCTGGTGCCAGACTGATTGATTGCCAGTTGCTGGGAGTAAACGTCAGGAGTTCATTGTCTGTTGCATCCTGATGGATTACTGTGTAGCAACAAAGTAGGTATCCGGAACAGACAGCATCCACAGTATACAGATTTATGAGTCAGAATTCACTTCATCAGATATATGATGAATGCATTAGACTGATGAAGTGAGCACCCCATGGGCTGGTAACTGGCAACTGTTGGAGACAGAATGGTAGCCTTTTGTTGTTGTTGTTGAAAGATTGGTTTATAGACTTCAGTGTTTTTATCATTTGAATGTTTTCTAGAAAAGTGTTATGACTCTACTGCAGGGGTGGGGAATGTCTGGCCCCCTGAAGATCACTTGGTCTGGCCCTTGGGGATTGCTGGGCTGAGCTGAGCCATGTGGAGGCCTCCCTGGGGCCTGGCTTGTAGTGTACCGGCAGCCATATGCGCCATGCGCAGAGGTGACTGGGCTGTCCCAGGCGCCTCCAGCGCGGGGCGCGAAATCCCCCGCCAATCACCAGCCGCAGCGGGAAGTTTAACAGGTCAGGATTGGCCTGACCTGTCCAGTAGGCTGTACCGGGGATTGTACATAAGCGGGACCCGGCCCGCCTGTTCTCTCTCTTGCAACGTGCTCCCAATAAAGAATGTTGCCCTACTCGCGTCTCCAGACTGAGTACGTTACACTGGCGACAAGGATGGGATTCTAGCCTCACCGGCTACGTCGGAGACCAAGGGCACCACCGACCACGACCGCCGCCGCAGCCACCATGGCCAACCAGGGCGGAACCACCGGTCACGTTGAGCCGTTCGACCCAGCGAATCCAGAGGCCTGGGAGTCCTACTTGGAAAGGGTCGAATGCTACCTGAGGGCCAACAAGGTCACGGAGGAAAGCATGAAGAGGGACGTTCTCCTGAGCGTCTGTGGGGCGGCCACATTCGAGATCGCCAAGGGTCTCTCGGCCCCCGCCCGTCTCACGGAGAAGTCCTTCGCCGAGGTCAGCAGACTCCTCACCGGCCACTTCTTACCTCAGCCTTCACGGGTGGCCCGCCGGTTCCTGTTCCACAGAAGGGACCAGGCTGCCGGAGAATCGGCCGCCGACTACTTGGCGGCCCTCCGCAGGATCGCCGGGAACTGCAACTTCCCCCAGCTGGAAGACACCCTGGCCGATCGCTTCACGTGGGGCCTCCGCGACGAGAGGCTCCAGCAGAAGCTCTTCGCCAAGGAAGAGCTCACCCTCCAGAGCGCTTTCAACGAAGCAGTGGCGTTCGAGAGGACCTCCAGAACCTTTCCCAAGGCCCGGACAGACGCCGTCCACCACGAGGAGCTGGACCACGACCGCCCGGAGGAGGGAGAAGCCTACCAGCTGCGTCGCCCCGCCGGGCCACCCAACAGAGCAGCCCAACGCCCCCGAGCGCCCGATCGACCACCAGCGTCGGAGAGGGTTCCTGCCACCAAGTGCGCCAGCTGCGGCGACCCCCACGACCGGAGAGACTGCCAGTACCGGACCTGGGACTGCCGGAGCTGCGGGAAGACCGGCCACATAGCCAGGGCTTGCCGAGCCAAGCCCAACCGCCGGAGGCCGACCACGCATCACGAGTCGGCGGAGTTCCACTTCACAGACTCCACGTCCCTTCAGGTACTGAACTTGCCCCTCGCCACCCCCGACAAAATTAAAATGGCGGTCCTCATCGAAGGGAACCCCTGCCAAATGGAGGTGGACTCAGGTTCCTCCATTTCCATTATAGCGGAGGAAACCCTGAGGAAACTGTGCCCCCGCCAGCGGCTTCAACTAAGGCCGGCGGACTTCATACTCCGGGACTTTCAGAAGAACCCGGTGCAAATCGCGGGGTGGGCGCGGGTGCAAGTTGAGCGGGGGTCCTTCTACGGCCCGCTGGACATCCTGGTGGTAAAGCGCCAGCTTACCACCCTGCTAGGACTGGCGTGGTTCAAACCCTTGGGGATCCGCTTGGAGGGGGTGGGGCAAACCCTAACGCCCAGAGGGTTCAGGGAGATATGCCAAGAGTTCCCTGACGTATTCGATGGGTCCCTAGGGAGCTACAAAGGGCCGGCCATCTCCCTACCACTAGACCCCACGGTCAGGCTGATTCGGCTCAAGGCAAGGAGGGTCCCGTTCGCCTTGAAGCCAAAAATAGAGGCCGAACTAGACCGCCTCACGGCCCAGGGAGTCCTGGAGCCAGTGGACTACGCCACCTGGGAGACCCCCATAGTAACCCCAATCAAGCCAAACGGGGAGGTGCGGATCTGTGCAGACTATAAATGCACGATAAACAGGGCACTGCAGGATAACCCCTACCCAGTGCCGGTGGTGAGCCACGTCCTGGCTGTCATCGCGGGGTCTAAAATCTTCGGGAAGCTGGATCTGGCACAGGCCTACCAACAGCTCCCGGTAGACAATAAGACGGCCGAGGCCCAGACGATTGTGACACACAGGGGGGCCTTCCGGGTGAGGAGGCTACAGTTCGGGGTAAGTGTCGCTCTGGGGATCTTCCAGAGTATAATGGACGCTCTCCTTAAAGGGATCCCCGGAGTCCCGCCGTTCTTCAATGACGTTTTAGTCGCCGCCCCGGACCCCGAAGAGTTCGGCAACCGCTTATGGGAGGTGCTCCGCCGGTTCCAGGCAGCGGGGCTCAAGGTTAAGAGGGAGAAATGCTTGCTGGGGGTCCCACGGGTGGAGTTCCTGGGGTTCGCCGTAGACGCAGCAGGAATCCACCCAACGGAAGAAAAGACCCGAGCCATCATGCAAGCCCCAGCTCCCACCTGCAAAGCGGAGCTACAAAGCTTCTTGGGGGTGCTTAACTTCTACCATTCATTCCTCCCCCACAAGGCAGCCCTTGCAGAGCCCCTTCACCGGCTATTGGACAAAAAAGCCCCTTGGGTTTGGGGCAGACGACAAGCCGCCGCGTTTCAGGCGGTCAAGGACGTCCTGGTGTCCAATGCGGTGCTCCACCGTTTTGACGAGGGCCTCCCCGTCATCCTGGCCTGTGACGCATTGCCGTATGGGGTGGGAGCAGTCCTGGGGCACCAACTCCCGGACGGGAGGGAGGTACCGGTAGCGTATTATTCCCGCACACTGACTCCGGCCGAGCGCAATTACGCGCAGATAGATAAGGAGGCTCTGGCAATCGTGGCGGGGGTCCGCAAGTTCCATGAATACCTGTATGGCCGGAGGTTCACTATTGCTACGGACCACAACCCCTCCTAGGTCTGTTGGCCCCCGACCAGCAAACCCCCCAAGTTCTATCACAGCGTGTGTTGAGGTGGAACCAATTTCTCAACTCATACACTTACACACTGGTCCACCGAGCCGGCAAAGCTATGGGTCACGCGGACGCACTCAGCCGACTGCCACTTCCTGAAGTAGGCCCAGACCCGGCCCCTGCACACCAGGTAATGCTAATGGAGGGCCTCCCGGAGCAGCCCCTCCACGCTGAGGAGGTCGCCAAGGCCACCCAAAAACACAAAACGCTGGCACGGGTGCTCGACTGGGTGGTGAGGGGCTGGCCAGAAAGGAACATGGGGGAAGAATTCAAGCTGTATAAGACCAGGCGGGAGGAACTAGCAGCCCACAAAGGGTGCATATTATGGGGAAGCAGGGTGGTGATCCCGCCCCCGCTGCAAAAGCGTGTTCTGGAATCCCTACATGAGACCCATCCCGGCATAGTCCGAATGAAGGCGTTAGCCAGGAGCTACGTCTGGTGGCCGGGGATGGACGGGGAGATTGAGAGCTGGGTCCGCAGGTGCCAGACATGTCAGGAGACGCGGCCCGAGCCTCCCAGCGCCCCCGCCACACGGTGGGAGTCCCCCAGGAAGCCATGGTCGCGCCTCCACCTCGACTTCGCGGGGCCATTCCAGGGGCAGATCTTCATGATAATCGTGGACGCCCACACCAAATGGCTGGAGGTCATTCCTGTAGGGTCCACCTCGTCCGCCGCCGCAATCCGAGCGCTGCGCAGGGTCTTATGCACACATGGTATCCCGGACACCATAGTCTCGGATAACGGGGCCGCGTTCACCTCGGCAGTCTTCCAGGCATTCCTCCAGAGATATCTGATAAGGCACATAAGGTCTGCCCCCTTCCACCCGGCCACCAACGGCCAGGCAGAGCGGATGGTCCGCACAACCAAAGAAGCCCTGAGCCGAATTGTGCAGGGCGACTGGGACCACAGGTTAGCCGCATTCCTTTTCGATAATAGGGTCACCCCCAACCCGGTCACAGGGGTCAGTCCCGCAGAGCTCCTCATGGGGCGCAAGCTCATAACCCGCCTAGACAGACTACACCCCCGACAGGGCCCCAGACACCCGCGGAAGTTCCGAGGTCCGGGACGCAGCCAGGGGTTTCTTCGCGGGCAACCCGGTTTACGCCCGGAGCTATGCCAGGGGGCCCAAATGGGTGGCGGGCCGGGTTCTACGAGTAACGGGGTCCCGCCACTACGATATATCAACCGAGGGGGGCCAGGTATTACGGCGGCACATAGACCAGTTACGCCGCCGCACGCTACCGGAGGAACCTGCGGACACTGAAGAGGCGAGACCCAGGGAGGAGCCAACCGAGGGCCGACCTGAGGACACGGCCCCAACACCGGCTACACCGCCGCACGAAGCGCCGGGACCGTCAGAGCCCGAGGGACCGACGGAACCAGACCCGCAGCCTCCGGCCACATCACGGCCCACCGACGCACCAGCTGCGGGAGCCGCGCCGCCCCCACCGGACCTCCCCAGAAGGTCCACCAGGGAGCGCCGACCTCCCGCGTACCTTAAGGACTATGTTCATTAACCAGGGGGGGAGGGGTGTAGTGTACCGGCAGCCATACGCGCCATGCGCAGAGGTGACTGGGCTGTCCCAGGCGCCTCCAGCGCGGGGCGCGAAATCCCCCGCCAATCACCAGCCGCGGCGGGAAGTTTAACAGGTCAGGATTGGCCTGACCTGTCCAGTAGGCTGTACCGGGGATTGTACATAAGCGGGACCCGGCCCGCCTGTTCTCTCTCTTGCAACGTGCTCCCAATAAAGAATGTTGCCCTACTCGCGTCTCCAGACTGAGTACGTTACATGGCTGGCTGGTGAGGATTGTGGGGCCCAGTTGCACTCTGCAGTGGCCTCCCCGGGACCCAGCTGACAGGCAGGGATCGCGGGGCCCAGCCACACTGCACGGCCAGCCAGGATCGCTGCAGGGCCTGGAAAAGTCATTGTCACAGTTCAGGTAAGTTTCTCCCTCATCTTTTAATTTCCCTTTCTATTTCTTCCCCCCCATTTCTTTATTTCGCTTTCTTTCCTTTTCTTCCTTTTCTTCCCCCATTTCTTTATTTTCCTTTATTACCCTTTCTCCCTTCTGTTTCATTTTCCTTTCTTCCTCCCATTTCTTTCTTTCCCTTTCTCCTCCTTCCCTTCCTTTCTCTCTGTGGAGCCTGAATGGTGGTGGGCATTGTAAATTACTGCTGCTGGGGTATGTGGGTGCCTTTAAAGGTCTGCTGGGAGCAGCTGCAGTTTCTACATGAAGGGAGGGAGGGAGGGGTGGGGGATGGGAGCCAGTTACCACAGTTCAATTTGCACTTGATTATCCCAGATGGTGTGACCTAATATGCTAATATTAGGGGATGTGGTCTAATGTGCTAATAAGTTCCGGCTGGGGTTTTTCTACAAAAAAAGCCCTGGACCTAGGCATTTGCCTAGGGCAGCGAGCCAGGGTATATGTGTGTGCCAAATTAGGCTCTCCCCACATGACTTCAAATAAAAAAAAATATTTTTTTTGCATTAATTTGGCCTGAATAATTTTCCCTTGGTGGAGCACTGTTTTTTCAGTTGATAATTTTGTATGGCTTGCAAATGATGTTATAAATATCCAAATGGCTCTTGGTAGAAAAAAGGTTCCCCACCCCTGCTCTACAGGAATGGTTGGGTAGGAATCAAATAGATAGGATCCTGCAATGCAGATTGTATCACCAAAGGTACATTGTCCCTGGAAAAATAACAGAGCCCCAAGATTTTGACATATGCTTTCATGAAAATTAATCTCTGAATAAGTCCAGTCATTTTGAACCAACCGCTAACATTTTTGTTGCCTTATTTCAATGAAGTCTGTTACTATTAACATGTACATCATGCCCTACCCCTACTGAAATTAGGTGTTTGGATATATAACTCTCAACAGAGTAAAGACACAAACTATGGACCTGTGCCATGACAACATATGAAATATTACATATAACATATACACCCTGTGCTCTAAATGTGCTGTGCTCTAAATGCAACCACATTGAGATTCAGCCATGTTTCATCCACAACTGCTGAGAGCCACCATGGGCCCCCTGCCTGTGGTGACCCTGATTCAAAAGAAATATCAAAACACGCCTCTTGGCTCTCTGTTACTGTGAATAGAATAATAATTGTTTCCTCAGAATAAGCTCTATTAAATGAAGTAAGACTACAGTATCTCAAACCGTACTAAACAGGAAAAAGTATTTTAAAACATTTCTAGTAATCTGGGGAGAGGGGGAGAAGCAGACTCAGGAAAATTGGGGGGGCTATAAGTCAGTTTCACCAAGGCTTTTTTTGAGTTCCCGCTGGGTGTCAGGGATGTGGCCTAATATGCAAATAAGTCCCTGCTGGGAGTTTTCTACAAAAAAGCCCTTTGTGAAACAATGGTGACATCGTGGTGTGGCCTAATATGAAAATGAGTTCCTGCTGGGCTTTTTCTACCCAAACAAACCTGGGTTCCATCATCCAGGGAGAGGAGGCAAGTGAGCCAAGTGTCTATATGGTATTGGCTTCCTACACCTACACTAAATCTAAACACTGATTCTAGCCCCTGGATTCTAAAACCCAACTAGACCCAGCTTTTTCTTCCCATTCCATTTCATTGCATTCTGTACCACCTCCTCCTGTCCTTTTGTTGCCTCCTTAAAGAAGAAAAAGAAAGAAAGCAGGGGCAGATTGGGCAACTGAAATTACCGTGGAAATCATTTCCAGAGTGGCTCAATCCATGTTCCTGATCAAGTAGTCATTGGCAATAACTTAACAATGCTGATTTGCCAAATATCATAATTCAGGCCACTATTTACTTATTTGTGCTCTGAAAGGTAGGAAGCCATTTTATTTGTCAAAAAGGCTGTCCCTTTCCAAATGAGCAAACACCAAGTTGCCTAAAGGAGTTTTCTTGTGTGTTTGTCAGACTTGTTTTATGCTTAGCCTCAAAAGCTGTGTATGAACATAGAGGTGAGAAGCTAGGTATTCACTCTTTGAAAGATCAACTTAATTTTCAGTGCCTGCCTGCCCCATAACTTTGCTTGATGCAAAATATCCTGTGGGTATTGAAACATGTTTTGTTAGATTCAGGAAAGAATTTGTTGCACATTCCCTTTAATGAATTCAGCTCATCTTTATCCCCTTTTTTCTAAGCCCATGCACTTTTCCAAGTACTATACCCTCATCTAGCATTATTTAAAAATGTGACAGCCACAGAGCTTTAGCATTAACCAGCCATTTTGCCAATCATATGCCAAGAATATTTCCACTTGAACTGGGAAGAAATTTCACTTTCATCTATGAGGACATCACAAGGGAATATGCAGAACAGTAATCCCGTCTGCTGCCCAGTTGTACTCACCCTGTCATAACACAAGTTGGAGATGGAGTAAATAGACAGCAGATGAATTCCAGTGCTTTCAGATCCCCACACATTCATCCCATGTTGTCAGATGTCCGTATTCCCCCGGTGTGCACTCAAACAAGTTTGGAAGTGTGAACCTTTAGTTTCATTTTCAACATTTGTTTCTTTAAAATGGTAGAGCGTATAAGCATAAGCACAATGCCTACCCAAGAAATATTTTCCAAAAAAGTTAAAGTTATTTTTTTAAAAATAAGACCAGACTGCTTGCTTTGTGGCTGACACACAGCACTAATCTGAATGGTCAGCCACAGAAGTATGCAATGCAGCCTGATCAGGGTGGGAGTCTGAAAGAAAATCTACATCACAAAACGCGCCAGAGTAATTAGGGATGCACCCAATCTGTGCCAACCTGCCAGTCTGACTGTAGCCTGCGGTAGCCATTTTTCAGATTTTTTCTCTGCATCAGCTATTTTGACCTCTATGGTCATTTAGTTCAACCCTGTGCACAATGTAGGGACTTCGCAAATACCTCCCCCACACACACACATACCCTGACTCCTGTTCCATGCTCAGAAGATGGCAAAAACCTCCAGGATCCCTGGAGAAAAATTGGGACTGATCCCAAAGTAGCAATCAGCATTTCCCTGAGTGTGTAAGCAAGGGCCACAAGAGCTAAGCACTGACGCAACCCTTCCTGCTTTACTTCTTATGATCTGCCCAAGTTCACAGAATCAGCATAGTTGACAGATGGCCATATAGCCTCTGTTTGAAAACTTCCATAGAACAAGAGCCCACCACCTCCCAAGGAAGCCTGTTCCACTGAGAAACTGCTCTGTCAGGAAGTTCGTCATGTTTAGTTGAAAACTCTTCTGATTTAATTTCAACCCATTGGTTCTGGCCCAACCTTCTGGGGCAACAGAGAACAATTCTGAACCATCCACTACATGACAGCCTTCAAGTACTTGAAGATGGTGATCATATCACCTCTCAATCATCTCTCCAGGCTAAACATACCCAGCTCCTTCAGCCTTTCCTTGTAGGACTTGGTCTCCCGACCCCCCACCATCTTTGTTGCCCTCCTCTGGACATGTTCCAGCTTGTCTCTTTCCTTCTTAAATTGTGGTTTCCAAAACTGAACACGATTCTCTAGGTGAGGCCTGACTGGAGCAAAGTGAAGTGATACCATCACTTCATGTGATGTGGACACTGTACTTCTGTTGATACAGCCAGGGCTGGATCTACATATTTTTTGAGTGGGGGCAAACCCAAAAAATGGCTCCCCCACTCAAAAAATGAGAGGACTCGCGGGCAATCTGACACACATACTCACCATTTAAACTCCTCACTAGGTGTTTAAATGGGGAGGGGAAGCCTTGGGGCTGCTTTCACCGCTTCTCTGCCTTGCAGAGGCGGCAAAGGCAGGGGATCTGACTCCCCTCCCCATTTAAATACCCCTCCGGGTGTTTAAATGGGGAGGGGAAGTCACAGGGCTGCTTTTGCCATCTCTGCGTGGCAAAAGTAGCCGATTTTTCTCTCCCCTTCTGCTGGGGGAGTGCCCATTTGGCACCCCCCAGCAGTGCCCGGGGCAAGTTGCCCCCTTTGCCCCCCCCATCTGACCCTGGATACAGCCCGAAATCACATTGACCTTTTTAGCCACCGCATCACACTGCTGACTCACGTTCAGTGTATGGTCCTCTAAGACCCCTAGATCTTTTTTGCACATACTGCTGCCAAGTAGGAGTAAACAAGCAACCTCAGTGATGGTTGCCAAATAGTGAATGCTGACATTAAGGTGTGGAGGCTTCTCCTCTGCCAGTCCACCATTCCTACAGCAACTGCTCCCCTTTTCTCTGTTGCATTGCCAGACAAATAGCAGCACAAGTCAATAGTTCTCACTTCAGCTATCTGAGGGTCCTGTTGTTGACGCTACTGCTGTCTCTTTAGGGATGGATTTATCCCTTCCCCTAGAAGTAGTTGCCAAGCAGCCTTAACAGTAGATGTCAGCAGCCACTAACTGCTTCATGTCTTGACTTCACAGACAAAATTAGGCCCCAGGGCCATCACATCCTAGAGTTGCAAGGGGTTTTATAAACCACCTAATCCTAACCCCTATATGCTCAGCGCAGGAAATCCAAAGATAAGAGAATCCCAAGGAAAAAATGGCTGTCTAGTCAGAGCTAGCATTAGCAGTTGGTGAGGTGGGGCAGAAACTGAACTCTGAGGACTTCCCAGAGACTTACACATAAGACATCCCATGGCTCTACAGTGCTACTTCTGATTGATAACCTATGTTACAAACAATAGTATTTCACGGAAATGTAGAGTGTTCTGCAATATGGTGACATCACTCTCTTATGTAGTTGGAAGTGATGTCACAGCATCATGGAATGCTGTTTTGGCCCCCTCAGTTTCCTGAGGGTAGGAGATGTGATGGGCAGCCTGGTCTCCCTGCTAACAACTGCCATTCGTCACTTCACCAAGAACCCCCACCTGCAGTAAAGGACATGGGCCGCATTTTTGTGAATAGCAAAAAGGTGAAGGTGGAGTGCCCCTGAGAAGGTACTTCACCTCTTCCTTTCTGCTGTCCCAGATGATTTGGGTTCCCTCATGCAGCCTGTTTAAAGAGGGTGTGCCAGGGACCTTGAGGCAGCTGAGGTAGCAGGGAGAAACTTCTCTGCAGCGGCCCAGCTGTCTCGGGCTCACTCACACAGCCCATTTAAAGAGGCTATGCCAGGCACCCCAAGGCAGCTGAGCTGGCAGGAAGAGTTTTCTGTACACCAGCCAAGCTGTCTTGAGCTCACTTGCACAGGTTGTTTAAAGGATCTGTACCCAAGGCAGCTGAGCTGGCAGGGAGCCCTAGAGAGCCCAAGACTGGAGAAGTCTCTCTGTGCTGGCTCAGGCTGCTTGGAGCAGCCCCTTTAAACAGGTTGTATGAGTGAGCCCATTTAAGGGGGCTGCACCTGGTAGGAGTGACAGGAATGCAGTTCATCCCTTCCATTTAAACCCTGTTTCTAAACTTATTGTAGCTTGTCTCCCTGCTCCTTGTGAAAAGCCACTGGTAGCTGAAAGCAGGATTTAAATGGCTCCAAGCCATTTAAACCAAACAGCTGAGTGGCAGGGAGCTCACAGCTGCTAAGCAGTTTCTCATGAAGAGCATGAACCTTCTGGTCTTCACAAACTGTCACAAGCCACCAAGGATTGTGCCAAAATTCATGGTAGTTCATCCCAGTTCTTCAGTTCACAAACCTAAAGCAGGCCAAAATTTGTGACAAACTTGTCAGCCAGGTCATGCCCATTCCTAGTAAAGGGCAAAAATTCAGGTTTCAGGTTGATGTATACCAGGGGCCATAAAACTTGCGATAAAACAAACTCCAAAGCAACAAGCCACACCAAGTCTCCTCGCCCCCTCCCTTCTCCACAAGTATGATTTCCCTTCAGAGATCCATAGGGATACACAGCTTTGCTGCTGGTCCATAGCTGTTTTTACAGGGTACAACTGGGGACAGTAATTTAAAGACTAGTGAGTTAGAATGGCTGAAGTCTTATAATGAAAAGTTATAGCCAACTTGATCATACAGAGTGGCAGAAATTGTTTTTCAGCTATAAATGTGTTATAAATCTAATTTATTTATCACTATGGGAGTGATGAACAAATAACTCCCACCACCACCATCCAGTATGTTTGTTGGTTTCTGTAACATTTTAAACATAGGGCACTTGACAAACTGCAGTTTACAAAGCCACCTCTTTAACAAAGTAATAAAATTCAAATGGAAATAGGGTGTATTTAGAGAAGAAATTAGCAATAACATGCTGTGTGGGAGTGTAATTGGAACGCTTAGTTCTGTGTCTCCACCTGGAATCTTTTGGCAATCACCTACATGACTCAGAGGTAATCTGTTTGCTGTGCTATACAGGGGAAGCTGCTGCAGAGTGTCACTTGTAACTAACAAACCAGATGTTCATTTGCCTTTGACACCACTAAAGATCCTTATCAGCATCAGAAATAGCCTGTAAAGGTAACATATCCCAGTGAACATAAAGGTGGCAGAGCCCATATTATCTGTCACGCATATGCATTATTTGGGAAGAAAGTGGGGGAGAAAGAGCACCAAATAGTTTCATTTAGTTCCTAGACAAATACTGTAAGACTAAAGCTTTTCAGCATTCCAAATTTACTCTTATGAACCTTCAGAGGGCAACATTCAACCAAAGAAAAAAAGAATTCAGCTGTGTTTTCACTGTCCTGCAGACAAACAAGAAATGTTTGTCAGCATTGCACCCAACGTTTCACAGATGAAATTAGTTTAATGTTTGTAGTAACACCCTCTTCTCATACAGAGGATAACTGCATGAGCTCTGCTCTTGAAGGTTCTTTACCATTTGGGATACAATGGTTTATTTTGCAAAACCCAGCTGCCAGAGTAAAAAGGTGATAATGATTCTTTGGGTTACAGACAGAATTGGGAAACATAATTGTCTTCAATACATTAACAACAGTTCAAATAATATTGCAGCAGCCGTAGTGTGTCAAATGAGAAACCGTGTGCTGTTTTGTGCATTCATATGCGTGCATTCACCCACATGTGCACTGTAAACATGAGTGATGCATCCATTCCCCATTCACACTAACAAGCATAGACTGGTGCAGGTACCAGTGTCGTATAATTTAATATTGTAATATGATAAAGCAATAAAAAAACCCCCAAGCACTGTTACCACCGTCTTCTCTATATTTAAAACATCACATCATCATCACATATAATTTTATTGGAAATGAAAATTTCATTTTTACAAAAGCTTTAAACACTCCCACATTAGCATATTTAACATTATGTTCCTTCACAATTTTTAAAAAGAATACAAAGATTTTAAAATGTTTGGTTTCAGATACAAACTAGTAAGACTTTGTGCATAAAAAAAAAAAATCAGAAAAGTCCCCCAACTCAAATGACAATATCCCTCTTGTGATGCAAACTGGTTATAGAGCTAATGCTTAACAATCTGAATTGTGCATGTTGGAAAACCTGGAGCACTTGAATGAGACCTCTGCTGGTGTGGCTATTCTTATATGAGTCAACAGAACTCCAGTATTACAGCTACTACATGTGCACTTAATTGAAAAAACCCTGCATACCTGTTTCCTTCTAACAATGGGTTGTGCCCAACTACCCTGCTCAGCTAGGAATGGTGCGTTCCATCAGTACAAGAGACATTCTGTGGATGCCAGAGTCTCAAGTTGTGCCTTACGTCAATGGAACGGACCACCCTGAGCTGAATGGCATGGTTGGATATAACACATAGGATCTATCTATATATGTAAAAGCTGGTTTCCAAGATTTCTGTCACACACTAGCATAACCAAAAAACAGGACCCGTGATGAGGCTATGCAGGTAACAGCAGCCTTAATGGCCAGGGGTCAGGAAGAGGTTAGGCCCCATCTCAGTGATGCCTCTACCCCTTGATTTCTCCCATGTAAGTAAACAGTAATCATTCCACCCTCTGGGAAACAAAGAACTAAAGTTGAGAGCATTGTTACTGAGGGAAGCCCTCCCTGCTAGCAGTACGTAGAAACTGTCTTCCTGAATTCACACTGCCCATCGAAGTGATGAGTATTTTACTAATGTACTTGGAGTAGAAAAGAGGAGAGAGATATTATAAAAGTGTTTGCAGTTGTAGGCTGTGATCCAGAAACCAGACTTTATTTACTGGCTTCAGTGGGCTTGCTTCTCAATATGGAATTTCAGGACCTCTCTGCCAAAATTTCCCAAGCAAAAAGAACAGCCTTCACATCTAGCATCTTGTACAAATGGCTTGGAATACCACACCAGATCAGTTGTGTGAGTCTCTCTTTGTTATCTTGAAACAGTTTTACATATTATCCATTTAGTTTACCCAGTGGCCAATGTCCCTATTATTTCTACAAAGGCACATTCATGCTCCAGTAGTAGTACCCCAGTGAGAGAAGTTTGAAAGATCTCCTTTCTTTATAAAGGAATACACAAACACCCACTCTCCTAACAGAGTTCCCCTGAAAACATCTCTGGTCTTTTTAATTTTAACTCAGATTATAAACAGTTACCTCATAAACTAATGGTGGCCAGGAAAAATAATGGCAGGACTTCACTAGCTAACTTTCTGATATGTGAGATTTATTTTAACTGGAATCAGTTTTTGTCCCAGCTGCCTTTTTGAATGGCAAGGTATTATTTGTCAAAACCAGAACTCTAAACCAATGAACATTGTCTTAATTATGGTCATGATCCAGTCCACTGGCATAACACCTGCACCCAGAGGATCCATCCCATGGTGTTTTTAGAGCCCTGTTTTTCTCTCTCCAGCTTTGGTTCACACACAAGCAGTGGAAGAGGCTATTAAGAGGAATGGAAGCTCTGTAAAACCTTCCATATTCTGCTTCTTGCTTCAGTAAAGATTTTTCATGTTCTAGAGGACAAGTACTTATACCAAGTGGAGGCAGGGGACTGGATATAAATATGATAGGCAAGATTTGCACTTTACCTGAATTCCCCTTGCACTGCCTGCAAATATACTGATGCATGCATATACATGGGAGATAAGAAAAACTGATCCTCTACACTTGCTGTGCTGGCCCACTGAACTAATTGACCTCTTATATCATAAAGAGTTACAAAATTATATTTTGTAAAACTGCAGAGAGTTGATATCTTTCTTTTTACCTCCACATTTTTGCTTGCTTTGAAGAAGCAATACAATTTGACTTCAGTATTTTAATCAGTCTATAAGCATACCTGGTTCAAGAATATAAAACATGTGATTGGTAAGGGGGGGGAGGGAATGAATCAGTATATAGTCCCCCTGTGAACCTCTGAATATCCACAGTTAATTCCAGAACAATCCATTTGTTTACCTCTCAGAAAACTACGTGTAAAATTACTCATGAAAAAATTCCAAACATTAACAGCCAACTATATAATCTACTTCCTGCCTATAATTACTCAGATCTATAAAAATTATATTTTAAAAGCACATGTGTTTATACAACTATTGGTGCTGCAAACTGATTCTTAACATTGGGTGAAAATCCATTTTATATGTAACGCAGGAGGTCATTTTTAGCTTTATTCCCAGTACAATTTGGTCTCATGATTGTTCCTGCAAATATATGCTCCCTAAATATACATACCATGACAATGAGGTTCTAAAATCCCAGGGGAGGTAGAGTCAGAAAATTCAAATTTTATTCTGTTATCTTCTAGCCTGGGTTTGTACTATTGAAACACAGACAAAAGGAGCCATTTTGGATTTGAATTCAGAAAGTGTTTGGTTCTATATGCCAGTCCACTTTAGTTAAATTCTAAATCGGCTCAACTACAATGACTATCTAATAGCAACAGAAAAGAGACATTGAAATAATTCACATCTTGGGATACTTTCAAACATTTCTGAGATAAAATTCTCCCAGAGTAGAAAAATGTCATATGGTACAATAATGGCTGGAATATTTGGGGCATGAGCCAGAGCTCTTGGAGAATTCTTGGAGAACTCTTGGAGACAAAGAGAATTCAGCTATGTGCACACAGCAGTTAACATATAAAGCTGCCTTAATGCTATGTCAGATCACAGGTTCCTCTATGTACATAAGTGCCATAAAGTTGCAACCAATTTATGGGGACCTTAGCAAGGGGCTTTCAAGGTAAGTGAGAAGCAGAGGTGGTTTACAACTGCCTTCCTCTGCAGAGTCTTATTTACTGGTCTCCCATCCAAGTACTGACCCTGCTTAACTTCAGGATTTGATGAAACTGGGGCATACCATGTTACCATCCCTCCCCCTAGCAGTAAGTTCTCATTCAAAGGCCCTTCTGCTGCCTTTCACTGGAGCCTCTGGGGAGTCAACCTGGGACCATATGCTTACTGAGCTTGAATTCTACCATTCAGCTATGTCCCTCCCAAGGACAACTCTTTGTAAATGCATGGCTTTCTCTGCTTACATAAAGAGGATGAAGAAGTCCCTTCATATGCAGAGAAAATGACAAGAGCTTCTAAAATGTGGTATAAGTACACTTGTTGTCAGATGCTGTAGTGATCTCTATCCAATTGCAAACTGCTTTGTCATCGGTGATGTGAGCTGGAAGTATAAGTGGAGAATCAGGCACTATATATTTTACAATAAATACTTTAAAAATATACCATCTAGTGATCTCTCTCTCTGTCTCAGAAATCAGTTACACATAATGGCTCGAATCCCAACAGATGTGTTGGGCGCAAACAACTGCTTAGCTATGCCCAGTGGGACTCCCCCCCCCCCGCACTCCTTTTCTTTGAGTTTCAGATTCCCACACCAGACTACAAACTGCTTTTCAAAGTCCCTTCCATTTAATAAAGGCGTTGCCATGTGACACAAGGGTTGCTGAAGTTCAAGAAACACAAGCCAAGAGCCCTCTTGAGCACGTTATTGTGGTTCTTTGGACCCAACAAAGGAAAGAAAACTTTTTTCCATTTGGGGAAAAAAGTTAGTTCCTGTGAGACTGATGTAAGGACTGAAGATTTGACAGAAGAGGGACTGGAGGTTTCCACATGCCACAGGTATGGTTGCCAGATCCCCCCTGGCTACTGGTGGGGAATTGGGGAGGGGGGGCGCTTCTGTTTTGTTTTACATTTTCTTTTCAAAATTTAAGGGAGAAGAGAGCAGAATAGCAAAATAAAATAAAAGCTCAGTGGCACCTTAAAGACTAACAATTCAGTGTTGTTAGTCTGCAAGGTGCCACTAGACTTGTGCTCTACTTTGTGACAACAGACTAACAAGGCTACCCCTCAGAATAGCAAAAGCTGCCTTTCCCTACAGTTTGTCTGGAGCCTTTACTAAGCAGCATTGCCATTATAAAGGTGGAGAATTTCACAGTGTCTTAAGCTTATAATTGAAATTTTATAAACTTCAGAAACCAAGACAAAAGATTTGCAACAGCACATGATCGATGAGCACAAACAAACACCTATAAGAATCCATTGACAAGCAAGGGTGGCTTCAATCCATGGGGAGACCCGGCCCCACCATTTTGATGCGAGCGATTATGTTGACATTTAATACTTGGTGTGGAATTATTAGACACATTGATTCCTGTGGAGAAAGTTCTGGAAAGAAAAGGAATAATGTCTTTTTTTCAGCAGTTACTCTTTAAAGAAAAATGGAGAGAAACTCCAGTTTAGAAGGGATACTGTGACACGTATATCCTCAGCCGAATAACGGAGCTTCCTCTGAAGTTGATGACGGTGTTAACAGTAATCATCTCAAGGTCCAGCTGAATGTCACGTGGCCCCTTCACTGGGCGGGTCATCACTAGAGTAGCACTGATAGGTCCAGTTTGCTGTGTGCAAAGTACAAAAAGAAGAGACTGAGCTTCCTGAAACATAATCTAAGAGCGAAACTTGCCTATTTCTGCAAGAAAGTCATGGCTCTGCTAGTAAAATTGACAAGGTGACTTGTGCATTCTAATATGCAAAAAGATTGAAGTGTTAACCAAAATGATTAAAACTTCGATTCCCACACCTCCAAATGTATAAATAACCACACTGTTCTGAGGAGCAGAAATCTCATTCAGGAGACCAGGAAAGGAAAAAATGTAAATGGCAAACTATGTACTCCCCCCTCTTCAGAACTTCAGTATATTATGTGTGACTAGTATATAGACTGGCTGTGATTCTCAACCCCCCCCCCAAAAAAAGTAAAAATAACCACACTGCTATGAGGAGCATAAACCTCTTTCAGGAGGAGGAGATTGTGTTTATACCTTGCCCTTCACTACCAGAAGGAGTGAGTGGCTTATCAGTCTCCTTTCCCTTCCTTTCCCACAACAGATACCCTGTGAGGTAGGTGGAGCTGAGAGAGCTCTGACAGAAACTGCTCTTAAGAGGAACAGCTCTGCAAGAACTTGCGACTGACTCAAGATTTCAGGAGACAAGGAAGGGAAAAAATGTAAATGGCAAATTATGAACTCCCCCACCCCTTGTCACTGCTTCAGAACTTCAGTATATTATATGTGACTAGTATAGACAGGCTTTTAAAGGGTTTTTATGGATTTGTCTGTAAAGCTGTACAATAAAAATTATACTGAATGTGTCCTTAGAAGTGCTAGCTAAGAGTGACATAGTACTACCTAATCAGCATCTGGCTTTATACTTTAAACAGCAATTTTCAAAAAAACCCCCAAAGCTCCCCCCCTCCCGCAAAAAAATACATTTGCCAAGTGCAAAAGCTGCCCCAAAATTTCACTCACCCTCATGTAGAATTCTCTGCCTTCATTCCCTGATTTGATCTGGAAGATATAATATGCTCCAGGGTAGCGGGTCGTTGCTTGCATCTGAAATATATCTGAGGGCACTGAGCGTCCTGATACAATGTCCATGTCTCTGTAGATAATGTTGAATGGCTGGTCTCTACAACCAGGAGTTTCAGCTGGGCACATGCAGTGGCTGTTAGAACAAAGATATTATTATTACTGCAACTAACAGTACAGTTGGTGCCCCCTGCCCGGATGATGAAAACCATAAGATTTGGCCAGGCACAAATCAGGGCTTTCTACCTACTCAGGGGACACCCTAGGTATGCAGAAAATTAAATTAACTAAAGGGGAGGGGGATAGCATGATAGGAACAGAATATGTTCCAGGGGCTTGGAACACGGAGAACACCTGAGAGTGTTAACAGGGCGAAAAGCGGGGATAAGAAATCAGCCTGCTTAAGGCCCTAATTTAGGGTTGCCAAGTCCAATTCAAGAAATATCTGGGGACTTTGGGGGTGGAGCCAGGAACAAGGTTGTGACAAGCACAACTGAACTCCAAAGGGAGTTCTGGCCATCACATTTAAAGGAACCATACACCTTTTAAATGGCTTCCCCCCATTAGAAATAATGAAGGATAGGGGCACCTTCTTTTGGGGCTCATAGAATTGGACTCCCTGGTCCAATCTTTTTGAAACTTGCTTGCATCTGAAATATATCTGAGGGCACTGAGCGTTGCAGGGTATTTTGAGGAGAGGCACTGAATGCTATGCTGGAAATTTGGTGCCTCTAGCTCCAAAAACAGCACCCCAAAGAGCCCCAGATACCTATAGATCAATTCTCCATTATATCTATGGGAATTGGTCTCCATAGGGAATAATGGAGTGCCCAGCAGACATTTCCCTCCACCCCATCGTTTTTTGATAACCCTGAAGCGGAGGGAGGGCCTCCAAACCGGGGGATCCCCTGCCCCCACCTGGGGATTGGCAACCCTACCCTAAGTACTTAGTCCTTGGGTGGGAGATTTGGATTGTGGGATTTCCAGTCTTCCTCTCCCACAATTCCTCACAGCCCCCTCAATTTGTCATTAGCATCTGAACTCTTAAGTTTTGAATCCCCACTGTGCCATGGAAGCTTGCTGGGTGACCCTTGGTCAGGCACACACTCTCAGCCTCCCCTCCCTCACAGGGCTGTTGCTGTGAGGATAAAACGGAGGAGGGGAAAAGGATGTAAGCCACTCTGAGTCCCTTTGGGGAAAATATCCAAAATATCACACCACCTATAATAATAGAACTAGCCCCGTGGCGCAGAGTGGTAAAGCTGCAGTACTGCAGTCCGAGTTCTCTGCTCATAACCTGAGTTTGACACCGGCGGAAACTGGGTTCAGGTAGCCGGCTCATGGTTGACTCAGCCTTCCATCCTTCCGAGGTTGGTAAAATGAGTACCCAGCTTGCTGGGGGTGAAATGTAGATGGCTGGGGAAGGCAATGGCAAGCCACCCTGTAAAAAAAGTCTGCCATGAAAACGTCGTGATGCGACGTCACCCCAGAGTCGGAAATGACTGGTGCTTGCACAGCAGACTACCTTTACTATAATAACATTCAAGAAAGACAATACTATCCACCTACAGTGGCTTTTGGTTTGCTCACAGCTTCTATTTATTTATTTAGATTTATTTAAAACACATCTAGGTGAAACAAAGTTTGAGTCCAGTGGCACCTTTAAGACCAACAAAGTTTTATTCATGGTGCAAGCACACCTAAGCTTATACCTTGACTAAAACTTTGTTGGTCTTAAAGGTGCCCCTGGATTCAAACTTTGCTCTGCTGCTTTAGACCAACACAACTACCCCACCTGTATACATCTAAACAAAGTAATGGATGACTCATAGTTTATCTGGCCCAATAAACGCACAAACGCAATTTAATCTGTGGACTCTTAATGGATTATGTGAACCGACAGACAGACACTGGCGCTGTACCAACATCATCAAGCACTATTTCATATAAACTAGCTCCTCTTCAAAGCCATTTTAATATGTTAACATGTTAATTGCTATACTACTTCGCTACTGCTGAGTGTTGCTGCATTACTTTATAAGGGTATTTTCCCACTGTAACTGAATGTAACAGCTGAGTCTCCTGCCATCTGCTGACCTAGCAAGGGATTACACTTTATTCCAGTTACATAGGCTTGTAACATTAAAAGAAACAATGAAGACAGCTCAGGAAGCTTATGTACAAATTGCTTTGAGAATCTTTGGAAAGTGGTACTAAAATATATTAAATGAATAAATGAACCACTGTGTAGTGCATAAGACTGGCTGAGAAGGCATAGCTTCAATGAACAATACTGTGTATGCTGTGGATGATCAGATTTCACACACGTTGTGATAAATGAGGATGCTACCTCACACAAGATGTTTGTCACACAAAGGCAAAACTCTGGAGCAGGGGTGGCCAAACTTGCTTAATGTAAGAGCCACATAGAATAAATGTCAGATGTTTGAGAGCCATAGGACATGAATCTCAGATGTTTGAGAGCAGAGGGAGGGAAGGAAGGAAGGAAGAATAGATGGGAAGGGGAAAGGGAGAGAGAGGTGGGAAGGAAGCAACTTTAAATGCATTCTCCAAGCCACCAGCTGATGAGGTGATGGGGGTTCAAGAGCCACACAATGCTGTGTTAATAACACATCTCAATTCAGAATCCTTAAATAATCTGAAGATGCACATCAAAAGGGAGGAAGAGGAAGAGTGGGGATCCAGCAGCCTCAGCCCAAGAGTGCACTACTGCCTCCCTTTTCCCCTTGCACCCATGCTGGGTGATACCCTAACAAACCAGAATCCCACAGCAGAGGCTATGGGGCAACTGAGGTGGCACAACTCAGCAGTATGCGCTATGGCACACAATGAAGTGTTGGGGGGTGGGGGTGTCTGTTGCGATGCTTGTAGTGCTAAATAGGGCTGTCAGTATCATCCCTTGCCAGGGCACCCCCTCCTCTGCATGTAGGCAGATACAGGAAGAACTGCACCCTGTGGGACTGTCACAAATGTTGACTTCAATGGTATAGAATCCTGAACAAAGTAGGCCTGAGAATTTGCTTTTTTTTTCATATCTGCAAATATGTGTTGTTTTTTACAGTTTCAGCATAGTTCTCATTGCCCAAGCCTTGAGAAAAAACAATTTATGCATCTGGGCTTTATGCCTAGAACAAATCTTTGTCTGATCAGAACAAGCAGAACAGTTTGAAAGAACTATTCTTTGAGAAAGTTTTATTCTATGCTGAGAGGTATCTAACATCACGCCTTCAGAGGAAACAAGTTAGATGGTTTAATAAAGTCATGTGAGGTTCGCATAACTGCACCTATGGGCTGCAGTGAAATTCTCTCATCTATGAAAACACTTCGGTGAGAAGTAATTTACATTTACGATAGGATAAGAAATGACGTGTTTACTTTTTTATTTCTAATTTTGTCAACATATTGCTAGCGTTTTTGGCATCACTGTGTTTCTTTTTATTTAATTATCTTAAGAGTGATTTAATTTGTTTTAAATAAAGATGTTAAAAGTTAATTTTGAGTGATTTTGGGCTGGGAGACAAGGTTTTCACTTGGCACTTGAAATAAACGTCTGACCTCTCTTCAGTCAGAGAGGTGATTACCACTCATGCCCTCTGCCAGCTGCTGTGCACGGTTCACACAGCAGGCAGGCTAGGGGACTGTCCACAAAGGAACAGTAATGCTGTTGCAGGGGACCAGATTTCTGCTTTTCGGGGGGGGCTCTAGGTGGAAGGGATGCTGGAGCAGATGGCAGTGATAGGCAGTTTAGGTGTGGGATGGAAGTACTGCAAAGGGGCATGTCAGCCCAAAGGATGGATGTCTAGGGTGGGATGGAAGCATTGGCCCTGTCAGCAGGGCCATTTCACCCCCATTTTGCTGTTCGTGGGGGCAAAACATCATTTCTGCACAGCTGGACTGACAGAGGGCTCTCCCCATGTTGGGATCAAACCTGGGGCTCTGGCCATGCCATCCTGATGTCATGAACAGATGAAGCTGCTTTATACTGAATCGGTCCATCCAAGTCAGTATTGTCTACTCAGACTGGCAGTGGCTCTCCAGGGTCTCAAGCTGAGGTTTTTCATGCCTACTTGTCTGGACCCTTTTTAGTTGGAGATGCCAGGGATTGAACCTGGGACCTTCTGCGTACCAAGCAGATGCTCTACCACTGAGCCACCGTCTTTACACTGTCTTTACAGTGGGGCATGCTTGTCTTAGCCATGTTCCCTGACCAGCTCCATATGACTGGCAGGGCATCAGGGCAGCAGTAGAATTTTATGTTGTGAGCCGTCCTGAGTCTGCTTCGGCAGGGAGGGCGGGATATAAATCAAATAAAATAAAGTAAGTAAGTAAAGTGATGTCTAATGCCCTACACAGGGCTTCTTTTTTAGCAGGATCAGTTCAGCTGGCTTGGCATCAGGGGGTTAGACCTAAAAAGCAAATGAATTCCTGCTGGGCTTTATCTACAAAAAAAGTCCTGCCTACACTATTCTTTCTTTTGTGTCTGCTTGCTAGGTTGGTGACTAGGACACCAGCCTAGGGTTGCCAGCTCTAGATTGGGGGTAGAGCCTGGAGAGGGCCAAGTTTGGAGAGGGGAGGGACCTCATGCCATATAGCCCACCTTCCAAAGCAGCCATTTCTCCAGGGGGGTTGATCTCTGTAAGCTGCAGACCAACTGTAATTTCAGATCTCCAGCCAGCATCTGGAGAATGGCAAACCTACATTGGTCTCAGGTGCAGGATAGGAGGCATGACCACTGCCAGGGGAAAAGGTGGACTGTCTTTTGGCAGTCTTCCCCTATGCTGGGCTCAATCCCAGGATACATCCCAGGGGAGGGACGGTGGCTCAGTGGTAGAGCATCTGCTTGGTAAGCAGAAGGTCCCAGGTTCAATCCCTGGCATCTCCAAAAAAGGGTCCAGGCAAATAGGTGTGGAAAACCTCAGCTTGAGACCCTGGAGAGCCGCTGCCAGTCTGAGTAGACAATACTGACTTTGATGGATCAAGGGTCTGATTCAGTATAAGGCAGCTTCATATGTCCAAACTAAGTGGGGCTGTGTGCAAAATAGTTTGTTGCAGGTGATGTTGTGTGTTCCTCTCTTGCTGCTCTAGTCTCTGCAGTCCTCCAGCATGGCTAAAGTGATGTAAAGAGAACCTGGCAATGGGCTGGGAATCAAACACATATCCATCAGGCACCTTGGAATGTGTTTTATTTTATTTAGTAGATTTCTATTCTGCCCTTCCCACAAATGGGCTCAGGGAAGAGTACAGTAGATTTAAACAAAGAAACAATTAAATACAATTAAAACAATTAAAAGCACATACTTTCAAGCAGAAGACTAATCAGCCAAATATTAAATAGCTACAAGCTGGAACTAATAATACATCGGTAGGCCCAGCTAAGGATGGAATATTGGGCATAGTACAGCATATTATGACAAGGGAGGCCAGATTCCATTTACTTTGGATGCCTGCTGCCTTACCCAAAGGCCTGGTGGAACAGCTCCATTCTGCAGGCCCTACAAAAAGGTAACAAATCTGTTAGGGCTCTGAACTCTGATGGGAGCATGTTCCACCAGGCAGGGGCCAGAGCAGAGAAAGCCCTAGCTCTTGTCGAGGTAAGCCAGACATCCTTCAGGTCGGGGACAATGATGTCAGCCGATGATGGCTGGCCAAATGTAAGGCCCTTCAAGGCAAATATGGGGAAAGGTGGTGTCAGGTTCTTCCCGTTGGACCCTGGGAGGGGCTGGGCGGCCGCTCCAGGACAGATTAAACTGGGGACCAGACATGCCTCAGACTGAGTGGAGGGCTGGTTAACATCACCTAGACACCCCGGACCACTCTTGCTCTTGTCGTTCGCCCCCTTCTTTCTCTCTGAACCAGCCGAAACAACACCACCAAGCTCTTCCTCTCTGGCGTGTATCCATGGCTCCCTTTAAATCCTGTCCCTCCTGGTATCTCACCCCTCCCAGCTTGTCTCCCCCACTTTTATTGAGCCCAGTTGCATGAGGTTGGTCCTTGCCAGTGGCCAAGTCACCAGGTGGCGTCCGCAGGTTTCCCCGCCGGAGGCTAGAGATCCTTCCGGAGCTGGAACCGTCGGCAAACAAGGCGGAGTTCAGAGGGGCGTCTCCCAGCGGTTCCTGCGGTGGCGGCGGGCGAGGATGGAAACGAGCCAGGAGGCAAGCCCTCCAGACACGTGGTTCTTCAGATATGTCAGTCTCAGGCCGTGTTGACTTCAGGGTTACTGCTGCTCTGGACACAGACCTGTTTGGGTTGTGGTCTAGGCAGGTCTTTCCTATATGCCTTCTTGTAATCCACATGGGTGGGGGGGGGAGTGTGACACCTGAGGGCCAGGGCAGTTTTGAAGCGAATGATTGGCTATACATATTTATTTATGCCTCTCACAGGAACATCATTGAACAATGTTCCCTGATTGGTAAATGGTGCCAGGATTGCCAAGGGATTCCAGAACTTTGGTCCAGGCCCCATGGAGGGGTGCGTATTGTTATTTCCCCCCTGCAGACTGTCCATATGGAACCAACCGGTGATGCGTCCACTGTGGCAGAGCCACACTGTTGTAGCTACGTTGTATTCAGCAGGCTCTTGAGACTGGGCTGCCCATCCATCACAGGTGATGCATCAATGGACAGTCTTATTCATGACAGCCTTTGATTTGTTCCAGTTCTTCTGCCTACCAGCAATTTTAAACTGTTGATTTTAATTGGTGGTAAAATAGTGTTTTGTGCTATTTGTATTGTACCGAATTTCTTTAAGGCAGAAAGACAGCTAATATAGGTTATAAATAAATACAAACTCCCTGGTGCTTTTAAGCTAAGGACTGTTTTACGTATTACATAGCAACAAACCCAGATTTGCAACTAAGTATATCAATCAAGGGTGTCAAACATGCAGCCCGGAGGCCGAATCAGGCCCCCAAGCAACTGGCTCTTGTCTGCTTCCTTCTCCCTCTCTCTTGCTTTCTTCTGCATCTCAGCTTGCTTTACAAGGCTTGCTCAATCACTCAGGAGCTACAGAGCAAAACCGCAATTTTCTCCATTGATTGAGGCTCCTCCCCATCCTGGTCCTCTGGGGAAGGAAGGAAAGAGCCAGAGCTTCCTTTGCCCAGTTCCCTGGATCCCCTGGATACAAAGAAAGTACCTTTAAGACCAACAAGCGCTAATGTTTTAAGTTTAAAAAATATATCTTTAGTCATGTTTGTCTGTGTCCTTTTAAAAGTTTGTATCTCTGCTACTTAATCTTAAAGAGGTACACACATGGCCCGCCCCGACAAGGTCTCATTTATGTCAGATCCGGCCCTCATAACAAATGAGGGAGTTCAACACCCCTGATATATATATTCAACAAGCAGCCACAGCTAACCTCAGGTTTTTTATCACTCTGGGCATTACACGTTTCCAAGCACCATAGGCATGCACATGATAAAAGTAATGTATGGAGATGCCAGACGGTCATGTTTTTATGACAACAGGCCAACAGAACTGTTACAGCTTGGTTAATGTCTCTGCCCCTTAAGCCTCATTAAGAAAAGGAGTGCCTTCCTCTAAATACATTACTTACTGATCGTTGATCTTGATATAAGGGTCCTCGCATCTTATTGGGTCTAGGCATTTGAATCCGCCTTGAATGTTGAAACAAGTTTGGTGCACAGTGCAAGTGTGGTTTCCAATTTCACATTCATTAATCTCTAAGATTTAAAAAAAATATTTAACACACTGTTTTCCAGGTAAGTGGCACAGAAAATTGTTTGTCCATGACTGAAATTACATATGCATTATAAAGTGAAAGAAATCAACATTTCTACAAGGCCATCAGTCAATTCAGAGGCTTTGGAAAAAAGCACTGAAGGCTGTTTTTCACATATCAAAAATTAGGAATTCATTCTTTTAGAACTGCTTTTTGTTTTTTACACATGCATACCAACAACAGGAGAATGGCACATAGGAACTTGGCCTAATAAAATCTTCCATCCTCTGGTTATAGTGCCCTGTGTGGTATAGCAACTGGCCTACTGAACTTGAATCAAAACTTGTCACATGTTGCACCCTCCACTTGCCATGAAGTGATCAAGGTTACCTTACCTTAAATTAGTTATACACTGTCAGGCTACCTTACAAATTGCTGTAAGGCTAAGATAATAGCTACAATGTATGTTGCCTCAAATTCTTTGGGGGAAGGATAGGATATAAATGTTTCAAAAATAATAAAACAGCCTTCCATTGTGCAATGCACAATTTGAGAACTGCTGTTTTATTTTCAAAATAACAAAAAAAAATATCAAAGAGCTCATTAAAAGTATGCTTTAACAAGTTATGTCACACCCTGTCTTTTTGGCACTTTGGAATCCTGGGAATTGAAAAAAAAAATCAGAACACAAATTCTGTCTCCAAGAAATAATACACAGTAGTATTATCATTTGTACTAGGAGTAAGGCCCGTTGTGGAAAAAAAAATACGGGCTCTAGAAGGAGGCTCTGGGCAAGTGCCTGCCACCCTTGCTGTCTTCCCACCCACCCAATTGAAGGCATTAACCTCCCCCCACTTCAAGAGGAGCTTATCTCTGCTATCTGGGGAGTAGTTGTAAATCTGAGTGATCTCCAGTGGTTCCCTAGGATGAAATGGCATTGTCCCTGTCTGAGGTTCCACCCCTCCTCAAACCCCACCCCTTCTGACCAATGTGGAAAGGTACCACTAAAGGCCTCTGTGCGAGTGCTTCCCCCAGCCTTGTGTCTTCCCACCCACCCAAGTGAAGGCATTCACTCCCCCCCTCCACTTCAAGGGGAGTTGATCTCTGCCATCTGGAGAGCAGTTGTAACTCTGAGTGATCTCCAGCCCTCACCTGGAGATTGGCAACAGGAGGAAATGCCTTTCCCTCAGAGTCCATTCTGTCATGTGAGCCCACTGTAGCCTAATTGGAATAGAAAGAGTGAAGAGCATTGGCAGGTGGAAAGGGCCCCTCCCTGCTGTGAATGAACATTCCTTTTTCCTCAGTTGAAGAGAAGGAACCCTGCAGTTTTCTCATGAGCACAGGCCCATAGCTGGGGGGCGGTCTGCGGGGCCAGGCACCACAAATGTTTCCCATTTTACACCCTCGCACCTCCTTGCCTGCTCTCAGACAGACTGTCCTGGACTTCCTACAACAGGCCCTGAGGAGAGGCTGTGCTGATCAGTAAGGCCCCCTGTCAGCAGAGAATGGTCTCCCTTGAAGGTCAGTGGGCTTATGCTGGAGTTATTGCCTGATGGGGCTGGCAGTGGGAGGGGAGAGCAGAATCAGCCAATGGCACGGCAGACGGTGTGAGCCAATCCTGTGCAAGCCACATCTAACGAATGAAAATCCTCAGAATTGCCACCACGGTAGGGCTTTTATTTATATAACTGATACCTGATTGTTTGCTAATGGCTAGTGCTAACGGACTACAGTTTCCTCAGTGGGCACTAATAGCTGAAACATAAGCAATCAGGTTCATAGCTATGGGAGACTAGGGGTGGGTGGGCGGTGGGCATCAAGGCTGCCTGGGGTGCCATGCGCCCTCAGGCCGGGCCTAATGATCTACAGAAAATATGTGTGACAGAGAGACTATAATTTGTCCCGAAGTAATGCTGCAACCAGCAAGGAAGAAAAGGCTGGAAGGTGCTGAAGGAAATAACCTTGGAGACATCCAACTGGATGGCATTGGCTTTTGGGAGAAAACTGATATGGCTGTAAAGAACAGCTCTCTCTCTTAATCTCTATCTCCCTCTCTCTCTCTCTGCGCTTGTCTCCTCTAAGCTCAACATGAATATAAATAAAGGCCTCTGTGCGCGTGTGAATGTTATGACTCTCACTGTGCTCTCATCCAAAAGAAACTAAACCCTGCAGTAACTGCACCTGAAATGCCTCATCATTTGGGAATAATAACAATGTACCCGTTCAGCTGTCAACATGTCACATTTACAAGATCCTAGCCCATAAGTGCCTTGACAGTTCCTTCCTGATCCCCATTCAGATGTATCAAAAAATCAGACAAACAAAAGAGTACAATGAATGCCAAGTGGCAAACATAAGTCAAGATAGTTATTGAACAGCAGTTTGGCTGTGTGACTGCTCCAGATACTACTTGTGGGCTGGCTGCCATCTTCTTACACATTCTCTTTCACATAGAATGAATACACATACCCTGGGAATCAACTGATTGCGAAACAACTCTGTGGTTGACTACAGTGTTGCCCATATACTCATGCATCATGAAATTGATTCCAGTAGGTCAAAGCTCTGAAGGCCAACATCATGCATACAAATAATAAGCATTGGCAGGACAAGAAAATATGACTGAACCCACTTTGAAGTCTCCCCAAAGAGTTATAGATGCATTGATTTCCTCCTGTGTCTAAAAGAATGACCCAGGTCATGTGACTTATCTTACCATCCAACACATCTGTTCACAGCTTCCATCAGTAAAACAGTTAAAGAAGAATGCAGGTGTCAGATAATAGTTTCAGATTCATGTGAACACTCAACTGCATTAAGAAAATTTAGCTAGAACCAGTATGTACATGTGAGTGGCTAGAAGAAGACACCTCCAGAACTTCAGTCGTTCACTGGTTATAATGGACTTAAGATAGTGTAACTCTTCTTAAGATTACACTTTAGGCTTCCACTACCTGTTTTCCCACTTGATCAAATGCCTGATCAATCGTGGAGAATTTAAGCAGTCTGAAGCCATTAGGATTTGCAGCTTTCAGTGTCTTATCTACACAGATTGCATTTCCTCTCTGATAAGGAAGACAGAAAAGCCTTTGCTGGGCTTGACCTCTGCAATATGACAGCACATATACTAGAAAAAAAGAAGCTGGAATTGCAGTCACTTAATTCTGCCAAAGTAAGGCAGTCCAAACTTCTGCCCAATGATGCTTAAGGCAGAGGGGTGCAGATTCACATAACTAGCATTCAAACATAGTTACTCAAGAAAGTATTTCATACATTCACTTTTTTCCACAGCTCTGTAGTAAACAAGAGACCAGGTTACGTGTAGAGCTGACTTTCCTCTATTAAGGCCGTTCGGAACTTTGCCACATTTCTTCACAGTGGGAGTAAAAAAGGGGACAACATGGGACATGTTGTGTAATCTTTAACCATACCCGGTTAGGCCAGGAATCCCATTAATTGTAATGACACCCCTCGCATGGTTATGTGCTCAGCAGTATTGCACAAGAGTTCCTGCCGTGTTATGTCTTACAATATAAAACAAAATTCCTTGCTTAGATTTTTTTACTTTGCAAAGTTTGGATACATTTTGATTCATTATCTCCCCCCCCCCTTTCAATAAAAATGGCAAGCTTGTTCTCTAAAATCACATCTGGTTTTTTAAAAATTCTTACCCTGGCAGCTTCTGGTGTCATCGAGCAATACGTAGCCGGGAGGGCAGAAGCAGTAGTAACTGCCTGGCTGATTGGCACATTCGTGTTGACAAAGAAATTCTGAGAAGCTGCATTCGTCCATATCTGCAAGGATGAAATTTAGTATTAAGAAGGATGAACAGTTCATTCTCAATAGGTTCTGATCATTGCTACCCAAGTTAGCTAAAGAGCCCCACCTTTATCTATCTTTATCTATCCACCTGTATGATTTTCTGCGTGGCTGGTATGATGCTGCTTCCTGGAACTACAACGATCTCCAGGCTACAGTGATCAGTTCCTCTGAAAGAAATGGCATTCCATCCCCATTGAGCTCCTTCTCCCCTAACTCTCCCCTCTCATCTTATTTCTGAAGCTGCAGTTGACAACTCTCTCCTGCAGGGCCTCTTTTGTAGCAGGCCTCTTTTGCATATTAGGCCACACACCCCTGATGTAGCCAATCCTCCAAGAGCTTACAGTAGGCCCTGTACTAAGAGCCCTGTAAGCTCTTGGAGGATTGACTACATCATGGGGGTGTGGCCTAATATGCAAAGCAGTTGCTGCTACAAAAAAAGCCCTGCTCTCCTACATTTTCCTGCAACAGTTAATGTAGGGTGCCCTTATTATTTTGCCAGCCTACCCATTTCTGGGGACTTCTGTCACCATGGCTCTAAATGTTCTGCCCAGTATAGGTCTTATGTTGGGAACTCAGATGCCTTACAGTATGTTCCCTGGGACAATAAATTTTGTCACTCATCTTAGGGTAAGCCTTCCCTTTTCATGTCAGAGATGGTTTGTTTAAATATTGCAGCTAGGGTTGCTGGGTCTGTGTTGGAAAATACCTGGAGACTGGATCTGGAAGAGGGTGAGGTTTGGGGAAGGGAGAGGCCTCAGCATGGTACAATGCCATAGAGTCCACCCTTCAAAGCAGCCATTAACTCCAGGGGAGTGGATCTCTGCCAGCTGGAGATCAGTTGTAAAAGTGGGAAATCTCCAGGCCCCATCTGGAGGCTGGCAACCCTAATTGCAGTGGATTATGGCCTTCAGCCAATAAAGAGTCAGTATAGGTCACTGCTGGACTAGGTCAACACAGGGTTTCGCAATATCAAAATTACTAAGCAACCCTCCAAAATTTTGATTGAAACCAGATTTAAATGCATTTTCTGCAATGCGTCTGGGGAGCGGATGTGCAAAAACCTTAAATTCTGAGGAAGCCCACCGGACCAAAACTACTTACGAGTTGAGCCAAACTGAGGAAATGCCAAGTTGTAATGGACATGTATGGAAGCACAGAGAAGCCAAAGGGAGTGAACTACCTTCTCTTTTCTCCTTCAGCCTCCTGGATCTAGGCCTGATTAGCAGAAGTTTATTTTTCTACTTATAACTCCTCCAGCCATCCACAAAAGTTCTATATACATTCATATTTATCAGCATGAAGATACCAGGCCAAAAACATTACTGTTAATAATTCATTTAACCTTATCTTTAAATATACTCTAAAACTGTTTCTTTTACTTTATTGCTTACAAGGTCTCTTCTATTCCAGTTTTAAAGAAAACAGCGGACTCTAATCTGGAGAACTGAGTATGATTCCCCACTCCTCCAGGTGCAGCTGCTGGGTGACCTTGGGTCAGTCATAGTTCTCTCAAGAGAAGTTCTCTTAAGAGCAGTTATTTGAAAGCTCTCTCAGCCCCACCTGCTTCACAGGGTGTCTGTTGTGGGGAAGGAAGGGAAAGGAGATGATAAGTCATTCTGAAACTCCAAGTGAAAGGTGGGGTATAAATCCAATCTCCTCCTCCTCCTTTACTACCAACAGCCTGGCCATGACTGAGAGCTTCCTAATAATCTATTATGGAGTTGCCAACTCTGGGCTGGGAAATTCCTGCAGATTTGGGACTGGAGCCTGGGGAGGGGAGGGGCCTCATGAGGGTATAATGCCATACAGTCCATCCTCCAAAGCAGGCACTTTCTGTAGGGGAACTGATTTCTGTAGTTTGGAGATCAGCTGCAATTCCAGGAGAAATTCCAGCCTCCACCTGGAGGTAGGCAACCCTGGTTTACAAGCCTTTCTTACCCTCCTTGCAGTGCCAGATTAACAATTAGGCAAAGTGGGCACTGGCCTATGGGCCACCATGCCTTTAGGGGCCCCAGACTGGCTCCCCCGCCAGGCCCCCCTCCAGCTTTCTCCCTGCTTGCAGACCTCCCAGCCTGCACACGCAGCCAGCAACCGAGCCGCTCTTTGCCCAGCTTGCCTGGTGCAGCTGCTGGCGTAGTTGCCAAGCTTGCCTCTCTCTGCCTCTCCCCTGCAGCTTAGTAAAAGGGGCTTTTGAAAAAGTGCCTGCAGGCTGCAATGGGGGGCTGCGGGCAGCAGGGTGGGCATTCTGACTGAGACAATTTGCAAGGGGGTCCCCGAGATTTTGACTGCCTAGGGGCCTCCACAAGGTTTAATCTGGCACTGCCTCCTTGTTGGAGCAAGAATCTACATAAACCCAGTCTGACAGCCACAGTATGACAGCTGGTGATCTAGCTGCCAGGCTAGGTCACAGTGACCTGATCAGCAGACCGGCTTGAGCCGGCAGAAGCCAAGTGATGCAATCTGCTGAGTCAGCATGGCCAGGATTGGCTGCTTGGACTATATATGATCTGTGTGTGCATCACACAGGTCTCTCCCTGTGAGATGGTGGTTAGGCGAAGCACTTTGTCCGTGGAGGTGATATTGTATAGACTGCACAAGAGAGCACTTGTTGTGTATATATGTTAATACACCTTTTGGCACTAGTTGCACGTGTCTGCCTGATTTTCTTTCCTGAAGCCCTGTGTCGGGCAAGTCATCTCCCTCACTCTGCTACTCCCGCTCCGACAGGGTTATGGGCCCAGGGCGCTTCCGCTGCGCGGAGGAGAGAGTTGAGAGTTGAGCTGACTGTGAGTTTGGAAAGAGCCGGAGGCGAGGAACGCCGGTGAAGGACACAGAAGCACCACCGTTCTCTGTTTGAGAGCCAGAGGGACGTCGGCAGCCAGCCGTGAGGAGGAGTCGGCACGATGGCTCAACAACAGCTTGGAGTAGCCGTTGAGAAGCTCACCTCAGCCAACTACGCGGTGTGGAGCCTGAGAATGCAACACTACCTCAAGCGTGAAGGGCAATGGCTGTTCGTGAGTAACCCCCCTGCTGACTTATCTCCTGCCGAGACTGTGTTATCGGATAAGGCACTGGCCAACATAGTGCTATCTATAGGAGATGACCAGCTGGTTTATGTGCGAGGGAAGGACACTCCCAAGGCTGCCTGGGACGCGTTGAGTGCGGTGCATGTTAGCACCACTGCTGGTTCCCTCATGGCCTTGACAAGGAGGATGTTCCGCACCGTTATGCCGGCTGGAGGGTGTGTGAAAGATCACATCAAACGGCTAACGGACTGTTTCGTTGAGCTGGAGGCAAGAGGCAAGACTGTAGCTCCAGACGACAGAGTGTACATTTTGCTGTCGTCGTTGCCACCTGAGTACACTCCCCTGATAACTTCTCTGGAGACGGTGGACGTAGCGACCCTGACCATGGAATACGTCTGTGCCCACCTGCTTGACTTCCAAGAGAGAATTGCGGCCGTGAGCTGTCCGGGGGTGTCGGCCGGGCAGCGTGCTGTTATCGGTGTGTCCGGGAAGACAGCCAAGAATGAGCCAGCTTTTGCTGCTGGCAGGCGTCCGAAGGTGGAGGAAGTGGAGCCGACTGCGTTTGCAGTCCGTCGCTGCTATGGATGCGGGTCGTCGCAGCACCTACTCCGAGCTTGCCCTGAGAGGGAGAAGAGGCGGGGGCGTGTGCGGCGAGAGCGGAGGACCGCCAGCCCGTGTGAGGAAGCAACCCGGCTGGTCACGTCTGCAGTAGAGAGCACAGGGTCTGCTTGGATTTTAGACTCCGGGGCAACGAGCCATCTCTGCTGCGAGAAGGAGTTGTTGAAAAACATTGACAGTCCTGAGCATAAGTATGTGAGATTGGCTGATGGGACCACTGCCAATTCTGTTTGCTCAGGCAATGTGGAATTTCCTGCACTGAACTGTATGTTGCAAAATGTGTTGTATGTACCCTCACTGCAGTCTAACCTGTTGAGTGTTAGTACACTGTTTGACCAGGGATACCAGGTGAGATTTGAGAAAACCTGCTGCAAAATCCTGGGAGGTGGGGGAAAGTTGCTTGTGACAGGAAAGAGGGAAGGTAAACTGTATGTGGTCCAGAGTGATTGTGCCCAGGTGGCTCAGGTGTCGAATGAGCCTGTGCACAATAATTGTATACATTTGCTCCATAGGAGACTTGGGCACTGCGGATTTAGGGCGTTAAAGAAAACCCTGGAGCTTGTGCCTAGTTTGAAAGTAAATCCTTGCAAATGTTACTTGGATTGCCAGGTCTGCAAGAAGACCAAAAGCAAGGCGTGTGCTGTTGCTAAAGAAAGCTCAAGGGAAAGCACACGAGCCCTGGAACTAGTCCATTTAGACGTTATTGGCCCATTGCCAAAGAGTCTGTCGGGGAGGAGATACTGCTTGGTGGCCACCGACGACCACACGAGGTACGCGTGGGTTTTCACCATGGTGCATAAGTCTGAGGTGTATAAGACATTCACCAAGTGGGTCAAAGCAGTGGAGAGACAATTAGGGGTTAATCTCCTAGCTGTACAAACCGACAGAGGGGGGGAATTCTTATCTAACCAGATGAAACGTTGGCTGGAGAACAAGGGCATTGCCCACCGTCTGACGAACCCGGCAACGCCCCGAGAAAATGGGCATGGGGCTGTATTGCAGAATGTGATGTATTGCATGTTAGAGGATGCACAACTGCCAATGACCTATTGGGCAGAAACCATACATGCAGCTGTTTTTTTGCAAAATAGGGTTTGGTGTAATACTGTGAAAAATGTGCCTTACAGGTTACTGTTGAACAAGACCCCAGATTTGAGTTCTTTAAAAGTCTTTGGGTCACGGGCTCGGGTTGGCATCCACTCCACGAGTAGCGGGGAGGGGGATGTCCGGGCAGAGAGCCTAATTTTTCTGGGCTACAAGCCAAGGGCCAGGTGTTATCGTTTCTGCAATAGCAAAAGCAAGATAACACTTAGTAAGAGTGCCCAGTTCAATGAAAAAAGCAGCTGGCCAAGGTTGCACTCCTTGCAGAAACAATTTGTCCTGCTGCCAAGTAGCGATAACGATGTTGGAGCGCAGCCCAGAACTCCAGCCCAGGAGGTGGCACCCAGTGGGGCTGGAGAAGGTGAGCCGAATGCTGGCACAGAGCCTGACGAGCAGAGTCAGCAGGCAGAGCCTCAAATGCAGGAACTGGAGGTAAAGTGTGAGAGTCAGGAGGTTCAACACCCAAGTACAGGGGCAGAGCAACCAGCCCAGGAGGTGGGAACAGAGCAACCCGAAGAAGACAAAGCTGGTCCAAGCACAGGGCCACGGGTGTCTGCCAGGTCCACCAAAGGCCAACGTCCCGCTAGGTACAAGTGTCCCTATGTCACTCTGACTGTCAATCCAGACCCACCCGGATTTGAGGAAATGTTAAAAGAAAAGGCTAAGAAATGGAAAGCCTGGGTGGCAGAGTGCGAGGCAAGGGAGAAGGAGGCTGAAGCCAAGCGTCTGAAAGAGCTGGCTGAACAGGAACACGATGATGTGTTTTACAATCATGATGAGTTCCTGAACGAATTCCGGAAAGGGTTCCGAGCTACGTAAATATGAACTGTAATGTTGCTGGTGGACATGTATGTAAACTGTGTAAAGTGTTTTGGTGCACTGGGTTTAAATAGATTAGGAGGTGTGTTGGAGCAAGAATCTACATAAACCCAGTCTGACAGCCACAGTATGACAGCTGGTGATCTAGCTGCCAGGCTAGGTCACAGTGACCTGATCAGCAGACCGGCTTGAGCCGGCAGAAGCCAAGTGATGCAATCTGCTGAGTCAGCATGGCCAGGATTGGCTGCTTGGACTATATATGATCTGTGTGTGCATCACACAGGTCTCTCCCTGTGAGATGGTGGTTAGGCGAAGCACTTTGTCCGTGGAGGTGATATTGTATAGACTGCACAAGAGAGCACTTGTTGTGTATATATGTTAATACACCTTTTGGCACTAGTTGCACGTGTCTGCCTGATTTTCTTTCCTGAAGCCCTGTGTCGGGCAAGTCATCTCCCTCACTCTGCTACTCCCGCTCCGACACTCCTTTGATACCAACCTTGGGAGAGCAATCTCAGGATTACTAAACTGTAGCATTTCTTCTATTATATTAACTATACCTTCCCAGTACTTTAACCTGTGGGCAGAGCCACCAATTATGTAGAAAGGTACTATTTTCCCCCCTACTACAATGGCAACACTTTCTAGAAGTTGTGGGGAACACCGCTTTTTTTTAGCAGGAACACACAGGAACACAGTTCCGGCTGGCTTGGTGTCAGAGGATGTGTTGTAATATGTAAATGAGTTCCTGTTGTGAAACAATGGTGACATCAGGGGATGTGGCCTAATATGCAAACCAGCTCCTGCTGGGCTTTTTCTACAAAAAAAGCCAAGGAACATATTATCCAATTTATCAAGGGATAGATACCACCTGTATGCAGTGTTCTCTCTACGCTGAGTTTGTGTGGGCTAGCTCAGTTTTTTAGCCTCCGGCTCACACATTTTTGACTCAATTCAGGAAAACTGGCCCCAGAGCAAACTAATTTATGCAATAGGTCAGAACTTTAATGCCAGTAGCTCATGAAGTAAAATTTTTGCTCACAAGACCCCACAATTTAGAGGGAGTATTATGCAACTTTTACTGTGTTCTCTCTTAGACCCACATTGGCTGAGATCTTCAAGGATTCTTTAAAAAGATTCAGCCAGATTTCAGCCAGGATTGGGACTGCAAGATCTTTTCCCCATTTCTCTCAATAAACCAAAACTTTTATCTCTGAGTTTGCCGGTATCATGTATATATTAGCTCGGGGCTGTCAGGTCTGACTCAGGAAACATCTGGGGATTTTGCGAGTGCAGGGTTACCAATCCCCAGTTGGGGGCAGGGGATCCCCCAGTTTGGAGACCCTAATACTGCTTCAGGTTATCAGAAAGGGGGGGGGGGAGGGAAATGTCTGCTGGGCACTCCATTATACCCTGTTGAGACAGAGAATTGATCCATGGGTATCTGGGGCTCTAGAGGGGCTGGGTTTTTTAGGCAGAGGCACCATATTTTCAGTATAGCAACCAGTGCATCTCCTCAAGACCCCATCCAAATTTCAAAAAGATTGGACCAGGGGGTCCAATTCTATGAACACCCAAAAGAAGGTGCCCCCATCCTCCATTATTTCCAGTGAAGGGAAGGCATTTAATAGTTGTGCAGTCCCTTTAAATGTGATGGCCAGAATTCCCTTCAAAGTTCAATCATGCTTAGAATCATAGAGTTGGAAGGGACCTCCAGGGTCATCTAGCCCAACCCCCTGCACAATGCAGGAAAAAACAGGTTGCTTACCTGTAACTGATGATCTTCGAGTGGTCATCTGTGCAGTCACACACATGGGTCTTGCCGCAGGCAATGAATCCATTCCTCGGAGTTCCAATAGCTCGCCTATAGCGCTTTTGGCGCGCTCCCCTCCCGCCCTGGGGAGCAGGCAGCGACCGCGCATGCCTGGAGCGGGGGGGGAGCGCCCATTCCACTCAGTTTCTTCCAGCCGCCGCTGACATAACACAGTACAGAGTTAAGTAACAACCACAGGAAGCCAGCAGCGGGGAAGGCTGGGTGGGCGTGTGTGACTGCACAGATGACCACTCGAAGATCATCAGTTACAGGTAAGCAACCTGTTTATCTTCTTCGTGGTCTCTGTGCAGTCCCACACATGGGTGACTAGCCAGCTGAGTAACCTGGAGGAGGGTGCTGGTAAAAGAAGATAGTTAGTCACATAAGAAAACAGATCATGTCCAAGACATAGAGGCAGAAGCGAAAACACTCACCATACTTCAGTGGAAGATGGATCGGAGAACTGCTTGGCCGAAAGAGGCGTCCCGTCTCGCACGAACGTCCAAAGCGTAATGGGAGACGAACGTGGAAGGAGAGGACCACGATGCAGCTGCACAGATGTCCTCTAAGGAGACGCCCTGTAGAAAAGCCGAAGACGTGGAGACCGCTCTAGTAGAGTGGGCCTTGAGGCCTTCGGGAAGAGGCTGTTTAGCCAGTTCGTAACACAACCTGATGGCACTAACTACCCATTTGGATAGTCTTTGGGTAGAAATTTTGTGTCCTTTACGCGGTTTACCGTAGGCCACAAACAGGTTAGGGTCCTTACGGAAAGGTTGTGTGCGATGCAGATAGAAGGCTAACGCCCTTCTGACATCCAGAGAATGCAGGGATCGCTGTCCCTGGTCCGATGGGTTAGGGAAAAACGTTGGTAACGCAGTGGAGGTAGACAGATGAAACTTGGAGACAACTTTGGGGAGGAACGAAGGATCCGGTCTTAAGACAACCTTGTCCCTATGAAAGATGGTGTAGGGAGGGTCATGTCTGAAGGCACATAAGTCACTTGCCCGCTTACCCGAGGTGAGGGCTATTAGCAATGCTGTCTTCCAGGAAAGAAGATTGAGCTGTATTGTCGCCATGGGTTCAAAGGGCGCCTTCATTAGACAGGAAAGAACAAGGGATAAACTCCACGTTGGGACGAACGGTTTAACCGGTGGATGTAGGTGCAGCATTCCTTTGAGGAAGGATTTAGATAAGGGGTGAGAAAACACTGTCCTGCCGTCGATAGTGTCATGGAATGCCGAGATGGCAGACAGGTGTACCTTAAGTGAAGAGTAGCACAAGCCTGATTTCTGCAGGGATAGGAGATAATCTAGAATCAGGTTTAGAGGTGTTACCTCAGGTGTCAAATGATAGGGTGCAACGAAGGAACAAAAGCGCTTCCATTTGCGTTGGTACGAGAGTCTAGTGGAAGGCTTCCTTGCGTTGAGAAGAATATTGGTCACTTCTGTGGAGAGGCAGGTGAGTGTATCCTCCAAGCAGTGAGGGCCAGAACCCGAGGGTTGTGATGAAGTACCTGGCCGTTCGCCTGCGATAGAAGGTCTCCCACGATCGGGAGGCGGCGGTAAGTGTGTTGTGACATTTGCAGAAGTTTGGTGAACCATGGTTGCCGTGGCCACCACGGTGCGATAAGGATGCAGTCCGTGCCATCCCGTGCGACCTTCGTCAACACGCGTGTCAGTAGGGGGGTTGGCGGAAAAATGTAGTGGAGGGGACCTCTCCAGAGATGTAGGAAGGCATCGTCGCCCTTCCTGCAGTAGAAACGGTGACATTTGGCATTGTCCCTGGAGGCAAAGACGTCCACCCTGGGGGTCCCGAAGCACCTGAAAATCCGACGAAGGTAGGTCAGATTGATGGACCATTCGTGGTCGTCTATACGTATCCTGCTTAGGGAGTCGGCCAATACATTCTGTACACCTGGGAGGTGGATGGCGGTCATGTGGATGCTGTGTTTGATACACCATTCCCAGAGCAGTGTGGCTATGCGACATAGTCGAGGGGATCTGGTGCCTCCCTGCTTGTTTACATAAAATACTGTTGCCATGTTGTCCGTGGAAATCTGGATGTGGCGACCCGCAATGAGAGGAAGGAAGGATTGAAGAGCTCTGTGTACCGCAATCAGTTCTAAGCAGTTTATGTGCAGGGTCCTCTCCTGAGGGGTCCAGAGACCTCTGACAGTCTTGCCTTCTAAGTGGGCTCCCCATCCCCACATGGAGGCGTCTGTTGTCACGATAGCCGTTGGAGTAGTTGGTAGGAACGGCATGCCCTCGAGGAGGTTGTCGAGGCTGGTCCACCAAGTGAGAGAAGGAAGGACTCTCCTGGGGACGGTGAGCAGGGTGCTCTGAGGTTGCACGTGAGGCCGGTAGGCACGTACGAACCAGAGCTGAAGTGGTCTCATTCGTAGCCTGGCGAAGAGGAGGACTGCTGTAGTAGCGGCCATCAGACCTAAAAGACGCTGAATAGTTAGGGCCGGTTGGATGGGATGTAGCTGGACCATCCTGGCAAGGGTGATGATTGTCATAGCACGGTCCTCTGGAAGGAAGGCACGGTGTAAAGAGGTGCGAAGATGGGCCCCTATGAAGCAGAGATGTTGAGTGGGGGTGAAGTGCGATTTGGTGACATTCACCCGCAGGCCTAGAGACTCCAGGAGGAGAAGGGCTTCGTGGAGATTGGCCTCGAGCTGATTTGGAGTTGGTGCAATAAGGAGCCAATCGTCTATGTACGGGAAGACTGTGATGTTTCGTAGTCGAAGAGCCGCTGCCACCACCGCCATGCACTTGGTAAATACCCTGGGTGCAGTGGAGAGGCCGAATGGTAGGGAGATGTATTGATAATGATGTTGGCCGATCGCAAACCGGAGGTATCTGCGATGCTGAGGTCGGATAGTCACATGGAAGTAAGCGTCCTGAAGATCTAGGGAAGCCATCCATGAATCCCTTGGAATCAAGGGCAAGATGGACTGCAACGAGATCATTCTGAATTTTCTGTACTGGATAAATTTGTTTAGCTTCCGAAGATCTAGAATAGGACGCTTGCCTCCATCCCTCTTGGGGACCAGGAAGTACCTTGAGTAGAGTCCCATTCCCCGATGTTGGAGGGGAACCGGTTCTATGGCTTTTTTCTGGAGCAAGTCCAGAATTTCGTGATGGAGGTGATGGGATGGAGGGGTAGCCACGAAGTAGTGGTGGCGAGGCAGCGAAGCGAACTCTATTGCGTACCCCAGACGTACGATGGTGAGTACCCAGGAGTCGGTCGTGATTGAAGTCCAAGTCCTGTAGAATGGGGAAAGACGCGTGGGGTAGGGTGACTGAATGGGGAAGTCAAAGAGACTGCTTGGTAGGGGGGGATGATTTTTTGGACTGCTGAGGGCGTTGCCTTTGCTGAAAAGAAGGCTTCTGTTGCGCAGGTCTTCTTTTCCAGTATTCAGACTGTTTAGGAGAACGCTGGCGTCTTTGGAAAGATGGTTTCCAAGGTTGTTTGCGGCCAAACGGTTGCGAAGCAGGTTGGGAGACTCCTAGGCGCTTGGCCCTTTTACGACCGTCGTCAACAGAGGACAAGACCTCATCAGTAGAGGCATGAAAGAGGCCGAGGCCATCAAAGGGAAGATCCTCTATCTTCTGCTTGATGTCGGGTTGAAGATTAGTGGATCTCAGCCAAGCATGACGACGCAGGGCAACTGAAGAGGCGAAGACACGGGATGAACAGGAGACCGCATGTCGAATCGAATTAATTTGTTGTTTGGAGACCCTGGAGAGTTCGGAAACCAGGGCTGATGCTGTTCTCTGAGAGAAGTCGGGAAGCGATGGTATCAGTGGTGTGAATTGGTTCGCCAGATTAAAAGTATAAGCAGCAAAATAAGCCAGGTAATTGTTAAGCTTCGAGTTGGTGGAGGCAAGTGTGAAGATTTTCCTTGCCAAGGTGTCTAATTTCCTTCCCTCACGATCGGGCGGCGCGGGATGCCTGGAGGGTTTGGCCTTCATGGCAGAATGAACAATGATAGAGTTCGGAGCTGGATGTGAGGCGAGGAACTTAGCGTCGGGGGCATGGACTCGATAGAGGGAGTCCAGCCTCTTAGAAGTGGGAGGTACTGATGCAGGTTTGTCCCAAGTCTCCTGAAGACCCTCCAGGTGCACCGGTAGCATAGGAAGCAAGGACCCGGGAGGGAAGTCTGATTGCACCAGGTCATGTACCATGTCCGACACTTTGGGGGAGTCCGCCTGGAGAGGTATCTTCAGTGCCTCCGCCATAGAAGTAATAAGGTTGAGATACGCTTTGGATGCATCAGACGGAGAGAGCCTGAGCTGTTGCGCAGAGTCCGAGGGGAGAGACGGAGAGTGGTCCTCCGAATCCGAAGAGGCTGGGGACTCCCTACCCGAGGAAGAGGCTCCCGTGGAGGGGGAGGGTGGATGAACGATCGGTTCCGAGATGGGGGCTGCAGGCTCCGAGGTCTTGGGAGGAGACCGAAGTCGAGAATCCGGGGCCACGGATACAGTGGCAGAAGCAGTACGCGGTTTAGCCACGTCTCGGTACCGAGGGTGCTCACGGCATTGATGCGAGGGGCCAGCCTCTTGTTCAGATGATAGGAGGCGGTTGAGGAGTCTGGGTGAGTACTCGAAATGGCTTCGAGGGTCACGAAGTCGAGAAGGGCGGTCTAAGTGGAGCTGAGGTGAATCCTCGCGTCGGGTTGTGCGCGAGTAACGAGACCGAGGCGAACCGCCATAACGGACCCATGGAGTAGCGGGATCACGGTGGAAGTAGGAGTCTGATTCCTGGTATCTACGATGGATGTCCCACTCGGAGTGGGAGCCGGAACGGTGACGGGACCTGCCCTGTCGAGGTGAGGGCGATCTGGATAGAGGAGAGTATTCATATCGGCTCCTGGAGTAGTAATCTTGCTGTTCATAGTAGACGGAGGAACCGGAGTCGTGGCGGCTACGCGGAGAGCGTGATCGAATTCGAATCCGATGGGAGGAGACTTGCGTTGCCGATTCACGGTACAGCGGAGAGAGTGCAACATCGTGGAAGGAGTCAGGTCGCAAAGATGGGCGTAGGTAAGTCTGTGTCGGGTCGGTGGTACGGTCGGGTTCAAGGATCTCAGAAGGTACCACGCTATGTACTGAAGGCGATCGAGATCGAATCGGAATCACCTCCACGGCCGTGGAGGTGTGAGGTGTAAGCCGAGGCATGTCCGTGATGACGTCAACCGGGGTCGACAACTCGGACGGCAGGAGTGGTTGAGCTGAACTCGATTGAGCGGTCGAGGACATGGTGTTACGGGGCTTTATGGGCGCCGCGTCCGCTGACTCGGAATGACGCGCCGGTTCGGAATGGTGAGGTTTCTTAGGCGCCGAATCCGAGTGTCGAGGCTTCTTAGGCGCCGACTCCGATTCGGAATGACGCAGTTTTTTCGAAGACTTGTGGCCGGCTTCGGCGTGCTTCGAAGGTCGTTTCCCGGACTTGTGCGTCTTTTGAGACTGAGGCGCAGCCGGGGCAGCCGAATCTCCCGCTCGAGGTGGGGGAGGCGGCGAGTCGGAAGTGGGCATAGCCCGCAGGGACCGTTCTAAGAGGAAAGCCTGTAGTCGTGCGGCGCGGTTTTTGCGTGCCTGCTTGCCGAAGTTCGCACAATGCGGGCAAGCGTCGACTCGATGGCCCTCCCCGAGGCAGAAAAGGCAGTGACTGTGGCCGTCTGTGGTGGGAATTTTAGCCCCACAGTGCCTACACTTTTTGAAAGTAACCTTCCCTTCCATACGACCCGGACGGTGGGGGGAAGGGAGGGAAGGGAGGGAAGGGACGGGTAGGAAAAAGAGAAGAAAAGCGCAGAAACGGTTTTTTTTTTGTTTTTGTTTTTTGTTTTTTTAGGACGAAACGGGGAAAGAGAAAACGATACCAGTCAAAGTAGAGATGAGATGAGCTGAGGAGAGACGAGCTAAGGAAGAGCGCAGCGAGGAAGGTGTTGTCCGGGCGGCGGAAAGGAAGAAACTGAGTGGAATGGGCGCTCCCCCCCCGCTCCAGGCATGCGCGGTCGCTGCCTGCTCCCCAGGGCGGGAGGGGAGCGCGCCAAAAGCGCTATAGGCGAGCTATTGGAACTCCGAGGAATGGATTCATTGCCTGCGGCAAGACCCATGTGTGGGACTGCACAGAGACCACGAAGAAGATCTCACAAATATCTCCCCCTAAATTCACAGGATCTTCATTGCTGTCAGATGGCCACCTAGCCTCTATTTAAAAACCTCCAAGGAAGGAGAGCCCACCACCTCCCGAGGAAGTCTGTTCCACAGGAATTCTCTAACAGTCAGGAAGTTCTTCCTAATGTTGAGCCGGAAACTCTTTTAATTTCAACCCACTGGTTCTGGTCCTACCTCCGGGGCCACAGAAAATAATTCCACACCATCCTCTATAGCAGGGGTGGCCAACAGTAGCTCTCCAGATTTTTTTTGCCTACAACTCCCATCAGCCCCAGCCAGCATGGCCAATGGCTGGGGCTGATGGGAGTTGTAGGCAAAAAAAACATCCAGAGAGCTACTGTTGGCCACCCCTGCTCTATATGACAGCCCTTCAAGTACTTGAAGATGGTGATCATATCACCTCTCAGCCATTTCTTCTCCAGGCTACACAACCCCAGCTCCTTCAACCTTTCCTCATAGGACTTGGTCTCCAGACCCCTCACCATCTCCATCACTCTCCTCTGGATTTGTTCTAGGCTGATTCTGCATTAGTCTTTGCTCCGGCGCTGTGTTTCCCCCGGGGCAGATGTTGGTTTCCGCATATCTTGACCTGGGGCGGCAGTTTGACCCACCTCTGAAGCGGTGTTGCCCCAAATGCGAGAAGTTTATTTTTGATGCGGTTCCGGGGCTCAAAATTGATGTGCGGAACTCACGCCAATGCTCTGTCAAACTTCTCACATCAGTAGAACACACCCACATAACTCCACGCCCATGATTCCGCCCAGTTATTTAGTCATTCTTCCTTAATTTTACTCCCTTTGAAAATTATCCAATATTTTCCTGAAATAGAGTAATTTTTTTAAACAACTCACGTTTCGTGTTACAACGCGAAAAATATATAACGATGTAACGCAATTTTCTTTTACTGAATACATCCCTTGCTTCCACCCGCCCCCATTCTTTATGGTATTTGTAATGTACTCAGTGACGAGACGTGCAGAAGGCAACATACTTTATTAGAAGGTACGTCACAGAACAGGGCAACGCGGGCCGGGACCCGCTTTATATACATTCTCCCCGGAACAGCCCTCCAGCTGGTCAGTCCAATCCTGGCCAGTCAAACTTCCCGCCACTGGTCTTGATTGGCGGAGACTTTCCCACGCTGCGCAGAGTGACCAGGGGACTTCCCCTGGGCACCTCTGCTGCGTGGCCACTCGGTGCTACTTCTTACAGACCAATACACTACACTCCTCCCCCCCTAGTTCACTGTACATAGTCTTGCAAGTATGCGGGAGCCCTGCGTTCCCGGGTAGATCACCTCGGGGTCGCTTGGGGCGTTGAAGTGGTCCCCTGGAAGGGGATCTCCTCTCGGGGACTCGCGTCTGGCGGCCGGTCGACCCGGGTTGCAGTTCTGGGTCTTCCGGTCCCGGGAAATCGTACGTCGGCAGGGTCGGCGCCTGTGGGGTTACTTCAGGTGGTTCTGCGGCTGACTCTTCTGCGCTTGCTGCTTCCCCGGCTCCGGCTGGCTCCTCCGGCAAGGTTTGGCAGCGCAGCTGGTCTATGTGCCGCCTTAAGATCTGGCCCCCCTCTGTCGAGACCTCGTAAGAACGGGATCCCGTCACCCGGAGCACCCGGGCTGCTACCCACTCAGGGCCGTTTGCCAAGTTTTTCGCATAGACAGGGTCCCCTGGGAAGAACCCCCGCGCCGCTTCCCTGACCTCGGGTGTGCTGCGGACGTCGGTGGCCCTGTCTGGATGTAGCCGGTCTAGCCTTGTGGTTAGTTTCCTACCCATAAGTAGTTCTGCGGGGCTTGACCCGGTGAGGGGGTTAGGGGTAATCCTATTGTGGAACAAGAAGGCTGCCAGGCGGTGGTCCCAGTCCCCCTGTACAATCCGCCCCAGGGCTTCCTTGGTGGTACACACCATTCGCTCTTCCTGCCCATTGGTGGCCGGATGGAAGGGGGCGGACCGGACGTGTTTGATCAGGTACCTATCTAGGAACTCCCGGGAGGTGAAGGCCGTCCCGTTATCTGTGACCAGGGTATTGGAGATTCTGTGCGTGCAAAATACCCTTCGCAAGGCTCTCACTGCCGCCGCTGTTGAGGTGGACGCTATGGGGATTACCTCTAGCCACTTAGTATATGCGTCTACCAGTATGAAAAATATTTGGCCCTGGTAGGGTCCTGCAAAATCTAAGTGCAGATGGGACCACGGCTGCGGACGGTGGACGGGGGCGCACGGTGGATCGGGCCGGGATTCCTGGCAGGGTTGGCACCGTTTCACCCACCCCTCTATCTCTTCATCCATCCCCGGCCACCAAACGTAACTGCGGGCCAGGGCTTTCATCCTCACTATCCCCGGGTGCGTTTCGTGAAGGGCGGCTAACACCTGCTTCCGCATGGGGGGGGGGACCACCACCCTGCTACCCCAGAGTATGCATCCCTTGTGTAAGTAGTACTTTATTCACAGTCATCCGACCAGCTTAATACAAACAAAAACAAAATCATAAAAACAAACCCATCACCTCTTACACAAAATTCCTGACGCCAACTATTGCACATATTGTTAAAACTCATAACCAAGATTTACACTCTCAATTTCCCTCCTTTGTGGGTGGATAGCTCATCCCTGTGCGAAGCGAAAGGTTTGAACTCCGTGCCTACCTTGCTCGTGGGCCACCCCCTTCCCACCCAGTCAGAAACTCGAGCGAGTATGCAGTCCCTTCCCGTGGCCCAAGCCACCTCAGCGGCGTGGAGGGGCTGCTCGGGTAAAGACTCCACTAGCATCACATGGTGGGCTGGGGCAGGATCGGGGTCCATCGAGGGAAGTGGCAGGCGGCTCAGGGCGTCAGCGTGTCCCATGGCTTTGCCCGGGCGGTGCACCAGGGTGTACATGTATGAGTTTAAGAATTGGTTCCACCTCAGGACCCGCTGAGACACAATTTGTGGGGTCTGGCTGTCAGGAGCGAGGAGGCCCAGGAGCGGCTTATGGTCCGTGGCAATGGTGAACCGCCTGCCGTACAGGTAATTGTTAAATTTGTGTACTCCAGCCACAATCGCCAGAGCCTCCTTATCGATTTGGGCGTAGTTCCGTTCTGCGGAGGTAAGGGTCCTGGAATAATACGCCACCGGAACCTCCCTCCCGTCCGGGAGTTGGTGCCCCAGGACTGCACCCACCCCGTACGGGGAAGCGTCACAGGCCAAGATCAGCGGCAGGGCTTCATCGAAGTGGTGGAGCACTGCGTTGGAGACCAGTAGATCTTTGACCGCTTGGAACGCCATGGCTTGCTGCTTCCCCCAAACCCACAGGGCTTGTTTATCGAGCAGCCGGTGGAGCGGTTCCGCGATGGCGGCTTTGTGGAGCAAGAATGAATGGTAAAAGTTCAATAACCCCAAGAAGCTTTGTAGCTCCACCTTGCAAGTTGGGGCCGGGGCTTGGACTATGGCCCTGGTCTTGTCCTCCGTCAGGCGGATCCCCGCTGCATCCACGGCAAACCCCAGGAACTCCACCCTCGGGACCCCTAGCAAGCATTTTCTTTTTTCACTTTTAGCCCCGCCGCTTGGAAACGGCAGAGGACCTCTCGCAGGCGGCTGCTGAACTCCTCAGTGTCTGGGGCGGCGATTAGAACATCATCGAAAAATGGCGGCACTCCGGGGATCCCTTTAAGGAGAGAGTCCATTATGCTCTGAAAAAGCCCTGGAGCTACGCAAACCCCAAATTGTAGCCTCCGCACTCTAAAGGCTTCCCTGTGGGTCACGATGGTCTGTGCCTCGGCTGTCTTGGCGTCGACCGGGAGTTGCTGGTACGCTTGTGCCAAATCCAGCTTCCCAAAAATTTTGGACCCCGCTAATGCTGCCAGTACGTGGCTGACCACCGGGACAGGGTAGGGGTTGTCCTGGAGCTCTTTGTTTATCGTGCACTTGTAGTCAGCGCAGATTCTCACATCCCCATTTGGCTTCACCGGTGTGACTATGGGGGTTTCCCAGGCCGCGTAAGACACTGGTTCCAAGACTCCCTGGGCTGTGAGGCGGTCCAGTTCCGCCTCTATTTTGGGTTTTAAGGCGAACGGGACTCGCCTCGCCTTGAGCCGGATCGGTCTGACCAGGGGGTCAAGCGGCAAGGTGATGGGCAGCCCTTTGTAGCTTCCCAGGGACCCGTCAAAAACTGCTGGAAACTCTCGGCAGACGTCCTCAAAACTGCTCGTCTGCACTTGCTCCACCCCCACTAACTGGATCCTTAATGGTTGAAACCAGGCCAGCCCCAGTAGGGTGGTGAGCTGGCGCTTGACCACCAGAATGTCCAGGGGACCCCTGAAGTTCCCTCTCTCTACCCGTACCCGGGCCCAGCCCACGATGTGTACCGGGTTTTTTTGGAAGTCCCTCAGAACAAAGTCAGCCGGCCTCAGGGTGAGGCGGCGGCGGGAACATAGTTTCTTAAGGGTTTCCTCCGAAATTATGGAGATGGAGGAACCCGAGTCCACCTCCATGAGGCAGGGGGCGCCCTCGATGAGGACCGTCATTTTAAACTTGTCGGGGCGGTGAGGGGCAAGTTCAATACCTGCAGGCTGGTAGATGCTGTTGTGTGGCCCTTGGTGGACTCGTGATGCGCTGTCGGTCGCCGGCAGCTGTTCTTGGCCCGGCAAGCCCGAGCGATGTGGCCCATCTTTCCACAGCTCTGGCAGTCCATGTTGCTGTATGGACAGTCCCTCCTCTCGTGGGGGTCGCCGCAGCTGGCGCATTTGATGGTGGGAGGTCACTCCATCGCTCTCTGTCTCGTGGGGACTCTTGGGTCCGCTCCTTGTGGCCGCCGGAGCTGGAAAGCCTCTTCGTCCTCCCGATCGCCCGGTGCCATCTCTTCATGGTGGACTGCCTCTCCCCGTGGGTGGCTGTACGCTTTGGTGGCCCTCTTGAAGGCCATCGCCTCGTTGAAGGCATGTTGGAGGGTGAGCTCTTCCTTGGCGAAGAGCTTCTGCTGCAGCCTTTCGTCCTGGAGGCCCCAGACAAATAGGTCCCTCGGAGCCTCCTCCCGCTTGTCGAAACTGCAGTTCCCTGCGATCTGGCGGAGAGCGGCCAGGTAGACTGCAGCCGTTTCCCCGGGCTTCTGATCCCTCTTGTGAAAGAGGAATCTGCGGGCGACAAGGGACGGTTGGGGCGAGAAGTGCCCTGTGAGGAGTCTGACGACCTCCCCGTATGTCCTCTCGGTGAGCTTCGCTGGGGCAGAGAGGCCTCGTGCGATTTCGAAGGTTGTCTCTCCGCAGACGCTCAGCAGGACGTCCCTCATTCGGTTGTCGTCCGTGATCATGTTGGCTCTCAGGTAGCACTCGACCCGTTCAGTGTAGGTCTCCCACCGTTCGGGGTGGTCAGGGTTAAATTCAGCAAGGTGGCCCGTCGTTACGCTAGAGTTCGCCATTGTGGCGGCGGGTGTCTCAGTCTCTTGCGGTCCTGCGCCTTCCTCGTCTCCAGCCAGGTCAGTTGCTTTCCACTGGGGGAAACCTTCCTAGCCAGATCCCACCTTCGTCGCCAGTGTAATGTACTCAGTGACGAGACGTGCAGAAGGCAACATACTTTATTAGAAGGTACATCACAGAACAGGGCAACGCGGGCCGGGACCCGCTTTATATACATTCTCCCCGGAACAGCCCTCCAGCTGGCCAGTCCAATCCTGGCCAGTCAAACTTCCCGCCACTGGTCTTGATTGGCGGAGACTTTCCCGCGCTGCGCAGAGTGACCAAGGGACTTTCCATGGGCGCCTCTGCTGTGTGGCCACTCGGTGCTACTTCTTACAGACCAATACACTACAGTATTCCACTTGATTTTGATAATGTGTCATTGCATTGTGATTACTTTCTTCCCCCTCCGATAAAAATCACTCCTGGCTATTATAATTTTTTTTCCAAATAAGATTGTTACAATGCAACTAAGTAAATAGTGATGTTACACGAACTGTTTTAAAGATGCGCGATTGCCACCTTTATCGATCCCCCCCCCGGTATGGCCTCAAACGGGAATTTGATTATGTTTATAGGTTTATATTTTTAATAGGTTGGGGAAACTTTCTCCCTTAACCCTTCTGCATAAATCTCCCCCCCCCCCCGCACCTTCATGAATCTGTTTGTAATTTGCTATAGCTTTTAATGGAAAACTGTGTGCTTAACGTTCAGCGTGTGTGGATAAAAATGGTGGATTGCCGACTCAGATTTCCCAGGGCTTAGATAACCTGACAATGGCAGGGCGAAAGGAAAACACGTGACTGCCAGTATTATGCCTCTGGCATTACATTGTAACACAGACAAAGACAATTGCGTTGTGACATGAATACACATGCGTGTTAAAAAAAAAAGGGAAATGTATGAGGGAGAGGGAAATTGCTACGATTGTGGGGGAAACTCTGGGAGCAGCAGTGATGCAGAATCAGAACACACGGAACGGATTGGGAATTGAATCTGGGAGAAATCCTCTAGTGCAGAATTGGGAAATCACACCCACATGGAACAACCCCGGAGCGAAAGGGAGGCAAACGCCAAATGCAGAATCAGCCCTAGCTTGTCTATATCCTTCTTAAAATGTGGTGCCCAAAACTGAACACAATACTTCAGGTGAGGTCTTACCAGAGCAGAGTAAAGCGATAACATCACGTGATCTGGACTCTACTTCTGTTGATACAGCCCAAAATTGCATTTGCCTTTTTAGCCACTGCATCACACTGTTGACTCATGTTCAGCGTATGATCCACTAAGACTCCTAGATCCTTTTCGCACATACTACTGCTAAGACAAGTCTCCTCCATCCTATAACTATGCATTGGATTTTTCCTACCTAAATGCAGAACTTTACATTTATCCCTGTTAAAATTCATGTTATTGATTTTAGCCCAGTTTTCCAGCCTGTCAAGGTCATCCTGTATCCTGTTTCTGTCTTCTTCTGTGTTTGCAACCCCTCCCAATTTAGTATTATCTGCAAATTTAATAAGCATTCCCTCTATTCCTTCATCCAAATCATTGATAAAGACGTTGAACAAAACAGGTCCCAGGACAGATCCTTGAGGCACTCCACTTGTCACTCCTCTCCAAGAGGATGAGGAACCATTCACAAGCACTCTTTGGGTACGATCTGTCAACCAGTTACAGATCCACGTAACTGTAACAGAATCCAAACCACATTTCACTAACTTGTCAACAAGGATAGTATGGGGAACCTTAACAAAAGCCTTACTGAAATCAAGATAAACAATGTCTACAGCATTCCCCTCATCTATCAAGGTAGTCACTTTCTCAAAAAAAGAGATCAGGCTAGTCTGACATGACTTGTTCTTGAGAAAACCATGCTGGCTCTTAGTAATCACATCCATTCTTTCTAAATGTTCCAGGACTGACTGTTTGATGATTTGTTCTAAAAAATTTCCAGGTATAGACACCAAGCTGACGGGTTGGTAGTTAGTTACCCGGATCGTCTTTTTTCCCCTTCTTGAAGATAGGGACAACATTCGCCCGCCTCCAGTCTTCCGGCACCTCTCCTGTTCTCCAAGAACTTGTCACACCCATGCTCCTGGCTCCATCACCAAAGTTACCATATATTTCCTGAGTCGCACCTGGCAACCCTAGGGTGGAGCCTGGAGCCTGGAGCAAGGCTATGACAAGTACGATTGAACTCTGAAGGGAATTCTGGCCATCACATTTAAAGGGACCGTACACCTTTTACATGCCTTCCCTTCTCTGGAAATAATGGAGGATGGGGGGCACCTTCTTTTGGGGCTCATAGAATTGGACATCCTGGTCCAATATTTTTGAAACTTGGGTGTATGTGTGCGTGTGTTTTTTTTCACCAGATGTTAAGCTGAAAATTTGGTTTCTCTACCTCAAAAAACAGCCTCTCCCCGAGCCCCAAATACCTAAAGATTGATTCTCTATTACAACTGTGAGGACCAGTCTCCGTAGGGTATAATGGAGTGCCCAGTGGATAGTCAGCCCCCCCTCCCTGATAATCCTGAAGCAGGGGGAAGGTCTGATAGACTTTCCCGCCCTTCTCTGTGGATTGGCCGGTTCTTTCATGGGTGTGTCTGTCTTTTAGACCTGTGTCTTTAGGAAGGGGAAATGGTGGGATATTTTTTTTTCTGGAGGCCTGTGGTAAGTATCTGCAAAAAAAAAGGTAGGCTTGGGACTTTGCTCTCTTTTGAAAAACAGTAATTATCCTGCTGAATGACTTGAAAGACACTAACTTTCTCCTCCCTGTCCCCACACACCACATGCTCCTTTTATCATCAACCAAGAAAATCTTACATCTGCTTCAGTAAATTAAAAAAAAAACACACCAGCAACCAACAAAGGATTTTTCAGAGATTTATTTTTTCCAGAGCTGGACTCTCCCATTTAACTAGGCCCCAGGGACCCTTTCACTACTCAAATAGATTTAACTAATCCTTTTTTCGATTGATTCAAAAGCTTAAAGCACTCAAACCAAAAGAAGCATGGCAGCACTGGAAACAGTCATACAGTCCTTATTGTAGCCATATGTTTGAATTCATTGGTCACAAGTGATTATTGCCGCTGCCAACAGGTTAGCAGCAAGAAAGGACCCATGAAAATGTTTCTTCAGTTCAATTGCAGGAGGCAGAGTGAAGTGCACTTGAGGTTAAAGCCCTGGAGTTAAATGGCACTGACTCAGTAAAATAAAGCTGTGATCCGGAGCCCACTCGCTTGAGAATATCAGTGAGGCTTGCTGCTAAGTGCATTTGGTTGAAGTTGAAACTGCAAGCCAAAAGAGTTTTGCTGACAAATGGCTAGGAAGAATATTATTTATGCATTGAAATGTACAGGCTGCCCCTCTACACAGGCTCTGGAGAAGTAACCAAAGACTTAACTCCTTTCCCACAAACATAACAATCCTAAAACCTGTTACTGGATATTGCTAGATGTGTAATGTCACTTCCATGGTTTTCCTGGAAGTGACATCACATCATCAGCCTGATAGCCATTTAAAAAAAAAAATCTCCCACTGCTACTATGAGCAGTGGTGAGGGGAAAAAAGACTGAGATGGAGGTCCCCTACCCCCACTAGGGGATTGGCAACCCTGAGGGAATCTGTAGGGCACAGCCCAGTACCGGACATTATTTCCCTTTCTAGAACCACTTCTCACAAGCATAGTGAAAATACAGTAGAAAAGGGTTATCACTGCCCATAAATGCCTTTTAGAGTTTGTAGCAGTCATTTCCAGATTGGAACCCATATTGGTCCAGTGGCACCTCATGGTAGAATAAATCTGTGTAGTCTTTAAACTGCCACTGGACTCTTGTGGGGTGGGTTGTGGTAGAGCTAAAACTGAAATGAGTCAGGGTGGAGAGTTTTTTTGGGATCTTATTGGGCCCTGCCTACTTTCCTTCCTTAATATGCGCACTACTCTAAACAATACAAACACTACCCTTAAAAAAACCCCTCTTGAATTGCTTCAGAAAGATTATAAAAAACTTGCTCATTAGAGCTGAATAAAAATGATGCTACGCATATCTTTGTTTCTCTTCAATATGGTGCCCTTGCTAGCAAATTTCAGTCCTCCCATACTGGTCACTCTCTTTGTTTCAGAATTACTGACCACAATTATGCTAAATATTCCGGGGTTAGGTCTACTTATTAATCTCTCATCTTCATACCGTAACCCTGAACTTTCATGTGATAATAACAAGAAGGAAAGAGAGGCAAGTTGTTCCCTTTCTCCCAAAGGGAAAATTAATTATTAACATAATTTGTACTTACCAGTACAACTAATCCCATCAGCTTCCAATTCATAGCCAGGGTCACAGCGACAAAGGAAGGAGCCATAGGTATTGACACAGTTTTGCACACAAGGGTTGTCAGTTGTACATTCATTAACATCTGTGGAAAAGCAGTACTTAGAATGTCAATAACCTTTTGCAAGATTCAGCTGTAATTAATGCTTTCATGAAAATTATGTAAACTGAGATGAAGCGGGGGGGGGGGGGGGTTTGTGACAGAATATAATCTAACACATACGCAGCCCAAAAACTGTCATTAGGATTATACTCATGTATCTATTTTTTCCAAGCCTAAAATAGACTGAAACGTTCAAGATTACAAATAAAATACCAGTCATGACTTTACCTTCAAATTTTACATCTAGAATATGCTCCAATTAGAGCTTTCATTGGGAGTATCCACTTGTGGAAAAGTTATGACCACTAGTGGTTACAGCCCCAGGTAAAGATATGAGACACCGGCGGGCCTCAGATTCAGTGGGAGCTGACAGGAGCACAGCTCCTGAACCTTTCTGAGAGTTCCTCCTCCTCCTGAGAGTTCCACCTCATTGTCCATTGAATAGTAAGTGCAGCTGCATAACAATCCGTGGATGAGCTCCACCACTTATTTTTCTACAAAATAACCCCTGCCTGGGATTCAAATTTCCACTGTGACATAAAGCTTGCCAGTCACTCTCTCTCAGCCCAACCTGCCTCACAAGGTTGTTGTCAGGATGGAGAACCATATATTATATGATGCTGCCAGGAGGAAGGGCTGGATTAAAACGTAGTAGACAGACACACCAGACACATGCTTGTCACATTCTTACCCTCATTGGGTTGTGCCCTTGTCAGTCATGGTTTCAGACAAAGACATCACCTAGCTGTAGTTAAAGGAAGGAAATGTATTACACCAGCCAAGGAAGCCTCCATGATATGGCTGGCAATTCCAGATTAGGAAGTTCCTGGAGATTCAGGGGTGGAAGCTGGGGACGTTTGGGTATAGGGAGGGGAGGCATCTCAATGGAGTATAACGCCACAGAGTCCACCATCAGGAGCAGCCATTTTTGTAATCTGGAGATAAACTGAAATTTGAGAGATCTCAATGTCTCATCTAAAGGTTGGCATAGCAACCCTACTCCATGAACTAATGAGCCAGAGTGGGTCAGGTGGTCCCTCCCTGATTGAAGAGGCTTTCCCTCTGCCTTTGAAGGATGCAGTTATTACACCTCTGCTCAAAAACAAAACAAAAAAACCCTTCATTGGCTAGGGATAATGTGCCCACTTACAGGCCAGTCTCCAATATACCTTTTCTAGGGATAGCTTGCTTTGCCAGGCTCTCTCAATCACACAGCAGAGCTATAAAGCCAAGCGTTTCTTTCTTCTATTGGGATGCTCCTCCCCCTCCTGGTCCCCTATATTTGGTGGCAAAGCAACTCCAGGGTTTCCTGAATGACACATCTGCTCTTGACCCATTTCAATCTGGCTTCAGGCCTAGGTTTGGCACCAAGACGTCTTTAGTTGTACTGGCAGACAATCTTCATTTAAAGTTGGACAGGGGACAGTCTTCCTTGTTGATACTGTTAGACCTCTCAGAGGCCTTTGATATAGTTAACCACTCCATTCCTATCCACCAGCTGTAATATGGAGTTGGCATTGAGGGCATACCCTTCAGTGGCTTCACACTTCTGTCTGTCTGACGAGACACCTAAAAGTCTCCACCAGTGGTGCAGAATTGACTGCGTGGATGTCACCAATATGCAGAAGATACCCAGCTTTACATTTAGCCTCCAGATGTGTTCATTTTGGCTCTGAACCAGAGTATTGAGGCTGTGGTCAGGCGGCTAAAGCAGAAAAAACTAAAGCCGAATCCGGACAAGACATTGATAAAATATTATAGAGGGACTGAATACATTTGTCCTAGATAATGTTGGCATTTTTACCTTCAATAGCTTGAAGGTGCTCATGGGCCCTGCCTTGCAGGTTGAAAAGCAGGATGGCATGGTGTCCAGGAGTGCCTTCAACAAGCTGCATCTGATTTGCCCACTTTCTCATTTCCTGGACTCAGTTGATCTGTCCACACTTATCTATGCTTCTGTAATCTCATGGTTGGATTACTGCAACACGCTGTCCATGGGGCTGCCCTTGAAGACAACCTGAGAACTACAGCTGGCCCAGAATGCAGCAGCCCAGCTGCTGTCAGGGGCTAGCTACCAGAAACATACGATGCCCATTTTGAAATAGCTTCAATGGCTGCCAGTCTGTTTCCAAGTTCAATTCAAGGTGCTGGTTATGACCTTTAAAGCCCTTCACAACCCTGGCCCTCATATTTGAAGGGCCATCTCATTCAACATATCCCTGTGCACCAACTACAGTCAACACACAGCATTCCTTGGCTATAGGGTTGCCAGGTCCCTCTGAGCAAGCAGCAGGGGGTATTTATTTATTTGATTTATATCCTGCCCTCCCTGCCGAAGCAGGCTCAGGGCGGCTGATAATAAGCAGGGTATGCTGATTGGGAGCAGGGTATGCTTACCCAATAAGCAGGGTATGCTTATTAGGAGTAGGAAGGAATGCCTGGAATTTCCACAACATGCCTACGTGACCCAGAAATGACATGGGCATGTCAGGGGGGTGACGCTCTGGTTTTTGGGCAAAAGTCTTTGGTAGAATTAGCTTTTACCATAGAATTTTTGCCCAAAAACCAGAGTGTCACTCCCTGGATCTGCCTATGTCATTTGTGGGTCACACAGGCACATCACTTTAATTTCTGGTGTTCCTCCCTTTTTGGGGGGTGGAGTATTTCCCCCCACCAGTCAGCTGGCCAGCGGTGGAGAGGTGGGGCCTGGCAGTGGGAGACCCCACTCCCACCAGTGGGTCTGGAATCCCTAATTGGCTATCACACCACTTAGAGAGGTCTGTCTGGCATCACCAGAACCCAGGCATTTTCCATTGTGGCTTCAGCACTGTAAAATGATGTCTCTGAAGAGGTGAGGGGAAGGGCCCCCAGGGAGATCTTCAGGAGCTGCTACAAGGCCTGCCTGTTTCCCAGGGCTTTTGAGGGGGTCTCAATGGAAAGCATCTTTTAAAGGGGAGGGGAGAAGAAATGGGAGCAGGGCTGGTCCTGCCAGTAGACAAACTAGGTGACTGCCTAGGGCACTGGCCTTCTGGGGGTGACAACCAGGGCAGTCCCATGTGACTTGGTGATGTTATCAGTGTGTGTTGGGGGGAGCACCAGAAGTTAGCCTTGCCTAGGGTGCCAGATAGTCTGTGGCCAGCCCTGATTGGTGGCTTGTTATTTCATCTTTCTTTTTAGCTGGGGATGTTCTAATTATGTAAATTATTGTAAACCACAGAATAGAATCATACAATCACAGAGTTGGAAGGGACCTCCAGGGTCATCTAGTCCAACCCCCTGCACAATGCAGGAAACCCACAAATACCTACCACAAATTCACAGGATCTTCATCGCCGTCAGATGGCCATCTAGCCTCTGTTTAAAAACCTCCAAGGAAAGAGAGCCCACAACCTCCCGAGGAAGCCTGTTCCACTGAGGAATCACTCTAATGGTCAGGAAGTTCTTCCTAATGTTGAGCCAGAAACTCTTTTGATTTAATTTCAATCCATTGGTTCTGGTCCTACCTTCTGGGGCCACAGAAAACAGTTCCACACCATCCTCTACATGAAAGCCCTTCAAGTACTTGAAGATGGTGATCATATCACCTCTCAGCCGCCTCCTCTCCGGGCTAAACATCCCCAGCTCCTTCAACCTTTCCTCATAGGATTTGGTCTCCAGACCCCTCACCATCTTCATCGCCCTCCTCTGGACCCGTTCCAGCTTGTCTATATCCTTCTTAAAATGTGGTGCCCAAAACTGAACACAATACTCCAGGTGAGGACTTACCAGAGCAGAGTAAAGCAATATCATCACATCACGTCATCTGGACACTATACTTCTGTTGATACAGCCCAAAATTGCATTTGCCTTTTTATCCACCGCGTCACACTGTTGACTCATGTTCAGCGTATGATCCACTAAAACCCCTAGATCCTTTTCACACATACTACTGCTAAGACAAGTCTCTCCCATCCTATAACTATGCATGGGATTTTTCCCACCGAATTGCAGAACTTTACATTTATCCCTGTTAAAATTCATTTTATTGGTTTTACCCCAGTTTTCCAGCCTTGATAAAGTTCCTCATCAAAGGCTCCTTAGAAAGCTTGAGAGTCATGGAGTAAAAGGACAGTCCCTCTTGTGGATCAAAAACTGGCTGAGTAATAGGAAGCAGAGAGTGACTATAAATGGGCAGTCTTCGCAGTGGAGGACGGTAAGCAGTGGGGTGCCGCAGGGCTCGGTACTGGGTCCCATGCTCTTTAACTTGTTCATAAATGATTTAGAGTTGGGAGTGAGCAGTGAAGTGGCCAAGTTTGCGGATGACACTAAATTGTTCAGGGTGGTGAGAACCAGAGAGGATTTTGAGGAACTCCAAAGGGATCTGTTGAGGCTGGATGAGTGAGCGTCAACGTGGCAGATGCAGTTCAATGTGGCCATGTGCAAAGTAATGCACATTGGGGCCAAGAATCCCAGCTACAAATACAAGTTGATGGGGTGTGAACTGGCAGAGACTGACCAAGAGAGAGATCTTGGGGTCGTGGTAGATAACTCACTGAAAATGTCAAGACAGTGTGCGTTTGCAATAAAAAAGGCCAACGCCATGCTGGGAATTATTAGGAAGGGAATTGAAAACAAATCAGCCAGTATCATAATGCCCCTGTATAAATCGATGGTGCGGTCTCATTTGGAGTACTGTGTGCAGTTCTGGTTGCCGCACCTCAAAAAGGATATTATAGCATTGGAGAAAGTCCAGAAAAGGGCAACTAGAATGATTAAAGGGCTGGAACACTTTCCCTATGAAGAAAGGTTGAAACGCTTGGGGCTCTTTAGCTTGGAGAAACGTCGACTGCGGGGTGACATGATAGAGGTTTACAAGATAATGCATGGGATGGAGAAAGTAGAGAAAGAAGTACTTTTCTCCCTTTCTCACAATACAAGAACTCATGGGCATTAGATGAAATTGCTGAGTAGACAGGTTAAAACGGATAAAAGGATGTACTTCTTCACCCAAAGGGTGATTAACATGTGGAATTCACTGCCACAGGAGGTGGTGGCGGCCACAAGCATAGCCACCTTCAAGAGGGGGTTAGATAAAAATATGGAGCAGAGGTCCATCAGTGGCTATTAGCCACAGTGTGTGTGTGTGTATATATATATATATATATATATATATATAATTTTTTTGGCCACTGTGTGACACAGAGTGTTGGACTGGATGGGCCATTGGCCTGATCTAACATGGCTTCTCTTATATTCTTAATCACATCCATTCTTTCTAAATGTTCCAGGACTGACTGTTTGATTTTTTCTTCTAAAATTTTCCAGGTATAGATGTCAAGCTGATGGGTTGGTAGTTACCCGGATAGTCTTTTTTCCCCTTCTTGAAGATAGGGACAACATTTGCCTGCCTCCAATCTTCCAGCACCTCTCCTGTTCTCCAAGAATTCTCAAAAATAATAGCCAGAGGCTCAGAAATTACATCCACAAGCTCTTTTAGAACCCTTAGATACAGTTCATCTGGCCATGAAAACTTCGTTTCATTTAAAGAAACTAGGACCGTTTTTGCACACAGCTTACCTCGCAGCCACAATCCTGTTCCCTCCGTAGCGTCCGGTCGGATTTCCCACCATCTGTGCCGAAGTTACAGGAAGTGCCGCAGCTTTTGCATAGCAAACGTAAAGCGCTAAAACCCAGTTTACGTTTGCTAAGCAAAAGCCGCGGCACTTCCTGTAACTCCACCGCAGATGGTGGGAAATCTGACTGGATGCTGTGGAGAGAACAGGATTGTAACTGCGAGGTAAGCTGTGTGTGAAAACAGTCTAGGTGTTTATGTACTACCCCTATGCTGATCCCAGGTTGGAATTTCATATCCTCCTTATGTGTTCTGTTTTCACCATGTTGAGCACCATTTCCCCCAAAAGAGAAGACTGAGGAAAAGTAGGAATTGAGCAGTTCCGCCCTCTCTTCATTACCTGTTACAATTTCACTTTCCTGCCCTCGCAATGGGCCTACCATGTCTTTGCTCTTTTTCTTACTCTGAACATAGGAAAAGAACCCTTTTTTGTTGTTTTTAGCATCTTTGGCCAGCCTAAGCTCATACTGAGCTTTAGCTTTCCTAACTTTTTCTCTATAAGCACTGGTGATTTGTTTATATTCATCCTTGGTTATAAGGCTCTCCTTCCAATTCCTAAAGGAGTCTTTTTTATTTCTCAAGTCTTTAGAGGCTGTTTATGGAGCCAACTCGGCTTCTTTAGGCTTCTTCCATTTTTTCTTCTCATAGGAATCGTCTGTGATTGCGCTTTCAGTATTTCGCTTTTAAGAAACTCCCCCCCTTCTGAACCCCCTTCTTCCTAAGTATTTCTGACCATGGGATTTTATCCAGCATAGTTCTTTGTTTATCCAAGTTTGCCTTTCTGAGTCCAACCTATAAGTCTGACTACGTATAGCTTTTCCCTTCCCTAAGACTGTGAATTCCAAAATCACATGGTCACTACTGCTCAGGGTGCCCACGATTTCCACTTCTTCAATCAATTCTTTCTTGTTGGTGAGAATCAAATCCAAGATAGCAGATCCCCTTGTTTCCTTCCTCACTTTCGGGGAAAGGAAGTTGTCAGCAAGACAAGTCAGGAATCTATTTGACTTTTCATTTTTAGCAGAGTTGGACTGCCAATAGATGTCCGGGTAATTGAAATCTTCCATGATCTCTGTATCCCTTCTCTTGGAGGACTTTGCAATCTGTTGTAGGAGTTTCTCATCCAAGTCATCTGCCTGGTTTGGTGGTCTATAGCAGACCCCCACAATAATATCACTGTTTTTTTCTTAGTCCTTTTATTTTTATCCAGAGACTCTCAACTGAGTTCAGATTCACATATTTCTTCACAAGTATATACCTTCTTCACATATACTGCTACGCCTTCACCCTTTCTCATTTGCCACTCTGAACCAAAAGGAAAGCTGGTATATGAATGTTTAAACAAACAAGCAAACAAACAAAATAGTACACAGGTGGTCAGGCTTGCTTGCTGCTCTCAAGAACTGCCAGAACGGGTCTTGCTGACTGCAGCTACCCTTTGGCTGACTTCACTTCCTCCTCCTCCACTACCGCTTTTGCTTCTCTCATACACTGCATTGATCAGGTTGCACCTGGAGTACTGTGTGCATTTCTGTAGGCTTCACTTCAAAAAGGATGTGGGCAGAATGGAACAGGGCAGAGGAGGGTGATGAAGAGCATCAGGGGCCTGGAGACCAAGCCCTACAAGGAAAGGCTGAGGGACTTGGGAAGGTTGTCTGGAGAAGAGAAGGTTGAAGGGGGGATGTGATTGCTCTCTGTAAATATTTGAAAGGCTGCCACTCAGAGGAGGGCAGGGAACTGTTTCTGTTGGCAGCAGAGGACTCTCAATAATGGGTTTAAATTATGAGCAGAAAGGTACCAGCTAGATATTAGGGATTTATTTTTTTATTTTTTAACTTTTGCAGGAAGAGTAGTTCAGCTGTAGAACCACTGCCTAGGGAGATGGTGAGCTCCCCCTCACTGGCAGTCTTCAAACAGCAGCTGGACAAACACTTGTCAGGGATGTTTTAGCCTGATCCTGCATTGAGCAGGGGGTTGGACTAGGTGGACTGTATGGCCCCTTTCAACAATAGGATTCTATTCTTCTCCCCTGGTCTTTAACTGCACAGGAACTGATCTACCATAGAGATGCTAGGGCACCCAGCAAATAACAAAACACAGAAGACTCCCCCCTCCCCAATGTGCTTTTGCAAAGTTCATTCATGGAGACATGCAAGTCACAACTCTGGACAGGAAGAAAAAGAAGCTGATATGCCAGTCACTTAATATCTTCTACTGAGTATTGGCACAATTGGGTAATGTCCAAAAGTTGCCCACACACACTAGGGAGCAAGAAGCTCTGCTGTGTCCACCTATCACAATATTTATCAGACAGCAATGGGCGATGTATTCCAGTACAGAAAAGATCTGATTTGACTACTGTGACATCTTTAAAAGATTCTGTGGGGTCTGTTTGGAATCTGACTTCAGCACAGTAAACAAACTGAAGTATATCCTGCAGGTGCTTCCTTGTTTATCTACCAATTTTAAAACCCCAACTGTTTTAAGCATAACAAAACCTGGCCAAAACCAGCAGGATAAAAAGAGGGGGAAAGGTTAATGCATAAAGGCACGTGACGGCAAGCTTTAACTCTTCATAATCTTGTTTATGAACAAATTACTGGGAGGCTTCTGGATTTGTTTGTTTGTTTGTCCTTGACTGTGTCGATAACTTTATGGCTTAAGTACAAAGAATTACCCAAACCTTTTAAACACCAAAACACAAACAAATACAAGTGTATGTGCATGTGCACAAACACACAGGGCTGCATTCTGTATTTATACAACAATATATTCTGTAGTTATACAACAGAAAGGGATAAATTTTGCATATGGTGCAAAATTCAGCATTCCAAGAATCCCATCAAGTTTCTAAACATTTTCAAAAATGTGCCCAAAATACCCTGGCCAACCTCAGCCACTGGTGTGCCTGAGTAGAATTCCCCACAGTCAGCGAGTGGGAGAGCACATTAGTCCCCTTGAGATTTTTAATGAGTGCGGTGCACCCATAAGTTAAAGAAATACATTAGCTCCTTAATATGCATATACTGATACAGAATCCGGCTCTTCCCTGCACCAGAATTTATTTTTTTTAAAACCCCAAACTTTTGAAGTAAGGTAAGGTAGGCAACACAGAAATCCAGCACACATTTACAGCAGCAAAAGGGGAGTCAGTATAACACACCCAATGCTATGTATGTTTCAAAGGGCCTGGATCTAAGAACAAATATGGCAGCAGCTGCCTCTCATTGTTTCTGTACACGCAGATAATACCTTGGCATGATCTTCCATCTTCATTCAGGATAAACCCTGGATTGCAGGTACAGGAATAAGAGCCAGGGACATTGGCACACAGCTGCTGACAGTAGCCATAACGACATTCATCTATGTCTGAAAGAAAATTGTGAACTGTAAGCTTGACTCATAGGTGTTTTTTTTTGGGGGGGGGGGGGAGGTGTTGTATTTATTTTTTATTAAATTCAATTAACTCCCCCCCCCCTTATATATTTTTCCTCTAGGCATAGTCTGACTCATAGATGAACCTGCCATATACAACAAAATGTATGACCATTTGTGGTGTCATCAGGATGACATCCCGCTCTACTGTTCTTTTTCAGTGGCTCTGGAATAGATTGTATATTTGGTAAACCAGTGTTTGGATGGATGAGGATAAGCAGGCAGAAATTTAACCTAGATAAAACAGAAGTACTCATGGCAGGAGATGAAGATGGTTCTTGAAAAGGCTTCTGTGCTGGATGGCATAGCAGGAGAGAAACTATCCATGCACCAGAGGTGACCAAACTCGCTTAACTAAGAGCCACATAGAATGAATATCAAATGTTTGAGAGCCACAAGACAAGGAAAGGAAGGAAGGAAGGAAGGAAGGAAGGAAGGAAGGAAGGAAGGAAGGAAGGAAGGAAGGAAGGAAGGAAGGAAGGAAGGAAGGAAGGAAGGAAGGAAGGAAGTAGATTGGGGAGGGAGGGAGAGGTAGAAAGAAAGCAACTTTATCTTTAAATGCATTCTCCAAGCTGCCAGCTGGCTTGGCTTGGAGAAGTGATTTAAAGAAACAAATGCCTCATCCAAGCCAACCAATGGGGCAGTGGGGGCTTCAAAAGCCTCATGATATGTGTGAAAGAGCCACATGTGGCTCCCAAACTGTAGTTTGGCCACCCCTGCCCTTGACACTTCCCAGACAGTGGTGGTCTTAGTGATTCTAGGGCCCAGGCAAAAATCAAGGATGGCCCCACAGGACGCCCATTACGCCCCCCCCCCCCCGCAACAGGAATGAAATGAATGACTTAACCGCTATAGTGGCAGCACTAGGACAGCAATACTTGAGATTGAGAAGCCCAGCTCACCAATTTTGGTAACCACAAGCAGACTTCATGTACTAACAAAAGACTCAAAACACAGTAAGTCCAGTAAGAGGAGGGGAATCTGACAATAATCTAAATTTATGGCATTAAACTAATCCAGAACTGCTAACTGTTTTGTACCCACTTCTAAACAAAAGACTGAAGAAGCCACAAAACTGGGAATTCCAAATAAGGCATGAGGAAATGATGCTTGCAAAACTTTCATTTAAGGCTAAAAGCATGAATAAAAAGACCATACATGCAAGGCAGAAGGGGTATGCTGCCCACCCCTGAAAGAGAAGAATCTCTCAATAGCTACCATATTAATTTTGGAGCTTGTTAATGTTTAGCAAGAGTGGGGGGAAGCTATAATACAGTGCCATCTCTTATCATGTATGCATTTATCAGAGCTTGTTTCTCCCTGAAAATAGCAAAAAAGAAAAAGAATCAGGGCCCTCCCTCATCCATATTCTATAGAATGCAAAGCAAGGAAGGAGGCAGGAGCAACTGCTGTTCCAAGATAATTTCTGTCATTCTAGCAGTAGCTTTCAAGTATTTTTTTTATTTGCATTATGAATGGGTTTCAAAATCTATTAAAAATCAGTATGGTTGGGATCACATGCAGGGCTGCCAAGCTCCTGCTGAGGCCCAACCTGCCAGCAGAGAGCAGGCCACCAGGGGGATCCCTGCCCCCAAACAGCCCTGCCGCTGTGTGATGTGGCCTGCACAATGATGTCACCTAGACGTGACATCATTACGCAGTGGACGCTCTAGGATTCACAGTATCATAGAGTTTTTACTTCAAATCCTGGAGTGTCACTCCAGGGATGGTACCATAGAGTTTTAGAGCAAATCCTAGAGCTTGGCACAACAATGTCACTTCTGGGTGGCATCATCGCACCACATGCGAGAAAAGAGTCCCCTGACTTATTTAATTGACTGAAATTGTTACATGCATGGGATATGAATGAAATAAAAGAACAATTACCCCCCCCCCAAAAAAAAACAACCCTTGAGCCTTAGGATTAAAACTTCCGACTGCACCCTGGAAGATCTGTCCACAGCATTGCAAGTTGTGGCGGGGTGGCTCAGGCTGAGTGGACTGAAATTAAATCCGACGAAGACGGAGGTCCTGTATCTGAGCCATCGTGGTTTGGGACTGGAGGGCCGTTTACCGACCTTCGATGGAGTGCAGCTCACGCTGGCGCCCAAGGTTAAAATCTTAGGGGTGCTCTTGGATTCCTCTTTAACAATGGAGGCCCAAGTAGCTGCCACTGCCAAGTCAGCTTTTTACCATCTGCGGATGGCAAGGCAGTTTGTCCCCTTTCTCGAATGCGACGACTTGGCAACAGTAATTCATGCTACAGTCACCTCGAGACTGGATTACTGTAATGCCCTCTACATGGGGCTGCCCTTGTCCCAAATCCAGCGACTCCAGCTAGTGCAGAATGCTGCAGCCAGGCTGTTAATGGGAGTTCCTCTACGGGAGCACATTCAGCCTGTGCTGAAAGCACTCCACTGGCTACCGATAATGTATCGGATTTGTTTCAAGGTGCTAGTTATTACCTTTAAAGCCTATATGGCCAGGGTCCTGTACACCTTAGGGACCACCTTTCCCTGCATATGCCCCAGCGAGCACTTCAGTCCGGGTTTCAAAACCTGTTGACAGTCCCCAGCGTCAGGGAAACGAGGCTCAAATCAACAAGAGCTAGGGCCTTTTCCGTTGCTGCCCCTAGCTGGTGGAATGAGCTGCCGGAAGAGATCAGGGCCCTGCGAGAGCTTTCACAGTTCCGCAGGGCCTACAAAACAGCACTCTTCCGCCATGCATTTTTATAATAACATCTGCAGAAGCGGAATTGGCCCATAGAAACATCACTGATGGTCTACCTCTTTATGTTATCGTGATCCTAGGAGCTCTTAGAATGGATAACCACCATTAAGATCACTGTCTGAAACCTTGATACCACTATAAGTAGATTTTTTTAGAAATTGTTTTTATGTTTTATGTTTTTATTGTTGTTTTATTTTATTTGGTCACACAATGTAACTGTGTGACCTCAAATTTGTAAGCCACCCTAGCGGGATATAAATCAAATAAATAAAAGCCATTAAGTTTAACATTGAGGTGAAAATTGTTTTCTCCTCATCACAGAAAAAAATCAATTCAGTCACCTAATAATTTTTTCTTCCTTTTTTGGACCAAATTTTTGTAATTTGTTATGGTTTTATAATTAGCAGCATTTCTGACTTCAAGACCTTCCCACAATGACTTCTGCCTTTATTTCTCTGCTCCAATGCTACCTTATGGATGATTCTTGCAGCAAATTCTTTGTTTATACTGATAGTCCCTCTCTCCCATCACCTCAATAGCTTTGGCAAGCAGCAGATGGAAAAGGCAGTATTAGAAGATATTCCTGTCAGAGAACATCCTGTAAACAAGGTCATCATGGATGAATAGGGTTTTTTGGAAAAGCAAGTATTAAGAAATGTATTTTTTTCTTTGGAGGTTTGAAATCAGCAAAACCTTCACTCTTGAGTTTAAAACTTTTTTTCCTCTCTGGGCACTAAACAGACAGGGAGTAGGGAAGTCAGTTCAATTGCATTCCACACTTAACTCAGTCCACCTTCATACAAATGCTAATAGGACTAGACCAGGGATGCTGAACTAATCTGTTATGAGGGACAGATCTGACATAAATGAGACCTTGTCGGGCTGGGTCATGTGTGTCATAAAATGTATTGCCAGGTAGGGGAGATAAAAACTTCATAAAAAACACACACACACAATCCGCTTAAACCACCTCACTGGCTTGTTGAGCCCCAGCCAACAGAAGAAAGGGAGGCTTGGCTCAGTCGCTCTGCTGTGCAACTGAGAGAGCCTGCCAAAGCTAGCTCTTTCCCTGACTTCCTCCCCCACAAGGGAGGAGCTTTGCTCGGTAGCTCCTGTGGAATTGAGAAAGCCTGGCAAAGCAAGTGATACAGAAGGAAGCAAGAGAGGGAGAAGAAGCAGATGACAGTGAGTTGCTCATGGGCCTGATAGGAGACCTCTGGGGGCCTGATTCGGTCCCCAGGTTGCACGTTTGACACCCCTAGTCTGGACATCCCTGGTCTAGACATCACTGTTCTAGCAGGGAACAGAAACTTCTGGAGACTTCAGGAAAAGATTTTTTTGTGTGTATGACCCAGCCTGACCTGGTCAGTGGGTGGAGAAACAGGTATGACATGATAAAAACTCCTTGAAGCAAGGAGGAGCTCTTTTTCTCTTGGGTGTGGAGTCCATCAGAGGTCACAAAACTATTAACAGGTCTGAAGAAGCCAACCATTGACTATATGAAGACTTAAAGAGCTGGCGAAAGCTGCAAGATAATCTAAAATCTGTAGTAATCTGTAACTCCTGAAGCAAAATTTTAACATCTGATAGGGCATGTATAAAGAAAGGGAAAGAGGAACTGTGTTTTACCCATTTCATTTGAATCCCTTGCTCAATCAGGTGCTATGCTAAAAGTATGCTTGTGAACATTTTCTTTTTTATATATACTTTATAACTTTTGATGCTGGCAGTGGTTCTTTGTACCACATAGACTTCCATCATCTTGGACACATTATTTTAAAAGGATCTCCAAGGGAAGGCAGTCAGTTGGCACGTGCCTGTTCTTCCAGGGGTGCACAAGGCAGTAAAAGGTCCTTGTGGTAACCAGGCACTGGGAGACACAGAGGCAAGGCCTCAGAACTTGGAAGAGAAGCTTTAAGTCCTGGCCCTCCCAGTGGGCAATTCCTACAAAGGTCAGCTGATGCTGGCAGGTTACCAAAGAGAGAGTTAAGTAGCTTGCCGAGTCCGTGTTGGAAAATACCTGGAGACTCCGGGGTGGATCTGGGGTTTGTGGAGGAGAGGGGCCTCAGCATGGCACAATGCTGTAGAGTCCACTCTTCAAAGCAGCCATTTTCTCCTGGGGAGCTGGTCTCGGGCAGCTGGAGATCACTTGTAAAAATGGGAGATCTCCAGGCCCCACCAGGAGGCTGGCAACCCTAGAGTTAAGGCTCTCCAGGTGCTGAGAAAAAACCTTTGAGGGCAGGATGGAATAGGGCCTGCAGGCAAGAGCAAGCCTGTTCTGACACAGCAAGTATAACCTTTTGCTTCCACACTGGAATAACCTGCAGTATTTGGATGAAATGTAAAGTCAGGTCTTCACATCTAGTGGAGTCCCAGGTCTAAGAATTAGGATCTCCACTGAATAGCTACACAGTCACAAGGTAGGGATGTGATTTTCAGCACAGAAATACTTTCTCCTTTCCCACTGGCTATTTATTCTTTGGCAGTACCCTCCCTCAAGCCACTCTTCCTGCAAGTAGGATTCTGGACATATTCTTGTCACATGAAGTGTGCATAAGGAACTTGGTTAAGGGTAATATTTAATCCTTCCTTTTGATGGAAGTTGTCTCTGCACCCTGTTGCTTTACAAGAGACCCAGATTCACAAACAGGTAAATTCAGTCAAAATGTTTAGAATGCAGCTGGAAACATACTTCTCAGATGAATGACACATTTCCAATATCTTGGGTTTAGCATATGCTAACTGCTGTTACTACTACTTCTATTCCTACTTCTATTCCTTAGCACTGTACAAGAATATAATAGAGGGGTCCCAGCCACAACAACATGCAAGGAGGAGGATTGGTTAGGGTACAGAAGAGGAAGAAGAAGAAATTGGATTTATGTCCCGCCCTATATTCTGAATCTCAGTCTCAGAGTGGTCATAATCTCCTTTTCCTCCCCCACCCATAGCAGACATCCTGTGAGGAAGGTGAAGCAGAGAGAGCTCTCACAGAAACTGCCCTTTCAAAGACAACTCCTGTGAGAGCTATGGCTGACCCAAGGCCATTCCAGCAGCTGCAAGTGGAGGAGTGGGGAATCAAACCCAGTTCAAGATGGTCACATGTGTCTTTAACAAACTCTATACTAGATTGAAATATGAGGCGTTTCCAGTCCCTGCACGCTATACTGAAAAAAGAAGCACATACTTGATTTCTGTCAATGCAGCTGTTAATGGCACTGGAGCCCTGCTGGAGGAAAAAACTGGCAAACCTGAGTCTGAGTTGGCCAAAATGTGATGTGTTCAGGGATATCCAATCTGTTCTTCAACTTAAACTGGAATTAAATTAATGGCATCAAAGCTATTATTTGATGAAGAATTGTGGATGACTGCTGCTGTACTGCTCTCATTTAGGGGGGAGGGTAACAAACTAGTCAAAATGATCTACTACTAGACTTGCTTCTGTTGATGAATGAGTAGTCATTCGGGGGGCGGTATTGCACTAAATGAGAGCTTTTTAATAAAAAAGTTAGCAGAATTTAAGAGCAAACAGGAAACTTTGGAAAGCTATGCCCAGCAGTATTTCTATGCAACTGGACGGAAAGCAGAAAAAGTCAAGAGGAAAGGTAGATAAAGCTAACATATAGCTAGGTGGGAGGGTGAACAGCTGGTCCTACTATTGAAGAAGCAGGTAAGATCTAATACTGACACACTTTGGATAAGTTGCTTATACAAAAGCTATAGAAGCTGTAGAAGCAAAGACTTTATACTGTAGTATTGGGGCTTCTATCTTGACTATGTCTATTATTGTGGGAGGGGTTACGGATGCCACTGAGAGAAATTGACTAATTGCGTGTACACTATTTTTGAGCATTGGTTCCAGTCAGATATTATGAAGTAATTGGATCAGATGAAGGTCGACACCGAAACACGTGGTTCTACCTAGGAAACGTGTTATCATCAATACTTCATTATATGATCACCGAGTCCTTATTCATTGCAGAGCGACATTGGTATTTTGAAATTTCATTGCATAGCATCTTCGCTGCTCTCACGGAGAGGTCTGCGCATCGACAAGGACACTCCTTTCATTGGAATTTCCATCTTGGTGGATTCTCATACAGACTTGTGCTTTCCGCATCATTTTAATCAGTTTTTGCTATGTTTTTGTAAGTGTCTATAAGTCTGTATGAAATTATGCTTAGTGCTCTAAACGCACAATATATTTTGAGGTTTGACCATTAAGTAAATTAATTATTTGCATTAAACTTGTGCAATTTACTGAATTTTCATAGGTTTGAGTGTTATTGACCAATTAATATTATATACACTGAAGACAGGTATCTCCAGGATCTCAACCTTACTGTGTTCTTCCCATTTGGCTTGCAAGTCTCCAGCTATAGCAGGAGACCTCCCAACATCCCACTCCTTTGCTCCTCAGTGCCTGACACACTGGTGGGAGGGAATGGGGGGAGGGAATGGAGTGTGTGCCAGCACTGAACCAGCTCCCTATTGTCATTTCTAATTTTAAAAAAATCAAAAGTGACAATGTGGATGCTCTAGAATTTACAAATACAATAAAATCATAAAGTTTCTGCAAATTCAAGAACAACTAATAAAGCCACTTCCAGTTTTTAACAGAAGTGACATTGGCATGTTAGTGTGATGCTGGCATGCTAGGCCTCACCCCCAATTTCTCCCAGTTCCAGCTGTGAAGACAGAAAACTAACAGGAAGTAAGATCAGAAATACGGACAGAGAATTAATGTCTGTCATGGTGGTCAGCTTTGTGTCTAGAGTACCAGCCTGGTCATTGCAGTTTGCACCTGCTGTTGCCCAGTTCAAGAACTAAATCATTCCATTTATTGAATCATCCTAAAGTCATTGTCGTATGCGTGATTAAATTACCTGACTGGTACAAAGTACGGAATCACTTGCCATTTGTCTCTGTCTATGCCTGCACATTTAGATGCATGCATCCATTAAATAACCAGCATAGAATATATTGTATGCCTCTAGCACCTGTGCAGTCAGCAGTATATATTCAAGAAATGACAGCAAGAACTGACTGCAAGATTAGTTAGGTTCATGAGCAGACACTGAGACACTAAGTAATAAGTATCTCAAAAATCACAAACTGATTTTTTTTTTCATTTTGCCATACAAGGTTCTAAATATTTTGGCAGAAGCTGTAGCAGATGAAAGGGGTAGCGGAAGAAAGAAAATTTAATCATGTGAGAAAACAGCATAATCGTGATAACAAGCACATTACAATTCATTTGAATGCACCTAAAACAACTCACGAAGTACTTGGCTCAATGCAAATTGTACACTTTGAGCAGTACCATCCCTATTACCCATCGACTAAAGACTGGTGGCCCTCCTACAGTCCACCATGTAGAAATCATACTTTTTTTTTTAAACGCACCAACCCAATGTATAACCTACCTATACATTGTCCTTCCAAAAGCCAGTAGCCTTCAGTGCAGGAGCAAGTATATCCTCCTTCAGTGTTGATGCAGATTTGGGTGGGGTTGCACTGATGTGACTCGGTTGCACATTCATCAATATCTGTAACACAGAGATGTGCCACGATAGCACCATGTGAGTATCCGGACACAAATTAGTATTATTTTCATTTACAGAGCCCCAGTCATACGATCAAGCACATAAAACATATATCTGTGTCAAAAGCAATGCCAGAATACATTTGGAGCTGCTCTGACCACAGCCTCTGAGGCACTGAACAAAATTCACTGTTGTACATCTTGAGCCAAAGTACTAAGTGCGTGAAACTCCTTGGCGGTTCAGAAGACACATCCACCCAACAGATGCTCTGAATCTTATAGAACTGATTCACCGACCGAGGGTGTTTCTAGTTTCTTTGGTATCGTGTTACATCTGCTGGTTGCTTTCCTGGTATATAACATTTCTGCACTCACACCAGCTGGGAATTTGTAACCAAATATAATAAAAATGTCTTTTCCAATCAGGCATGTTATAAGGCTGACACTAGAGATGCAGTCCTTGACGTGTCTGCAGCATAATTACACTATGTAGGTCCCCAGAGTTCAATGGGACTGACCCTGTAGTAAGCACGCTTAAGATTTACGCGATCGTATGCACAGTTTCTTGGGAGTAACCCCTTTAGAAAAGCTGCCTCTTACAAACACTGCTTGGTTATAGTCCAGTATATGTGTACTTGGGAAGAAGTCCCATTGAACTCTGTGAGTAATAAACATTGGATCCAACAGTTACTAGGAAGTAAGTCCCACTGAACCCATCTCAACTCAATTTTTGGCTGTATGTGACTTTCAGCGTTTCTGTCAAAAAGGAGTCCAATAAATACACTCATCAAACAAATAAAGTTGGAATCATGTTGTAAATCCAACTCAGCATTGTTTCAAGACTGTATACAATGTTCTTACATAACTAAGTAGATACCTAGAGAACACATCTAAAGCTACCGTACTTTTCTGTACTGCAGTCTGAAACGGAACTATAGTCTTCTAAGCCCATTGACTCCAGTAGACTTAGAAAAGTTAGAAATGTTAATTGTTTAGGATTGCACTATGTTTATAACTCTTTCCAGATTGCACACACAATTTGTACACACAAAGACTCTGTTCACATGTAGTCAATCAACATAGAGATCTAGCAGAAATGGACAGCAGAGGTGATTCCCCCTCACACTGATTAAAGATCCTATGAGAAGAATGAAAGTAGATTAGGCAATCTCTTTCGAAATAGTCCAGTTCTGTAGCTGTGGTTCATGCATGAGCAAAACACTTGAAAGGTGCTCCATGATCTACATCAGAGCATAAGACCCTTGAGATAGATTTCTTGTCTGACTCAGAAAACAAACAAAACCAGGAATTGATCTGACTAAGATCCTGTTGGATTTGTATAATGAATGCAAAAGTTACACTATGTCAGACTCTCTTCCTCTGCATTCTTCATAGCAGGGCTCCTCAACCTTTTTGAACCTATAGGCAGATTTGGAATTCTGTCACAGTATGGTGGACACCACAACACAATGACTGTGACAGGAAGCAGACCTGGCCACAAAAAATATTGCCACAGCTTAATTTGGAATCCTAGACTTAAGAGTTGGAAAGGGCCATACAGGCCATCTTGTCCAACCCCCTGCTTAATGCAGGGTCAGCCTAGTATTTGCCAACAAGTGTTTGTCCAGCCACTGCTTAAAGAGTTCAGTAACACAATGCAGATCCTTGTGTTGCAGTGACAATTGCTGCAAAAGCAACATTTTAAAAAATCTGCACAGCCAGTCAAATCTCCAATAGTCAGTCAGAAGCCTTGCTGGACAAAAGCCCTACCTGATCCCATCCGCTTCCTTAAAACACTGTTGTGTACCAGAAAAGTTGTCAGTGGAAGGGTTGCCAGGTCCCCTTGCTGTCACCGCAGGGGGATTTGGGGGGCAATCCAGGGGTGGGCAGGACATTGTATGCAATATCCCCAACATCATCATATCTGTGATATGCACAACGCTCTGGTTTTGGGGGCAAAACTCTATGGGTATTTTTGCCTTCAAAACCAAAGAGTTTGCCCAAAAACCAGAGTGTCGACATGGAACCTGGAAATGACATCATTGTGTTGAGGACACCTGCACTGATATCCCTGTTTGGGGATGAGGTTTCCCCTGCTGGGACCTGGGATCTAGCAGCCCTAGTCAGTGGGTGTCATGGCAGCTACAGGCATCACATTCCCGCTGAGTTCAAGACTTTGACTGTGAGCTAGAGTTCTTTAGGTGTACACATGCTGGATGGTTTTTGTACAGATACTATTGAAGTTTTTGTGGACTGTGGGGAAGCCAGTATTTGCAGAAGGAAGAGAATCAGTTTGGTCTGTCACTCAAAATACTTTCTTGGAAAATCAATCAGAGGAATTCAACAAAATGGATTTGTTCTTTTAGGGATCCTCAAGTTTGCTCTGTAAAATCTCATATGCATGAACAATATTCTATAGAAACATCCTGCAGTTATTAGTGTCAGTATTAAAGGCAAAGAACAGGAAACCCCAAAATAAGCAGCACTTCCTGGGCCCATCTCCAGTCTCATCTTGTTTGCATAGTTGTACAATGAGGCAACTACATCATTGTCATGTCCAGGGGTAATTTTGTAGAAAAATAGATGATGGAGCTCATCCAGGGATTGTTATGCAGCTGCACATACTATTCAATGGACAAGGAAGTGGAACTCTCAGAAGGAGGAGGTGGAACTCTCAAAAAGGTTCAGGAGCTGCACTCCTGTGAGCTCCCACTGAATCTGAGGCCTGGTCATGTCACATCAGAGGAAGTGATAAAAATGAAGCTTAACATCTAATTATGGGAGTGGAGTGGGGTGGAGAAGCAGACCCTGCCATTCAAATTGCCATAAAACACAGCACAGTATTTTAGCCTTACTGCCTACATAGACCTAAAGTACGTATAAGCAGAGCTCCAAGGACATTCTTTGGCACCTTTTGATCCAGTGGAAAATCACAAGAGCAAATGGACTGAAGGATGATATGCAAATATCACTTCACATTTCAATTGTGCAGTATATTACATAAATATAGGAATAAATTGCTGAGTTTTGTGCAGACCGTTGATTTGCTGCCTAGTCCTTTTGCTGCTGTTTGTGCATGTCATGAAATACGGAACAGGAATAATACTTCTTTACTGTTTTTTTTTAATGAGAAAAGGCTATGGCACTTGTGTGCCATGCCTCTGTGACCCAGATGCAAACCACGCTGGCATGTTATCATTTCAAGCACAGAAACTGGAAACCTGATTCTAGGGCTTACCTACATGTGCCCTGTTTGTGTATCTGGCATTACTTTTAAATCAGGCCTTATGCAAAAACAATGTGCCCTAGAGCCATTCTGTAAGAAAACTCAGAAAAGAATCCCAAATTTCCTGACAGCACATGAGAAGACAGAGCATGGGCTAAGGGAGCAGACTGCATCACTTCTTTGCAGAAATTACAGACAGAAACAATTGATCTGGATGAACTGATGCATCTGGGCTTCAGTAATGGAAATTTCATATATTCTTTCAACAATGGCTGTACAGTTAGTCTTATTGCTTGGGGATTTTTCCTTTGAAAATGCAACCAAAATCGCCTCTATATACGTTGAATTCATTGTGAGTGAAAATTCATGCTGTTTTATCAAGTGCTGGCCTTTCATTTGTATGAAAATTGTGCCGTTTTATTTTAATGTTACTTCATTTATACTTTGCTTTTGTCCCCAGTGGGGACCCCAAAGCAGCATATAGGTCCTCTATTTTATCTTCACAACAACCCTGTGAAGTAAATTAGGCTGACAGTGTGACTGGTCCAAGGTCACTCAGCAAACTTTCATGGCAACCTGAGGATTCAAATTTCCATCTCCTACATTGGTATCTCAAGAAGTGAGTGAGCTGTGAATCACAAAAGCTCATATCCTGCTACAAATTTTGTTAGTTTTTAAGGTGCTACTGGACTCTTGCTCTTTTCTACTGCTAGACCAAGTCCAACACTCTAACCACTACACTACAATGTTCTTCCCCTTAATACATTTTCTTTAGGCTAAAGGGTGTATTTTTTAGCATTTGCTTTATGTCAGAAATTTTTCTAACTCATGTCATATTTTTTTTGTTTAAAATTAGGCATAATTCCAAAATAAGCACTTTGCCCTCCAAGTGTTATCAATAGAAGTGTTTCAACACTGCACCTAAATTTGTTTTGTTGTAATCAATGAGACTTCAAAGTGCTTAAGTTGGGTTGGATGGTGTCCAGATTTTTTTTTAAACACTGAAAGCTCAGTTTTGGGACACTTTAGTCCCATTTGGACTGAAACAGGTGTTGAGAGAGCTGGTCTTGAATGGGTTCCAATCTAACTAACTTTCCTTGGAAAAATAACACTGACTCAACACAGCAGTAGTTTGAATTTGGCTTTAATCTGTTCTTTAGGAATGTTGAATTGTTAAGCACTCTTTCTTATCAAATCCAATTATCTTGGGAGAAAGGAGGGAAGGAGAAAGCATGTGATTTCATGGCAGAAAAATCTACTACAGCAGAACTTATTTTGTCAGTGTCCAAAAAAAGAATGGCAAAAATGAAATTCACATCAAACACCAGATTCCAAATGCTGTTGGATGTAATCACCATTCTGCAGAGTCCAGACATCCAGCCTTTGCTTATGATTGACCCTGTTTAAGAAATGACATTCAAAGCAGGGATTTGTTTTACTAGCCCTGACAAATATTTCCCCTTCTCTCCCAGTTAGAAAACGGGAAATCACCAAGTCACACTTAATGCAAGTTGTCTTCAGCCTTCAGCCCTGGAAAAATGTCCTCTCTCTTTAACTGAGGTAAATAATATAAATAACATAAAGCCTCTGGAGTTTTTTTTGGGGGGGGGGCAAGGAGGGGTAAATGTCCTGTCTCTTTAATAGAGGCTTAATGTGTGGAAATGGGCAGTTTAAGATTTCTCACCATGCCATGAAAATCTTTAGCTGCCCTTTTTCACACATTAAACCTCTATTAAAGAGACAGGACATTTGCCTAATAAATACATAACAAATAATAAAGCATCTAAAGTCACTGATACCATGATAGAATAGCTTGCATAAATTCCTTCCAAAGGACTGGGTTCCAACATACTATCAATAAAACAAAACCACATTTTTATTACGCCTAAGCAAAATCACAAAAAACAACGTGATAGTTCTCCAGAAATCTCTGTCAGGTTAGGGTTTGTTTGTTTGTTTTTAAAGGTCTCTAACTAGTGGAAGGTATAAATCTGACAGGATCCACTTAGGGAAAGGACCAGAAGAACAACGAAGTCATACTGATGAAAAACAGGCAGAAAGCCAGTAGCAGCAGCATTCCATATAGGCTGACTCGCCCTCACCTCTTCCTACAGGTATTTAGCCTGGATAGGGTCAGAAGCAGGAGTCCTTCAATGCGAGCTGAAGGGGGGGCAGATGATTCCCCTCTGTCCCCAGTGATTCCACTCTCTTCCCATTTGTGCCTCAAAGGCTAGTGGGAGAAAAACAGGGAGAAATGGGGAGTGTGTACCATCATTGCACTGGTGTGCAATGTCACTTCTGGCAAAAACAGAAAGTGATGTGATAGTTATGGGGGACACTTTGTGGGGGATAAAGTTATGGGGGAATGACAAGGTCTAGAGGCCATAGGAGGAAGGTGGCAGGTCTAACATGTCTGGGAAATTATAAATGTTTATATACAAATGCTAGAAGTGTCCAAGGTAATATTTAGTGTCAGAGGATAACATAGACATTGTGGGCATTTCAGAAACTTGGTAGGATGAGGAAAATCAATGGGATACAGTGATTCCTGGATATAAATTGTATCAGAAGGACAGGGAGGGAAGGGTTGGAGATGGGGTGGCTCTGTATGTCAGAGAGGGTAAACAGACCAGTAAAACTGAGAATCTAAGAGAAATAGATTCACTTAGAGAGACACTATGGGTGGAAATAGTGTGCCCAAAAGAATTTTGACTCTGGGAATTTGTTATCACCCACCAGATCAAAGGTTAGAAGATGATTTAAAAATAGCAAAAGATTTAAGGAAAGCAGCTAGACAAAATCAGAACAGGTGACTGATTGGGTCAATATGTGTTCAAGTCAGGAGAAAGTGATTGCGTTTCTAGATACTCTCAGTGATTGTGACATGAAGTAGATGGTCACAGAACCTACCAGGAAGAGGTGATCCTGGACTTGGTCCTAAGTAATGCCCAAGATCTGTGATAGCACCGGTTGGGAACAGTGACCATAATGCTATTAAGTTTGGCATTTATGTAAATAGGGAGTTGTCCAAAAAGACCAGCACGACCACTTTTAACCTTAGAAGGGGTAACTTCTCTCAAATGAGGAGGCTTGTGAAGAAGAAACTGAAAGGAAAGGTTTGGAGATTACTGAAAACTGCAGTCCTAGAAGCTCAGATAAAATGTATACCACAGGTTAAGAAAGGTACAAAATATTTAAAAGATCTGCATGGTTAACGAAAACTGTAATTGAAGCAGTAAAAGGTAGGATTTCTTTAAGTGGTGGAAGGCTAGTCCAAGTGAGGTAAATAAAAGGGAGCACAGGCAGTGGCAAATAAAATATAAGTTGACCGTAATAAAGCTGAACTGAATAGAATTTTAATCATTCTAACAACCATTTAAAACCAGCAAATAAAACCTGGAAGAATAAAAGGCCAGCACTGTAGAACATTTTGCAGTCTAAATTATTCTCATAGAAATCCTCAGGCTAGAAGCAGATTGTAAATATATTGATAACAAAACGGAGAGCCTAGTTTTGAGTGGAGGGTGAAGGGTTAAACGTCTTGACCCTTTCATGCATGGCCCTTAGGCAAACTGAGGCTGTATTTGGATTTTATGGACCAAGAGATTTTACTTTCTGTAAACTCAAGAATGGATCTGAAAGCTGAGAAAAACAGGTTGCTTACCTGTAACTTATGATCTTCGAGTGGTCATCTGTGCAGTCACACACATGGGTTTTCCCGCTGGAACGAACCCGACCTCGGAGAATTCAAAGCTAGCCTTAGGCGTTATTTTTGGCGCGCACTTCCTCCCGCCCTGGGGAGCAGGCATCCACTGCGCATGCCTGGAGCGGGGGGAAGGCGCTCCACCCACCAGTTTCTTTCCAGCCGCTGTTAAGTGCAAGATAGTCTGAGAAATGTAGAATCGCATAAACAGCAGCGGGGACGGATGGGTGGGCGTGTGTGACTGCACAGATGACCACTCGAAGATCATAAGTTACAGGTAAGCAACCTGTTTATCTTCTTCGTGGTCTCTGTGCAGTCCCACACATGGGTGACTGATAAGCTAACCTGCACGGAGGTGGGTGCTGTTTCTGAAAGAGAAATTTCAGAAGTTAGGTTATACATAACAGATGAGTAAAAGGTACTCCCACTCACCATTGGAGAGCATGGCATCTCAGTTGAAAATGGAGCGGAGTACGGCTTGCCCGAAGGAAGAATCTCGCCGTGCATGAATGTCCATAGCATAATGCGTGGCGAAGGTGGACGATGAAGACCACACTGCTGCTGCACAGATGTCTTCAACGGGTATGCCCCTCGCAAAGGCGGAGGATGTGGCTAGTGCCCTAGTAGAGTGACCCCTTAGAGGTTCTGGAGCTGGTTGTTTAGCTAACTTGTAACAAAGTGATATAGCTTCAACCAGCCACTTAGACAGTCTCTGTATAGAGAGTTTCTGTCCCTTCTTGTGGGTTCCGTAGGAAACGAACAATGCAGTATCTTTACGGAATGCAGCAGTCCTGTCCAAATAGAAGGCAAGGGCTCGACGCACGTCGAGGTTATGGAGAGATTTCTGTCCCGAGTCCGAGGGGTGTTGAAAAAAGGATGGTAAAGTGGTTACACTTTGGAGGTGGAAGGGTGACACCACTTTAGGTAAGAAGTTTGGGTCCGGCCTCAGAACCACTCTGTCGTGATGAAAGACAGTGTAGGGCGGATCAGATCGAAAAGCGCAAATGTCACTGGCCCTTTTAGCTGAGGTGAGTGCAACTAGCAGGGCTGTTTTCCACGATAAGAGGTGCATGGGGATAGACCCCATTGGTTCGAAGGGGGGCTTCATCAATTGACTGAGCACGACAGATAAACTCCATGTAGGGCAGAATTGCCTCGTCGGCGGTTTAAGGTGGAGAATTCCCTTCAAGAAGGATTTCGTAACAGGATGTGCGAATACTGTGCGGCCCTCTATGCTCTGGTGGAAGGCGGAAATGGCGGCCAGATGCACCTTAAGTGAGGAGTAAGTGAGGCCAGATTCCGAAAGAGAGACGGTGTAAGTAAGGATCTGCGAGATGGAGGAGGACGCAGGGTGGAAATTATTGCGCATGGCATATTGAGTAAAGCGTTTCCATTTGGCAGTGTAGGATTTCCTAGTAGAAGGCTTCCTGGCGTTCAGAAGGATGTGTCTGACATCGTCAGGAAAACCTAAAAACTGATCCTCCAAGCTGTCAATTTGAGGACTGAAGGATTGTGGTGTAGGACCCTGCCCTTCTGTTGTGACAGAAGATCCTGTACCGGCGGGAAGCAGTGATAAGTCCTGTTGGATAGGAGGAGTAGAGTGGTAAACCACGCCTGGCGCGGCCACCAAGGAGTGATTAAGACACAGTTCGTGTGGTCCAGCTGCAATTTCTGAATTGTCCTTGTTATGAGCGGGATCGGTGGAAAAAGGAAATGAAGTGGGCCATTCCACATTTGTAGGAACGCATCCCCTGGTGACAGGGAGGATGGGGGTCCTCTCATGTAGAAAATTTCGCATTGAGCGTTGTCCGGGGACGCAAAGACATCTATGGTTGGGACACCAAACATAGTGAAGACAGGGAGGAGATACTTCCTGTTGATAGACCATTCGTGATCGTTCACTGTCATCCTGCTCAAAGTATCTGCTTGCGTATTCTGCACTCCTGGTAGGTGCACTGCAGTCAGATGGATTTTGTGAGCGATGCTCCAATGCCACAAGCGTAGTGCCATCTTGCAGAGACGGGAGGACGCGGTCCCTCCTTGCCGATTGATATAAAACACAGTCGCCACATTGTCCGATGCTATTTGTATGTGGCGACCGTGCAGAGATGGCAGGAAGGATTTCAGTGACCTGTGAACAGCAAGGAGCTCGAGACAATTGATATGCAGGAGCTTTTCGTTCGCCGTCCACTGACCTTGGGCCATCAGAGAATCGAGGTGAGCTCCCCACCCCCACCTCGACGCATCTGTGGTGACAACAGTTGAAGGTGATTGTTTCAGGAATGGCATTCCTTGTAGAAGATTGTGCTGGCCTGTCCACCACTGTAGGGATGGCAGAATGTGGTTGGGAACTGAAAGTAGCGTCCGTTGTGATTGGCGCTGTGGGTGAAAGGTTTTGACGAACCACAGTTGAAGAGGTCGCATGTGGAGCCGAGCATACGAGAGAACAGCGGTTGTTGCTGCCATCAGACCCAACATGCGCTGAAACACGAGAGCTGTTTGCGTCGGATGGGAGATTATACTGTTGGCCAGGGTTTGGATAGTCGTGACCCTGTCCATGGGTAAGTATGCCATATGGTCTGTGGTGGATAGATATGCCCCGATGAATTGTATTGTCTGCGAGGGGGAGAGTTGAGACTTTTGGTGGTTGACCTGCAACCCTAGGGTAGTGAGGAGATGCAGTGTTATTTGAACGTGGTCCTTGAGCTGCTCTTCCGAGGCTCCCACCATCAACCAATCGTCTATATAGGGGTAAAGGGCTATGCCCCGCTGACGGAGGAACGCTGCTACCACTGCCATACATTTTGTGAAGACCCTTGGTGCGGTTGATAGGCCGAAGGGGAGTGCCCTGAATTGGTAGTGGGCATCCCCTATGGCGAACCTCAGGAATCTTCTGTGGCAGCTGCTGATGGTGATATGGAAGTACGCGTCCTGCAGGTCTATCAGGGCCATCCACGCGTCCTTGGGAATGAGTGGCAGTGTGGACTGTAGGGTAATCATACGGAATTTTGTGGGGCGTATGTATTTGTTTAGTCTGCGTAAGTCCAGGATTGGGCGCTGGCCCCCGTCTCTCTTCGGTACCAGAAAGTACCGGGAGTAAAACCCCGTGCGATGGTATTGGGGGGGGATTGGCTCTATGGCCTGTTTGGCCAGAAGGATGTTGATTTCGTCTTTTAGAGCCTGTGAGGGGGGCGTTACGAGGAAATGCGAGTTCTTTGGTTGTGAGGTGAACTCTATGAAGTAACCGTTCTTTACAATTTGCAGAACCCAAGAGTCCGTTGTTATGGACTGCCAGGTCGATAGGAAGGGGAGGAGTCTGGGAGTGGAGGAGGTGAAGTCAAAGAGACTGCTTGTTTGGAGGAGTGGTCTTTTTGGGAGCTTGCGGTCTTTGGCGTTGTTGGAAGGGTTGCTTCGCAGGGGGTGCCCTTCTTCTCCAGTAATCAGATTGCTTAGGAGATCTGGTGCGCTTGTAAAAGGGGGTCCTCCAAGGTCTCTGCCTGTTACCCTGAGGTTGCTGTTGGGTTACCCCCAGTCGTTTCGCTCTCTTCCTACTGTCATCCACGGTGGTAAGGATGTCGTCCGTGGTGGCATTAAACAGGCCCTGCCCATCAAATGGGAGATCTTCTATTTTATACTTAATGTCCTGTTGTAAGGAGGACGAGCGAAGCCAGGCGTGTCTCCTGAGAGCTATTGCAGTTGCCATTGATCTGGATGTGCATCCGACTGAGTGGCGAACAGTGTTAATCTGTTGCTTGCTAAGACGATTGAGCTCTCTTAGCAGTTTGGTGGCTTGTCGTTGTGATGTTTCAGGTAACGATGGTACCAGAGCGGTGAGCTGTGTAGCAATGTTGTGTGCATATGCCGCAAAATGAGCCATATAATTATTGATTTTTACTGATGCTGTGGAGATCGAATAAAGTTTTCTCCCCAGTGTATCTAGTTTACGCCCCTCTTTCTCCGGTGGTACAGGGTGGCGTGTTTGCTTAGTTTTTGACGACGAATGCACAATCATAGAGTTAGGCGCTGGATGGTTAAACAAAAATTTTGACTCCGGGGCGTGAATTTTGTACAGTGACTCGACACGTTTGGATGTTGGTGGTATAGAGGCTGGCTTATCCCAGGCCTCTTTGAGGGCCTCTAAGTGGACTGGAAGCATGGGCAATGATGAAGTAGCAGGTAGGTCTGCATTGATCAAATCGTGGACGACATCGGTAACCTTGGGAAGGTCGGTGGTTAACTTAATGTTCAAAGTTGTGGCCATGTCGGTTATGAGGTCCAAATAGGACTTGGCCCCTTCTGAGGGAGAGAGATCTGCAGGCTTGACTATGTCAGAGGCTGGGGAGGCCGGCTGAGATAAGGACTGTGAAGAGTCTGAAGCCTCAAGGTCTGACTCGTCTTCGTCCCGTGGATCCTCGGGATCCGGTGGTAAGGGCGGTTTAGTTAGCTTAGATGTTGATGGTGTAGGAGAGACTGGAACTCGATGGCGAGGCGATACCGCATGTTCGGAGCGAGATGACAGGTGTCGTTGGTACCGTGCTGGACTTTGTTGTTGTTGGTACCGTGCTGGACTCTGCTGTTGTTGGTACCGTGCTGGACTTTGCTGCTGTTGGTACCGTGCTTGACTTTGCTGTTGTTGGTACTGTGTTGGGCTGTGCTGTTGTTGGTACCGTGCTGAATCCTGTGGTTGGTACCGGCCCAATTCCTTCTGCTGCTGGTACCGTGCCGGGTCTTGTTGTTGGTACCTAGACGAGTCGTGTCGTTGATACCGGCCGTGGTACCCTTCTCGATGTCCCACATCCTGGTGCCGTGAGTCACGGTGTCTACGGGTGCGGTAGGATTCTATAGAAGGGGATCTTGACGGTGTATAGCGCGGATAGGAGCAGCGGGATGGAGAGCGTGATCTGCTATAGTACCGACTCCCCTCGTCTCTACTGAGGGATCGCTCACGGTATCGTGTGGTCTTCTCCCGGTATGGGGATGTCTGGTACCGGTGCTTCATTCTAGGGGACGCCAGATGTCTGTCCCTAGAGAGTGATCTTCCGTGACGTCTATCGGGTGCGTGGTCTCGATGGCGTGGAGAGTCGAAGCGAAGTGGAGACACCATAGCGTCCTTGTAGGTACGAGGGACAGTAACGTCCCGGAAGGAGTCAAGGTCGAGCTGTTTTTGCAGTTGCTGTTGCTGTAGAGCTTTTTGCTGCTGCAGTTGCTGTTGCTGAAGAAGCTGTGAAGATGGCTGTGTAGGTTCCTTCGCCAAGAGGTCCTCCGGCAGGAATTCCTGTATTGAAGGCGAACGAGAGCCAATTCGGATGACCTCGGATTCGATAGCATCTACCGGAGTCAGGACTGGAGGCGGTGTTGGAGCCGTGAGCACTCGGAGTGAAGAGACCGCTAAGGCGGCTTTCGCATCCGAAGCTGACTGGTGAGGCGAAGAAGATTTCTCTTTTCCCGTCGAGTCACCATGTTGTTTCTTGGATTCATGGTGCTTCTTCGGGTGTTTTGAGGGCTTAAGCTTCCTGGGAGTCATAGCCACAGAAGCTGCCTGGACCGTACCGACCCTCTGTGGAGATTTCTGCGGATCAGAAGACTGAGACATAGCTGGGCGCAGAGATTGGGTCAGTAGGTGACTATTCAGTCTAGCGGCGCGGTTCTTTTTAGCTTGTTTGCCGAACTGGGCACAGTGAGCACAAGCGTCAATCCTGTGGGTGTCGCCCAGGCAAATTAGGCACAAAGCGTGGCCGTCAGAGGAGGGGATCTTAGTCCCACAGCGAATACACTTTTTAAAAGTGATTTTAAGTACTTTTCCTTCCATACGCCCGGGGGGAGGGGGGGGAAGGAGGAAAAGGGGAGAGATAAAGGAAACAGGAGGATATAACAAGAATTTTTTTTTTTTTTTTTTTTATACTATACCAGACAGAAGTAAACGTGGGGAAAAATGAAGGAAGACGTTAGCGGTAACGGAGAAAAGACAGTTGAGGAGGCTAGTTGAGAGGAGACGCAACGAGGAAGGACTATCCCGGGCGGCGGTCGGAAAGAAACTGGTGGGTGGAGCGCCTTCCCCCCGCTCCAGGCATGCGCAGTGGATGCCTGCTCCCCAGGGCGGGAGGAAGTGCGCGCCAAAAATAACGCCTAAGGCTAGCTTTGAATTCTCCGAGGTCGGGTTCGTTCCAGCGGGAAAACCCATGTGTGGGACTGCACAGAGACCACGAAGAAGATATGTAATTTCCAGCAACTCTGTTAAATATTGGGTTCAATACACGAGGAGGCACAGGAGCTAGAAAAAGCAAACGGTTTCCTTTCAGGACAGTGTGGATTAGTGGGACAAGCTGGCTGAGTAGCTGTATTCCTGCAGATGGAGCCAGATGGTGGTTGTGGTTGGCAGTGAAATGGAGAAACATAATGGGAAAGCAGGAGGAGTCATTTGTGGCCCTAAAGGTAGACTTCTAATCCAATTCAGACAGCCCATTTGCAATCTTTGGGAGAAAATTAGGACCCAGAAAGGAGAAAATAAAAACTAACATACTTTCAAATAAAGGTTGCCATGTCTTTGTCATTTTTGAATCAAATATGTTGAGGATATGTTTGCAAGATACAACTTCTATAATTTACTCTAATTATATTCTAAATATATACATTATAAAATAGTTTACATACTAGTCCAACATGTAGTAGCTTTGAAGATAAAATGGAAACGAGAATGATGCTATGAGATTCTTAGGCTGAGAACAGACGGGCATTTTGGGGCGGCTGGGAGACATCCCGAATTGGACCAGTGCAAAAAGAGTCATTCGGGAGCCTCCACACACTCACCCGCAAGCCACCCACCTCCAGTCCATCAGGCAGCTCCGCACAGGAAGGCAACCAGGAAGCCGGATTCCTCTTTGTTCCCCCTCGGGGGAAGTGCTGATGCACACGAGCGCTCTCATTGGGTTCTTTAAAAAAAAAAACCTGGAAACAGCTTCGGGTGGCTTGGAAGTTCCACACAGCCAAGCCGTCTCACTTGCACCTCTCCCCTTCCAGACAGTGGGGAGGCGACTACCGGCCAGCTCAAACATTTCCGACCACTTTCAAAGTGGTTGCTTTTCGAGCCGGGTGGAGTGGCTGGAAGGACGGGGTGAGTGCCGGCTGGGGCGCCCAGCAGATCTTTCTGTGAGGAGGGATTATTTGGGCCAACTTCAGAGGCATCTCTGAGTCGGCCCAAAGTGCCGGTCTGTAATCAGCCTTTGAGTCCCTATTTGGAAAGGAAGGTGTGGCATAAGTCTCTAAATAAATACTTCACTCTCTAGACTATACAAGTGGAGGAGCATAGGAATGAATCTCACAATGTTATCCCAGGTACTTGTTGAACATGCTGTACAATACATGGTTCATGTCATGAAGTCATGTATTATTTCTCCATTCATGCATGCCCCCTCTTTTTGCAATCCACCTACCTGCCCTGCCTCTTTTTTGAGGTGAGCAAATAGACAAGTAGCTAGGATGGGGTATACTTGATCATGTTGCATGTTCAATGTATAGGCTACAGGAAATGCCACTTTGTTGAAGCAACATAGCTTTTTGATTTAATACAAGGACATGTATCAAAGTAGATATGAGGAGAGGAATCTTGAAGAAGTTCTCATATTGGAATCCACAAAGTTTAACTAATCGTTTCAATAGAAGCAAAGAGTTAAGGGTGGATTTTAAAAATACAGAAAGGATCTCAGTACACTCTCCCTTATATTTTGTAGGATTTTAAAATAACATGCACTACTCCCCCCCCCCCCCAAAGTATTCAAAATTAAATGGACAGGGGAGAAAGCAAAAGTAAAAAGAGATTGTCTTTAACAGTTTCAGTCTGTCTCTAACACACACACAGACTTCTATCCTGTCTTTCCTCCAAGAAGCTGTGGGCAGCCTGCATTTTTCACACATCCCTGTTTTATCCTTACAACAAGCCTATGATGTAGGTTAGGCTACTGGCACAGACTGCCATCACTGATCCTCAAACTTTCTCCTGGGATCTACCTCCAACCCACCAGACCCAAACTAAACACATGACTTGCCCAGCTCCATAGGCCCTCAAGAAGGTGAGGACCTCCCAAACATTGTCCCTGCCGAACACAGAACAAGGATTAAACCCAGGTCTCCCAGTCCAGACCCCGGAAGATAGCTCTGTCAGTAGCTACTCAGATATCAATGTACATTCAGAGAGATCTTTAAATGGCTGCTTGGATAGGTTATACACCTTTCTTTGCAATATGCAACCTCAAAATGGTTTACAGATATATAACATGACATCACCACATCAACAGCAACACAAATTATAAAGAAAAATCTATCTGGAAATGAGTGGCATGGGATGAATCCAGCTGTTCCTAGCTATTCTCTTTCCAGTCAGGAGATGACCATTAGAACAGTTTTGTTAGAAATGATGAATTTCACATAAACATCTGTGATCCACCTCCTTTGCCATTTGCCTCAGGGGATGTCCAGATGGGCTCTAAAGAAAGACGATTACCTATTTTTCTTTAGCCAAGATATTGTGATCTTTGGCCTTGCGAAAACCAAAAGTCTTATCCCAAAGAAAAGAAATTGTTTTTCAAATTTCTCTCGATGTTGGGTTTGTCCTTCAGCCAGATATGCTCCTAGTGAAATCCCCATAAAGCTAAGTAATTCTTCTTTAAGCACTGAGTTTTTTGGGTTCCTTTATATGCAAAGAAGTTGTAGTGGACAACAGCCAAGCATGAAGAAAAATCCTGGAGAAGTATTGGCTTGAAGGCTGTAACAGCTGTGTCCTCATTACAAGGAAAAGAAATAAAACTATGCAATGTTCCTTTCTAACTTTCATCACACACAATCCTTCCCCCCACACACTTTAAGTAATATTCTCCATTGAAAATGCCTCTCGTTTCACCCCAAACTATAACCCATTTATGCTCTACTTTAACAGTTATTCATTTAAAATATGGAGATCCACTTTGGCATGACACTCTTAACCACTATGTGCCAAGCAGAATCACAAACACCATGGATAAATGAAAAGTCTATATATGTAAAGGAGAACTATACATGATTTGTTTAACAAGCATTTAATTATTTATTCAATAAAATCCACCTGCAGGAGCTGTAATAAAGCACAAAAACATCAGGGCAGCAGGAGGGAAGGGGCTCTTAACGTTTCTTGCAGTGCCATGTTTCTACCCAAAATCACCACCCCTCAAACTGCTTTATGCTCAATAAGGTTATGCTCAACAAATACAGGACAGAGAAAACTGAGAAAGATAACTTTTTCTCTCTCATCCAAAATATTACAGGATAGACAAAAGTTAATACTTCTTTGAACAGAGAATGATTAAAATGTGAAATTCACTGCCAGAGGATGTAGTGATAAAATAGCTTTAAAGGGGAATTAGATAGATTAGATAGATTAATAGAAGATAGGTCTATCAGAGGAAGATCTCAGACTCTTTGCCCTGTTGTTCGCCCTCCAGAGGAACCGGTTGGCCACTGTGTCAGACAGGACACTGGGCTAGATGGACTGTTCTGATCTAGCAGGGTTCTTCTTAAGGTTTTTTTTTTTAATACAAACTTTTTTTATCAGTTCCTTTGTAGTGCAAAATGCAATTTGGGTGAGTGGCAGTGATTTTTTTAAGAAGAAAAAAAAGGCTGTATGCCAGTTTCATTTCAATTCAATTTAATTCATTCATATTCATTTATGTGTGCCCTGCCTCCCTCCCCAGTGAGGCCTCAAAGCAAGCTTACATTATTCTCCTCTCCTCCATTTTATCCTCACAACAATCCTGTGAGGTAGGTGAGTCTCAGAGATGTGACCAGCCCAAGGACACCCAGCAAGCTTCCATGACATATGTGGGGATTCAAACCCAGATTTTCCAGATGCTAGTCTGACACTCTTAACCACCATACCACTCTGCCTTTGCAGGGATGGCTGCATTTTTCCAAGCAAAAGAAATTGAAGGGAAAAACTACACATGTCTCAATGTCACATTGGTTGGCTCATAGTTGAATCCTTTCTTTAAAAATTGTATCCAGTTGCTTTTGTACCAAAAGATCCTTCATTTGCTTTTCCAGCAGACAGATTTCAAAACAATAGTTACGTCATGCTGAAGACATACATGAAAACAAAAAATAATGGCAGGGAGGGAGGGGTGTTGTGAAGCAAGGTCTGCTTCTCCTAGGATTCCCAATTTTGTAGAGGAAGAATTAACTATCTTTCAAACCTCTGCTCTAAAGTTCCTCCTCCTGACAAGTCTGCTCCAATTGAGAAAAGAGGTATATTGCAATGTTATGCAGCCTCTACAAAAGGAGTTCGTTTCTTAAAAAATATACACATCCCAGTATATCCAAAAGTTCAAAGCAGCTGACAATCCTGAAGTAATTTTTTAAAAATGCACACAACAATCAAAACTGAGTGCATTAACAAGATTCCAAATACCCAGATTACAACCAGTAGCAAGTTATTCACACCTGATCAGAGAAAGATCAACAGAAAAGCCAGTGTGATTTAATGGTCGGCAGGGCTTTTGTTGTACAAAAAGCCCAGCAGGAACTCATTTGCATACTAGGCCACACCTCTGACATCACCATTGTTTTGCACAGGGCTTTTCTGTAGGAAAAACCCAGCAGAAACCTATTTGCATTTCAGGCCACATTGCCTGATGCCAAGCCAGCCAAAACTGTGTTCCTCTGCATTCCTGCTCAAAAAAAGCCCTGGTGGTTGGAGTGCCAGATTGGGATCTGAGCCACGCACAGTTTGCGCCCTGGAAGTCCACTGGGTGAACTTGGACCATTCTCTCTCTCTCTGCCTAAACTACCTCACAGGGTTGTTGTTTTAAGGATAAAATGGAGGAATGTTGTATGCCACTCTGGGTTCTCATTGGGGAGGAAAGCAGAGAATAAATACCTGAATAAAAACTGTTTTTCAAGCCCTCCAAAACAAAACAGTAGCAATGAAGATTCCTTCCTGACTTTTCTCAGAAACACATTCCATAGAATTTGGGCTGCCAATGAAAAAGCGCAAGTTCTTGTACTGGAGGGAACAGCTATCGGAGAAACAGTGAAACCTATCAGTTTTAGCAGAAATGTCAGCAGTCCTTTCAAATTAAGAATATAGCTTTGCTGGAATGCGTTTATATGAATGACCGATTCCTGTCAATCTCTTCTGGGCTAATCAAACAAAACATTTCCAAACAGAAGACGCAATTAGGGCCTGGGCCTGCAGCTAATCCACATAATGATGGAAAATAAGGTCAGGATAAATGCCAAGCTGCCTGAGAGAAAGTCAGAGAACAGCCGTTGTGTAGAAACAATTTCAACACTAACATGGTCCCATTAACAAGTACTTCAGAGTCAATAAAGTGTCAAATACTTGACTGTATAACGCGCTAAGGTGGGTGGGGTACATGCTGGTGCCAGAAGCAAATGAGCACGTAATAACTGAAGGAAATTACTACAAAAGACTTATTAAACTCTTCAGGGAGGTCTGCTTCACAGTTTGAGAAATATTAGTCCTGTTTGTCCCTTTTCTCTTTGGCTGATACAGAAAACATATTCCAATGGATAGCCAAGATAGTCTCTTGTCGTGTCAAAGCCTGACCACTTTATTTACTGAAGTTTTGGGGGCTTCAGCACGTTTTGCCAGATGTAGTGAAGTCACTAGAAACACACATGTTTAGTCCCTGCCTTCTCCTCAAAATTTTATGCTGCCTTTCTGACCTTACAAAAGCCACCATTAAAATCAACCCCCCCAAAACACACACACTAAAACAATTAAAAGCATTAAAAGGATTAAAACAGCAATTAAGACATTGGTTAGGAAAGAGAGATCACTGAAGGAATGCCAAATGAAACAAAAAAGTCTTCCTGTTTATTTATTTGTTCAATTAAACTGGTAGAAGACGGCAAGGGAAGGGGACAGCCAAATCTTCCTGGGAAGAGAGTTCCAGAGCTTTGGTGCCATGACAAAGAAGGCCATCTCCTGGATTGCCTCCCACCTAATGTCAGAAGGTAGAGGCACCCGAAGGAAAGCCTCTGAGATTACCATAGTGGTCAGGCACAGGGGTTTTTTTGAGCAGGGACACACGGGAACGCAATTCTGGCTTGCTTGGCATCAGGGGGTGTGGCCTAATATGCAAATAAGTTCCTGGTGGGCTTTTTCTACAAAAAAAGCCCTCGTCAGGCAAGTTCAAAAACAATTAGTGATCCTTCAGATATGTTGGTCCCAAACCATATAGGGCAGGGGTGGCCAACGATAGCTCTCCAGATGTTTTTGCCTACAACTCCCATCAGCCTCAGTCATTGGCCATGCTGGCTGGGGCTTATGGAAGTAGTAGGCAAAAAACATCTGGAGAGCTACCGTTGGCCACCCCTGATATATGGTTTTGAAGATCAAGACCAGCATCTTAAATCAAATGGGGAGCCAGCACAGGTGGGCCAAGATTGGAGTGATATGGTCCCTATCACCCACTCCAGTCAGTATCCTGACTGTGGTGTTCTGCACCAATGGAAGTTTTCCAATGCTTCTCAAGGGCAGCCCCACATAGAGCACATTCCAGTAATCTAATCCAGATGTAACCAGTGCATGCACCACAGTGGCCAGATCTTTTCTGCCCAAGACAGGTTACAACTGGCTAATCAGTCAAAGCTGTTGAAAGGCTCTTGTGACCACAGCTGCCAGCTGCTAATCCAGCAGCAGGCCTCAGCCCAAGAGCACCCCCAGACTACAGATATGTTCCTTCAAGGAGAGCACAGCCCCATCCAGAACAGTAACACCTTAAATCTTGGGTCAGATTTCTGCCCACCAGTAGCACTTCTGCCTTGTTGGGATTAAGCTTCAGTTTATTAGCCCTCATCCACACCAAAACTGCCACCAGGCATTGATTCAAGGTTTCTACAGCCCCCACCCTGGGATCAGCTGGAGGTGCAAGATGGGTCCAGGAGAATCAGACCTTTTCCACACTTCACTATTGCCACAATTTCCCTGCAAGTTGAATTCTCAGCTGATGCTCTGAATTTGCAGCACCGCTTCTGCAAAAGGGCATTTATTTCAGGAAGTCTTTTTCTTGAATTCAAATTTCCCTCTCCCATGTGTTCCACACTTCCTTTGAAAAGGGTCTGTGTGGCCTTCAGGGCTTTTTTTGTAGCAGGAACTCCTTTGCCTATTAGGCCACACACCCCTGATGGAGCCAATCCTCTGAGAGCTTACAGGGCTCTTAGTACAGGGCCTGCTGTAAGCTTCAGGAGGATTGGCTACATCAGGGTGTGTGTGGCCAAATATGCAAAGGAGTTCCTGCTACAAAGAAAGCCCTGCATGTCATCATGTATGTTGTCAGCTACAGAGGCTCTTTTTTAGCACATGTGCATACATTATAACATCATAACAATGGGGGGAAGGCTGGATGTATCATGGGAAAAACAGGTTGCTTACCTGTAACTTATGATCTTCGAGTGGTCATCTGTGCAGTCACACACATGGGTTTTCCCGCTGGAACGAACCCGACCTCGGAGAATTCAAAGCTAGCCTTAGGCGTTATTTTTGGCGCGCACTTCCTCCCGCCCTGGGGAGCAGGCATCCACTGCGCATGCCTGGAGCGGGGGGAAGGCGCTCCACCCACCAGTTTCTTTCCAGCCGCTGTTAAGTGCAAGATAGTCTGAGAAATGTAGAATCGCATAAACAGCAGCGGGGACGGATGGGTGGGCGTGTGTGACTGCACAGATGACCACTCGAAGATCATAAGTTACAGGTAAGCAACCTGTTTATCTTCTTCGTGGTCTCTGTGCAGTCCCACACATGGGTGACTGATAAGCTAACCTGCACGGAGGTGGGTGCTGTTTCTGAAAGAGAAATTTCAGAAGTTAGGTTATACATAACAGATGAGTAAAAGGTACTCCCACTCACCATTGGAGAGCATGGCATCTCAGTTGAAAATGGAGCGGAGTACGGCTTGCCCGAAGGAAGAATCTCGCCGTGCATGAATGTCCATAGCATAATGCGTGGCGAAGGTGGACGATGAAGACCACACTGCTGCTGCACAGATGTCTTCAACGGGTATGCCCCTCGCAAAGGCGGAGGATGTGGCTAGTGCCCTAGTAGAGTGACCCCTTAGAGGTTCTGGAGCTGGTTGTTTAGCTAACTTGTAACAAAGTGATATAGCTTCAACCAGCCACTTAGACAGTCTCTGTATAGAGAGTTTCTGTCCCTTCTTGTGGGTTCCGTAGGAAACGAACAATGCAGTATCTTTACGGAATGCAGCAGTCCTGTCCAAATAGAAGGCAAGGGCTCGACGCACGTCGAGGTTATGGAGAGATTTCTGTCCCGAGTCCGAGGGGTGTTGAAAAAAGGATGGTAAAGTGGTTACACTTTGGAGGTGGAAGGGTGACACCACTTTAGGTAAGAAGTTTGGGTCCGGCCTCAGAACCACTCTGTCGTGATGAAAGACAGTGTAGGGCGGATCAGATCGAAAAGCGCAAATGTCACTGGCCCTTTTAGCTGAGGTGAGTGCAACTAGCAGGGCTGTTTTCCACGATAAGAGGTGCATGGGGATAGACCCCATTGGTTCGAAGGGGGGCTTCATCAATTGACTGAGCACGACAGATAAACTCCATGTAGGGCAGAATTGCCTCGTCGGCGGTTTAAGGTGGAGAATTCCCTTCAAGAAGGATTTCGTAACAGGATGTGCGAATACTGTGCGGCCCTCTATGCTCTGGTGGAAGGCGGAAATGGCGGCCAGATGCACCTTAAGTGAGGAGTAAGTGAGGCCAGATTCCGAAAGAGAGACGGTGTAAGTAAGGATCTGCGAGATGGAGGAGGACGCAGGGTGGAAATTATTGCGCATGGCATATTGAGTAAAGCGTTTCCATTTGGCAGTGTAGGATTTCCTAGTAGAAGGCTTCCTGGCGTTCAGAAGGATGTGTCTGACATCGTCAGGGAAACCTAAAAACTGATCCTCCAAGCTGTCAATTTGAGGACTGAAGGATTGTGGTGTAGGACCCTGCCCTTCTGTTGTGACAGAAGATCCTGTACCGGCGGGAAGCAGTGATAAGTCCTGTTGGATAGGAGGAGTAGAGTGGTAAACCACGCCTGGCGCGGCCACCAAGGAGTGATTAAGACACAGTTCGTGTGGTCCAGCTGCAATTTCTGAATTGTCCTTGTTATGAGCGGGATCGGTGGAAAAAGGAAATGAAGTGGGCCATTCCACATTTGTAGGAACGCATCCCCTGGTGACAGGGAGGATGGGGGTCCTCTCATGTAGAAAATTTCGCATTGAGCGTTGTCCGGGGACGCAAAGACATCTATGGTTGGGACACCAAACATAGTGAAGACAGGGAGGAGATACTTCCTGTTGATAGACCATTCGTGATCGTTCACTGTCATCCTGCTCAAAGTATCTGCTTGCGTATTCTGCACTCCTGGTAGGTGCACTGCAGTCAGATGGATTTTGTGAGCGATGCTCCAATGCCACAAGCGTAGTGCCATCTTGCAGAGACGGGAGGACGCGGTCCCTCCTTGCCGATTGATATAAAACACAGTCGCCACATTGTCCGATGCTATTTGTATGTGGCGACCGTGCAGAGATGGCAGGAAGGATTTCAGTGACCTGTGAACAGCAAGGAGCTCGAGACAATTGATATGCAGGAGCTTTTCGTTCGCCGTCCACTGACCTTGGGCCATCAGAGAATCGAGGTGAGCTCCCCACCCCCACCTCGACGCATCTGTGGTGACAACAGTTGAAGGTGATTGTTTCAGGAATGGCATTCCTTGTAGAAGATTGTGCTGGCCTGTCCACCACTGTAGGGATGGCAGAATGTGGTTGGGAACTGAAAGTAGCGTCCGTTGTGATTGGCGCTGTGGGTGAAAGGTTTTGACGAACCACAGTTGAAGAGGTCGCATGTGGAGCCGAGCATACGAGAGAACAGCGGTTGTTGCTGCCATCAGACCCAACATGCGCTGAAACACGAGAGCTGTTTGCGTCGGATGGGAGATTATACTGTTGGCCAGGGTTTGGATAGTCGTGACCCTGTCCATGGGTAAGTATGCCATATGGTCTGTGGTGGATAGATATGCCCCGATGAATTGTATTGTCTGCGAGGGGGAGAGTTGAGACTTTTGGTGGTTGACCTGCAACCCTAGGGTAGTGAGGAGATGCAGTGTTATTTGAACGTGGTCCTTGAGCTGCTCTTCCGAGGCTCCCACCATCAACCAATCGTCTATATAGGGGTAAAGGGCTATGCCCCGCTGACGGAGGAACGCTGCTACCACTGCCATACATTTTGTGAAGACCCTTGGTGCGGTTGATAGGCCGAAGGGGAGTGCCCTGAATTGGTAGTGGGCATCCCCTATGGCGAACCTCAGGAATCTTCTGTGGCAGCTGCTGATGGTGATATGGAAGTACGCGTCCTGCAGGTCTATCAGGGCCATCCACGCGTCCTTGGGAATGAGTGGCAGTGTGGACTGTAGGGTAATCATACGGAATTTTGTGGGGCGTATGTATTTGTTTAGTCTGCGTAAGTCCAGGATTGGGCGCTGGCCCCCGTCTCTCTTCGGTACCAGAAAGTACCGGGAGTAAAACCCCGTGCGATGGTATTGGGGGGGGATTGGCTCTATGGCCTGTTTGGCCAGAAGGATGTTGATTTCGTCTTTTAGAGCCTGTGAGGGGGGCGTTACGAGGAAATGCGAGTTCTTTGGTTGTGAGGTGAACTCTATGAAGTAACCGTTCTTTACAATTTGCAGAACCCAAGAGTCCGTTGTTATGGACTGCCAGGTCGATAGGAAGGGGAGGAGTCTGGGAGTGGAGGAGGTGAAGTCAAAGAGACTGCTTGTTTGGAGGAGTGGTCTTTTTGGGAGCTTGCGGTCTTTGGCGTTGTTGGAAGGGTTGCTTCGCAGGGGGTGCCCTTCTTCTCCAGTAATCAGATTGCTTAGGAGATCTGGTGCGCTTGTAAAAGGGGGTCCTCCAAGGTCTCTGCCTGTTACCCTGAGGTTGCTGTTGGGTTACCCCCAGTCGTTTCGCTCTCTTCCTACTGTCATCCACGGTGGTAAGGATGTCGTCCGTGGTGGCATTAAACAGGCCCTGCCCATCAAATGGGAGATCTTCTATTTTATACTTAATGTCCTGTTGTAAGGAGGACGAGCGAAGCCAGGCGTGTCTCCTGAGAGCTATTGCAGTTGCCATTGATCTGGATGTGCATCCGACTGAGTGGCGAACAGTGTTAATCTGTTGCTTGCTAAGACGATTGAGCTCTCTTAGCAGTTTGGTGGCTTGTCGTTGTGATGTTTCAGGTAACGATGGTACCAGAGCGGTGAGCTGTGTAGCAATGTTGTGTGCATATGCCGCAAAATGAGCCATATAATTATTGATTTTTACTGATGCTGTGGAGATCGAATAAAGTTTTCTCCCCAGTGTATCTAGTTTACGCCCCTCTTTCTCCGGTGGTACAGGGTGGCGTGTTTGCTTAGTTTTTGACGACGAATGCACAATCATAGAGTTAGGCGCTGGATGGTTAAACAAAAATTTTGACTCCGGGGCGTGAATTTTGTACAGTGACTCGACACGTTTGGATGTTGGTGGTATAGAGGCTGGCTTATCCCAGGCCTCTTTGAGGGCCTCTAAGTGGACTGGAAGCATGGGCAATGATGAAGTAGCAGGTAGGTCTGCATTGATCAAATCGTGGACGACATCGGTAACCTTGGGAAGGTCGGTGGTTAACTTAATGTTCAAAGTTGTGGCCATGTCGGTTATGAGGTCCAAATAGGACTTGGCCCCTTCTGAGGGAGAGAGATCTGCAGGCTTGACTATGTCAGAGGCTGGGGAGGCCGGCTGAGATAAGGACTGTGAAGAGTCTGAAGCCTCAAGGTCTGACTCGTCTTCGTCCCGTGGATCCTCGGGATCCGGTGGTAAGGGCGGTTTAGTTAGCTTAGATGTTGATGGTGTAGGAGAGACTGGAACTCGATGGCGAGGCGATACCGCATGTTCGGAGCGAGATGACAGGTGTCGTTGGTACCGTGCTGGACTTTGTTGTTGTTGGTACCGTGCTGGACTCTGCTGTTGTTGGTACCGTGCTGGACTTTGCTGCTGTTGGTACCGTGCTTGACTTTGCTGTTGTTGGTACTGTGTTGGGCTGTGCTGTTGTTGGTACCGTGCTGAATCCTGTGGTTGGTACCGGCCCAATTCCTTCTGCTGCTGGTACCGTGCCGGGTCTTGTTGTTGGTACCTAGACGAGTCGTGTCGTTGATACCGGCCGTGGTACCCTTCTCGATGTCCCACATCCTGGTGCCGTGAGTCACGGTGTCTACGGGTGCGGTAGGATTCTATAGAAGGGGATCTTGACGGTGTATAGCGCGGATAGGAGCAGCGGGATGGAGAGCGTGATCTGCTATAGTACCGACTCCCCTCGTCTCTACTGAGGGATCGCTCACGGTATCGTGTGGTCTTCTCCCGGTATGGGGATGTCTGGTACCGGTGCTTCATTCTAGGGGACGCCAGATGTCTGTCCCTAGAGAGTGATCTTCCGTGACGTCTATCGGGTGCGTGGTCTCGATGGCGTGGAGAGTCGAAGCGAAGTGGAGACACCATAGCGTCCTTGTAGGTACGAGGGACAGTAACGTCCCGGAAGGAGTCAAGGTCGAGCTGTTTTTGCAGTTGCTGTTGCTGTAGAGCTTTTTGCTGCTGCAGTTGCTGTTGCTGAAGAAGCTGTGAAGATGGCTGTGTAGGTTCCTTCGCCAAGAGGTCCTCCGGCAGGAATTCCTGTATTGAAGGCGAACGAGAGCCAATTCGGATGACCTCGGATTCGATAGCATCTACCGGAGTCAGGACTGGAGGCGGTGTTGGAGCCGTGAGCACTCGGAGTGAAGAGACCGCTAAGGCGGCTTTCGCATCCGAAGCTGACTGGTGAGGCGAAGAAGATTTCTCTTTTCCCGTCGAGTCACCATGTTGTTTCTTGGATTCATGGTGCTTCTTCGGGTGTTTTGAGGGCTTAAGCTTCCTGGGAGTCATAGCCACAGAAGCTGCCTGGACCGTACCGACCCTCTGTGGAGATTTCTGCGGATCAGAAGACTGAGACATAGCTGGGCGCAGAGATTGGGTCAGTAGGTGACTATTCAGTCTAGCGGCGCGGTTCTTTTTAGCTTGTTTGCCGAACTGGGCACAGTGAGCACAAGCGTCAATCCTGTGGGTGTCGCCCAGGCAAATTAGGCACAAAGCGTGGCCGTCTGAGGAGGGGATCTTAGTCCCACAGCGAATACACTTTTTAAAAGTGATTTTAAGTACTTTTCCTTCCATACGCCCGGGGGGAGGGGGGGGAAGGAGGAAAAGGGGAGAGATAAAGGAAACAGGAGGATATAACAAGAATTTTTTTTTTTTTTTTTTTTTTTATACTATACCAGACAGAAGTAAACGTGGGGAAAAATGAAGGAAGACGTTAGCGGTAACGGAGAAAAGACAGTTGAGGAGGCTAGTTGAGAGGAGACGCAACGAGGAAGGACTATCCCGGGCGGCGGTCGGAAAGAAACTGGTGGGTGGAGCGCCTTCCCCCCGCTCCAGGCATGCGCAGTGGATGCCTGCTCCCCAGGGCGGGAGGAAGTGCGCGCCAAAAATAACGCCTAAGGCTAGCTTTGAATTCTCCGAGGTCGGGTTCGTTCCAGCGGGAAAACCCATGTGTGGGACTGCACAGAGACCACGAAGAAGATCAGTATGGTTGTCGCCATTTCAAAGGCTCTCCTCCCCTTCCCTTAATAGCCAACTAAGAAAATGGCTGGTGATCACTGCACTGGATACACCAGTTCATAATGTGTTATTCAGTAATTATGAAGCAGCACACTAAATGTGTTGTCATGAAGGAACTTTATGGGTAATTGCATGAAGAAGGCTACATGAAACCTTACTGCCTGTTTTGTCCCAACAATATTATAATGAGGAGCCCCGTGGCGCAGAGTGGTAAGCTGCAGTACTGCAGTCCAAGTTCTGTTCACGACCTGAGTTCAATCCCGGTGGAAGCTGGGTTCAGGAAGCCAGCTCCAGGTTGACTCAGCCTTCCATCCTTCCAAAGTTGATAAAATGAGTATCCAGCTTGCTGGGGGGGAAAGTGTAGATGACTGGGGAAGGCAATGGCAAACCACCATGTTAAAAGTCTGCCGTGAAAATGTCATGATGCAGTGTCACCCCAGAGTCAGAAACGACCAGTGCTTGCATAGGGGACTACCTTTATATTATAATGAGGGGGGAAATGCACATCATAACTCAATCAACGTTACACTTTTAAAAAATCAGCAGATCGCTTGGGGGACAACCTGAAGAGGGTGAGGGTAGGGAAGTAGGGAAAACAAGCAACTCTGATGACAGAAAATGGCGACAGTAAACAAAATTTGAAATTGGGAGTCCTCACTGGAAAACTGCAAGCTCAGATCTTAAAGGGGGGTGGGAAATCACTGAAAAAGTGGATTTGGAAAATACAGGGTAACGGCACTAAATCTGGCTTTACTCCTGGGGAGGCAAAATGTTGTGCAGGAAATATTACAAACTTTGATTATTTAAGAAAGTCCATGTGAAGGTTTTCACTTGTGCAGAAAGGGTCTCAGCTGAGCTGCACTCCCTCTGTCCATCTCCCAGGACAAGTCGTCCCACCAGGGTAACCAAGGCTGTATTGACCACATAATCAGGCCTATACCCAGATGGGAAGGGATCTAAAGAATTTGCCTCAACCAGGGCTGATTCCGCACTCACCTTTCTCCGGGGCAGGCTTCCGTTTCTGGGCAGAGCAAACTGCCGATTTTGCACCAGTTGCTCCGCGTCGGCATCTTGAGCGGGGCAAACCTGCAATTTGCCCTGCCACAATGTAAACCTGAAAAAACAGGTTTACACTGCGGTGGGGCAAATTGCAGGTTTGCCCTGTGCAAAATGCTGACACGGAGCAACTGGTGTGAAATCGCCAGTTTGCTCCGCCCAGAAACGGAAGCCTGCCCCGGAGAAAGGTGAATGCAGAATCAGCCCAGGAAAGCTTGGAGTTTTCCAGCCACCTCCCATTTTCTCATGGATCATAGAGGCTTTTAGTCAATTATAGGACAAAGCTCTCAGATTCAGCTATGTATTTACACATTTCTTTGCACAACATGCACAAACTGTCAGCAGCTGAAATCAAAGCGGTTCACAGCGTGTCAGTTGAAATACAAAAACACAATGCAAAACAAAACAATATAAGAGCAATTACTACATCTGCTACATCATGAAAGCTATTAATCTAGAACAGGGATGTAGAGCTCATTTGTTAGGAGGGCCAGATCTGACATAAATGAGGCATATATATGCATATATATATATACATACACACACACACCCATTAGAACTTTGGGGAGTGTGTGATTATAGTGCTAGGCTTTTTTTACACGGACTTGGATCAGGGCAGTCTTAAAGGAACAGTAACGGAAATCCAGGAGGGCAGGTATTATAAATTGTATGTACTGGGTTGTTGTGTGGTATATGTATCCTATTATTGAGCATATTCAGGGTTTTTTTGTAGCAGGAACTCCTTGGTATATTAGGTCACACACCCCTGATGTAGCCAATCCTCCAAGAGCTTACAGGGCTCTTAACACAGGGCCTACTGTAAGCTCCTGGAGGATTGGCTACATCAGGGGTGTGTGACCTAATATACAAAGGAGTTCCTGCTACAAAAAAAGCCCTGAGCATATTTATGAATATACCTACTATGAATAAAAGTGAAGAAGAGTAACTTTATTTGGTGATATAGTATATATTTTCCCATTGAACACACCAGAGCCTGTGCATTTTGTATATAAACTTCCAGGTGGTAGCTGGAGATCTCCCACTATTGCAACTTATCTCCAGTCCACAGAGACTGGAGAAGATGGCTGCTTTAGAGTGAGGATTCTATGGTATTGAAGTCCCTCCACTCCCCAAACTTGCTCTCTTCAGGCTCCACCCTCAAAATATCTAAGTATTTCCCAACCCATAGTTGGCAACCCTAATTCCAACACAGCCACCAGACACTACATAAGGGAGGATACTGCTGCTTTGGAACCAGTATTGGCAGAATTCAAGAAATAATCTAATCCCACACTTTGGAGTTTGCTTTCAATGACCTTTAGTGAAACAGGATTTGCAACAAGGCAATAACTAACTGCAGGCCACTAATACAACAGAGAGGCCTTCAGGGTCCAAGCACTGACACACACTAAGGGTGTTTTCGCACTGACCTTAATCAGCAGCGACGCCCCTCTTCACCGCGCAGGATTGGCGCGGATTTCGCACTAATTGCCGCGGAGCACCCGGAAGAGCCGGAAAGTCCCGCGGCTTTCGTGGCACAAATGGAAACTGGTTTTTGGCAGTTTCCGTTTGCGCCGCAAAAGCCGCGGGACTTTCCGGCTCTTCCGGGTGTTCTGCGACAATTAGTGCGAAATCCGCGCTGATCCTGCGCGGTGAAGAGGGGCGTCGCTTCTGATTAAGGTCAGTGCGAAAACGCCCTAAGATACAGCAAAAAATAAGAACAGGCTGAGGTGAACTGCAAAAGAAAACAATAAACCCTGAACTCTAGAGAATGCACCACAGCTCCCCCTAGGATAAAAGTGAACTAAACAACTCTTCAACACTTAGGCTTTTAACTAAGGGTGTGCAAAAAAAAAAATCAGTATTCTTCAGGTTTGGGTACACTGAACCTCAAAAATATCAGTATTTTCTGGTATTCCTGATTCTCAATACCAGTATGGTATTCAGCTTTGGGATTTTTTTGGAAATTCCAATTTTTTTTTCAGATTCATTATATGCTATGGGGACCATATAGTCAATGGTTCTCATTATAGTCAATGGTCCCCATTGTAGTCAGCGGTCCCCATTATAGTCAATGCTCCCCATAGGGTATAATGGAGAATTGTCTGGGTGTATCTGGGGTACTGAAGGAGCTGTTTTTGAGGCAGAAGCACCAAATTTGCAGCATAGCTGCTGGTACCTCTCTGCAACCCCATCCCTCAGTTTTAAAAATACTAGACCAGGTGCTCTAATACTATAGGTCCCCAAAGAAGATGCCCCCATTCTCCATTGGTTTTTTGGGGGGAAGGTGTTTAAAGGGATTGTGGTTGCTTTAAATGCCTTCTCCAAGCCATGACTCCATGAGTGAACTTCAAAGGTGTTTAAAGAGGTCACAGTCCTTTTAAGCACCTTTTACAATCAGTGAGTTTACTTGTAAGGCATTTAAAGGGACTGAAGTCCATTTAAATACCTTTAACTTTGACTATCCAATCCTGAAAAATCCCAAATATTTTCAGGATTTTGGGGTCTTGGCCACTTCAGGTAGCCGAAAATAGCCAAATCTATATCTGGCTAAAAGAATTTATTTATTTATTATTTATTTATTACTTTCCATTTATATCCCGCCCTCTCCGCAAGCGGACTCAGGGCAGCTTACAACATCATAAAAACAATCAATCCAGTAAAACATATAAAACCAGAATATCCAGAATATCCATATTCCACCCCCACCCCTTCAGATTTAGCTGAATACACATCTCTAGTTTAACAAGCTGTCCCTTCTCCAGCAACCAGATCTGGAAAAATAAACAGAGCAGGGTGTCATCAGCAAATCCCAGGAAATGGAAGAAAATCTTTATCACAAATCCTGATCTTAACTGGGCTCTTGTGTGGCTTCTATTTGGGATTAAAAAAAAAAAGTTGGAGGATTTGATCATGGATCTTCCAGCATCTCAGTTGTTTTGCCTCTGGGACTACTAGGCAGCCAATGCTTGTCAAAGCAGACAATCCTAGACTGGATGGCTTGACTCACTGTAAGGCAGATTCATATGCTCCAAAGCATCATTGCCTGCCTGGCAACTAGTAAACAGAGGAAATCGAGTGTTCAGTAGCTCACACATTGCCAACCAATCCACTAGTATGCCTACAAATGCTTTCCTGCGCCTCCTTGATGAGTGGAGAGCAAGACAGATGAAACCTGACAAATCAGCCTGAAGAGCAGCCTGGTCCAAGCTGTGACCACATACATGGGGAAAAATCCTAGACCCATACACACAAGTAAACATGGAGAAATTATTAAAATTGAAGTACAAAATGTAAAATCCATCTTCTGGTTTAGCCAAGCCACCAAAAGTCAGCTTCAATGAAAATGACTTACATCCCATCAACAAAATATCGGGGTTGAGAGGCATCATCACCAGAAAGCTCTAAATTAAACTGATCATATGGATTTCAGAGCTGGAACCAAACCAAAGAGAAATGAGCAAAACTGAACCAAGAAACATAAGATGGGAGCCAAGAAGAGCAATCACTTTATTCTGTCAGTGTGAATACTGGCATTTCTCTGCAATATATAACCTATAGGCCACATTTCCCAGTGATCTGAGAGATGGGGGACCAGCAGAAATAACTTCCATGTAGGATCCTATGTAGGATCTGTCATGACTCTCAATGAGAAGGGCAGATGATAAATAACAAATAAGATTGTGAGGTCTCAGGCCTTGGCTGTGAGACATAGGTTTGGAGGGTTATTCACAGGGCTGTCAGCTAGCACCCCCACCCCATGCTATTGCACATGTAAACTGGAGATGGAAGATAAGAATGTGGCACAAACAGCTCAATTTGATTTCATGTTTACCACACAATTATTTACTGTGGTAATTCCTTACCTCTTTAATGCACACAGTAACATACATTCACATATACCTTCAGAACAGTTCCTAATGATGCATTGAGGACTAACACTCTGATCAGGGTGGTACAAGTGTAGGCCTACAAATCTCGAGGGGGAGATTCCCTCATCTCCTCCCCTTTCTTGCTCGGCCTGTACTCAGAGCAGGGTTGCCAATCCCCAGGTGGGTTACACTCAAAACACAGAAACCACAGACCAGATTAATCACAACACTAAACAAATCCATGAATACACACTACAGTGATTATACCCACAGTTTATAATGATTTGCTAATTGCACTCATTACACAATTCATTACAATAAATGAAATGCACTGTTTCATCCACACACAATTTATAACCACTAGAATAGAACAAGCAGTCTTTAAAGCAGCAGTTCACTACTTGCAGATAAACAATTCCGTTGCTTACTCCAACGATGATAGGCAGTAAATAATGGGTGTAGTTAGGAATGAGTTATACAGTACAAAGAAGTGACGTGGCTAGGAGACTTGACTTGAAGTAACTCTTAGAGTGCAACACTCGCCCCCACCAGCTTAAAGAAAGCAACTGACTTGAAACAACTTGTAAACACAGCATCACACAACTTCAGGATCATCAGAAAGCGGGGGTGGGGAGGGAAATGTCTGCTGGGCACTCCATTATTCTCTATGAGGACTGATTCCCAAAGGGTATAATGGAGAAATGATCCATGGGTACCTGGGGCTCGGGGGGGGGGGAGCTGCTTTTTGAGGTAGGCACCAAATCTGCAGCATAGCATTCGACTCCTCTCCTCAAAACACCCTCCAAGTTTCAAAAGGATTGGACCAGGGCGTCCAATTCTATAAGCCCCCAAAGAAGGTGCCCCTATCCTTCATCATTTCCAATGGAGGGAAGGCATTTAAAAGGTGTGTGGTCCCTTTAAATGTGATGGCCAGAACTCCCTTTGGAGTTCAAATAAGCTTGTCACAACCCTGCTTCTGGCGCCACACCATTGTCTCTATAACAGCGTGCCTCGCGGTCTCACTGGATCGCTTCTATATGCGGCTTATGGCTACCCCAGCCCCTCTTCAGCCTCAGTTCTTCCTTTTGAATTTTACCTCACGACTATGAAACGCAAGGGGTGGGTGTAATATGGATTTCTCACTACTAGTCTCTTCAGGGGTTTTGTTTTGCTTTCAGATGAATATAAACTCAGTTTGCAGGGGACCACAGCAACTTTGATATCTTTCCCAATATACTGGCACCAGAGAACTTTAAAGTAAGCCACAGAAATTTATTAACGTACACACACCGTCTTCAACTGGGGAATGGGAAATATATACATGGGCTATATTGTATCTCAAGCAGTTAACAGTTCCTTCGTAGTTCAGGCTTTATCATATCAAATTCACTTAGGTCTCTCAGGTTTCACAGATCATACAGATTCCACTCTCCAACACTATTCTAGGTTGGCCTCTTGGGTATAATGTGCCAAATCCCTTAAGTCGACTGGTGTCTCTTCTCCCAGCCCTTCAGACTTCTTAGACCCACATCTTTCCCTCAACCACCTCTTTAGCTCTTAAGAGAAGTGTCTCTGTGTCTGTGACCTCTCAGGTCTTTTACTGTGACTCTTCTCTAGTCACACACAGCCCCGTGGCTGTCTTTATAGAGTGAACAGTGAGTTTTGCTTCTCTCGAAGACTCTCCTCAGCTCCTGTCTCAGCTCCTTCTCAGACCAACTGCTCTCTTCAGCAGTCTCCCTCAGACTCTGTCAGACACAACTGCCCTCAGCCATTAGCTGTCAATCACCTCTGAGAGTTCCGAGCACTCTGGCCCCCAACCCTCAGGTCACCTGACGCAGGCTCTATGCGTCCTTAGTTTTCTTGTTAACCCGTTCATTATCGTCACAGTCTCCTGGTTCCACCCCCAAAGGCCCCAGATATTTATTGAATTGGACTTGGCAAGCCTAATCAGAGTGGTTCCCAAGCCTGTGCCTTTGCTACCTTTGAGTCCAGCATGACTTCTGTGCTGCTCTGGCAGTGGCAGCATGCCCAGAACAGATCCTGGGCTGTGGTGGTAGCAACATGCCCCAAAAATCTCCCAGGCTGCAGTGGTGGTATGCCTGGCATGTGTCCTGGGCTGTGGTGGAGGCATGCCCAGCACAGTTTCCAGGCTGTACAGTCAATACTGGGTCCAGCGTGGAGCTCCAGGCTGTGTAGGCACTACCACTGGTGGATCCAGTATGGAGCCTTGGGCTGTGCAGCTGGTGCTGGGCCCAGAGCAGAGCCCCAGGCTGTGTAGCCACCACTGCCACTGCACCACCCTGCACTGCACATCCACCACCACCGGCACGGCCCAGTGTGGCTCCCTGGTGTCACTGTTGTCAAAGGTAAGTGCATTCACTGCATTTGTGCAGAGAACATCACTTTACTTTGGGTTAAAATTCCCCCTCCAATTTAAAAAAAATCAGATTTTTCTGCAAACCTGGGGAGTTTGTAAGTGCTCCAAGTTTGCTGAAAAATCTATTTAGCTTCTGTGTGGCCCCAATCCACAGATTTATCTATCCATAGATTCTGGCCAGTCCAGCGTTTCCACTAAGCTGAGTTAGTGTGAGCTAGCTCACAGTTTTTTAGCCTTCAGCTCACACATTTTTGTCTTAGCTCAGCGAAAATGGCCCCATAGCAAACTAATTTATGCGGTGGCTCACAACTTTAATGCCAGTAGCTCACAAAGTAGAATTTTTGCGCACAAGACTCCACAGCATAGATGGAATATTGGTGGCCACATGTGGCTAATAAGAGCTTTTTTGGTAGAAAAAGCCCGACAGGAACTTATTTTCGTACTAGCCCACACTCCCTGACATCACCATTGTTTCACACAGGGTTTTGTGTAGAAATAGTCCAGCAGGGACTAATTTGCATATTAGGCCACACCCCCTGGCACGAAGCCAGCCGGAACTACATTCCTGATCAAAAAAAGCTCTGTAGCTAATAGTATACAGATTCCACATGAAAGAAAAGTTCATATTCTTATCCCTTCATTGTTGGCAACCTTATTTGTGGGCTGGTTCCAACCTATTGCACTTATACAGATCCTAATTCCAGCACTGATAATAATATCAGGGCTTTATTGTAGAGAAAACCCAGCAGGAACTTATTTGCATATTAGATCACACCCCCAGGTGCCAAGCCAACTGGAACTGTGTTCCTGCTCAAAAAAAGCCCTGGTAAACATGATTCTCCCCTGGCCACCAGCAGGGCATGGGGGTTAGTGTTGCCAGATTCAGTTTTGGAAATCCCTGGAGAGTTGGAGTTGGAGCCTGGGGAGGACAGAGACCTCATTGGGATATGGTGCCATCGTGCCCATCCTTCAAAGCATTGATTTTCTCCAGGGGAACTGATCTTTGTAGTCTGGAGATGAGCTGTAATTCTGGGCAATCCCCAAGTCTCACCTGGAGGCTGGCATCCCTATCAAGGAGTTAGGAGGCAAACTGACTGTACTCATGCTCTTAAATAATATATGAACAAATAAAGAAATACAACATATGAATAATGCATATGCACGCTCCACAACTGGATGACATTTACTTATGATCATGTAAATACACTGGGGGCTTAAATAAGGATCTACCAGGATAAATTGAAGCCGGTAATATTTATGTGTTCACTCCAAGACCATAAACATATGTGCAGATATCCTCGGTGAAATACACAGAAGTTTCAAAATCATTTCACGGCATATGAAGAAAAATAACTAATAAGCTGGGAAAATTTGTTCAGTCTTGTGTCCTTTTGCCCAGCATCTAAAATGGTTCCCAGGTTAAGTTAAATTACCACCAAAACAGGCTGAATTAACTGACACATGCTGAATTTAATTGATTTGGCACTGCTGAAGGTGAGAGAGAAAACAAAGCATTGTAAGTTACAATGAAAAAGTCAAATTCCAATTCCAGTTCTGAATGCCTTCATTGGCATAGACAATGAAAAAGTGAGGACAACAATCAGGGGATGGATATGGCCCATGGGCCATATGTTTGACACCATTGCCCTATAGGGTTGCCATAAATTGGCTGTGACTTAACAACACTTTCCACCATCATGCAATGAAATAGAGAAGGGTGACAGAAAAAAAGTCCTGTAATTTTTAGTGGAAGAATTACGTGGTTTTTTTAATCAGAACATGATTTTAGAAATGAAAAGCACTATAAAAGTGATCAAAATAACTACAGATGCAATTTCTTTCTTTGCATTCCCTGCTTTTATTTGCTGACCATATTCCCAGATGGATGATCGGAAAAGAACAACAAATGGACAAACACATTAGAGCCAGTGTGATCCAAATGTTACATTTGGAACTTTCCTAATTCAAATTCCAGCCCTTTACAGACTTGTTGGGTGGCCCTGGGAAAAGCCACTATGCCTCAGCTTCAGTTTGCCATCTGTAAAAATAGGAAATCAGTATGGCCTTCTTCAAAGGTTTATGAAAAAGGGAGAATTTGAGGTGGGGGGCCTTGAAGTACTATGTAGTCCGAACAGTTATATAAAATGTACAACATTCTTATTTAATTAGACCTTTGGATCACCAATTTACTGGAGAGTTTCACAATACCAAAAAATAAAGGAATTTTGCTTTGTAGTGAGAAGGGTGCCCTGGTCTGGATGGCCCAGACTTATCAACCCTGGTTAGTACTTGGATGAAAGACCACCAAGGAAGTCCAGGATAATGCACATTGGAGCCAACTGGTGGAGACTGATTAGGAGAGAGATCTTGGAGTTGTGGTAGATAACTCACTGAAAATGTCAATTCAGTGTGTGACGCCAATAAAAAAAAAAGGCAAATGCTATGCTGGAGAGTATTAGGAAGGGAACTGAAAACAAATCAGCCCTTATGTAAGCCAAAATGCCCTCAAAACGAGGTTGGGGAATTGACAGGTGGGCACCTGGCTTAAACAGGATCTTTTAATCTATGTATACAGGATACATGTCCAGAAATTATTCCTAAAAATTACCAGGGACACTAATTAAGTAAAAACAATTAAAATTCATTCCAGAAAAATATAGGCATACATACAAGACAAATAACTCATAAAACACACATACAGTCCTAAGAAATAGAGAGAGATTCAGAGAAAACACAAGGATGGACAAACAGGGTGATAATTACCGATCGTAGTCTTCAAGGAAGGCTCCAATAGCAACAAACGAGGACTAGGGGGAGGGGACCCTCAACTGATCAGGAATCAGGGATGTATCTAGACAGTGGAACTGGGGTACTGCTAGATGCACACCTGTGAGGAGCTGAGACACAGGTTATAAGGACTACCTTGAGCCCTCAGGGAATGGGAGGTACAGGGGTGGATGACAGTGGTCAGCTGGTACACGACCTCAGAAAAAGGGGAGGTTCTGCAGTGATCATAAGGGCTGGACTTCTGCAGTAGCCAATAGGCAGTTAATTGGCAGCCCCTGATTGGATGCTCATAGCTAGCCAATGAACAGACTTGGCCTTAGTTACCTGATTGGACTTCCAGGTAACAATGGGCCAAGGGGGAGGCTCCAGGAAAACCATTAAGGGGAAGAATGGGAAAAACTATTAAGGTGGGGGGTACTTAAGCCTATCAAACTTATCTAAAAAGGGGACAATAGATGGCCAAATTGCTACCTAGGTAACACCCAGTCTATACAATGGAACTTGGCTCTGGGTGAAAATGTTCTTCCTCCTCTTCGATCTTCTACTGCCACCAGTCTTTGTCTTGAGTTCCATTGGACAAAGGCTTATGCAGTCTGACAGGATCCATGCCTAAGATAAGCTTGATGGCTCTTATGCATAGGTGACATCTGTTGAGTACGTGAGCCTTCCGCTTCGCTGTAATGGAGTCTGGCACTGCAGGAAGATAGCTGCTTGTGGTATTAGCCTCCCAAAGTGCATTCTATGGTTGAGGCTGGAAACCGCTTGCCTGGACAGTTCCTGGTGGCGAACCTTCTTCCGCTTCAAAGCCAAGATGGGGATCGCACAGGGCGACTGGAAACCATCTGTTCTCCTGGTTAGCACTCCTTCCAGAGCTGCTGCAATGTTGTGGCTGTTAGTACTCATAAGTCCCTTCCAGTCTGGTAGACAAAACCCTCGTTCTCCTGGCAGATGTGTGTGAGTTGAGTCTCCAGGCACCCTGGCAACCAAGAGGGTGACTATGACATTCTGGAAGTAGGAGTATTTTCCTCACACTTATCATAACGCCCCTATATAAATTGATAGTGCAGCAGCAGCCTCATTTGGAATACTGTGCACCATTCCGATTACTGCTCCTCAAAAAAGACATTATGGCACTGGAAAAAGTGCAGAAAGGGGTAACTAAAATGATTAAGGAGATGGAACACTTTCCCTATGAAAAAAGATTAAAGAGGTCAGGGCTTTTTAGGTTGGAGAAACGATGACTGAGGGGTGACATGATAGAAGATTAACAAAATTGTGCATGAGAGAAGTACTTTTCTCCCTTTCTCACCATACAAGCACTCATGGGTACTCAATGAAATTAATGAGCAGTAGGTTTAGAACAGATAAAAGGAAGTACTTCTTCACCCATAGAATAATTCACTGCCACAGGAAGTGATGGTGGCTACAAGCATAGACAGTTTCAAGAGGGGATTAGATAAACATATGGAGCAGCAGAGGTCCATCTGTGGCTATTAGCTACAGGGTATAGATTGGACACCATGTCTGGGGCAGTGATCCTCTGTATTCTTGGTGCTAGAGGGACAACAGTAGGAGCACTTCTGGAGTTCTGGCCTTGCTGGTGGACCTCCTGGTGGCACCTGTTTTTTTGGACACTATGTGACAGTGTTGGACTGGATGGGCCACTGGCCTGAAATCTATACCTTCCTCTCCACACTTGAGATGCAGGCTTTGGAAAATGTGGAAGCTGATGTTGTACAGAAGCCCCAGAAAAAACTACTGCAGTCTGGGAGGCAAGGCAGAGCAAGAGCTCCCTGTGCAAGCAACCATAGTCTTCTGTGCCTATACTTCCCCACCTCACTGTGCCTTCATTCTCCATTTCTGTTAACTACCCTCAGATCCTGATAACCTGGTACAAGCAACTTCAAATTCCATGATGGAAGAAAGGCAGACTATTCATATGAGAAAGAAATGTCTGCATAACATGTTGATTCCATCTTTACAGATAGACAGACAGATGTGCGTGTATCCATCCACCCATCCATATCAGAAGACCCCACACCTGTTGCATTTCTGTTTGGAGTGGCCCTGCAAAAGCACAGATCTCCTATGAAGTGGCAACCCTCTTCTTTGGATTCTTCCCTCATATCATTCAGAGAGAGAGAGAGGGGTGTCTGTCCTGGCTGCATAACCAAAAAGAAGAAGCAAAGGCTTAGATCTACTGGATATTTTCCAACTCTGTGAAGCATGACTTCCCCTCTCTTGCTGCAACCAAAATGCCGCCTATGCTGAGCTTGGAGAACAGGGAACCCCAAGGAATGACCTGGAAGGATCTGGCAACAATCATCCCCACCCCCCACCCCACCTTGCCTTCACAAAGATTCTATAGTGGATCCAGGCCAGAAAGTTTCTTTTTAGGTTTGCCATCACTTAAATTTGCCATACTGCAACCCAGAAGTCTCCACTGTACCTTGAAACTCCATGATGCAATGGGAGATAAAGTGTCTGCAGTATATCCTGTGTGATCCTCCCACATGGCTTTTAATGGCTGATACCTAATACTTTCTGGAATTTGTGATACTCCACACCTGCTGGGGGAAGTGGGGGTGGGGAGCAGCAAAAGATAATTAAGCCTGATCTTTGCAGCTCCTTGCCAAGAAGAGGCCATAGGGAAGGAATGTAACTTAACACTAGAGTACAGAAGGTCCAAATTTCAATCCTTGGCACCTGCAGTTGAAAGATCTCCTTTAGAGAGTGATGAGAGAGACTTTTATCTGCCTTTAGATCCTGGAGAATTGGTGTTATGTACAGCAAACATAATTGAACTAAATGAACTCAATGGTTTGTTATCCTTTTGGGAAAACTAGCACATTCCTGGTCAGCTGACCTCCTACTCAAAATAAATAGGTAATACAAAAACACTGTAAGTCTCTGGTAGTCTCTCTTCACAAGGAAAATACCGTAATCCTATGAAGGCCTGTTGCCTGAACCTTCCTGTCTGCGGGGAAGCAAAGAGTAAAACAAACTCTTTGGTTTCCTTTATCTTGTTTTCTCTCTTCTGCTTCACTCAGTATAGATCTTCCTCTAGCCGCCCTGAGCCTGCTCCGGCGGGGAGGGCGGGATACAAATAAAATTTGTTGTTGTTGTACCTCCTTCCATGTTTCCACATGTTACCTCCTCTCACCCAGTTGTTGTGTTAAACATTGTGTTAGCTGGAAAGAAAGCTGAAGATGAAAGTCTGTCCATCTGTTGCTGCACTATCCAAAAAAAATGGACTGCAAAAATCACTATAAAGCAGGAAATAGAAGGGTGGGGGTGAAGGGAATTTGGAAGGAATGTTCAGTTTTTGAATGTCAATGAAAGAACATGAGACTTCAGCCTTAGTCAAGACGTTCCAAGGGTTACTGGGCTGAGTTCTTCAAACAAAAGTGTGATTGTTATGGCTAAGTGTTCTAGAGCCCGGAAGAAAATGCAGTCAAAAAATGTAACAAGTTAAAAGGATCAGAGCCAGATCAGAAATGTTAACCTAGATTAAGTACTGTGTGCTATTATTATTTATTGTATGGCAAAGTTACACACAGGAAGCATATAAAATACGTAATCAAGTTGATACAACGGGTATGCAGACTGATGAGGCAATTCCTCTAAAAACTAATATCTAAATTTTCAACTGCAGTTGGGGGGAGTTCAAAGAGCTCCATCACATCACCCTGGAAAACATGACACTCACATTCCTGTGACAGATGGAAAATAGTTTGGTGGGCTACACCACAATTGTATTTGGGTCCTGATATTTTGCTGCATTTAAACAAGTCTGCACAGATGCTGAAGCCTGTTTGTATTTTATTAGCCATCTTCCATACTTTGTGTGGCAAGTTAAATCTTGCAAGCCACTTGTTGGTGTTTAGCAGGTTATGGATATTGGGTGGAACTGATTGCACCCATGTTCGCGGCCATTCATTCCCTAGATCAAAATTCTGTGAATGTAGGATTTGTGCAGATCTTATTGCTGGGTGTTGGGATTTTAGTATGCAAAGGACTGCGTGGCAGACCTGGCCTGTAATGTACTGAGTTGCGAGACGGTTTGAAGGCAACATCCTTTATTCAACAGTCCATTACAAGAAGGGAACACGCGGGCCGGGTCCCGCTTATATACATTACCCGGAACTGCCCCCCAATCTGACCAGTCCAATCCTGGTCAGTCAAACTTCCCGCCACAGATCTTGATGGGCAGGGCGTCTGGCAAGCTACATCCGGGGACCCGCGGGGTCGCCTCTGTAGCGATCGCCATGCGGTACATCAGCTTATGTTTCAAGACATAACATGGCCCAATTCGACCTTCGGTCCCGTCAACTCCCTTTTGGGTTGCCAACTCCTGGAGAGAGCTAATCTTCCTGCCACCTGGACACACTGCCACCACCTGCTCAATTTAGGGGTTCCTGACTGAGAGGAACAGGACTCCCAATCCCCCTTTCCAGTTCTGAGGTCTGGCCACAAGGTCCTCCGCCAACCCAGCACCTGGTTATCATAGAGACCAAAGTCCTTCTTTGGGAGACCCCTGGAAGATTGGCACCCTTGCCAATTGCATGCCTTCCCCCTTCCCTGGACTCTCCTTTTATAGTTGCGTGGACTAAGGCGGTTAGGGAAACTATGTGGTACAGAGGGAGTCCTTTAAGCAAACAAAACATTTATTTACAACATACAACTAGGCATTTTTAAAAAGTGAACAGAAGCAACAAATCATAGTAGGAAGAAAAAACGCTCCTTCTCTCCCTATTATACTACTTGCCCTGACCATACTTTCTTATCTAACTGATCTCCAAAAGTGAACGCAAACTCAAACTGAAGGCTTCTCACCCAAAATCTTCAATATAAAACCCAGTTCCCGCCCAGGAACTAGTCTACCCTCCTGCAGCCTTCTGGGAGACCAGTTTGAAAGACTTCCAGTCTCTCTAGGAGGCCTCTTCAGAATTGCTGCTTCCAGACAGGAGGGGAGGGGGGAAGAGGAGGAGACTATGCCCCAAAGCCTGCTTCCTCCAGACAACTCCCAGTAAAAGACCAGCCAAAATGGCATTTCTCCACAGCCTGCATCAGCATGTCCTTGTGGATGAGCAACCTTCTGTTTTCAGTTATATTTCTATATTCACAAAGAAGAGCATCTGTCAGAGTTGAGGGTCAGTCCAAGCCAGGTTCCAGAGTGAGAGTCAAAGTTCATTCCAAAGGTTGGTTACCAAAGAAGCAGAATCCAGTTCAGAGTGTTCCCCAGGAAGCGAGGTCAGACAGTCCAAAACTGTTCATGAGTACAGAGGGGGAGAGTCCACAGTAAGAGTCAAGAACCAGTGTGAGGATCGCAGGAACAAAGCAGAGTCCAGAGTTGTGGTCCCTAAGTCAGAGGTCTGGTGACTTGTTCCTTCCATGTCCTCCGCTTCTTGCACAGCTGGATTGTGTTGAGCTCGTGAGTAGATGATCGCCTTGGCATGTTAACTCCAGGTGCTGTCAAACATGTGCTGCACCTCCATTCCTGCAAAGACAGTGCCCTTCGCTGCTGGCACTGCTGAGGCTCCAAGGAAGGAGGAAAGGAGGTGATTTCACCAGAGTATTGGGCCTGAGTTATGGGTGCACTATCTTCAGATGTCAGCTCCTCCGCTGAAGGGGTGGCCGTGACTTCCAAAACCCTTTCATCATCAGTGAGTTGCAGGCAGAGCTTCACATCCAGCTTTCCCTGATCACTGTCCCTGTCCTCACTCTCAACAGAGCCAGTTTGATCATGCTGGCCCGTGACAGCATCTTGTCTTCAGAGCTGCAGGGGAGCATTGTGGCACAATGTGGGTCAGAGTGGGTTTAATATACCTGCTGACAGTTCTCATTGTTGTATTGAGTTGGACATTAAGTTTGTGGACTGTTAAATCAAACTTTAGAAATAATATTGTTAAATCTTAGAACTGAGTACAAAATACCTTATAGTACTAGCGGAAGAGTAGCTTTATTATTATTTGCTGCAAAACTAGCCATAGCCCACGAATGGAAATCAGAAAATGCTCCTACATTAAATTTACGACATTCTAAAATCTGGAATTTATATACAATGGCCAAATTAACGGATATAACCAAAACAAATTAGGGATCTGACTCTAGTGACTTTGTTGCAATCTGGTTTCCTATCCTGGAATATCTGCAAGAACAAAGTGAGATTCCAGAAATTGTTTCTGTCCTTCATTTATGGTAATTATTCTGATTGCTTTGAATAGTTTTTTTTTACTTCTGGGTTTTTTTAATCTTGATTGTTACTTTTCTGCAGACCTTTCAAATATAGCTCAAATATGGTGGGAGGGATTATAAAACATTGAATTTATTGTTGTACTTTTATGCATATATTGCTTGTTTATTTTATTCTTTATAATTCTTCAATAAACTTACATTTACTCACAAAAAAAAATTGTGGACATCGAGACTGCTGAGCCACACAGAAGCACCATATGTCACAGTACTATGCACCAACCCCAAAGCTAAGCATCTAAGTGCTGCAGCAGACGTCCTCCATATAATTTCTGGAGAACGATGTTTCATGCACATATTTTCCCTGCTACATTGGAATATGATATAAATAAAATAAAATAAATAAATGATGTTTATAGCTCAATGTCCTATCCAGGGTAATGCCAAGGTACTTATGTCTATGGGTGTGTGTAAGTCTGGTAACATTAAGGTATACATTCATTCATGGCTGGCAAAATTGTTATTTAGATGGAAAGAAGCATTCTGTTTTTCCTGGACTTGGGATAAGTACTGTGCGCTTTGCTTCAGGAATGCAATTTACTCCCACTTATTTTCAAATGGTTTCAAACCAATCATATTTGCTATGGCAAATTCCCTCAGTGAATAAATGATGTGTGAACAATCTATGTCCAAAATTACCTACAAGTGCGTGCCCAGGGACCCTGGTCAGGATGCATACGTTATTTATTATTTAAAAGATTTTACTGCACTTTTCTGCCCCCACAGGACCACCAAGACAGCTAACCGATTAAAACATGCAAACTAAAGTCTCATCTTAAAAGTCATTAAAACCAACAGACAAATACATCACTAATCAATTTAAAACCAGAGCTTAAAATAAAAACAAAAGCATGGATATTTAAGGCTTATATGTTCTCCACGTCTCACATATTTACTATGAGAAAAGCAGTATGGTGTAGTGGTGAGAGCGGCAGCCTCTAATTTGGAGAATCAGGTTCAATTCCCCACTCTTCCACATGAAGCCAGTTGGGGGACCTTGGGCAAATCACAATTCCTTCAGACCTCTCTCAGCCCATAACAACAAGCCTAGCTTGCCACCTGGTGATGCAAACACTAAGAGCTAGGACTTGTGGCTGCCAGACAATCTCAGGATATCTTGGCTGTTCTACCCACAATTATTACAATATGAGAAAACTGAATGAAACCTGGGGACTAGGGCTGCCAAGTCCCTCTGCCTCTGCGGCGGGGGACTTGTTCCTCATGATAACCCAGAAGTGATGTCAGCACACCAGGGATATCGCACCAGGGACACTCTAGGACTCACGATAAAACTCCATGGTACCATAGAGTTTAACTGCGATTCCTAGAGTGGAACATCAGAAACGTGCTAGGATTCACAGTAAAACTCTATAGTACCACTATGATACCATAGAGTTTTTAGTGCAAGTTCTAGAGTGTCCAGGTGATGTCATCATGCCAGGGATGGCACGTGCCTATGGGGCTCCTCAGGTTCAGGAATCCCCCCAGCAGCCTGCTCCCTGCTGGTGGGTTGGGGCCCTCCAGGGTGGGGTTTCCCCCGCTCCTTGTGAGAACTTGGCATCCCTACTGGAGGCGAAGGGGGCAGAGCTGTAACTTGCTGGTGGTAAACTAGCTGTTGATGCAGAAGGTTCCAGGTTCAGTTCTCAAGTCTAAGCGTGGCAGGTTTTGAGAAAGCCTCTTTGTTGGCTACCCCCAGGAACTTTGTGGGAGCAAAGACTGTAGAAAGCTGGCATGACAGCTGCATATCTGGAAGTGATGTCACAGCATCAGTGGTGTTTCATGCATTTGCCATAAACCGATAGGGTACCGGATTCGCTTCAAGGTGCTGGTCATTATCTTTAAAGCCCTATATGGCCAGGGTCCTGCATACCTTAGGGACCCTCTTTCCCTTCATATGCCCCTGCGAGCACTTCGGTCCAGGTCTCAAAACCTGCTGACAGTTCCCAGCATCAGAGAAGTTAGGCTTAAATCAACTAGAGCTTGGGCCTCTTAGTGACTGCAGCTGCCAAAAGTTGTGTGTAATTCTCTGTTCCCAGGAAAAGATAAGGAATGACGTCTAAGAGTAACAAAACTATAACATTGAGGCGTTCCTCGGAAATGCAAGAATTTAAAATATTTATGTTACCAAATGGCCTGAACCTGTAAACATGTAAAGAACTGAAGGTATGGAAACAAGTGTCTTGTCAGGATGGACCTGTTGTTACCAAAGCAAACAATGGCCAGCAGAATTTATACATGTAATAGAGTCTTCAGATCCTTTGATGAGTTTGATGTTCAACCTACATAAGCTGTGCTTTTCATGTGATCCTGTGAATTTAGGGGGAGGTATTGTGAGATTCCTGCATTGTGCAGGGGGTTGGACTAGATGACCCTGGAGGTACCTTCCAACTCTATGATTCTATGATTCAGAGAATCAGGACTGCTTGGCCAGATCAGCAGAGAGGGTTACTCTAGCTCCTGCTGACTGTCCACAGTCTGAGAATTCTCATTGGGGGGGGGGGGGTGAGTGGATTTCTGTTACTTTGTCTTTTACTTTATTGCCAGTATAAGCTAAGATAGAAGGGCTACTTTATAAGTGTTTTGGTTGAATTGGCTGGGCACCAGAGGGCTGCCCACCCCGGAATTCAGTCCAGTGTTAAAGGTTAACTTTATTTCCAAATAAAGTTTACATTGTTGCATGAGTTTAGCTTTGCTTGTTTCACTTCTAGCTAGCCTTAGATCAGGGGTGTCAAACATCTGGCCTGGGGGCCGAATCAGGCCCCTTGAGGGCTTCTATCAGGACCCCGAGCAACTAGCTATCTTCTGCTTCCTTCTCTTGCTTACTTCTGTGTAACAGCTTGCTTTCTCAGGCTTGCTCAGTTGCACAGAAGCTGAGCAAAACCTCTATTTTCTCCATTGGCTGAGGCTCCTCCCCCTCCTAGTCCCCTGGGGAAGGCAGGAAAGAGCCAGAGCTTCCTTTGCCCAGTTCCCCAGATCCCATGGAAGAAATACAAAGAAAGCACCTTTAAGACCAATGAGCGCTCATGTTTTAAGTTTTAAAAAACCCTTTAATTGTGTTTGTCTGTGTCATGGGCGATGACAGTCTGTGTCCTTTATAAAGTTTATATCTCAGCTACCTAAAATAGGTACACATATGGCCCGGCCCAACCAGGTTTCATTTAGGTCAGGTCCGGCCCTCATAACAAATGAATTTGGCACCCCTGCCTTAGATAGTACAAAAGCACCAGTGTGACTGCCTTAGCCTGGGTAAGGGGCCATATTAGAGACAAAGGACCGAGACCAAGACTGGTGGACAGCTGCCAACGTTGGGAACTCCCCCAACAATACGCCAGATGTAATAGGCTTTATAAGGACTTTGTGTAGGTAACTGAGTTATGCTGTTTGCTTCTCTTTACTGTTTTTATTTTTATGTAATGTTGTTGAAACCTGCCTTTTGTTAAAGAAAGTCAGGTTTGAAAGGACATAATAAATAAATAAAATCAGAAAATGCCAGGACTAGAGACTCATAGGATAGACATTGTTTCATACTTAGATTCTTAAATCAATTGCCATATTTGGGACTGAGAAGCAATTCTTCACCCACCAGACAGACTAGTGAACAAGGGTATGTGTGTGCATGGCATGTCTTTCTCTGTAGTGTATGCCTTTGCCCACTGGCTGAAGCCATCTAGATAGACTGTTCTAATTATTCCTACACTTGGCAGACATTTCTGGCATGCCTTGGGGTATTGGATTGGACTGTGGTGTGTTTTCTTTCAGGAATTGTGATTCTAGGGTTCTTACACTAAGTCTGCTCCCATACCAACTTTCTACATTATCTGTCTCTTTTTTTCCTCTTTAAATATGGACAGACCATCATGTACCACCCTGCAACTAATCTCTAAACAGTCATGCAATTACAAAGACAACATAGCTATGGATACTGAGGTGCTCACCATGCCCTAGTATGGAAGGGTTCCAAATGAATGATTATCTCTGCTTGCTGCTCCCATTTTGGTTTAAAGTGATTATAACTTGCATTTTTAGAAAACAAGAACCACCAAACTGGATTAGATCAAGGGGCCAGCACTTTGTTTCCAGCAGTAGCTAGCCTTGAGACGCTCATGTTGAGGCTTGAAGCAATATGCAACAGAAGTAGTCAAAGCTACTGGCACTGAGAGAAGGAAATACTATGCAGCACATCAACAGAAAGCTAAGAAGAACTTCAGAGTATCCATTTTCATCAGAAATTCCTGTTGTGCCTTGGATATCTATGAGAATAATGAGGAATACACCACCTAAATAAACAGCCATGCTCACATTGGAATAGGATACATTGTCAGGGCTGGCCCTTCCACTAGGCAAATTAGGTATCTGCCTAGGGTGCTGGCCCTGGGGGGCACCAAATTGGGTACCCCCATGTGACTCACAAAGGCCTTTCCTGCTTGCCTGCCAGCTTTCCCACTCACTTGCCACCTTCCCTGCCTTCATCTCTCTTCTCTTACTGTGCAAGTGGTGGGCCTGCTAGGACAGGAGTGGCCAACGGTAGCTCTCCAGATGTTTTTTTGCCATGCTGGCTGGGGCTGATGGGAGTTGTGGGCAAAAACATCTGGAGAGTTACCGTTAGCCATCCTTGGCCTAGGGCACTGTGCACCCTAGGGCCGGCCCTGTACATTGTACACTGTCAAGAAAAACAGGTTGCCTACCTGTAACTGATGATCTTCAAGTGGTCATCTGTGCAGTCACACACATGGGTTTTCCACCTGGAAACAAACCCGACCTCAGAGAATTTAAAGCTAGTCTAGGCGTTTATTTTGGCGCGCATTCCCTCTCGATCTGGGAAGCAGGCATCCACTGTGCATGCCTGGAGCAAAGGGAAGGCGTCCCACCCACCCAGTTTCTTCTAGCCGCTGTATAGAGAAAAAAAATTTTGTAGAAAGAAGAATAAACCAGCAGTGGGGAAGGCTGGGCAGGTCACTGGCTCTCCTGCCAGATGTGAGTGCCACCAGCAACTCCATCTTCCACAACGAGATGCAGTGGAATGGATGCCATCGGTTCAAAGGGGGGTTACATCAACTGGCTCAGGACAAGAGAAAGGCTCCATGTCAGTTGCAGTTGGCAAACTGGAGGGTGAAGATGCAGAATGCCCTTAAGGAAGGCTTTTGTCGTGGAATAAGAGAAAACAGTGCGTCCTTCAATGTGTGGATGAAGGGCTGACATAGCAGCCAAATGAACCTTTAGAGAGGAGTAGGCCAGACGGGAGTTTGATAGAAACAAGGTGTACGACAAAATTTGGGCCATCGATGACGACTCAGGAAGAAAGTTGTGTTGAGCAATGTATGCTGAAAAGCGCTTCCACATTTGTGAGTAGGATTTCCTAGTAGACGGCTTTCTGGCGTTGAGGAGGACCCATCGGACTTCTGGGGGGAAATCTAGAAATTGATTTTCCAGGCAGTCAGTCGCAGAAGTCCTGGGTCGTGGTGCAGGACTTTCCCATCTTGTTGGGAAATTAAGTCTTGAACTGGGGGGAAAAAATGAAACACATTGTCTGACAGAAGTGGTGGTGAACCAGAACTGTCTGACAGAAGGGTGGTGAACCATGGCTGGCAGGTCCACCAGGGAGTGATGAGGATACAGTTGGTCCGATCCAGCTGGATTTTCTGAAGAGTTCTGGTTATCAGTGGAATCGGAGGAAATAAGTAGTGGAGTGGTCCCAACCACTAGTGGAGAAAAGCAACTCCCGTGGATTGCAGGGATGGAGGGCCACAAGTGTAAAAACATGGGCATTGTGCATTGGCTGGAGAGGCAAAGACGTCTATGGCTGGAACCCCAAAGGTCCTGAAGACTATCTGAAGATAGGTGCAGTTGAGGGTCCATTCGTGATCGTTCACAAGGTGGCGACTTAGTGCGTCCGCTTGAACATTCTGGATTCCCGGCAGGTGTACAGCTGTCAGGAATATGTTGTGAGCAATATTCCAATGCCAGAGGGATAAGGACCGTCTGCAAAGGCGGATGGAAGCAGTGCCCCCATTGATTGACATAAACTATGGTGGCCACGTTGTCTGAGGTGACCTGGACGTGCAGACCGCGAAGGGACAGTAGAAAAGACTTGAGTGCCCTGTGGACCGCCAAGAATTCTAGACAGCTGATGTGTAGAGACTTCTTGTAGTCTGTCCACTGCCCTTGCACCGTCAGAGTTCCAAAGTGGGCTCCCCAACCCTACCTTGAAGCATCGGTCATGACAATGGTCGAGGGGGGTGTCCTCATGAACAGCATTCCCGCCAGAAGATGATGTTTTATTTTCCACCACTCGAGAGATGGAAGAATGTGGTGTGGAACGGTGAGTAGAGTCATTTGGTGTTGTTGATGCAGGCGGAAAGTCCGCACAAACCATAGTTGCAGAGGTCTCATGTGGAGTCTCGCAAAATATAGGACAGAGGTTGTAGCAGCCATAAGTCCCAGCATGCACTGAAAAATGAAGGCTGTTTGGGTTAGGGTGCGATATGACGGTAGAGGCCAAAGACTGAATGCGGTGGGCTCTGTCTACAGGAAGGTAGGCCTTGTGGGATACCGTGGATAAGCGTGTGCCTATGAATTGAATGTCCTACATTGGAATCGGTAGTGTTGATCCCCGACGGCAAACCTCAAGAATCTTCTGTGATGACGGCTGATGGTAAGGTGGAAGTAGGCGTCTTGAAGGTCTATCAACGCCATCCAAGCATTTTTTGGGATCAACGGAAGGATAGACTGCAGGGTAATCATGTGGAATTTCTTGTATTGTACATGGTGATGGAGCTTGCGGAGGTCCAGTATCGGACCTCCATCTCTCTCCATCTCCATCTCCATCTCAATTTCTAGATTTCCCCCCAGAAGTCCGATGGGTCCTCCTCCATCTCTCTTTGGTACCAGGAAGTATCGAGAATAGAACCCTATGCGATGGAACTGCAGTGGAACTGGTTCTATGGCTGCCTTGTCTAGCAAGGCGCAGATCTCCATTTGAAGTGGGAGGGATGGAAGTGTACATATGAATCAATGGAGCTTCAGAGGAGAATCAAACTCTATGGTGTAGCCCCTGCGGATTATCGCCAGGACCCAGGAATCTGATGTTATGGATTCCCATATGGGGTAAAAACGAAACAGTCTCATGATGCTGGATGGATGTTGTGGTGGTGGAGGAGGAGGAGATGGTCCTAGGAAGTCAAAGGGACTGTTTTGAAGCGGGAGTCGTCGTCTTTGTGGTTTGTGTACAAGGCCGTTGATGGAAGGGTTGTTTAGCTGGTGGAGCTTTGCGTTTCCGGTAGTCAACCTGCTTTGGTGAGCTGGGACGTTTATAGTAGGACAGTTTCTAAACTCTCTGCCTATTAGGCCGAGTTTGTTGTTGATTGATTCCCAGTCTCCTAGCCCTTTTTCTGCTATCATCGACAGCAGTCCGGATGTCGTCGGTTGTAGCATTAAAAAGGCCCTGACCATCAAAGGGCAGGTCCTCGATTTTAAATTTAATGCCTGGTTGCAGTGAGGAGGATCGAAACCAGGCATGGCAATGCAAAGCGATGGATGTGGCCATGGTCCTGGACAAGCAAGCCACAGCATGACAAACTGTGTTAATCTGTTGCTTACTAACCCAGGAAATTTCCTGCAGGAGTTGTGATGCGTGCTTCTCTGCAGAATCCAGTAGAGAAGGAACTAGTGTAGTTAACTGAGAAGTTAAATTAAAGGTATAGGCCGAAAAATATGCTAAAAAATAATGACTCTTAGAGGTGGCAGTAGTGAGGGAATAAGGTATCGAGTTTTTTACCTTCCTTCTCAGGTGGGACTGGGTGAGGTGTCTGTTTGGACTTTGATGAGGAGTGCACAATCATGGAGTTGGATGCAGGATGATTGAACAAGAACTTAGAATCCGGTGCATGGATTTTATATAATGATTCGACCCTCTTGGCTCAACTGCACAGGAGATACAGAGCAAAACCTCTATTTTCTCCATTGGCTGAGGCTCCTCCTTTGGGGAGGAAGGGAGGAAGAATTGTAAGAAAAAGCCCCCTACTTTTCATACACATTAACATCGTGATCACCAGTATTGTTGCCAGGGTGCCTGCAGTTTTGACTCACACACACCTGCTCTAAGAAGTGGACTTTGCCCACGGTTTCTAAGGCTTATGAGAACACTATAAGCCTCAGCTTTGCAGCAGCATTCTACATCTCTGGATGCGTGTTAGCCAGAACTGCAGACGAGCTTCCAGCCGCTCCTTGCATGCACAATCTTGGCCGTTGCAGTGGAAGAAGCCACACCGCCATGAACGGTACAGGCAAACAGTTTCCAGCCTGTTTCCATGAACCAAAGGCTACACCACCAGAATCCATCTTGTTTTCCTGACTCCATTACAGCAAAGCAATGGACTCATGTATCCAACAGCTGCTTGAACTTTTGCATAAGGCAATCAAGCTTATCTTAAGCGTAGATCCTGCCAGACTGCTTAAGCTTTTGTCCAACGGAACCCAAGACAAAGGATGGTGCCAGTATGAAAATAAAGAGGAAGAACATCTTCACCTAGAGTCAGACATCTTTGTATAGATCGGGAGTCACCTTAGGTAACAATTTGGCCCTCTATTGTCACCTTTAGATAAGTTTTGATAGCTTGTTAATCACTTCCACCCCAACACCCTCACCCATTCTTTGTCCTAATGGTCACCCTGGAGCCTCCCCCTTTTTGCCCAGTTACCTGGAAGCCCAATCAGGTAACCATTGGCTACCACACAAGTCCAGCCCTTATGGTCATTGCAGAGCCTCCCCTTTCTCTGAGGTCATGTACCAGCTGACCACTTGTCATCCGCCCTGCACCTCTTACCCCCTAAGGGCTCAAGGTAGTCCTTATAACCTCTGACCCAACTCCCCACTCGTGTGCATCTGACAGTACCCCATATCCCACTGTTAGATACGCCCTCGATTCCTGATCAGTTGAGGGTCCATCCCCCATCTCCTTTTTTGTTGCCATTGGAGCCTTCCTTGAAGACTACGATAGGTAATTATTACCCTGTTTGTCAATCCGTTTATGTACCCCTGTCTATTTCTATCTTATTTTCATTAGGACTGTATGTTTGCTGTGTGACCTTATACTCTTGTATGTTTGTCTTTATTTCATAATAAATCCTTTTATATTATATTACATTGTCTCATTATTGGGTAAATTCCAAAGCAGACACCTTCTGTAAAAACAGGTTTTTGATCTCACTAAAAGGCAGATTGCCCTCCACTCTAAATTCCCCAAAATCTTATTTTCAGGGCAGTTTGCATAACAGAATAGCTTACTTTGCTAGGCTCTCTCAATCACACAGCAGAGCTACTGTGCCAGGCCCCCCTTCCTTCTATTAGCCAAGGCTCCTCCTCCTCCTGGTCCCCTAGGGCAGGAAGGAAAGAACCAGAGCTTCCTTTGCCCAGTTCCCTGGATCGCATGGAGAGATACAAAGAAAACACCTTTAAGACCAACGAGTACTAATGTTTTAAGAATGATTTACGTTTTTTAAAAAGAAAAATTTTAATTGTGTTTGTCTTATTTCCTTCATAAAGTTTACATCTCTGCTACCTAATCTTTAATAGATGCACACATGGCCCAGCTTGACATGGCATGGCCCAATATGGTCTGGCCCGATAAAGTCTCATTTATGTCAGATCCAGCCTGCATAACAAATGAGTTCAACACCCCTGACTAAACTGTCAGAAACTTTAGTTCTGGGTTGTTGCTGGAAGTGATGCTGACAACATCTCTCCCCCCACCCCCACCTCCCCAAAGTCTTCTGAGGGTTCCAGGAATGTGCCTGGCAACCCTATTGTAACATCATGCTACAAATCACTATGTAATCCATGTAGACCAAACAAAAATGAAAATCTTATGTGGTGAGCATGTTTTGGCCCAGGACTTAGAGCACACAAATTTCTTTAGGCTTCTTTTCCAGACAAAACAAAAATTACATACTGTATTATTGACTGAGGAGGGACAGCATTATCAAAAAGTGGTCCAGCTAAGCTTTCAGTTTCAGTGCATCTTCTTCCCCTCCCCTCTCTGTCACACCAGTCTTGAGTTTTTAATTTCACACATACTAGTGGGGTTACTGAAAGGTGGCATTGTCATCCAAATATAGCCTCACAAAATTTTCCCTTCATATCTGTAGGGTTGGATCCAAATAAATTTTTCTACCCAATTCCACTTCTGACTCCCTTCATATTGTTCCTCAAGGTCCCCTTGAAAAGGAAGAGTTCCCAGCACAAAACTCCAGGTGCACATAATTCAAAGTCCTCGTAGCTCCAAGTGCTCACTATGTGGACTGCAATGTACGAACTGGCTGCAGATCTTTCTGAGATTTTCCATAGCAACTTCAGCGGTAGAATTCTAGGAGCTCCTTTGCATATTAGCCACACCTCCTTGATGTAGGTAATCCTCCTGAAGCTTACAGTAGGTCCTGTCCTAAGAGCCCTGGTAAGCTCTTGGAGGATTGGCTACATCAGGGGTGTGTGGCCTAATATGCAAAAGAGCTCCTGCTAGAATTCCACCCCTGGTAACTACCAATCAGAGTGAGCTACACAGACAAGTCTGATGTCATATAGGTTCTCTATAGTCCATGTGATTCCCATATAACTATTCAAGCACTTTGATACTACAACCTTTGAAAGATTATCACCTAGGGCTGCCGAGCCCCCGGTCTAGGTGGGAAATCCCCCTCCTGGGAGGTTCCCAACCTCCCCCTACATTGCTGGCGAAATGATGTGACCTGGAAGTGATGTCATCAAAATGGTGGCACCCGTGTGGGATCACTAGGCGTTTCTGGGAAAACTCTATGGTTTTCCCAGCTGCTCTAGCCATTTGGGAGGGAAAACTCTATGGTACAATAGGTATGGGAAGCTGGGGACTTGGCAACCCTATCATCACCTTGAAAAGCCTGTCAAACAAAGTAAGCTGACTCGTGACCTAATTTGAAGCAGTTCAAACCCGTGTTCATTTACCAATATGTCTCCTTATGGTAACATTAGTATAAAACTAGTGCAATATCAGCAATAAAATATAGGAAATAATTGAAAGACAATCTTAACACAGCATCACGTTTACAACAAGCTGAACATAGGGATGCACAAGGCATTGTACTGCTCACCTATGCACTGGTTGCCTTCGCTCATTTGGTAACCAAACCGGCAAACTGCTGTTCTTGCAGCTGCAGGAAAGGCACCAGCTGCAGGATAAGCGGGAGGAGGAGCTGGAGCTGGAGGTGGTGGATAGAGGTTAGAGTATGGATTCAGATAAGGCGATCGAAAAACTGGGTTACTTCGGGGTGAGCACAAGTAGCCACCATTCTGATTCACGCACAACATATCTCCTCTACAGGCTTCAATAATCGTCCGGCATTCATCAATATCTGAAAGAATGCAGGAACAAACAACAAAAATAAATCAGTACAGCTGTCAGCTCATTAAACGCTTTAATCAATTAATTATCTGCTGTTCAAACTAATTCATAATGAATGCATTTAAACTGAATCGTTAATCAGTCACGTCTATTTAAATATATTTTCATGTCAGGAAGATCAATTTTTTTTAAAAGGGGATTAGTCAAATTCATGGAAGATAAATCCATCAGTGGCTACTATGCATAGTGAATGAACCACCTTTTGGAAAAGCCCAAGTCTTAAGGCAGAAAGGCATGGGGCATTCTGCAATCCTTTAAGATACTTTTCTTTTTTTTACAGAATACAACCACCAGGGTTGTGGTTTAAAGAAGCGACCAGAGGGCTTTTTTTGTAGAAAAAGCCCAACAGGAACCTATTTGCATATTAGGCCACACCCCTGAAATCACTATTGTTTCACACAGGGCTTTTTTGTAGGAAAAAACTCGTTTGCATTTTAGGGCACACCCCTTGACACCAAGCCAGTCGGAACTGTGTTCCTGAGCATTCCTGCTCAAAAAAAGCCCTGGAGACCAGCATAAGGGAAGAGGGGCTTTTAAACCTAGTTAAGGTTTGTGTGTGTGGTGGATAGAATGCTGAACTGGGTCTGCGAGACCCAGGTTTGAATCCCCACGCTGAGACAGAAGTATGCTGGGTAACCTCGGGCCTGACACAAAATCCCAGCCTAACCTATCTCACAGGGCTGTTTGTGAGGATAAAATGGAGGACAGGAGACTGATGTAAGCCCCTCTGGGGAGAAAGGCAGCACATAAATGAAATAAATAAATAAATAAATAACATTTCTGGGTACATATTTGTTTTTCTTTAGTGCTGGTAAAAGCAGCTGGAGGATACCAATTTCCAACAGGGAAATGGAATGCAGGAAAAGGGTTAAAAAGTCTCTCATCTACATATTGGTCTCTCCTTTTATACCACTTTTTCCTGGGCGTTACTTTTTAATAGAAAGGGGAGTATGTTAGATCACAGAACAACATGAAACAAATACTTCCACCTATATATTTGCCACATAAGCTGTTCCTAAAGCTTTAATTGATCAATGTACCACCACAATTTTGACACTTTCACATATATTGGAGATGCTGCTACATGATCTAACCTTGATTTTTCCCTCTCCTTTTTTAAACAAAACGGATTAACAGAAATTAACACAACCCTGCCATGACCTAGATGATCAGCCTAGCCTCATCAGGTCTTGGAAGCTAAACAGGGTTGGCACTGGTTAGTACTCAGATGGGAAACTACCAAGGAAGTCCAGGGTTCCTACTCAAATGGCAAACCACCTCTGTTGGTTTCTTGACTTGAAGGAGGCGCTGAGGGGGGAAAGTTAGATAGATGCCTGGGAGTGACTGGGGGGGAACATGTCCTGTCCTTTTAAAGGTGCAGACACACAGCTAATGGAAACCAGACAAGAAAGACATCAAGTGCAAAGAGGAGTGGTTGGTGGCAGAGGTCACAGAGTGAGTCTGAGAAGGAGGGACCAAGAGTGAGGATTCACTGGCACAAGAGTCCGAAGGAACAGCAGAGGCAGGCAGAAGAGCAATAGGACATGGTTGTAAGTAAAGTTAACCCACGGCCCACAATCTTGAGGCCAGGCCAGAGAGCACCCTGGCTGGGATCTTCCAGAGAGTAAAGGGACAGCATGGCCAGAGATGTAATTGTCACAGCCAGTTTCTGAAATAAATAAGTTTGATCTGCAACAGCTTCTACATTTGATGTCACTCATGGATCTTGTGGGGATTAATGCACCACTCCCACCGAATAGGGTTGCCAGCCTCCAGGTGGGGCCTGGAGATCTCCTGCTTTTACAACTGATCTCCAGCTGCCATAGATCAGCTCCCCTGGAGAAAATGGCTGCTTTGAAGGGTGGACTCTATGGTACCATGCTGAGGCCCTCTCCTCTCCAAACCCCACCCTCTCCCATTTCCACACACCCCTCCCCCCAAAGTCTCCAGGTATTTTCCAACACTGACCTGGGAACCCTACCACATCTGCACATCTGAGCAGGTGTCTCATTTTATTTTTTACATTTCAATGAAAAGACAAAGCTCATTTTTTTCTTTCCCTCTAATCCTCAGTTTCATTTCTAATTACAAACATTTATGGCCTATCACTGCTAACTCATCTGTACAAGCAAAGCAAAGCATCAAGATCCACAGTACAAGACGTTGTGATTTTCCCCGCCCTCCAGCAGACACTGATGGTTTGATTTGGCAGCTGTGAAGCTTGGCTTTTGCTCTGGAATTCCACATTTCCTTTACAGTCTTTCTTACTTGCATAAACATAGATGCAGAATGTTGAGGTCTAGGGAATTCTGGCTTCCTAATAGGTTCCACCCACATTTTTATAGAGTTTTTGCCATACAGAAATGACCAAACAGATACAAACAGGTTAAAAGTGTGGCTGAAAGTGGCTGTCATTCTGAACTAACATGGTTGGTATTTGAACTTATGCATCTATTTTGTGAAGAAAGACTAAAGGAATATAGTATGTATCAGGGCTTTTTAAAAAGCAGGAATGCAGTTCCGGCTGGCATGATGTTGGGGGTGTGCCCTAATATGCAAATGAGTTCCTGCTGGGCTTTTTCCACAAAAAAGCCCCGTGAAACCATGAAGTAAGGGGTGTGGCCTAATATGCAAATGAGTTTCTGCTGGGCTTTTTCTACAAAAAAAGCCCTGCTATGTATTAGGATTATAAAACGTGAGGTGTGGCCTCTTCATAGATGATCCTAGTTATCCTTGGCTGTTTCCATGTGGAAACTTTGCTCCAAATGGAAGGCAACATGTCCCCAGTTTTGGGGAGACTTCCATACGATATGCTGTTTCCAAGCATGATGCATGGACTTCTGGGAGACGTCCCCTTTAAACTAGCGCAAACTGAAAACCTCATTTGCTCTGACTTAAATGGGAAATGACAGGGACAATGTAGCACAGCCCTATGTGGAAGCTCTGCCAATAGCCAACCTGGGGACAGTGGTGGTGGAGTTAAATTCTGCTTTTCTCCTGCTACCTTCAGCCCTTTAATGGGCTTTTTAAAAGGTTGACAGCTGAGTCACAGTTGAGCCACAGCTCAGTTGCGAGCTATGGCTTAGCTGCAAAGGCAGAGAAGTGGCTGTAGTGCCACAGGTGTGTGTGTGTGGGTGTCAACAAGATTCTTGTCACATTGCTTCTTCTGTGCCAGTGCAACAGAGAAGCTAAGGGGGTGGTGGACAGCGTGGGGCAGGGACAGAGCATGTTGACCTCATCCTTGTCCCCTTCCACAATGCGGGGGGAGTCCTTCTCCCATTTGGAAATAGCCTCATGAAATCTAATATATGAAATCTGGTTCCTAGGCAGGTCCCCTGCAAGCAGTAGATTTTAGAGTTCAGTAAAGTGAACTTTTAATACAATATTTTTATGACTATAGTGGTGACATTTGGATTTTCCACATCGAGCATGAAAACATCTTGATCTATTTCTTGTTACCATATATCACCAAGTGCAGCCTTTTGAATTGGGCAGTTGCATTTTCCTGAATTACAGTCTATTTAGATTCCCAAGCATTCAGTTTTTTAAAAAATTACTCAGTCAATATATCTGTCACACTTTCTTGCCAGCTCTACTATTTTCCTAGATGTTTATGGTGTCAAAATACAGGAAGCTGCCAATTGCCGATTTAAATGATCTAATTTCTGTCCTAATACTGGATAAATCACATTGTCATTTGCCTCCTCCTCTTCCAGTTTTGTTTTGCTTAGAAATTGGCATCTACAGATTCACTTGGGATAGATGATAGATGGATGGGATGGATTGATAGATGGGATGGATGGGATAGAGGACAGATGGACAGATAGATAGAAGTAAAATTTATTACATACAGCCATTGGCCATTACAATTACAGCAATTTACAAGTTAAAAACAGTCAAGGACTCTAAAATTAATACATTCAAATTTAAATTATTCACAATCTTTGTTACATACAGCGTCCCCATGATTCCATAATCAGGCTCTAATTGTCCAGTTAACACCATCATTTTACTGTCTACCTGGGTACTATCTACCTGCCCTGATTTGGTGTCCCCAAAGCAAAAAGTGCTGCCTTATAAGAGACCATAAAGTCAACATCTGACAACAGAAATATTACCTTATCCATATCAGAAGCTGTAATTGATCTGTAATTTCAGTCAGAAACTTGCATCTAGGTTCCGAATACAGTGGGCAAACCATAACATAATGGAAGAGGTCCTCCACAGAAATTTTGTGTATACAAATACACTGTTCCTGAGGTATTCTAGAGTATCGCCCAAGGAGATATTCTGTTGGCATGGTCTGAAACTGCAGAGCTGCAAATGCTGATCTAATTTTGTACACTGTAATATTTATCAGATATGTGGATCTTAGATGGTCCTTCTTTATATTTTAATACCATGGGGCAGATCTTGTCTGAACAATTAGCGAATAGTCTATTATGGTCTCCCCATTAAACACCCATTGATGCAAATCATGATTATTTCCTGAAGCTTGCAATAGATCGTCTGGAATTGTATAGCGAGAAATGATGTGGTTAACGAAATCAGAGTGGATTTTATCCTTACTTAATACTAAGTAGCTAAGTTTGCCAAGTGATTCCATTTAGGCCAATTGATATTTCTTCTGAGATTTTAATACAGCTAAATGTATGTGTGCCCTGATTGATAGAAGGCCAAGTTCCGCCCTTAATAGGGCAGATGGCACTCCTTTTGGAAGTGCCAAAATACACCTTAAAAAGAAGTTTTGTATCACCTCCAGACTAGATAGTGTTTGTTTTTTCCACCCACAAAGTTCAGCACCATATAATACAGGTGAAATCACTTTACCACTTGGGAGATATGGATTTGAGCTCAGATCTCTAGAATCCAAATCCAGTAATTTGCTGTTGCCACACACCATACTTAGAACCACTGCTTCCTCTAAGCCGTGGAGTCTCGTGAGCAAAAATTCTACTTTGTGAGCTACTGGCATTAAAGTTGTGAACTATTGCATAAATTTGCTTGCTCTGGGACTATTTTTCCTGAGCTAAGACAAAAATGTGTGAGCCGGAGGCTAAAAAACTGAGCTAGGTCACACTAACTCAGCTTAGAGGGAACACTGCTTATAGCCTCTTCCCTTTCTTCATTGGGACTAATGCTATCTCATGAGAGCAGAGCAGCATTTATAGAATTGAACCTTCCTCCCCTATCCATCTGTAGCATGTTGTGTCCTTTGAATCTGAAATTTGCAGGATAAAGTGGAGGTCTAAATTGAAAGTAAGAAATTGGCCAAAATTTTACACTCCTTTCCATTTTCTTATCACAGGCTGGATTCAGATGGCTAATTTGAGCCAACATAGGCACTTCCCCTAGGTGGATTAAAAAGCCAAGGTCAGACAGGCACAGCTGCCACTCATTCTGCTCTCACACTCACCACATCCTCTGACATCTCTCAGACAGATCCAATAGCTACCAGTAGGGAAGTGGTAGCAAAATCTTCTGCCACACCCCTCCCATGTTCCCTGGTGTCTGACCATGGGTGCGCGTAAACAAGGCAGATTGGTGGTGTGAATTCGCCAATCTGCCCTAGGCACTCACCGGTATTGTTTTTTTAAAAAAAATCACTGCCACTGAGCTCATGAGTGCATAAACACATGAGCGCATGGCCACTAAAAATGTAAGGGAGAAAAAGAAACCCAAACTGCACTAAGGAGATAACATGCAACAACTGTGAATGCACCAAGCACCCCTGTTCAATATACAGATGCCTCATGCAGGAGTGTGTGAATGGTGGGTTGGAAGGTGCCAAGCCTGCCAGGAGTCCCGGCCCGAACCGCCCAGCGCCCCGGTCCACCGCTGGGAAGCCCATAGGAGGTCGTGGTTTAGGTTACATATTGACTTTGCGGGGCCATTTCAGGGCCAAACATTCTTCATTCTGGTGGACGCTTACACCAAGTGGTTGGAAGTTATCTCCGTAGCCTCCATCTCAACGGCGGCGGCGGTCCAAGCGTTGCACAGGGTCGTTTGCACACACGGGATTCCTGACCCCATTGTCTCGGATAATGGGACCGCGTTCACCTCCTGGGAATTCCAGGAGTTCTTGCAGAGATACCTAATAAAACATATACGGTCTGCCCCCTTCCATCCGGCCACCAACGGCCAAGCAGAGCGGATGGTACGCACCACTAAAGAGGCCCTGGGACGCATAGTACAGGGGGACTGGGACCACCGCCTGGCCACCTTCCTATTTGACAACAGAATCACCCCCAACCCAGTCACAGGGGTGAGCCCAGCAGAGTTGTTAATGGGAAGGAAGCTGATCACAAGGTTGGACCGGTTGCATCCGGACCGGGCCACCGATCTCCGCAGCTCTCCCGAGATCAGGGAAGCGGCTAGGGGGTTCTTTCCGGGGGATACGGTATACGCAAGGAACTACGCTAGCGGCCCCGAGTGGGTAACGGGTCGGGTGCTGCGCGTGACGGGGTCCCGCCACTACGACGTCTCCACGGAGGGGGGCCAAATCCTGCGGAAGCATATAGATCAGTTGCGCCGCCACATCTTGCCGGAAGAGCTGGCTGCAGTACGGAACAAGGAGGAACCAGCAGCTGCAACCACACTGAGAGCTACCCCGCCCCTGCCAACCGCTCCGACCGATTGGGCGGAAGAGCCACACCGGGGCGGGGGCGACCCCCCAAGAGTAGGGACACCAGAAGAGCAGCAGGGCGCAGACAACCATAGGCCAGCGCTATTCCCACATGGGGAAACTGCCGCCCCCTCCGCCACGGCAGCCACGGCCCCGGCAGCCACGGTGACCGCTCCTACTCCACAAGTAACCCCAAGGAGGTCGACCAGGGAATGCAAGGCCCCCGCTTACTTGCAAGACTATGTGTCCTGAACTAGGGGGGGGAGGAGTGTTATGTCTTGAAACATAAGCTGATGTACCGCATGGCGATCGCTACAGAGGCGACCCCACGGGTCCCCGGATGTAGCTCACTAGACGCCCCGCCCATCAAGATCCGTGGCGGGAAGTTTAACTGACCAGGATTGGACTGGTCAGACTGGGGGGCAGTTCTGGGGAATGTATATAAGCGGGACCTGGCCCGCGTGTTCCCTCTCTTGTATTGTACCACCGAATAAAGCATGTTGCCTTCAACCCGTCTCGCAACTCAGTACATTACAACAGGAAAAGAGGAAGACCCACATGAGATGAATTTAATCTATAAAGGAAGCCTCAGTTTGCAAGACTTGAGCGATGCTTAAATGATAGGATATTTTGGAGGTCATTATCTCAGAGGGCCGCTGTAAGTCAGAAGCAACTTGAGGGCACTTAACACCAGGGGTGGAATTATAGTAGGAGTTCCTTTGCATATTAGCCCACACACCCCTGATGTAGCCAATCCTCCAAGAGTTTACAAGGCTGTAGTAAACTTACTATATCAGGGAGGTGTGGCCTAATACACAAAGCAGCTCCTGCCAGAATTCCACTCCTGTGTTTGAGGAAGGATCCACCCTAGCAGAACTAATTTCTTGAACCGTGTGTGTGTGTGAAAAGTATCTATACCTTGTTTTTCAACTTGTTGAAGCCATAGGCATATAGCATCATAAAATTGCAATACACAATAAAGTAAGTCATCAAAACCATAACATAATTATATAAGCAATGTGCTTTCACTGAACAAAACAACTGATACAGTCAAAATCCTACCTAGGCACTGGCCTGTGGCACGGTCCAGCTCAAACCCATTTGAGCACTGTTGCTAAAAAGAAAATAGAAAGGGTACTCAATTCAAATACTATATGAACATAAATCCACAGATCTGACGGAATGCAACCCAGCCCCCTGCTCTGGTATGCTTATTTCAAAAATATACAATACACACACAACAGGCAGATGTGTTACATGAAATTAATCATATGGCACATATTGATACTCTTAGGTCCTGAACACAAAAAGGCTGGGTCCAGTGAAGCACTTCCATTTTTGAAGGAGTATTTCTGTGAGCAAAAAATGCATTCTCTGTGCAGAATATTTTAATCCAACTCAGAGCCTTCTGTGCCAGAACACACATTTCTTCCACTAGAGCTAAAGGAACTGGTATCTGAACTGTCTGGAACTGAGAGGAAAAGACATCTTAAGGCTGTAATGGATAGCTTAATGAAAATGTCAGCTCTGTGTGTGGGGATTCTGGAGAATATTAAGAAAGACAGTGAAAAATAAAATAGCCAATACAGGAATGCTCCTATAGATCTATGGTGTGCAAAAGAGGACTGCCAAGACAGGGATGAACTGGGAGGTTAAAAATGGCCCTGGAAAGTGTTCTGCCCCCAGCCCTGCCCCGACTGAGAGGAGGAGGGTAGGCTTCCACAACCACAACCCAGCTCACTCCCATCTGCATTGTGCCAAGTGGGGGCAACCAGTTCCTGTAGCTCCTGCAAAATAGAGACTGCTGATTTGTGCTGTTTGCTTGTAGCAGGAGGGGCTTCCAGAATGCACGAGCAGTCAGGTTGTAGTGGCCACAGTTCCCATCCCCTTTTCAGGGGGCCACCAAGTCCCAGTCATGGTGACTGCTGATTCACATTAGGTTGGTGCCCTCCAGGCCATCAGTTTACCAGGACATCCTCCAAAGGCCTTAATGGGAGGTTTAAATAGGAGGACAAATAGACAAATAGGAGGTTTAAAAATAAATTTCCACTAAATGTATGCATTGATTTATTGTGAGGGATTGCAGAAAAGGGATATGTCAGCCTAACCTACCTCACAGGGTTATTTGTGCAGATAAAAAGGAGAATAATGTAAGCTGCTTTGCTCCCCAATCTACTCATGAATGAAGCAGTTGAAACGCACTGCCTGCTGTGTGTCTGGGATTTTTGAGTTTAGACAAAGATGACTCAGGGAACACATGGCAGAGGTCAATAATGTTATGCATGCAATGGCGAAAGTGGACAGGCAAGGCCCTCCCCCATAATACTAGAAGTCAGCAACTCGTGATGAAATTGATGGGCAACAGATTCAGGACAGAGAAAAGGAAGCACAGTACTTCTTTCCTGCCATGAGCATAAATAGCTTTGAAAGGGGATTAGACAGACTGCTGAAGATAGGGCTGTCAACAGAGAGTAGCCACAGTGCCAAAAAGAAATCTCCATAGTCAGAGGCATCAAACTTCTGAAACTCAGTGCTATAAGGCAACATCAGGCAAAGGCCCTGGCCTCTACTTCTTAGTTTAGTTTAGTTTATTCGATTTGTATCCTGCCCTCCCCACCTAAGCAGGCTCAGGGAGCATCAGCCCTCCTTATTCATCAGCCCTCCAGAGCAACTGATTGGTCACCGGTTAGGAACTTGTGTTTAGTGGAGGTTTAAAAATAAATTTCCACTAAACACAATTAGCTTGCTAGAAACATCAGATAATTCTGTTGGTAGCTGGAGATCTCCTTTCCCCAAACTCTGCCCTTCTCAGGCTCCATCCCCAAAATCTCTAGGCATTTCCCAACCCAAAGCTGGAAGCTCTATCCGCTGTGCAGACTGGCTTTTGAGTCTGCCAACATTAGAGTTTATTTTTCAAAGTTTACAAAAAACAGAGACAGAAAGAAAAGGGGAAAATATATAATTTACAAGACAAATAGGAGGTTTAAAAATAAATTTCCACTAAATGTATGCACTGATTTATTGTGAGGGATTGCAGAAAAGGAATATGTCAGCCTAACCTACCTCACAGGGTTATTTGTGCAGATAAAAAGGAGAATAATGTAAGCTGCTTTGCTCCCCACTGTGCAGAAAGACCATAGTTTTCCTCAGTAGAGGCTGCAGAGGGAAAGGAGACAGAAAGCTGAAGACAGGGGGGCAGATAAAGGTAGGCTGGCTGTAGGATGGGAAGGAGATAGGGTTGCCAACTTCAGGTTGGGAAATTCCTAGAGATTTGAGGGGTGGAGGCTGGGAATGGTGGGGTTTGAGGAGGGGAGGGACTTCAGACAGGTATAATGCCATAGTCTCCATTCACCAAAACAGCTGTTTCCTCCAGGGGGAGTAGTGTTCCCAACCTCCAGCTGAGGGCTGGAGAGCACCCAAGATTACAACTGATGTGATGATAGAGATCACTTTCCTGGAAAAAATGGCTGCTTTGGAGGGCGAAGTCTATGGCATTGTACCCTAGGCTTCCCAGCCTCCTGCTAGGGGTGGGGTTCCCCCAGTTTTGGGGGCCCCAATCCTCTGGCAAGGAGCTGACTGGCGGGGGATCCCCAAGAGCTTCCACATGCTCAAAGTGCCTGGTGCAATGATGTCAACTGGAAGTGACATCACAACAGATTCATCATTCAGGGGACACTCTAGCAGTTTGGGTAAAAACTCTATGGCACCATAGAGTTTTTTTTACCCAAACTGCTAGAGCGTCCCCATGTGCAATGTGCCTGGCCCGAGAAGATTCCCCCCACCAGGATCCAGGTAAGACCTGACAACCCTATTACACCCTCCTGAGGTCACTTCCTTCCCCACACCTCACTCTTCTAAGGCTCCACCCCAAACTCTCCGGTAATTTCTCCACTTGGGGTATCAAACCTAAGCTGGGAGATCCATTGTGATTCCTGGAGAGGTGCCGCTGCCACCCTGCAGCTGTGCTGGGGGAGGAAGCAGGCAAGAGGCTGGGAGAGTGGTGAATGGCAGATTAGAGAGAGTAATAGGGTGGGGGCCATAAAGACAGAGAAAGTTACAAGCATGGAAGAGAGAGTAAGAAAAGGGAGAAAGAGCATGAGAGAAGCAGGGGGAGAGGAGAGGAAGCACAGATGGAGAGGATGGGATAACTGGCAGTTTCTTACAAGTCCCCATTTGTATTGACTATTCTTATCTCCCTGGAGGAGGGTGAGATAAAGATGTAACAGCAAATCTTGCCTCAACCACATCATCTTGTGGGGCTTATGTACTGAATTTAGGACATAAAAACACAAGCACTTCTTCAGGTAGATTCAAGTGCATGTTGACCCCGAGCAAAAGTTTACAGATATTCCTGACTTGTGAGGGGTTGGGGAGCAGGTTTATCAAAGGCTGCAATAAGAGCCTAGTGTTGATCATTCAGTACAATTTTGCTCAGTTGTTTAATTGTTTATTGATACTTTGCCATCCACCCAAATGGGGATTCAAAGTGACTTACATCAGTCTCCTTGCCTCCATTTTACTTTCACAACAACCTCGTAAGGTAGTTTAAGCCAAGTGTGTGACTGGTCCAAGGGCACCCAATCAGTTTTCATGGCAGGGGGGGATTTGAATTTAAATCTCCCAGATCCTTGTCTGACTCTCTAACCACTGTAGCATACTGGCTTTTACTTGGACGTGTTTAAATGCAACTTCTACAGACTTTTTTTTTTGCAAGAACATTTTTAAAAATTATTTTTCTGCCATGCTGACAGAGATTACTCAATAGTAAGAAGATGTTTGGCTCCAGTTCTACCTGGCTCTAATCCATCAATGTAAACTGAATTTAATTTCTTAGTTTTAGTGGAGGTTTAAAAATAAATTTCCAGCTCTGTGCCCATCAACCCTCAGTGGAAGAAGAAAAGGAAGGTTTGGATTTATACCCCAGCACCGCTCTTCACTCGAAGACTCAGAGCGGCTTACAATCTCCTTTCCCCACAACAGACACCCTGCGAGGTAGGTGGGGCTGAGAGAGCTCTGAGAGAACTGCTTTTGAGAGAACAGCTCTGAGAGAACTGTGACTGACCCAAAGTCACCCAGCAGCTGCATGTGGAGAAGTGGGGAATCAAACCCAGTACTCTGGATTAGAATCCGCTGCTCTTAACCACTACACCAAACTGGCTCTCAGTAATGACCCCCCCAATTAACAAGTTTCTAAATATATCTCTCACCTGTGTCTTCCCACGACTTATAAGGCAGTCAACCACCATGAAAATGGTCAGTATCCTGTAACCAGAAGAGAAATAGGCTATAAATATTGCCATATGGATGCTCAATTTGTGCGGTGAAGTATAGGCAAGCCCGCTATTATCTGATGTAACTCCCTGGCATCCAGAACCACACCAGATGGAAGATTAGCTACAGGCAACTTACCATCATCAAGAAGTCAGTGTTGACAATGGACACTGTCATAACTTCAGTAGCCACTAGAAGAATTCAAGATCGACATGTCTGGATGATCTAAGTCAGGCCCTGGCTATCAAAGAGTGAATCCAGCATTTTACAAACTTCCAACAAAGTGCCAAACAATCAGGGGTGGAATTCTAGCAGGAGCTCCTTGCATATTAGGCCACACCTCCCTAATGTAGCCAATCCTCCAAAAGCTTACAAAAAAGAGCCTTGTAAGCTCTTGAAGGATTGGCTATATCAGGGGTGTGTGGCCTAATATGCAAAGAAGCTCCTGCTAGAATTCCACTCCTGCAAACAACGTATTACGCATTATAGGGTTACCAATCTCCAAGTGGTAGCCAGCAATCTCCTGGGATTACAACTGATATTCTGAAGACAGATATCAGTTCACCTGGAGAAAATGGCTGCTTTGCAGGGTGGTCTCTATAGCATTAGACCCCACTGAAACTCCTCCCCTCCCCAAACTCCGCCCTCCTCAGGCTCCACCCCCAAAATTCCCAAGTATTTTCTGACCCAGAGTGGGCAACCCTATAGGTGCAGTCACATTTATATTTTTTTCTGATTTTGGTTTAAACCACAAGCAGTCTCTTGAAGACTGAGAGTGTCCTCAGACAGATGGTGGAAAAAGGGAGGGTCACTATGGCTTTTCCCTTCCAGCTGTTACCTTTTCTTCCTGCAGGATGAAAAATGGGGGGGGGGGATGATTTTTGTACAAGATAATAAAACACAATAAAGGGATGTGCAGTCCTGCCTCATTCCTTGTCCACTGAAACTCTCCCTGTCTGTTAACTACTTTTGATTAAAAGGAAAACAGCAGAGATAAGTTACACACAGCTTCATATAATGCATAATTTGGTCCAGCATCCTTCCCTTCCCCTGCATTAAATTCAGAGGAAACATGTCACTCTTACAAATATTAAGAGAATGCAAAAACAAAGCTCTTTGTGGAGCCATCTCACTGTGGTTCTGAATGAGTCACTATTCTTTGTGTAAAGACAGGTAATACGGCTTCATTTCCTAGGGATGCCGTCCTCCAGGTGGGACCTGGAGATCCCCTAGAATTACAGCTCATCTCCAGAATACACAAAATACTTCTCCTGGAGAAAACGGCAGCTCCGGAGGCTAGATTGTGGCATTGTACCCTACTAAGGCCCTGTCCCCCCCAGACTCTAATCCCAAATCTCCAGGAGTTTCCTAACCTGGATCTGGCAACCCTACAGCCCCGGGAAAGGTTGAAGGAGCTGGGGATGTTTAGCCTGGAGAGGAGGTGGCTGAAAGATAATATGATCACCATCTTCAAGTACTTGAAGTGTTGTCATGGTGTGGAATGGTTTTCTGTGGTCCCAGAAGGTAGGACCAGAACCAAAGGGTTGAAATTAAATCAAGAGTTTCCGGCTCAACATTAGGAAGAACTTCCTGACTGTTAGAGTGATTCCTCAGTGGAACAGGCTTCCTTGGGAGGTGCTGAGCTCTCCTTCCTTGGAGGTTTTTAAACAGAGGCTAGATGGCCATCTGACAGCAATGAAGATCCTGTGAATTTAGGGGGAGATGTTTGTGAGTTCCCTGCATTGTGCAGGGAGTTGGACTAGATGACCCTGGAGGTCCCTTCCAACTCTATGATTCTATGATCCCCTGCCAGTGGTGGTAGTGGGGAGACCTGACAACCCTAATTAGGAATAACTAATAATTTACCCACTCCCAATAAAAGAAAGGCAAGGCTAGAACACGTAAATCAAGCAGTGAGTCATGCCAAACTGCAAGTGATTGCTAGAGATCTCCTGGAATTACAGCTGATTTCCAGGCTACAGAGAAGTGTTCCCCTAGAGAACATGGCTGCTTTGGCTGCAATGACATCATATCCTGCTGAGGTCCCTCCCCTCCCCAAACCCTGCCTTCCTCAGTCTCCGCCCCCTAATCCTCCAGGAATTTCCCAACCCAGAGCTGGCAACCCTAGGACTCAGAGGCAACCTCCTCTGTGAATGTGCAGCAGGCTTTGGCTTCCTGGGGCCACCAGTTGTTTAGTGGCTTTATTTGTTGAGGCATACCGTTTGGGAGCAACAGGGTTAATTCCTGTTATAAACAAAATGCTCGCTCAGCAACGGAAAGGCTCGTTCCAATCAGCCATTAGTTCTTCCAGATGAAAGATCATGCATGAACTTCTAAAACCTTGGCAAGCTTCACTCACACACTCTGTCCTTGGAAAGCGGAAATTAAGCGACTTCAGGGACTGAGGCGAGGGTGGGGGATGTCTGGGTGAATGCCCTGCCCAGGGAACTGCTGAAGCTGAAGTTGGACATCTACGTTTGCCTAAACTTACAAAACCTATTTTAAAATCTTGGTGGCTATAGTTATATATATCACTCCATTTTTCAAAACATTTTTTTAAAGAGTATATTTTGTAGAACACAAGACTGCCAGCTCTTAATTGGGAAATGCCTGGAGATTAGGGGGTGAAGCAGGGAAAAGGTGGGGTTTGGGCTGGAGAAGGACTTCAGTGGGGCATAATGCCACAGAGTCACCTTCCAAAGAGGCTGTTTCTCCAGGGGAACTGATCTCTGTTGCCTGGAGATCAGTTGTAATCCCAGGAGATCTCCTTCCACTACCTGGAGACAGGCAAACCTAGAACATCATGGTAGTGTCGTTGGGAGCTGGCATGGAGGCAGGGTCATGATGAGGCCTACAGTATGGCTTCTTCTTTGATGTTGGGATTTTCTTCCTCATGGGAAGGCTTCTCAGTAAGGGGTACCATAGGATCTCCATCTCTGCAAGATTTTGAGGGTGGGGCCTTCCCTGGGGTATAATGCCATAGGGTCCACCATTTTACCCAGGAGTACTGATCTCTGTCACCTGAAGATCAGCTGCAATCTCAGGAGATCTCCAGCCACTGCCTGGAGGTTGTCAACCCTACATCCAGATGCCATTATGCCAATTTATGCATTACTACTCTGGCTCCCATTTTTTCCTCTTTCCTCTGAACAAAATACAAACCTAATTTTCTCTGGTTTAAAAGGGGAACCTGCCGGGTGACTGTGGGTAGAACCTCCATCTTGATTAAGGTTGCCAGCCTCCAGGTGAGGCCTGGAAACCTCCCATTTTTACAACTGATCTCCAGCTGGCAGAGATCAGCTCCCTTGGAGAGAATGGCCACTTTGAAAGGTGGACTTTATTGGCATTGTACGATGCCTAGGCCCCTCCTCTCCTCAAGCCCCACCCTCTCCTGGATCCATTCCCAAAATCGCCAGGTATTTTCCAACGCATACCTGGGAACTCTAATCTTGACACTCCGATGTTGTCATTATGGAAAAGGGGGTGGAGTCAAACTCTGCTCACAAAATGGTGCCCTGTACCTCACTATCTCCCCTCCCCTTTTCCTGCCAAGTCACACTGTAATGTTACAGTAGGCCATGTATGGTTGCCATGTCCCCCCTGGCCACTGGCAGAGGATATGTGGGTAGGGTTGTCAGATCCAGGTTGAGAAACACCTGGAGATTTGAGGATGGAGCCTGGGGAGGACAGGGACCTCAATGGGGCACAATGCCACAGAGTCCACCCTCCAAAGCATCCATGTCCTCCAGGGAAACGGATCTCTGTAGTCTGGAGATGACTTGTAATTCCAGGGGATCCCCAAGTGGTCCAGCCTAGCGGCTGGCATTGCTAAGGCAGAGGGGAAAGGGGAGGAGCAACAGGTAGGGACCAGCTACATCAGTAAGCCATGCAGTGATATGGTGTGGATGTTGTTCCTGCCTGTTCTTGTACCAGTTGCTGATGCTGCTGTGGCAGGGGCAGGTTTTTGTGCCAGTCTGAATGTGGACACGCAGCCCATTTCAGTTTTAGAGGCCCCATGCCACAAAAAACACACACTTCATTACTGTTGAAGAAAGGACACTGAAAAAATACATATAAAAGCAATATAAAATACATATAAAAAGCATATATAAAATACATATAAAAGGGGCTGTGGATCTCAGTTAGGCAGTGGATTTAACATTTTTCTTACTCAGAGATGCCAAGGGTTGCCAACTCCATCCCAGAAAAATTCCTGGAGATTTGGGGATGGAGCCTGTGGAGGGCAGTGGTTAGGGAGGGGAGGGACCTCAGCAAGGTGTCCATCCTCCAAAGTATCCATTTCCTCCAGGGTAATGGTAATGGGCCTCTGTAGTCTGGAGATCTGCTGTAATTTAGGGAGATATCCAGGCCTCGCTTGGAGATTGGCAACGCTAGAAGTATCCCATAGTGCAAGGTTCTAAGCCAGGGGTGTTGAGCTTATTTGTTATGAGGGCCAGATCTGACATAAATGAGACCTTGTTGGGCCAAGCCATGTGTATCATAAAATGTAATGCCAGGTAGCAGAGATAGAGACTTTATAAAGAACACAAACACAAATAAAGATTTAAAAGAACTTAAAACATTAGCAGTTATTGGATTTAAAGGTGATTTCTTTGTATGTTTCTTGTGTGATCCAGGGAACAGGGCAAAGGAAGCTCTGGCTTTTTCCTTCCTTCCCCAGAGGACCAGGAGGCGAGAAGAAGAAGAAGATGATGATATTGGATTTATATCCCGCCCTCCACTCCAAAGAGTCTCAGAGCGGCTCACAATCTCCTTTACCTTCCTCCCCCACAACAGACACCCTGTGAGGTGGGTGGGGCTGGAGAGGGCTCTCACAGCAGCTGCCCTTTCAAGGACAACCTCTGCCAGAGCTATGGCTGACTCAAGGCCATGCTAGCAGGTGCAAGTGGAGGAGTGGGGAATCAAACCCGGTTCTCCCAGATAAGAGTCCGCACACTTAACCACTACACCAAACTGGCTCTCCTACACCAAACTAGCACCAAACTGAGGAGCCTCAGCCAATAGAAGAAAGAGAGGCTTGGCTCAGTAACTCTGCTGTGCAACTGAGAGAGCCAGGCAAAGCAAGCTACCCCTCCACCCTTCCTCCCCAAGGGAGGAGCCACAGCCAATGGAGAAGGAAGCAGATAATGGCCAGTTGCTCAGGGGCCTGATAAGAGCCCTTCGGGGGCTTGATTTGCCCCCGCAGCCACATGTTTGACACCTCTGTTCTAAACTGTAGTTTACCTAGTTCACTCCTAAATATGACCTTGTGCCAATGGGCCTGAAAAAAAAAATGTTAACAAGAGACTTTATTACTGTGTGAAAATAAGATGCTGTTTGGTGTAGTTTGGTGTAGTGGTTAAGTGTGCAGACTCTTATCTGGGAGAACCGGGTTTGATTCCCCACTCCTCCACTTGTACCTGCTAGAATGGCCTTGGGTCAGCCATAGCTCTGGCAGAGGTTGTCCTTGAAAGGGCAGCTGCTGTGAGAGCCCTCTCCAGCCCCACCCACCTCACAGGGTGTCTGTTGTGGGGGAGGAAGGTAAAGGAGATTGTGAGCCGCTCTGAGACTCTTCGGAGTGGAGGACAGGATATAAATCCAATATCTTCTTCTTCTATATTTTGAGAGAATTTTTATGCCATCTCTTCAAGGAACCTGCCTTTTCATGGCATGGAGGAAAGTTAAAACAGTAATATGTCAAATTGTGAGAATGTCTGTTAATCACTCTATTATAGGCCTGAGCCAAAATGAGGGTACAATGCCTTAGAGGAGGGTGTCAAACATATGGCCTGGGGCCAGAAGTGGCCTGTGAGCAACTGATGCAAGGGGGGAAGGCAGGAGGCTGCTCAGGTATGGGGAGTGAGAAGTTGGTGCAGATGGTAAGGTGTGTGTGATCAATGTCCAGAAATAGAAAGGAAATGGCTAGGGGGCAAAGCTAATTGCCTGAGGTAAAATAGTGTGTGTGGGGGGGGGAATGGCAGTGAAGGCAGAAAAAGTGGAGGCATGGTGTTTCTTCCCCTCCTGCCTCCTCCAACTGCAGCTCAGCGAGGACTGGCAAAGCCACTACATGATGTGTGTGTGGGAAGGGGGAACTGAGTGGCTGGCACTGACACCACTGCACCGAATGGCTTTGCATTTTTTCAAACAGCAACCATGAGAGGGGTTGGCAAGGGTGGGCATGTGGAAGAAAAAGAAGAATTGTAGATGTATACCCCGCCCTTCTCCGTGAATCAGAGACTCAGAACGGCTTACAATCTCCTATGTCTTCTCCCCCCACAACAGACACCCTGTGAGGTGGGTACAGCCGAGAGGGCTCTCACAGCAGCTGCCCTTTCAAGGACAAGTCCTGTGATAGCTATAGCTAACCCAAGGCCATTCCAACAGGTGCAAGTGGAGGAGTGGGGAATCAAACCTGGTTCTCCCAGATAAGAGTCCACACACTTAGCCACTACACCAAACTGGAGCAGCAGTTAGCTGATGTATGGACAGGGCCGGTGCATCCTCCTCCCAGTATTTTACCTCAGGCAATTAGCCTTGCTCCCTAGTCATTTCCTTTCCATTTCTTGACAGTTTTGACCACACACACTTTACCATCTGCACCCACTCCTCACCCCCCCACACACACACCTGAGCAGCCTCCTGCCTCCCCCCCCCCCCTTGAAAGGCAACTAGAATGGTGTGTGTTCTCTGAGGGCAAATACTTCCAACCATGGAAGCAAGTGGAAGAATGAAGGGGAAAAGGGATGCCGCTGTCACCACTACACGCCTGAACAGCCACGGAGCCAGGAGGCAGAGTGTCGGAGCATATGGGGGAATGGCAACCTCCCTTCTCCTCCCCACCTGTTCTCAGCCTATGAGGGAAAAGGAGTCACTCAGGATGACAAAAAGTGTCCCCTGAAGGTTTCAGAAAACAGCCTCTCCATCAGGCCTTCCCCCTCAGTCCTGCTGCTTTTGTGGAAAACACAGGCGGGATTAGAACTAAGGGTGGGGATTCAGGAGAACCAGGTTCAGTCACACACACCCTTCACTTGAGCCATGACCCTGATGTCTGGGTCACCTCACTTAGGGCTGGTTGCTTAGCCTGGCCCACAGGGGTGGGGGGATGGGGTGTTGGAGGGTGGTGTCCGGTGTGCCTCCTCAAGATCCTCAGATGTAGGATGAAGAGGGGAAACGAAGACAGATCATAAGAACATAAGAGAAGCCATGTTGGATCAGGCCAATGGCCGATCCAGTCCAACACTTGGTCACATAGTGGCTCGGCTGCCTAGGCCATGCATACAGGGTGTGCGTGCTGAAAAACCATCTTACGTTATGTATACAAAAAGTAATTAATTTGAATGGAAAATGTAAGATACCTCCCTTTTTATGTTATCCTTTGGGGAAAAAACTAGTTTTGCATATGGTTAAATACATTTATTTGGGGCTTTTGTGGGTTCCCCAGTAAATCAATTGCTTTTGTTTGTATTTTGAGTAAAATATAATATTGTTAATTGAGTTTGCCTGTATCCTTTATAAAGTATATTTCTCTGGTACCTGGTATTATATTTTATGGCACACATGGTCTGGCCCAACAAAATAACATTTATGCCAGATCCATAATAATAAATGAGCTTCACACCTCATAATAAATGAGTTTGACACCTCTTCCTTAGAGTCCGCCCTAAGCATCCATTTTCTCCAGGGGTACTATCTCCGTAGTCTGGAGATAAGCCATAATTCCAAAAAATCCCTAGGTCTCCCCTGGAGGATGGCATCCCTAACCCCACTCCCCACACCCATCTACAATATGGAGTGTATATGGATGGAGGGTATACGGCAGCAATCTTATTGAAGTTCAGCAGGTCTGGTCAATACTTGAACGGGGGAAATCCTGGGAACCCTCCATAAACTGCCTTCCGTGGAAGAAAAGATGAACTACAAATGCAGTAACAGTGGCCTGCCTTAAAGGGTTGTTGTAATGTTTGTGAGGCACTTTGAACACCAAAAGTGCTTACATGCCTGCTACGTTCCATACTGTGTCATTACTGATCTACTTCTGAAGCTGTAAAATTAAGCAGAGATTGGCCCTGGTAACCTGTGCATACAGAGATGACAGCCTTCAGGAGGGACCTGGGGATTCCCTCAGAATTATAGCTCATCTCCAGACTACAGAGATCAGTTGCCCTGGAGAAAATGGATGCTTTGAAGTTTCCATCCTCCCAATGCTCCACTCCCAGATCTCCAGGAGTTTCCCAATTTGGATCTGGCAACCGCACCCTCACCCTCACCCCCCTCTGGTGGTCAGGGGATACCTGGCAACCCTAGAATCTAACAAAATGTTCTTCTGTACCAATTTAACAGAAAGAAATGAGAACTGCACAAGAGCAAGGGGAGGTGCAATTATACAAAGGAACTTCCTGTGAATAGGACATAGTGTGCCTATTAAATAGTCATATTTGTGGAGGATTAAGTAACTGCTCTATAAAATATATAATTAAACCAGTTTAGACAGCCCTTCATTTTTAGAAAAGAAATCACCTTTTCAATTGCCACTTGAAGCGTTTACTGTACCCAGTCTGCCCCCTGGATGCTACTAACCCATTTTACTCCCTCTACATTAACAGAGGAGGCAACTGATGCAGTTTCTAGTTCTGATGGCAACTTCTCAAACCCTCCAAAATAAGCACAGAAAAATCAGCAAATCCCACAGCTAGCAATCCTTTCCAGGCAGATGTTGCTTATTTGGCAGCCTTTTTTAAGCTGCAGAAAAATAGACTTGTTCTCCAGAGAGATTGCCTGGAATCAGACCCAATGCAACTGGAAGTGCTATGTCATCCACCATTTAATGTTGCACTTCATTCACTGATCTCCTGAATGTTTTCTGGAGTCAGGATAATTTCAAAAGCACCACCCTGAATGCAATGCAAAACACGCACAATTTAGTTTTAGCAATTAAAAAAAAATGAAACTACATTTATAAAAAAAAAAAGTAAAGGTAGTCCCCTGTGCGAGCACCAGTCGTTTCTGACTCGGGTGATTTCACGGCAGACTTTTCTACAGAGCAGTTTGCCATTGCCTTCCCCAGTCATCTACACTTTACCCCCATCAAGCTGGGTATTCATCATCAACCTTGGATGGATGGAAGGTTGAGTGAACCTTGAGCTGGCCACCTGAACCCAGCTTCCACCGGGATCAAACTCAGGTTGTGAGCAGAGAGCTCGGTCTGCAGTACTGCAGCTTTACCACTCTGCGCCATGGGGCAACTACATTACAGAGCGACAAAATTTGGGCTTGCAGCTGGATGGACACTCAACAGCCAGTCCTGGTGACCTGACAAGTACACCTGTATAGTACACATTAATCTGAGAGCACATGGTTATATTCACCTTAAAAAGTAAACTTAAAATATAGGTGCCCCAGAGAAGCTTTGTATTCAATGTGCTAAATTTAAAGCACTGCCAGCTAGGTCTGCTAAATGTCATCAGAGGAATTTCAGAGTCAAAGGGCAGCAATCAAATTAGAGAACTTAACAAGATTAACCTTTTGGTTCAACTCAACCCCATATTCAAACTTAAACACATGTAGTTGCCTCATTACTCTCAACTCACACCACAGTCTTCCTCCTTTCCCTCTGTCATCTTTTGCCTTTCAAAAGTTAGGTTTTTGAATCTAGTGTTTGGCCTGCATTAATAATAACACTTAATAGCAACTTTCAAATGTTCATCTGCCTTCCTTTCTGTGCAGCAGCCTTGCAAAGTCAGCCAGGACTGGCATCCTCACACTGAAGTAAAAGAGTCATTGGTTCATGACACAGATAACATTTGAACTGGGGACTTCCTGATTTGATATTGACAGCGCTACCCTAAGTGGAATCTTACCCTTCTATAGCCAATGAGCTTAGAAGGATATAACTCTGCTTCGGATGGCACTGTCTGTCTCTTAGCCATGAGACAATTCCCCTTCACTCCAAGGCCCCATCAGAATTAACAGTGTGACAGTAATAATTATAACTTCAGTTATTCCATCTACAAGCTCCTGTAACTTATATACATTTGTGTCATTATAAGTTTTTTAAAAGCCATCTTCTTACTCTACAAAACAGCAAAGGGTTCCTTTTCTATAGAGGTTGCCAGATTCCCCCCAGACACTGGCAGGCTTGTGAGATCAGGGTCTGAAAACCCATCCTCAAGACCCCCATACTCAAATGAGACAGGGCACAACCTCTTCAAACTGTCAAAAAAATCATTCAAACTCAGTATGCTGGTTTAGCAAAATTATTAATAATTTCTTTTTAAAAATAGCTTCCACAGTTAAATCACCCACAAGTGGAAATCAGTAACTGCTAATGCACGCCTGTGGAGAAAACTCTCTTGGATGTTCATGCAACTCAGTAAATTGCCGGGGCCATAGAAGGCAGAATACAGTTCAATTGATATTGTTGCATGCATATAACGCTAAGGAATAGGGTACTCCTGCCCTACTTTTGATTCTTGACATGCAAATCTTAGGGATAGGCAGTCTTTGGCTACGGACTGAGTATAGCATTCAGCAAATAATAACTTAAAACATAGCTATTAAGTGCATAAGACCTACCTTTTTAATCCTGTCATGTCCAAAGCAGTGAAGGAAGCTGAGGTGATGAAAACAGTGCCCCAGATATTTGCTGAGTAGCTAAAACTTAGGCTTGTGCATTAGTTTTTTGCTAGAAGTCTGGTCCTACCATCATTTATTTATCCCAGGGAATGAAAGAGCGAATAATACAGAAACAGAGTTAGAGAGAAAGAGAATGAGGGAAGGAAGGAAGAGGGAGGGAAGGAGGGGAGAAGAGGGAAGGGAGAAGGAGAGGTCTGCTCCTCCTCAGACACTGGAGAGAATACAGCAAAGGCACCTGGTTTTGCTTAGTACTTTTCTGTAATTCAGCATTAAACCAATTGGAGGAGGAATGTTAAAAATGAACACTTCATTTTCTAAGTATGTTAAACAATGCAAATGGGAGGCCTCAGCCTGTGGACAGCTGGTTTAGATTACAGAGCTCACCAACTTGCTAGACTCCTCACAACACTCCTGAGGAGCCTGCCAGAATAAGAAAACGCTGGTCGTTGGAAGTGAAGCGGCTGCTTCTTTTGCAAGCATTATCAGGAAGTGTGCCTTAGCAAAGGCAGCCCTGGCACAGGGCAGGATGAATTCTAAGGAATAAGTTGTTGAGAGCAACACAGACATACACCAAGGTCCTCCCATAAAGAGTGAGCTTGCTTATATCTTGCCATCTTGTCCGCTGCTAACCCATTTCTTGCCAATGGCACACTAGGGAGAGCTGGGGTCATCTGACAGGTAAAGGCTTGATTTTGTGACCGTTGCTGATACAAGGATTCTATAGCCTTGGGTGCATTCTGACACAAGGGCAGCCAACAAGTTAAAATGTTTAAAGGAGAACAAAGCTGGCACCCAACAACGTGGCATCTGCATTTTGGCATGTTTTTAAGATAATGCTGGAGTAAAAGCCAAGGGGGAAGATTATTGGCCTGCCATCACAGCCGTAGTTTGTTTTGAAGTTCCTATCATGTGACTACCAGTCATGGCCTTAATTCAGAGAGGCCAAAATAGAAACCCCTAGCTCATAGTAAGTTAAGGATCACCAGATTGCTTAGAGGAATATGTAGGGGAATTGCATCAGAAGTAACTGAAGCAGGTGCTATGTCTGAAAAGGACAATATTGGAGAGACAGGGCATCATATAAAATTGTGCGGGGAAGTTATCACCAACTGATGTTTTCAAATTAATAGGATGCAACCAATGTGACATGTACACACTCTCTGTGTTAAAGACTTAACAAAATGTGCGGCAGGATTTTCTTGAGTCACTTCTTCAGATCATGAGCAGTGACTCATGAAAGCTCACACCTTGCCACAGATTTTGTTAGTCTTTAAGACTTCGAAGGATGGTGGAAGGCAGGAGGGCCTGGTGTGACTTTGTCCATGGGGTCGCAAAGAGTTGGACTCAACTGTGAGACTGAACAACAACAACAAGGTGCTACTGGACTGTTGTTCTACTGCTACAGACAGACTAAAACAGCTACCCATCTTGATCTTGTGTTACCTTGCTTTTCTAAAGATGTTTGGTTTCTCATTATATATGTCATAAAGCATGTTTCCTTTGTTCAAGTCATTGGGAACCGTTTCCTTTTAATATACTTTGCTGTGCTATATGTGGCATTCTGTGTGGTAGAGCCTGATGCATAGGGGGAAAATAATGGATGGATGGCCCTTCTTTGTGGTAGGCAGGGCTTTTTTTTTTTTTAGCAGGAATGCACAGGAACGCAGTTCCAGCTGGCTTGGCACCAGGGGTGTGGCCTAATATGCAAATGAGTTACTGCTGGGCTTTTTCTACAAAAAAGGCCCTGGTGGCAGGTAATCTGATAGAAATCATACCTGCCATTTAAAAGCAGTTTTCAACCCTGCCCTTATCATTGAGTTTGAAATTCAGTTTTGCCAGGCTTCTAAGTTGATTGATGGCCATGCAAGAAGTTCCATTTACAAGGAGATTTCAACATTCTTGAGCATCAACATACATATCCATACTCAAGGTAGATCTTAAAGTAGATATTTATAGTATAAGATCTGTATGGATGTCATATATTCTAACACCAAAATCGGCCAAACCTGAGCAAACTTATGACTGGAGTTGTGAACAGACAAGACAGATCTTTCCATAAACCTGAAACAAATTCCAGGTTTGCAGAAGAATCAGAAATCTGGAGGCAGGGGAAATACACTGGAAGGTTATCTCCTAGATGATGAAAGGAGTGTGTGTAGCTTTAAGAAATCAGTTCCTTCAGTAGCTGTTGCTAGGCAGTCACAGCATTCTAGGCTTATTTTCTCTGAGTAAAAGGCAGGGAGGGGGAAAAGGCCCTTTCCAGGTGTGTTTTGGCCTTTGAAGGAGGACTCATTGGACTGCATGGCAGTCACTGGGTGATTTGTTATCACCTAACTTGCATGACTCACCTAGGCCTGGGAACTTGCTACTGTTCAATACCAGCCACCCTATGAATGTTTCTATGGTATAGCAGTTAGAGCTTCAAAGTATTGTCTGGGAGATCCATGTTCAAATCCCCATCTTGCTGTGACAGTTCACTGGGTGATTTTGGGCCAGTTACACACTTTCAGCTTAACATACCTGTCACACAGCAGGGGCCTAGCAGGGCTTTCTACTGGCTGCCACTGCTCTGGTAAGGGTCTGCATGGAGGGCCCAGAGCACCAAACCACCCTTGTCTTCCTTATTAACAAATCCTCTTAACCGTGACCAGGGAGACATGAGAACCCAGGCAGTATAACAACACAAAGTTTATTATTAGTGCTCTAAAACAATAAGTGGGTGACAAAGATTTAGTGCTAAAGTGAATATGAAACAGTAAAGGTTGCCGCAAATAAACAAAAGCCCTGACGTGTTTAACTATACAGTCCCTACTCCAATACCTAACTCACCACACTTCCCTTGGGTGAGGGATCTTTTCCTGCTGTCTGTTCCAGAGAGCCCTCTTCCTCCTACAGCCTCTCCAGGAAAGAACACACCCTGTCTGGGTTCAGCTCTTTTATGCTCTCCTCCCAGACTCCACCTCTCTCTGGGCCTGTTTCCCTCCAAAACCTTGCCACCCAATCAGAGGGACAGAGAGGATCCTGGGAAATGTAGGCTTTCCCTAGTAACTCCTAAACAGGCTTCTCTGAGGCCTGCAGGCCTCACTAGGCCCAGGATCATGACACTACCTTAGAGTTGTGAGGACAAAAAGGAAGAGAGGAGAATAACGACAGCTGTGTTGATTTCCCACTGAGGAGAAAAGTGAGGGATCAATGAAGAAGATAAATAAGAAATATAGTTGATGATGGGAGGCAGGTAAGTTGGTGGATGGCTGAGAAGGAGAGAATGAGGCAAGGAAAGAAGAGAGGACATGGGGGTTGCCAAAAGGAGGGGAAAAGGAGATAATGTGGGGAGGGGAATATAGGGGAAAGTGATGTGCCGTCTCACAACTCCTTGCAAGTGGCCCAGGCCCAGTGGCTGGTACTACACACCTGGGCTATAGTTTTCCTAGGTGGGGTGGGAGGAGGAAAGCTGAAGACAGAGGGGGAGATAAATCTAGGTTGACTGTTGGGTGGGAAGGAGAGAAGAAAGCAGGAAAAGGGGAGAGGAAATAGTGGGGAAGAGGGAAATTTGATGCCCCTACAAGTTCTTGCAAGCTTCCACTTCTGTAATTATAATACTTATTCAGATCTCCAGTTCTGTATAATTCTTGGTTAGATCTTGTGGAGGAAGGAATGTGTGTGCTGTGCTGGGTTTATAGATATTTGGGGCTCTTACTCAGGGATTTTTTTGTAGCAGGAACTCCTTTGCATATTAGGCCACACACCTCTGATGTAGCCAGGTTCACTACAGTTTATGCATAGGTCATAGGGAGGGAAATCCCACAATGAGAATTGACTGTCCAAAGGGTTAATACCGAACAAAAAAGCCCAGCAGGAACTCATTTGCATATTAGGCCACACCTCCTAGTGTTGCCATTGTTTCACATGGCATTTTTGTAAAAAAAGCCCAGCAGGAACTCATTTGCATATTAGGTCATACCCCCTGACTCCAAGCCAGCCAGAACTGCGTTCCTCTGCATTCCTGCTCAAAAAAAGCCCTGCTGAACACCATTAAATGCATCTAGAAACTATGAAAAGTAGGAACATATAGGAATTAATTAGGCCGATCTGAAAGATAAGGGATGGGTTGTTTTGTTTCTTTCTACGAAAGGTTGACTTTCCCTATGAAGAAAGGTTGAAACGCTTGGGACTCTTTAGCTTGGAGAAACGTCAACTGTGGGGTGACATGACAGAGGTTTACAAGATAATGCATGGGATGGAGAAAGTAGAGAAAGAAGTACTTTTCTCCCTTTTTCACAATACAAGAACTCGTGGGCATTCGATGAGATTGCTGAGCAGACAGATTAAAGCGGATAAAAGGAAGTACTTCTTCACCCAAAGGGTGATTAACATGTGGAATTCACGGCCACAGGAGGTGGTGGTGGCCACAAGTATAGCCACCTTCAAGAGGGGTTTAGATAAAAATATGGAGCACAGGTCCATCAGTGGCTATTAGCCACAGTGTGTGTGTATATATAAATTTTTTTGCCACTGTGTGACAGAGTGTTGGACTGGATGGGCCGTTGGCCTGATCCAACATGGCTTCTCTTATGTTCTTATGTTTTTGATGGGATCAATCAAAATCAGAAGATAACCATTAGAATGCTAGACAGCTGAGACATTTCTTCTCATAAACATGAGCAAACATTCTGAGTCTCACAGGTATATATTTTAAATAGGAAAGCTTGTATACGCATACTCTACATTGTGTAGATGGGAATACAGCTGGTTTCAAAAATTCCTGGTTGTCACTTTTAATATTCTTTTGTAGCATAAACTACCAACCAGACCACTGACATGTCTGGCTGTCTCAGGCAATTTGGTTCTTTCCTTTTTGGGAAACAAAATAATATCAGGCACTTGAAAAGGCGGTTGGGGCTTGATGGTCTGCAAGAGCCTACACTTAAGGCAAGATTCATTATTTCCTCCCTGGGAAAGCTGTTCATTCTTCATTATAAACATACCACAGTTATAAAGAGAGATTTCTGCCACAAAGCGTGGCTTGGTAATAACCATTGGCAAAGGAGGCGATCCATTTCCTAGGAAATCAACCAGTTTTTACAGTTCGTTTTGCAGGATTGGTCTGGAATCTATTGAGTTAAGCAAAAGGTATTCCAGATGTTATTAGCTGTCTTTTAAAGTATTTCTTTAAAATGCTTTTCTTTCCTGGTTCTGTCACTGTGAAGTATGCATCCCTGTCCCAAGGAAATCCTTCAGTACAGTTGCATTCCTATAGTTTATAGGAATAGTCCATCAACCATAAAAAAAAAATAATTTGCAAAAAAAGCAGTTTCTGCTTCTTATCCTCAGAGCTCTAGACCAGCTGGTTTGCCACTCAAACAACCCCACTGTGTGTAGTGCATTGGCCTCGATTGTTGCCAGAATATGTCTCATGGTTGCAGATGTATGGAAGGTCCCTTTAAAACAGCTGAAAGCAAACAAGGAAGAGATAGTGTGACATTGGCTTTTGGAAAGATTAGACAAATGCATGGAGGATTGGTTGCTTTTAGCCATAACAGAGAGAAAGAACTCAAATCCTGAGAGGCAATATATTGGTGGGGAAAAGGAGAAAAGACTATGCTCAGCTTCTGTGTCCTAGAAGCATCTAACCAGCACCAGACACAGAAATCTGGAGAGACCATAGTGGTTAACAGCGGCAGACTGTAATCTGGAAAACCAGGTTTGATTCCCCACTCCTCCTCCACATGAAGCCATATTTATTCCTCAGATGTTGTTTTAGCCGAAAGACATACCTGAGAAGTGGAAGTTGCTGATGGACTAGAGGCAACTGGTGTTAAACAAGTACAATTGCTCAAATGTAAAGCAAACAGCACATCGCTTTTAAATTCCTACTGTTTTTAAAATGTATTTATTTAGAAAATGTAAATGTCATGTCTCAAGATTTTGCTTTAGACAGTTTTCCGTGAAGACAATATAACAAAGTTAATGAATAATTATTATTCCATTCCTGCAAAAGATACGGGTCAAAGGATGCCAGAGAAGTACATTTTAAAAAACTCATTAAGCACTGGGCCCCAGCAGCAGCAGAGACTATAGCACAGACAGGGCCAGTGGTCACATTATGCAATGTACTATGAAGGTTTTGCTTCTCCCACTGAAGGTAACTGAGATTTCCTCTGTCATATTCAGGGCTTTTTTTTTCTGTCAGAGCCCACAGGAGTGGCTCTCCACCTAGGCTGGCCAGGGCTCTGGCTGGCCCAACCCACCATGCGGCAGCCATGTGCTCCTAGGCCAGGCGGTGTGGCCTAATATGCAAATGAGCTCCTGCTGGGCTTTTCTACAAAAAAGCACTGGTCGTAGTAGCAAAGAAGAGGATGATTGCCAATGTTATCAACATTTTGGCGACCTCCAGACTGAAGCATCCTATAGATAGGGCAAGATGGGCTGAACACTGAGGCCACTTTTCAGCTTGGCTCATAATGCTCTGGTACCATCCTACAATTCCAAGGATTCACTAAAAACTGATATATACTGGCTGTATGCCTCTGTAGCAAGGAGCTCATAGTAGTATACATGGGTCTTCCTATTTTTTTTTCATTTCAGCACCCCTGTGAGGTAAATTTGGCTGAGAAACAGTGATTGACCAAAGCCAGCCCAGTCAGTGTCATGGTACAGGGAAGAGTTGAACACAGGTTTCCCAGATCTCAGTTGAGCAATTTTACCACAATGGCTCTAACATAGGACCGAACCCAAATAAGACAATGACATCTTCTCCTCCACCTCAATTGGGATGTCAGTTATGATATAACCCAGAGAGGTCCTCAACATTTCTCAGCCTGTTGGTAGCTTTGGAATTCTGACACAGGGTAGTGGATGCAACCACAAAACAGCCACCAGGGCTTTTTTTGAGCAAGACTGTGGTTCTGGCTGGCTTGGCATCAGGGGGTGTGGCCTAATATGCAAATAAGTTCCTGCTGGGCTTTTTCTACACCATGGGAAGCAGCAGCGTCAACCTACACACAGAGGAAGCCCAAATACTTGGGAAAAAAGAGTAATAAATTTTAAAACACCCAGAAAGAAGACTGAAAGAATAAAACCAACACTGTGGAATCAGCTGCCACCAAAACAACCTAATTTTAATCTGTACAGCCAATTAAGTCTCCATTGGCCAATCAAAAGCCCACTTGGCTCCACTCACTTTCTCAAAACATTTGGCAAGTGCAAGGAAAGGTGTTGGTGGGCACTTTGGTGCCCAAGGGCTCTACATTGGGAACCCCTGACGGAACCTGTGATTATTGGGGAACTCAGAAGTGTACTTTCCAAGGCATCTGGAAAGTACCTAACATGTTGTCCATCCCACAGTGTACTTTCCAGTCTCCTTATACCCATAGCATCCCATGGTCAGGCAGCTGGCATCTTTTTTATTTCTCTTATGTGGCTTCATACCTGCATACCAAAGGATGGTTGGCTTTCACTTAACAGAGTAACTGAACCCACAATACAATGACCAACATACACAGAACACCAACAGGAGCTAACTAGGTCATTTTTTCTTCTTGAACAGTTTAATAGCTGCCTTCTTTTCTCCATCAAACAGCTGTGGCTTTTCTTGCAGAGGTGAGCACTTCTTGAAAGTAGTATATAACACTGGATACCTCTTTGTATTCTTTAACCCAATCTCCCAAATCTACCCCATTCTATTGGTGTCAATACCACCAAGCCACATACACCACATATCTAGGTTGTATTTCCCATAAGCCTCCTTTCTTTTAAGCCACATATTACCACTTAGGCTTCTTCCTTCTTCTTACCAAGAATAAGTCCTTGAATTTGTCTTCAGTCCCACAACTATAACCTCAGAGGGTACATTTCCCTCACAACTCAGCAACTGCCCCCAAACCACTATACTTCCCCCTCCCCGCACTTATAAGAGGTATGTGAAATAGAATATGACAGTCTGTGCCTTTAATTCTATAATTATGGGCACAGACTGTCATAAATATTCTATTTCACATATCTCTTTTTTGAAAATAAATAAATATACCTTCCTTTCCCCTTGTTCATGTTACATGCCAAGATTGCAGACCTTCGCTACATAACTTCATGCTTGGTCCCCTCACTGCAGTGTACTTTTTTCTTCCATGTTTGAGTCTCAGTTTTTGCTCCTATCTAGGGATCAACCAAGGAACCTGTTTTTAATACTAGGCCTGACCCTAGGAAATCCTCTTTTTTGGTTAAAAAAAATCACTCCCCTGCAGTCATTAAAACATTACTCAGTAGAACCATTGCCAGTTACCTTTGATGGCAACGTCATTCCTAAGGTAAGTACTATGTATTACAGATGAAGTGCTAACTGCAGAAAAAGTCTTATATGTAAACCTAGCACTTAAGTTACACTAAGTCACCAATGATTTGACATATCTGGCAGCTGTGAATAAGGTGTGCAGGTCTGCACTTTCTTTTTAAAGCCAGCAGCTGTTTGCTTTTTGTTCAGCATAACACTGCCAATGTGTATTTTGTAAAATTTTAAATTCCCAGGAACCTCAGAAATATATGCAAGTTGTATGACATTAGAGCTGAGAGGCTGTGCCTAAAAGACAAACAAGGTATGTAAGCCAAGGCTCATATACTTAAATAGGCTGACATGACTGGAATGGGTCACTCTTATTTAAGCGTCTAGCCCAGCTCACGCCATCTTCGTGGGCAATTTAAAAAAACCAGGAAAAGTATCTAGTTACCGTCAACTCAAAAGAAATAAAACAGATCAAAAACTCTCCATCTTTTCTACACTGGATGAATTCTGCAGCCCAAATCTGAAGTCTTACAGTTTTTAAAAAACAATATTCTCACTACACTCAAGACAAGAAGCTGCTTTTTACTGAAAGAGACCACAGCTCTGTAATGTCTAGGCTGCTTTCTCCAGGAACTAAGGGAAAACGCACACATGCTACTGTTAAAAGGCCTCGGGGTATCTACTGCTGGTTGTTGCACAACGTTGAGGTGCAGTCTGCAACACATTCTAGTCCCCCTCCCCCCATTTCCAGGCTGTACTATTGAAGTGTTTTTGTATCATTTATGTAGCATATCTTTGGGCTGGCTTTCCACCTGAAGGTTCTCATGGCACTTCCATTAAAGATTGCCACTAAGTGATTTGAGTGGAAATCCTATGGCACTTCTCAACTATTCCCCAAACCCTTACCGAAGTGACTTCTCCATTTTAAGCTTTATCAGGGCTTTTTTGGTAGAAAAAAAGCCTAGCAGGAACTCATTTGCATATTGGACCACACCACCTGACACCAAGCCAGCCAGAACTGCTTTCTTGTGCGTTCCTGCTTAAAAAAAAAAAAGCCCTGATCTTTATACTGATTTTAACATATCAGTTTTCAGGTAAACACAAGGTGATCCTTGTTGTTCAGTCACGCAGTCGAGTCTGACTCTTTGCGACCCGATGGACAAAGTCATGCCAGGCCCTCCTGACTTCCACCATCCTCCGAAGTCTGCTCAAATTTGTGTTAGTTACATCAGTAACGCTGTCCAGCCATCTCATCTTTTGCCATCCCCTTTTTCTTTTGCCTTGTCTTTCCCAGCATCAGGGTCTTCTCCAGCGAGTGCTCTCTTCTCATTTGGTGGCCAAAATATTTGAGCTTCAGCATCTGACCTTCCAGGAAACAGTCAGAGTTGATTTCCCTTAGGACTGACTGATTTGATCTTCCTGCAGTCCAAGGGACTCTCAAGATTCTTCTCCAGCATCACAGCTCAAAAGCATCTATTCTTCTGTGCTTGGCCTTCCTTATGGTCCAACTCTCACAGCCATACATTACTACTGGGAGTACGATCGCTTTGACTATACAGACTTTTGTTGGCAGGGTGATGTCTCTACTTTTTATTATACTGCCCAGGTTCACCATAGCTGTCCTCCCAAGGAGCAAATGTCTGTTAATTTCATTGCTATAGTCACCATCTGCAGTGATCTGAGGTTGTTGATGTTTTTCCCGGCAATCTTAATTCCGGTTTCTGCTTCATCCAGGCCAGCATTCCACATGATGTACTATGCATATAAATTAAATTAAGCAGGGTGGCAATATACATCCTTGTCAAACCCCCTTTCCTATTCTAAACCAATCAGTTGCTCCATATCCCATTCTGACAGTTGCTTCTTGACCCTTATATAGCAGGGGTGGCCAATGGTAGCTCTCCAGATGTTTTTGCCTACAACTCGCATTAGCCATGCTGGGTGAGGCTGATGGGAGTTGTAGGCAAAAAACATCTGGAGAGCTACCGTTGGCCACCCCTGTTATATAGGTTTTTCAGGAGACATGTGAGGTGGGCTGGTACTCTCATCTCTTTAAGAACTTGCCACAGTTTGTTGTGATCCACACAAGTGTACTCAACGAAGCAGAAATAGACGTTTTTCTGATACTCCTGTGCTTTCTCCATAATCCAGCGAATGTTGGCAATTTGATCTCTGGTTCCTCTACCTCTCCGAAACCCAGCTTGAACTTCTGATAGTTCCTGATCTACATACTGCTGAAGCCTAGCTTGTAGGATCTTTAACATGACCTTGCTGGCATGTGAAATGAGTGCAATGGTCTAATCGTTTGAACATTCCTTGGCATTCCTTCTTTGGGATTGGAATATAAACCGATCTTTTCCAATCTTGTTCTTTTCCAAATCCAATCTTTTCCAAATTTGCTGACATAATGTGTGCATCACTTTAACAGCATCATCTTTTAGGACTTTGAATAGCTCAACTAGGATACCATCATCTCCGCTCACTTTGTTGTTAGTAATGCTTTCTAAGGCCCATTTGACTTCACAATCCAGAATGTCTGGCTCGAGGTCAGCGATTTCACTGTCATGGTTGTCAAGGACATTGAGATTCTTCTTATATAACCTCTTCCTAATCTCTTCTGCTTCTGTTAGGTCCCTACTGTTTTGGCCTTTATCATAGCCATTTTTTCACTAAATGTTCCCTTGATTGATCTAATTTTCTTGAAGAGATTTCTTGTCCTTCCCATTCTGTTATTTTCCTCTATTGCTTGGCATTGTTCCTTCAGGAAGGCCTCCTTATCTCTCCTTGCTGTTCTCTGGAAATCTGCATTCAGTTGAGTGAATCTTTCCTTTTCACCTTTGCCTTTCGCTTTCCTTCTTTCCTCAGCTAATTATAAAGCCTCAGCCACTTTGCTTTCTTGCATTTTTTCTTTGGGATGGTGCCAATTGCTGCCTTCTGTACAATGTCACGAACCTCTGTCCATAGTTCTTCAGGCACTCTGTCTATCTAGTTCTTTAAACCTATTCTTCACCTCTACTGTATATTCATAAGGGATGTGATCAAGGTCAAACCTGAATGGCCTAATGGTTTCCAGTTTTCTTCAGTTTAAGCCTGAGTTTTTGCTGACTGTAAGGAGCTTCTCCATCTTTTACTGCAGAGTATATATGAACATATGAAGCTGCCTTATACTGAATCAGACCCTCGGTTCATCAAAGTCAGTATTGTCTACTCAGACTGGCAGAGGCTTTCCAGGGTCTCAAGCTGAGGTTTTTCATGCCTATCTGCCTGGACTCTTTTTAGTTGGAGATGCCGGGGATTGAGCCTGGGACCTTCTGCTTACCAAGCAGATGCTCTTCCACTGAGGCACTGTCCCTCCCCTAATCAATCTGATAAGATATAATCAAACTGATTTCTATGTTGCCCATCAGGTGATGTCCATGTGTAGAGTCGCCTTTTAGGTTGCTGGAAGAGGGTGTTTACTATGACCAGCTAGTTTTCTTGACAAAACTCTATTAGTCTTTGACCGGCTTCATTTTGTTCTCCAAGGCCAAACTTGTCAGTCGTTCCAGTTACCTTTTGACTTCCTACTTTGGCATTCCAGTCCCCTATGAGGAGGACATCTTTTTTTGGTGTTAATTCTAGAAGGTGTTGTAGATCTTCGTAGAAATGGTGATCCTACAGATGCACAATCAGGAGTTTTTGTTTTTTTATATTTTCCTGAGAAGCCCCTTGAAACTCTTAAAAACCAGGGGACAAGGGTGCATATGAACAAACTACTGTGAGGCACAGGTAGGGTCGGGGGCTGTGCGGAAGAGCAAGAATCAAGCAGAATCAAATCCCCCCATCCTGAAAGATTTTACACAAATAAAACTGTTGGTAAAGGGGGGAAATCAATTCTGTGCTAAAAAAATAAATTTTGAAACCTGAACAAATTATGCAGATCTTCATTTTTTGTCATGAATAACTTTATTCTGCTTTTTTTGCTGCTCATGATAGGACACTCCACACCCTTCTCACTATAAATCTGCCTGAAAGGAAAAGGTCTAGAATACATGCTTATTTTAAAGTGGAAGCTGATATTCTCAGAATGCTGAATTCTGTGCCTAACTGAATGCATTTACCATGCAGAACAGGAAATACACAGTCTTGTCAGTAAGAACTTGTTTACCAACATGGAATGCACCAAGCTGTGTGGCCTGCACCATTCTTAAAGCAGTGTTTCCCAACCTGTGGGTCACAAAGCCTTTGCAAGCCAGCCCTCCCTAATGACCACCTCCACACTTATTATTGCTCTCTTTGGTATCTTAGAAATCATTCACTGCACTTACATATTGCTTCAATATGTGTCCTGATGGACACTAGAGTGAGAATCTTAGGGGGCATTAGAGAGAGTACTGAAGAAGAGTTGGTTTTTATACCCAGCTTTTCACTACCCAAAGTACTCTCAGACCAGTTTACAATCACCTTCCCTTCCTCTCCCCACAACAGACACCCCATGAGGTAGGTAAGGATGCCAGTCCCCAGGTGGGGCAGGGGATCTCCCAGTTTTGGCGGCTTCTCCCTGATGCCAGCCAGTTGGCCAGCAGGAGTGAAAGCCCTACCCCCAACAGTCCTCTGTGGCCCCATGTGTGCCATGTGCACCTACCCCCCCCCAGCCACAAATTTATGGCTTGCAGGGCAGAAGTGTGTGGCGCCCACTCCCCCCCCCCCCCATTTAAAGGGAAGGCCCCTGTAAATGATTGGAGGAAGGTGGGGGCATGTATGGCACTACCTCTCCAGCATGACAGTGTCACTCTGCATGACATCCTCATGTTGAGGATGGAATGCCCCCCAAATCCCCCCACTGGAAGAAGTTGGGACCTGGCAACCCTAGAGGTAGGTGGTGCTGAGAGAACTGTGACTGACCCAAGGTTACCCAGCCGGCTGCATGTGGAGGAATAGAGAATCAAACCCTGCTCTCCAGATTAGAGTCCACCACTCTTAACCACTACATCCCATTAATGGAGAAGGAGAGGGGTGGCCAAAGGCTGGGATGTAACCTCCATATGAAATGCTATGTCATAATGTCTCTTGCTTGGGGTTCATATTTGGGACAGCTACACCCTCAGTGCAATGGTTATTGGTTTCTCAGAACATCTGGTTAACCACTGTAGAAAATCATGAAATGCTGAACTAGTTGAGTACCAAATCACAGTTTGCCAAGGGCATCAAAAAACCTTGAGTCAGTCCTCAGTGGATCACCATACCATTAAGTTCGGACTTTTGGGTCACCATACTGAAAAGGCTGGGAAGCACTGCTTTAAAGAGCATCTCCCAGCTATATTCATTTGTTAGTATCACTGGTAATAAGCAACTCCACTTCAAAATATAATGTATGTCATAGAATTCAGATACACACCAAATGTATTTTGAGTTTTCTTTACAGTCTATTGGAAAAAATAAGAGTTTTCAAAGAAAACATTTCGTCTATAATCTCAGCATTAAAAATGCGAGATAAAATTAAGTTTTCAAATGTAATTTTTGCATATCACTCATATTAGGATACATAACAGCATGCTTACTGAATTCCAGAATTTGGGATTAAAAAACAAAGTAATGAATTTGCTAAAGAATTCACAGCAGGAATTAACTTGTATAAAATTCCCCCAAAATAATCTATGCTAGCTGTTTTATTTTGAACAGATTGTCCTCTTCCAGTCTACAAAATGAAATAGTTAATGGAATTAGAACATGAAAAAAGTGAAAATATAGCATTTCACCTCTCGAAAGCTAGCCAAAGATTCACTCGAAAGTTTCCAGAGTCTTACCAATGTATAAATAGAAACAAAATGCTCCTTGAATACATTCATTTGGCAGCTCATGGACAACTATGTTTCCATAATTCACTCAACAGTAATTCAGTTCCAACTGCAGAGGAAGAAAGGGTGCAAGTTCTAATATAGAACTTTACATTACCTTAATACTAATTACACATATAACAGCATAAAACTTCAGAGGCTTAGAAAAAAGGACACTTTAAAGAGATGCTGTGTCTCAAAACAATTCATCCAAGAAGTCAAGTACTTCTTCCAGCATGTGTGTCAGTACCTGAAAAATGGTACAAGTCCGCATGGCAAAATTTACAGAAATCAGCTTGCTGCTATTTACATATTTGGAATAAAGCATCTACCTTTTACTGGAGTAAAGCTCTATACATATGTCCATATTTTATCTCTCCATTCAAATCAATGTGTATCTCTTAAATATAAATTTTGAATCACTGCAGTACAATGTATTTCAATCACACTTACAATATAAATATACATATCATTTTCTACAAGTGGTTGCTTACCAAAGTGTGAGTGCATAGGCATTAGAAAAATGTTCATGAACTCCATAATGGCAGCAGGTCTGAATTTTTCATTGTTATAACAACTGGAAAATTCAACTGAGACATTGTACTAACATAAGAAGTCATGAGGTTGTATCTGCACATAGACAAAAGAGCTGCAGCCAACCATTTTTCATGGATTTTTCCAAAAAAAGCATCTTCCACAGACACTTGTTAACAATAGCTGTAGAAGAGAATGAGCACAGACCGACTTCCCACTGCATCTACCCCATTTTAAGCAGACTGATTCTGACTAATGCTGATATTTCCTGGTCACCCGGAGACAATGTTGTGATCCTACCGCACCCAGTGCTCCTAGAAAACGGAGCAGGTCAACTAATACCATTCACTTGTACGACTGTATATACCTAGACCTCTGCAGCTCCACGTCTGTGCAATTCAAGGCCAAAAAGATACTTGGAAGTATGAAAACATTCTGGTTCAGTACTACACAGGATAATACTATATTGTACAATCTGCTTAGAACATGTTCCTCAAGCTCCCTTAGCAGTCATAGCAGAGGATACATACTTATCTATCATTCTAGGCTATAAAAAGGGGTAGACTAGGGCCACTGAAGGTAGACTTAAATATGGATGAAATGTGGCCTGCATATTACCTACCCCTGTTGCATAGGATTCTTAATGTGCCAACAGCTATTTCTGTACATAAAAACACACCTTAGAATAATACTCCTATGTCCTTTGTAGCAGTTCTTCAGTCACCTGTTGCAGTAAAAAATCAAACACACACACTATCCATGTACATTGCATGGCTGGAATGCCTTGATTTGTTAAAACTCTGGTGTTAATTTTTGTAATTTTACATATGCATTACCTTTTCTCATGTTCAGCAGTTAACTTAGCCTACCAATACAAGAACTACTATTCTTGCTATATCCCCACCACACTCAAAAGAGTTTCATTAGTTCATAACTAGAACTTTAAAGGAAAACATGTTAAGAGCAAGTGAAACCATCAACATACAACTTTTTACAAAAGGCCTCTTTATGGCGTATTACATAAATGCAAAGGTTTTCTTTTTCTTCTTAAAGTGCTGCTATAATTGTCGTCACCAACTCTGAATCATCTATTGCTTCAATAGGTCTTTTAGTACTGCTCCAGCACTAGCATCGGGAGCTACTGGCAAAGGTGTGAAAGTGGGCAGAGCATTGGAAATAGGTTTCATAAGGAGATGTCCCGATCCACCAGTTCCAAGACTAGCTGGGGTGATGAGAGGGACTGCTGCAGAGCGAGGTGCAAGGAATGGATTTGCATCCGGTCTTCTGCTGGTTCCTAAACCTGTTGGATCTGACAGAAAGTGCAGAAGTACAGTTAAATATTTTCTAACAATTTGGTTTTTTTCAAAGACAAAAAGATCTTTAAAGCATGCATTCTCCAGGGAAAAAAAGAATTCAATACCTGAGATCCATATACAGTTCTTTGGATCAAACCCAGAGTCCTTAAGCTGCTTTTATCTCTAAAGACTGACAGCACTGAAATCCAATCATTTCAACATATACAGCAATAAATGTCCATTTAGTAATGTATAGTGATTTCTTTTTTTACAGTAATGGTGAATTCAGAGACATTTTCCCACACAAAGGATGACATAATGAGATTTTATTTCCCTTTACATTCTTCTATGCTTATGCAATTCTTTCAAACATGATCTCATGTCATTTAAGCAAAACAAAGAAAATTATGCGACTATGCAAGAAACACAAGGGAACATCACCTAGTTTAATAAAGCTCTGGGATGTGGTGAGAACAGTACATTCCCTGAGATCTCCCCCCAAGCTTTACTATTAAACTTGAGAATGGATGAAAATATATCATCTATTGTAAATAAAACCATAGCAATTCTAATATACGCTACAAAAACAACGATAGCTAAGTTACAGAAAAGTACGCAGAAACTTACGATTGGTCTTTGTCACAGAAAAATTTGGAGTCTCTATGTAATAAGTAAAATTACTGATAATTTAAGATCTTTAACAAATCCGACTCAGACTACAAACTTTGTAACTGTTTGGTTTCCAATTTTAGATTACAGTATTTGATTTCACAAGAGAAAGTACCAAATATTATTAATAAATGGTATCTTTATTAAAGCTAATTTTAGAAATGTACAAGAACCACCATCAGGAAGAGAAGAATACATTTTTGTTTTAGTAAGCTGGAATAACACACAGTTTAATTATATTATGTATGATTATTATTTTGATTATTTGTATCATTGGAGAGCGAAGATTATTGAAAAAAAAAAAGAACAGTACATGCACTTTGGCTTGAATCCTGATGAAAATTTCCGCTCTGAGCCCACAATGGGGGAATGGGCGGAATATAAATAAACAAATAATAATAATAAAACCTCTGCTGATGGAGGACCTCTGGCAGCAGCATTCAACTTCTCTGCTATCCCTCTCCAGCCCGAAAAGCTCCTGAAAAGCTGCTTGCGGGTGGCAGGGGACCCCCAGGAACAGCTTGGGGGGAGAATCTGAGGCCTACCATTGGGGCAGCAGGATTGGTGAGAACTGCTCCACCCCCACCACACTGGCATGTGAAGGAATGAGCTGTGGGATCCAAATCCTTTCCCCTGCTGTCCAGTCCTGTGTCAAACCCTTAGAAAAGCACACAGACAGAACTGGTATAGTGAGAGGGCATACGGGACACACGGAAGTGTGCGTGTGTGCGTGCATAGAGGAAATATCATAAAACACATGATTTCTAACAAAATAGCACTCATGGAAAATCCAATTATTGTTCTGTAGACAGTCAACATGTGCTTTATTTTAAAATGATTGGTTTTCCACCACATTATACCCAAATGGATTTCATATAGCAGAGTTTGAACTTGTAATCATTTTCCTGTTATATGGGAAATAAAGCAAATGATGCTTCCTGAAATTTACAAGTTAACTTCCTCAAACTAAAGAGGCTTATTTCATAGTGCTTGTTATCCTCGGACAGTGTCTCCATCTAGTGTAAAGCCAAGCTACCAGGGTCACTCTAAATAAAAAGTTGCTTTACCATTAGGGGCAATTAGTGGCAGCAGAAAAGAAGGTAATGGCAATAAACAAAAATACGTAAGGCCCCATTCTTTTCATAATGTTAGGGTGGTTGAGGGGAGGAAGAAGTAAAAACAAAAATTAAGCAGACTGTGAATGCATCCCAATTGCTACAAGCATCACACATCTCGTAGTCACGGCTTTTTTTGTAGTAGGAACTCTTTTGCATATTAGGCCACACACTCCCTGATGTAGCCAATCCTGGACCTTACAGTAGGCCCTGTACTAAGAACCCTGTAAGCTCTTGGAGGATTGGCTACATCAGGGGTGTAACGCTGCTTGTAGTCATTACAAACCAGATGCTCCAAACTTCAAGCTTTCCTTCTCCCCATCCTTCCCCTTCCCCAGCTTCATACAAAGAAAAGTGGTGTGGCACTGGCACAAACTGAATCACCAGACCTGTAGGACAAGATCCTGCACTCAGTTTTGCCACAGGCTACGTGACTGTATTTCAACCCCATTATGTGGGACCCAAGCCTTTAAAAAGATTTGCTTTAGAAGCGGGTGGAAAAAGTGTAGGCCTTTTCCTGAAACTGAGACTCAGGAGTTAAACTACATAGCATGGTTGCAAAGAAAGCTTTCATTTACTGAGGGTGACCTGGGAACTATGAATTTATGTCTGTTAATCAGTTCTATCAGACTGATTCCAAATAACCTATTCTTAATATTTTAGAAGTTAAATAGCAAAACAATTGAGGGATACCCAATGCATGTCTGGTTCTGCAGGCAGCAATCCAGTTCCTGAGTGGACAAAGCACCTCAGAACTTTTTGTCCAGACAAGAAAACTGGATGACTGCCAAAAGAAATATGGCACTTCCATTATAATACCACAAGCGACACAAAGACAAAAGCTTATAAACCATAAATTTATTGGAGATATAAACTTTCAAAAGATAAGTTTTCAGACTGGAAATTCTCCAGCTTTATATTAGCACAAAACAGTAAGCGTAAACTGCAGGCCAAAATTTCAGTAATTAAAAAGCACTGTGAGAAGCAACATTTTGCAAGGAGAGGCAACGTTTTTAAGAGGAAAAAAACACCCTTTCTTTAGGTTCTACTTAACCCATTAGGATTGTACAAAATCCTCCTGCTGCCTCAAATTGATTCCCTGGGAAATACACGTTCATGGGCTCACAGAAAAAGCAGGACAAAAGTTATTAGGTTACGCTAGCAGCCACTGACTAACTATCATCAGATAATCACAAGTACTGTTCTGTGATATCAGGCTAATGACATGAGAATACATGAAGATGGACCTATCAGCTTCTCTGCTGATGCCAGAGGATGGATGGGAGATCATGCTTAATTCCACTCCTTACTGCATCCTAATCCAGTGTGGCTTTTCAAGAGTCACATGGGCTCATCTCCTCCCTCAAGGGGCCAGTGGTGGAATCTAACCAATATTCTACTGTAACTGAGCACAGCATATCATGACACTGACCATAATTTACATTGTATTACTCCTTTTCCTTCCATTGTTTTTTTTTCTTTTGCCACCAAGTCACAGCTAACTCATAGTGACTCTGTAGGGTTTTCCAATGCAAGAGGTGTTCAGAAGTGGTTTGCCATTGCCTGCTTCTGCGTTATTATTATTATTACCTTTAATTTATACCCCGCCCTCTCCACAAGCAGGCTCAGGGCAGCTAACAATCAGTTCAAAATTTCAGACAATAAATACAATTAAACGATCAAACTTCAAACAACAAACACTATTAAAATATTTTAAAACCATTCCACGGTGCTGTTAAATAACTACTTAGGCGGGTTTGTCCTTTACTAACAGTTAGACCCATAGTAGTTCCAATATCTCAGTAGTATAGGTGGCAGTCCTCTCCTGGTTTAAGTGCCAAAGGCCTGTTGGAATAACCCAGTTTTGCAGGCCCCGCAGAATTGAGAGAGTCCCTGCAGGGCCCTTATGGCCTCTGGGAGTGCATTCCATATTTCAGGCGATGGCACTGAGAAGGCCCTAGACTGTGTAGAGGATAGCCTGGCCTCACATGGTCCGGGGATGGACAGTAGATGTTGCGTCCCTGAATGCAGCGCTCTCTGGGGAACATGTGGAGAAAGGCGGTCCCAAAGATAGATAGGCCCCCGATCATATAGGGCTTTAAAGGTCAATACCAACACCTTGAAACGGACTCAGAACACAATAGGTAGCCAGTGCAGTTCTTTCAGCACCGGCTGAATGTGCTCCCATCAAGGGAGCCTCATTAACAGCCGTGCTGCTGCGTTCTGCATTAGCTGCAGTTTCCAAATCAGGGTCAAGGGTAGCCCCATGAAGAGAGCATTACAGTGATCTATTCTCGAGGTGACCGTGGCATGAATTACCATTGCTAGGTCGTCATGTTCCAGGAAAGGGGCCAACTGCTGAGCCTGCCGGAGATGGAAAAAGGTGGATTTGGAAGTGGCTGCAACTTGAGCCTTCACTGTCAAAGAGGATTCAAGAAGCACTCCCAAGCTCTTGATCTTAGAGGCCAGTATCAGTGGCACCCCATCAAGAGTTGGTAAAGGGATCTCCCTTCCTAGGCCACCCTAGCATAGCAACCCTAGTATTCCTTGGTGGTCTCCCATCCAAATACCAACCAGAGGCGACCCTCCTTAGCTTCTGAGGTCTAACAAAATCGGGCTAACCAGGAGTATCCAGGTCAGGACACTGGTGCAGCTGGCACAAGTTCAATAGAAAACTTTGTACCTTACAAAAGTGAAAGATTTGCCCTTACCTGGATAGTCCAGTCATGCTCAATCTCGGAAGCTAAGCAGGGCTGACCCTGACAAGTACTTGGATGGGAGACCTCCTTGGAATACTACAACCGGGAGGCAGGGGCAGTTTGGTGTAGTGGAGAGCCAATTTGGTGTAGTGGTTAAGTGCATGGACTCTTATCTGGGAGAACCGGGTTTGATTCCCCACTCCTCCACTTGCACCTGCTGGAATGGCCTTGGGTCAGCCATAGGTCTGGCAGAGGTTGCCTTGAGAGGGCAGATGCTGTGAGAGTCCCCTCAGCCCCACCCGCTTCACAGGGTGTCTGTTGTTGGGGGAGAAGATATAGGCGATTGTAAGCTGCTCTAAGTCTCTGATTCAGAGAGAAGGGCGGGGTATAAATCTGCAATTCTTCTTCTTCTGTATCAAACCACTTCTCTGCATGCCCCAGTAGGGGTCACCAAAGTCGCCATGACTTTCAGGCATAAAAACACAAACACACAAACACAATACAATTTTTTTAAAAAACCCAAAGTAAAAGATATTACCTGTGATACTGCTGGAAGGATTAGTGCTGGGCTTGCTGATTCCTGTTGTTCCTAATGGTTTCATGTCATGCACCGAAAGTTTTGGCGGAGGAAGAGTTGGACGTGATTCTGTTTCAAGGAACTTCACAAATAATTCTGAGAAAGACTGCAAAGGGAAAAAAAGTGCACTAATTAAATCAATGCAAACAACAGCTTTGGACACAAGAAATGTCTTTGACTCATGATAATTCCAGATGCTCCAAAACAATTCAGCTATCAGTGTTTTAATTACTTTGACATAGAGACAAAGTTCAACTATCTTGTAACTAAAGAAACATAGCTTTTGACATATTTGAGTCTTCCAAACAGCATTTTTGGCATTATCAGATAACACAGTGTGGTTTTTTTTTGAGACCTGGTATTGCAAACCTAGCTATGAAGTGATGCCTTCTAATATATTAAACATTGAAACTAATAAATAATTATGTGTAGAATAAAGATTTCTATTGTCAACTGAATTTTTAAAAATCAAAGAAGTCCAGAAGATAGCCATTCATTAACAATTCTCCCTATACTCTGCAAGTCCATGAACAAACAAGTATGAATAGGATACATAAATATCTATACGAGAGACCATCTGCATTCAACACCTACAATGTGCAAATCTTACAATTTCCATTCAGATACCCTACCGACCATTGATGGGGTGCCTTTGATAATAGCGCCTAAGGTCAAGAACCTGGGGGTACTCCTGGAGCCTTCTCTGACAATGGGGGCTCAGGTGGTGGCCACTGCCAGATCGGCATTTTATCATCTTAGGCTGATAAGGCAGTTGGTTCCCTTCCTTGAATGAACATATGAAGCTGCCTCATACTGGATCAGACCCTTGGTCCATCAAAGTCAGTATTGTCTACTCAGACTGGCAGCGGCTCTCCAGGGTCTCAAGCTAAGGTTTTTCACACCTATTTGGAGATGCTGGGGATTGAACCTGGGACCTTCTGCTTACCAAGCAGATGCTCTACTACTGAGCCACCGTCCCTCCCAGCAACTTGGCAACTGATCCATGCTACAATCAACCCAAGACTAGACTACTGTAACACCCTCTACATGGGGCTGCCCTTCTCTCAAACCTGGAAGCTGCAGCTAGTGCAGAATGCAGCAGCCAGGTTATTAGAGCTCCCTATAGGAACATATTCAGCCTGCACTGAAAGCACTGCACTGGCTGCCTGTGGCATTCCGGATTCATTTCAAGGTGCTGGTGTTGACCTTTAAAGCCCTATATGGTCTGGGACCTGTCTACCTTCGGGATCGTCTTTCGCACAAGTGCCCCAGAGGGTACAACACCCAGGGACTCAGAATTTTCTGGTGATCCCTGGGCTGAAGGAGGCCCAGCTGAGCACGACCAGGGCCAGGGCCTTCTTCGTTGCAGCTCCTACATGGTAGAATGCACTCCCAGATAACATCAGAGCCCTGCGGGATCTCCCTCAGTTCCACAGGGCCTGCAAGACTGAATTATTTCATCTTGCATTCAGTGAATAATATGGGAGACAGCTGTCAAGTCACTGCAGAACTGAAAATTCTTATCATCATCACTGCAACATTATCATCAGCTAACAGTATCAATGCCATACCTTATGAGATCCGGATAGTATTGGCAATGATGCTTAGTTGATTATTGTTTTTTAACTGATTTATATATTGTATTTTACTATATAGTAAGTGTTGTGATAGTTTAATGCGTCTATGTTTTTATGGCCATAATGGTTGTTAGCTGCCCTGAGCCCACTTGTGGGGAGAGGGCGGGATATAAGTCCAATAAAATAAAATAAATAAAAGATAGCAAGGGATGCTAAGTACTTACACTGTTAAAAATTGATTGATGGGTTGGTCTCAGTGGTGTGCTGGGAACACTCTTTGATCCCACGCTGCCTCCTCCAAACCATCCAGTCACCCATCGTGTAACACCTTTTTGGTCTTCGATCAATAACTAGAGAGCAATTTATAAAAGGACAAGTTACAATCTACTCTAGTCTCTGTTTCAAATAGAATTTTATTTATTTCCATTATTTATAATCCACCTTTCTCACTGGGACTCAAGGTGGATTACTCATAGTGAATCAGGGATGATGGTGGAAAGTGTGGTCAAGCTCCAGCTGACTTATGGTGACCCTGTATGATTTTCAAAGCAAGAGACATTCAGAGGTGAGTTTCCCATTGTCTGCCTCTGCATAGCAACTCTGGACTTCCAAGCAGTAATCAGGCCTGACCTTTTTAAATTTCTGAGATCAGTTTAGTCTGGGCCATCCAGGTTAGGGCAGGAAGTCAGTACAATCAACAAAATAGGACATTCCATAACCAATCTATTAGGATTTTAGAAGCCTGGAACCAACCAGAAAGAACTGAAGCACAGCGTAACTATTAAAATGACACATTAACCAGTACAAACATTGCATAATAGGATCCTACACACAATAAACTATACACAGCAGTATAGTCCACACTCCGTAATCATTTATCCAAGTAAGTCTGAGGACCATTTTGTACAGTGCAACCCTATTACCTCCATAGAAAAGCCCTCTTAAATAAACCAGTTTTGCAAAGTTTGCAGAAAGCCAAGAGAGTGGGAGCTTTCCTGACCTTGGGCAGGCCATTCCATAAGCTGGGAGCCACAACAGAGAAAACAAAGAAAGGGCAGTTGTTGATTTTGCCCATTATCAGGTTGGCACCCACAGAAGCCCCTAGCCATGTTTGCTTTTAAAACCTAGGCAGTGAAAACCGCCAGGTAAACACGCCCACACCCACAACTGCACTGGTAAAGTTATCCTCAAACAGACCATAATAAATATCAGTAAGATCAATAGCAATTGAGGCAGGCTTGCCTGGAACGTTACCTACCAAAAAAGCATGGGCCTTGTATTTTTTTTTTAAAACCTAATGATGCCTATAAAGTGCAGCTTATTCTACCTCAGATTAATTGATGGCCAACAGACTTCACATCCACTGTGTCTCAAAATAAAATATGCCCACGTGCTGCCACTGCAACAGAAGGAGAAAAATGTAAAGTGACAGGTGAGAATTACCTGTTCCAGTTCATCCTTCTTTATTCCCAAGATACTTCCCATTAACCTTAACACTTCATGACGCTTGTCCTTTGGAGTATGGAAATGCCCAACGAAAAGATTTCTCATCAAGACCCTACAGCAAAGGGACAGAAGCATTCAAACATCCATTGCCAAGGACAGAAAGAAAGAAAGAAAACCTCTTAACATTATGAAAGTGCTTGCAGTGCAGAAGCTTTCTTTGACATTCCCTTCCACCACAGTCCTCTGTGACCATGAAAAGGAAACTGCTGAGACCTCCCCAGATTAAAAACAAAAAACACTGGGCAGTAAAGCAGGGGAATTGAGTGAAGCCACCCCTACGCTGCTCTTGCACCATCACAAAGTTTCTACTCACACAAGAGCAAGGCAGGCTTAGTTTTGCCCAGTTTCTCATCCACAGTGCTGTACAACAGCTTTTTGTCCATGAGGATCCCACAACTTCAGTGAATATCTTTTTACAGGTTGCAGGGGTTGCTAGAGGAAGGGGAAGATGGAGACCGATGTGTCACCTTAAGAGCTTTCAGTTCACGCCCACACAGAGCTCTCCTCTAGCAGGAGGATCTTCCCACAGAGGATGAAAGCTCTGGCATCAGTCTGAATGGAGACTCTGGAAACTATCTTGACATTTACCAGGATTGATGGACAAAGATGAATTGGCTTTTCCTTAAATATTTCATGACAAGACACAACTCTGGCACAGTAACCCCTTTCATTTCTGCTCTTCATTTATGGCACACTACACTTTGCATGATACAGCGTTATCTGTTAAGAGGGAGAGAGGCTGATGCATGTGGATTTGCCTCATGGCACAAGGTGATCTCTGGACCTCCTTCTAAATTCTGTGCTGATGGAACAATAATGCCAAAAAGAAAGGAAATGCAGTGGTGAAGACTCAGATTACACTGAAATTAAACCACTCGATGAGCAAAGTTTGAGTCCAGTGGCCCCTTTAAGACCAACAAAGTTCAGCTGAAAGTGCATGCATGTAAAATTAGAATTAAATTTTGTTGGTCTTAAAGGTGCCACTGGACTCAAACATTGTTCTGTTGCTTCAGAACAACACTGCTACCCACCTGAATCTATTTTTGTTTGATGAGCCGTTTATTATGTTGTGAGCCACCCTGAGCCTGCTTCAGCAGGGAGGGCAGGATATAAATCCAATAAATCCAAATCTATTATAAAAAGGAAGCATTTGAAAGAATCTTGCCAAGACATCAGTGCTTGAGTTTCTCTTGCAGAAGGCCCTCTTCAATGAACAATAGTTGTGTGAGAAAGCTATGCAGTATACACTTGCAAGGCCTCAGGAGCAGTTTTTTATGTGGCAAGGGCTGCAGGGGAGTTGGGAAAGATCTGGTCTATGCACAGAGTACCACATTCAGCTCTCTGAACCTACACTTAGTGTTTTTTTAAAAATATATATCAGATGACTACTGCCACTATTTTTATTCTGAGTTTGTGTTCCTTGCCAAAATAAAAGAATTCACAAGTGAAATTTAACAAACACAAAACTCACTTGTCCACTTTTCCTTCTGTGCTGTTTATAAGGTTCATTAGCTTGTTTTGTGCATCTTCTAACATCTCTTGTTTGAGTTCACCTATAGAAGTAAATCACATTTTACTGTAGATAACATAAAAGAGAAACAAGCAAAATACACGTCCTGTGGAATGACTCAGCCAAAAGCATTTGTGGTGCAAGATGCAGGTTCAGCTGCATCTTTGCTTGCCGTAGCAGATATGTATGAACAAAACTGAACTCCCCAGTCATGATTTCCCATGTAGAAGTCAGGGCAGAATCTGAGATATTACTTAATAAATTTTTTTCCTACACTGTTATAGCACAAATGGGCTTGTGAAGCAGCTTCACAACATAATCAAGAATAATGAATGCAAAATAAAACAATGGGCTAGACTGAAGGACCATCAAGACGTGCTGTCTCCTCCCTTCCACAGCATCCTATGAAATGCTATGGCCAGAAACAGTGCTGGGTTCGATGGGGGAGTCTGCAATAAAAAATAAGGAAACTGGTGGAAACCTCCCAGTGGGAAACAAACATGCTTGTGCCAGTGGGAAACAAACATGGGGTCAAGGTCAATAAATAAAAAACAAAGGAACAAAGCACATAGAAAAAGCTGCCATTAAAATCAAACCATTATAACACAGAACAGAAAACATCCAATGCAAATAATGAGAAAATTAACCAGAAGCCTGGGCAAGAAGGAACATCTAAAACTTGAGAAAGCACCAGGTGAATCTTTGTAGGAAGGAGGTTCTACAACAAAGTGCTATCACTGAGAAGACCTTCTCGCTGTTGGCCACCCACCTTTCTTCAGAAGGTGTTGGGGATAGGGAAGAAAATAGGGCAAATAGAGAAGTGACAGTTCCAAAGATTTTAGCTGCTGGACAGAAATATACAGGAGACTATTTGAGTGCAGAAAGTTTCCTAGCTTTTGCTTTTACAACACTGACAAGGATTAGCATTTACTCGTTTGGATTCTGATACACTCTCTCCAAAACCCTACCCAGTGAAAAAAGATTATAAATTGGCACCAGTCCAGTATTCACTTTGCAGTGGCCCATCAGAGATGTTTCCAAGAAGGATGATATATGTGGAAAAAGCTTTACGACAGCTGATACCTTTCAATTTCTGTTACCCATTGTATTACCCTGACATCGAGCACAAAGCTAGCCAAAAAGCAGACAGCAGCATATAAATCCAACACTCAAGGCTTGGGAAGTCATTCAGCTGAACTAGATAAAGCTGAGAAAACAGGTCTCCTACAATGATTCATGAACACCTTGGGTGGATTCAGCCCCTCAGCTTCAGCAAAGACTAAAAGTAAGTTTAAACATGAGCTTGCCTGATATGGACCACTTATGGGTCACAGAAGTAGCCACTATAGGCTTTCAACACCCAGCAGAGGCTCTTTCAGAATGACTTTCCACTGCTAGCAGACAAAAATAATTTTTCGCCTTATTCTTCTTATTTAACTGGATTGCTGACCTGACCAAACAAGCTGTGATGATTTCTACTGTGCATTTACAATATCTACGCAAAGTCTCCTCGATGGAAGGTACCCAATTTTTTTCAAACCTAGAATTCTGACTTTAAAATGACCAGTTATAAAACAGATCACCCTTTCAAAAGCACATGGAGGATGGCACAAAGAGTACAGTCTAACACACAAGGCCAAACAGTCATCTTCCAATTTTTAAAACCCAGCCCAAATACTAGTTATACAACACTGCTTAAAGATGCTCTGGCTTAGGCTTAATAGATTTGCTAAGGCAAAGAAATTCTGATGTTAGTTTTAGGCTCTCACAAATAACTCTCTAAATGTCTTTACTATCCAAACGGCATGCTGGATGTAAGAATAGCCCTGCTGGATCAGACCAGTGGTCCATCTAGTCCAGCATCCTGTCTCCAGTTCCTCTGGAGGGCCAACAACAGGACATAGAGGCCAAGACCTTCCCTTATATTGCCTCCTGGCTCTGGATTAAGAAGTTTAGAGCTTTTGAACATGGAGGTCCTCCTCTGCCACCATGGAAAGTAGCCACAGTATCCTCCATGAATGCATCTAATCCCCTTTTAAAGCTGTCTATTTTTGTGGCCATCATTACATCCTTTGGCAGCAAATTCCACATTTTAATCACTCTCTGTGCAAAGACATATTTCCTTTTGTCAGTCCTGAATCTACTCCTGTGGATGATTATAGACAATTGACAATGATGAAGAAAACATCAGGACTTGATTTAGGCTTCCTGATCAGATCCTTCTAACTAAACCTGTTGTTACCATTATTCCAAGTAATTCTGTCTACCAACAGTGAGTGTGTGTGTGTATAAAATAAATATTAAGGCCACCCTCAACAATTTTAAGAAAAGCATACCCATACTGTACATTCAGTCTCCCTGTATGCAAATACAAGTGTAAATGAAAAAAACATAATGCTTTTATCAGCTGCCTTGATTACAACTGCTTTCTTTCCAAAAAAGCATCCAATTCAACTTGGTAATACACACCTAAAGTTTATTACAAAGCAGTATGCCTATTTAGCTGTGAAATCAGCAGGCACAATCTTCAAAATAAAATGAAATAAATCTTATTTTGTCACATTGCTCGCTTTTGAGAAGGATCTAAGGCTTTACTTAATGGGCACAAGAAGCGAAAGATAGAGCCAAACGCACACCCAGGCTTCTGTAGGACCAGACGTTTACAATATTCTCCAGCAATTTGTTAACCATTTATGGACATTTAATAAACGTGCATCTGGTATGTTTTTCCATTAATATCACTTCTTCTGCCAAAAAACCCTTCAGCAGTTTTGGGCCAACAAATCTGTGTCTGGGAATGTATCTGGCCTGCTTTCAACAGGACATTATATGTTTTCTTGTGTAAACAGCCTCTTTTAGTTAAAAAAACCCCAACATCTTAGCTGAAAGGCTGTCAAGTCTGATGGGTGGAGGAAGGTGGCAGAGCTCCAGTCCATTCCCACTGCTATACTCTCCCCCCTCCCATCCACACAGTGCCCAAAAGGGAAGCAGCCTGACCCCCTTTCTCTGCCCCCTACAGGAAAAATAGCCTTTGGTGATAGATCACCCCTGAGGCAGTCGCTACAATGGGAAGGCTGAGAATCAGGCTTGTTTTTCCAGACCAAGTAATTCCGTTTTTGGAGTGAGAAAAAAGTTCTGCTCCCTTGGTCCCAGTCTAAATCAGAACTTATCTGGAAGACTTCACCAAGATCTGAGTCAGCCCTCCTCTGCATAATCTCACTACTTTATCAGCAAGGCTTTGCCTAGTGGTTCCACTTAGGGTTGCCAGGTCCAATTCAAGAAATATCTGGGAATTTGGGGGGTGGAGCCTGGAGACATTGGGGTGGAGCCAGGAGCAAGGTTGTGACAAGCATAATTGAACTCCAAAGGGAGTTCTGGCCATCACGTTTAAAGGGAGTGCACACCTTTTAAATGCTTTCCCTCCACTGGAAATAATGAAGGATAGGGGAAATTTATTTTGGGGTTCACAGAACATCACAGGACATCAATGGGTGTGCCCTTTTACATTTCAATTAACACATTAACAAGCCAGGACACTGTGAAACCTAACAAGGAGACTCTCCTCCTTGTTCAAACCATTTCAAACATTGACAGTTCAAATGAATTAAACCAACTTCCTTATCAGTGCAGCATGACCACAGTCCCCAACCAAATACATGGAGAATGTGGTTTGTTAATAATAAAACTATGTACATTCAAACAAGTGACATGCCTTAATTCAGACACAGCAATTCAAAAAGTAATAAGGAACAGGATGATGTGGCACACCAATGCTAGGCTTCCAGAAGATTGTGTTTTTATGTTATTACCCCACAGCAGCAACAAAAAGCCAGACTGCAAAGACAAACACACTCAGCTGGAATTTAGGTCAATGTTTATATGACCAAGTAGTAAACATTACAGCGTCTCAGTGCAATGGTTGTGGATCTACTGCTGCCAAATTTCTTTGTGCACCCACAGTTCCCTCACTATCCCCAAACACAATTTTAACGTCTGGTGATCAAGCTGGCTGTAGGAGTCAAGTAAAGTTCTCTTGGCCTCCCAGGAATTTTCTTTAAAGCATTTTGAATGTTGCTTTAGGCTGCTTCAAAGCGGGGAGGGGGGGGGAGAGAAATATAGAAGTATACCATCCACTCCCCCCCCCCCCACTGAAAGTCAAAGAAAATAACCAGCAGATGGAGCTAAGGGCCAAAACAGATGTGACACAGACACTATTCAGATCTGCCCGAGTTTTTCCAAAACCAATTAGCAGACTGTGATGTCTTCTGGGGGCAAGAGAACATCACAGCTGGGGTCCATGGGTTCTTGAAAGCACTAGCCCAGTCACTGTTCCCTTGCACAAGTTGTTTTATTGAAAGCTGCACAAATCCAAGCAAGTTGTGGTTAGCTTCACCCATGTCAGAATTACTATGCATTACAAGGGAGAAGAGCCACAATAATGTAACCTGCCTCTTTGCCTAGAAACTTACTGAGACAACTCCTCTCCTTCTCTCTGACTTCTCCCCCCTCCCCTTCTGGTGAGCTTGGTTTCCCCTTTCTGACTCTACTCCTGTGCCTTCTCTCTCCAACCAGTCTTTTCCCCTTTCCCCTTCCTTACCTTTTATACCTTCCTCCACACTTGGTTCTTGTGCTAAGCTCCACCACTCTCCTCTCTGATCCCTCCTCCTTAGCCAGCTCCTCCCCTCCATAGCCAGGCCCTGACTTAAACAATGTGGGCCCAGAGAGTCAATGTCCCCTTCTCCAGGTTTGCCTGCTTCCTCCTCTCCACCTTTTGAGCCTTTCTGTGGCAAATGCCAAAGCCTCTTTTGAGCCTCTCTTCCACTTCTTTCCCTCAGATTTCTAGATTTCTCCTCCATTTTTCTGTCCTTTCACTAACCAAGTAGCCCTGGTAACATTTTCACATATGGGGAAAGGCAGTCCCTTAGGTATGTCGATCCCAGGTCGCATAAGGCTTTAAATGTCAAAACCAAAACCTTGAAGCAGATCCAGTACTCAACTGGTAGTCAGTGCAATTGATACAGCACTGGCCAAATGCTTGCCCAGAAAGGCAATGCAGTTAACTGCTGAGCCACTGCATTTTGCACCAACTGGAGTTTCCAGATCAGTCCCAAGGCCAAGCCTGCATAGAGAGAGTTACAGTAATTCAATCTGGAAGTAACTGCCGCATGGACTGCTGTAGCTAAGTCCTAGGGGTGGGGGGGATAGGTAGGGCACCAGCTGTCTGGCCTGCTGAAGATAGTAAAAGGCAGATTGGGCAACCACTGTGACCTGGGCCTCCATGGAAAGTGAGGCATCCAGCGTCACTCCCAGTCAGTCACTCACAACAGTCAAATCGGGGTTGAAATTACTAAGGTAAAACTAGTACAAGCACAGACTTTTGATCTTAAATAACAGGCTTAAGGGAGGTTCTTAATTTATTCAGTTACTTAGATCTTTATATTGAGAGCCTTTTGTTCCAGTGTTTTCTCTAGTACACTTTGAGTAATCGCTGGCTCTTTTGGTGCCCAGAAGTCTGATCCCCTCTTCCAAGTACCCAAGCCCCTTCTCTTGGAACACCAGTACTTGTCTTTAGTTTTTGACTGACTTTTAAGGTCTCTACAGGCAGTTTGTAATCACACCAGAGCAGCGAATCTCCATACTCCTCAGAGATAACTTTCCCTGTTTGACTGAGTAGGGAATCTTCATCTCTCTCTAGAAGATCTGTCTCCTTTCCTTTCGCCTGAATGGGACTCTTCTCTACTACCCCCAAACTTCCTTGCCAAACTTTCCTCTTGTTCTTTCCTCATGTTCAATCTTCTCTCAATTAATGCTGAATTCAGACTCTGTTCAGTCAAGGCAGAAATCTGTCAGCACTAAACCCTCTTCTGTCAGGACTATCCTCAAATGGTCTCAGTCCACATCTCTTCTCAGTTAAGGCAAGAATATGACTGACTCTCCTCAGCATCCACCTCACTCAAGACTTCTTTTGCTCAGCTGAACCAATGTGAACCAATCAGTTCGCTTAGAGCAGCCTGTCACTCAAGGGTCTCTGGCTCTGTGAAGAATTAATCCTTCATAGTCCTTTAGTCTCCTAAAACTGCAGTCTGCCACAGAAGCACAGGGAAGGGCTGCTGGATGACAGCCTGCTTGATTTTCTCTCCCACGCCACTTAAATTGCTCTTCCAAAACTGCAATTTTTAACTGGGCATGAGGAAACAGGGAGGTTCAGGCTCTTGTACCCACCATTCCCCTCACATACAGCTGTGGAGGGATGTTTTAAATGGTGGAAGAGAGAAGAGGGCTGAACTCCTGTCACTTAGCAACCCTCCTCCAATCTGCCAGAGAGGATCCTAACCAAGAATCTTTTGGGTTCTCTCTCTTTTAGCAAGTAGCAAAGTGCAGAAGCCAAGAAGAAAACTTGGCTTCCTGTCCCAATGAACTTCCTTTATTTCTGAAGACATTTACAAGCCTCAAGTTAATTTAGAAACAAATACTTAGAACACTTCTAACTGGCACCTGCCCTGAGTCCTCCACTTTAAAGAATACTGTGGTGGATAGAAAAACAGTACAAGTGAGGAATCTGGACTCGAGCAGGGCAAAATGAAACTGGCAGACCAGGTACATGCACATGAAGGCCGAAAATAAGAATAGCTGAGGTAAAGCTGCCAGCCTGCAGGTGGTAGCTGGAGATCTTCCATCATTACAACTGATATCCAGGTGACAGAAACTGGAGAAGATGGCCACTTTGGAAGGTGAACTCTATGGCATTATACCCCATTATCCCTATCTGCGGGACTGCCTTTCCCCACATGTTCCCCAGAGAGTACTGCATTCAGGAGCTCAAAATCTCCTCTCCATCTCCAGGCCAAGGGAGGTCAGGCGGAGTTCCACCAGGGCCAGGGCCTTCTCTGTGGCAGCACCAGTATTATGGAACACCCTCCTGAAGCTATTAGGACCCTGCAGAATCTCTCCCAATTCCACAGGGCCTGCAAAACTGAATTGTTTCAACTTGCACATAACATCTAAGATGGGAGAGGGCTGCTGACTCACCTGGATCTAATTTGACTGTTTTCCAGCAACTGTCGCAACATCTGAGGACCACCGACGGTTACTGTGAAATGCTGAAAGGAGTTTTTAGAAATCTCACCTGTTCTATTTTGATGTATAGCACCACTGTGTTTTATGGTTTTTAAAAAATATTTTAATGTTGCATTTGTTCTTCAATGCCACTTTGGCCTGTTAACCGCCCTGAGTCTGCTTGCAGAGAGGGCGAGATTTAAATATGATGTAATAAATAATAATGAATAATAATTGAAGTTTCTCTACTTCTCAAACCTTCCTGAGGCTACACTCCCCCCCCAAAACAATACCCAGGTATTTCCCAACCTGGAGCTGGCAACCCTAAGTTGTAGGCAAGACAGAGATAAGAAGACGGCAGATTTAAACCCCGTCCTTCTCTCTGAATCAGAGACTCAGAGCAGCTTACAGTCTCCTATATCAACCCCCCCCAGAACAGACACCCTGTGAGGTGGGTGGGGCTGAGAGGGCTCCCACAGCAGCTGCCATTTCAAGGACAACTCCTACGAGAGCTATGGCTGATCCAAGGCCATTCCAGCAGCTGCAAATGGAAGAGTGGGGAATCAAACCTGGTTCTCCCAGATAAGAGTCCGCACACTTAACCATTACACCAAGCTGGGGAAACAACAGTCTTTTTAGCCTACTGAACATCTGGCTGAAGTATTTAAAAATAAGCATTCTTTTATTGGTAATATTGCAGGCTAAATATCTCCCTTCTGCTAAGTTAAATTCAATAATTCTCTTCAGCCAAGTGTTTATCTGATAAAGAAGTGGAAAGGAAGCTTTGAATCCAACTCCTTATCAAAACCTGCTAACTCCCTATGGCTAGGAGTGGAAAAGTGGGTCTTCTGCCCAATATGGGGGGAAAGCTTTCCAACATCTGCACAGGTTAGACAGTCAAATGAAAAATAAAATCTTGACTCCAGCTTGAATTTCCCAGCTTGTCCCAATACTTTTATGCCACATGACTGAGAAAGCATGACTTCTAGCTCTCTGAGCAGAATGGATGAAAACTGAAAAACAGTTGAGGGACCATCTCACAGGAGACAATTTCCTCATTACTGAAAGTGTTTAGAGCTGCTACTGGACTATTGTGGAGGCACCATGAAAATGAACCAGCATCTCCTAATACATAGCTGCCTAATTTCCATATTGGCAGCACCACCTACATGTGAACTTAGTCCACAGGTCTGAGGGTATCAACTGGGACCACCTCATTTGTCAACAGCATCTGTCATGTACACTTGTGGTACTAGGGTGCTACTTATCACTCAGAAACTGCCTCTTTAAAAGTAATTCCTGTCAGGGGGATATGGCAGAACTCAGATAGCAATTTGGATAATTTGGTGACCAATGATGAGGACTCCACATATTTTGCCGATATATTTGGCTTTGCCAGTTTGTTCCAGAGCTGTTTCAATGGCTACTATGATAAGGCAACACTAAAGACTTGGCACACCTATTTCACCAATAATATTCCCTCAATAGGAACCTTAATTATGTTTCTCTAAAACAGAATCCCTATTGATACAGTTAAGGTTGCTCAGTCAAGAGACCGTTAACCTCAAATTGGCTTAGGAAAAGAAAAGATTCCTACAAAGCTTTTCCTTATGTATTTTATCACAAGTTTTGTCACCACAGCAAAAACTATTACCCTTTCTTTTAAAATGTTTTTCCTGGCAAATCCTTCTGCTGTCTGGCCGAGTTTTATGTTAAATAAAATAAATTACAACAGAATTTATCAACACTTCTGAGTGTTTAAACCTTTTTTTTTTAAAGAGAGTATCCCACCTATTAAAAAAGGAAAGAACCATTTTCATTTTGATAGTTGATAAGCCACTAAGATTATATTGATTTGTTACCTTTTTGCAAAAATGCTATAAAAATACAATGAGAGACAGACTTTTATCAAAGATTTCAGGTTTTCATGGCTGGTAACATCATTAGGGTTTGTAGAATCTTTCGGGCTCAAGTGGCGTGTTCTAATGGAGAAAGTTTTTCTTCCACACGTTTCATTCTCGGCTGCGGAGAACATCCTCAGTGGCGTTGCAGCCGGAGCAGGCGCTCTGACCTTCTTGGCTGCTGTGCATTGAGTGAGGCCAGGGCTGCTGGAGAGCTGCTATTTCTAGGCTGGAGGGGGTGTGGTGAAAGGGCAATAGGTTTGTGGATGTGCCCATTGTTTGGTGGGGCTTCCTGGAAAGGCAGTGATAAGGAAACTGGCTGTTGAATGTGACCATTGTTCTGTGTTAATTGCTGGGAGGGTTGGAAGGGGTGTGAAGATAAGGAAGATGGTTGTTGACTGTGCTGATTGTTCTGTGGAATGTACTGGTTGTTCTGTGAATTTCTGCAATTTATAGTCTGTAGGGTGTTTTGCAGAGCTGGATACCAAGTTTGGTGGATGGAAATGCCTTCTTCCTTTCTGTTAAAGTTGTGCTGGTGTTTGTAAACCTCAATAGCTTCTCTGTTCCTTATCACTACCCTTCCAGGAAGCCCCACCAAACAAATGGGCACATCCACAAACCTATTGCCCTTTCACCACACCCCCTCCAGCCTAGAAATAGCAGCTCTCCAGCAGCCCTGGCCTCACTCAATGCACAGCAGCCAAGAAGGTCAGAGCACCTGCTCCGGCTGCAATGCCACTGAGGATGTTCTCCGCAGCCGAGAACGAAACGTCTGGAAGAAAAACTTTCTCCAGTAGAACATGGCACTTGAGCCCGAAAGATTCTACAAACCCTAAAGACAGACTTTTCCTTATGTCAACAGCCTCTCAGATGTCATGGGGGTACTGCTCCATAGGGCCCCTAAATTTCCAGTGGGGGGGGGGGCACAAGCAGCTATTCAAGGCGGCATAAGGGTTGCCAGAAAGAGCTAAGTTGAAAAGCCCTCTGTGAGTTCACAGAATGCACCATGCCTTAGATCCCAGACACTGAACAAGATACATTAGCCATTACATAGAGCAGCATCTTCCCACATCCCTCAACCTTGATGCTAACAACTTCTTCTGTGAAGGGCATACAACCATGTAATTTTTTTAAAAGGTGGTAAACCATCTCCAGCTGATAAGAGCCAACTTAGCTGACCTAGTTTGATTTTGAGGGGAAGAAGAGGGTAACTATTTCTTTGGATGAAGGGAAAATGTCAACATTATTAAGGAACATGGAGCAAACTACTCATGAAATGGCCATTGTTCAGCACTGACAACCCTTCCAGTTACAGATCCGTTATTCACTTGACGTTGTTCAAAAGAGTGACTGAATATGTGGCTGAGAATCTACATCAGGGCAGTTTGGATAACACAAACCTTGTGATCCAGTGCCAGCCTGGCTTCCTAATCAAGCATGGAACTGAGACCATTTTATTAGGCCAAGCACATAACGTCTATCTAAAGTAACACAGGGAACATGTTGCCCAGTTGGATTTTAGTGAACCTGAGTGTGGCATAAATACTACTAATTACCAAATATCACAAACCTACAAGATCAGGTGGGGAGCATAAAACATTCTCTAATATCTATATAAAGTCACTGAGAAAGAGAGAGAGAATGAATCATCAAAAATTAGGAGTAAGGTCCGACCAACAAGCTGAGGGTATCATGACACATTCTTAAATTTCAAATGCAGGAGCTACGCCTAGCATCAGTAATAAACCTAGCATCAGTAGTAAGGGACTGAACTGAGAGTCTAGATGAGATGTAAGTCTCTAGATTCCAGAAGAAAAAAAGCTACCTAGAATTGATGACTTTCTCTCATCAGTTATCTGGCACACAATCCAGAAATTCTGCTGGACCATCTTTGCTCCTGGATTCACAAGAGGCAGCAGCAGCCAAAGATACTTTATCATTTTATTGTGTTGCGTATGCTGTGGCCTTTGCTGAAGGGAGAACTGGCAACTACCTTCCATGCTTTGTAACTTCTGGAACTGATCACTGCAAGGTGCTCATCGCAGAGTTGCCCTTGAAGAGTGTTCAGAAGCGCTAGGCTCACTCATACACTGTGTGCGGCTTTCATCGATTAACGCCACGTAAGGGGGCAGAAGAATATTTACTGATATCTTCCTACCGGCTGGTTTAGGCAGATTCCTTTTCAGGAAAGAGTTTGTACTTGTGACCTAATATCCATTGAGGACCTCTATCTCTCCCTATTTTATTGCCCTGATTTTAAGATTGAACGGAATAGGTTTCTGGATCGTATTTTATCTTCTCTTTTTGGTAAGTCGAATCAGGAGAAACTAGTCTTCTTGCTGTCTGACAGAGACAGACATATTACCCTCCAAGTTGCAAGATTCATGACTGGCATTATGGAAAAGAAAATGAAGACTGTACCACACTAATAGTTCATTATTATTATTCTGGGTAGTTTACTAGTGTGGTACCGGTTAAATTTTTTCTGATGTTTTACATTTTATATCTGGTTTTTAAAATTGAGTTTTATTGTATCTTATTTATCTTATTGTATTAAGGTTGCTATGGCAATATGTGCTAATGCAATAAATTGAATTGATAACTTCCTACTTATTTGCCTACCATTACACACTCCTCTGAGCCAGATAAAACTTGTTGTGTAGTCTATGCCTTTTTTAGTAGGTGTGGTCAAAAAAAAGATTCTCAGCTGTGTGCACCCCATGAAACATTTGCAATAAAAGTTAATGCAATAAAAGTTTTCAATAAAAGTAAATTATCCCAGGTAATAAAAAGCAGACCGCATAAATTGTAGATAATTTCTCAACAACACAAAGTTATTTCACACAGAAACAAAAAGCTGGAAGTCACCCCAAGGGTCATCTAGTCCAACCCCCTGAACAATGCAGGACATTCACAGCTATGCTGCCTCCCTCAGTGACCCCAGCTCTATGCCCAGAAAAAGGCAAATTTTACTGACCAGAAGTCCAATTTTAAAAACCCTCAACAATTATCAGTTTGAAGTCTCATGTGGCAAGATCCAAAAAACAAATTTAGATGTACTCTACAGCTTGGACATTTCCATTGGAATCCTCCAAAATGTGAACAAAAGGTTCTCAGGATTGTGGATCTTTTCCACCAGTAGCTGATAGGGAAGGGGGTCATGGAAGCTCCATGTAACAAGGGCTACAAGTGAGAAGTCAGAAGAATTTGCTATCCACCATAGCAAATTCTTGACACAAGAGGCACTATTGGTGAAGAGGAAAGTGGAGGTGATTTTGGCCAACTTCCTCTCTGCATTCAGTCCTCCTTCCTTGTGGGACTATATCCATTACTCTCTTGCTGCCTCCAGCACCACCCATTTTTGAAAGTCTTAGGAGGAAGCTTGGAGAGGTGGAAAATATCCACTACTGTGAGCACCATTGTGCCTGAGGTTCACCAGACAACCCCTTTGTCTTTTTTTCTCTTTTGAGCAACAGCCTCCCAAGATGAAACACTTAAAAAACAGATTTAGTCATTGTTTTGTAAGAGATTCTTCCACTGGTAAAATTCTATGTAGCAATACATAACTCAGCCCATATGCAAAGAATTAGGGAAAGCCATTCTGCTACCTTCTCTTTTAAGTGCCTCAATTTGCTCCTCTTTGAGATCCAGTTGTTCTGTTAGCCTTGATGCTGAATCCAAGGCTGCGTTTGCTTCCTCTAAGTTTTCCTGAAAGATACAGCAAGTCATTACAGCAACAGTTTGTTGAGGTGATATCACTATCAATAGTCGAAGACAAGAATTCAAAATCTCTTCTATTTCAGCTAGAAACACAAAAACATATACACATCGTTGTCAAGCTTTCAGAGATAGCCTAGGAAACTATAATGGAAAATATTCCATTGACTCATTGAGCAAATGGCACATCCCTGCCACTATATTTATTTATAATATTTGTATACCACCTTTCCCCTGAGGAACTCATGACAAAACATATGTTAAAACCACTAAAATCAATTCTTCCAAACACATATCATTAAAACAATTAACAACAGAGTTAAAATGTATATAAAATATAAAAACACTGGTAAGGAAGGAGGGATCATTGGGGACATGAACGTATGAACATATGAAGCTGCCTTATACTGAATCAGACCCTCGGTCCATCAAAGTCAGTATTGTCTACTCAGACTGGCAGCGGCTCTCTAGGGTCTCAAGCTGAGGTTTTTCATGCCTATTTGCCTGGACCCTTTTTAGTTGGAGATGCCGGGACCTTCTGCTTGCCAAGCAGATGCTCTACCACTGAGCCACCATCCCTCCCCTAAGAAATGATCTTCTGCTGTCGAAAGATGGCAACAGAAGGGGACAGACCATTCTCCCTGGGGAGAGTGTTTCAGACCAGCAGACATTTTAGCTGTTCTATTTTAGTTTGTACCTGTTTGAAAAGGGACAGAGAAGGAATAGTTTTCCTTCTGTCTTGACCTGCTGATGAGTTTTAGATAGCTTTTTTCAAGAAATTCTTTTTAGCTATTTTAAAATTAATCTACTTTTAACTAGCTGGTGGATAACAGACAGTAAGAAATACTCCTTTGCATTTCCAATTGCTCTGCTATGGAGGCTGTAAGGCAGTCAGTAATTTCTGGAAATCTAAAACTGTGCCTAATTTAAGTTGGTTTATTTCTTTATCTGACTATGGAGGGAAAAAGCTAGCAAGAGACCACTCAGATCACCGTTCTCCTTCTAATTTTGCTAGGCAGCCCTGCACTAACCATCTCTTACTACTGAAAAATCCAGCAAGTGTAACTCCTGGCTCCTCTCTTTTAAACAAGAATGTAGCTCATGAAGTGTTGGATCCGGAGCCTGTAACCTCTTTGCTTCCTGATCACTCACTCCAATCAACACCCTGGCTACAGCACTCTGCACCAAATGAAGTTTCCAAACACTTGTCAAGGGCAGCCCCACATAAAGTGCTTTACAGTAACCTAATCTAGATGTAACCAGGGCATGCAACACAGTGGCCAGATCCTTTCCTTTGCAGAAATGTCACATCTGGGTAACCAGTCAAAGCTGGTAAAAGGCACTCTTGGCCACAGCTGCTACCTTCTTATCTGCAGTAGTAGGCCTGAGTCCAAGAACACTTCCAGCCTATGGACCTGTTGCTTCAAGAGAATGCAACTCCATCCAGAACAGGTGACACCTTAAGTCCCAGGACAGACTTTCTGACCACCAATAATGCTTCCATCTTGTTGGGCTTAAGCTTCCATTTATTAGCCTACCTCCCCAATTGCCTCCATATTTTGAATCAAAACTCTGCCACATTTTGCACCATCTGGAGTTTTTGGAAAGTCTTCGAGGGCTGCATCATACAGAATGCATTACAATAATCTAATCTTGCTTTCCCCCTTGCTTTCCCCCTTCAGTTTTCTGTGGTGGCCACATACTCTCACATTTCCCATATCAGCTCAGCCCATCCCATCTTTCTGACACAGCTGTGGCTGTCAGTTCAAATCCAACAAAGAAGCAAGCTGTATTACAGAACTATCACGGCCTACCTGCAATGAAATCAATTTCTCTTCTAGTTGCTCTGCTTTTTTCTTCCATTCTGCAGTCTGCCTTTCATGTTTTTGTAGCTCCGTTGAATACATGGCTTTTTCTTCTAAAGATAAATCATGTACGCTTAGATCATTATTTAATAGAACAATGTTAAAAGACACTCTTTGTCCTGGGTCCTATGAATGAGTTCTGTGCAGGGCTTTTTTTGTCGAGAAAGCCCAGCAGGAACTCATTTGCATATTAGGCCACACCCCCTGTCACCAAGCCAGCCCGAACTGCGTTCCTGTGCATTCCTGCTCAAAAAAAGCCCTGGTTCTGTGCATGCTGGATAGCCTCTGCCATGGAAAGGACTTCCTCTGCTACTGAAATGTCCATGTGCCCCAGATGAATGGTTTTCAGTAGGCTCTTCGGCAAACATGTTTTTAGCAGAAATATCTGTTGCAAAGCACACCTTCTTTATCCAGCATGCATGGATCTGGTTCATAGGATCCAAGTCTTATTTATTAAAGTTAGATATTGGAGAGAACTGCTCATTTAAAAAGCTATCAAAATATGAGCATATTTTCAGATAAACAAGAAAAAATATTTGCTTCCATCTTTACATTCTATCTGGAGAAGGTTAACTCACCCTGTTGAAACTGCTCTAGCACCATCTGCAGGTTGGCGAGGGACACAGCATACTGCTTCACCTGCTCTTGGGCCATTGTTAACTGAAGGACAGTTTCGTCTCTGTGCCTGGTAACAATGTTCAACTGCTCTTGCAAGGACTCCACCTGCATACTGGCCTGATGGCTTCAAATAAAATTCATAAAGTTAATCACAAAGAATTCTCATTGCTGAGATCTCTGTGTTTTCAGGGCCTAGGTGTCAGGCAGTATTTCTCATCACAATAAACATAAAAACAGCTGCTATAACCTTCGAGGAAGGACATTTCAAACAATTAGTCAACTTGCTGACAAAGAAGAAAAGCCTACTGTCAGAAAAATAAAATGATTCTATTCTGCCGACAATTCTGATCGTACAGACAGGTATTCTATCTATCACTGCCTTGAGACTTACACAAATATTGAAGACATGCAAGTGATCTTGACCTACAGAAACACGTTTTAAGCACAGATTATTTTTTTCACTTGAAGTGTTTATGCACCAACTTTCCTACCAATTTTCAAGAAAACTTACAAATGCAGATGTAACCCACACCAATACAAATAGATAGAAAAACGGCCATAAACTTATCATCATACGCACTCCACTTTTTTAAAAGGAGGGCTTTGCAGTACCTCCAGAACTGTGTCAATGAGGAAAATCCTCCCAACCTCTTCTATGAGGCTATTCTTTTTCTTTTCTTTTAAAGTCCCATGGCTGATAAGGAATATCTTTCTGTTAGGTCTCTTGAATGAGCACATTTCCACTGAGCACAGAAATATGGCATATGCTTACTGCAGCCAAGTTAATGATTGTTAATTGTTGGAACTTTCAGAGGACTGAATATCAAGGACTGGATCCTGAAAATCTGGCAGCTGATAAAGCTGCTCAAATTGACAGAATTGGAACAACTGAGATACGGGAAGGCATGAAGACCTTGGCAAGCCTTTTATAGAATTTGGAGTAAACAAACAGTGTTCCTCTTTATATTTATACAACTGTGCCACATGTTTGTAAGGGTGAGTTCTTACGGTAGTATGTAAGGATTAACTATGAACTGAAATTTTAAATTAAGTTTAGTATCAAACATATCAGTAAGAATCAATCGCTGGGTAGCAAGCTCAAGGAGACATTAAGGATGCAAGAATATTGTGAACAGGGAAGGTTCTGTTGAAATATAAGGGATAAGTAGATGATTGTTGAATTTTGCTAGTAATGTAATTATTTCCTGTCAGCTTGCCTCACTGAATCATGTCCCATGTGTTGAGAGGGTGGAATATAAGTTTAAAGTAAATAAATAAAAAAAACCATTAATGTTTTGTACTAATTTAATATTTTGCCTGGCTCACTGAAATATTTGTAGTTTTGTAGTACTAATTATAATTTTAAAAATGTAGATACCAAATTGGATCCAGCACAAAATTTCCACTTGCATTAGAGCGCTTGTGTATGTGGCAATGCAAGGAAAAGACCATGGTAGCCATTTGCACTATCAAACTTATTGAATCCCCAGTTTTAGTTTCTTTCTGAGCACTATAATACACAGGAACAGAAGCACTAGGAGTTGCTCAAAATCTTGTACAAGTGGGACTGCATTTAGTCCATTTATGTTACTGTTTGTGCATCACTGGATTCAAGCCACTAAGTAAACAACCGAAGTGCTTATGCATCACTGGATTCAAGCCACTAAGTAAACAACCGAAGTGCTTATGCATATACTGTCTTATTATGGTTAGCTTAGAAGTAGTCACCGAATGCCACTGCAGTGGTAAACTCCCCAACCTAACCCGAGGAGTAGTTTTTTGGGATAAATGAAGTGGAATAAGGAAGTTGAAAAATCAGCCCCACTGGATCAGCCAGTGGTCCATCATCCAAGAACCCAGCCTCATCTGTCAATTTATTTAGTCCAGCAAGCTCAACTATATGAGCCCAGTGATTCTGGGAAGCTCATAAGGATGGCATGAGGGAAACAGCCCTTCCTGCCCTTGATTTCTCTCCAGATCCCAGCCTAAGTACTAAAAGGCTTCTAACATGGATATAGACATTACACTGATACACTAACTGTCAACTAGTTCTTCCAGTTTACATGTCAGGTATTATTGTAATCAAACCTTATTTGGGATTCTTTTTTGTATTACCTTTTATTACACTCATGTCAATTTCCTCTACTGGAACAAAATCTAAGACCTTCTATGTAACCATTTTCTTTTAAGCGAGAAAAAGGGGAAAGAGAAAGAAGCAGAAAATCAGAATTAAGATAAGTGTACAGGGAAAAACAGAGAGCAGGGCTTATTCTCCTCTGGAGGCTGTTATACTGTCTCTAAGAGAATTTCAAGAAGGGAGCAAGGAAAGAGGTGCTCACGTTAACTACATTTGAGGGTTACACACTGAGATCTCTACAAGATCTTCTAGTTGGCAGCTGGGTTTCCAAAGAACTGCTGTGGTTAAAGGAAAAACAAGCGTCACCTGGCATTTTCCACAGCAGTAGATGAGGACAGCAGCTTTTCCTCCAAAGCCAGGACTTTCTTTTTAAGTTTCGATTCTCTCTCTTCGGCTGCTAAAGCCTCACGTGTGGAAGTGTCTTCCCTTTCCAATAGGTGGTTGCGCAGTCTCTCCAGTTCTTGGTTGAGACGCTGCTCCTTGTCACGTAAATGCTGCACCTGCATGGGAATGATGACATAATTGCATGGTTTTTCAAACTTACTTTGCCTTCACCCACCCACTCTCTCTTTTAAATATTTTAATTTCATACCTCATTCTGAAGGGCACTGGCCTCCATTTGTTTCTGCTTGAGGGCCAACATGACTTGATCTCTCTCTTGCTGGAAAGCAACGGCCTTCTCTTGCATTGACTTGGCTTCATTTAATAGCTGGTTCAGCTCCCCTGTCTTTCCCTTTCAAACAGGGAAATAGGAAAGGTATTTTTTTAAGGGGTATCCTCTCTTAGGTTACGTTAAGACACTGAAAAGATCATAATTGTCATCTGGTTCAAGCCAGACAGATGGCAAACATTTTCCCCAAAATGTTTAATATCTAGTACAGCCAAGGAAGGAGGCGCTGGTGCTCAGCAAGATAGAAGAACATTACAGGGAAGTCAATTCAGAGCAAATATGGATGAAAGTAAAAAACAGAATGTAATATGCAACCAATATAGGGCCAATTCAGTTTTCCTTACACAAAAAGCATTTTGTATAGCCACACGTAACATCTTCATTATTATATATATATAATATATATATAGCTGTGCAGATACACACTGCGAAGGCCCAGGTACATGAGGGTTCCCAGGAGATTTATACACAGCAAAATGTGTCACACATGTCTATAGTCACTTATTGTTGCGACAAAGTATTACAGTAAAGGTCAGGTGGACTTATAAAGACCACCAACTGGAGAAGGTATGCTTAAAGCTGTGCTAGGCTGCTTTGCAACTGTCTGAATATATATTAACACTATAAACCAGTCCATTTCAAACTCACAAAAGTTTATTCTTGGAGGCATGGGGAACAGGCTATGAATTCTTGCTATTTACAAGTGTACAAAATTTGTCATTTGTCAAAAAGGCATACACAAGTTTATTCTGACAACAAACCCCAAAATTCCTAGTATTCTGTATATGCCACAGCTCTAGTATGCACCTGCAGTAGCTGTCAATTCCCTTTCAATCTCTTGAATTTTCAAACAAGTACAAAATTGAGCATCACATACCTGCTCTCGGTCTTTCAACAGTTTTTCAAAGGTCAGAGCCTTCTCCGTCATTGAATTAGATTCAAACTCCTTCTCCCTCAACATCATTGAAAACTGCATGTTAGTTTCTTGCAGTGCGCGAAATTCTGTTTCCTTCTCTCGGCATCTTGCCACTATTTTGTCATTTTCTTCTTTCAGCTTGCAGAGGTCCATTTCTAAAGCCAGGGTTCGTTCTTTCAAATTCGTCACAGCTTGCTTCAGCACCTCATTCTCATTCTCTTTATTACTAAGAGTCTCACTTAGAGAAAGTAATTGATCACTCTTTGATTTTATTAGCAGATCTTTTTCCCTGAGTGACTTCTGCAAGACGTCACACTTCTCCTTCAGGTGCTTGATCTCCAACTCAGACGCCTCTTGAGCTTTTTGTTCCGATGATGCAGCCACAGAATCCGACAACCTCTGGTTATTTTCCTGCAGAGTCCGGATAGTTGCATCTTTTTCCTGTAGTATTTTCTTCATGTGCTCCAGTTCCTCACTTAGTGGTTTGGACTCAGCAATAAGCCTCTGAGAAGCAGAGCCACTGGCTACATCTAATGACTGTCTGACAGTGGAAGACATTACTGGCAGAGATGGTGTTACCATGTCAAGCTTCTCTAGAATAAAATCTTTGGTGCTGCTAAGTTCTCCTATGCTGTGCTGAACATGCACCAATTCTTCGCTGAACGTTTTCAGCTTTCGCTCATTCTGCTCATAGCTCTGGATCAAACCGTTATACTCTGTCTGCAACCTGGAACTGTTCTCGCTATCAGCTGAAATCTGCGTCTGAAGCCTTTGCAGTTCTTCTTGGAAATGAACTGACTCATGTTGCATGTTCTGGACAGTGGTTGTTACTTGTTGCTTCCACTCTTCCATCTTCTTCACTTGCTGTTTCAGTTGATCACGTTCCTGCAAAAGTTCCTCAAACTGATTGCTATTAATTCCTCCCAGTTCACTATCTCCACCCATGCTGGATGTCTGGAGGACAGTCAATAAAGTCTGGCATTTCTGACTTAATGCATCAATCTCGATATCTTTCTCTCGAATTATACGGGATAAGTTCTTAATAGTCTCTCGGGACATGCCCTGACTGCTACTTTCAAACTCATTGGCTAGTTTTTGGTTCTCTTCTTGCAGTTTCTTCAAAGCTGCTTCCTTAGCTGCTACAATATCCATCATCTTGTGATAGTCAGTTTTTAACTGACTGTTCTCTCTTGTCTTTTCACTGAGCACTGCCAACACTTGCTCTCTTTCCATGGCATAGGCTTGTAATTGCTGTTGAAGGTAAAGGACATCCTGCCTATAAGCTGAAGAAGAAACCCTGGCATGGAGAGCTTGTATTTCTAAGTTCTTCTCTTGGATAATCTGCGTAAGTTTACCGACTTCATCCTTTGATAACTGATCAATCTGTCTGCTAAGAGAAATGTTTTTTTCATTCAGAAGTTTGATCTCCATTTCTCTTTCTTTGATGCCTTTTACCAGCCTTTCAATTTCACCTTTAGACAAGTCATGCTTTTCACTGCCATTTTCACCATTCAGAGTCTGAACTTTGGTTTCCTGAAAGAGATCAGAAGGGTCTGGCTGAATGATGTGGCTCTGGTTATGCAACTGAGTTTTAATTTGCTCTATTGTGCTCTGTAAGCTTTTGATTTCTTCATCCTTCGCCAAGCACACCTGCGTATGAGCAATGCTCACTTGTTCATGCTGAAATCTGGATGCCTCAATCTCTTTTTTACGCTCCTCCAAAGTTTGCTGGAGTTGGAACATTTTCTGATTCTGCTCTTCTAATGCCCTTTTGCTAAGTTTCAACTCTTCTTCAAGACTGTTTTTCAGTACAGTTAACTGTGTTATTTCTGCTTCAAGTTCAGTGATAATATCTAGGGTTTTGGGCTCAGCCAAAGGGGGTGATCTATTCTGCTGGTCCTTCACTCGTTCTATTTCTTCTTTCAAGTGATTATTTTCTTCTTTCATGGCTGAAAGGCTTCTCTCCTTCTCTTCTAAATGTAGTTTTAAAAGTTCAAGTCGCTTGGAGTCCTTAATATAAACATTATGTTCCTGCTCCAATTCTGAAGCTCTGGCTTTAAACTTTTCAACAAATATCTCTTTCTCTTTTATGAGCTCTGTCAGTTGCTTTTGCCCTGCTAAGCTAGTTGTTAACATCTCTTTGGTTTCCTCGTGGTCAGCTTCCATTTGCTCAATGTTCCTCTTCAGTTCTGCTATCTCAAAGTCTCTCTCTTGATTGAGTTTGACTAAGCGTTCATGTTCAAACTGCAATGCAGTGGTATTCATATTCCGTGCATTTGATAGCTCCTCTATAGTATGCTCATATTTATGTGCTTGTTCCAACAATCTGCTTTCAGCCTGGTTTAGTTCACTTTCTAACCGCCCTTTTTCTATTTTCAAAGCTTCCAACATAGTATCTTTTTCCAAAGCAATCTTACTCTTCTCACTATTAGCTTCTTGCAGCTGCTGTTTTAGTTCTTCACACGCTATGTGAAGCATTTCTTTTTCTTTCTGAAGAGCTGAAACCGATTTCTCCAAGTCTTTACTTGCAAGCTTATTTTCTGTGATTTGCTCATTCAGCTTTGAAATTTCTTGTTCCTTGGTTGAAAGTTCTTGATCGCTACTGTTAGACTGTTGATTTACTTTTGATAATTCATTTTGAACTGCAGAAAGCTCATCTTCTCTACACTTTAGCAGTTTCTCTATTTCTGCTATTTCCTGTTTATTTTTCAAGTTAAAATCCTGGGATTTTTTCCACTGTTCTTCTAGCTCTTTTACTTTATTCTCTAACTGTTGCTTGGTCATATGCAAATCATTAAGTGCAAATGTACATTGAGTTAATTTCTCTCTCTGGGCTTTTAGCTCTTCTTTCATTTCCATTTTCTCAGCTTCCAGTTTAGATGTTTTTCTTTTTTCAGAATCTGTGTCAATTTTAAGCTGGTTAATAGTATTAGCAGCTTCTGCATTCTGTTTCAGTAGCTGTTCTTTTAATATAATCATGTGCTAAAAAAACAAATAAGAGTTTTAAATTGTAATGAAATCCTTTCCATTTATGACAAATTCAGGTTATAATTATAGTGTACTCTGAACAACAAAGTGATGTGAAATGAAGCTGATGAAAAGCTTTTGGGACGGAAGGGGCAAGAGGGGTGCCTCTCATTGCAGCAAGAGATGGGCAACTCCCCAGTTTATTTACTTTCAAGGCTGCTCTTCAGGCAGCTAAACCTGGCACAGAAAAAATGCTTATTTTAGACTGAAATTCTTTGTTTTGTTCTCAGCCAGTAGGTTGTTAAATAAAGGGACAAAGAATGAACTATGCTTATCACTCACATTATTTCACAAATCATACTAGAAATATTCTGTCACCTGCAAGAAATCCTTCTAATTAAATGTTAAAACAAAAAAACATACATCCTGGCTTGTCACCTACTGCAAAAAAACATACATTCAGGCAACTTTAACTTCTTAAAGCTCAACCTCAAACAATGACATTCCCTGTAGAAAGTTTCTACAGAAACTAATAAATACACAATAAAACACAGAAAGTTTCACTGAACAACAAAGCCTGTAAACAGAATAGTCAACAGTTCTAGATTTAGCTATACCTAATGAATATGCTCGCATATTTGAACACACACACACTCTAAGGATATTAACACATGTAACCTGTGTAGCTTCATGATTCTGCTTATCCAGTTCTTCCAGTTCTGCTAGCAGAGCTTCCTTTTCAGCAACCATTTCATTAAATTCATGTTGTTTCTTTTCCAAGTCTTGTCGTAACTGGTTTAATTCTAAGTTCTGTCCTTCAGTGGATGTGTGTGTAGCATTCTCATAATGTGGTTGTAAAACTGTCTCTTCTTTCTGAAATCCTTCCTTAAGTTAAACAGAAAGGGGGAGGCTTAAATTTAAAATTAATTTGAATATATTCAAAAATATCTACTTAAGAGTTAACAGGAGGGAGGGATACAAATTACTTGCAAAGAGTTAGGATTCCTCAGATTCAGAAATTCCCTTTGACTATCAAAAGGGCTCAGTCCTATCCTTGTATGAACCTGTGTGGTAGTGGAGATCCTCTTGGCAACTTCTCAGGGCCATGCCCTCCATTTGGGAGATTCTCACATCCCTGGGCAGTCCCAGGACTTGCATTATTGCTTCTGCAGTGCAGGAAAGACTGCCAGAAAATGGGCACAGAGCTCCATCATTGCTCTCATTTTACAGACCCTGTAAGTCAAGTTTATTTCAAGGGGCACTTGGTGGGTGGTTTGTCTTTTCCTTCTGGCGAGCTGGAGTTCTGTGATGTTGAGGCTGAGCTGGGGGTCTGTGATGAAAATGAGTTTGTTTTATCATTTTACTGGTAGTAGTTTTTGTAAGCTGAGTTTTTTTTTGGGGGGGGAGAGAAAGAAACAAGAGATATAGTTGGATTTTTTTTAAAAAAAATCTTATCCTAAATCAAAAAAACACTACACTATAAATATAGTGGGCATCTTATCTGTCATCCAATATGTCAGTTAGTAAACCCAAAAGAAGTCCATCTCTGTGTATAAATTCTATATTGCAAACTTCAATGTTATAAGTTCATAAATGTGTCTGCAAACAACACATTTTTGTAATAAATGCAAAATGTTCTCAGTCTACAGAAACAACAGGATTCCATCATTACCCTGCAGAATTCCCACATCAATGACAGAGTTCTGAACAGACCAAGTAGCCTTTCTTAAGCAGGCTCACACACTTGTTACGGCTGGCATGCACCTTTGAGCATTCATTAACTTGTCTTGCCTAGGTATGGTGTAGTTCAAAAATGACTTGCAGGACAGTCACACCACTGAGCTCCCCGTCTCTGTGCACCACAGGAGACCACATACTGCTTCCAACTTACAGATGGTACCAGGGACAACACAGCAGCCTCCTATTATTAATTCAAGTTGAGGTGCCAGGGCAGCTACCCTTACTGTGGCATTAAAACAGAGGTGGTTTACATATAACCCTTGTTAGAATCCCAGTACACTGAGCTTGTTCATGGCCTCAACCTGGCAAAAGGAACACAGTAGTTGCAAAAGTGATGGCAAACATTTCTGATGCAGATAGGGCTGTCAGTTTCCATGTGGTACCTGGAGATCTGTCGCTATTACAACTGATCTCCAGATGACAAAGATAAGTTCAGAGGAAAATGGCTGCTTTGAAGGATGGATTCTATGGCACTGTGCCCTGCTGAGGCCCCTTCCCTCCCCAGGCTCCACCCTCAGTACTTCCCAACCCAGAGCTGGCAACCCTAGTTATAGCCCTATGTGCCCAATAAGCTGCCTATTTTAAGTCTTGTGCCAACACAGGTCAGAACCTGAGATAAGAAAATTCACTATCATTCTAGCTGTCTATCATCGGGCTCCCTTACCTTTGGCTATTTCCCAACATACTCTTTAAAAACCCTCAGAATGCTAAACAAGCTTCAAAGCTCAACTAGGGCCTTATACTGCCTTCTGGTACGGATAAGCCATCCCTATGTAACGCTGTTAAGAATTTTTCATAATGAATCTAATCAAGTATTTCCACAATCAAGTTACTTGTCACAAAGAAATCAATGGACAACATAACTCTGAGACTCTAAGGGCTAGAGCAAATGGAAGCCAGTAATCTGTTTACCTGATTTGATTGTGTAAGTCTTGTTATTTTGTTTTCTGCATCTGTAAAAACAATGGGAATAATACAGGTTTTTTTGGAAAAAGAAAAACTAGATGCATAGTAGGAATAAATCTGAAAAACCTGGATAACGAACCTAAGCATACTTATGTGGAATTAGCACATCTAGCTTTTAAAATTCCCCCCCCCTCCATTACTATCAGTACTGAAAAGTATGCTTGCCTCCTATCACAGAACTATTCCCCCCGCCCCCAACATGACAGGCATACCATAAAGGCTGGTCTGGGTAGGTTTTTCTAGACATTAAGTTTAATATCCAACACTTTTCTAATGTGTGGATTCTCAAGAAGCACCTTTTTATATATTTTGAAGAATCACATATGGTACGGGGCTCTTTAACGTCTCCCTCCCAGAAGCAGCCCCCATGGTGAAGGGAAGGGGAAACTGTGGTCAGTGTTGGGTGGATGGGCTGCAAGAAGCTGCAACTACAAAAGACTTATAATCGTTAGATAATTGGTCTACCAAAGGTGGTACCATGTACTCTGACTGGCAGTGGCTCTCCAGGGTTTTAGGCAAAGGTCCTTCACACCAGCTACTATTTGATCCTTTTTAGCTGGAGATGCTGAGGATTTAGCTTGGGACCTTATGCATGTGAAGCCGATGTTCTTACCACTGAGCCACTGCCCCTCCTCCCACAACACACTTAAGGTGACTGCCACACATAGAACTCTTTGGATCTTGGTCTCTACCATTAAAAAAAGTCCTTCTATGCTTAAAACAGACCAAGTGCAACTCTCAGCTCCTAACAGCTTCATACCAAGCAGGGCTTGCTGTAACCGGAAAACTTCTGCTTGCAGAGATTGTTCTGCCTGTTGGGAGGCTTCATTCTGGGTTTCCAAACCATCTTGCTCTCTTGGAACAGGAGAATGAAGTTTACTGGTTTCAGATTTCAGTCTCTCATATTCTTGCATTACTTGACTTTTCTCCATTTTTACCAATTTAAACTCTTTCAAGACAGCCCTTTTTTCTTCTTCAACTGAAGACAGTTTTTGATTTACAATTCTCACTTCATCCTCCAACTCCTTCAAGCGTGCTGCTGTGGATTTAGCCATACTGCTCTGCAGTCCACTTTCAGTTCCAGCACCTACACCAACCATAAAGCAGAAAAGAATGCATTTATTATGCCAGTTTGGTGTAGTGGTTAAGTGCGTGGACTCTTATCTGAAATAACCAGGTTTGACTCCCCACTCTTCCACTTGCAGCTGCTGGAATGGTTAGCCATAGCTCTCGTAGGAGTTGTCCTTGAAAGGGCAGCTTCTGGGAGAGCTTTCTCAGCCCCACCCACCTCACAGGATGTCTGTTGTGGGGGAAGGAGCTAAAGGAGATTGTAAGCTGCTCTGAGACTCTGATTCAGAGAGAAGGGCAGGGTATAAATCTGCAGTCTTCTTCTGATAGTATCTTGTTAAGAAAAAAGTGTGGATGAATGGGACATCCTAGCATCTTGTGTTTGAGTTGGTTCTTAGACTTCTAGTAGATTAGAGGCAACCTTTTCTTTTTTAAAAAAATGTTTCCTATTGGAATGAAAAATAACTTGACATTTCATATATTTCAAACCCAGTCTCTTCCAAGTTCAGGCTGAAAAAATCAGTCACAGATTTACTGGACCGCGAAGGCAGGAAACTGGACACCTTAGCAATGAAGTATGTGGGGATGTAAGAAGTGAACAGCAAGCACCCCAAGACATTCAATCATCCCACAGTTTTTGCCAGCTTTGGGAAAAAGAGGAATAAATAGTTCTCAAAAACATAAGCAAGGTCTCATCTGAGAACCACATTTTAAGAAGAGCCTAACCAGAGAATGGTGAACAGGATGATGAGGAGTCTGGAAATCAAGCCCTGAAAAAGAAAAGCTGAAAGGTGGTATGTTTCGCATGGAGGAGAGGGGAAGTATAATTACTCTCTTCAAATATCTGAAGGACTATTACATAGAGGACAGAATTGACCTGGATGGCAGGATTAGAGCTAATGGATGGAAAGTATATGGAGGTATATTTCAGCTAAATATTAGGAGAAACATTCTAACAGTAAGAGCTGTTCAGTGGCGGAACAGACTTGCTCAGGAGTTGATAGACTCTCTTAAAAAAGAGGCTGGATGAGAATGCAATTGTTGCATATTCTTGAACTGAGATTATCTCCAAGGTCCCTTGCATTTCTAAAACTCTCTGACTCTATAACACTCCATGTCTATGTTCAGTGTCACAATAAAATGAGCTAAGGCTATGCTGCAACCCACCCTGAGTCTTTGGAATGTAATGAGAAAAAATGTAACAGATTAAAATTGTTACATAGCATGTTAACAAGGTTCAGGGCTTTTTTGTGTGGAAAAAGCCCAGCAGGAACTCATTTGCATATTAAGGCCACACCCCCTGATGTCACCATTGTTTCTCACAGGGCTTTTTTTGTAGAAAAGCCCAGCAGGAATCATTTGTATATTAGGCCACACCGCCTGACACCAAGCCAGCCAGAACTGCGTTCCTGTGCATTCCTGCTCAAAAAAAGCCCTGAAAGGTGTTAACTTGAAAGCCCATGAGGTAAAATAAAGCTTTTAACCATTACATAGAATCCATTTGATTAATAATATAGCTAGAAAATAAACTGGCCAGTGTTGCAAGACAGAACCTGAAACTCTCGAACAACACAGTTCCTCAAAGCCTCATGCTTGAGACACTGTGCTCCTGTGCATGAATGGCTGGGAAAATACAAGAGGCGCGTCAGACTTGGACTGGGGAGATCTGGGTTCAAAACCTTAGTCAGCCATGAAGTTCATGAGCTGGGAGGGGGCAAACCACAGCAGACCCCTCAGTCTATATATATTTATAGGACAAAAAAAGTATATAAATTCTACCCAAAGCGCCTTAGAAGGGAGGGTCAAATATGATTAACAATATAAAAACTGGTAATGTTGGTGGGGTGACCCCAGACACTGCTGTTTACAAGCAGGAAGATAACTTGTAGGATCCTGTCCCTAAAGACTGCTGAAACATGAATTTCCAGGATCTACTTCATTATTTTCTGAACCTGGTAGGTGGAAAGGGTGTGTTTGGAACAGGAATGAAGTACCGTCATCAATGATTCAGTCACTACCCAAGTCACGCCTTGAATCTCAGCTCAAGCACTTGGGAAAGATTGCTATTGCAATGACTTTAAAAACAGATCAGCCTTACTAGGTATCAAAACACCGTTAACAAAACTCAAAGCTAAGGAGCAGTTTAGCAGATCTTCTTCTAGCCAATGCTTAATAAGGCAGAGGTAGAGAAAGAAAAGGGTTATTGCCTCAATTATGGGAAGAAACATAGTAGTCCAAAGTTGAATAAGAAATTAATATACAAAGGATATGTCAGAACAAAATTTGCTCAAATTTCAGCAAAACAGATGTTTAAAAACTTGCAGAATAGATATAGCATCTAAACAGAAAAAAATATTCTGTACACTGTACTATGATGGCTACAACCCATGGAATTCAAAATTGTCACAGGTCAGGAAACCTGACCTAGATTCTGTAAGATTGGACATGTATATGTCTGATATTCTGGAAAACCTAAAGGTCAACATTAATAGGCTAACAAAAGCTCCAATGAAGCAACAATAAATGAGACCTTTCTGTAACTGATCCTCAAGTTCTTCTATTCGTTCTTCATATTCACCCAGTTCTTCTCTATGACGCCGGCTTATCTCTGCTAATTTCTGACGATGCGCATCCTGTAATACTGAAAGCTCATGCTGATGCTCATCTATTTTTTTACTTAAACTCTGTTTTAGGTCCTAAAATGTGAATTAAAAAAAAACAGCACATCTGTAACAGCACAGCAAAACTGGACATAGAATTTTATGAAAATTACTCACTTGCACTAACGATATGCAATATTCCATGCAAAATATATAAAGACTTCCCTAAACTACAAGACTCCCACCACACAAACAAATCTGAGATCAAAACTAATAGTAAAACTGAGTTCAAAACTAACAGTAAAGACCTGTTCTGTAAATGGCCAAAAAAAGGCTAAATAGTAATGGTGGTGAAAACCACTTTTTCTAAAACAGCATCCTTTTCTGCCCTCACTTCTACTGTGCATTGTTTTGTACCTAGTGGACTCAGCATTGTACTAAGTTACTTCAAATACTTGGCTGAAAAGCATAACACCTATTCTGAGATAAATAGTAAACAGTTACCACTGCATTCCTGAAAAACAGCATAAAGAGCACAACTGCAACTCATCTACTTTGATTCTTCTGGAGGGAAAACTGTATTCCAATCCTGCCAACATTTACAGTCATGCTCAGCTTTAATCAAACATCTACTACAGTCAGAAAGATTTGTCATATTAAAAGATTAAGACAAAATTACAGCAGCAATAACAGAAGTGCCCAAAGAGTGTAGCCTTACCTTGATAATATTTTGGAGATTGCAGATTTCATTCTCATCTGTGTTGCTTGATCCTTGTAGTTTGGAGAACTAAATAAAAGAAAATACATTATTTTGTTCTGGAAAATGTTGCAAGATAGCTATGATGTGTCTTGAAAAGATGTCATGCACAACAAGAGCAAGAATCTACAGCTGGTCAACGTACAAAAAAGCTAAGAAAAAAACTGGCTGAATAATTGGATGTTTCTACCAAAATTAGGTGCATTCTGCAATTCAGGCCTCTCTTCTTCAAGTGTTCTTTAGGCAAGTCAACATCGCCGACAATAACCGACTTCACATTTATTTCTAAGGACACAAAAGATTAATGGGGAAAGCTTTGCACCTAAGTAATTTTTTTAAAAAATCTTAAAATATTGAAGTTTATGTTAAAAAAAACCTGATCAGCTTTTGTTTTTGCTTTAAAAAAGCAATATTTAATGTTTTTATGTCTTTTTTTCATTTTTGACACACCACAAACATTAAGCCACCTGCATCTGAGAGCTTCAGTCAAGCAGGCCTATGATTTGGAGCCTGCAGAACTCAGGCAACAAAACTAAGTCTACTTGAAGGGTCTGCACAATGATTTGGAATCAAGTGAGCAGGATACACAGGTGCCTTTCTTCTCTCAGATGGTTCAGAGTGCAAACAGGTCATGAACAGTGCCATCCTAAGCAAACTTATATCCTAAAGTCAGCTTAAAAGGGCGTAATACTCCTTAGGATGGCACTGTAACTCTATCAACAGAGTTATATAACATTTATACCACCCATACAAGATACACCAGTATCATCATCTGGTTTCAGAAACAAGAAAGAGTCTCATCAGTGCCACATTGCCATTAACTCCCTCTCTTTCCGAATGTAAAGCAAGAAATGTACAAACTGTGACTCACCTGTGCAATCTTCTTCCAATGGTCAACTTCAGATTGAAGCCTAGAAACATCATTGGATAATCTGTTTATTTCTTGCTGGGACCAGATTACATCTCCAAAGTCCATGTCATCTCCTTGAAAACCAGAAGATGCATGTCTGACCATAGGGACAAAAGAAGCTGACGTAGTGGTTGATGAGACTCCTGTTCCTAACTGTGCCGAATGAGCAGCTGACTGCACCATCTGCAATTGTTCTTGTAGTGCATGATGCCTAGCTTTCAGATGGCTGATTTCCACCTAAATATAACAAGGTACATATACAGTTTCAGTCAGATGAAAAACAAATACCATACCATATTTTTCTTTAGCCTCTTACAAAACCACTTCATTTACTTAAAGGTAAATCTCATCTGATATACAAAGTGGTTAGGAATTAAGAAAGAAATGAGTTCTATGTTTAATTGAATGGTAACAAGAGGGATCATGAAAAATGATTCTTTGAGAAGCTTTCCTGCTTTAAAGAAATCCGTGGTGTGATACATATTTTTATGAACTACAGGCACAACACAAGCTAAATCTCTCACAGAGGACTGGATGAGATGCTTACCTAATCTGATCTGACAATCTTATTGCCGTAATAGACAAATAGATAGCCTCATCCATTATATCCATAATACAATGTGCTGCATGTCAGCAGTCATGTGCCAAACTGAAACACCAGGATTTCAAAAAAGAAGGGAGATGCTGGTGGTGGTCAGGGCTGTCAAGAGCCACTATGGGCCCCCAACAAAGATTTCACCTGGGCCCCCCTCCAAATATTGTAACAAAATGAACAAATCACTTGGCTTGCTGTTACTATAAACCTATAGCAATAAAAGAACTGGTTTATCTATCCACGTTTGTTTATTTACTTGATTTATACCCTGCCTTTCAACCCAGTGAGAACCCAAAGCAGTTGACACTGTTTGCCTGTCCTCCATTTTATCCTCACAACAACCCTGTGAGGTACATTAGGTGACTAGACCAAGGTCACCAAGGTTGGGGAGGGACGGTGGCTCAGTGGTAGAGCATCTGCTTGGGAAGCAGAAGGTCCCAGGTTCAATCCCTGGCATCTCCAAAAAAGGGTCCAGGCAAATAGGTGTGAAAAACCTCAGCTTGAGACCCTGGAGAGCCGCTGCCAGTCTGAGAAGACAATACTGACTTTGATGGACCAAAGGTCTGATTCAGTATAAGGCAGCTTCACAGGTTCATATGTTCACCCAGCTAGACTATGTAACTAGACCAAGGTCACCCAGCAAGTTTCCATGGCAGAGTAGGTTTCCCAGATTCTAGTCCTAAATTTTAACCACTACATCACACTGGCAGGCTCAAAATTAGCCACCTGCTTTGGGATGATTGTGGGAGCTCAATGGCAAAATTGAAAGGCATGAGAAAATCCTAGCCCAGGTATAACTACCACCACACTGTGCTATTGCAACTGAAGCTAAGGGTATCTGTGGCAAGCATAACTCAGAAAATAATGCCACATGTTTGAAAACTCTAGAATGATTATGGAAGTTACAGTGCCAAAAATGAAGTTAACTAGAGCACCCTGAACCAGGTTATCTTCACAACAGACAACATGGAGTAAAAGAGCTTTTAAGCAACCTATCACGTGTGTCTAATATTCATATATCCAATCCACCATGGAAGGTTGCTGGGTGATACACTCTCAGCCAGACCTACCTCACAATGCTGGGGTGAGGATAAAACGAAGGACAGGAGAACAATGCAGCTCTGGGCCCTCACCGGGGAGAAAGACTGGATATGGTATTTATTATAAATCTAATTCATAATGATATTAAAAATTACATCATTTGTCATACAGCAAAGCCTTTACAGAGGGCTATTAGATCTTCCAAAAGAACAATAATGATTAACACTCCAGTGCCTGAATTGAGAGCTGTAACTTCTGCTCCACATGTATAACCACTAAAACAGATTAATAGTCCATTATCATGCACGAGGGGGGAAGCATCCTTTTACTACCTTGTTAGATTAAGGGGAAATATTAACTCATCCTCCCCTTCTGTTCATAATATTAACAAAAGTTTGCTACTATACTCCTCTTAAGTACATTCTGTCACCAAGCAGGATAAGGATGAGAAGGTCTTGAGACCACGAAGTCAAAATACAGGGACCAGAGGGGGACAGAAAAATTAGATAGAGGTAGATAGAAATGAATGAGAAAAGTGTGGAAAAGAGAAATTAAGGACAAGAGAAGGAATGGTTGTTTTATCTTGCTGCAACACCCTAACTACTGCTTTACAAGATCTGGTTGAGCTGGGTGCAAGGAAAGGAAGAGAGAAAGGGTCAACTAGTAAAGAAAATGACCTTGGTTAGCATGCTGCAGGCTGACAGTGTAGCAGCAATCAGCCAGGGCTGCTTGTCATGCTCCACTGCTGGACTGGTTGATGGGCTTAACATGATCTGTTTTGCAAGTCTGCTTCAGTCTTGAAGAAAGGGAAGTCTAGCTGATAGTAAAGTGCCTTTTACTGTGCTCAGACTTCCCTGCATCCCTAGTAGCTGCAGCTAGAAATTAATTAAAAATAAATGGAAATATGTGTGGCTAGATGCAGAATGACACTGGCTTCAAGGGCCCTCCAGCTGACTTGGGCACCCTGAATTTTGTCCTCTCAGTCCCCTTCTGTTGGTGGTCCTGGAGTAGTACCATTACTGGCCTTCATGGTGCATCATAATCACATTATCACTGAGATGTGCTCATCTCCTCAATCACTTGATCTTTGACCCAGATCAACATCTACACCAAGATGTGATTTACTGAAGAAGTTACTCTGTACATTAAACGAGCCTCACATCGTATTTCAACACTCCAGTTGAAAAAACAATTCTAGCAACTTCAGTAAAGGCACCTCCGAAGCTGATGTATAATGAAACCATTAAGTATTCCTACTTAAATGAATGAAACGTTAAACATCTTGTATTTCAACAACTGTGAAGCTTCTTCAGAAACAACATTCCCAAGGCTATAATTTTTACATAGATCCTTCGTAACTTTGAGACAAAATATGACCTGCAGGCAGGATGCCACACAACTCAAAAGAAATACCGGCAAAGCAATAATACATTTCAATACAACAACCATCCTTTTAAATAACTCTTTTATTTATTTGGCCAATCTTACATGTTATCTTTCCCAACATAATTACAAATTGATACCTAACAATCTCTGTATACCTCTTTCTGTTGCAGTTGGTTCCGGTATTCTATAGACAGTTGTTTTAGCTGAAGCTCTGCTGCTTCGTGTTTTTCTTCCAGATCATTACAAACTTTCTTCAGTCTCTCATTCTATGGGGGAAAAGTTGCATCTTCAAATAACTATGCCAAATCCAAGATAACCAAACAGTATATTAAAGCAATGGCAAGTAATTGAAACTATGAAAGTGGCACTTTGAACATTATTTAATTTTTCCAGACTTAATATTATCATTTCCTACCTCTGACCTCAGTGTAGTATAAGTATTTTCTGTATCCTTCATGTTAGAACTGGATACACCAAAGTCTGTTGCAGTATCTAAAATCAGTGGGGAAAGAAATGCAGATGAAATAGAAAACAATTGTCATAACTCTATATTTACCCAAATGAGTTCTGCAACAATCAATTAAGGACTTAGTTAAATGTGAGAGATCAACGACTGAGATCTCCCATTTCTTTTATAAAAGTTTAGAACAGCTTATGAGAGCAGGAATTGGGTCATGGAAACAGTGCTGGGGAAGTTGAACTTTGCTTTCTGAGTGTACACTATGAAAAATGTTCTCTTAGATAAACGTAATCTTCCAGGTATTTTTTACGTGGCATCTATTTCACACATAAGTAATTGTGTATGGACTTTGCAACCTGAAAAACAAATATCTAAACTTGGTCCTTAAATATATTAGGAAAGAAAACCCCCTCTGAGATACCATAATAGTATTTGGAGTGAAAAACAATGGTAAAGTAAAAAAAACAAACACAAATCAGTTTATTGAAATAACATTTCTCGCTCATATCAATTCAAAATAATGTAGATACCACCATGCTGCATTAAAATTGCTATTAAACTCTGCTGCAGTCTCTTCCCAAAACAAATGCAACAAACTGCTAAAGATCTGTTAACATCAAAATGGCTGCACTTGCCAATCATGTGTAAATCATTACACTTGGTGCAGAAATCTCAGAAGCAGCCCATAACAACCCTAACTCATCCAAGTATGGCCTTCAATTCTTCAAAACAAACAGGAATCTATATGTTTTACGAGTTCCATAACAATCCTATGCATGTTCATCTGGAAGTATCACAGAATTCAATAGTGATTATTTCCAAGCAAATGCAACCTACCTCAGATAACTGATGGGGAGTTTCAGTTAAACAATATATCCAACTAACTCACAGACCAGCCCAAGTGTATAAAAATATAAAAAGATACCTACTGGATTACACCAGTGGTCTACTTAGTCCAGCATCCTGTTTCACAGAGTGGCCAACCATTTGGCCTAGAGGGCTAAAAAACAGAGGCTAATGTATTTTCCAGTGTGTCCTCTGGCACTGGCTATTTAACCCATGGAGCATAAGTCACTATGTAATTGTGGCAAAACTGACTACTGTGCAGCCTTCACAAAGTATATGAGAAACGATTGTGTAGGAAGTGACAGATGTGGAATCAATTAGCACATCAGCACATAATACTCATTAACAGCACAAGATCACAAACTAATGGTACACACCATCACCACAGGAATATCTGTATAAGTACTATTGAAGATGCTGGGCTTGTATCCCATCATCATGTCTCATCAATTTTTTTTTTTTTAATCAATGTGCATATGTATGTACAGCAGTAATTTCCCCCTTCCACTGAAGACCCAGCTTTACCCCCTATCCCACTTGCAAGGGTCCTCTGATGCCCAGAATCAGCTCAGTGGGCTGCAGAAAGAAAAGGAGCAAGGAAGTCCAGTTCTGCACACTATAAGTCACTAAAACTGCAAATAATTCTGGAAGGACAACCGTATTAGTCTGTTACAGCAAAAACAAACAGGTATCTTGTGGTATCCTAATGACTACCAAGTTTTTATTCTAACATAAGCTTTCATGAACTAGAGCTGATTTCATCATCTGCCTCTAGATCTGATGTGTGAATCAGGAGAAAGATATTGAGATGACACTAAGTTGTTCAGGGTCATGAAAACTGATGAGGATTGTGAGGCACTCCCAGGGGGATCTGTCGCTGGGAAAGTGGGTGACAACTTCAACATGGCAAATGTAGTTCAGTGTGGGCAAGTGCAAAGTAATGCACATTGGAGCAAAAAATCCTTACTATAAATACATGTTGATGGCATCCAAACTGGTAGAGACTGACTAGGAGAGAGATCTTGGAGTTGTGGTAGATAACTCACTGAAAAGGTCCACCCAGCATGTGACAGCAATAAACAGGCAAATGCTATTCTGGGGATTGTTAGGAAGGAAATTGAAAACTAATCAGCCAGTATCATAATGCCCCTGTATAAATCGATGGCATGGCCTCATTTGGAATACTGTGTAAAGTTCTGATCACTGCACCTCAAAAAAAAAGATACAGCACTGGAAAAAGTGCAGAAAAGGGTAATTAAAATGATTAATGGGATGAAACACTTTCCCGATGAAAAATGATTAAAGAGGTTAGGGCTCTTTAGCTTGGAGAAACAACAGCTGAGGGGTAACATGGCAGAGGTTAACAAAATTATGCATGGGATAAAGAAATAGGTTTTTTTCTCCCTTTCTCACAATACAAGAACTGATGGGCACTCAATTAAATTAATAAACAATAGGTTTAGAACAAATAAAAGGAAGGACACCTAATGAGTAATTAACAAGTGGAATTCAGTGCCACATAAAGTGGTGGAGGCTACAAGCATAAGCTTCAAGAGAGGATTAGATAAACATATTATCCATTTATTTCTATTTTTATTGCACCCTCTCAACAAACAGGCTCAGGGCAGATCACAACAATATACAACAATAGAAGCACAGCAGTCCAATAGTTAAAACACTATAAATTAAACAGGTAGTGCTATTAGTTAAAGTGTGATACACTGGTTATAAAAGTGCAATATACTGGTTATAATATGGAGCAGAGGCCTATCAGTGGCCATTAGCCACAAGGTACTGACGGAACACTATGTCTGGGCAGTGATGCTCTGTATTCTTGGTACTTCAGGAACAACAGTGGGAGGGCTTTCTGGAGTTCTGGCCCCACTGATGGACCTCCTGATGGCACCTGGTTTTTGGTCACTGTGTGATATTGATTGTTGAACTGGATGGGCCATTGGTCTGATCCTACATAGCTTCTGTTATGTTCTTAGGTTTTTATATTGTATTTGACTGTGCATTGACAGCTGAAGCTAGGAAGATGTTTCCTTTGCCTTTATTTTCTCTAATTCCAGAGTTTAGCACGACAATCAAATCTAAAGATTGAGTTCTTTCAGATTTTGAGCACAATGTTATCTTCTTTATGGTGAAGTTCTTTGCAACCCTATATTGAGTGTATCTTTGTTCTGTTGTAGTTCATGCAGTTTTTAACAGTATAACTAAAGTAAAATAAGTATATGTAGAAACATGAATACGATCTTTTCATAATGCTGGTTATAACATGTACACTGTCATGCATGACATATATACTCATGTTTATTTTTCTGAACATGCATGCACTGGGAAGACAGATAACTGATGCCTCCCAATGGATCCTGTGACACAAGGATCACAGAACTTTCTCACCTTCCCTTCTACCCAGGAGTCTTTTCTGACCCAGGAAGTTTATTCCCAGGAAATGTGGGATCTGCACAGACTTACAGGCACACAGGTTGGGAGTCTGCTGTTCAGAGGGCACAAAATCACTTTTCCCACTTCTGACAGCAATGCTACACTACCTAATGAGAAAGGGTCATTTCATACCCTTTCCTTATTGCAGCCTCCTGACCCACATGCTTATTAGTCCACACAAAGCTGGCGTATGGGAGACGGTGAACTAGGGCACCAGCTCCCAGCAGGAGCGGGGGTGGATGCCCCCTCCCCACTCACTGTCCCTGAGCTCATTTTTTTCTCGGCCCTGAGGAGAAGCTCCCTCAAACCCTCAGAGCCGAGAAAGAGTGGTGTTTCTCTTCCCCAGCGTCCTCTGAGGGTGCTGGGGAAGCGAAGGGCCAAGTGTTCTTTCTGCTCTGAGGGATCAGAGGAACTCCCCTGATCTCTCCGCGGCGTTTCCGCCAGCGTCCTCTGAGGATGCTGGAGAAGGAAAGGGCTGAGTGATCTGGCCCCGCTCGGCTTTCCCTCGCCACAGGAAGGTTGAGTGGGAGGGCATGTTTGAATGGACAGTTGCACTTGCAAGAGGAGCCCTCTGTGCAAACAGGGCCATCTGGCTCACTTGGCTTTCCCGCACCACAGGAAGGTCGAGGGGGGGGGGGAGCGTTTGCATGGAGGGCTTCTCAAGAGGAGCCCTCCGTGCAAACAGAGCCATATGGCCCTGCTCAGCCTTCCACACCATGGGAAGGTCGAGCAGGAGGGGGCGAATGCACAAATGGCTCCTCAAGAAGAGTTCTCAGTGCAAACAGGGCCCAATTTGTGCCAGTGCTAGGGGCCCGCCCCCACTGGAAGGCAGGGGGATGGAGCCTTGCCTGAGGCAGCAAAAAATCCAGTGCTGGCCCTGAGTCCACGCAGACTTCCTGATTCCAGGAATTAACTTTCTTGGTATTGGGAAAAAATCCTGGGGGAGGCAGGAGGGGAACATGGAAAAGATCTGTGCCTGTCAATGCCTTTCATTTATAGATCATGGCATTTAACCCCCTTGTGTGTACCTACAGGAACATAGTAAGAATTAAGAAATAATAAGATGTTTATAATAAGCAACTGAATAATCTATCAATTGCAGATTTTGTTATACCTTGTTTTAAACAAATTTTTATTAGTAACATATGGCAATATATTCAAATTCTTATATCATTAATAACTACTTTTTTCTCTATCCCATATATTACTTTCTACCTACACCTCCCCCCATTACTAGACCCCCACCGGTGTACTATATTCAAATCATCATTATAAAAGGTACCCCTAATTAATAAGAACCAAAGTTCATATCCTCCTCCCACTTATACTTAATCATTATCAAAAATTGTCCAATGTCCTTTTATTTTCCATTCTTTTTCTACATATCTTCTGAACTTCTTCCACTCCATCTTAAATACTTCTAAATCATAGTTTCTTAAAGTTCTTGTTAACTTATCCATTTCACTCCATGTCATAACTTTAACAATCCAATCCCATTTCTCTGGTATTTTTTCTTGCTTCCACAACTGCTGATTTTGTTATACCTTGTTACACCACTGATCACAGCACCATCTAAAGCTGCTCCTCAATTTAGCTTTCAGACAGCTCTCCCAGACTGGCTCCTTCTCTGGGCTTTCTGAATAATTCCCTTTCCATCCATTGTGTGATGGCTGCTTTTGGAGTTTTTCCAAGAAGAATTCCACACTTTTAGAAGCATCCCTTCTCTAGACTGATTTTGATCAATAGTTTACCTCTCTTCTGTCACAACTTTGCTACTCCCTTCCCCACATCAAGTGTGACAAATGTAATGTAATTCTGTAACACAGGGGTGGGGAATCTCCATCCCGAGGGCCGTATACGGCCCTCGAAGTCACTTGGTGTGGCCCTCGGGGATTGCTGGGCCGAACCGAGCCACATGGCAGCCTCTCTGGGGCCTGGCTGGCCAGCAAGGATCATGAGGCCCAGCCGCTCTGTGCATCAGCCCCCCCAGGGCCAGGCAGGGATCACAGGGCCCAGATGTACTGTGCGGCAGCCTCCCTGGGGCCTGGCTGGCCAGCCAGAATTGCTGCAGGGCCTGGAAAAGTTACTGTCACAGTTCAGTTTGCACTTGATTATCCCAGATGGTGTGGCCTAATATGGTAATGAGTGTGTGACCTAATAGGCTAATATTAGGGGATGTGGTCTAATATGCTACTGCGTTCCTGCTGGGCTTTTTCTACAGAAAAGCCCTGGACATATGCATTTGCCTTGGGCGGCAGGCCTGGTGTATGTGTGTGTGCCAGATTAGGCTATCCTCACATGACTGCAAATAGAAAACCAATTATTTGCAGTAATCTTGCTGGCCTGAATAATTCTCCCTTGGTGGAGCACTGTTTTTTAAGTTGATAACTTTTTATGGCCGGTGAATGATGTTATGAATATCCGTATGGCCCTTGGTAGAAAAAAGGTTCCTCACCCCTGCTGTAACACAACAATCATTACTATTATTACTACTACTATTATTAATTCTTTGTATGTATATAGTGCTTTCAAATGTCTGGAGTACTTCATAGAAGGCTCAATTTAAGTGTGGTGCTGATTAGGCAAACAGCTGTCCTATGTCACTTCACATTGCAGCTATAATTTATTTTGCACACCAAAAACTCTTAGCCCATACAAATGCCATGCTGATGCGCTAACTGAGCATGCACAGCTGCTTTGCATGGATCGCAACACAAGCTTAAACAAGATTCTGAGGTTATACAAAATCACAGAGAAGGTGGTTGTCTCATCAGCATCACATGTAATCAGGCCTAAGAACAATAACCCTGTAAAGTAGGTAAATATTATCCCCATATTACAGAAGTTGACAGCAAGTGACTTATCTAAAGCTACCCAGTAAGTCCCTTTCATAGGTGAGACTTAAATCACTTACTCCCTGATTTAGAGCTCTGCCTCTACAAAAATCACAGCAGCAGCTCTACCCTATGCCTGAATCAAACTGGAATTCATTCCCATAATAAAGACTAGCAACATTTATTCCAGCATTAGTCAGAACTCATTTCATCAGACATCTCATGGCACTGATGCTTGACCTCTATAACTCTACTGCATCTAATAAAGTAAACGCCGATTACAAAAAGCAGATGCTGGGATACATCTTGTGAGACTTTCAAGGTCTCAGTGGACTCCTGTGTAATTTTGCTTCAACAAATACAACTATTCCTATGGAACTATAACAGAACATGTTAACTTCAAAAAATACCACCACCGCCCTCAATTTTGAGAAGCTTCTGACAGGGAACCTCTCCACACAGTACACTTTGGCACTCACTGGTCTCCCTCCTGATACACAACCACACACTTTCTGGACAGCCTTGCTTATGTAGCAACCCTAATGCCAACACACCCAAACTCTGAACACGGACCCCCTTCTCTTGCCGGTTGCCCCCTCCTCCCTCCACCACACCCTGAACATCCCTTCCCACTTACCTCCCACCTCCTCCGTGCCTTCCAGCAGCATATCCTTGGTGAAGCTAGAAATCTGCCCGGTGAGTGTGGACAGGCTGCCCCCCACCTGGCCCACCAGGGACTGGCCCAGACCGGCGCCCAGGCCCCCCAACCACGACGCCATCGCTGCTGGCAGCTGCCACAATACAGGAAGGATAGCAAGGGGGGCAGCGGCGGCAGCGGCGGCAGCAGCAGCAACAACGGCGCTCCCTGGCTCTCCGCGGCGCCGCTTCCCCCACCGGTTTAGCTCTCTGGCCGAGCCGCCTCAAGAAGGAAAAGCCGAGTGCGGGTCTTATGAGGAAGGCCCCGCCAGCCTGCTCGGTCCTCTCAGTCAGCTGCGGCGGCTCCGGATTCTGCTGCCACCTCGACGGCCGCCATGACACTTCCCGGGTTACCATAGAGCACGAGCAGCTAGAGCGGCCCAGGGCTTTGAGGGACGTGGACAAGTGAGCGGGGTAAGGTGGGATAGAGGAGGCGCGGCTGGCCCGAGGTGGTCCTCCCTCTTTACAACTTTCCCCCAACTTCACTCCCCGTTTGCAATAAAGCTGGTGAGAGGAGACAAGGGTGTGCGGCCCGAGCCTGTTGACGGGGCGGCAAGTCGCGCTGAGTTTAAGGCAGGGGTGCGGCTGATTCACGGAGAAACGATTTCCCCCCCTTCCCCAGTCATTTTTTTAAAAAAAACAAATAATTGTTTAAACAAATAAATCCAAAGGGCCCCCTTTGGATAAGCTGCTAAATTTACAGTGATGGTTTTCTTATTGCAACTGCAAATAAAAGTTCAGCTTATTAAGAACATAAGAAGAGCCCTGCTGGCTGCTGCTGGACCAGAACAGTAGTCCAGCATCCTGTCTCCCATTGGCCAACCAGTTCCCCTGGAAGGCCATCAACAGGGCATAGAGGTCTTCCCCTCAAGTAGCCTCTTGGGTTGCTCCAGACGAGATATTATCGCATGAATGCTGAACTCCTCCGCAGCTGTCAGTCTAGGAATAGCCAGCACCACATCCCACAATTCAGGGTGTCCACTGAAGGACTAGGTGCTGGTAGACAAGGGTGAATGCCTACCTAATGTAGTCTTAGTTCCTAATTGCAGGGCTTTTTTTCTGGGGGGTCGGAGTGGAACTGAGTTCCAGAACCTCTTTGTGGAAACAAAATTCTCAAAAAATATTAAAAGTTCATGAGGGGCACCAGTACGTTTCTCCATTTACCTTGAGTGTTCCAGCGCCTTTTTTTTCCAGAAAAAAAGCCCTGGTAAAGAGCATAGTCAATACCAATGATAGTTTGCATTGGAAGTCTGCAAAAATTGAAGGGCTCATGGAGGATAATAGCCACACCTCTTCCCCAGCCAGCTGTGTGCAGTTGGTGGAGGACTGCATAACCAGGTGGGGTTGGTAGTTGGGACAGACACATCACATTGTTTCCCCCCAGCCATATTTCCGTTAAGCAAACCAGGCCAATTTCGTCTTCCAGCAACATGTCATAGAGGAAGGCAATTTTGTATTTCGCTTATCTAGTGTTGCACAGTATTACTGTAGACGTAGGGACCTTATTATCCAGCTCTCAAAATGCTTCAGAAGTTAGGCAGGCAGCAAACATCCTTGACGAATGGAGACCATTTTCATTTTGATATTTTGTATTTTTTTTAATGTGTGAGTGCATGTGTCTGTACCTGGGAGTTATGGTGACCTCTGGTGACTGACCTCTACTGGGAGACTGGAGAATATTCAGAGAGGTGGTTGAATAAAGCCTGCCTCTGTCCTCCCGACTTGGTATTTCAAGGCGGTCTCCCATCCAAGTACTAACCAGAGTCAACTATACTTAGCTTCTGAGATCTGACGAGACTGGGCTTGCCTTGGTTATCCAGTCAGGGCAAACACAGGCCATTTTAATAAACCCCACCCCCTCAGCTCCCATTTGTACTGAAATTTAAACCTCTTCAACAACCCACAATCAGCATTCTCATGTCCACAGAAAAAGGCATGCAGCAGTCCACAACATAGTAATGATCCGTTGGGGATAGAGCTGTCCAACATATATGGTTCCCTGTTGGAATGGCTCCTGGTTTCCAGGTAAATAACTGTTGTAGCTGTCTCTCTCTCCATGAGGAACCTTCTTCCACGTGTTGTGAGGTACTGGAAAATCCTGTGGGGCAGGGGAGGGAGAGACAGAGATATGAATAAAAGAGGGAACACTGAAGGATCACTGCCTGATCCATCACCATTCCTTGCCTGCCTGGCTCACTGCCTTGTAGATCTTGAAAATAATCTCAAAGAGATTACATCACAAATACAAGACATTTTAAAGAAACTTGGGGATGGTTTGGCTCTCCTTCACTCAAAGTCTTCAAACAAAGGCTAGATTTGGAATGGCCTTTTGAACAGGGGGGTGAGATGTGGGGCATGGCTCCCAACTGAGGGGGCACGGCCCAAGAATGCCCCCATTGTAGCTATCACCCTGCCTTTCTCTACTGCTAACTGAACCACCCACTACCAAAAGCCCACCTCTCCCGAAGCTCAGAGGAGTATCCTCAGTATGAGCATCCAAGAAAGGAGTCCCTTCTAAGGGATCACTACCCTCCTTCTCAGACTGATGCCCTCCAGCCTCAAGATTTTCACTTCCTATAACAGCAGGAGCTGCAAGCACAGGTGTGGGACTGTTCTGAACGTCTCATCCACAAACCTCTCTCTGTCCCTCAGCTTCTAGCAACCCAAACCTCAATGGAATGGACCTGCTCCTTGATAGCCAAAAGGGTGTGCATTGTGCACACACCCACAATTTCTGCCCAATAGGTAGATCACCATAGGGCTTTTTTTTTTAGTAAAAGCCCAGCAGGAACTCACTTATATATTAGGCCACACCCTCTAATGCCACCATTGTTTCACCCAGGGCTCTTTTGTAGGAAAAGCCCAGCAGGAACTTATTTGCATATAAGTGGCCACACCCCTGATGTAAAGCCAGCCGGAACTGCGTTCCTGTTTTTTGTTTTTAAAACCTTGTTTACTAGCATTTTATACAGCATGAAACCCTTTAAAATATTTAAGTGGCATTTGAAGCATGTTTTGCCCTTGTTCCTTGAAGAATGGAAAGTAATCATTAGTCATTTACAGTATCGTAAAGACCTACAGCAATTAACTTTATTCATTATCCATTTCACAAAGAGAAATATTTACAAAGCATAATCAAATACTCATTCCCCCCCCCCTAGGAAGGCAAGTCCCATTCCTTGTACTAATCAAATCAGCATCATAAAAGTCAGTGTGTTTTCTTTCATACTGCCAAGAATCACCAAGATATTTGAGCTTTGGAAGATGTTTTCTGTTATCAATAGGATTTAAAATAGTTGAACTTTATTTACAAAACAAATTCACAATTTACAGAGGTCAAATCATGGTTATGAAATGCATGCATACAAAAAAAAGTATTAGCATGGATTGATTGCTTCTGGGCAGATACACAGATCCTGAACCTTAACTGCAAATTATATATTTTCGATTTGGAAAATTTGACAGTTATATGTTTATTGTTTGCGAATCAGAGAAAGTTTGTTATACGGCAACATGCTATGCATTCATCTAGGAACTTATTCACAGACAAGATTGCTCAGTTTCATTTCATTTCAAGTTCTTCCAACAAAGATCAACATTTTCCCCTCATTTCAAACAACATTTGATTATCTTCAACAAGGCTGTGCCGGAGAGTCGCGTGCATATTCAGTGCCAATTAGCCAAGAGGGAGCTGGAGTTTGCCAAGCAATATTTTTTCCATAGTCACAGAGAAATATCCTGTGCAACACAAATGCATTGTTCAGATAATCCTAGACTGAAGGATAATAAATGCTTTTATGTCTACAGCCTAGATTCACCAAGCTGCTTGACTGAATTGTGTGAAAAATGGATAAAGCAAGAGGTTCTGGTCAAGAACATTCCCACACAGTATAGCTATGAAGGGAAAAAGTAATTTAGAAACTTGTCCTTGAAATTAAGCTGTTAAAAATAATCAGATTAGTTACCTGTATCTACACCATTCCATTTTCTCCCACCAGAATAGGGTCCTGCATTCTTCAAATGCTGCAGGTAGCCTATGTGGTGAACTTAAGGTCATGCTTCCCATGTTCCAGGTAGTTTCAATAACAGAATTACTCCACTTTCAGTGGGCTTTGGTGGGAGAGAAACAGTACACGGAAGAGCTTTTAATAAACTAAAGCAAAATCATGGGGAAAGATCTATGCAAGATTCTCAAAAATGGGCACTCCATGACTACAATATCCATTAAGTAGATAGAGGCTTGTGGTGATGAAGTACTGACAATCATGGCCTGTGCATTAAAATTAATATTTGCAAACACGCTTCCATACAGCAAGTATCTTGCATGGCACAATTAAAGGGTGCATGTGCTACATCAGTTCTGCAGCATGCATGCACACATTTTCAAACTTGGCCTTTCCCTACAAAATATATAGAAGCCAGGATTGCAGCCCTGCCCACTTAAGTGCATTTTAAAGTAGGGGAGAGTCAATCATGAGAACCATGCATACCTCTCATAATTGGTATAGTGGATGTATGCCTTTGTACTTGAGTACCTACAATTAAATACAAAAATATTTGGCCTATGTCAATTCAGATGCAGCTTGTCCAGAAGAGCATTTCTCAGAAAAGTACAAAGAAAAAAATATATATACAATTTTGATTTTTACAGATTGGTATGCTTTTATGTCATGCTTTATATAAATCCCTTTGCTGCTTATTTTCAAGTAATGGCTTACAAGCAAAAACAAAGTAAAAGCCAGATAATTTTACTTACTGCTGCAGACTTTTAAAAAGCAGTGGTAGTGCACTAAGTTTGGCAAGATGCTTTCCTGTGGTAATCAAATACATTCTAAAGGTTCTATCAGTGCTGCCCTATGTCTATGGAAATGGTAATGCTTGGTGCATTTTTTTTAAAAAAATGATCATTTCAGGGCCAAATCTCATTACCCGTTCTTCTGCCAATTTTACTGAAGTCAACAAAACTGAAGCACACAAGTAGGTAAGTGAGATCTGACTCTTGTTTCTACTTGTTTGAGAAGTCAAGTCATCTAAAAGAGCATTACTGTAAACAAACATTATCGAAATCTGAGTGCTTTTTTGTAACATATTATTCTTTAACATACCACATACTTGCATACAGTTATCATTCAGCAGAGGTGAAACACTGAGAGATACAGAAGTACTGTAATTTTGAAATAAGTTAGCACACAAAACCATGTGCAGTTTCTACAAAATCTTTTCCCCTCCCGGCCTACATTTTAAGCAGAATACAGTTTGAACACTGTAAACTGTCCAACACCATAGCCATAAAAAGTAGATATGTAAACAGAAAGTATGCTTAAAGCACCATTTACAAAAACACTTAAAACGGTTCTTGTAACAAAGAATGCCAGATTTGGTCATCCTGTGATAATAATCTTGTATACTGATTTACATAAGTCAACCAATAGAATGAATTTAGCCTGCAAAGTTTTGCTCCCTAATTTTTTCTCAGTTAACAGAAGTTATAGAAACAACTGTAAGGTGCACAAACAAAGGCCATTCATGAAAAGCTGCAAAATTCTTAACAGTTAGAAGACATTCATTAACATCGGACAGAATACACATCCACACACATTCATTCATTTGTGAATATCCATTCTTAACACATAAGCAACCAGTGCAGGGTTCGTTTCAGACATCTGGTATTTCAAACGTGGCAATATACACGTGGCATAAAAACATTTTCTTCGCTTCCTTGCTGCTAACAGAGCTGGGAACATTGGGAGTTCCCACAGCTCAGTGTTAGAGCATATGCTTTTGCATGCAGAAGGTTCCAAGTTCAATCCCTGGCATCTACAGCTGACAATATCCCTGGCAGCTGGGAAAATGCTGCCACTCAGTAGTGCGAAACTAGATGGACTAACAGACTAAGGCAGCTTCTAATATTCATCTAGTAACTTGTAGAAACATGGGAATGAAGAGGATGCCAAAGAAGCATTCAAAATTACTGGGGAGGGACGGTGGCTCAGTGGTAGAGCATCTGCTTGGGAAGCAGAAGGTCCCAGGTTCAATCCCTGGCATCTCCAAAAAAGGGTCCAGGCAAATAGGTGTGAAAAACCTCAGCTTGAGACCCTGGAGAGCCGCTGCCAGTCTGAGAAGACAATACTGACTTTGATGGACCAAGGGTCTGATTCAGTATAAGGCAGCTTCATATGTTCATGTTCATATGTTCAAGCAGAGATAATCCCCATATCCTTCGCAAAAGTCAACAGTATCACAAATACCAAATATTACTTGCAGCTGCTCTAGTTCACCAAGGCCAGGATTGTCCAGAATTTAGTGGGAAAAGTATTTTAAACAATTGTAATACCTTCTGAAAAGAAAATCTCTGGCCTTATCATTAGGGCTTAAAAGTAGATGTTAAATAAAATGGCCATATAAGTTTGCAGTCCTTAAAGAGTGCTCAAATGCCCTAAACCAATTAGATCTCGTGCTTTAAAAAGACTTATGTATTACTGCAAATACTGGCAAAAGGAGTTTGAATCATTTCCCCTTTTTAAAAGATCACCCTACTAGTTAATATTGAGAAGTTAGCATGTAACCAAAAGGTAGCAACTGCAAACTGTTTGGAGGTGCCGTGGCAGTCCTTGCAGTGCCTTTTAAGTATATGCACCAGTCTGTGAAGTTAAGTATCACACAACCTCGCTCAGTGCAATCCTAACACAAGGGCCTCAGGATGATGGGTAAGGAGTTGTGGTATTGGACTGCTCTTGCTCTGGAAAACACACACATCGTACAAATATCTGCAGATACCACAAACTGCTCCCAAGCATCTATTAGTAAGGAAGTTGGTGGGTGAGATTTTATAACAGGAGCCTCTTTGCTCATGTGAGGCAATTTTATTGACTTGATTCAAAGTTATCATATGAGCAAAGTTAAAAACTTTACATCGGTAAGATTTTATTGTTATATGCAGACTGCCTTTTAATTTAGATCCATAACCTCATACCTTTTAGGGCTGTATCCGTGAAATGAACCCTACCATTATACCATCCATACAGGATTAATACAGGATTTAGTGTTTGGGGGTGAGGGGGGGAGGTATTTATGTCATTTCTTTTCTTCTGTATTCAAGCTGTTTCTAACGGTTTCCAATGACATATTCATGGCTGCTTGAAGCATATCTTCTTCACTCATATCACCTCCTAGCAGGAAACAAGACCAATATGTTTTAGTTCTGAAATTCTGCTGCAAAAAGAACACTGGTTGGTTTCATGTATTTGGTTTCATGTCTTTTCATTAGATTTTACTGAATTGTATTAATACTCCCACAAATCCTGATCACTTTATTTTCCAAGCATGCACAGAAGAGGGGGGAAATCAGCACTGCTGTTGGAATAAGAATTGATAGACTCCAACAAGGGGAACGTTTCAAAATCACACTGTAAATTATGGTTTCATACAAAGGATTATCATGCCAGCAATGTGGCTGTTGTGGTTAGAGTGCTGGATAGGAATGGGCGTGGACCGGAAAAATACAGTTTTTATGCCAAAGCATGAACTGAATCCAACAGGTTCATGGCCCTGTGAACCCTGTTCACAAGGATCCTGCTGCTCAGCTGTTTCAGGCTCTCTTGTGCAGTCCCACAAGCGGCTTTAAAAATTCATGAAAGTTTGTGATGGTGGACCTATCATGAACTTTAGTTTGCGAAGCACTAACAGGGCAAATCTGTGGAACTTTGCTTCACAGTTCCGTTCACGCCCACCCCTAGTGCTGGGTGGGATCAGAATCCCAAGTTTGATTCCCACTTTGCCATGCAAGCTCGTTGGAGGACCCTGGGCCTATGGTGCACTCTGCCTCGCAGGGTGGTTGCATGGATAAAAACAGAGAAGGGGAGAACAATGCTGTAAGCTTCTGTATGTCCCCACTGGGGAGAGGTGAGGCATAAATATCTAATATCAATCAGACGAGGTGAAGGAGGAGAAAACAGGCACAAGAATAAAAGGAGTATCAGCAAAGTAGTGGGAATGATGAAAGATGGCTGCAGGATGACAAAAGAATCAAGAATGCCCCATACATGACCAACAAAGCACCATGAAATTAAATAGGCTCCTCAATGGTTGCTATTACTACAGACCCTTTCCTTTTTTGCTACTTAATGTGGACTAAGAGTCTGCAGTCAGAAGCTACTGATGCAGTGGAAGACACACCTTCAGCTACCATATATATTTTATTGCGGCCACAACTAATTGAAAAGAATTACTCTAGACTGCTTCTCAGGGCACACAAGGGCTAGCAGAGTTATAGCAGGAAGCCCACAGGTTGTATCCTAGCGTTATCTCAATTGCTACATGAAGCAGAGAGCCCTATCAACCCAAATCAGAAAGACAGAAGCAGCCTTTCACGAAAGAGACTCTCCAGCTTTTCTAGCAAAAAAAATAAAGAACCAACTGACAGAAGATTGATGGCAAAAAGCAGAACAATATGGACTGTAGCATGAATGATCAAAGTAGTACCTGGATCTGTCCCCAATGCATTTGAACTCGTAGTTGGTACATCATGAAATTCTTGGTTCTGACACTGCTGATGCAACTGCTGCTGTCTGAAAGCATCAACCAGTCAACGTTAGGTTTAAAAAGAGCAGACTGTGTGCTAAAATTAAATTAAATTTGCTGAGTGGGTCATAGGGACTGCATCATTTCAGTATTGGCCCACCTACACTGGCTTCCAGGCATATTCAGGGTACTGGCACCTATATTGTTTGGGACCAACATATATGAAGGACTGTCTACTTCCTTATGAAACTACTGGATGGCTACTATCATTTTCTGAGGCCCTGCTTCTGGCGCAACCACCTCCTGAAATTAGGCAGGCGGCAACACAGAACAGGCTGTTTCAGTTGTGGACTCAAATTCTAGAACTCTTTCCCCCAGAGACACTTGCCTCTCCTAGTTTGATGTAGTGGTTGTGCAAGGACTCTAATCTGGGGGAGCCAGGTTTGATTCCCTACTCCTCCACCAGCACCTGCTGACTGACCTTGGGTCAGTCACAGTTCTTGAAAGAGCTCTCTCAGCCCCACCTACCTCACAGGGTGTCTGTTGTGGGATGAGGAAGGGAAAGAAGATAGTAAGCCTCTCTGAGACTCTGAGTGAAGGGTAGGATATAAATCCAATCTCTCTTCTTCTTCCCCTTCTGTTGCCTTCTGCCAATGGGTAAAGATTTTTTGTTTTGTCTGATGCTGCCTCAGCAATTTCTCCTTCTTGCCCTGTTTTACTTGTGTTGTTTTTTTTGGTGTGTTTGGTATTGATAGTTTTAGTGCATTTTTATTATGTATGTTTTAAAATCTGTTAGCTGTCTCAGGGGTCCTGATCAGGACTAAAAGACAGGGTATAAGTATTGTAAAACAATTTTTACAGGAAGATCTGCTTTTCCCTCATTAGGAATATCTTATCCACTCCCCCCCACAACACACACACCAGTTTTCTTTCCACATAGTCTTAATTCTGCTTTTTGCTGTTCAACATTAGAGAAGGACAAGTGGGAGACCTGCAAAGTGGGGGGCTCATTAACTCTCTCCACTTGCTTTTCCTCTGCCCTAGCAGCACTTGCACCCCCTTCAGCTTCCCCTTCCCTCCCACATGCCTGTTTACATCTTTGTTCCCCCACTTCAGCCTCCCTCAGCACTCCTCCACCTTGTATAAACAACTGTCTGCAAAAGACTACTACAGTGCAATCCTCAGCAGAGTTACACCTCTCTAAGTCTACTTAAGTTAAGGACCTTAGAAGGGTGCAATTCCACTTAGGAGTACCCTGCTAGACATACAATATGGTATGCACAAATTCCAACATATGCACGTCATTACTTTTCAAAATAGACTTGTCTTCTCCTTCGCAGCTCTTCTGAGGTAAGGGATTCAGACTGATTTGTTGCAGCAGAGTGTGGCGCATTAGGGGTGCAAGAATCTGACAAGCCACTCCACTGGCTGCCTAAAATTAAAGCACATGCATACATGTCATTACTGTGAGAGACCAAGTTTTCGTAAGGATAACAAATGGTTCTTGATCAGGTGTGATCAGCTCTAGATCACTGAAGTGGATGAATGGTGGGCCATTAATAAAACTGCTCAGTTCTCCTTCAACATCCTCTCTCACTTAGGACACAGCCACATGGTTCTTCTTTTGAACGATGAAACTGATGGTCCTGTGCATCTTTGTGTCAGAAAGCAAGAAGCACCCTCCACCATGCCTAGATTCAGGTTAACTGAGGCTCTCCTCTCCAGCAGTTGTTGATGAGGCCATCAGAAAGAGGGCATGAACCTGCCTGAGAAGGGACAACAGTGAGAGGGCTTCTAGTGTCCTGGCACCACTGGTAGACCTCCTGATGGCACCTGGGGTTTTTTTGACCACTGTGTGACACAAAGTGTTGGAATGGATGGGCCACTCGCCTGATCCAACATGGCTTCTCTTATGTTCTTACTCTAGCTGAGGACCCTGTCCCTGAGGAATATTTTATACTAAACTGGGATATTTTGTATGGGCTGCCAATTACTGTGAGCCACTTTGGGGACTGGTCTTTGGCTGAAAAGTAGTACAAAAATTAACAAAACACCCACAGCACACATACATAGTGCTTCAGGTCATGCTGTTCCCCTGGCAGTCCTTATGAAGAATGCAGATCCAACATGTTGCATCTAGCTTGAATAGGTGGTTTCTCACTCTCAAGCATAGGGGTACGGGAAGAGGCCATTTGTCCAGTCCACAGAAAACTCCACGACCATATGCTGCAGTGCCCAAGTGGAAACATGGAAAAGGTGTTGCAGAGACATGCCCATACAGTGGCACAAAGGTACATGTCACGCTACTACACCCCCTTTGCACTGAACTGCAAGAACAATCCCTCAATCAGGGGTTCTTTTCAGGTATCTCACATGCACACATGAAGCTTCATTAGTCTATAGGTCTCACTCAGTATATCTGGGTCAGCATTGTTTACTCAGACTGGCAGTGGCTTTCCAGAGTCTTAAGCAGAGGTCTTTCACAACATCTACCCACCTGATCCTTTTAGCTGGCCATGCCAGAAACTGAACCTAGGACCTTCTGCACATTCTCTGCCACTGAACCATAGCCCTTACCCCATCCCAGAAGGAACAAAAGACCACAATGGAAACTCCTTAGAAAACAAGCAGGGGAAAATTAAACTGCAGGTTCAAAAAATCCAAATATATAGTTAGCCAGATGAAATGAAGTATCTCACAATACAATCCTATGCAAAGTTAGTCTCAGTTACCCACTGAAATCCAGTGATTTAGATCAGGGTAATTTTCCATAGGTCTGCACTGTATTTGAATGTCTATTCCATAAAAGCTATGGATAACAGAAAGCATAAACAATAGAACTAAACAATAAACAATAGAACTAAAATTATATAAAATTTAAAAGCAGACTTTTACCCTGCATACTTAGCTGAATGGCTCTACGGAGATCAGCTTCTTCATCCTCCATATCAATTTCCTGTCTGCTGAGAGCAAGAGCTTTTTGGAAGTTCTCTTCATCTTCATCTAACATGCCTGTACCATCAAACGGTTGGCTAACATCTAAGGCTTGTTCGAGGTCTGTTTTTTGTACCCTGGAAAGGTAAAAGATACTTTATTTATTGTGTCAAGTTGGAAAAAAACTCAGAGCTTTGCCAAATTTTGAAACTCATGGAATACACTTTTGCACAATCTTTTTATGTTAATTTAATCTCCAGTTTTAAAATACTCAGAAGGCAAGACATTTAAAATACTCAGAAGACATTAGAATTTAGACCATGCAGAAGTCTTGCTTACTCACAGAAGACTGGCTTTGCTCACTAATCACAAGATCCATCAGTGAAGTTCTTCCCCTATTTGCAATGACCTCAACCATCTTTTAATTAAAGACATAACTTAGCTGCCTTCCTTCTGGAAACTGTATTATTCTACAGACGCCTTCCAACCCTAACTGACAAATATGGGAGGAATTTGAATGCAATTTGTGCTCCAAATCAAGAGCTCTAATGAAGCCTTATTACATTACAGCAAATTGGGGGGGGCTACTTCCACAGGAGAGAGTAGACAAAATCTTTTTAGCCTTAGCCTACTGGAGCACATGGGAAAAGAAATTCACATAAGGATACCTTTTTCTACTGGTAAGACTCTACAATACAAACATCAAAATTCAAAACATGAGGTAACTAATATCACTTTCAACAAGAACACACTAAACTTCCATAGCAAGCAAGTTACTTTACCAACTCTACCCAAGAACATAACAATGGTAGAGGCTTGCCTTCATCTCAAGAAGTTTTGGAAGAGCGAGAAGCCCCTTTCCCCAAATTAGATGTTGCTACTCCACTCCCACCAAACAGCCTCGTGCCTTCATACTGACAGTTCAAATTATTCTATAAGACCTAATTGACAGAACTGATATTACCAGATGAGAATAAAGCATCACTGTTATAGAAACCTGTTGCACAGGTAGGAGTAGATTAAAATGCTGCTCTGGCATAGTTCAGTTGAAAAGAATCTTATAGCCCTTAACAAGTAGGAAAAAACAGAAGATTTTAAAAAAGGATCAAACAGAATACTGAAGGACAGGTCTATGGATGATTACCAGCTATGACGATTAAAGGGAACCTCTGTATTCAGAGGCATTAAACCTCTGAAACCCAGTTACAAGAAACAAAAATCAAGAAAAGACCTTGGCCTCTATAGGTTGCTTGAAGGCCCTCCAGGGAGACTGGTTGACCACTGGGTGAAACAGGAAGCTGGACTAGGTAGACCTCTGGTGTGAAACAGCATGGCTATTACATTCTATAGATGTTTCTCAACAAAGGTGTGATGTCAGAAAAAATACTCAGTGGGGTCATGGACAGAGTCTTTGGCATGATCTTGACTTGAAATCCTCACCGCAACTCTATATTCACTTGGTTATCTTTGGCACAACCCCCTTCACCTGGTTGCCTTTGGAAGAACCCCTTTGCTTGAAATCTTTGTTACCGCTATTTTCACTTGGTTTTATGTAATGACAGTCTAAAAATATTAGAGTAATAACCATGTCGAAAAGCAGTTTTTCTGCCACTCTACTGAAACTATTACTGGAAGATGTGTTTACTGTTGGTGTCATATGAGCCTTTCTACAAGCGCCCATGTTTTCGAATATCCTATAGCAATGTGCAACACGCTGTGGGAAAAGTGTATGAAGTTGAGTACCATGTCTTTCTAGTTTACATACAGCACCAGCATAGACAAAAAGAAAGTAAAGATGCACTTCAAATTACTTCTTACTACCAGTGTTTCCTCTAAGCTGAGTTAGTGTGAGCTAGCTTACGGTTTTGTAGCCTCTGACTAACACATTTTTGTCTTAGTTCAGGAAGGTTGACCCCAGAGCAAACTAATTTATGCAGTAGCTCACAACTTTAATGCCAGTAGCTCACGAAGTAGAATTTTTGCTCACAAGACTTCACAGCGCAGCAGGAGTATTGCTTACTACCCTTTCTGTTGCCTCCTACAATACACCCATGCTTACTTTCAGGATTTAAGTACTCACAATCAACATGCAACAGTTATTAAAATACAAGTTTTATTTACCTTACCTCTGATCTTTTGATTGCAGTGCATCTTCCCCAATCAATTTTGGCCTCTGCATCTGCTGTACCCGAATCATTTGCAATAACTGATCGGCCTCACAATCTGGTAAGTCTCCCTTTACAACAAATATAGAATAACCTGAGGAAAAATAAAAGCAAGATTTATGAAACTGTCAATAATAATGCTATGAAGTAAAGAAGGAGGTTGGGGGGTTAGTGCCAATGGGGAAAGAAGAGAGAAAAAAATAGTAATTTAAGTGCCTCTTATGATCTGTGCTGTGACAGGGGCCTAGTGAGTCTGTGAGGCCTGTGTCACAGTAGGGAGAGACAGCCTACAATCCCCAAAATGCTTGGCACAGGTTTCAGCCAATTAGCGTCCAAGTAGGCTCTGAGGAGTGACCAACGCTGAGGAGAGATAAAAGCTCACTCAGGAGACAAATACTGTTCTTTCCTCCTGAGAGGTCAAGCAAGAAGAATGGATCCTGCTTAGGAGGAAGCCCCTCACGCTGAGGGAGACAGTGAGCAGGCTGAGGTCTGGTCACCTAACAGACAAGGGACAGTTAAGTCTAGTCATATTTAGGGACATTATGTTTATTTTCCTTCACCCATGTTACTATATAGTTTTAAAACACCTTATCTGTTCACTTGCTCTTATTGATTTTCCTGTTTAAAATAAACCTTTTTGTTGTCCTTTGTTACTCTGCCTGGTCTACATGCCTATTTTCTTGGCCAAAGCAAGGGAGATTGGAAGGGCTTGGGAGGGTACTCTGGGCCTTCACATGGGACCTAATTCCAGAGTGGTGGCAGCATCAGGTGGCACCCCCGTCTGGGTCATGACGGTGCCATTCACCAGTATTGTGCAATTCTGTCTCCTTTCATTTTATTTGGTTATTTTATAGCTTTGTTCAAGGCTTTTTTTCTGGAAAAAGAAATGCCAGAACTCTCAAGAGGGAAATGAAGGAGAAACATGCGGCTGCCCTTCATGAACTTTTAAACAATTTTAAAGAATTTTGTTTCCACAAAGAGGTTCTGGAACTCTGTTGTGCCACATTCCCCCAGAAAAAAAGCCCTGGCTTTGTTCATAAAATTGAGAAAACAGGCTTCAAGGATGAACAATGGTTGGTTGCCCTTTGAATTCTACTCTACTTTCAAGTAATAGCATTCACTGTCTGAGAGTCAGCCTTACCTTCTTGTTGTAACTGAGCCAGGAAAAGTGCAAGGTAAGTATCAGATATTAGTTCTGGACCCGTCAAAAGAGAGTTCAAGTTGAACCACTGTAATTTAAAAAAAAAATTCAAATCAAGCCAATTAAGCAAGTTAATCAATCATCCAGCTTTGTATCTAGAAAGCCACCCAATTAATGTCCTAGCAACTGCTATGCAAGGCACACATTCATTTTAAGTCCAAATTAACTGATTGTATCCAGAATAATACGCGTATGGGCACAAGGACTTCCATCCATGGAGTGTGACACACACACCCCCCCGCCACCAGCAGCCTGCAACAACCCCTGAAATCCTTTTCATCAGATTTCAGGGGGCTTCTGAGGGCTGCTGCAGGGAAGCAACACTACACGTCATGGAAATATCAGCCTGGATCCAAGCCACTGAAGTGAGCATTGCTTGCTGACTGTCGCCTATGAAATATCTAAGAACAGTAAGGTTGCTAGCCTATCTCAATAAGAATACCCATATAGTATTCAATTGAATAGAAGTGATGGTTGAAACAATCCCCTCCTTGCAAGTAGCTAATAAAAACTCCTCGTTTCTTCCTGGTTCACTTCCAGTGGTGAACTGTGATGGGAGCTTTAGTACTGGGGTGGCGGTGGGGGGGAGAAAGACAGGATCTTAAGTAATATCATGTGTACATGAGAGAGAACTGTAAATGTAGCCAGTTGCTGCTCCTTATTGAGGAGTTTTTGTTGCCATAAACATAAGCTACTTTGAAAACTCAACAATTGCTGCACCAAGGAAATACCCCAGGTGTTTTTCTTCAGCAGACAACTATCACTTCCTTGGGAAAGGTCCCTAATGTGCTGACTAGACCAACCATGGGGAAATCAGCTACAGTACTGTGGATTAACAGTGCAATCTTATGCATACTCCAGTCTATGAACGGGCTTAGTTCCTGGCTATTGTGCATAGGTTTGCACTAGTTAAAAGCTATAATTCCTGTCTGACCACCCACCTTATTTGCATTATTTTACTCAGAGGAATGATTATGAGGGCCAATACAGTGCTCAATGTCATACAAATATAATGATATATTGATTTATATTGTAAAAACAAGAAAAACTGATGGATCACAAGATACCCGGATTCATATTTGCTCTTAATCTTTGAAAGATGTAGCATTTTCAAACTGCCATGATAAACCCCAATCCAGAAGCAAAAATTAATTCTGACATTTCATTGCCCAAATTAAACTAGGAGCTCAAAAGGACCAACCTGTTCACTCTTGAAATCCACCCCGTAGGACATCCCTCATTGAGGAGCACATTTTTAAGTTGTCCAGATTGCATAACTCTTGGGAGATGGGTTCTAGAAACTGGCCCCCTCTCCAGACATTTTGTATGTCAAATCTGCATGTGAGCAGCTATCAATGGTCTGAAACTAGAGTCTCAAGACTTTTAAATATGTAGGGCTGGATCTCACTGATCATTTCCATAGATGGGGAATTGCTATATCTATTATCTCCTGCAACAGACCTCTGAACCCTCCCCTCCTCAAACACTGTTCCCAGGGATTCTATCATCCAGGAACAGCCTTTGAGAAGGCATTTTGATCTATTATGGGAAGCAGAGAAGTCATGCTCCACTGACGGAAATCCTTCAGTGGAAAGTTGACAGGATGCAAACCAGACCCTAACAACCACTGGTCCCAAAGGCAATGTGCTCCTCATTCCCAAGTTTGGTCAAGTTTTAAACAAGGAGAAAAATAAGACAATGTCACCTGTTTTCCTAACTTTCGAACTGTAAACCAGTGTTCCTTATAGTTACAAATAAAAGATCTTTCATTTCTGAAAGAAGAAAAACAAAAAACAAATGATGCACAGAATTAAATCCTAGAGTTCACTTGGAAAGGTTTTTGTTTTGCTATCACTATTGTCACCATTATTTTAAAAGCCATTTTAGTAAACACAGCTATGATTAAATATGGATTTCTGGATCACTTAATCTATTGTGATGGTTTAGAGTATTCCAATAGCGCTCACTGGTAATATATTTATCGCTACGGATGCTTCATAAGTACAGACACAAACGGTGAAGTCATAAAGCAGATATGATGCCACGTACCATTCAAAATCAGCATTCTGTGAGGCCACAGATACTGAGATGTCATGAAGGCTCAGAGGACAAACAGACATGTATGGCCTCAATAGTAAGAAAAAGAAAAGGCTGAGGGGATAAAACCAGAACCTGAACAGTAAATTTTCAAAAGGTACTCTGACGAAAATGATAGGGTTTTTTCTCTCTCTCTCGCATTATTTTGTTTTGCATAATGGAAGCAGGGAGCTAAAAAGAAAGTCTTACATAGGGTCGATCCCGAGCCTCTGATACTCTGGGCTGTTGAAGAGGATTAGTTCTAAACCCCAAACTTTCAAGGCATTGCTTATAACCTGTCAAAAAACAGCACTTTTCATGAGATAAACCAGTCAGTTATAAATTTAAGCAATGCAACCATTTTAGCCACTATTTAAAAAAAAAAAACAGAACAAATACTGTGTTCACAAAACTGGAACTGGGGAAAAAGGACTATAACTTTCATTAACGGGAAACTGATGGGGGTCAGAAAATCAAAACCTTCATGAATCTACATTTAGCAGACCACATATAGAAACACATTTAAGGGTGGATAACAAATACACAAGTTGGCCAAGAAATTCTCAAAAGGCACATGTAACTCCTGAACTGATGTTATAAGCAGCTATACAATGACCATTTTGCCCTCAAAACATCAGCCTTATTCTGAATGTCTGAACTGCAAGCTGATAAGGCAACGAGGAGCTATTTGCTAGATTCTTTCATTTTAGCACAAGACTGTGAGAGTCACCTTTTTCCTAATGTGCCACTGGAGAGAGACACGTACTAATCGAGTCAGGTAATACTTCACAAGACATGTGCTGTAACTAGTGAGGTTTGGTGGGAATTCTAAGGAATTTCTGCACATTTTCAGACAACTAGGATATTACATTTCTAGCATGAAATACAAACTTCTTGGCATACAGTTTAAAGATATAATTCAGCTTCATCTCAGGCAGAAACACTGATGTATGAGCATAAAGCAGTTTATAAGAAAGTGGAACTATATGTTGCATGTCAAAGTTGGCAGTTCTAAGAATTAATCTCAATGCATTCTCAAGCAGAGTTATATTTTACTAAGCCCACAGAAGTCAATAGAAAGGTGCGGGAACTGCACTGTATAGTCATTTACAAATACAGGGCAGCTCTACAGTTTGCTGGTTGTACTCTGGCATTCATCACAGTCAAAGGTGCATTGGTATGTGTATCTAAAGGCTATGGCTATAAATTGGATAAGTTTCCTCTCATTCTTGCAATATCACAAGCCAATTTACAACAGCAACAAGATGTAGTACAATATTTGATTTCCTGAGCAGATATACACACGCTGTCTGCACTTCTGTGTGTTTTCAGTGAGAAAATGTCTACATAACACCAGTGTAACACACAACCAATCTGTTTGCCATATAAAATGTGGTCTTCACTTAAAATTATAATGTTTTGACTTCAGCAGACCAAAAATTTAAATGTAAGGGCTTTAGTCCAATTCCTAGTCTATTCACCAAGGAAAAAACTTAATGCAAATTTCCCTTGCATCAACCCAAACAAAATAGATCCACTGTATTTTCAGTTGTTAAAAAGGAAAACATTCAATGCCCTACGGTTTTGGTCACTTTGAAGAAGAGATGTACGCAAATTCTATTTCTTCAATGTAATTCAATTTCACTGACACTTATACAAACTGTTTGGGGGGCTTAAAACTGTGGGCCACCTAGTTGCTATATTAGTGTTTGTTCTCTGTAAGTTTTTGTAATGCAAAATCTATTCTAAGATGTCTACAGTTACCACAGTTCCTCCTATAATTTGAATGGCTTGTATCAACACCAATTAAAATTCATTACATGTTTACATTTAACTTTACACTTTGCAATGAATTTTTCAACATAATTGAGAATTCAGGGAAATACTTACTTGAATAGAGAAGAAACCACTGTCATCCATATTTCCAGAAGGCTGCTGTTCAACATAGGATGAAAAAACCCCAGTTGATTATCAGTATTGCTAGAAAGGCTTACAAGAAATGAGAAACAGAATGTGACGTCTTCTCTTAACACATTTTACATACTCCAACACACCCTTTTAATGAAATAACGCTTAAAATTGCAAACACACAATATGACTGCCCCGTACTATTTACCCATTGCTAAATCAAGGTTCCTGTTAACTATTCTAAGTGGCTCTCCAGGCAGTCAGGTTGGAGATTGCACAACACCTTCTACCTGATACTTTCAACTGGAGATGCAAGGGATTGAATCTGGGACCTGCATGCAAAGCCAATGAGCCACATTCTCTCCCTTCACTAGATTGTTTTGGGTTGCTGCTGGATTGTTTTCTTTCACTGAGTCACAATAGCATTCCTAGAACTACAAATCCAGTATGTAGCCAAAGGAACAGGTTTGGTAATATTGTTCTCTTAAGGATGATAGAAGGCCTCAAAGCTTCTCCTTTCTCTATTTTGGATGACTATACAGTAGTAATTACCATCAGCAATCCTGTTGATGGAGGAAATGTTAATTATTACATACACAAGCAGCTGATGGAAGAAACACCCTTCCTTCCAAGGAAAGTCATCATCACTACCACCCAAAACCTGGTATGTCCCTTGAACAAGTCTTATGCCTCAAAGCTGATACCAGGAACATTAAAATCAATATAACATGGCAACGTGTGTGTATTTACTTAAATGTTGTGTGTGCTTATTTAAATGTTGGAGAACACACTTCTCAGAGGATGAGATGTTATTACGGATACAAGATTTCCAGGCATTGTGAAGTTAAAATAGCTGCAACAGTTTGTTTTAAAAACAAAATTAGCACTTTTTGTTTTAAAAGCTTATCATTTAAGGGGCTGCTTTTTCCATTTTATTCACTGCATTTCAGATCCCATCTTTCTTCATAGAACCGAAAATTTTGTTTCCAGGTGGTCATCCATTCAAGCACCAAGCAGAGCCAGTTTCATCAAGGTTGCTATATATCATACATAACAAATAGGTAGCTTCATACACTCCTGGCTTGGTTCACAAGCAACAACAAGTCACAGCCTGGTTTACATCAACAAGCCTCAAATTAGTGCGCTCTGTCCTCACTCAGTGCACTCTGATTCCTTCTCTGTTTCGCACTACATCCAAATCAGTTTGCACTTGGCCAAATTAGCTCTAATTTGAACGGTTAGCACAAACCATAGTTCAACAACTTGATGTAACAACAAACTACTGATTGCTTTAAAAAGCTTATCCACAGAAAGGAAGGAACTGCAAATGTGCAGAGGAAAGTGAACTGGCCCACTTAGTGCAAAATGTCTCCATTTTGCAAACACCAGTTCACAGTAAGTAAGACAGAATTCTGTTCCCCCAGCCATCAACTTTTATGCGGCAATTTGCATTCAAAAAATACAAGAGCCAAAAAGGAGACACTTCTTAATAAACTACCCTTACTTTGAGGTACAGCTTTTCTAATTATAAGGTACTATAGATAATTTGTTCAAGGCACATTGCAAGGTTTTGTGTCCAGCAACTTGAATAGCTTTAAAATCCAGTTACCTGCAAAAATGTCCTATATTCTTCACTGGAGAGTCCTCCTTCAGCCATCCTTATCCTCTCTTCTTCATCTAGCTGCTGTGCAATAGAAGACAACTCCACAGGACTAAAATATTCCCCCTGTAGCAAATTATTCAGGCAGTGCTGGGCACATAGCGAGCCTTCTTGCTGATGAACAAAAAATAAAACACACACAAAAACCCAAAACAGCAATTAGTGTTTAGAGATTACAGTTTCATTGTTCAAAGACCAAATCTGTAAACCAGATAAATACTAATATTCCTTTCAAGTATATTGGTTCTGTGTTATTGCCCAGACTTGAGAAAGATTTTCTGACACTAAAATGGACATACTTCGAACACTCCCTTCCTGATTCCTTCAAGAACTCAATTTTCTCTTACTGAAACATTTAACATTCAAACATTTCTCAAGGCTGTGAAATACACACATCGTACAAAGGTTCCAACAAGTTCAACAAACCACAGCAGAACTCCACACCCATGCTCTGCATCCAAATACCTGTCCAAATAATCTCTTCAGTTGCATTCTGGACTATCAATACTTCCTGGGGAGAAGGAGAGTTTTACTGATACTGTGGACCATAAGAAAATAAGTGGGTTCTAGATCAGATCAAACCTGAACTCCCCATAGAAGCTAAAATGATGAAACTGAGGCTATCTTATTTTGGTCACATTATGAGAAGACAAGAGTCACTGGAAAAGCTAGGAAAAGAGGAAGAACCAACACAGATTGACTCAACAAAGAAAGCCTTGCTCCAGCTTGTAAGACCTGAGCAAGGCTTTAACAATAGGACATTTTGAAGGACATTAATTTAAAGGGGGTCACCAAAAGCAGGAAGCAACTTGATGGCACTAAACACACACAGAGCCTTCATCAATTTGAAAAAAATTACCACTAGGTACAGATGCAGATGAACTGGACAGGAAGACTTGACTGCTTGCGAGAGTCTCTCTCCTACTCAGTGATGACTGCTTAATGACAGAAAAATACTATCTACGGACAAGCAATCTGAACACTGACCATTATTCTTCTTGGCAAAAATCAGTTAAATTTCCCACTAATAGGTGCTACTTGCCACAGTATGGAAGTACCTGGTTTCGCTCACATTTTAAACATGCACACATTTATATTCATTGGAAACAGCAACAAAGCCTTTCACAGAACTGTCATTTTATTCTGTCCTGTTGTCAGCTGCTCCAAAACACACAGAAATGGTTCCATCTCTTCCCCCTACCCCCACTCCACACTAAGTGTAATCAGGACCTCTGCCTTTAAGAGACATCCTCACCTGCTCCTCAGCTATCCATTCCCACCGCAGAAGGCAACACACAACCAAAAAGGAGAAGCAGGTAAGGCACAAAATAAAGACTCCTGGTACTATACATATTAGTGAGAAAGAGATTAAAGTAGGGGCGTCAAACATGAGGCCCGGGGGCCAAATGAGACCCCCGGAAGGCTCCTATCAGGCCCCTGGGCAACTGGCTCTTGTCTGCTTCCTTCTCCCTCTCGCTGCCTTCTTCATCTCAACTTGCTTTGCAAGGCTTGCTCAATCGCACCGCAGCTACAGAGCAAAACCTCAATTTTCTCCATTGGTTGAGTTTCCTCCCCCTCCTGGTCCCCTAGGGAGGGAGGGAAAGAGCCAGCACTTCCTTTGCCCAGTTCCCTAGATCCCCTGGGGGAAATACAAAGAAAGCACCCTTAAGACCAACAAGTGCTAATGTTTTAAGCATGTTTTATTTTAAGTTTCTTTTTAAAAATCTTTAGTTGTGTTTGCCTGTTTATATCTCTGTTACCTAATCTTAAATAGATACACACATGGCCTAGCCCGGCATGGCCTGACAAGCTCTCATTTATGTCAGATCCAGCCCTCAAGAGTTTGACACCTCTGGTTTAAAATATTCCTTTGTTCATAGTTTGCCTGGGAGAAAGTGACTCGGGGGCATACAATAAGATTGAGCCCCTGGACATGGGAGGGAACTGCATTAAAGGAGAGAAGAGAATTGTCCACTGACTACCTCTATGGTAAGTTCAGCATGAAACAGCAGAGCATTTTCTAACAATTCTTAACAAAATGTTTCTACACAAAATACACAGGGGTGCTTTGCATCCAGCTACAATGGACATTTCATGATGCTACATTACAACTCCTGCCTTGTACTTCTGGGTATATTTTTCCAAGTCTCAGGCACTCATAGGAATATGGTGTGGATAGTGTATTGGCAGAAAGGATGTGTGTAGGAAGATGCTGGGCTGTGACATCTAATTACAATTGTGTCATTACACAATCACAAGTAGTCCAATTTAAAAGTTTCTCTAGTCCTGTGTTTTCTTGCATTAGAAAGTATAATACAGTTCTGGATGTAAAGTTATTGAAAATATTTATAGACTTTTATTTAAAAAGTTTTTTTTCAACAGAAAGCAGAGCTCTAACAATATTTTTAAAACCCTCAAGAGTCTAGAAATATATATTACTTCTGTATCATGTCCTCCCTCCACCGGAACTCAGACCCCCAGGTCTCTCATGCACTGTCTTATAAAAGTTCACATAAACTTAAGCTTTACTACAGCACCTACAACTAGATCACCTTGACCTGGGTGGTCCAGGCAAGCCTGATCTCCTCAGATCTCAAAAGCTATGCACGGTTGACCCTGGTTAGTACTTGGATGGGAGACCACCGAGGAAGTCCAGGGTTGCTAAGCAGAGGCATGCAATGGCAAACCACCTCTGAATGTCTCTTCCCCACAAACCCCTATGAGGGTTGCTATAAGCTGTCTGCGACTTGACAGTGCTCTATTTGATGGCACTAAACATACACAACTAGATCCCTGAGCAGAAAAAAAGCAAGAAGGGCAGAACAGGAAAAACCCATTATGAGTCAGTGTAGTATCCAACAAGGAGCTGTGATACCTGGATTCAAATCCCCACTCTGCTACAAAACTCACTAGTTGACTATGTGCCAGTCTCTCTTGCTCAGCCTAGCTAAGCTCTCAGAGCTGTTGTGAAGAGCAAAACTGCAGTTAATTGTTCAGCTCAGGAGATGACTTATTAGGGATAAAGCTTTTCCTGCACTGGTTGTCTTGTTCCCTTAAACAGAAATATTTGCATGCAGTGTTCTTGTTTTCTTTTTCCATCAGCAACCCCAGCCCAACCGTGTATTTCTTATTAGGAAGCTTTGTGGTTAGATTAAAATGCTATGTTTTATAATCTGTTTACTGATTTGACAATGCTTTTTAAAAAAAAAAAAAAAAACTTGTGATCCACTTTTGAGTCTCAGGCTAAGAAAGGCAGACTATAAATGAAAATAAATAAATGGGGAGGAAAGAACAATGTACATCATCCTGACTTCCTTCGAGGATAAGATAAAAATGTAGTGACCCCACAATGTGCTTTCCACTCATGCTGTAGATCCAAACTACTATTTACTATAATGTCATTATAATGTAGATCTCTTAAAGCCTAAGCAGGGAGCTGATTTATGGTTCTATTCATGGAGCTTCAAGGGTGGAAGAAGGGCTACTAGGAATAACCTAGTCTGACACTCGCTCAGATCCAATACTACTCACAGTAAGCCTGTGTGGGTCATGGGTACTATACCCCATTAAGGAATCTTCACTTAAAAATTTTTCTCAAATCTGACATTCAAAATCTGGCCTTGGTATGACAATTCAATCTTATTTGTCTCAGAGGACTGTTCATAACCAAGTCTTCTACACATGTTCCGTGATCAAGGGCAGGATACAAACTTGAAAAACAGGACAGGAGTGACCAAATTTTAAAATAGTGTGTTTAAGAATGCAGTGCTGGCACCTCAAGGACAAACATAGGGATACTTCACCACAGCGGTCACACAGACAAAACCCACTTAAAATAAACCTGTGAGCAACAACCGGTGCAGCTGTATTATATCCAATGCCGACATTAAACAAAACAATGTAGGATGCACATATGCACATTTTTATAATAAGTTAGAAAGCCAACAACATTAATAGGGCAGGAGAAATAATTTAGTGGTTGGCATGCAAACAAGTTGATTCATAAGGGACAAAGATCCATACATTTTAGGGAACTGTAGTATCTGATGAGATATTAAGTATTTGGCATCTGAAGAATATCCATCTTAAACTACATGCAACAAAGTCTCAGTTCCCACTTCCTTCATTTGTAATTCACTGCTTACTGAAGCCCCCACCTTACTAGAAGAAAGGGGGGGCGGTGTTTCCTTGCACCAGTCAAATTTAATGTGTGCACTGTGTCAATGAAGAAATACCTATTAAATTATCTTGAGAATGCTACTACAAGCAAAGAAGAAGACCACCTCAGATTTATACCCCGCCCTTCTCTCTGAATCAGAGTCTCAGAGCGGCTTACAATCTCCTTTATCTCCTTCCCACACAACAGACACCCTATGAGGTAGATATGGCTGAGAAAGCTCTCACAGCAGCTGCCCTTTCAAGGACAAGCTCTGCCAGAGCTATGGCTGACCCAAGGCCATTCCAGCAGGTGCAAGTGGAGGAGTGGGGAATCAAACCCGGTTCTCCCAGGTAAGAGTCCACGCACTTAACCACGACACCAAACTGGTGTAAAATATTATTGTCATAAATCACATTGGCATATAATGTTTTCCCCTCCATAAAGGTACCACTTCACTTCCCACAAGCAACATCCCTTGGGTGGCTTCCTTCACCAATGTACATATCTGAATTTGGAAGAAGAATTAGGAACGTAGGAGCCACCTCCTGAATCAGACGGGCCACTGAGGCCAGCCTCCGGCCTCCAACGGTGACTACCCAGGTGCTTTCAGGAAGCCCACAAGGAAGACATGAAGCCAACAGTCCTTGGCCACAACACCGGGTAATTCCAGGTTTACAGTCCCCGTACATGGAGGTTCCCTATTTAGCAACGGCAGCCAATAGTCACCGTCAACCCAGAGTCGATCCTACTCCCAATGGCCACCTCAACATCGATTAGCGGGGAGCTGCACAACTCAGTGTTGTGCCGCGAGGAAAACTTACTACTTCCCCTTTACTACTCTGCCTTCTTCACTACTCCTCATCTGAGCTGACAGAGGAAGCAGCAGACAGCGAAACGCCCAGCCCTCTCTTCCTGGTCTCCTTCCCCCCGTCCCCTCCACTTCCCGCGCCTCGCAGTCGCAGCCAGGCCATGCTTAGACAGCTTGGCTTCACCGCCACACGCCCCCCCTCCCTCCCCACTACAGTGGTAGCCTCCAAGGCGCTCACTTACCCTCTCGTGGAAGATGGACTCCATGTTTATTTGTCTCCCACCGACACCAGCCTCCACGCCACATGACCGCGACTTCGCCAATCAAACTCTCTCGGCTTCATGACCCGCCGGAGCCAATCACCGCGGCTACCGCTTTGCCGTGTGACGCTTCGTACCCCCTCCCCTTCTGTGAGCTCAACAAACGACACGCCTAGAGATAAAAAAAGTTCTTCATGCGACCTTTACCTCCGGTTTCCGTTCGAGGTCTTCATTTTCGCCTTCTCTTCTCCTCCGCACCGCTACACCACTGTATTTCCCTGCGAGGCGAAAGCACCAGAGCAGGAGTGGCCAAACTGTGGCTCCGGAGCTACATGTGGCTCTTTCACACATATAGTGTGGCTCTCCAAGCCATCACTGCCCTGTTGGCCGGCTTGGAGAAGGAATTTGACTCTTTAAATCACTTCTCCAAACCAAGCCACCCAGTGGCTGGGAGAATACATTTAAAATTAAAGTTGCTTTCTTTCCACCTCTCCACCTTCCATCTATTTTCTTTCCTTCCTTCCTTCCGGCTCTCAAACATCTGACATTTATTCTATGTGGCTCTTATGTTAAGGAAGTTTGGCTACCGCTGCACCAGAGAATGCTGTGACTGTTGCATTCCTGTCTGCGAACTGGGGCTGGGTAAAAGTCAGATCTAACTTTTACTTTTCTCCCTGTGAAATAACGTGGCACCTCTCCACACTGGTGTTCCTCCTCCCCCGCCTGTGTGTTCTTTATTTTCAACTTTTGCATGCACAGGAAGGCTTTCTCATATAAAAACAAATTCAGGAGGGTAGCCATGTTGGTCTGAAGCAGAAGAACAAAGCTGAAGGTGCCACTGGTGAATGGACGCAAACTTTCTCAAATAAGTTATACTGCTGCACCAAGATCCAGATGATGGGTAAAAATTCAGCAAGGACATTTTTATCACTGCAGTTCCATCTGTTGAATTTCAGCTTCTTTTTATTCTTAAGAATAAAACAGGAGTCCAAGAGCTTAACCAAGAACATGATCGATCAATTGTTTCCAGCATCGGGCCAGTTTACATACACAACATAAAAGGGGAGAGATCAATTTCAAACAAGACCCAATTAACAAAATGAACAAGTTCACTGATGAGGGATTTGAAAGCACAACAAATATTTCACAAAAACCTGAAAGTAACATTTACTTAGTATTTGTATTTTGAAAAGAGGGATGACAACCTGCATTGTGATTTCAACACGGTGTTTCGCTGTATGAAAAAGAACCCTCTACCTCTCCTTTCTTATGCTTTTTTAATTTATTGTATAAATAAGTACATCACTCACACATTGAGAAGCCTACCAACCGTAATTGACAGCCAGAAGAATGACTAGAGATCCAGCAACACTACAGCCCCCTTGAAATTACCACCAGGCACATCCTTACATCAGCCTGTCACCATAGTGCTAATTAGATGACAGCCTGCCCCCTAGAGTTAGGAGGTCAAGTGCTCAACTACCACCACCAAAACTGGCTCAAGACTATGCAAAAAGTAGCCACTTAGTTTCACGGTAAACTTTGAAATCTTCTCATATATCTATGTATGCCCCCCCCCCCCAATCAAAAGATTGCTTCTTCATCTAGTCCACTTTATATGTCCTGCACTTCAGGATCCTTGGACTCACTGAGTCTCTCCCATTGGTCCAGAGAGCAGCAGTGGGAGGGCATGCCCATCAGTGGGAACCCTCCTGTCAGAAAGGAGCAGCTGGCAATCCTACCCTAAAGAGCTGCATATGTCTAAATGCTGTTGTAAGCCATACATAATGGCATGCTTAATTGTATTTTCTGATTCTGATGTTACCATGCTAAGTGTCAGACTCATGCTTTAAAGACATTCTGAAGAGACGCATGAAGAAAATGGGAGTTTGGAGAGAATGGTAATGATTGCTGGAGTGTCCCAACAAAAGGCCATCCTGAGATACTCAGGAGACAGAATTGGTTTTTATACTTTGCTTTTCTTTACCACAAGGAGTCTCAGAGTGGCCTACAATCTCCTTCCCTTCCCTTCCTCTCCTCACAGCAGACACCTTGTGAGGTAAGTAGGGCTGAGAGACCTGTGACTGGACCAAGCTCAGCAGCAGGCTTTGTGGGAAAGAGTGGGGAATCAAACCTGGTTAAATCAGATTAGAGCAGAGGTGCCCAAAGGTAGCTCTCCAGAAGTTTTTTGCCTACAACTCCCATCAGCCCCAGCCAGCATGGCCAATGGCTGGGGCTGATGGGAATTGTAGGCAAAAAACATCTAGAGAGCTACCATTGGCCACCCCTGGATTAGAGTACACTGCTCTTAATCACTAACAGCACACTGGTGGACACACAAATATTTTACATAAAATTAACCAATTATAGAATTTGTAAAGAGAAATTACAAGCCAGTAAAAATTAAAAAGGTAATGGTAGTCCCCTGTGCAAGCACCAGTCGTTTCCAACTCTGGGATGACATTGCATGACATTTTCACAGCAGACATTTTACGGGGGGGGGGGGGGTTGCTATTACCTTCCCCTGTCATCTACACTTTCCCCCCATTAAGCTGGGTTCTCATTTTACCAATCTCAGAAGGATGGGAGGCTGAGTCAACCTTGAGTTGGCTACCTGAACCCAGCTTCTGCCGGGATCGAACTCAGGTCATGAGCAGAGAGTCTGACTGCAGTATTACAGCTTTACTACTCTGCGCTACAGGGCTCCTCACTAAAAATTAACTACATAACTACTACAAATGTATCAGCAATGAAAGCTGGGTCTCCTTCAGGACTCCAGTTGGCCATGGGTATAAACACACTATCACCTCTCTTTGGCAGAGGCCTAACTGCAGAGAATCCAGAACCAAACTCAATCCTATTTCCCACAGAACAGCATTTGTTTAGTCTTTCCCTAAAGAGACCAGCCATAGTACTGTTAGAAAGACACAGAAAATGATCAGTATTCTAATTCAGTGGCTCCAACCTTTTTGGCATCAGGGACCAGTTTTGTGGAAGACAATTTTTCCACGGACGGGGGGGCGGGCAGTGCTGGGGCTTTTGCCACCCAAGGCTGCCCCACGTCCTGTCCCTGTTCCCTTGGGGGTCTTTAAATGGCTGTTTCTGCCACCTCCCCACTAGGTGGTCGAGTGGCAGAAGGCCAGTCTGCCTCCCCCTATTTAAAGACCCTCACCAATCAGCTACCGTATTTTTCGGTCCATTGGACGCTTCGGACCATTAGACGAAGGTGCCTGGCTGGCAGACAAGGGCGAGATCGCTCCCTCCGCCCCCACCGCAAACCCAGCACTTCGCAGGGAGCGATCTCGCCGCTTGTCTCCCAGCCAGGCACGCAGGCGCTGGCGTGCTTCCCCCGCGCCTGCGTGCCTGGCTGGGAGACAAGCAGCGAGATCACTCCCTGCGAAGTGCTGGGTTTGCGGTGGGGGCGGAGGGAGCGATCTCGCCGCTTGTCTCCCAGCCAGGCACGGAGGCACGGAAAAAGCATGCCGCCCCCTCCGCAAACCCAGCGCTTCGGGAAGCGCTGCGTTTGCGGAGGGGTGATTCCTCTGTTCCTGGCTTCAGCTTTTGCTTATAGCAAGGGCTGGGATCCCAGCCCTTGCTATGAGCAGCAACTGAAGCCAGGCAGACAGGAATAGAGGAAGCACCCCCTCCCCTCCACAAACGCGGCGCTTCGGGAAGTGCTGCATTTGCGGAGGGGGGTGTGTGATTCCTCTGTTCCTGGCTTCAGCTTCTGCTTATAGCAAGGGCTGGGATCCCAGCCCTTGCTATGAGCAGCAACTGAAGCCAGGCAGACTGGAATAGAGGAAGCACCCGCCCCCTCCGCAAACCCAGCGCTTCGCAAGCGCCGGCTATGGAGGGGGCGGCGTGCTTTCTCCCTGCCTGTTTGCATGGCTTCAGCGCTGATGCTTAAAGCAAGCGCCGGGATCGGAGGGCGGAGGGAGCAATCCTGGCGCTTGCTGTAAGCGTAAGAGCTGGAGCCAGGCAGAGAGGCGCGGGAAGCGCCGGGACGGAGGCAGCGGATCACCCCCCTCCCGCCCCCCCCCCCCCCAGGAAGGTACGTATGGTACCTTCTCTCCATAAGACGCACACACTTTTCCCCCCACTTTTTTTGGGGGGGGAAGTGCGTCTTATGGTGCAAAAAATACAGTAATTGGCAGGGGTCTATAAATGGGTATGCTAGCTAAGGTCACAGCAGTGCTGCCCCTTCTGCCAGCCTGAGGCCATGCTGCCTCTTTCATCTGCCTGGGTCCTGGGCCGCTGGAAGGGGCACCGGAGCTGCTCTGCCTCATTCCAAGGCTGCCTCTCTGCCTCAGAATGGGGCTACACTGCCTTTTTCATCTGCCCAGGTCCTGGGCGGGCAGGGTTGGTGTGGTGCCTCTGCCTTGCTCTGTGACCCGGCTGCTAACAGGGAAGGGACCAGCAGCAGTCTGCGGCCCAGTGGTTGGGGACCCCTGTTCTAATTAAAGTTATCGCAGAAAAATAAGTGTACTTTTATTAATATAAATATAAAGGTCAACTTGACCAGTCTTTCTGCTTATATTTAAACTGCAAGACTTTGGCACATCACAAAAGTGAATACTTAAAACCTATTTTTTCCAGATGTTATGTCACTTGTGCTGAGACCATTTATGAACTCAAACCAACAACAAACACGTTTGAGAGCAAGAAAAAGAAGATAAAAGTGGCAGATGTAAACCTCAATCTTGCTTGTTTAAGTCCCTCTGATTTCACTGGGAAAGTTTAGTAGTATGTGCTCGCCATTGCCCACCCCCATTAGAATAAAGTGGCTAACTGTGGCTGGAATATCATGTTTCTACACCAGGAAGCAAAAAAGAAAGAAGTTCTTGTTTACTTGATGACAAAGACATCACACACATTACTATAAGCAGGTTTAATTGCACAGAAGCCTTATAAGTCTGTCATTATTTCCACGTAACTTCTTCCCCAGGTTTCAATTCCCTGTGAAAAGAAAATTAAAAAATCATAAAGTTACAGGTCTACTATGGTGGGGAAGGAGGAACTGACAAGAATGGTCCCCCTTCTGTCAGCAGAGGTTTCCACTGGAGCAACCTATAATTTATAATTTCAGGCTTGCTCTATTAGCAATTCGGTAACACATGCAGAGACCAGCTCTTATTTATAAACTTCTAGACTTCTTTCTCTAACAACATTCAAAGCAATTCATAATTGGGACTCATATAAGAAAAATAATAAATTAGTTAAAATGCCTTTGAATTATTAAAAAACATACTTTCGTTGTGCTTTCTATAATCAGTATGGTGTAGAAGTTAAGAGTGTCAGCCTAGACCCAGGTACAAATTCTCACTTTCCCACAGAAGTATGATGCAGAACTCAGACCGGTTGCTCTCTCTCTCAGCCTTTCTCTAATACAAACTGTTCATTATAGCGTATTGGCTTGCGCATGGTACATTTGTTATTTTTACATATACCTTCCTCCAGGGGGCATAAGATAGCATACACGACTCTTCCCGTCTCCATTTTATCCTCACAACAACCCTGTCAGGCAAGTTAGGCTGGCAGATAGAAATAGTCCTCAGTGTGCATCAAGGCAGAGGGAGGATTAGAAGCTCAGTTTCTGCAAAGCCCAGCATTCATACCACTACCCCTTACAACACCCCCCACACACCCAGAATGATATATATATCATATATATACTGTATTAGAAAGTATTAGAAAGATATATATACTGTATTAGAAAGTAACAGTTCTTTATTTCAAAGATAGCTGCAAATAACGTTGTTTGTTCGGGTACAAGGCTATCTCAGATAACTAACCTTTGAAACAATTTGCTCTTGTTCCTGAAAGCTGACAGTTTCTCATCCTCCCTCTTGTCAAAGTACCATCCCACCATGAAGCCTAAGGGGACCAATGTCATGGCCCAGCATTCTCGCACATACTGCATGATGTTCACCATAATTACTAAGAGAAAAAAAGGACCAGAAAAATTAATAAATATTATAATACGCTGCCTCAAACAAAGCACTTATATATGTACAAAAAGATTCAGTCACTTGTAATTTTCATCATTCAGAAAACTTATGATTAAACAACTAGGAAGGGGTGTGGAAAATTTTGGCCAAAATGTCACATCTGGGTCTCCATGGCTGAGAACAGATGGCTGGCTCAGGGCGGCATCAAGCCGCCCCAGAAGTGAGCCAGCGGGAAAAGGAGTGTCAGGGAACCTCCTCATGGCACGTGGCCCACCCCGGAACAGGGACGGACTGCATGCACCCCAGAGAGCTTTCAGAGCTCTCATGCGCCGGTTGGCCGCTCCCCAGGTGCTTCCTGGCCATCCAGATGGGAAAATATCCCACTGAGTAACACTGGACTTCCTGTAGCCACATCCAGTTCTTCAGCAAGCCAGACTTTCTGTCTGTTGAAGAAGTCACTATTTATATGACCCCACTTTGTAATGCCAATTAAGATAGTTTTATACTATATGCCCTAATAAGAAAGTCACACTCTGTGTACATTCAGAAGATGATCAGAGCATATGCACTTAATAATGATATTTTAAGAAACAACAGGCAAAATTTCTCCAGTCCACAGTATTATCATATGGATCAAAAAAAGCTCAGCGACATCTAAAATGCATTATCAGATGTTTGAACTAACAGGAAAATACTATTTCTGCAAAGGCACAAGGCTGTAGTGACTTCAGGTTGATATTCTAAATATTCAAAGTCCTAAACACATAAATAAAGCAGGGAATACAAAGGTAATACCAAGAGAACCATAACCCACGAACTATTAATGACCTTCTTCTTAAAGTTTGTATGACAACTTAAAGCAATAAATACAAGCCATGAGAAAGAATCTCAGCTTCACATCTGATACATACCGGGTGTTGGAAGATAAAGCACAGGCTGGATGCTGTGTAGAAATTTACATTGGCTAAACAGCAAAACAAAACAGACAATAAGTGTTAGGAAGGAAAAGAAGATGGTATGACATGGATCAGTTACTCCAGAATAATTTTATTACTACTTTGGACTCACAATCAAAATACTTAAAGAAAGCTACCAAGGTACATTTTTCTCTCCTCCCTGCTTTAAATCGAAAAGAGAATTCCAGGCTTAAATACAGCTACCCTACTATCTATACGCATTCCATACAATTCTATGGACTGTATATTCAGGTTATATTGTTAATTGTTTGCTGTTTAACTACTCTGGTCGCTGACCATAACAATAAAAGAATACTACTATGGTGAATAACATTTAAGTTTTAAACTATAAGTAATCTCTGATGCTTTCAAATACAGACTGGCATATATTTAATATATATGACTGGTATATATTTAATGCCAATTGCCTAATAAAGAGTGTACTGAGAAGCACGTGGGTCCTTACACAAATCTCATACAGTCTGATCTTATGCAGAATTAGGAGATTCTAATGTTGCACAGGATTACATACTTATATTTAACCAGGATGAAGAGAAAAGTGGATAGAAAAGAAAGAGCTAGAGATAAAGGAAATCTAAAATGCAATTATAAAACCAAGTTAATTTGAATCAACTCTTTCACAGTACAAATTCTGGAACAGCAACCAAATTCGGCTGTTGCAGCAAAAATAAAACAGGATTCTCGCCAGACCTTAAGGACAAACAAGATTTTATTATTTTATTAATTTTTATACCATAGTTCCCATATCATCAATTGCAGGTAATGTCTCCTTAGTGAGGTCTACAACATGTACCTGACTATGTGGGCTCTGGTCCACAGCAGTTTATTGTTATAGTAAGAACTCGTGCCACAAGACTCCCATTTATTAGGGTACATAATGGAATTAAGAAAGTGTGGGGTTTAGATAAGGGGACTTGGGGAACAGGCTTTAGTTTACATTGACTTGGCATACAGAACATCTCAAATTCAGTCCCCAACATTTCTGATTGAAAATATCAAGCAATAGGCGATGAAACTTCTTCCACCTCAAACACTTAAGAGCCGCTGCCAATCAGAGCAGACATTATTGACCTTGATAGACAGGAGGCCTGATGGAGCACACTAAGGGTGGCCAAACTTGCTGAATATAAGAGCCACACAGAATAAACGTCAGATGTTTGAGAGTCGCAATACATGCATTTCAGATGTTCGAGAGAGCAGGAAGGAAGGCAAATAGATGGGGAGGGAGGGGAGGTAGAAAGAAAACAACTTTAAATGCATTCTCCAAGCTGGCTTGGAGAAGTGATTTAAGGTGCGAAATGCCTTCTCCAAGCTGGCTGACGGGCAGTGGGGGCTTCAAGAGCCACACAATACAGTGTGAAAGAGCCACAGTTTGGTCACCCCTGGAGCAGACGGCTTCACGTGACCAATTCAGGGAGACCAAAGATGAGCCGATGGTTAAAAAGGCCATTCATGTTCAGAAACAGTGGACCTTGAAAAACCAGTCACTAATGAGGGTTTAGGAGCTTCCTAAGACATCTAGAAGGCTACCGGAAGGCGGGATACTGGATTAACTGTACGCCTGCTCTGATCCAGCAGAACTCCTGCTATGACTTCATGTATTTAGCACTGACGACTGATTTAATGGGGGGTTTTTTTGTCTTTAAAGCCCCCTTATTTCTATTACTTGCTTCGTAGGCCCCCCCAACCGTCTGGTTTTGATTACTCTTTTCTCCCTCTTTCCTTACCTGCCAAGGCCTAGATATGCAACCTTAAACACAGGCGCCCGGACCAAGGGCACTGCCGAACAACATGCAAGCAGCGGCCCTAAGAGTTATGCCGGGAAGAACCATTAATCAAAACGCGGGGCGAGGAGAAAGAACAAAATAAGGATGCTGTTCTCTTCTGTCTCTCACCTTTTTTGTCATTCACGCTAAACGAGGTGAAGCGTACACTTTATCACCCCAAAGAACGAATGTGCTCCTCCTCCTCCTCCACTCTTATCCCCCTCTCAGACGCACTAATGGTACAACCCGCGCCTCCACTCGCTCCCCGCCTTCGAGGCTTTTCCTCTTCCTGGTCTTGGCGCTTGCCGGTTTTTCCCTCCCGAACCAAAATGGCGGCGGCTGTGGGCAGAGTAGAATATGGCTGAGGAGGGTCGAATCCCCTCCTTTCCTTTCCTCCCCTGCCCCCTTCAGTACATTTAGGCGCGTGGGGTTAACGAGGGGGTTGCTGCACAGGTAAGGGCAATAGTGAATCGAGTGGCTTCCCGCCCTTTTATCAACTGCGTTTTGATACACACACTTCTGGGAGAAGCATGCTCGATCAGCTTGCGCGTTGTTGGTGTCTGAGACAGAGTTGTTGGATACGTGCGGAATTTCTTCCCTGTCGACCAGGCAGACGCAGATGTTGAGGGTGCTTTTTGACATTACTTTTCCGAGGTGTTTGTTTCAGTTCCGATTCCTTGCAGTACTGCATGGTTTGGGGGTGGACTGTGTACAAATAAGAGCATTTACGAAGGATCTCTGAGAAAACATACTTGGGGTTAATGTTCCCTCTAAGCTGCAGAGTCTTGTGAGCAAAAATTCTACTTTGTGAGCTACCGGTATTCAACTTGTGAGCTACTTGCATCAAAGTAGTGAGTTACTGCATAAATTATTGTGCTCTGGGGTCATCCTTCCTGAGCTAAGACAAAAATGTGTGAGCTGGAGGCTAAAAATTGTGAGCTAGCTCACGCTAACTCAGAGGGAACACTGCTTGGGGTAAGGCCGTTAGATGTATCACTAAGACATCTAAACAGTGTGTACCAAGGCGGGCGATGTGGATGTGTAACAGATACATTTTCCAAATGAAGGTCAGGCTGGCTGCTTCCGTCCACACTGGTGTTTATCTCCTGACTACCAAACTGCAGCGCTTTTGTGTGTGTGGAGGGGGAGCATTTGCACAGCATCATGATCCATCCTAGGTGTGTTCGTTCCTGATCCTACTTTTCTGTGATCGTTTTGGGAAGAGGCCAGGCCAAACATGTTTTCAAGAGGTTTGGTCAGGACCTACTGCTCATGTTCATGTTGGCCTTGAGGGGCAGAGGAAATCTCTCTGTCCAAGTTAGTGAAGCTTATTGGGCTTCCTCCTGTGTAAATTCAGCATGAATGATCTTGCAGGTGCCTTATCAGCATTGAATTCCCATGCCCTGGTTCTAGCTACCATTCAGAGCCTGCTGTTACCTTACATAGATAATACCAGCCTTCTAGATTGCTGTTGGGGTTCGTAGACTGCTAAAGATGCAATAGGAACTATTGCACTGGAGAGAGCTTGGGAATAAATTGTGAAAAATCTAAAGTTGCAGATTTTTGGAGATCTCAGACAAAGCAACTTTCCTGGAAGTTGAATAATCATCCAGTTGAGCAGGTGCCTGTGTTTTGTCATCTAAATATTCTTTTTCTTGCTTCTTTCTCATAGAAATCTCAGGACTGTGCCCTGCTTTCATTGAGTGGTTCCTCAGCACCTATTTAGTATTCTCCCCCTTTGCTGGAGGTCTGTTCCTGCAGGAAGTTAGTATTTAGAATTAAAGTGCTGTCTAGCTTGTAGATAGGGTAGTCCTTTGGATTACTGGAGTTGATAGGTCTGTTGATCAACCTTTTGAGGGTTTTTGTTTTGTTTTTTGAAAATCAAATGAGTTTCTCACTGTGTTACCTCTGTGGTTCTTGATTGGAACTGGGCTCAGGATCAGTGGAATGTCAAGCTTGGAAGCTATTTTTTTAGTTTTATTTGAATGTCTTTTCTGAGGATATTAGTAATCTTTCTCTTTTACATTCAGATTTTCATTGACAGTACAATCTTGAAGATTATTTCTATTTTTTAGGACTTTTCCCTCCATTTTGCTTGTCTATTGGTTTACAGGCTGCTAGATTATCTTTAAGTAGAGCACTGGATGCATGATTAGACCATCATTTGGCTCTTCGTAGGGCTCATAGAGTATGCTCTGTGGTGTTGCTTGGTATCATATCTCCCCTCTTAGCATTCCTTCTTATTTTCATTGACTGATTGTCCCCAAATATCTGTGGGCTTCCTCTTGGCTAGGCTAAATGCTTTTCCCTGTGCTGTTTTTGTGAGTAGATTCTAAGGAGCACCTGGCTTGGGTAGACTATGTGCAAGTATGTCTGGGGTGACAGAAACTTCATCCCATACTTCCTTTGCTGTGCGTTGGAAGGCTCTTTGGATACAGATGGTAATAGTCTCTGATGCTTCTCTTGCTTCTATGTCTTCCCTGCTAGCTGTTTCCAGTTTTGGCATTACTTTGGCCATGGCTAATTTTTTACAGCAGTGGCTTGTATGTGAGGATGGAAATAGAAGGTGGTACTTGTGAAATTGGTTTGGTCCAAGACTACTGGGCCATCACATTGTGAAATAACAGTAAACAACCTCAAGCCCAGTCCAAGCTGAGCCCTTGTGGCAGCACCAAAAAGTGATGCGTGTTTCACTGCTAATGGTTGGGCATCACTGTCCTTATTGTGCCACCACATAAGGTGGCTTGGATAGCTTTACAGTAGAGCTAGTCCTGGTTCCTCATCCCATATATGTTTGTATTTGCTTCCATATTAAGTGGCAGAAGAGATGTTTCTGTATCTTGGTGAACAAACTATGTCTGTGTAATAGCTTGACTCTGTGTTTACTAAGGGGGATACTGAAGTTCAATTAAACAGGAGAGCAACATACCCCAGCTCCTATAATACTGGAGTTTGAAGGGGTAGTTGAAAGCCCAGAGCAGGCAGCAGGAGAAGGTGTCAAACTTTCCCACGTTCTTTTTCTCAAAAAAAATATTTTTTAGCATCACTTGAAGGAAATTAGGGTATTTTTAGTGGAGATGGAATATGTGGAGAAGAATTCTGCATATCCCTTATACCTCCCTGCTTTATATATATAAAGTCTGACGTGAGTCTGTTGCTGTCATGTCGGTAATTGTCATGCCTTTGGGTAATTACAGCCTAGCATTAAGTTGTGTTTCAGATAAGAACCTTATAATATGCTAGCCAGCTCTGCAAAATGCAGGGTTCGCCTCTGAAACTGAGCAGAACTGAAACGTGATTGTCTGTAGTTAACGATTGATAAATACCCAGCAGGCTTTTTGTTGTTGTTTTCTAATGATTATGTTACTGAACACTAAGGTATGTTTCAGAGATATGGCAGGGGTGTACCTGGCTGTGCTGAGAGAGCCTGAAATCTAGTTGAACCCCGTCATGATGATCTTGCTATACATCCATGATGGGCCAGGATTTTTTTTTAAATAACTGTCATGTAAGGAATAAATTAGCTGTGGAGGTGTCACCATGTTAGCTAAATTTTGGGGATACATTAATTCTGTGGAAGCTTGCAAGGACAGACTTCATCATGTAGATTCAGGTTTCCTTGGAAGAGCAAGGTCTTTCAATGGTGGTACCTTGACTCTGGAATGCCTTCCCTCTTGAAGTTCCCTTGATGCCTGCTTGGCTGTCTTTTGAAAAGATGTCTCTGTTTCTAGCCCGTAGATTCTTTCATGAACATCATTTTTAGTTTTATGCTGTTCATATGCAGTGGGTATATTTTTACATGGTTTTATTTTATGAGCCCTCTGGAGTAGGTCTTAAAAGTCTGAGAATGATAAAGAGAAAAGTTCACATTTAAAGAAAAGTAATTATGATTTGCAAAATTGTTGTTATTTCAACTGATGGGTTTGTGGGTTTTTTGCCAACTACAGTCTTCAGGTATCCATTTCCTGGCTATCCCATTTCTTAGGATGGTCTGTCTGGCATTGACCAGAGGCTGGGCCTTTTTCATCATGGATCCTGCTCTGGAGAATGGACTCCCTGAAAAGCTGAGGGAACCCCCCCCCCCCTTAGAGATCTTCAGGAAGTGCAAGCCTTGCTTGTTTGCCGGGGCACCTGAGGGGGCGTAAATGGCAGAATAGCCCAGGATAGCCTGATCTCAGGAGCCAAGCAGAGTTGGCTAGAATCTGGATGGGAGACCAAGGAATTCCAGGGTTGCTGTGCAGAGGAAGGCACTGGCAAAAGCCCCTCTTGCCTTAAAAACCCTACAGGGTTTCCATGAATCAGCAGCTATGTGACCTCACTTTACACACACACAAATGGCAAACATTCCCTTATGTGGGGAGAAAGCAAAGGGGCACAAGCGAAACCTGTTCCCAGCCTTCATTGCCCCGAGCCAATCACTGTAAAGCTTACGTCTTTCTCCCTGAGTGCATCCGGGTGACTTTTCTTGGTTATGCCAGTACAGTTGCCAACAGGCCTGGAAGAAAGTGTCCTGCCCTTTTAACAGAGGCTTAAAATGTGGAAATGAGCACTTGAAGTGTTTTATTGCATGGAGGTAAATAACAGGACCTGCCTAAGCCTCTATTAGAGGGCTAGGGCACTTTGCTCCAGGCTTAGTGGCTGCCCTACATGCCAGTGTGGTGGAATGCCACAGGCTTCTCTTTAATAACATACAGCTAATGTGAAATCTGTATTTCAGTGTCTAGCCTTTTGCATGTTAAAACTACTGAGGCAGAATACTGAATAAGAACAATATTTTCTAAGGTTTGAGAAATATATTATTATCTTTTACAGTAGTTCCTCTTGGGGATCACTTTTGTGAAGGAAAAAATGACTTCAATTATCAAGCTGACTACCCTCTCAGGGGTGCAGGAAGAATCTGCTCTCTGCTATTTACTTCAAGTGGATGAATTTCGCTTTCTGCTGGACTGTGGTTGGGATGAGAATTTCTCTATGGACATCATTGATTCATTAAGAAAGTGAGTAGAGCCTGCTTTTTTACTCAGAAAGGTGTTTCTTTGCAAATAATTCCAAGAACTCTTCTCAGTCAGGTCTTCAGAAGCATCTGGCTAGCCCATGCTGGAGGGTACAGCTCCTGTATTTTCAGTCAGGGACTGTGGAATGAATGCCTTTGAATAGCATGGTGCTTGCTTCTGAGTAGACCTGCTTAGGGTTCCTCTCGGCATTTACGAGCAGTCCAGAAATTTAGGAACAAGACTTTTTAAGATCATGACAGTTTCTCACATTTTAAAAGTGTGACAGGAGGACTGCAATATATAAAAATAGACAACTCTGTTTGTCAATACCACAACAAAAAACAAGCCTCTAACCCTAACCTTACTTGTTCCCAGTTTCTCATAATTTCCTTACTGCTTTAAAAAGCTCCATTTAATTGAATGTTGGAGCCAGTATAGAAAGCAACTGGTTAAGAAACAAATTGATCTGCAACCACTGAATACTGTAAAGATAACACATAAATATACAATGAGAAGAACTTCATGCATGTGCATTTTGTGTCTTGCAACAAAACCTCTTCTCATGTGAAATAATACAAAAACTTTGTAGTTCTACAGAGGATCACTAAGAGACTCTACAATAAAATCTTTGCTGATAATACCAGGTGCTACAGTGAAATTTCTTGATGCCCTGACACCTGGGATTTGTTGAGTCCTGTTCACATTATTTCATGTGTTAGACAGATATCAGTAGTTACCTGCTTGTATGTTTGGAGGATCATGACATAGTTATAGTGGTAAATATTCAAGGTTATTATCAGAGGGAGTTCAATTTCCGTACCATAAATATTATCCTTTTACTCCCTCCCCTCACAGAATGGCTCTTATCTATATTCAAAGTGTGCAGAGTTTCACTGTATGTTGTGTTACGCTTAGATATATTTGCCTCGATTTAACAATCTATTCTAAATCAAATTGGAACACTGCAGATAAAGACCAATTACTATACATACATAACCTACAAGGTGTCCCATGTACATGAAAAGCAAGAGCAAAGCCCCTGCTCAGAATTCCCTTATGAAGAAATTCAGCATGCTGAATCAGGGCAGATTCACAGTACTTTTGTGCCCAGGTACCAGAGCAATCCTGTATAAACTGGCAAGGGGAATATTTATCAAAATTATCTACTCAGTTTACATTGTAGTATGTGGACATTCTGTGTTGTCTTTGTGGTCTAGAATCAGTGCCAGTTTTGCATGATTGTGATGCTTTTTTATATATTTCCAGTTGGGGAGGGGAAATGTCACTGTATTAACTTCCTTTTGCTTTAAATTCAGTTCCTTCTGTCCCTGGAACCAGACATGATCTCAGTTCGCTCTGTACTGCTGTGCTTTTTTAAAACTAGAAATGCATCAAAATATTTTTTGTTTAAAAGCTTTGATGTGTTTTTCTTAATTACATATGTCACACAGTAGGCACCTAGGAGGGCCTTCTACTGGCTGCCACCACTCTGGTAAGGGTCTACATGGGAGGGCCCAGAGCACCCAGCCACCCCTGTATCTTCGTTATTAATATTAATGATCTCTTAACTGTGGCCAGGGAGACATGAGGACCCAAGCAGTATAACAATGAGAGTTTATTTAAAGTGCTCAAATAATAAATGGGTAAAAACAGTGACATATATATACAGTAAAGTTGGGGGCAAATAAACAGAAGCCCTGCGCAAATCACTAGACATTACCTGCTCTAATACCAAACTCACCGCCTTGGGTAAGGGATCTCTCCTACCTTCTCTCCTGCAAACTTTCCCAGAGAGAACACACCCTGTCTGTGCTTGGCTCTTCTATGCTCTCCTCCCAGGTCCCACCCCTCTCTGGGCTAGTTTCCCTCCAAAACCTTGCCACCCAATCAGAAGGGATCCTGGGAGATGTAGGCTTTCTTTAGTAATTTCTCAGCTGGCTTCTATGGAGCCTATTGGCCTCACTAGGCCCAGGATCATAACACCATGTTTGATAGGTCACTGAAATTATGTAATTTCTCAACTGTTTCCTGTTGGTTTTCTTGTAGACATGTTCACCAGGTTGATGCAGTGCTGCTTTCACATCCTGATCCTTTACATTTGGGTGCACTTCCATATGCAGTAGGAAAGATGGGGTTGAATTGTGCTATTTATGCAACTATTCCTGTGTACAAAATGGGCCAGATGTTTATGTATGATCTCTACCAGGTAAAATTCATTTGGAGCTTGCTTCTCTAGCAAACCTGATTTCAATTCTGGCAAAACTTGACTAGCATCTAAGAATATGTTTGTGTTTTGGTTTTTTGCTAGTCACGCCACAATACAGAAGACTTCACATTGTTTACTCTGGATGATGTGGATGCAGCTTTTGATAAAATACAGCAGCTAAAATTTTCTCAGATTGTCAATTTGAAAGGTAATCTGCGCGGGAAAGAGCTTTGTAAACAACAAAAGAAATCTCTGACCTAAAAAAAAATCATCCTAGAATACTAAAGATGTCACACTTTGAAATGGGTGCAACTTTAAAGGAAATGGTGATTGTTCTAAAAAGAACGTTGTGTTTCCACACTTTTGAATTTTTTTTTTCATGCTGCATTCCTGGAAAGCAGAACTTGCAAGAGGGGAATGTCTTATTCAGACATGACACTGCACGGGTTCACATTTCCCTGCCTGCCTCTCATGCACAGATTCTCCTACCCCTTCCTCTTTTTTTTGGAGCTAACTTTGATTAATGTTAGGAGTGCACCAACCTTGGCCATGGTTAGATGCAAATCAAGTGTCTGTTCATGATGCTATTCACAGAGTCTTTTAAAAAAAATGAAGAGAGTTGAAGTATGTGGACTGTGTTGGGAAGGGTAGAATGCATTAACCTATTGAGTCTCCTTACTTTTTGGTAAGAAATCAGGAGATGTTACGTCCCTTAATATACATATGTTGCTACTGGTATGCAATCTTACATTGTATATTTAGATTATGCATTTTTTGTCATGTTATGTATTATTACATGCTCTGTAGTCACTTTTATATGGGCTTAGATGCACTGTATCTATATGTATTTCACAATACACCTATTTTTATTATTGCACCTATAGTACTTTTATACTTGGTTTTGTTTGTCTTCATAGGGTTTTTTCCTGTATCTGTTTCCTTCTATTTTTGTCAGCTAGTTCCAAACAATATTTCATTTCAAATACATACATCCACAGTTTACCTTCTGTAACCATGGTTTGGTGTGATGTTTGAACTGAACATGTATTTTTAACATTGCAAAAATAGATCTCTAAAATATGGGAATTATTTTTATTTTAAATTTTATTTTATTTTATTAAATTTATATCCCGCCCTCCCTGTAGCGGGTTCAGTGCAGAATTATCAAAGCTTCTGAAATTTCTGTTCTAAACTATAGGACTATTGCAGAATGGGCAAGACCTATCTGTTAACAAAAAAATCTTTTGTACATCATACCCTTATGTCCTAGCATACCTGTACATAACTTGCAATGCCAACAAATACAGCCAACACTGGTCATTTCTATAATGCTGTAGCTTGCAGTCTGACAAATCTTTTGTGGTGTGCAAGTAATTTGAATAATTAGGGTATTCTAGCAGTATGGTTTTAGGCCCAAGTAGTAGCCTCAATTCAGAATAATATCATACATTAATCCCAAAGATAGACCATTATTGAAGCTGACCAAATGCATTTGGTCTTCCTCATTGATCACAGTGGTCTATCTTTGGGATTAATCTCTGATTTTATTCTAAATTGAGGCTATTACTTGGGCCTATATTTGCTTTTATTGAATTTGTAATAAATACATGTAGATTTTCATTTGTAATAAATACATTGATATTTTTGTATATTTGATAAGATGCTTTGATTTTCGACACAGAACTATTGGGCCCTTTATATTCTGAGTTGCTTAAGCTTTTGGCTCTTAATTCAATAACTCTGTGGCATTCATGCTCTGCTTTTCCTGCTTTGAGGTCGATGGACTGTATTAACTTTCTGATTCTGAAATACTGATCTTACTCTCTTAGGGAAAGGGCATGGCTTATCCATCACGCCATTGCCAGCAGGCCACATGATTGGGGGCACAATCTGGAAAATTGTTAAAGATGGAGAAGAAGAGATAGTTTATGCTGTTGACTTCAACCACAAGAGGGAGATGTATGTACACTGTTGGCTCTGGTGTTTCTGATTTCTTTGGCCTTGCAGTTAATATAGTCTTGCCACTTAATCCACAGATATTATTTGTCATTATGCATACATAATCATAAGCACACCATCATGGAGGGTGGGGGATGACGCATTTCCATTCGGCAAAAGCTTCTTGTCTTGTTGTGTAGAGGTGATTCTGACTTAGCACAGGTTTATTTAATTGTATTTATTAGTGCAGTTTTATCCTGATCTCCTTCCAAGGATCTTGCTCAGGGTGTTGTTCATGATTCTCCTTTCTCTGTTTATCCTCACAACCACTCTGTGAGGTAGATTAGGTCAGGGGTTTTTTTGTAGCAGGAACTCCTATGCATATTAGGCCACATACCCCTGATGTAGCCAGTCCTCCAAGAGCTTACAGTAGGCCCTGTAAGAAGTGCCCTGTAAGCTCTTGGAGGATTGGCTATATCAGAGGTGTGTGGCCTAATATACAAAAGAGTTCCTGCTACAAAAAAAGGCCTGGGTGAGGTTAAGCATGTGAGACTCCTCAGGGTTAGCCACGGAGCTTCCTTAGCAGAGTGGGGATTTGACTCTAGATTGACAAACCTGTAAACTCCCACAATTCAATGAGTCCTTGCATGTGGCAAAGGTTTTTGTACATTGGGTAGCATTTGGATATATGAGTGTTTAGAAATAGCTGTCCCACTTTATAGATTGCAAGCTGTATTTGGAGACCTGGGATTTAAAAAGTGTTGCAATATGGCTGTTGAGGGTAAGGATGCATTTAGATGGTCTGAAGTGTAATTCTTCTCTAGCTACTATTGCTTACACAAACTGTGTGCCTTAAATGACAAATAAATCAACTCAACACAAATTGACTTAAATCTGAAATGACCCCCCTGTCATCTTGATGGACGAAGGAGGAAGCAATCCTCTATTTAATGTATTGTATTTTAGATATTCTTGAAATAAATCAGCATATTTCTAAATTACAGTATATACCTAAATTGGTATGGAGACATTTACATGATGTTTAGGGGGAAAATGATAGATTGAGATTTATTTTTAGGAAGATGTGGTGTTCTAAAATTTGCTTGTTTGGGATTTTATTGCAGTGCTGTTTTTGAGTTTAGGAATGTTCGCAACTGATCTTACAAAAAGACAGCTAGTTCTCATGACTGTTCCACTTTTTTATATCACACTTCTATCCAGTTGCATATTCTAAAGATGAAACATGATGGAGCCTGATATTTGTCATATTTCCAGAGGGTAACTTTCACAACATAGATGTAGAAAGGAAGCTACAAAAGCCTGGTGGGAGGAGGGACTGGAGAAATTTGAGGGGGGGAGTGGTTTAAAACATCTCTTATGAAATATGGGGTTCAATCCAGCCATGTTTCTGCTGGCAGAAGTGGATTAGTTCCTGACTTCATATTTCTCAAACTGCACCATGCAACTACTGAAGAACTGTTGGTAGAGAGCGGTGGGACCTCTGTGGTAAAAAGTCACAGGAGTTAGACAACTTTAAATGAAGATGCATGGAAGATAGGTTTATCAGTGGCTACTAGTAATGGTGACTATGGGGAACCTCTACCTTCAGAGGCAGGGAACCTCTGAATCCCAGTGCAAGGAGACAACACCAGGGGAAGGCTTCAGCCTCTATGTCTTGTTGTTGACCTCTGAAAGAAATGGTTGGCCACTATGTGAGAGAGATCAATGGGCAAGAAGGACTACTGGTCTAATCCACCAGGGCTCATCTTACCTATTTATGTTCTAATGAGTTGGTGGCAGCAATGAATAGAGGAACTGAGGAAGACAACCCTTCTCTCTTTGGTCAGCAGAATGTTGGCTGAATCTAACTCATTTTGTCTTTCATTGTAATTAAATGCTTCGAGGATAGGTTTTAAAAGGTTTTAATTTTGTTTTGCTTCCTCAGAGTGCTTAGTAGTAACATAGTATGGGACCTGTGGATCCATTTATCTAACAGCAGTGTTTTCTCCAGCATAAGGAGCCCACTACTGATGCAAATAATACAACCTTAGTTTAAAAAAATCTGAGCCATTAGGTGATTAGGGATACTGTAGACATATGCAATTGTCAGATCCTCTTGCTTGCCTGTTAAAGAAAATGTCTAGTACAAGGGTGGCCATTCTGCGGCCCAGGAGCCACATGTTTCTTTCACACATGTGTGGCTCTCAAAGCTCCCACCACCCCATCAGCTGGCTTGGAGAATACATTTAAAGTTGCTTTCTTTCCACCTCTCCTTCCCCCCCCCCAATCTATTTGCCTTCTTTCCTTCCTGTGGTTCTCAAACATCTGACATTCATGACTTGTGTTTCTCAAACATCTGACGCTTATTCTGTGTGACTGTTACATTAAGCAAGTTAGCTTATCCCTTGTCTAGTATATGGAAAGAACAAAAAAGGGACAGAGCCAGTGTGGCATTGTGTTTAGAGTGTCTTAACCTGCCCAGATTCAGATCCCTAGTCAGCCATAAAGCAAACTGGATGACCTTGCTCCAGTCATTGTCTCTCAGGTGGACCTACCTCATAGGGTTGTTGGGGAATAAACTGTGAGGGGAACACCATGTACACCATGCTGAGGTCCTTGGAAGAAGGTCGGGTTAAAAATAGGTGCAGAAATTGATTCTAATTAGAGAAAGAGCTTGCCATGTAGTATTCTGAGGAATATACTGTTGTTTAAGTAATAACAATGTGGTCATTAGGTGACTATCCTTGTCCACAGTTGTTGCTATGACACTTAGTGTCTACAGTCCAACGTTACATCAAGCTGACTTAAGTTTGTATGATGTGCTGAATCCATCTTCTTTCAGGGCTCAAACGCATGCCTCCTCCTTCCCACACCATGTGACAAAGGAGGAGTCCTGGTTTAAAGCTAACTCTGGTTAACCGAAAATGTGCCTCTATTGCTGTTCATTCTCTTTCACCTAACTAGAATTCTGATGTTATCCAAGAGTAAACCCTGGTTTAGAACCCAGTTTGTGCTTGGAAACTGAACCCCAGTTGATATTTGTATGCCATGGGTAGCTAGAGGAAGTTTGAAACCAGTGTTCTTATGTTGTACCTGAGAAAGGAGACACAAGTCCAGCAAGACCCCAGCTTTGTGCTTTATAAATAACGTGTTGGAGGGTTGCACAAACATTGTGTGTTTACAGATGCAATTTTTACAGTTTCCCCTCCTTGTGGCATCTTGTTCTGGAAGGTTCAATGCTTTTTTTGAGGGTCTAAGGGACTACTGGGGGGAGAGGGAGGCAGTAAAACATGGCTTGCATGACTTCACTCCATTAATCTTGGATTGAAGGAAAAAGGAAAGGTCCCCTGTGCAAGCACCAGTCATTTCTGACTCTGGGGTTACGTTGCTTTCACGGCAGACTTTTTATGGGGTGGTTTCCCATTGCCTTCCCCAGTCATCTACGCTTTCCCCCCAGCAAGCTGGGTACTCATTTTACCAACCTCGGAAGGATGGAAGGCTGAGTCAACCTCAAGCCGGCTACCTGAAAACCCAGCTTCCACCGGGGATTGAATTCAAGTCGTGAGCAGAGCTTAGGACTGCAGTACTGCAGCTTTAACACTCTATGCCATGGGGATTGAACTCAGTAATAATAACAAGGGGCTGCCCTTGACTCAGATTCAGAAGCTGCAGCTGGTGCAGAATGCTGCAGCCAGGCTACTAATGGGGCTCCCTCAGCAGGAGCACATTCAGCCTGTGCTGAGGGCACTGCATTGGCTGCCTGTTGCATACTAAATCTGTTTCAAGGTACTGGTATTAATCTTCAAAGCCCTATATGACCCAGGACCTACCTATCTGCTGGACCACCTTGCCTCACATGTTCCCCAGAGAGTACTTAGATCAAGTTCTCAAAATCTTCTGGTTGTCCCTGGGCTAAAAGAGGCTAGGTTAAATTCCACCAGTGCCTTCTCTGTGGCAGCCCCAATAATCTAGAACTTCCCAGAAGCCATCAGGGCCCTGTGGACCTGTAAGACTGAATTGTTCCGGATGGGAGGGACAGTGGCTCAGTGGTAGAGCATCTGCTTGGTAAGCAGAAGGTCCCAGGTTCAATCCCCAGTATCTCCAACTAAAAAGGGTCCAGGCAAGTAGGCGTGAAAAACCTCAGCTTGAGACCCTGAAGAGCCGCTGCCAGTCTGAGTAGACAATACTGACTTTGATGGACCAAGGGTCTGATTCAGTATAAGGCAGCTTCATATGTTCATGTGACATCTAAATGGGAGAGGGCTGCCACCCCACCTGGATTAATCTTGTATTAATACCAATTGCCTAGGATTCAGTGGCCTTGGAGAGAAGATGACACCATATGATCCTGCCTATAATAGCTATAGTAGCACCACTGATTTTGTTTTATTGTTATGGTTTTAATACTGTTTACTAATGTTGCCTCTGTTTATTTTATGTTGTTAGCCGCCTTGAGTCTTCACAGAATGGGTGGAATATAAATGTAACGTAATAAATAATAAATAAATAATAAGAATTAAAATAACTGCTGTGTCAGAAGTGAATGTAGGAAGCTGGCCTGTGGTGAAATTGATCAGTATGTTCTAGCACAAGCATGTGTGTTACGTAAACAGAAATTTTATTACATATTGTAGTTCTGCTTTTTTTCTTTGTTCAGGTTAATCAGGGCATTGAGTTTGGTCTAACTTCTTTTTCAGCCACTTGAATGGATGCTCCTTAGAAATGTTAAGCAGGCCCTCCTTGCTTATCACAGATTCTTTTAACGCTACTTACGTGCAGCCGAGACGGAAGCAAAGAGATGAACAACTGCTGAGTATGTGTTTTTGCCATTTCAGCTAGAGTACCGATAATGGGAATATTATCTGTTTGTAATAGAATTTTAAATCTGAGCTTGGATTGCACATGGATTACATGAAAATGGGCAGGCAGTTTGGTCTCTTGATGGGATTGTGAGTCCAGTCCCTTCACCTTACCCTGGCTGAACAATTATCAAGAAAATGAAGAGCTTGAGATGTTTATGGCTATAATCAGAAGGTCTGGTTATGCCTTTTTAAAAAGAAAATCATTATTTGTTCTCTTTAGCAAAATCAATACAACTTGGCAAGTAAATATATTGCCATTTAAGTACTCAGACAGAGATTTTCAAAATTGCTTTTGTAGATGTTATTATCTGAGAGAGTGCCTCTTCCTAAATCCTCATTAAAACCAACTGCTTTGAGTTCTATCTTTTGAAGAGGGATCAATCTGGAGACATTATCAGGGACTTTTCTATGTGATCCCAGTGCTATAAAGCATCTTGTGTAGGGGAACTTGTTTAAAGCCATCTCTGCAGGCATGTAGGGAGGTCATAAAAATCTTCCTTTTGAGACTGGAGGAATGAATTGGTGTTTTCCTGTGTGTGGAATTGGGAGTAACTTTGGCTACCTTTTTATATATGAAATGTTAAATGAAGGCTCATGCTGTTTTGTATATTAGGGGTTTGGGATGGTAGTGAGATAAATTAGTTAATATTAGTTTGGAAGCTGAATTTTAATGCATTAAATGCCTGTGGTTTGCATAGAAAATAGAACTTCAGTCTTTATTCTCAAAGGTTTCTCTTCTATGTATGGGAAGAAAAAACTGTTTTGTTACTTAGGATTCAATAACTACTGTTTCCTTATTGTGCTTGCTTTTGTATCTCCAGCAAATGTCTTGGAAACCCTGAGAGGTGATGGAAATGTCCTCATAGCAGTGGACACTGCAGGCAGAGTTTTGGAACTCGCTCAACTGCTTGATCAAATATGGAGGACAAAAGATGCAGGTTTAGGAGTCTACTCGTTAGCACTTTTGAACAACGTCAGTTACAATGTTGTGGAGTTTTCAAAATCTCAGGTTTGTTTTGACAGTACGATGCTTGGCTTATTTATCTCACTTTTTTCAGTTGTGTAGCATTCTACAGGGAGGCAACTGGAATGGTGGCGAATCCTCAGTATTGCAGGGAGAGTTTACATTATCTCAGTACCATTATATTAGGTAACAAAATCCACATGGGAAGATAGTCAGTAGTATATATGGGACCAGTTCCTCTTTATTACTTAACTAGGAGTAACGCCCGTTGTGAAGAAAAATACAGTGGGCTCTAGAAGGAGGCTCTGGGCGCATGCCCACCACCCTTGCTGTCTTACCACCTACCCAACTGAAGGCATTGACTTCTTCCCCCAAAACTTCAAGGGAAGCTGATCTCTGCTATCTAGAAAACAGTTGTAATTCTGAGTGATCTCCACCCCTCATCTCGATTGACAACAGTGGTTCCCCAGGAGGAAAGGCCTCTCCCTCAGAGGCCTATAGTGATACCTTAGGAATTTCCCACCAACCTGGAAAGGTACCACTAAAGGCCTCTGGGTGAGTGCCCCCCCCCCTTGATGTTTTCCAACCCACCCAAGTGAAGGCATTAATTCCCCCTCCCCCACCTCAAGGAGAGGTGATCTCTGAAATTTCCTAACCTGGAGTTGGCAACCCTGTAGCCTCTAGATAGGAAAAAGACAGTCTTCACGGGGAGTGGGGGACCAAAGCAGCTTACATCATTCTCCTCATTCCTCTCCCTGCCCCCCGCCCCCCCCGGTTGATCTGAACAACAACCCTGTGAGGCTTCCCTATCTCATCAGACAACCATCCTGGGGTGAGGCTGAGAGGAAGATGGAGAGAGGGAGTGAAAGACAGTAAAGGTGAACAGCCATGCCCTCTGATGCTGCGTCGGACTTCCTGGCTATTGCAGTGGCCTTTGGAGTCTGCATGTGTTAGGGGGCCATCCATGTGGGCTGTTGATAGAGCCTTTTGTGAGGCTGCAGGAGGTCTGCAGCCCTTTCTGATGCCAGTTGACAGAGAAGAGCTGAAGATGTGGTTGTCTCCTCATTCCTCTCCCCACCCCCCCCGCCCCCGTTGATCCACCAGCAGGAGGTGGAGGCAAAGGAGTCAGCCAATGGGAAGCTAGAGATGCTGACCGACATGTGATGGGTCAGAATCAGCTTTGCTGGCTGGCAGCTGCCACTCAGGCAGGAGAGAAGAGCAGACTCAACCACTGGTACATAAATACTCTTGATTAATAGTTTGACGGGCCAAAGGCTTTTCCATACAGTCCCACTGAGCCCCAACGAATCAGGATGATCCAATTTGCTACCATGTCAGGAGAATTATACTACATGATTTACTATCTTCTGTTCATGAGGGAAGGGTCAATAGCTTAGTGGGTACTACATACAGTTTGCATTGTTTAACTTGATAGTATGCCATGCCTTAGATGAGGGCTGTCAAACTCCCGGCCTGCCCAGGACTCCAATCAGGCCTGCAGCAATTTTCTCTGCCCCCTTCCTGTCCTCCCCCTTTGAAGCTCCAAGGCTGCCAGTGATGTTCCCAGCTCTTCCTACCTTGTCTTTGCCTGCTTCACCTGGAAGATCTTCTGGGCTTGCAAAGCTGCAAAGAAAATGCAGAATGAATTTTCCATTAAGGTCTCGGCACCCAGATAGACTGGCTTATCTGGGCCCAGAGACTGTAATGGAAAATCCATCTCATGTTTTCCTTGCACTTTTGTCTGTGCTTCAGTGTATTTCAGTGGAGTGGAGCTAAAGTGTTTTTACTTTTGCAACATTTATAGCCAGTTAAAGCTCTTTGAAAATAAAGGGCTGATGCTTTGAGGCAGCTTTTCTGCTGAATGGACCTGAGAACTGGTGCCTAGCAGTGCTGTAGCTAGGATTTTTTATGTGGGGCTTTTTAAAAATTCAGGGGGCACTTCCAGTTGAAATAGACAATACGAAGAAGAACGATAGTCCAGTGCTTTAATTGACATATTTGACTGTCTTCATATGATCCTGAGTGGTATGTAAACATTGTATGTAGAGATACCAGCAGAGGTATATTTGGCCGCTGTGTGACACAGAATGTTGGACTGGATGGGCCATTGGCCTGATCTAACATGGCTTCTCTTATGTTCTTATGTTCTGTATCAGGATTTACTGTGCCAGGAAGATATAGCAATTGAGTAATTATGAAGGGGTTGGATTACCTGCTGATTTTTTCCCCCTTTCCCCCCTGCAGGTAGAATGGATGAGTGACAAACTGATGAGATGCTTTGAAGATAAGAGGAACAATCCATTTCAGTTCCGTCACCTCTCTCTCTGCCATGGGCTTTCTGATTTAGCTCGAGTTCCTAGCCCCAAAGTTGTCCTTGCCAGCCAGCCAGATCTGGACTGTGGATTTTCAAGAGACCTATTTATACAGTGGTGCCAGGATCCCAAAAATTCAATCATTTTGACATATAGAACCACTCCTGGAACACTAGCACGCTTCTTGATAGATAATCCCTCTGAAAAAGTGATAGACATAGAGGTAAGAATGTGCTAGAAATATTATTGAAGTACATGTCTTATTAAGTCTTACATTGGCCATAGTAAAAATTTACTGTTGAAGCTGTGTCCATCTCTTTTCCAACAATAAATAGTGAACATAAAACTCCACTCATCTTTTTGGTAAAATAACATTTTGATAAGGGTGTCCTAATGGAGATATGTTAATCATAACATTTAGAATGGTTAAAATTACCTTCGGAGCTTTGATGAAGATACTAACATTTTGTAAAGTAAGTGCAAATAATCAGTGTAATAGCACTGAGAGAAATAGCATAAGCAAAATGTAGCTAATTAAGAGCAGTGACTATTATATCTTGCATTCCTCAATATATATCTTTTTTAATGCAAAGGGAAATGCTTCACCTTGATCCCATTCTCTGCTTTGAACCCTAGATTCTGCAGAGAATTAACAAATTATTTTACGTATAATGTTGCAGTAAATGCTGGGGAGCCGCAAGCTATTTTTACTCTCTAGTATGAATTCCTGTGTAGTGGACACATTGCAACTCATAGCTCTTTCATGTGTTACATTTTAGGTATAGATCTATGTATTCACATGCCCATGTGAATGTACTCCTTGAAACAGCCTCCCAGATTGCCAAAACTTACCACAATGGATACTTATTTTAATGCAAAATATGAATATAGAAGTTTCATTTCACATATAAACTATTTAAAAGTATTGCAAATTAAACCATCAAATTTTTGGTCTTGTGGCTATCCAGTGTTTCTACCTGAGTTTTAAGACACAAGAGTTCATTGTAAACCCTAAGTATGTGAGCTGTTGCTTATATCTTTTTCATAGACATATCTTTTTCTTTTAGCTGAGGAAAAGGGTCAAGCTGGAAGGAAAGGAACTTGAGGAGTACCTGGAGAAAGAGAAACAAAAGAAAGAGGCAGCTAAAAAATTGGAACAGTCCAAGGAGTGAGTATTCCTCTGCCTTCTGACCAGAGTAAATACAACTGTTAGAAATGGTTCAAAATGCTGGTGAACTGCGGTCATGCTAGCAGTCATCTGATTACTCCTACTGCTTGGTAAGTTGGATAGCACCAACTTTTTCAGCCACTTTGTCCTTAAATTTGTAGCAACTGCTTCTCACAATGTGCAGTTAATAAACACCTTCAGAAAGTGACAGCAATATTGACATGTAGTGTGGGCTGCTGTTTTGCTAGTTACTTTCCCAAAATAATGTATGGTGTAGAATTTTGGTTCTGGTGGATATTTATGAGCTCCCAGTACTGTAGCATTGCTGAAGCTAAATGGTGGTAGTCACGTGTCTGGATAGGAGACCCACAGCAGCCACTCTGAGCTTGTAAAGAAAGAACAGGCAAGATGTGTAACGGTTATCTGTTTTGGGCTCCCATTGTAGAGCAGATATTGATTCCAGCGATGACAGTGATGCAGAGGAAGACATTGATCAACCTTCTCTTCATAAAACTAAACATGATCTGATGATGAAAGGTGAAGGTAACCGGAAAGGAAGTTTCTTCAAGCAGGCCAAAAAGTCTTATCCTATGTTCCCAGCCCCAGAAGAGAGGATTAAATGGGATGAATATGGAGAGATTATCAAGTATGTGGGTTCCAAGAAAAAGGATATTTTGTGTGTGTGTGTGTGTAAATTTCTGCAGAAAGAGGGTATGTACTTGTTTTTAATATAGAGAAACCTAACTGATGGGTACCTCATGAAATATATTAAGAAGCAGGTGTCTTAAATGTATAGCATATAATCAATCCAGGGCACTTTGGACTTTTTTGTTTTAGTTAGGCTGCAGTCTAGTGCAGTTATTTATACATATTATAACAATGCATTGTGTTAAGGCCATTGGACAACTACCTTAGTTTATATGTCACTTCTAATGGAAACAAAGTATTGTTTTTTGTCTTAATAAAAAAACACCACAAAGAATGCCTGGCCTTTAGAAGTATGCTTCAGTTCTACCAAAAGCTTCTCTACCTTGTATCAAACCTAGATAGCAAATCCCATTTGTTGTTTTCCTGGCTTGGATCAATACTCTTTTCTGAGCTTTGATGGTGTTACTGTTGTTGGTTCAGCAAATCTAATGGTTTTATTTATGCATATTCCCTTCCTTCACCATCCTGTTTTTTGGAAGTCCCCTTAATTTAGCAATAATTTTCCTTCTTTGTTTAGACCTGAAGATTTCCTTGTTCCTGAACTCCAGGCAACAGAAGAAGAGAAGAACAAACTGGAATCTGGACTCACAAACGGAGAAGAGCCTATGGATCAGGATTTAGCAGATGTTCCCACCAAGTGCATCTCAACAACAGAATCAATGGAAATAAAGTGAGTATTGTTATGGACAGAAGGCTGTCTCACCCCAAAGGGAAAAACAGTCACTCACTTGAGCCTATGGGAATGCTACTCCAGACTTTGAGAAGAGGGGTGGAATGTTGGAGGGAAGCACAGCAGGAGTTCATTTCTCTCCTCAGGGAGAGAGCAGTGAGAGCTCAGGCCTGGCTCAGGAAAAGAGACAGTGAAGGGTAACTCTTCTTGGTAGTGTTTCAGCTCTGCTTCTGACAGAGAATAGATTACCCAGTCATTAGGCCTGTCTCTAGCAATGAGCAGACCTTGTGCCATTTAGGCTGGCTCTTGGGGAAGGTCAGGATGGTGTGGGTGGAATCCTGTGTGAGTGTGTTAGGATTTAACCTCTAGTAGTTTGTCGGTAAAAGCTTGTTTATGCTTGAAAGTATTCAAGAAAATTGAAACTACCCTCTAAATTAATATGCCTCAGCCAGATTTCTCTTTTATCTATCCTGTGCTTCTGCCCTGTTCATGGAAACCAATCTGTAAATAAACAAATCTTCTTTGTTAATATGTCATTCTTGCCTCAGTGACCTCCATATTCTACTTATGTACCACAAAACTTACCTCACAGCAGCGAACCCAAAGTCTAGGCACTTGCTACCTTTAGAACACCTGGCATCTGAAGGGAAGATTTATAGGATAAAATAAACCTGGTTCTCCCCCAAATCATAGGAGGGGTCCTTCAATTTAAAGAAACAGCCTGTTACAATTATATTCAGATTAGTTGCATCTGGAAAGCTGTGTTCTTATTTATATAGACAAGTATGCAATACACTCATCATTTCAGAATTGACCACAATACTGTTTTCTTTAAATCATTTCATATCTTGCACTAACACTAAAAACTTCACCCTTTTTAAAGCAAGCTTATGTTTTAAGAAATGTATAGATAATAAAATACAATCATGAACAAAGTGTTAAAAACCATATGCAAGAAAATCATCAGCAAATGCATAATGAAACCCTGAATATATTCCAGGCTTTCTTTTTAAAAGGAGGCAAGAAACCAATACTGTTCCCCTTCAAACAACAATAAATCAACAAAATGATTTTGAGAAAAGATGCATCTTGGTGCCAGAAACTCAAAAGTTTCAGCACAAGGCGAATGAATGAACACAATGTTAAAATGACATTGTGATAACTATGGAATGGATCCAGACAAAATTGGCAGTTTCTGCCATTTTCCTCTTTGTGCCTCAGACCCCCACTATATACCGTAATTCCTTAAGAGTCCCCTGTCCCCCAAGGAGCAGCATTTTGTCAAGATCTGTGGGCTGCACTGTGAGGAGGGAGGCAGGAAAGTTCTATACCACCATTTGAAAATTTAGTTGGAGCCAGCCCATTGTGTTTTATTTGTATAAATAATTTCTACCACTGAATTCCCATCTTTCGTGATTCAGCAGTGTACTGAGCTGATGTTTGCAGTGAGAGTTCCATTGTGGCATCTAGATTTTCCTTGGTTTCTCACAATTAAGATTCAGTCAGCATTTTTTGTCCCACTGTATACCATTCAGAGAGGTCCTTGGTCTGCTTGGTGTTCTACTTTCCTGAGCAATTTGTTATCTGTAGACTTAAGTATCCTAATGTTTTCTCAAGAAACACAGATAAGTTGTAAAAATGTTTCAATTGCACTTATTCCTATCTATCTCCATGGGGAACCCCACAACTCACCTCCTTTCATCATAAAAAACTTTCCATGTATTCCTTTATTTCAAGTTTGTTTATCTTTAACCAGCAGCTGTGATTCATAAGAAAACCTTATCCCCTGATTGGGAAATATTCTTAGGAGTCTTTGAACAAGGTTTGCTTACATTAATGGCTTCTTTTGAAAGTCCAAATATTTAATACCCCTAATAACACTCCCTCTCTATTTTTGTCATCCTTAAAAGTTTGTAAAAGGATGACAAGCCAAGGCTTTGGAGTGTTAGAATATGCATAATATAAGACAGTAGAACTGCCTTTTTGTTAAACTATAATATTAAAATCATTCTGTTCTGAACATGAAGTAATAGAGTTAGGCTGGCACTGTGCGGCAGCCAAAACCATACCCAAATGACTGCTTTGTACATTTCAATGTGCTTGAACACATGCTATCCAGTTTTTGCAGTGACAAAAACAGTGGCAGAAGTGGCTCAGCTGCATTAGAGGAAGGTGCTTGGAGCTGGGACAGAACTGCTGATTAGTTGTTGCTGAGAGATGAGGGCCTGTTTGTCTAGGACTGATTGCTAGCCCCACCCTCTATTGTTGCTCTGGCTGTTGAGTCAAAGGTGGGTGGGGACTTGAGCCTTTAAATTGCAAGAAAGTGGAAAAGGAAACAAGGGGATCTGCTATTTTGGATTTGATTCTCACCAACAAGGAAGAATTGGTTGATGAGGTGGAAATAGTGAGCACCCTGGCAGTAATGACCATGTGATTTTGGAATTTACAGTCTTAGGGAAGGGAAAAGCTGTATGTAGTCACATACAGAAGGTGGTGGGTTTCCCTTCCTTGGAGGTTTTTAAAAAGAGGCTAGATGGCCAACTGACAGCAATGCAGATTCTGTGAAATTAGGGGAGTGGGGCAGTATTTGTGAATTTCCTGCATTGTGCAGGGGGTTGGACTAGATGTCTCTCGAGGTCCCTTCCAACTCTGTGATTCTCTGAAAAGTTAAATTGTTACTTCATGTACTTATATGATCTTTGTCGTTTGGGGTTTCTCTATAGATATCTAATTCATCGATCATTGAGTCTTTTATCCCCTTTGTGTTACATTTTAGAGCTCGTGTTACATACATAGACTACGAGGGACGCTCAGATGGGGATTCCATTAAAAAAATCATTAATCAGATGAAGCCCCGGCAGTTGATTATTGTGCATGGACCACCTGAGGCCAGTCAGGATCTTGCAGAGTCTTGTAGAGCTTTTGGTGGAAAGGACATTAAAGTTTACATGCCTAAACTGCACGAAACAATAGATGCAACTAGTGAGACACACATATACCAGGTAAGATGCTGGAACTAAGTAAGGGGTTAGACAGTTTGTTAATAATATTTTGAACAAACTTGTGGTTAACCCCATCTGGGGCAAATACCAGTTATTCCCAGGCAAGTAGTTTGTTAGAACCACTGTTCAAACTGTCCTGTGACATGTAGGTTGGTGCAGAGAAGATGGTTTCTTGTCACACAAGTTATTACAATGTTGTTTTTTATTCACCTGTAGGCTGGTTTTATTGCATATGCCCAAGATCCCCAACCTTTTTGAGTCTGCAGGCATCTTTGGAATTCCAACACAACATGGCAGGCACAGCTACAAAATGGCTGCCACAGGAGGCAGAGCCAGCGACCCTATGGCTGGTGCAGCTTACTTGCAGTCATACAGTGAAGATCTTTGTCGTGTGGTGGCAGCTGTTGCCAGTGTAACACTTCTAAAAATCTACCCAGCAAATCAAATTTTCAGTGATCAGTCCGAACCTTTATTTTATTTTTTTTCCCAAACCTTTATTAACGAAAAATGCCACTTGGCCTTGCCTCCTGTTTAAATACACTTGGTGGGCACCAGCAAAGTTCTTGGCAGGCACTATGGCACCCAAAGGTGCCACAGTGGAGACCTCTAGTATAGGAAAAAGGAGATAACACTCGATAATTTTCTCTCTTTGTTTTTCGCTTCAAGAAACCTCGCCCCACTCTAAGCCCTTTATATGGGAACACTGACCAGTAAGGAACAAAGGCTCAGTAATATGATTAAAATGAATGCAGAAATGGTCTAACAATCACAATGTGAATCATTAACAATTAAAATACACAGGGATAAAACACATAAAGACAAGTATGATTCTAGGACAGTGCAAAGAAATCAGAAGATGCATTGTTAGACAAAGGTACACAATAATTTATACAATCATCTCCTAATCACAAAGTTAAAAGCTAAACTAAACCTTCTGAGTTACTTTATATTCTTTACCATTCATAGCTACCTGCCCCCTTTAGTTGCCTTCTTCCACCAATGGGTGAAGATTTTTTTTTTTTACTGGTGTTCTGTCAGTGCTCTTTCCACCCTGAATTATGTTTTAATTGCTGTTTTTATGTTTTTATATAAGTAGCTGAGCTTTGGTTTTAATTGTTTTAATTATGTGTTTTTGTTTGATTTTAATGGTTTTAAGGTATGTTTTTATTATGTTTTAATCTGTTAGTTGCCTTGCTGGGGCTCTGATGAGGGCAGAAGGGCAGGATATACAATTTGTAAATAAATAGGTAATAATAATAATAATAACAATAATAACAACAAACCGCTTCAGGATTTAGAGAGCCAATTTGGTGTAGTGCAGTGTTTCCCATTTGCAGGGTCACGACCCGGCACTGCGCCACAGAAGCTTCAAAACCGGGTCACAAGAAAAGCCAAAGCTAGCCCCGCTCCCAACAAAGCATGAGCTCTGCTATGCTTCCTTCCTTCCCCTATCTCTATGTTGTGCAGAGAAAAGCTAGCCTTGAAGACTGACACAGGCTGCAAAGCCTGAGCTCTGTTTTCCTTCCTTCCTCCATCTCTGTGACACAATTCCTGTCTCCCAGCTCCACCCCCAAATTTTAGTGGGCCATGAAGAAGATGTGTAAAAATAACTGGGCCACGGGGAAAAGAAGTTTGGGAAACCCTGGTGTAGTGGTTAAGTGCGTGGACCTGGGAGAACTGGGTTTGATACCCCACTCCTCCACTTGCGCCTGCTGGAATGGCCTTGGGTTAGCCATAGCTATCACAGAGGTTGTCCTTAAAAGGACAACTGCTGTGAGAGCCCTTTCAGCCCCACCCACCTCACAGGGTGTCTGTTGTGGGGGGAGAAGATAAAGGAGATTGTAAGCTGCTCTGAGTCTGATTCAGAGAGAAGGGTGGGGTATAAATCTGCAATTCTTCTTCTTTGGAAAACTAGTGATAAGAAAGCACTGAAAAGAAAGAGAGAGAAAAGTATATAAAGAGGGATGAAGGGCAGAAAATGGGAAGCTGTTGCTGAGAATTTGCAAAAGCCTGCTATTAAAAATGAGAGAAGGGAATCCTTATACCAAAGGCATCAGAAGTTTTGTTGAGAAAGAAAATGCTTCTGCCATCTGCATCTTGCACTGCACTTTTTATACCTTTTTCATTGCCTGTTCTTAGAAATTACAATTTGTTCCCTTCCAATTAGCAAAATTTGTTTTCCAATTGTTTTGGAAGATCAACATGACTGATATCTTCCAAGAAAGCTCCTTCCTTTCCTTGTCCATTGCCCTCATAATTGTCTATTCCATCCTTATCACCAGGCCAGCATGCAAGGTTATTTGGGTTCATTCATTATACAGTCAACTTACTGTTGTTAAACTTACCTTATACTTACATTAGGTGGCATATTCTTGCAATACAATTGATAATCAGCCACATTGCTACATTATAATCTTCACATGGCTTCCACCACTTCTCAGCTCCTGAAATCACATGTTTTAGATTCTTCATATTCCCTGTAGATTCCCTATAACAGGCCAAATTCATGGTTCTTCATAATAATAACCTACAGAGGTCGGGGACCAGGACTGGTAACTGGATTAACATAATTTATGTCGTAGGTTGTTGCATCTTCTACACAGCTGTTAGCCTTACCCCAGTATACAGTGAGTTGAATCTCGCAGTGATAGTGTAAGTTGTTGAGGGCCATTCCTGACTTTCCCCAGTCCATCCTGTTGTCTCAGAGCTGGCTGACATTGCAGGGAAAATTAGTCACAAATAATTCTCAACTCCTAAACTATATGAGAACTAGCTGGTAATGTTAATAGTTCATAAGAATAGTAGGAGTAATAGTTTTTGTATTGTATCTTGTGTATTACTCAATAAAGTTTTAAAAGTTTTTTTAACAATAAATAAATAAATCTCATTTGCACAAAGGCACATACGAAAGCATTGATCTCATGCAAACAGAAGTTTTAGAGGAAGTGCACTTAGCAGTAGAGACTGTCTAATGCATACAGAACTCATGTGCTTTCTTCTTTTTCAAACTTCTTTCCAAAAGGTTCCCGGGCATCAGTCTGGAAGATATAACCTGCTGCCAGGCTATTTTTTCACATAGCATCTGTTATCAAAAAAAGGAATATATAAGAACTAAGGTCTAGATGCGTGTTTACACAGCTGTTTCTTTGACCCAAAGATATCTGTTGAGAACATCATTACCAAAGAATGCAGAAATCATATCTCCCTTTTCAGCTGTTGAGGTTACTGTCCAGGTTTCATTCATTTCCTTTTTCTTCGTTTGTTGCCCTCAAAATAGCACCCAGATAATAAAAGTGCCATGATTTTGGTGCCATCTTTTATTGTTTACAGTTGCTTCTAAAATTGCTAATTTTGTTTTAATAAGACCTCGCCCCCCCCCCTCATTTCTGATTAGGTCCGGTTAAAAGATTCGCTAGTCAGCTCCCTCCAGTTTTGTAAAGCTAAAGATGCTGAACTGGCCTGGATCGATGGAGTCTTGGACATGCGGGTATCGAAAGTGGACACGGGGGTGATTTTGGAAGAAGGAGAGTTGCGTGACGACGGAGAAGATGCAGAAATGCAAGTAGATGCACCTTCTTCGGATTCTAGTGTTGCTGCACAGCAGAAGGCCATGAAGAGCCTCTTTGGAGATGATGATAAAGAAATATGTGAGGAAAGTGAGATCATTCCAACCCTGGAGCCTTTGCCACCAAACGAGGTAGGAAAGTCTCCTCTCCTTTGTCAGTTAATTATTACTGTTTTAGGATTTGGCTTATGGATTCAAATCAATTCATTAATCTGTCTGTCAGAGTTGGAAATCTGTTGTTTTGTATAGGCACATGTTTATTACAGTGACATCAGAGAAAAAAAATACTGAATTGAAAAGTAAAAGGTTTGTTTCATTTTTTTGGCTAGTCATTCTGGGGGTGCATATTGGCAGTCTTTCTGTTTTCTCTAAATAAATAATTGCCAGTGTTTTCCTCCTAAGTAGAACTGGGGCAAATTGCTTTGCTGCCCCTTGATTGCAGTGTTCAAGGATTGCTGTGAGCCAGATTAAATTGTTTTGCAGGTGGAATGTGGCACCTCCAGGCCACTCACTGCCCATCCCTAAGCTCATCTTAAATGGTGAAGCACTATATTCTCTTTGCACAAGGTTATGTCTAAAAACAGAACGGAGCCGTTCTAATTGATACAGCTGTGAAGTATCCGAGGCCTCTTCATAGATATAAACCCATTAGCTGCTTCCTCTGTAAAATCTATGGTTTTCTGGAAGTTCCATGTGTTTGCAGTGAGGTCTTGAAGAGAATATTCCCTGTGACTTGTTAACAAGCTTTTATTTTTCATAATCTAATTGATTTGAAGATGAATTTTTAACCACTTGCATAAAGTTATTTTAACAGTGACTTGTATGTTTTGAACAAGTTCTGTGCATAGAGGTCTCCGCTGCAGAGCACACTTCCTCTTCATCCCCAGGCCAAAGGATGCTCGGCTGTCCACCACCAGGGCATGAGCCTTTTCGATAGCAGCCCCTACCCTCTGGAATGCTCTCCCAGAAAACATCAGGGCCCTGCAGGACTTGCCACAATTCCACAGGGCCTGCAAGACAGAGCTGTTTAAACAGGCTTTCAACACCTGTGGAGGCATCCAGTATTTCACCACCCCACAGCATGAATATCTTATTTGACCCAAACAGAAATGCAAGGCGCTGAATAATATCCAACAATATCACAGTAAACAGAGCTAATCAAGAAGTAATAATAATGCCATCTAGGGATTAAAATTGTATACGTTGAGATGTTTTAATAACTCATTGTGATTTTATTGTAATGTAATTTTATGTTTTAATTTATGTTAGTCACCCTGAGCCTGTCAGGGAAGGATGGGATACAAATATAATAAAATAAGACTAGATTACAGTGTTATGACAATAACTTGTCATAGGTCTTTATGTTGTTGTAGAAGCGCTATATCAGCTTATACTATTATTTTAATTTCTGAATATTTGAGTATTAGTATTGGTGATTTACCAATTTGTGCTGAAACTATACCGGTTGCAATGAACCTTAGCTCTTTTGTTATGTAAATGTGTATACGTAGTTATGAGCCCTCGTATTTGAATTTGATTCTTATTGTATTGTATCTTGTGTATTACTCAATAAAGTTTTAAAAGTTTTTTAAACAATAAATAAATAAATCTCATTTGCACAAAGGCACATACGAAAGCATTGATCTCATGCAAACAGAAGTTTTAGAGGAAGTGCACTTAGCAGTAGAGACTGTCTAATGCATACAGAACTCATGTGCTTTCTTCTTTTTCAAACTTCTTTCCAAAAGGTTCCCGGGCATCAGTCTGTCTTCATGAATGAGCCAAGATTGTCTGATTTTAAGCAGGTTCTTTTACGAGAAGGAATTCAAGCAGAATTTGTAGGAGGCGTCCTTGTTTGTAACAACATGGTGGCTGTTCGCCGGGTAAGTGATTGTGTGTGTTCACCGTTGATGATGTAGCAAATCTCTCCTCTGTCAATTCCTCTAGTAAACAGGTTTTTCTTTCCCTTTTTTTTTTAGACTGAAACTGGGCGTATTGGATTGGAAGGCTGCCTCTGTGAAGATTTCTATAAAATTAGGGATCTTTTGTATGAGCAGTATGCCATTGTTTGAAGAACTGTAAATATAATATATGTGGACTTATTTTCTGTTTATGGGATCCTTTGTGAGCCACATTTATAGGATGACAGTCTGTTGTTCATTTTCTAGCAAAAAAAACCTAATGTCAGAACCTGACTGAATGACAGCTAAAGTAATGTGTATATTTCACCAACTTTATTTTCAAAGTAATATGAGATCTTTTTAGTTGTAAAATATCTGTCACGGGTTTATACATATTCTCACAAGAACTGTTCTTTAAAAATATTAGGGTTATGTATAAGAATAAAAAATGTGAATATGTAAAGGTCAGTTTTCTTATTCTGAATTAAAACTATTTCCTTCCAAACCTTGATATTGAGAGGCAATGCAGATGTATTGTTTTTGTAAAATGTTGCACTGACATTTGGTCTTTTCTCAATGGTAACATGTATTTCATAATTGATATTAAGTTCCATATAATTGGATATGGGAAATTACCAGGAAGCTTAAAAAAATATTTTTGGTAGTGCTTCATGTGATTTCTTTCAAAGTTTTGGACAATCAGTTCAACCACTTCACTACATGCTTTATGGTTACCCCAAACCAGAGGTATATAAAGGAAATGCACACATGGATGGATTCCCTCCTTTGATATCAACAAAATAAACACCCAGATTTTACTACCAAAACCAAGTCTTATTTCCAATAAAATGTCTTCATCTAGGTTTTTTTAAATGTTTTTGGTATTAATTATATGTCTGCTTTTAAAGAAGAAAAGCAAAAAAGGCATAAAGTAAAGCCCTATGGGCTATGACTGGCATGAGATTGGCATAACTATATAGAGACCTTTTTATTGAAAAGACGGAACCACACTGTTGGTTCAACACCCACTGGGTTTTTTCATGTATATTAGATATTAAAAATGTGATATTAATATTAGATGTTAAAATGTTGGTTTGCCGTATTCATACAGGACAGAACTTCTGAGTTATTAATAGCTGTATAGATAGGGAAATGTTGCCTGGTGGGCTTTTCATACAAATGCAGAACTTTTGGAAGCAGTGTTACAGTGGCCAACATTCTTATGTTTACACAGCTGTTCAAACCAGAGCATTTTCCTATACAAAATTGTGGGTTGTGACTGTTGCAACTTCTCTTTTATTTGTGTCTAATGCTGCAACCAGAAATTTAACTCCAAACACTTTATTTAATGTTTCCAACTGAATTTGTGCCCAAGCTCTAAGGCTCCTTCATTGGACTATGTGGCCCTGAGGATGAGACTCTTAAAATTTAATATAGAACTCCAGGATAATATAAAACAAAATAAAAGTTTATTTGTACAATAAGCATATTGCTTTCAAGATGTTTATAGCTTAATTCTTCAGTGAATAATAACTTCTGACTGAGGTGTCAGTCTTTCACTTCACACACTCCTCACTCTCAAATCTTCCTTTCTCTTCTTAACTCAACTTTCTGACAGCTTCTGTCTCACACTCCTATAGTTCTCTTGAAATATTAGGTTTTGGCTCTGTCTAGCCCCTAATATGTCCTCTAAAGTATTCTATTTTTCTTGCCTAGAATCTTAATGCCTTTCACAGCAATTCTAATCAGAAGACTGCTTCTCAGACTCTAGACTGCTGACTGACCACAACTGACTGTGAACTGCTGTCACTTTGCTGAGAGTTAACTACTGACTGACTTCTCTCCCCCCCCCCTGACACACATACTTTTTAGCTCTACCCCCACTCTCTTAAGTTACCAACCAATCACCTCACTCACTCATTCCCCCTCTTTAACTCCCCCTTTCTCTACTGCAAATTACCAACAATTAAAAGAACACACATATATAAATTCAAATAATTACAGTGACCTTCTGGAAAATAGTGGCCGTGTTGAACAATATGAATATCACGTGCTGATCCCTTGCTACTTTACTGGGTAACTTATATTTGAATTTTTAAAACTGTTTTATTGTAGCAGTGTCCACTCAGCTCTGAAGCCCATAAACTAGCTGAGGAACTTTTACATAACAAGGATTGAGAGGGTAAATGTTGCATCTCACTGATAAAGAAATATGGGATTAGCTTTTGTCTCCCTTGTTTGCCCACTCCATGAAAATGACTTTGAAAAATATGTAATGTTTTGTTCTCTAGATTGACAGTAACTTATTTATGAAACCTTATGGAAGATTTAGCAATTTCTTCTTTTGTTACTAGCTTAAAAATACCAGGATAATGACGATCATTAATAGGTCCTGTGTAATTATATTTATTTCTACCTTTATCCTTGGTAAATGTTGGGAGAGGAAACAATTAGCAGTAATTCTTATTGCTGCTTTTACTGTCATTGCTTCTTCAACTATTTAAACTGGCTTTTCACCAGTTTTGAATTCAGATATATAATTCTGGCTAAACAGAAAACCAGAATATACCTAAATGCTGTTATTAGTTCCAGTGTATCCCTTAATTGTGATTATGGAGATGAGAATTTATTTATGGGCGGGAATTATGGTAGGGGAAGATGGTATATTGTGCAATAAAGCTATTAGGGGTAACAGATTAGTGGCCAAGTTTACAGATGTCACAAAATGAGAATGGTGAAAACCAAGCCTGTCTGAGAAGTGAATGAAGTTCAGAGTTGGTAAGTGTGAGATGAGTACTTCGGGACGAAAAAAAACACCCCAATTTCAAGTATAGGTCTCAATTTGCTGAGACAAAGAGGGGAAAAGATCTTGAGGTCTGACTCCTCAACTTTGCAGTTTGAAGGTGAATTTTTTTTTTTAATTCATTTAGTTTGCATAAAGTTATAGATACCAGCATCCAGCTCTGGGTCTGTGGCCTACCTTGTCAGGTGTGTTGCCTTATTACCTCTCCAAATATACCTGCGTTAAGCTCACTCTTCCCAGGGACTCAGAGGGACCTGGCACTCAGTAAGGCAGTAAAACCAGGCCTCGCGTCTCGGTGGTGTGTCAAAGGCAGGCTATGTGAAGCCAGCACAGACTCCATCTTTGAGCCAGCACATACACATGATCCCATGACTGATATTATCAATAGAGGTAGCCTTATCTTCCTGCTAATCCATATTCCGATCTCCCTTAACTCTGGTAAACTTCACTGTCCCCTTAGAAATAATTTCGAAGGTCTAGCACCTTTCCCCACTCAGCATTGAGCCACTGACACAGAAGCACAAACACTGGCAACATTCTGAACCTCAGAAGCACAAACCAAGCATCCTACACGTACCCAGTTTTAATCCGGCTACTCATTACACCTCGGACCAGCCCACCGCTGGCTCTCCAAAGCATATTTAAACTGGCATTCTGCAACACAGTTTTGTGCAGCTCTTGAGGCGTCCATATGAGTGTACCCACAGACTCTGTGCAGTTGACATGAATCGCTGACCGGCTGTGTCATCCCTCCACGTGGATTCTGGACAGGATCAAGTGATCACAAACCAACCCTCTTCATGTCACTACCAATCACCTCTGTTTCTTAGCTTTGTACTTGTGTTGATCTGTTTATTATTTTGTATGAATGAGGAATGTGAATCTTTACATATATCCACTCCATTTATTCAATTAAAGGTTTTTTCCTTCCATTTGTATCCCTTACAATCTGACCCTCATATATACAGAGTACAAAGGACCCTTGTGCACATGTGCTGCCCTGTGTGTCATAACCAGACCCAGGCAATAACAGTCTCATAATACTGTAGAATAGTGCTGCCTCAGTAGATAAAAGTGGGGAAATTCTGCATGCTGTCCGTCTTGTTCCATTCCCTAGCAGATTGATTTATACTGAAACAGGAGGCTTTAAACATTTGTGGGGACTAGCTGTACCCTGGGAACATTTCAGAATAAGCACTTACTAAAGAAGAAAGACCGAGCGCTAGAAACTTCTGCTAGTAGGGGTGCAGGGTGCCTGCTGCTTTATCTGTAAATGTCATAGCTTTCAGACATTGGCTGATTCATTTGTAATGACCAAGCAGAGAGACAGAAGAACCCCCTACTGGGCCTAAAATAATTGTCACCAGAGCTCTTTACTGTCCTATTAGAGAAATTCCTGTAGTTCATGTCACTCTCTGATATGGCCCTGTGTAGAAGGAATATCAGTTGTCCTTTTCGCAAAGTGAACCACTTTTTCTTGGGAGAATATTTTAAAGGTTGAACTACATCTATGTATAAATAGATAATTCTCAAAGTGGCCAAATGGTTAGACACTTAAATCCATACACTGGAGCAATGAACAGACAAGGTGTTTCTACAAACCTGGAAAATGCCTTGTTTGCAGAAAAATCTAATATCTTAAAAAAGGAGATTAAAAATCCCAAAATAATCGAAGCAGCACCTGTATCTTCTAAGAAATGGATGTGCTCAGTGTTCATTGCTAGGCAATCACAACAGTACTGTCAACCTTTAAACCCTGGTTTCTTTAAGTGAAAGGTGGGGGGAGGGACTTTTCCAGGATTGTTTTGGCCTTTTTAGGAAGGGTTCATTGGGGCCAGGCCTCACAACTTCCAGGCAACTTTCCTCACTTACCCAGGACTGGCTGCTTGCTACTGTTCAACAGCAGACACTCCACAAATGCCAGTGTTGTGGTAATCTCAGACTACAATCTGGGAGACGCAGGTTCAAATCTCCATTTTGCTGTGGAAGCCCACCAGGTGACCTTGAGCCAATCACATACTGTCAGCCTAACTTATGAGGAATAAAATGGAAATGATATAAGCTGTGTTGTGTCCCCTTTGTGGAGAAAGGTGGGGTGCACATTCAGTAAATATAGCTGAAGATTGGGGGGGGGGGGTAGATGAATGATGGTTGGGAAAGAAAAGGAAACAAGGAAAAGAAATGCCCCCCATAAGCCTTTGAGGATCCTCTGCTTGTGCATGTGTGTGCATGTATATATATATGTGCATGTGTGCGTATATATATACTTGCCATTTTGAGTTTTAAAAGTAATTAGTTTCTAGAAATATAACTGGTATTTAAGTGTAACTACTGTACCTTGAACAGAAATGGTATGTATGGAAAGGTAAACTTTCAGCCAGTCAAGTAAAGTAAGATCCTCCTCTTAATTTGTTACGGTCATTGTAATGCTTTGTACTCCTTTACCCCAATCCCTAACTACCCAATTTTGCTGTCATTTTAAGCAGCCGCTGCCAGTCTGAGAAGACAATACTGACTTTGATGGACCAAAGGTCTGATTCAGTATAAGGCAGCTTCATATGTTCAGCTCCTGAGAGTAAAGCTGCAATTTTCTTGGGAGTAAGTCCTTTGAATTTAGTGGAATTGAATGTTGAATAGATGTGGATTATACTAGACTGCAAATCAGTGCAGAACGTATGCTATTCTGTTTTGGTGTCAAGTAACTTTAAGGAGGTCAAAAACACCAATGGCCAAAATTATTTTGAAATAGGGAACTTTTGCCCTGGAGTAAAAACAAATCACATTTCAAAAAATAAGACTGAACATTCTGTACATGTATACCCTTAAATGCTTATCTTCACACTTTTTAGCTAGGCTTAAGTTTATTTAATACTTCTTTATGTAGAACATTTCACTTTAAAGCCAGTTAACAGGACTGTTTCTACAGTCTATGGATGTGGTTTCAAAAAGACATGTAGCCAGCTGGATGTTTTGAATGTTCTGTTTATTGCACTGCATGGCTACATTGCAGATTCCAGAAACAAGCTTGTCACCTTTTCCCTGTGCTTGATTTAGGAGGATGGTTAAGGCCATATTGTTTTGGCAAGCATTTGCAGTGGCACAAACTTTCTGATCCCAGACTTAGAGGTTTGATTGGAATCTGCTGGCATTATGAAACTGTAATTGTTTATGTTGTCTTCTGTTGTAGCGTATTGATTGGACTGAATTTTGTTTTTAGCTACTCTGCAGCTATTTTTGAAGGTGGGTTATAAATTGAGAACTAACTGGCTCTTGTTCATATTCCAGCCGTCTCCCAAGGACCACAGCAGAACAAGATGTTCTCTCAAAACAGACTGCTTTTGAATATAGTGGTGCTATTCTAGTGCAGATTGTTGGAGGGTCACAGGCCAGGTTCAACAAAACTCTTCTTCCCCTATGAGAATTATCTTTGGTGAGTGGACTGTGTACGTAACCATGTTCTCAAGCCATTTGAGACTACTGATCCATATGCAGACCATGCAGTACATGTCTAGGTAGCTAGCCTGATGACTATGAAGTGGCAGCCTTTCACTACTTCACGGTCCGGCCTCCAATTTGATGTACGTATGTTGTATAAGCGCCAGAATGCTTTTCCAATGAATCCCTGACTCGGATTGCTTTCCATGCAGCTGCACAGAAGCTGTGGGAAATGGGTTTAAAAATCTGCAGTGGCTTGATTGGCTGGGCAGCATGGCATAGGAGGAGAGGAGCCCTTGCCTCCCCCTACCACACTGTGGTCCCTAGCTGAATCTGGCCCCTGCAGTAATCTATGTGCACTATCATTACTTGGAGCAACTGGATATTTTTCTTCAACGTTTTTAAACCCATAACAAGCAGACAGAAGTGATCTGCGTGCTTGACAAGGTTTCACTCTGTTGCATAACTTTCCTTTTCTAAAAGTAGTTGTTAACCAATTGTAAAGGACACTTAGGCTCAAAACTGTTCCCAGAAATCCATATCTCTTTGTACTCATAAGAATATCACTCAGAAAAGGAGAAAGTATTTTATAGCCTCCAATCACTTCTTTCTTCTCTTGGTGTCAGTAGGAAGTGGAACAACTTTAAAAGAGAATAGGAGAGGCAACCACAGTCAAGCTGAATGCTCTACAGCTGTTCAAACACTTTTTTCTATTGTAATTGAATTTTATTTTCATTTCAGACCCTCACCTGTTACAAAAAAAAGTTTAGTGTGGGTTTCCAGAAGTTCAGCAGCATACACAATATCATCATCTGTTCAGTGAAATAATAAAAATCTATCTTCTTCCAGCAACTCCCCCCTTCCCTGCAAGTCTTGTAACTTTTCCAGAACCCCTTTTTCACTTTCATGAAGTTTTATAACTTTTCCCAATGGCTGCTGAGGGTGTTTCACTCTTGTTCATATTTGGTGTGCAGGCTGACATGTATGGAAACGTGATACAGTCCTTACCAGATGGTGAGTCGAAATGGCTTGCATGTTTCTATCCTCCCACTTTTCCCCAAAAAGCACTGTGTGTCATGTGGAAAGCTTACAAGTTAAGGAGAAAGCTAGGCTGAAATCCTTCATGATGTTAATTTTCTACAGGTAGGGAAGATTTGTTTTAGATGAGAGTTTTGAAAGAAGTGAATTCCCCTACGCACAACTTGGTACAATTGCTTGCGATTTCTACACACATGTAATTGTACTTCAGACTGATTCACACCATGTCGTCATTGATCATCATATAAGCATTTGATGGCACTCTCACTCACTGCTGAATGTGTGAACTGCCTCCCTTTGAAAAAGGTGGTGTGAGATTAAATTAATTTTATTTATGCCTTTCTCCTCAATGGACTCATCATGCTCCTCCATTTTATCCTCACAACAGCCCAGTAATTTAGGTTAAGCTGAGAAGAGTGTTTTAGTGGCCCAGGGCTGCCCAGCAGGCTTCTATGGCAGACTGGGGAATTGAACCTGGGTCTCCTAAGATCCTAGTCCAACACTTTAACCACTACACCATACTGGCTCATATTGACAGGAAGGCTTTGTTATGTTTGAGCCATGGTGCCTGCTCACACATGAAAGTCATCAGAAAGTGTGGCAGTGAGTGACAGGATAGAGGTTTACAAGATTATGCATGGAATAGAGAAGGCAGAGAAGTACTTTTCTCCCTTTCTCACAATACATGAACTCATGGACATCCAATGAAATTGCTGAGCAGTCGAGTTTAAACTGATAAAAGGAAGAACTTCACCCAAAGAGAACCCACCACAGGTGGTGGCGGCTACAAGCATAGACAGCTTCAAGAGGGGATTAGATAAGCATATGGAGCAGAAGTCCATCAGTGGCTATTAGCCAGTTTATCATTGGAACTCTGTCTGGGGCAGTGATGCTCTGTATTCTTGGTGCTGGGGGGGAAGGCAACAGTGGGAGGGCTTCTAGTGTCCTGGCCCCATGGGTGGACCTCCTGATGGCACTTGGGTTTTTTTGGCCACTGTGTGACACAGAGTGTTGGACTGGATGGGTCACTGGCCTGATCTAACATGGCTACTCTTATGTTCTTATGAGTGATAAACAGGCCTATGGTACTGTACTTGGAAATACATCATCAGGCAGAAGGCTGATATGGACTATTTAGATTAAAACCAGTGCTTTAATTTTGCTGCAAAAACCAGAGGCTTCCTCTAAAGCCCTAGTGCAATAAGAAAATATTAAAACATCTAGTTTTGCGGTCAGTATGCAGCAGAAGGGAAGATAAAGCTTAAATATTACCCTCTTGGATTTTGAGAATTGGATGGCATTTGTTTGTATAAATTTCTGGCTGCCCAGTCTCATGAGATGGCTGAAGGCCCTCGATATAAGTCAAACAAATGAATATTCCCTGGCTAGCATGAAACCCATCCATGTTTCAAGCATATTTTCATACTCGTTCACTTCAAAGAAGATTCACTTTTCATTTTTAAAATGCGAAACTTTCCTAACAGTGCTGCCAAGGTTCGTGTCCTTCCCACTTGAGGAGAATTGCCCCCAGTGGAGAATCTGTGATGTAATCTGTACATTTTTTGAGATGTCATCATCTCTATAAACCGATTGCTGCAGGGAGAGTTTCCCCTCAGCCTGTAGAATGGCATAATACCTACTCTGTTGCAACTCTAGCAATCAATTGCCTAGTAAAGTAACATTAGGCAAGTATATATAATTCAGCTGTTTTTAAAGGGATTATTTAATAGCTGGAATCCAGGGAGGAGAGCCAGAGAGGCCTGTGATTAGGCAAGTTTTGCCTGTCCCTAGCATAGCTTTGCAAACTGTGTATGACAGAGGCATTTGAGAGACATGGAGGCAAGCAGGCCAATGCATGCTTACTTGGAAGCAATCCCACTGACCTCAGTGGAGCTGACTCCCTAGTCAGGCCTAGGAGTACAGCCTTAATATTTCTTGTATTCGGATACCTTTGTGCAAGTGAGTGGCCAAGGATGGAACTGATCAGCTCTTCTAGGGGCTTGCCAAGTGACCCATTCTTCTCCTTACTACCCTTTTGACTACTCTTCACTGCCTGGGAGAGGTAGGAATTGTTGCTGCTTTCTCCCTGTGTGTTTTGTCAGGTCAAATAAGTTAACATTGCATAAAAAGCTCCTGCAATCTGTTTCCCTAACAAACCATATAATCTTTGCTGTATTAGCCAGACAGCCAGAATTTCAGCCTCGCCTACTTTTCACCCATTTAGGGCCTGATCCCGCTCACCTGTGATTTAAGAGGAAAATCTCTGCACTCTTAAGTGAGAGCAGGAATTTGCCCTGCATAGATCTTCAGTTCTTTTTTTGGCCTGTGTAGATCTCCAGTTCTTATTGTTTAATGTAATTTCATTTTATTATGCTTCAGATGGTTCCCTCCCACATTAATCCCTGTGATTTTACTAATGCACAATATTGCAAATGCGTTGCTACCCTGGCCAACAGACTTTAAATCACTTGTGGATCTCTAAACCTCTTATGCTGATTAAAAGTGTTAAGGTTATTATTTTTTTATGTAACTAGAGCTAAATTTAATTTATGTTGCCATCAAAGAAATATGCCGGTACTGCCAAACGCATTCCTTATTATGCTTCCACTGGAGTCATTGGCCAAGCCCTCAGCTTCAGTTTGATTGGACTGTATGTATCATGATCTTGGGTTGAATGCTCTGAGTAGCAGGTCATAAAACTCTTCAAGCCATAGAGCAGGGGTGGCAAACAGTTGGCATGGCCAATGGCTGGGGCTGATGGGAGTTGTAGGCAAAAAACATCTGGGAGCTACCGTTGGCCACCCCTGCCATAGAGCAGTGACCCCTGATGTTGTGTAAACCAGTGGGGTTCCTGGCACCCATTTGGTTCTTCTTCCCCAGACCTTCCTCTACCTCACTGAAGCAGGAGATACTTCAGGTGAACATGGGAGACATCACCTTTGTGTCTGCAGGAAGTACCCAGTTAGGAACAGCTACCTCTATTCTGGTATATTTGGCTTGAAACCACTGGACTTTTTGTGATCGTTTCCCAAGCACCTCATGGCAGCCATTTTGTGGGACCACTACCTCTCCTCAAACTTTAAGAAATGCCCAGAGGTCCAGCAAGATTCAAGACCCATGATTTACACTGTCATGTGCAAATGAATGGAATCACTTCCGCTTTATTTAAAAACTCTATTAGCAATTGATCCATGAGTTTTCTGGCAGTGATGTTTTTTGAGGTAGAGACACCAAATTTTCAGCATAGCCGCTGGTGCCTGTCCTCAAAAAAGTCACCAAGTTTCAAAAAGATTGGACCAGGAGCAGCGATCTTCTTGATTAAGAACATAAGAGAAGCCATGTTGGATCAAGTCAGTGGCTCATCCAGTCCAACACTCTTTGTCACACAGTGGCCAAAAAAACCCAGGTACCATCAGGAGGTCCACCAGTGGGGCCAGGACACCAGAAGCCCTCACCTTGTTGGGCCACCCAACCACCAAGAATACAGAGCATCACTTGCCCCAGACTGAGAGTTCCATCTATACCATGTGGCTAATAGCCACTGATGGACCTCTGCTCCATATGTTTATCCAATCCCCTCTTGAAGCTCACTATGCTTGTAGCTGCCGCCACTTGCTGTGGCAGTGAATTCCATGCGTTAATCACTATTTGAGTGAAGAAGTACTTCCTTTTATCCGACTGCTCAGCAATTTCATTGAATGCCCACAAGTTGTCTTATTGTGAGCAAGGGAGAAAAGTACTTCTTTCTCTACCTTCTCTATCCCATGCATAATCTTATAAATCTCTATCATGTCACCCCTCAGTGGACGTTTCTCCAAGCTAAAGAGCCCCAAGCATTTTAACCTTTCTTCCAATCCTTTAATCATTCTAGTTGTCCTTTTCTGGACTTTTTCCAAAGCGATATCTTTTTTGAGGTGTGGTGACCAGAATTGTACACAGAACTCCAAATGAGGCTGCACCATCAATTTATACAGGAACATTATGATACTGGCTGATTTCAATTCCCTTACTAATTAGTTCCCTGCATTCAAGTTGTTCTGAATTGCACTGTTCAATATTCTCTCTAGGAAATGTGTCAAGAAAAAGGTATGTCCAAATATGTATTATTTTTCTCTTCTACATGATGCACTCTGGGGGTCTCTTAAAGATTCAGATTATTATAATACCATCCTGTTTCTTCCTAAATCCCAATTCTTTCTGGTCATGCATCTGCAAAAACTGCTGACGCAGTGCAACTCTGAATGAAAAAACTGAAGCCTTTGGAGCAGGGAACTGAGAATATAGAATCAGGAGTATACCGTCATAGAGACTCTGGCATCACACCTCCACCGAGCTATCTTTACTCCCCAAAGTCTACCCTCCCCAGGCACCACCTCCAAGTCTCCAGAAATTTCCCAAGTCAGAGTTAGCAAGCCTAAGGCTAGAGCAGGGTTGCCTGGTGCATGCTTGAAATGCTCAACAGAGTTCTGGGGCAGAAGGAGGTGGGGGAGAGACAGCACAAGATGTGGAGATATCACCTCTGGGTGAAAATAAGGAAGTGACATCACCGCATTAAGTGATGCTTTTGGAATTTTCCCTCTTTATGGTAAATATCATAACGACTGGGGGAGTTCCCAGAGTGTTGCTTGATGCTTTTGAGTTTTCATCTGAAAGGGATACTGCTGCATCGAGTGGTGTCTCCCCCCGCCCCATTGCTCCAGTCAGTATCAGGAGGGGACATGGAGCATGATTGAGAGTTCACCCACTCTAAGTGGGCAACTGGCATTCCTAGACTATGACCATTGTTCCCTAACTTTCCTTGACCTTTGATACCCATTCTAGTGTCTATAATGTCTAGATTGTCTAAGCAAAATGTCTTAAGCAAAGCACTTTTATGTTTGCATGATTCAGGTGGATTTGTCAGCTGTCCATTCTGGTGGCAAGCCCTTGACCTCACAGAGTGCCTCTGTGGAGGACCTCAACGTTGCAGGACTATAGCTGAAAAGGACAGTCACCCACCCACCTACCCGCCATGGCCAGGCGAAGAACAAAACCCACACAGTAGGGATCCTAGCTGTAGTGCTTGCATGCCCTTTAACACTCAGTTAGCAGTTATAGTTCTCCCTGCTATTTATTTGTGAAAGGTTGGATCATAGAAGTTGTATTTTTGTTGGAGGGGAGGGGGTTAGCCCGCTGTGCTCATTAATGGCCTTAAATTGCCATGTGTTGCAAAGCCGTGTTTCTGACACCTAATTTTAAAAGGGTAATTAGATTCCTTTCTTTTTCTTTTTGAAATTTCACCTTCCTACAGGCCTTTAAAATATATATCTGCAAAACAGTCCTTGGGGACAGGTAAGGTTGACACCTTGCTTTTCCAGGGTTTTTTTTCCTCAGCAAAAATTATAACTTAGGGAGGGGGGGAAATGGTTTCAAAAACATCTGTGGCTAATGTGAGCCCCAATTCAGTTCTGAGCCTTAGGGAAAAGAAAATAACATGTAACTCTAAGCTAAACTTAAGCAGAACAGTACCTCCGGAGATCCACATGTGTTTCTGTGTACCTCTAGACCCATTCCTGCCCCCTGCAGAGGAATCTGGCTCCCAGAATTTGGACAAAAACTAATGGATGTTACCAACCTTTTTCAGCCTTCCTGCCCTGTGTTGGAGGGAAGCTTCTCTCAGCCAATACTACTTCTAAACTGTGGGGTCTTGTGAGCAAAAATTCTACTTCATGAGCTACTGGTGTTAAGAACATAAGAGAAGCCATGTTGGATCAGGCCAATGGCCCATCCAGTCCAACGCTCTGTGTCACACAGTGGCCAAAAAACCCAGGTGCCAATTGATTGCTAGAGTTGCAACAGAGTAGGTATTATGCCATTCTACAGGCTGAGGGGAAACTCTCCCTGCAGCAATCGGTTTATAGAGATGATGACATCTCAAAAAATGTACAGATTACATCACAGATTCTCCACTGGGGGCAATTCTCCTCAAGTGGGAAGGACACGAACCATCTTCTTTGAAGTGAATGAGTATGAAAATATGCTTGAAACATGGAGCTCTTTGAAAAGGTTAAAAAACACATGATCAAGGGAAGATACTTAAATTTCCAAAAGGCTTTTGATAAAGTCCCTCTCAAAGGCTCCTGAATGAACTTAGCAGTCACTGAATAACAGGACAGGTCCTCTCATAGATTGTAAAGTGATCAGGGCTGGTGCCAGAGTTCTGGTGCCCTAGGCCGTGCCCCTGCCCTGGGCAGACCTGGGAAGGCAAGAGCAAGGCAGTAGCCTATGTGCTCTTTGGAGTCCGTTGATGGCAAGCTCCAAGGAACACAAATGCCACCACCCTGCCCTGCTGCTCTCAGCTTCCTGTGTCTATGCAGACCCAGGAAGCTGAGAGCAGGGAAGGGGGACACCCGGCGCCCGCCCCCCCCCCCCATAGGCCAGGTGGTGTCCTAGGCTGCTGCTTACCTGGCCTACTGCTACATGCCAGCCCTGAAAGTGATTAAATGACAGAACGCAAGAATAAATGTGTGGTAATTGCAGTGGAGAGAAGTAAGCAATGGAGTTGCACTAGGATCAGCACTGGAGCTGCTGCTATTTAATTTGTTCATATTCAAACTGTAGAAACCATCTGAGAATCACTAACTTGGAGAGGCTGCAAACAGGAGCACTTTCAGTTATTTGGAACCTTGGCAGATGTCCAGGATAGAGCACCACTCTGCCCCTCCACCACCAGCTGCCTGAGCTCCAGACAAGATGGGTGCAAGCAACATCAGCAGCCTGCTCTTCTGTGCCTTAGGACAGGCAGAGCCATGGGTGCTCATGATCCCCCAGCGAGGGGCCCAAGGCAGCTCCCCTAGCTACCAATAGGCTCAAACATGGAGTTAGCTACAGAGCGGGCCCATGTGAAGAATGTCTGTTTGAAAAATATTGCTTTATTTGAAGAGGAATCTTCACTTCCCACTACAAGCCCCGTTCTGTGTCACTGGCAATTATTAATTAAACGGCTATTGTTCTCATTGCAGGCAATATTTATTATTTAATGTCAGATGGGAAAGGAGCATGTGTTTTCCCTCCCTTAGACTGGTAATTTCTATGGAGTGTGAAATTTCTTGGAACAAATTCATTTCTGGTGTAATCATGTAAGTCAGCGCACGATTAAGGAGGCATGAGACTGCCGCCTTCCAGAAGGAGCACATAATTAGCTTCTTCATGGTTGACAATTTCTTGTCTATATCGTCAACATCACAGAAAGAGCAGCGTGACTTGCAGGATGACAGAGAAGAAAGACACTCGTACTGGGAGGCTACTTTTCTTGTCATTTTTATAAAAAATAAAATACATACTTGTTTATTTAGAGAATTTATCTGCTGCCTCTTGAAACACCTGCTCAAGGTAGCTAAGGAAAAAACAGTACTATAAAATAATCAAAACAGCAGCATAAATGATCAATATTAAAAACAAGACAGGAGCACAGGAATAATATAAAACAAACATTAAGGAAGCTTTTAAACATCCACATCACCAGTTTCACATTTGAGTTTTAAGAAACCTTGAGTACATGCCATCTGGACCCAGAGACATTATTTTTTAAGTAGCCCAATAATTCTAAAATGGCAGCCCTCATCACCTTGGTTTGACTTACCTTCTTTAGACATCCTCCCCCAAAACATCAACTTTGGTATGGGTATGTTGTTGTTCAGTCACATAGTCGAATCTGACTCTTTGCAACCCCATGGGCCAAGTCATACCAGTCATACCTCCTGTCTTCCACCATCCTCCAGAGCCTGCTCAAATTCATATCAGTTGTCCAGCCATCTCATCTTTTGCCATCCCCTTCTTCTTTTGCCTTCTGTCTTTCCCAGCATCAGGGTCTTCTCCACTGAGTTCTCCCTTCTCATTTGGTGGCCAAAGTATTTGAGCTTCAGCATCTGACCTTCCAGGGAACAGTCAGGGTTGATTTTCCTTAGGAATGACTGATTTGATCTTCTTGCAGTCCAAGGGACTCTCAAGGTTCTTCTCCAGCACCACAGCATGAAAGCATCTATTGGAGAAGGAAATGGCAACCCACTTCAGTATTCTTGCCAAGAAAACCCCATGGTGTGGGTATATGCCTCACTTTTTCTACAGTGAAAGCAAATGCAAAGAATTCATTCTGTTTCCTTGCCATCTCCATCTCTTCCTTAAACAATCCTTTAATTCTGTTATCGTCCAATAGCCCAATTGCTTCCAAGACCAGTATCCTCCTTCTACATTTGAAAAAAATGCTTAACGTTTTTAGCAACCGACTCTTCAAATTGTCTTTTTGCTTGCTTCATTGTCAATTTGCATTTATTTTTTCCAGAAACTGTGTGCCTTTCTGTCCCCACATTTGAGAAAACCTCCCACTTTTTAGTGGAAGTCTTTTGCCTCTTATGGCTTCCTTGACAGATATCCTTTAGACTTGGTGGTACTTTTCCTATCTATGTATGTGGACTCAACTGAAAACTAATGGGTGTTCCTGCTTGGCTCATTGGAGCCTTATGGACTGAGCTTGGGGACTTGAGAACAATGGGCAGCAGGATCCAAATCTCTGCTGCCCTACACCAATCACAAGCCCCCGCTGGTTTGAATGATCCAATAACGTCCTTGGACGGGAGCCCGGAGTTGTATATAAGTTTGGCCCCGTTCTCAGTCTTTATTGTGCAGTCAGCTACAATGCTGTACAAATAAAGAACTGTTATTCACTTCCACCTCACCTCTTCAATGCCTAAGAACCCACTATATTATACTATCTAAGGCAGTGATGGCGAACCTTTTAGAGACTAAGGGCCCAAACTGCAACCCCAAACCCACTTATTTATCGCGAAGTGCCAACACGGCAATTTAACCTGAATACTGTGGTTTTAGTTTAGAAAAAACAACTCATAGTGAAATTAACAAACAGAAAGAACATTTGGTCTGGATAGCATTTGCTTAGGAAACCAACCAAATAGTAACATGTCAGAATGGGAGAATGATGGTGAGAGTGTCATAAGGCAATAAATGGAGGCTGTTCATTGCTCTGTTGCTTGCAAGTCTGGGTTAAACTGAGAACATGCCTTTGCCAGAGGTGTTTCTGTCCACCTAATTTACTTTTGAACTTACAGTATAAACATCATTCTAGTTTGCCATTAGGGAAAAAGAATACATTAAAATATAGTGTGTTTAGTAGGAGCTGGTGGTTAGGGTGTCCAAATCAGATCTGGGAGGTCCTGATTCATATGCCCACTCTGCCCTGGCAGCTTGCTTGGAAACCTTGGACCAGTAATATACTCTGAGTTAACCCGCCTCATAGGTTCGTTGTGAGGATAAAAGAGAAGGGGAGAGTGTGTCAAACCACTTCAGTGTCCTTTTGGGGGAAGAAGGCAGAGGATACATGATGTTAGTTAATAAATTAAGTTGATGAAAGGAGTCCACTAATTTATATGGCTAAATCTTGAGTCCAGCAGCAATTTAGAGAACGAGATTTTTGAGACTCAAAGTTCCTTTTATCTAATCGAGGGAGCTCTAATGCTGGAAAACTTGTGCTCCCTCCCCCAAATCTCGTTGGTCTCTAAGGTGCTCCTGGGCTCGAATCTATTTGTTCTACTATGGACCAGCATGGCTACACTTGGAAACTTCAGGGATAGTCTGAATTGTATTAACTAGAAAGTCTGATGTGAGAAAAGAGGGCCAGTTTGGTGTAGAGGTTAAGGGCATGGACTCTTATCTGGGATAATCGGGTTTGATTCACCACTCCTCCACTTTCAGCTACTGGAATGCCCTTGAGTCAGCCATAGCTATCACAGAGCTGTCCTTGAAAGGGCAGCTTCTGGGAGAGTTTTTCTCACCCCCACCTACCTCACAGGGTGTCTGTTGTGGGGGAGGGATATAAAGGAGATTGTGAGCTGCTCTGAGACCCTGAGATTCAGAGCGAAGGGCGGGGTGTATATCCAATATCTTCTTTCTTAAAACTAAAACTGCAATCCTGTGCATGTGTAGAGAATAGGTGCCACACTGCTCACTTCCAAGTAACCATGGAAAGCAAGCCCAATGAGGAAAGGCTAAGGGACTTGGGGATATTCAGTCTGGAGAACAGGAATTTGAGGGGGGAGACATGATTGTTCTTTTGAAGTATTAGAAGGGCTGCCACTTAGAGGAGGGCATGGAGCTGTTCATGCTGGCAGCAGAGGCGAGGACTGGCATAGGAAAAACCTTTTAACAGTAAGAGTTGTTCAGCAATGCAATCAACCCCCTCACTGACAGTCTTTAAACAGCCCCTGGATGAATACTTGTCAGGGATGCTCTGAGAAACCAGAACAGCAGTGAACAGTTCAAAAACAGCTTACCAACAATTTGCCCTATGGTCCCTGTAGCTTGAAAGAGTTCTGCTCAGATACTGCTATCAGAAGCATCGTATTTGAAAGCAAGGAAGCCTGCAGTTCCTCCCTTTCCACTCCTAAACCAGAGGCGATCCTGGCCACTGTTTCTGCCAGATTAGTGGGATCCAACATTTCCTGTAATAAACCCACATCCCTTCAAAAATGTGCTTAATTCAAGGTCCTGATCTTTCCTCCGCCACCCCCCATCCCCACACACCCATGCTCTCTTCTTCTGTTCGGATTGGACCATGCCACAACAGTTTTGAAATATGACACGCGACCAGGCCTTGGCCACATAAAAACGTGAAGCTGCCTTATACCTATCTCTCTAGTGTAGGTGTGGCCAAACTGTAGCTCAGGAGCCACATGTGGCTCTTTCACACACATGGTGTGGCTCTTGAAGCCCCCACCAGAGAAGGCATTTGTCTCTTTAAACAACTTCTTCAAGCCAAGCCAGCCAGTGGCTTAGAGAATGCATTTAAAGTTCAAGTTGCTTTCTTTCCATCTATCTCTCTCCCTCCCCACCTATTTTCCTTCCTTCCTTCCTCCCTTCCTTCCTTTTTTTCCTTCCTTCCTTCCTTCTCTCAGACATCTGACATTCGTGCCTGGTGGCTCTCACACATCTGACATTTATTCTATGTGGCTCTTATGTTAAGCAAATTTGGCCACCCCTGCCCTAGTGGGTCCCATCTAACCCCCTCCCTAAAACTGCAGGAACACCTGCAAGGAATTTTCCTCTGTATGTTGTGTTTGGGGGCTGCTTTGTGGTTGCACCCCCCCACCACATCAGAATTCCAAAGGTGCCCATGAGCTCAAAAAGTGCCCTGTTGTCTCTCTGAAGGAGGCCCAGTTAGGGTTGGGAAATACCTGGAGATTTGCAGGAAGGAGCCTGAGTTTGGGGAGAGGAGGAGCTTCAATGAGATATGACTCCAGAGCCTCGTGCGCAGGGGGAAGGGGGTGAGGGAGCGTGGGTGCCCACATAGAGGGCTCTGAGTGCCGCCTTTGGCACCCATGCCATAGGTTCGCCACCACTGATCTAAGGTATGCATTTTACTTGGGCCCCATTTAGTATGTGGTTGTTGTTTTTTAAGTGACTAAGTGTAGCTTCCAAGTATCCTGGAGTGATTTGACTGTCTTGATTCTTGCTTTCCACTTCATTCTGATTAGTCACCATATTTTTGTAAAGTGCTCTCTTATGAATTCAAATGTGAATGTGCTGGACAAGTTAAAGCAACTTTTCATTGACATAAATACTCAATACCATTGTGGTTACTGTTCCCATGCTGTGTACTAACATCTAGAATTTGTCGTGAACCCTTCTCAGAGCGAAATCCAGGGTCACTACTCTTCTAATCACCTCTGTGATTAGTTGTTCTAACACGTAATCTAGGAACCTCATTTCTATAGCACGACTTTGTATGCATTTGTCCACACAGTGTGAGCACAGTTGAAATTACCCTTTATTACAACATTTCCCACTTTCGTCACCTTATTTCCTTCTGTCTCTCAAGAGTACCCTCCATGTTTTGGTAACATTTAGATTACTTTGAGGGCTTGACCTTTCTATACCTAGTGAGTCCATCTGAGAGTTTATTCCCTTTATAAGTGTCTTGTAGGTTATATGTAAAGGTCGTTTTGTAGAAAAGTAGGTGGTGGAGCTCATCCAGGGATTGTTATGCAGCTGCACCTACTATTCAATGGACAAGGTGGGGAGGAGGAGGGGGAACCCTCAAAAAGGTTCAGGAGCTGTGCTCCTGTGAGCTTCTGCTGAATCTGAGACTTGGTTATATGTCTCTATACCTCTTTTAATATACAGAAAAATATGCCCCCCATATGTCTTTTTCTGCCCTTTTTATACAGTTAACAGGATAGTCTTTTTCTTTTTTTTTATTTTTTAAAAATTTTATTGTTATATATTCCAACACCACTCCACCTCTGCGAGACTCCCAGGCCATAGATACATTATAATATTCCATAAATTTATAACTATTAACATTTCATCCAAATACAACTCCATCACTCTATTTAAACATCTTGTCCATTCATTTTCTTATTACCCAACCAATCGTCTTAAATTGTTTAAACTTTTCCAAATATCTCACCATCTTCCTAAACCACCCCTCCTCCTGTTCCCTAACCTTTAATCCGTTCATTCTTCGTATCTTCATCGTTAAATACTCCAAAATAATTATAGTATTCATTTTATCCCTCCAATGATTAATTGTCAATTCCTCAGCTTCTTTCCAATTCCTTGCTATCACTTGTCTTGCTGCTACTAACATCAAATTAATCCATTTACTATCCTCTTTTGATCTTAATCCCACACCATCCAAATTAATAATTGCCATTGCTTTAGATATACTTATTTTCCATCCCACAATCTTTGTCATCTCTATTCCAACCTGCAACCAGAATTTTTTCACTAAGGGACAATCCCACCACATGTGACTGAAAGTTCCAATTTCTCCACATTTCCTCCAACAATTTTTACTCCCTGATTTAGAAATATAATACATCTTAATGGGTGTATAATACCATTTCTGTATCATCTTCAATCCCTGCTCCTGCACTAACCTAGATGTTGTAACAAAGGGAGGTAATCTAAACATCCTCTCCCAATCTTCATCTAAAATTTTATCTCCAGTATCTGTTTCCCAATGTTCCTTCAAAAATTCTCTCGGGGATTTCCCTGTACCTAATAAAATCTTATACAATTTTGAAACTATTTTTGACTTATCTTCTCTATACTCTTTCACCAATTTTTCAAAGGGAGTATTAATTGTTTTACCAATATTTTTAAGTTCTTCCTCCTTCAGCAATGAGGAGATTTGACTTTTTAACAGCCAATTAATATTATTCAAAATAATATTCACCCCATCAGTACCCCAAACCTCTTTCTTCACCCCATCAGTACCCCAAACCTCTTTCAATTCTCGAATCGTAATCCTCTTCAGTTTATCTCCTACTTCCTTTGACAGCAATCCCCTTAGTGGAGCAAATTTATTATAGTACCACATTTTAGTAATAGATGATATCTCCGGAGCGAGTTCTTTTTTCCACTTCTCCCATACCCTACTGGGCCCCATAAAAGTTGATAATTTATCACCTATCTTCTTCCTCCTTTTCGTTCTATCAAATAAACTTTCGTTTCCTCCTACTACCTCTAAATTTTCCTTTTCTATCCCGTTCAACTCTTCTCCTAACTCTCCCTCCAACCAAATCATTAAGTGCCTTAATTGATATGCATCATAATAGTAAATTATATTGGGAATCCCCCATCCCCCATCTTTAATACCATAATATCTATACCTACTAGCTGTCCTTGGTTTCTTTGATGCAAAAACAAATCTATCTATATCTCCTTGCCATCTCTTCAATACGTGTTCTGGTACATGCCAAGGCAATACATAAAATAAATAAGTCAACCTAGGAACTAAAAACATTTTAACCATAGCATTCCTTGTACTGATTGACTCCTTCCTCTTCCTCCAGTCTCTCATTTTAACTTGAATTCCACTCCAGATTCTTTTATAATTATACTCAAATATTTTTTTAATATTCCTAGGAATATTAACCCCTAAATATTTCACCATTTTATTTGCTATGGGAATACCCCAAATTTTTGAAGCTGCTAATTGTAACCCTGGCTTTACATTAACACACATCATCGAAGATTTTGAAAAATTCACTTTTAACCCTGACACTTCCTCAAATTCCTGTAGTATCTTTTTTAAAGGTGCCACTGCGGGCTCCACATCCTTAATTGTCACCATCATGTCATCTGCATACATTGTTAAGAGATTCCCATCTATTTTCCCTTTCCCTGGAACTTCAAAGCCTATAATTCTTTTGTCCTTTTTTAATTTATTCACTAACCGTTCCAATGCTAAAATAAATAACATAGGGGATAAAGGGCATCCCTGCTTCGTACCACTCATTACCTGAACATATCCCTCTACTGATCCACCAACTCCTATCAACACCTTGGATTTAGAATATATTGCCTCAATCATATTTTGAAATTTCTCCCCAATCCTATACTTTTGAAATACAATCTTCATGTATGTCCAATCCACAGAATCAAAGGCCTTATAAATATCCAACGCCAAAAGCGTAAGCGGCAAATCCTTATTTTTAGCTAAATAAACCATACCCATCACCTTCCTAACTGCCTCTACTAAATACTTTTGAGGCATAAACCCAAATTGCTTTTTCCCTATCAATTGTGCTATACATTTTTTAAGTCTCATTGCCATAACCTTTGCAAATATTCGATAATCCATATTGGTGATTGAAATTGGCCTATATGAATCCCTTAAAGTCTGATCTTTCCCAGGTTTTGGAATTAACACCAATCTCGACTCCAACCATGTAGGCGGTGTAGGAGATCCATCCAAAATTCCTTGAAACAATTCAGTCACATGAGGCACCAATATATCCTTAAAATGCTTATAAAATACCGCATTAAAACCATCCAGTCCAGGTGCAGATTGCATATTCATAGAATCTATAGCCATCTTAACTTCTTCTTCCGTTATATCCTTATCTAATTCTTTCCTACTATCTTCACTTAATTCTAAAAATTCCAACCCCTCACAGAATTTTTCTATATCTTCCTTTTTAATCCCTTTGTTTGCATACAATTTATTATAAAATTCTATAAAATTCTCCAGTATCATTTTAGGTTCAGTTTCCAAAAACCCTATATCATTCCTGATTGCCTTAATATTTTTCCTTACCTGAAAATTCTTAATTTTATTTGCTAAAATTCTTCCTCCTTTCCCTTCAAACTCATAATACTTCTGTCTGTTATACCATAATTTTAACGTAGTCCTATTAACATCCAATACATTCAACTCTTCCCTTTTCCTAACTACTTGTTCTTTATCCTCCTTCTTCTTAGATTTCCTAAATTTCTCCTCCAATATTCTAACTTCTTCTTCTACTTTCTTTAATTTTCCTATCTTTACCTTTCTTCAATCTCACCAAGTTCTGTATACACACACCTCTAATAGTGGCTTTCATTGCTTCCCATATTATTGTTAATGAAGTATCTGATTTCCTATTCTCCTCAAAATATCTTTCCATTGCATTTTTAATATTACACTTACTTTCTTCATCTGCCACTAACCATGGATTAAACTTCCAATTATAAGATCTATTACAATGTCCTATTTGCAAAAAGGCTGAAACAGGGGCATGATCAGTAATCTTAATCATCCCAATCTCCATATCTTTTACCCAATTCCTCATTTCTTGAGAGATTAAGATTCCATCCAATCTTGAATAAGTTCCATGCACGGCAGAATAAAAAGAATACACATCATCATTAGGAAACATTTCCATCCATAATTCTAGCAGACCAAATTTCCCGCACACTCTTTTAAATTTCTCTGCCTTTCTTTTTTTAACATTGCCTTTCCCCTGCAAGTTAATATTAAAATCTCCCCCTATTATTTTAGTATAGGGTGAAAATTTTTCAAACTTCTGCAAAAATAAACAGGATAGTCTTTTAATTATGCAAGGAAAGCAAGGTCCTTAGTTCCCTGAAATGGAGGAAAGTAAACATACACATTTAGTGGATAAATAGCTAATCCCCTAATTATTCTCTTTATCATCTGTGAGGCTTCAGAAGTTGTGGAAGCAGTGGTTTGGTGCGTGGAAATGGAAAGTGCACAGAAAATTCAGCCAAGCTAATAGGCCAGATTCTACTTTCAGCTGCACATATTTTGAGATCAAAGGGACCGCAGGGGTGTGAGTGCATCTGTGGTTACTCTCACCACTTCTCTGATTTCAGAAAAGATCTAGAAGTGGAATACAAGCATATAACAGCTATTACTAAAAAAAAGATAGAAAATCGTCTGCAACAAAAATCTTTAAAAATCAAAAGTCTACTCCTTGCAATTCTAAGGAAGGAAAATCTAATTGGTTGCATTGGAGTATATTATCAAGAAAATACCCTTTTTCTAATTGATCTAATTCTTTCCGTTCTGGGTTGTTAGCAGCATTTATGCAAAAGGTGAACAAGCTGGGGGCACTCTTTTCTTGAAGTATGTACACAGTAAGGTGGAAGATGAACAGAACCATTTCGTTCCCTGGTAGTCTTAGGTTTCTGGGTTTCATCCATTTTAAAAACTGAATGTATTGAGAAATGCTGGGAGAAATGCTTAAACAAATGATTACAAAAAGAAAGTGAGATGCTAGCAAAGGACATTTGTGGCTTTGTGAAGTTACCAAGTCAAACTACACTGATGACTTTTTGGCAGGGCTGGCTCAAGAGTTTATAGCCTCACTGGCCACTGTGGGCCTGTATGTCGTAGTGACAGGCCAGGGCTTTTTTTGTAGCAGGAATTCCTTTGCATATTAGGCCACACACACTCTGATGTAGCCAATCCTCCAAGAGTTTACAGGGCTCTTAGTACAGGGCCTACTGTAAACTCTTGGAGGATTGGCTACATTAGGGGTGTGTGGTCTAATATGCAAAGGAGTTCCTGCTACAAAAGACCCTATGCCTAAACTTAACTTTTTGCTCTGAATCACTGGGAGAAGAGATAATCAGGGACTGGAGATTCATCGTGTGCCAACATCTGACCCAGGGTTGCCTGCTCTGGATAGGGAATTTCCTGGAAATTTGAGGGTGGAGTCTGGGGAGGGACCTTGGGGGGTATAAAGCTATAGAGTATAATGTCAAAGCAGCCATTTTCTCCAGAAGAACTGGTCTCTGTCATCTGGAGATTAGCTGTAATTCCAGGCCAGATTGGTTGGCAACCCTTGTATGACCACTACCTCCTTAAAATGTGCATGAATGTGGCACTGACACTCTACAAGGGTGCAGAGTGTCAGTTTGCTCAAAAAGTCTAATGGATCCAGTTGGCTTCCAGAATAGAATGTCTTAGCTGACTTGAAGATTCACTTGATAGCCCTGTCGAGGCCATGGTGGAAGTCTGGAATTAGAAGTTTCTAGAAGTTATCTGGTTCAGAAATATGTTTTGGTAAAGGGGTAAGAACATAACAGAAGCCATGTTGGATCAGGCTAGTGGCCCATCCAGTCCAATAATCTGGCCAAAACCCAGATACCATCAGATGTCCACCTGCAGGGCAAGAGTTCCAGAAGCTCTCCCACTGTTGCCCCCCAAGAACCAAGAATACAGAACATCACCGCCTCAGACATAGTGGTTAATAGCCACTGATGGACCTCTGCTCTATGTTTATCCTATTCCCTTTTGATGCTGTCTCTGCTTGCAGCTATCATAATCTCTTGTGGCAGTGGATTCCACATCTTAATTACTCTTTGGGTGAAGAAATATTTCCTTTTATCTGTTCTAAGCTTACTGCTCATTAATTTCATTGGATGCAGTCACTAGGGTTGCCAAGTCCAATTCAAGAAATATCTGGGGACTTTGGGGGTGGAGCCAGGAGACTTTGGGGGTGGGGCCAGGAGACATTAGGGGTGGAGCCAAGATCAAGGCCATGTGCCCCCATCCCGAACCCGTGTTAGAGCCCCCTTCCTCCCACCTCCCCTGCCCAAAAGACTCACTTGAGGTTGTCGAAGGAGCGAACGTTGCGGGCGGCGCTGCCATGCCCGCTGCCCCAGCTGCGTGACCGCCCAAACATGCTGGCAGCTGCCTCACCTCCGCTCTCCGGCTACGGCCTGGCTCTCCTCATCGGCATTGCCTCTGCCGGCCCCACACTGCTATTCGGCCGCCACACACAGCTGCCCAGCCGCGGAAGGAGCCGCGCAGGACACGCCGGGAAACGTAGTCCTTAAGGAGACGCCGCCTGGCAGCCGGAGAAGATGCAAGGACTACGTCCCAGCGTGCACCTCATGAAGGGAGGCCGGACTGGAGCGAACAGCAGGCCGGCAGTGGGCAGGTCTTTGTGACCCAGAGGAAGGGAGGAGCCTGAAGCCTGAGAGGGAGGCAGGTGGGGAAAGAGTGTCTCTGTTTGAGAGAGTGGCACCAAAATTGGCACTGTTCCCCCCCCGCCCCGCTTCCGGATTTTTGGAGAGCGGGGGAGGAGGCTGCAAATTCGGGGGTCCCCCACCAGGGCAGGGGGTTTGGGAAGCCTAGCTGTCAGACAGCAGGGGCCTAGGAGGGCCTTCTACTGGCTGCACCACTCTGGTAAGGGTCTGCATGGGAGGGCCCACAGCACCCAACCACCCTTGTCTTCCTTATTAATAAATACCTCATAACTATGACCAAGGAGACGTGAGAAACCAGGCAGTATAACAAGAAAAGAAGTTTATTATTAGTCTTCTAAAACAATATGGGTGATAAAGGTTTAGTGCTATAGTGAATATGAAACAGTAAAGGTTGGTGCAAATAAACAAAAGCCCTGACCAATGTTCCCTCTAAGCCACAGAGTCTTGTGAGCAAAAATTGTACTTTTTGAGCTACTGGTATTAAATCTGTGAATTACTGGCATAAAAGTTGTGAGCTACTGCAGAAATTATTATGCTCTGGGGTCCTACTTCCTAAGCTAAGACAAAAATGTGTGAACTGGAGGCTAAAAATCTGTGAGCTAGCTCACGCTAACTCAGTTTAGAGGGAACACTGGCCCTAACACGTTTAACTACACAGTATCTATAATACCAAAACTCACCACCTCCCTTGGGTGAGGGATCTTCCTACTGCCTGTTCCAGAGAGCGCTCCTTCTTTATCTGCAACCTCTCTAGACAGAGAACCTCTCTGCCTGCAGCCTCTCCAGGAAAGAACACACCCTGTCTGTGCTTGGCTCTTTTTATACTCTCTTCCCAGGTCCCACCCCTCTCTGGGCTAGTTTCCCTCCAAAATCTTGCCACCCAAACAGAGAGAAAGAGGAGATCCTGAAAAATGTAGACTTTCAGTAATAACTCTGAGGCAGGCTTCTCTGGAGTCTATAGGCCTCACTAGGACCAGGATCATACACACAAGTTCTTCTCTATCCCATGCATAATTTTGTAAATCTGTCATGTCACCCCTCAATCATCATTCCTCCAAGCTAAAGCACTCCGACCTCTTTAATCTTTCTTCACAGTGAAAGTGTTCCATCCCCTTGATCATTTTAGTTGACATTTTCTGTACCTTTTCCAATGCTATAATATCTTTTTTTGAGGCACAGTGACCAGAACAGTACATAATATTCCAAATGAGGCTGCATCATAGAGACTGTGGACTGTATTGTAGTGTGCACCGAAAGGATATCCCTCCTATGAAATTTCTACATTGTTCAATATGACATGTTTAAATGCTTATGCTTTGTTGCAGCTTTCTTTCAGATTCTTGATGGTTTACAGATTTCTGCAATGCAAACTCTATTGCATTTTTATTGGATGTCCCATTCTGTTGATCTTATTGACTTACACTATGTAATCTTCCTTGAGTCTCAGTGCGAAAGGCAGACTACAATGTCAATCAATCATTTAATTAATATTATAGCCCTCTGATGACCTCTCCACTCTTAAGATGAAATCCAGCATCTTGTTTTTTGACAGAACCCAGTGACTTTGAGAGGGTGGGGAGATGCCTCAAATACTACTAGCGAAAAATGCATGCTGGTTCTAACAGGCTGTGGCATAGAGCTAATTGGGAGACATATGAGTTTGCAGTGTTTGCAGTCTAGTTCACAACCAGTTCAGCTGTTTAAAGCAGCTCACTATTTTCTGACTCCCCAGGAAGTGCTGATTAGCTGTGACATTTTTGCAAACTTCTTTGCTGAGAAAAGATCTCAGATGCACTGTGATCTGGATGCTGGTTATAATATAGCTGAATCACTGAAAGAAACATCCATCACAAGATCTAGTCCTTTTTTGGCTCACTTTGATCTGCTTACTGCAATGATGCCTACAGGATCCTGGGTTCTGTGAAGGCCCCCACTTGTGCATTAGAGCCTTGCCCATCCTGGATACTTACATCATGTGAAGATAACATCAGTTGGTCCCTAATGTCCATTATAAATCAATCACTGACCCAGGGCTTGCACACTAAAACAGGCAGTTGTTTGTACATTTCTTTTCTTCTTTTTCTTTTTTTTTAAAAGAAAAACCTCAGGAAAAGAATGATATGGCTAGTTATCACTCAGAATCTAATCTGCCTTTCCTGAGCAAAATGATAGGGAAAAAAAACAGTTGCAAAGCAATTCCGTGCCTTTCTAGATTAATCACTTGCTGTAGACTCCTCTCAGTGTGGTTTTAGGCTGGGATATGAGATGGAAGAGCCCTGTGGCACAGTGGTAAACTGTAGTACTGCAGTCCAAGCTCTGCTTATGACCTGAGTTTGATCCTGGTGGAAGCTGGATTCAGGTAACCGGCTCAAGGATAACTCAACCTTCCATCTTTCTGAGGTCAGTAAAATGTACCCAGCTTGCTGAGGGCAAAGTGTAGATGACTGGGGAAGGCATTGGCAAACCACCCTGTAAAAAGTCTGCCAAGAGAACATTGTGATGTGACATCACCTCATGGGTCAGTAACGATTCGGTGCTTGCACAGGGGACTGCCTTTACCTTTTCCTTTTTATATGAGATGGAGACAACAACAGGTTGTCAGATTCCCACCCACCCCTTCCCGGCCACTGGCTGTGGTCGAATACTGGTGGTCCAACCTAGAGAATTACCTCTGTCTAAATGAAAACAAAGGAGATGCTTCTCTGCCACTGTTACTAGACTTGTCAGTAGCCTTAGATACTGTGACTATGCCATCCTGTTGAAATGTTGGGAGGCAGAAGCAGGGATTAAGGGATGTGTTTTGGATTGCTTCAGATTGTTCCTTTGGGGCAGAACTCAGAAGGTTGCTGTGGGGAGCAAGTTCCCTGTGGTGCAGAGCCTGCCTTGTAGAGTTCCAGAAAGATCACTTTTGTCTCTCATCCTGTTCCTCTCAGCCTAGGGTTGCCAAGTCCAATTTAAGAAATATCTGGGGACTTTGGGGGTGGAGCCAGGAGTCTTTGGAGGTGGAGCCAGGAGACATTGGGGGAGGAGCTGAGAGCAAGGGTGTGACAAGCATAATTGAACTTCAAGGGAGTTCTGGCCATCACATTTAAAGGGACTGCACAAATTTTTAAATGCCTTCCTTCCATAGGAAATAATGAAGGATAGGGGCACCTTCTTTTGGGGCTCATAGAATTGGACCCCCTGGTCCAATCTTTTTGAAACTTGGGAGGTATTTTGGGGAGAGGCACTAGATGCTATACTGAAAATTTGGTGCCTCTATCTTGAAAAACAGCCCCCCCCCAGAGCCCCCGATACCCGCAGATCAATTCCCCATCATTCCCTATAGGAATTGTTCATGGAGGTGCATGATGGCTCTGGGGGCGGGGCTTCCCCCGCCGGCCAGCTGGCTGGGGGAGGGGGGAAGACTGTAAAATGGGAGGATCCCCCTCTGGGACCTGGGGATTGGGAAGCCTATCTCAGCCTAACTTACCTCACAGAGTGGCTGTTGTGAAGAGAAAATGCAGGAGGGGAGAACAATGCTGTAAGCCTGTTTGGGAGCCCTTCAGGGAGCTATTTGAGCTGCACATATCTAAATAAATCATGACATAGTCCTTGTAAGGTCCTTGGGCTCGGCTTGGTTTCTTTCTTTTGTGTATATGTGTGTGCTCTGTAAGGTGTTGTAACTATACCTCAGTAGGTCTTGTCATTTAAATTTTTTTTTGTAATATTATTGGGGAGTCACAGCCTAGTAAGAAATGACCTTCAAAATTCCTAGGGAAGCAGCCTCCTGCTGCAAAGGTGCTGCGCCATATTGCTGGGCTTGATGCCATTTCCAAAGATAGGATAGCAGCTGTACTAACTCAGTCTCTTGCAGACATTCCATTTGCTTAAGGCACACAACGTACCCCCCAGAGCAACTTCCATGACTAACCCCAAAGAAACGCTCTTACACAGTGAGTGATAGATCTGAAAGGGCTTGGTGATACCCGAGAACTGCTCAGTTTTCACACAGACAGCAAAAACCAGGGGAATGTTTTGAACTAAGTGCTGGCCAACTGAATCCATGGGCCGGCTTGTCAGGGGTTAATGTAGGTATGCCAGGTCTTTTCTTTTCTACACACATGCACCTTTATGCTTCCTTCAGCCAAACCGGGGGTACCTCCTCTAATTCTTGATGGCTGCTTGGCCAAACTCATTAAAACCCATTAGGTATATCTACAAGCATTAAGAAATGTCACCATTCCATTTGGGCTTGTATGACAGACCCCTGTACCTCCCCAGCTCTCAGACAGATTTTCCCTGTCAAAATTTCAGTTCCCCTCAGTGACTGAGTCACCCTACAGTAAAGTGTATATCCTCTATACTGAAATACACTTAAACTGGCCCACCCTTTCGTTTAGATGTTGGTTTAGGCTTTTACTTAAAACAGAGCTGTTTCATCTTATATTTAAACTTTTATTGAAATGGCACTTGAGGCAGTTTAATTTTCAAAAACACAATAAAGATTTTTATTAAATAGGCAGAGAACATATGTATATAATAGGAGGAGTCAAGGCTTAGAGATTGCTAAGGTAAAAACTTCCTAATATATACAGATTTAAATTCTTAGAATTTAAGATTCTAGAATTCAAGAGAGTTTTTGTAGTTGCTTCAAGGTTTTCTAGTTCTTTTCTTCATGGAGTACTTTGCTTAGTATAGTTCAGCTATAACACAGTTCTTAATAATGTTTCTTCTGCAGAATAGCATTCGCTTATAGTTCCTAGATTTCTCCCCTTTGAATTCTGGTTTCTCCCTTCAGATGTTACAGCTTCCTAGTAACTCCTGAGGTTGTCCAAAGCTTAATCCCCTAAGAGCAACCCTTATTAACTGGCAGGAATCATTCTTCTTTTCCCTGAGAAGCAATAATAACCTTTCCTAATTGGCTTGATTGGGAGTTTCCATCTAACTGCCCAGTCAACTCTTGCCAAATCTATTACCAGTTATATTGTCTGAGTAAAGCAGTTTTCTTGACTGAGAATTTGAATTCTCCTTCAGAGGAAAAACTGTCGTGAAGATGGAGTCTCTCTTCATCTGTTCAGAAGAACCCTTTCTGACTATCCCCTGTCAGAAAACACTGACTCCAAATGTCTCCTCTCTCAGAAACCAACTCGTTGGCTATTAAGCCAGATAAAAGACAAATGCGAAAGACCCTTTTCCCTCCAGAACAGCTGTTTTTATTTCTCTAACAGCTGATGCTGGCCAATCAGAGAGCAAGTAGAGCAACCAATTATGTTAGGTCTCCACTCAAGGGAAGATACTCTTGGACTCTCTGAGACAAGTGGTATTTTAAAATTGTGCTTTTCTAGTGCAGTCTGTCACAGCTCCAGATTCTTCAAAAACTCCCAATCCCACCAGTAAACATAGCAGTCCTTTATTCTGGCCCCAGACCAGGCCAGATTCTTCATTATGTTCTGCCCAGATACCAGATTTTTTAATGTCAAGACCTGCCAGCCCTGTTTACAAGGTTCATATTGCTTGTTCACCCACTGATAACCTCCTGAAACATTTTGGAATAGCAGAATGTTCCCAAATGAGCAACTGTAATTTTTTTTCTCAAGCCTGTCAAGGTGGGATAATGAAGCCCAGGTGCTGATTGTTAGAAAAGAGAACAGGACCTGTGTTTGCAAGAAGCTCTCCTGAGCAATTTAATGGCCATGTTATTCTGAATTCCCCTCCCTCCTCACCACTGGCAAGAGAAGGCATTCCCTTGAGCAGTTTTCTTATATTCTATAATAATTCTAAATCAAATCTTCGCAGCATGTGAACTTGCAGTGACTCATGGTCCAGGAGAGATTTTCTTCAGTTTCAGGAAAATCTCTCTGTTGGCATAAAAGAGAAGGTTAAAGCAAAACCTGAAATTCTCCTTGTGCCATCTGTTCCCTTTATTACAGAATTGACAGCTTCTGCATGGTTAGTCTGCAGTCAGTGCTCTTTTTTGTTCAAGACAGTCATTCTGCCTTGCCAATGGGGAAAAGCACAAACATCATGTGTTCCTTTGGGAGCTCATCCTTTCTCATTCCATCTTATCTAGAATTTATTACACTGTGATTTATTCATCATGTTGATCTCACCTTTCCTCTAAGAAGATCCAGCTGGTAAGTAAGCCCCCCCACTTTATTTTCACAACAACCCTATGAGGTGGAATAGGCTGACAGGAGGTTAGGAACTGAGCTAAGGTAAGCATGTGAAGGCCATGACAAAGTGGGGATTTGAACTCTGGTCTTCCCACTCCAAACCTGACAATCTAGCTGCAACTTTACACTGGATCACTCACATTAGCTATATTTCTGTCATCATTAACTGTAGGTTGGGTCCAGCAATGCGGGATCAGAAAAGAGAATGTACTTAGTGCATTTCTGTTTGCACAAATGGCTGCCACAGCACATAGCACCATGAATGGGCATGAACCAGGAATATGTGGTTCATTTTGATTTGTGGTGTGCTGGGCTTGTGAGCCACGAACATCGCAAACTTTTAGGTGCCGAACAAACTGGCACAGTTTGTGGGATTCATGATGTGGGAGATTGCTCTCCTGCCCTGGCATGCTAGAGGAAGTGTTATGTACCATGCCTTGCATACATGCTGTATTCTGAGTCTGCCACAAGTGTTAGAACTGAAGCACTTCATTACCCTCCAGGATTTTGGTGCCTGCTTTCCAATTGGCCATTCAGTTGAACCAGCCAATTGGGATATGAGGCATGTAACTTTGTACATGCAAAGAAAGGATCCTGGGGAGAGCAACAGGGCAGATTGCCACCAACTAAAGGGTGTGTATCTTTCCTTCCCCAACTGTATATATTGCCTGTTAGCCTGCTTGTTCTTCAGTTTGGTTCTGCTTAATAAAGAGTTATGTTTGTTACCCGCAGCTGAATTTCCTGCATTGTGCAGGGGGTTGGACTAGATAACCCTGGAGGTCCCTTCCAACTCTATGATTCTACCACACATTGGAGTTATGCAATGTTGAGGAAGGAGACAGGAGACCTAATATATCTAGGCAGGTATGCAAGTAAGCATATAGCAAATATGAGGAATCCCAATGAACTAAAGCACACAGTTAGAATCATAGAACCATAGCGTTGGAAGGGATCTCCAGGGTCATCTAGTCCAACCCCCTGCACAATGCAGGAAACTCACAAACACCTCCCCCTAAATTCACAGGATCTTCATTGCGAACATACTGTGAACATACTCCAGATAAAAGGAATAAAACAGTTTTATTCTGCCTGCATTGCTACCAGTTCATATATAAGAGCCTTAATATAAAGAAAAGAATTTCCTTTCTTGAGGCTCACTTTGTGCATAGAACAGAATTCCTCCTGTAGTGATGCTTTCAGTCACTTATCCATCTGTTCCTGAAGGCTCAGAATAGCATCTGCCACAGTGACTGTGAATCTGAACTGCAATCACAAGGCATTAACTGGTGCTCAGTTCAAGCCCATTGTGGCTGCTTCAACCTGAGCATCTGAGTGAGAGTCATCTAACAGGAATAATCTTACTGCTGTAAAGAAACCAAACTATTTGCTAGTTTCTGTCGTGTGGGTGGCCTGGGAACAGGTTGCTGTGCAAGCTGCTTGGCTATAGCACCACCCTCGTTAACTTCTGCAGAAGACCACGGTCTGGAGGATGCATACAGAGACTTTCCAACCAATTAGCTGATAACACCACCCACACACTTATCCAGAGTCAGAAACCAACACATGCATTCGCCCTCTCTCTCTTTTTTGTTACATAATTGTGTTTTTTTTTTCCTCCTGGCAGTTACAATAAGGGAGGGAAAGCCTGTGCAACACTAGTGCTACTATTTAGCCAACAAAAAATTAAGCTAATGACTTGGAGCCTAATTCTATTTCTTTGGAGCTTGACCTACAAGCTCCTCTTGACTTTTGAGATGAAAAAGGGTATTTGAATCATGTTGAATTCAACATAAAGGTGCTCCTTTGATGGACAGGTCCAGTTCCACATCTTTCTTTTTGTTGTTGTTATTTAAATATTAAAAGAATATTTAAAAAAATTCTTTACACATATGGATAAATCCAACAGAAGATTTAGTAAATTAAGCTTGCTATCGGTCTTGTATTATAACTCCCAATTCTGTGATGCAAGCAGATTACAAATAGTTAACCTAAACACTGCCTTCAAACATGTCATGTAAACAATTTGATATACTATTTGTCTCCACGCATTAATATTATTTAAAGGCTTTCTTTTTAAATAAGCCTTCAATTTAATCATATAGAATGTATCTTTTAACATCTCTAGTCACAGATTCTTACTTGGAAGAGAATTTTTCTTCTGCTGTCTGGCAAAGACAATACAAGCAGATACTATTGTGTATAGAACTGATTCTCAGAGAGAAGATGGGTGCTGCTTTCTTGTCAAATTATGACCAGGTATGCATCAGTGCATTCATAATAAAATTACTGACTGTAAAATTTTTGCATCTTGTTTTTTTTTAGCCAAATCTAGATGTCTAAGGGTACTTTAATGTATAGTTGCCCAATATGAGTTAAAGAAGAGTCCTTTTCACTTATATTCTAAAAGCCACCAGTGGCCACCATCTGTGGATAACTAAAATCTGTGGATCGGGGCCACATAGCGGCTAAAGAGATTTTTCAACAAACTTAGGGAACTCCCCAAATTTGCAGAAAAATCTTTTTAAAAGTGCATAGTATTATGTATGTTAGTTCCTATTGCTATACTGTGCCTGAGCTTGAAGTATGCTTCCATTACTCTCCAGGATCCTGATGCCTACATTCTGATTGGCCATTCTCTTCGAACCGGCCAACTGGGACATGAGGCATGAAAGGAAATGCAAATGAAGGATCCTGGAGAGACCAATAGGAGGGATTGCTGCCAACCAAAGGGGGCGTATTTTACTCAGCCACTGTGTATATATTGAGTTGAGTTGCCTGTATTTTTTGTGACTGTTTCTTCTTGAATAAACTGTTGCTGCTTACTTAAGAGCTGACTGAATTCACTTCACAATACATAGGGGGATTTAAATCCCCCAGTACAATTGCATTGTCTTTGCATGTGGGGGATTCTGGCAGCCACAGCAGGCTGAGCCGCAGCACAAGATGCTGGCAGCCACTATAGGCCTGGTTGCCAAAGTGGTGGATACCAGCTGCTAATACAGGACTGGAACCAAGAGATGAGGACAGCAGCAGCTGCTCCAGATCTAAGCACTGTGGTGGATGCCAGCAGCTGATTTGGGCCTGGGGGCAGTGGCAGCAGATGCCAGGCTTAGTATTGGTTGTAGGGCCTAGACCAATGTTCCCTCTAAGCTGCAGGGTCTTGTGAGCAAAAATTCTACTTTATTAGCTACTGGTATTAAAGTTGTGAGCTGCTGTATAAATTAGTATGCTCTGGGGTAATTCTTCCTGAGCTAAAACAAAAATGTGTGAACTGTTCACGCTAACTCAGCTTAGAGAGAACACTGGCCTGGACCCTCAGTGGCTCAGCAATAGGGGGAGATATTGGATTTCCCCCAAGAGTCTTGCTTGCCCTCTCTTGTCCCTTTGATTAAGCTGAGTTGTATGGTAATAAATTCTGATATTAGGAGGACTTAAACCATCCTTACACCATTGATCCTGTGCAGTAGTCAGACTTATTCCTGGGTTCTAATTGCACCAAATAAAGATATTTAAAGGGGGGTTTTTTTGGCAGTTTCTTAACTTGTACTTGTGAAGAAAACTGGTTTCCTAAAATTTCTTGTCTGTTTGAAAGTCTGGGACTTTAATTTTGAATGGTAACATCTGATATTTGGAACCAATGTATTATTGTTTTAGTTAGTATTTGAATTTTTAGCTTTCTTATTTTATCCTCACAGTTTCTTGTTTTGGGGGAATATTCTTGTACCTTAATAATATATATATATTTTACTTTGCCTTCAACTCATCTAATTTGCTTTTGTAAGAAACTTCTGGAAACCTATCTTGCAGGGAGGAGTTTCTTGTTTAGTCCAAGAATGGTTGGGAATCTGTCCTTTGGTTTTTGTCTATGGGAATAGTCAAAGAACTAGTGGCGAACTGTCAGACTGTTTGTGTGAGGACTCACACCCCAGAGTTTTGTAATTTTTTTGTTCTTCAGCCTGTAGAGTAAGCCCAAGGCCTAAATGAGTGTTGTTTCATAGATCTTTGGGAAATCTCTTGGAGCAGGCTTTGGGTCTCCAGAAAGCAGTTGACAACAGTAGAAGATAGAGGCAACCTGTGTTTCATCAGACTAAAATAGCTGTCCACAAACTATACAGTGGAATGCGATAATGAGGTGTCAAAATGAGAACTAACAGGATTTAATATGGTTTAAGTTTCTGAACAGACAAAATTAACTTGGCAAAATGCCCTTTCTTTGTTTGAGGTCAATTAAAATTTAAGTTTCAAAATGTTGTTTATAGATAATAATATTTTAATATTAGCTAAGAAGTCTGTTGCTTATAGTTTAGATTCTGAGAAAGTCCATAAAATAATAGGTTTGAGCATTATGAATTAAAAGATATTGATATTTAGTTAAAGAAATGCATAAATAAGCAGCTTGATCATTTAGACTCTATGATAGTGGCAAGGAATTTTAAAACCTGTTGCAATCAGCATTATTTTTAACAAGCAAAGGTGAACCTTGTTACTGGAAAGTATTTTCAGCCAATTAAGCTAGGATCAGAGCCAAAGCTAGTACACAAAAACTTTTGCCAAGTAAAGATATTTCTAATAGAGCAGATGTTTTTAGATTTATGATCCCTGTCTAGAACCTTTGAATCAGGTGAAAAATAAATTATCAAATGCTGACAATTAATTAGAATAACAAGGAGAAGCAAAAATGATTCCTATACAAAGAGGGTCCTCATATCGTTAAGAAGAAAAGTGTTTTATTTACATTTTGTATAAGACATAAACTTAAATATTTTGAAAAATCAGATAAAGGCTTCCTGATCAATTAGAGAATAAACAAGAATATGTATTCAAGAGAGAAAATAAATTATTTCAGTAAATGTGATTTTAAAGCTGAGAAATCCATATAAAAGTTCAATTTTTCTAAGAAATAGCTGATGTGGTATTATTATCAATATATTTTGATATATATTTTTTCATATATTTTGTAAGAATGCTTAATAAACAAGTGTTTTATATGTCTTTGTATGTAGAAGCAAAGTAATTCAATAGAAAGTTAAGTTTTACTTGCGATATGAATTGAAGGTTGTAAGTTCATGAGAGATGGAACATCTGGAAAGTAGCCAATTGAAGGTAACAATTGGCTACAAAGGAAGGTCAGTGTCTAGAAAGATGTTACATTTCATTTTTAATGAGGAAGTCTTGACAACACACCTGTGGATGAGAAGGTCAGTAAAGTTGAAAATAAGCTAAGAACATCTTGTTTGTCAAATGTAAGATTAATGAATGTTAGAGACAAAGAAAATCCACAAGTGCATGCCTGATGACATCAGATTAATGATGTAAAGAGAAGATGAAAAGTATAAAAGTTTGAACACAACTGGAGCTCAGTGAACAACTGAGCTGAACCTTTGGCTGTATGTTGTTCCTTATTCGAATAAAACTTTTGTTACCTCTTTTTGCTGTCTGGATTTTGTCTCACTGTGTGACTTTAATTGGCTAGCCACACAAGTCAAAGAACCTTGGCGCCCTGAGGGTGTTGCTTTCAAGTCCTTACCCTCAAAGAGTCCTTGTTGTGGACTGGACTGGGATTCTTTGACAGTATTAAAATCAGGACGTTAGTAAACATATAGATTATTTTTGGAAGTACAGACACCCATGACCACCCAAACCTGATTGGGGGGTGACCTCCATGGTCCTTTGTCATTTGGCGGCATACAGGGGCAATTTATCCTTCCAGGACAATAACAAGACTTCCCTGCAAGCAGGCCAGAGACTGGCAACTGAGTCCTGATATAGGGAAAGGAGTGGGGTCTAATACTGCACTTCACTTAGGATAACAATGGAGAATGAAATTCTCCCACCAGTCTGAGCTTCTGGCCACTACTCAGTACTGATGTTGGAAGCGCATCCCGGCAAACTCGTGCCACCTCTGAAGTCTGTGCCAGTAGGCAACAATATGGAGGTTAAGCATGAAGTTCGGTGGTGGTGATGAGGACAAGGAGATGTCACCTTCTCCTGTGGGTGCAGTTTGCACATGCTACCAGGACATTGCTTGCAGAATTTAGACACAGAAGTATCAACGAGTATTGAGCTGACATAAGTAAGCTATCTCCTCTGGTGATTATCCATCATGTACGAAATGTTTGAAATCAATACTTGGCAAAATGTGCAACAGAAATGGAGGTCACGGCATTTAATTTTCAGACTTGCCAGTTCATAAGCAATAACCAATAGCAAGGTGAATGACAACAGATGTAACGGTCACACCCCTTATAAATTCCAATCATAAATTGTGAAGTTACATTGTAATGCAATCAGGCATGCACAAAAAAAGGTGAAAGACAAGCTAGACTCCAAACTTCCAAGTGCATCCACAGTTGCCAATAGCAATGCATAAGCTACACATGTGACAGTCACATCGCTCTACATCACTGAAGGGGCAGAAATGCTCGGGAATTCCGTTGTTGCAATGTGACGCAATCATGCATGCATCTCCCCCCCCCCAAAAAAAAGGAAAGGGAAAATAGAGTCAACAAGGGGACACAAGGATGAATTCTACAGGAGAGAGCCGCCTGCAACGGTAATGCAGAATCCATTGAAGCAGGGCAGAAGACAAGTTGCTCCATTCCAAAGACTCCACTGTGGAATCCAAAAAATAGACCCATGGAGAAGAACCCTGCGGAGGAAGTGAAGCAAGTGACAAACGCAGAATCAGCCAGAGGTTTTGGCATGGCTGGACAGTTGGCACCTGGAGATGAAAAAAATCTCAGCTTTTGAAAGAACTGACAAGAAACAGGAGCTCGAAGGACTTAAGAAATTGCAAAACAATTTCCTTAATCTGTTGTTGTTGAGGACAGCAACAGTTTTTAGTAATGAATCTGGCCTTCCCACCTTCCCTTCATCATCTTTCCTCTGGATAGTATATTGGTTTTTATACTAGCTGTTAGATTAAATTGTGCTTTCTAACTGTTTCTTACTGATGTTATAGCTATAATTTAATTTATAAGTATTTACTGTATGTGTGGAAATGTTGTACATTGCCCTGAGCCCCATCTGGCGGGAGGCAGTCTATAAATCAAACAAACAAACAAATAAAATTTTTAATTCTGCCCAGAAATGATATATTCAGAATAGGTCAAGGAAATATCTGGGTAGAAAGTGGTTGAAAAGTGAATTGGACTGTCCTGCCTCATAGTGTCTCTGGGGAAAAGAGTGAAGACCTGGAGAGTAAAAAGGTCAGACCTTTTGTAAAAATATATAGAGACAAGATGACTTTGATTTCTTAACCTACCTGTACCTCTGGGTTTGAAAGAGGCTGCATTGAATTGATAGCATTGGAGGTCACAGAAAATACCTGGGGGCTTTGGGGGTGGAGCCAGGAGACTTTTCCATTCCCTAAAATGAATAAATAAAACTACAGCAGTGTAGTTTTCCTGAATAGTCTTCATTTCCTCACCCCCCGCCAGCCGCAATTCCAGTAAATGAAAGTGAACACACACTCACAAAGCACCCAAATTAAACAGAGTTTGCAAGCACACACTTTTGTGATCTCACTGGGGCTTTACTCACAGGAGCTGCTGTATTTCCACTAACTTCTTCAGACTAATACATGGAAATGAAAAGAGAAAGAGGTGAAGCTTTTCTCCATCTCATAAACAGGTTCCTATACAAAAACGTCTGGAACAATGCAAAACAAGTACAGACTGCTCTCTCTCTCTTACTGGCTCTGGTTCCTATAAAAAGATGTCTGAAACACAAGCAAAGCAAGACTGTGCTATCACTCACTCACACATGGCTCTGCTGATGACCCCTGCCCATGCAGTTTTCACTTCCTGCTCAAATTTAAAGACACACACACATTCTAAAACCGTAAGGAGTCTGCTAACCTGCAGTGAACTAAAGGCACATTGTGTCTATTGGGACAGTGCTTCCCCAACAAAGTTGGATATGCTTGTGTTCAACTGTGGAGAGTGACTTTCCTGTCAGCCTATTATTTATCTGAAAGTCAATCTTTACTTTGTTGAAACTGAAATACCTTTGAGACATGGATCCTCAGGGACAATGCCTGGAGGCCCTCTGAACAACATAAATTTGCTTTACATTGGCCTGTCACATGATGCAGAGAATAACTTATTTGCCCCATAATAACCCTCTATCGGCTCCTTTTCATTAAAAATGTCGAACTGCTTGATCATATGACCATTGGTGCAAAAAAAAAAAGTGAATGTATGGTTGGTTATGCGCACATCACTAACAGTTTTTTAATAATAATAAGTTTTTATACCCCGCCCTCCCTGCCGAGGCAGGCTCAGGGCGGCTTACAGAGCATGATACAATATCATGGTACGACAATAACAGATAAAATCAATCAATAATATAAATACAAAATATAAATTAATTTTAAGAATAAGCTAAAACAATACAGTGGTGCTACAGTCTCTGTTTATCCAGGCAGCGTAATATTCATTCTGGTTACATCTTAAAGACTTCTTGGAAGAGGGCAGTTTTGCAGGCCCTACGGAACTGGTTGAGATCCTGTAGGGCCCGCACCTCTTCCGGCAGCTGATTCCACCATTGGGGTGCTTTTATATAGAAGGCCTGCTCCCTAGTTGTTTTAAGTTTGGCCTCCTTAGGCCCAGGGATTTCCAAAAGATTTTGTGAGCTGGAACGCAGTGCTCTCTGGGGAACATATGGAGAGAGGCGGTCCCTGAGGTAGGCAGGTCCTCGGCCATATAGGGCTTTAAAGGTGATAACCAGCACCTTGTAATGAACCCGGTATACAATTGGCAGCCAGTGCAGTTCCCGCAGCCTAGGCCGCACGTGTTCCCACTGAGGTAGTCCCACTAGTATCCTGGCTGCTGCGTTCTGCACTAGCTGCAGTTTCCGCATTCGGTACAGGGGCAGCCCCATGTAGAGGGCATTACAGTAGTCCAATCTCGAGGTGACCATCGCATGGATCACTGTTGCCAGGTCGCCTCGTTCCAAGAAGGGGGCCATCTGTCTTGCCCGTCTAAGATGAAAAAAGGCGGATTTGGCAGTGGCCACTATCTGGGCCTCCATTGTCAAGGAAGACTCCAGTAGCACTCCCAAGATCCTGACTTCACGCACTGGTACCAGTGGCGCCCCATCAAAAGCTGGAAGGGGGAATCCCTCCTTCCGGGCCGCTGCGGCCTAGGCAAAGGACCTCTGTCTTCGCTGGATTCAATTTCAACCCGCTCAGCTTGATCCAATCAGCCACGGCTTGCAATGCCCGGTCCAGATCTACAGGGGCGTCGGCGGCCCGGCCACCCATCAATAGATAGAGCTGGGTGTCATCAGCATACTGGGCGATCTGGGCAAGGGGGCGCATATAGATGTTAAATAACATTGGAGAGAGAACCGCCCCCTGAGGCACCCCACAATTAAGTGGGTGCCTCTGAGACAGCTCTCCCCCAATCGCCACCCTTTGTCCCCGACCTTCAAGGAAAGAGGAAAGCCACTGTAAGGCTAACCCCTGAATCCCTGCGTCGGTGAGGCGGTGGGTCAGCAGCCGGTGATCGACCATATTGAACGCCGCAACAGCAATACCGCCACCAGGTCTAGCAACAGCAATACCACCACACCGCCTCGATCCAGATGTCGCCGGAGATCATCCATGAGGGCGACCAGCACCGTCTCTGTCCTGTGGCCCGGGCGGAAGCCGGACTGAAAAGGATCTAAGGTGGAAGCGTCATCCAGAAAACTCTGCAACTGCAACGCCGCAGCCCTCTCTATTACTTTGCCCTGAAAGGGCAAATTTGAGACCGGCTGGTAATGCGCCAATTCGGCCGGATTTGATGTAACCTTTTTCAGGAGAGGGCAGACCACTGCCTCCTTCAGAGGGGTTGGAAAAAGACCCTCTGAAAGAGATCTATTTATGATGTCCTGGCAGATGCCTGAGACTTCCAAAGCAACTTTCACGTTGTGACAGCATTCAGACATCCAGAAAAGGCTTGACGTCAGGCCATGACCATTCAAACAGTGAAAACTACTCAGTGAAACCAGAGGAGTAGGAAAACACTACAAGAGAACAGGTAGCGAAACAATCCAGTATGAAGAGGGCTTTGAGTGGGAGCACAATGACTCACTACCAGCAGGCCAATGTTGCTGTCTGATCATGCACTTTTAATCCTATGTGAAACAGCAACAACCCCCAATTAAATTGTAGGTCTGAACAAGCCCTCTGTGTATGTGCTCCACGGTATCCATAAAACTCTTCTCCAACACCACATTTCAAATGATGTTATGGAATGGTCTTGGGTGAGCCATACTTTTGCAGGAGTTGTCTTTGAAAGGGCAGTAAGAGCTCTCTCAGCCCCACCTACCTCACAGGATGTCTATTGTGGGAGAGGAAGGTAAAGGAGATTGTGACCACTCTGAGACTCAGAGTATAGGGTGGTATATAAATCCAATATCTTCTTATAATCACAGGGATATTCAAACCTGGGAATTATCACCCAGCCAGAATAAAAACAACTTTGTGGCAATTCTGGTTGTTTATGTTCAGAATATATATTGACCAAGCTGATATCAGGATACTGTAAATCAGAGGTGCAATTACTGTTGAATCAGAGTTGCCCTCTTCCTCTGATGAGACCAGAATATTTTTATGACTGAAGTTCAGGCTGATTGCCTGCCTGTGATACAACATCAATGTACTTAATCAGCAGGCAATATCTCGATGATTTATTCCAGATAACACAGCAACAAAACTTCCAAGTAATTTTCAGCTTGAATACATGTTGCAAAAAATTGCTCCAAATGGAAGGTGTTTTTGAATGCAAGCAGGCATCCATCCATCTGTTTGTACATATCTGAAGCAGATCGTTCCCTCTTCCCGCTCCTGCTGCAGGGCAGCATAGAGGGCAAAGTGGGGGCCTGCAGTGGGAAGGGGGAAATCATTGGATATCACTGCCCCTTTATCCCAGTTGAAAAAATGTCCATTGGAGTAACTGTACTATCTGAGGAAGTAAGCTGTGTCTTGATAAGCCGCTATTGAAATAAGTAGTTAGTTTAAAAGGAGCCACTAACTTTTGTTTTATTTCATACTGCTTGCCACTCCCAACAGATTACGGTACACACCAGGGCTTTTTTTTGTTGTTGTTAGAAAGAGCCCAGCAGGAAGTCATTTGCATATCAGGTCATACCCCCTGACACCAAGCCAGCCAGAACTGTGATCCTGTGTGTTCCTGCCCCAAAAAAGCCCTGGTACACACACCTGAAGAGGGCTCCAAGATATAAAACTCAGTGCTAGAGTTGCCAACCAATCCAATCAATCCAATCACACCTTTATTGGCATAATGAAAAGAGATATACAGAGACTTGTCAACCAAACAACAACGAAAAGAGATATACAGAGACTTGTCAACCAAACAACAATCAGATATGTCTGTTCAAATAATAAAAGGCTAAATGATTAAGATCACAATAAAACCTACTTAGAATAATTTTTGACAATTTCAGCCAAGAATCTGGCAACAGCTTTTGTGATATCGATTATGTTGCCATTTAATAGAAAATGGCAATCAATCCTGTTTTCTTGAATGTAGGACAGTAAGGAAAGACTATCTAACAGAACCTTCCGGAGATTAGTATACACTTGGCAGTTCAATAACATATGTTGGATGGAATCTGACGAGCTTGACCCACATAGACAATGTCTCTTGCTAAAGGGGACTTGAAGAAATCTCCCATAGAGAACATTGGAGGGAAATGCATTCATCCTAGCCAGCATAAAAGCTCTCCAATGTTGCGGATTATCTAGTTCAGATAAATATTTGGCCATTTTTCTGGCTGTCTGATCAAGTCCAAGTGAGGCAGGAGAGCAAGTATAAAATTGGACAGGACACAGTTTATTAAATTCTAGATCTAAGATGCTCTGTTTGATAAATCTAAAATTATAAGATTCAACAGATGAAAATAGATCACCAATTGCAATTCCCATGTGTTTGAGCTTCGACGTAATTTCATCTTGCCAAGCAGCAATATAAGAGTCTCTTCTTAGGTATTTGAGCAGGCTAGCTGGTTCAGCTCTATAAAATATCTGTAACCAATATTTAAAAGTTAAAGCCAAGCTTTTGTTTCAATCAGAGATTGGCCTGTTTCTGAACAGATTACGAAATAAGGAACACAGTTGGGGATTCCTAAAAGTTGTTGCAGAAATGCAGCTTGGATATTTTCTATTTTTTGGTTCAGAGCATTAATCCACAGAGGGATACCATACAAAATTTGTGATAGTGTTTTAGCAATAAAAGCTCTGATTGCAGCAGGCAAACATTGGTTACCTTTTTATAATAAAACTGTTTAATTTGAGATGAAGAACAATTAGCTATATTTATTATTCTGTCACAGTGAACTGCCCATTTGAGATTGTAATTAAAGGTTATGCCCAAATATTTAAAGCATTTGTATTGCTCAGTTTCCTGCTTGCCTATATACCATTTTTGTGGTCGCCAACTTTTAGAAAAGAGCACAATCTTAGAATTGGAATAGTTTATAGCAAGTGAGTTAAGCTGGCAGTAGTTGTTAAAAGCTTTCAGGTATCGCTGCAGGCCAACTCTTGTGCAGGAAAGTATAGTTGTATCATCAGCATACAATAATATTGGGACTGAGAGATCATTTAACTTAGGTGGGTGCCCATTTATGGAACTAAGATATTGTGCCATATCATTTAAGAAAAGATTTAAAAGATGTGGGGCTGACACACCCTTGTTTAACTCCTTTACAAACTGGTATTTTTTCAGCTAGGTGTCCTATAGATGAGAATTTTACCTTGGAAGTTGTATTTGCATGTAAATTCTTTAATAGATTTAACAGACATGGATCTATATTAATATCCTTTAGTTTATTCCATAGTTTGTTTCTGTCCACAGAGCCAAATGAACTCTTCAGATCTATAAAAGCTACATAAAGCTTCCCTTTTCTTGTATTCATGTATTTGTCAGCCAGAAAAGCCAATGTGACACAATGATCAATAGTAGATTTTTTTTTTTGAAAAACCTATTTGCTTTAGGCCAATAATGTTTTCCAAATGTATCCAATCTGTTAGCCGACGTTCTAAATGTTTGATCAAGTGCAGTATCGTAGTATCTGGTGGCTACACACGATCGGCCTTTTGGCTAAATCATATATGGTTTCTGGGTGCTGCACATGATCCTTATTATTCACTTTTTTCTTCTCTAATGTCTGCATCATGCATGGTAGAGTTGCCAGCCTTCACAGGAGGCCTGGAAATTTCCTAGAATTATTACAGGTCTCCAGATACCAGGGATCAGTTACCCTGGAGAAAATAGCTGCTTGGGAGGGTAAACTCTTTTGGTTTAGACTTTTACTCAGCACTTGAGGAAAAATATAGGAGCTGTCTTATTTTATATTTAAACCCTTGTTGAAATGGAATTTGAAGCAAAGTAACTTTCAAAACAGAAATAATATTTTATTGAATGGGCAGGTAATTATCTGTCTGTCTGTCTGTCTGTCTGTCTGTCTGTCTGTCTATCTATCTATCTATCTATCTATCTATCTATCTATCTATCTAGATCTTAAAGGATTAGGAAAGTTGCAGTAAAACTTTATATTATATACAGAACAGAGATCTTAGATCAGACAAGAGAGTATATTTAAAGTTTAGTTTGAAGGTTTTCTAGTTCTTTACAGGTACTTTTCTTTGTATAATTCAGCACTAATACAGGTCTTACAGTTTTCTTGGAGGACAATTCATGTTTATTGTTCCTATTTTTTTCCCCCTTAGAAATCTGGTTTCTGTCTTCAGATATTGCAGCTTTCTATTAACTCCTCTGGTTGTCCAAAGCTTATTCTCTCTCTCTACTCCAGACTCAGGTTCTCCTCAGAGCAACCCCTATTCACTGGCAGGAATTATTCCTCTTTTCCCTAAGAAGCAATAATAAACCTCCTATTTGGCTTAATTGGGAGTTTCAGTCAGCTCTTGCCAAATCAACCAGTATAACTGTCTTAGTAAAGCGGTTTTCTTTGCTTCCTGAACTAGAATAACAATCCTGCCTCAGAGTAGCTTAAATACTGTTAGGGCAAACGAGTCTCTTCTCTCTTCAGAAGGACCTTTCTGACTAACCCTGTCAGAAACATTGACTCCTGTTTTATTCAACAGACATCTGACTTAGAACTGCCAAAAAGCTACTGATGCTTTCCCCTCCAGAACAGCTGATGCTATAGTTTCCCTCAGCTGATGCTGGGCAGTCAGAGAACATGGTGGCAGAGCAACCAATCACATTAGTTCTCCACCCAGGTGAAGATTAACTCCTAATATCCCAGATTCTCAGAAACAAGCAGCCTTTGAAACCTGCTTTTCTTCTGCAATCTGTCCCAGTAATTTATCAAAAAGTACTTACAGTATATGCCATCCATCCTTTATGCTGGTCCAATGTTAAAAGCACTAACATGAATGTACCCAGTGTACACACAGCATGCTGTTCTTTCACAAGGGCCAAACTGGCCCCATATTTGCACAGTATGGTGGCCCCATGCTGTTCATGTCAGACTAAGTCTTATCACTAACCGTATGGCAGATGTATCAAACTTAAGTGTGGCTACAAGTGGCTTTTCAAGATATTTTAATTAGGAGAAAATCTCAAAACTGAATGGACCTATTACTTTTGGAGGGAATGTGGAAAAGGAGCCTCTGCTATTTGTACAAGTAACCAGGTGATCTTTCTTGTCATTCTTTAATGAATACTCCATTAAGCATCCCCCTTCCAATTTGAGGACCTGGCACTCATCTATAAATCCTTTAATACCCAGCACCTAGTAAAGCTGAATATTTCCATCTTTCAAGATTGGTATGAGAGACCTTGCTTAGCATCCCACTGTGATGGACCCCTTCCCAGTTCCCAGGCAGATTTTCCGCACCAAAACTTAGTTCCCTTCTGTCTCTGAGCCACCCCTCAGTACTGTATATTTCTTTTCTGTCATAAAAGATTTGACTGCCCCACCCTTTGTCAGATATTTAGGTTGGTTTTTGACCCAGCACAGGAACGAGAGAAAAACAGGAGCCCTCTTCTCTTAAACCCTTTGAAATGAAATTTAAGACAGTATAACTTTCAAAATAGAATAAAATAAAGGTGTGTTGTTTTTTTTCCTGGAATGGCAAGCCATCTTTAAATACAGAGAAAGTGGGCAGCGAGCCGGCATGTAGAGTCATGGGAATGTTCCCAGCAGATTAAAAGAATCGCAAATTGGGGTCTGTGTTTGTTTGTTAACTGGGCTGTAAGAAGTGGCGGGTGATGGAAAGCAGACATGTCATAGGTGTGAAGTGTCATAAATCTGGGTGTCATTCTGGCTTCGTTAATTGTGGTTTAAATGGAGGCCGTTAGTATCTCAAGAGGTTATAACATTATAGTTTGCCATTAGAAAAAAAAAGAATACATTAAAATATGAGCCCAATTTGCGATTCTTTTAAGCTAAAAACATTCCCATGACTCCGCACACCAACTCAGTGCCCACCCTCTCTGTACTTTTTATTATTTATCTTTTATTAAATTTTATATATGTTACAATGAACAAATAATTAATTTACATACAATAAAATATAGTTATTTAACAGTCAGGGAATACATAGGAGATGTCAAGGTTTAAAATTGCTGAGGTTAAAATTATATTTTGTACAGGAACGAGTTCTTAAAACCAACAAGAGTGTGTTGTTGTAACTTGTTTTGAGAGATTGCGGCTCCCAACCGGAGGCAGGCTGCACAGCCTTGTCTCCGGGGGCTGTTTTTGCCCCTTCGTAAGGAGGAGGAGTGGGCAAGAGCATTATGGGAGGTGAGGGTGGAGCAGGCACGCCTTAATGGCTGTCTCCGCTTCTGCCTCCCAGTCTTTTCCTCGTGCTCGGGGAGTGGAGAGCTTCAGCGAGCTCCTCCTGTCTTTCCCGGCATGGAGCCTTTAGGCTTCAGTTTGGCGTTGCCGCAGCTGCCTTAGATCGAGGCGCAGCGGTGCTCTTTCTTCTGCCCAAGCCTCTTCGGGTCAGTTTCCTGGCAGCCACGGCCGCTTTTAAGCAAGCCGCGGCACTCAGAGCGTCGAGGGACAGAGCAGGAGCGCCTTTTGGCGCAGTGGTTTCCTGCTGGCTGGGCTTGTAGCGCAGCCAGTGTTTGGTTTACATATTCCTCCTCTCTCCCTGGAGAATAGTGGGGGTGGGCCTGCTGTCAGACGCTGGCACTGGGCTTGGCGGTTCGCCAGTTCGTGCAGCGCTTTTTTGCTTTAAGGTCAACCTGGGTTCTGCAACCCCTCACTCTCCACCGATATTCTCTTTTGAAGTTCAGCTGTCCTGGCTATTTTGGGGGGGGTCTAGGTTTGGGTTCTCTTCATGCCCCCCATCCCTGTCCTTGGTTGAGGGGGAAGTCTGCAATGCTCTTAGGTCGGCCATTACATGGCTGTTTTGGGTGGCCATTTTTAAAGGAGGCTTTTTGCCTCCCCCCCCCCTTTGGGCAGACATTTTAAGGGCTGTTTCTCTGTTTATTACTTCCCTGTTGCTGGGCAGGGCAGCGGCCATTTTCTCTGCTTATTATTCCCCTGTTGCTGGGCGGGGTGGCAGCCATTTTCTCTGCTTAGTACTCTCATGTTGGTGGGTAGGGCGGTGGCCATTTTTTCTCTGCTTATTATTCCCCTGTTGCTGGGCAGGGCGGCAGCCATCTTTCTCTGCGACCATTTTTTAGTAGTCTCTGCAGAAAGCCCCCACCACCATCATTTTACAGGCTAGATATTGGGCTCACTAGCCATGCCTAAGGGGCAAGGAAAATCAAAGGGCAAGTGCCCTTCACCTAGGGTTGCCAAGTCTGGGGACTTTGGGGGTGGAGCCAGGAGACTTTGGGGGTGGAGCCAGGAGACACTGGGGTGGAGCTAGGGGGAGGGGAAAACGGCACCGGGGAGCGTAGCGAGCCGCCCCGCAGCTGCCGCCTCTTCTCCACTCGCCGTGGCTGCTCCTCCGAGATGGGCTCAGGCTGAGCCCATCTCGGAGGAGCAGCCACGGTGAGCAGAGAAGAGGCGGCAGCCGCACAGCGGCCTCGCTCGCTCCGCCTCTGGGGTGAAAGCGGAGGGGGGGTGGAGGCGGGCCGGGGGCGTGGCGAGCCACAAGTCCGGGTCCTAGAAGGGCCCGGATTCGCGGCTCGCCATGCTCCTGGCCTGCCTCACCCTCCCCTTCTCTGGTTTTGCCTGCGCTGCTCTTGGCTGTTCCTCTGAGATGGGCTCAGCCTGGGCCCATCTCGGAGGAGCAGCTGTGGTGGGCAGGGAGGGGGCGGCAGCGGCGTGGCAGCCTTGCCCGCTCCAGGATTGGGCGGCTCGCCATGCTCCCCGGTGCCGTTTCCCCCTCCCCCCGTTTCCGTTTTTTGGGGAAGCGGGTGGAAATCCTGGGGTCCCCCACCAGGGCGGGAGGGTTGGGAAGCCTACCTTCACCAAAATCCCAGCCTCGCCAGCCAGTTTCTTATAAGCGCCCAGCGCCTCAGTCTGTCGTCTGATGACAAGGATGACTCCTTTGAGCAGTCTCCATTAGCTAGATGGGCTGCTTTGGAGGGTTCTAGTGGCAAGCCCCCTATTACGAATGTTGGGGGTAAGAAGGGCGTTTCATCCAAAGCTGCCAAGGCTGCTGATAGGAAATGGTTGCAAGAAGAGATTTTTAACCGCTTGTCTTCTCTTGAGAGCAGGTCCAGCCCTGTCAAGACAGATGGAGTGTCCCCTCTTCCGGTGGAAGTTCCTGATGTGGAAGCCTGGCAAGGTATGTAGTTTGGTAGGGACGAGTCTGTACAACGCACTAATGTAGCTTGGCCTGGGGGCTGTGTGGGCAGTCAGATACATTTGGGCCTGTGGCTAATAGCCAGTCTGCAGCGTTTACAAATCCTCAGCCTTGGTCTTGGGGTTTTAATTTGGCCAACCCTTTAGCGTCTTGGGGTGGCCTGCCTGGCCAGTTCCCTGGACTATCCTCGGCCGCTTGTGGTGGCTGGGGTTTCCCTTATCCCTGGGGCCCATCATACTCTTTGGTGCCTGCTAAGGCCTTACCTTTTGGTGATCTGGCTCTTCCCTTAGGGGATCACTTGTTGCCAGCCACCAAGGATAAAATATTAAAGGGTGAATTTGTGGACCTTTTTTCTCTGCTCTGCAGGGAGCTGAAGAAAAAGGATAAGGAGGACCTTGATGATAGGTAAAAGGAGAAAATCAAATGGCGTAAAGTTGATAGGACCTGGGCAAATTGGGTGCCCGGTTTCATTATTTATGCCAGAATCATTTCCAGGTCTCATCCATGAAGGGCCACTTCCCTTTTCCAGTATTTTGATATCATACACAAGAGCTACACCAGCTTTAGTGGCCCTGCCTGACTTCAGTATGATGAGGAATTCAGGATGAGGGCTGCCTTGAACCCATCCCTTCAATGGGATCAAATTCAGCCACAGTTGTGGCTGCAGGTTATGTCTCCAGCGAGTCCTAATCTCGGAGATAGGTAAGGCAGTGGCCACATTGTGCAGCGCACAGCCACTGCTTCTGGTTCCCAGTTTGGTGTAGTGGTTAAGTGTGCGGACTCTTATCTGGGAGAACCGGGTTTGATTCCCCACTCCTCCACTTGCACCTGCTGGAATGGCCTTGGGTCAGCCATAGCTCTGGCAGAGGTTGTCCTTGAAAGGGCAGCTGCCATGAGAGCCCTCTCCAGCCCCACCCACCTCACAGGGTGTCTGTTGTGGGGGAGAAAGGTAAAGGAGATTGTGAGCCGCTCTGAGACTCTTCGGAGTGGAGGGCGGGATATAAATCCAATATCTTCTTCTTCTTCTTCCTGCGGTAATGCGGGGCAGGCAGTTCTACCCCGCTTGCTCTGCTGGGATTTTGGGTTGCAGGGGGTGTATGGAAGGAAAAACTGCCCATTTAAGCACGAGTGCCCTCTGTGCGGAGGGTCTCACTCCTTTACGAGTGTATTATTTAATTTTTGTTACATGGAGAGGTATTATTTAATTTTTGTTACATGGAGAGGCTTTGAGGTGTTTTCTCTCATCTTTAAATAGAAGGGAGTCATATGTTTCAACTCTCCTTCAGCTACACAATGAAGATTGTCTATTTCTATGACATTGGGCTTTGCAGCATGTTCCCCCCCCCCCTCATTGATTCTGGCCTCATACTGCTTTGGTTTATTCCCTTATCTCCTCATGCATTTTTGTGCCTTTTGTTTTAACCACCCCCCACCCCCACCCCCAATTTATTTCCAGCTCTTTTGAGACCATTTTTACTCTGGAAGCTGATTTTGAGGTGGCTTATTCCTTGTGAATAATGGTTCTATTGGTTTTCTTTGTCCCACTCTAGACCTCTTTTTTAATGAGTGGACTTTTGTTATCATTAAGCCACGCCCCCCCCAAGACAAGTGATTTCAGATTTCTTTTTTTAAATTAAGTCTCTATCCTCTGTCCTCATGGAGACATAAGGAACAAGGTATATCTCTGTGATGTATTGAGACAGAGACTTTTTTAAAAAATGTAAACTGGGAACCTGATTAAACTATCAGTACAACACATATTGATACATTATAGCAGGGGTGGCCAAGTGCAGCTCTCCAGATGTTTTTTGCCTACAACTCCCATCAGCCCCAGCCAGCATGGCCAGTGGCTGATGGGAGTTGTTGGCTAAAAACATCTGGAGAGCTACACTTGGCCACCCCTGCATTATGGTATTTTTTTAACAAGGGGGGGGGGGTACTGTGATACTACTGATACTGGCACCAATGATGAAAGCACCCTCCTTGAAAAGTCACATGTGGAAGACAATAAGCTGCCTTCACAACTGCAAAAACACACAGGGAAGCAGACATGTGGAAGAACTCTGCCCAAACTGACTCCAATGCTTGTGGATCAAATCCCAAGAAAATCAGGAGTAATTTGAGCATGTGGAAACTGTTATTGTCTTGCCACAAGGATTGCAGAGACATCTGCACTAGCAACAGACCATCCACCCAGGATTTTTGTACACACCTCCATCAGCTACCATTTTCCTTACATTTTTTCCTTGCCTTGCCACTGCAGGGATTTCTGAGGACTTTTTAATTAAAAAAATATTCAATAATTGCAGTTGTACTCCAGTACAGGGGGCAGGGGGTGGGTGGGCTCCCTCTGGGTATCCTACCCCCCCCAGGGAAAGTGTATGCGCAATACATAGCCTCTCCTCTCCCGGTGTAGTGAACGCTGCGTGGTCACTGTCTGGTTATGCCTGGCAGATGGTCACTGCAATGGCCTCTCCTGCATTACTGCATCCGTAGCAACACCTTCTCGCTGGTCCCCCCCGTTTTTCACAGAGTTTGCTACGTCATGGTGCGACCGAATTGTCCGGCGGTATAACCGGATGGGCAGGCTGGGCCCACCAACCTCGCCAGCCTAAGAGAAGGAAAATTCTAACATCAAACCCGGGCAGATAGAGCTCGTTAATGTAACATCTACCACCTGGAGGACTCGCTGCCGGCGTCCCGGCTTACTGGGCCATGGCAGATGACCCCCAGGTGAAAGGGTGGAGCCAGTACCGTGCACACTGCGCTTCACCTAAAAAATTCCTCTACGCAGGCCTGAAGGGCATATCCACATCACCCTTCTTAAATCTTCGTTCGCGAAGCCAAGCCGAGAGAGAATCCAGTACAGTAACATTATAACGATCTGTTGACACAATCTCCTGGATGTCAAATAACATGGAGGACAAGAGAAAATACTGTAGCTTCCCACAGTATAAGTGCCATGGAGTGGAATAACAGTCTGTCAAGAGTCCCCTTTTAATTTTTGATTTTGAGTGGGAGACATAAGCATGTGTTGGTGAGTCATCATGAGGCACCCTTTGGATCTTCACATGACAAGATGAAGCAAATCAATTTCAACATCTCAGGGACAGAGAACTATCGGGGCCCATTGTGTACTTGGACTAGTTAATCTATGATACAGCTATGTGCCCTTTCCTCACAAAAGGCATCATTATATCTCTGAAAGGCATGATCATTTCAGTTTTTTGCTGCTGTGAATATAAAGCAACTGTGTTTCATTTCTGTGGACCAGATTGATTTGTTCCATAGACATACACTAATTTTGTCAGATTATAAACACACATAACTGGTTAAGCAGAAGAAACGCCCAAATAATCTAAATCCTGTATCTGTTTCTCCTGGCATTATATGTTGTTTGCTATCTTCTGTCTCGCACATTAATCCCGCCCATCTGTCAAGAAGCTCAGAATACATCGTTCTTCCAACCTTGTGTCCTCACAACAACCCTGTGTCATCGGTTAGACTAAGAGACAAAGTGGCTCAAGGTAACCTAGAGAGCTCTATGAGAGTGAGGAGATTTAAATCTAGGTGTCCAGCTAGTGCACTACATTGGCTCACATTGTTGTTGTTTTTTCCCTGTCAAGTAGCAGGTGACCCTGTAGGGTTTTTAAGGCAAGAGACATTCAGAGGTGGTTTGCCATTGCCTGCCTCTGTGTAGCAATCCCAATACTCTTTGGTGGTCTCCCATGATCCAAGTCCTATCCAGGAGTCCCCCTGCTTATCTTCTGAGATCTGATGAGACTGGGCCAGCCTGGGCTATCCAGACCAGGGCTCCCCTTGGGTACTTACAAGCAACACACACATGTTTTTATTTAGTGAAATGCAAACCAAGCTGAACAAGAAAGCAGGTGCTGTCTAATATTTTTTCATAAAGCTTTTCTTCCATGGAGCTCAGGGCTATAGTGCTCTTTTCCTTCATTTGATCCTCATAGCATCCCTGGGAGGCAGGGTTGGATTAACAAGTAGGCCAAGTAGGCACCGGCCTATAGGCTAGGCTTGCCAATACCCAGGTCCCAGCGGGAGTTCTTCCACTTTCCCAGGCTCCTTCCCGCCCCCAGAGGACCATGCGCCTTTGCACCTCTGGAGGCTTCAGTCTCTGATTGAAAGGCTTCCTCTAGGGATGGTATGTCTGTGTTGCTGTGAAGAAGTTGGCAGCAACTCGTGAGTAGAGAGGCCAGTCCCCTGCTTCAGACTCACCAGAAACCAGGTGGGGGTGGGGGTTAGAGGGAGACGTCTGCTGAGCACTTCATTATTCCCTATGTGGAAATCGATTCTCATAGGGTATAATGGGGAATTGATCTGGAGGTTTCGGGGGCTCTGGGGGAGCTGTTTTTTGAAGTAGAGGCACCATATTTTCTGTATAGTATCTAGTGCCTCTCCCCAAAGTACCCCCCAAGTTTCAAAACAATTGGACCAGGGGGTCCAATTCTATGAGTCCCAAAAGAAGGTGTCCCTATCCTTCATTATTTCATATAGAAGGAAGACATTTAAAAAGGTGTGCTATCCCTTTAAATGTGATGGCCAGAACTCTCTTGGAGTTCAATTATGCTTATCACACCCTTGTTCCTGGCTCCACCCCCAATGTCTCCTGGCTCCACCCCCAAAGTACCCAGATATTGAATTGGACTTGGCAACCCTACTATGGGCCCCTATACCTTTAGTGACCCTGGGCCGGTTTGCCTCTCTCTGCCTCTCCCCTGCAGCTTTGTCAAAGCGGCTTTTAAGAAGGTGCCTGCAGGAGATATTAGGAGATAATTTGTGAGGGGGGCCCTGAAATTTTGATTGCTTAGGGGCCTCCACAGGGTTTAATCTAGCACTGCTGGGAGGTAGGTTATGGATTGATTTGCTCACAGACACCCAGTGAGTCCCCATGGCCCAGTAAAGATTTGAACCAGTGTCTCCCTACACCAACACTCTACGGTGTTTCTCCTAACAACAGTATGTATGTATGTATTTTATTTTATTTTATTTTATTTATTTAGGATTTATATCCCGCCCTAAGATATCCCAGTAGCCATAAGAAAGGGAATGAAAACAGGTAGAAACATCACTTTAAAAATCCACTTTATCTATAATAAATAACTATAGATGAAAATGAGGGACTGAAGGTTGGCAGGCAGGTGGGAAGAAAGGAGGGAGGGAAAGGAGAGAATATGATGTCTGCAGTGAGGGTAATTGAGAGAACAAAGTCCTTGTGGGTTCCCCACCACACAACTAGGCTTGGCTAGGAGACCATAAATATGCAGATTTTTCCCAAGAAGAGGTTGCTAGGAAGGAGGAGAAGCTGAAGAGAGAGGGGTAGATAAAGGTAGGTTGGCTGGTGGATGGGAAAGGCTATAGAGGCATTCAGGGAAGATAAATAGTGGGGGAAAGGAAAATTAGATGCCCCTGCAAGCCCTTGAAGGTCCCCCACTTTTAAATACTATAAATTCTAAATCCCAGATAAAAACAAAACAGCAAAAAACTATTAGCTTAGTTGTAACAAGAACAGGAAAACAGAATTCCAGCCTTTCTTTCTATAAGAACTTTATAAACATGCTACTGAGATGCTGGGTGAATAATATGTGGGGGGGATGGGTTAGACCCAACCAGTTGAGAATGTTATGACATAATATACAAGGATCTTTTTTCATGAAAGGATGCTGGGTGAATAATATGTGGGGGGGATGGGTTAGACCCAACCAGTTGAGAATGTTATGACATAATATACAAGGATCTTTTTTCATGAAAGGACCTACAATCTGTTCTCTCATAACCTATGTGCTTCCTTCTGCTCTTCTAAAATTGCCACTACATTTGCCAGCCTCCAGGTCTGGAGATCTCCTGCTTTTACAACTGATCTTCAGCTGGCAGAGATCAGCTCCCCTGGAGAAAATGTTAAACACACTTGGAACCGGTGTACTCAATGGACAATAAAAGGGAATTACCGGAAACAATGTAACTTTCACAAAACAGTGTACAAATATATTTAGTGCAAACTGAATTGAACAAAAAGAACAGAACACTGAGTATACAGTATGAATAATGTCCCCACAAAGTCTTTCCACAGCCTGAAAGTTGGCTTCTTCTAATAGACACAGGGGTGGGCAAAATCCTTTGAACTCAGCATTCAACTCCAAATGGCACAGAGGAAGTAAGGAGGAATCACTTATTGCTGGACTCCTTGCAATTTTGACAGGATATACTTCATCAGCCTCCTTCTCTCAATGTTATGCGGAGCCTTAACTAAATGTTCTTTACACATGGATTAAATGTTCTTTACACATAGGAAGCCCGCTTGAAAGTTACAAGAGACCGGGCCTTCTCCGTAATGGCTCCATCTTGGTGGAACCAGCTGCCGGAAGAGGTAAGGGCCCTGCGGGACCTTACCCAATTCTGCAGGGCCTGTAAGACATCCCTCTTCCGGCTGGCCCACAACTAATCAGCACTGAGCACTGAGTACTGAACATCGAATACTGAACATCAAATACTGAATTTGTAACCGATGAGTGTAGCTGTAGGACTGCCGTTTGATTTTAATCTGTATGTATATAACAAATGTTTAGATTTTTAACTGTAAATTATGAAATGTTAATTTTAATGCTTAATCTTAGATTTTATGTTAGTTTTATATGTTGTAAGCCACCCTAGTGGGAAGGGCGGGATATAAATCTTAGATAAATAAATAAATAAAATAAATAAATGGATTAACACATGCTCTTCCTTTTTATTACCCCTGGAGAAAATGGCTGCTTTGAAGGTTGGACTCTATGGCATTGTACCATGCTGAGGTCCCTCTCCTCCCCAAACCCTGGCCTCTCCCAGATCCACCCCCAAAGTCTCCTGTCACCAGGTATTTTCCAACATAGATCTGGTAATCCTAATTCCCTCTGCCCAGATAATAGTGGGTATTTTCTTGGAATGCTAAAGGGAAGCTCACATGATTTTTTTTTAAAAAAAGCAAACACCCACCAGGAAATGGATCATTGAAATATGCCATTTCTCTATATAAACAAAACAAGGGGAGGGAGAGAGGGGAACAAACATTTCTGCATAGTTGCCAAAGAAACTGGCTGTGGATTGTGTTTATTAGGTGGAGCCTATGATGTCATCTGCATACACTCATGATGTCATTAAGGAGAAATCTCACCAAGGTTTGCTCTAAAGAATGTTACTCAGTTTTATTCACTGTATGAGGCTAGAATAACATCTTTTGTGAAAAATGTGTTTCCAAACACAGCATTTACCTTTTAATACTAACAGGGATGGGACATTGTGTAAAACAGTCACAGTTCAAGTAGGTGATTTAGTAAACAGAACAGGACTGTGGACTACATTAATATGTATATTATCTATTTGCCATATGAATTGTCTTGCTCTTACTACATTGTTATCTACCTATGTAATTCCACTTTTTGCATTCTTAAAATATTGTGTATTATGCTTTGTTTTCAGATTAATCCTAGCCCTATTACATGTTTTATCAGATGTCCTATTCTATTGCAGCCCCGTAGCCAGGATTTGAAGAATTGGGGGGCCCTGATTTTTTTCTGGGGGCACATAGTGGCCCCAGCCTCTATGGCCTTCTCTCCTACCACCGCTGAGAAGGAAAGCTGCCAGCTAGCTGCCATACAGCATCCCCCCTCCCCACAGTTGCCCCAAGGTGATCCCTTTCCACCCCTCTTCCAGCAGCTCTGGTGGGGAGCCACTCAGAGGTTTAGATACGTGCTGCACAGTCTCCTGCCCTTACCTGTAGCGTGATCCAGCTAGGCAAGCTCAGCGGGACAAGGGGGGAGTGAAAGGCGCCACCAAGTCGCAACTGACTTCGGGGCTACAAGACCTCCAATTTGGATTTCTTCCTGTCGGAGGGTGAGCCGAGGCTGCCAAAGCGCAGCTCTCACCCTCGCTCGGGTGGCCAGCAAGACCAGGCCAGAAAACCCCTGCAGGCGAACATCACCTCTCCACTGATCCCCAGCCCCGGACTGCAGCTGGGACCTCCACTTGTGTGCACCAGCCTACCCTACCCTGCCCTGTCTGGCAGAGAAAGCCTGCAATGGAGCCATCTGCTTCCTACCCCCGCTGCCCCACTTGAGGGCCAGAACATCCTCTTCTTGCGAGCATCCTCTAGCCCAACGTCAGCCCAAGGATGCAGCTGAGGCACTGGAGACTGGTTAGGGGCCCCAAGTCAGGGGGCCCTGCCTAGCAGTTAGGGGGCTGTGCCCCCACAGACCCCTCGTAGCTACGGGCCTGTTCTATTGGCAGCATGATTTACATTGTCTAATCCAACTTCAGTCTGAATGAGAATGGAAGGCAGATTATAAGTAGCACCAGGACTTTTTTTTTAGCAGGAATGCACAGAAACGCAGTTCCAGCTGGCTTAGCATCATGGGGTGCGGCCTAATATCCAAATGAACTAATGCTGGACCTTTTCTACAAAAAAGCCCTGTGTGAAACAATGGTGATGTCAGGGGTGTGGCCTAATATGCAAATGAGTTTCTGCTGGGCTTTTTCTACCTACAAAGTCCTGAGTAGCACTAATACAATAATAAAATTGTGTTGGGGGAATCAGTGCTCCTCTTCCTCCTGCACTCATGATATCTTGACAAAACTGTGTTTGTTGAGATAGTATGTCATTCCATGCTCAGTGACATCAATAAGGTGCGGCTGGGCTCAGAATCTCTGAAGCTGCATTGTAATTGCCATGGTGAGAGCTCACAGTGACTGCTTGACGCTGTTACTTCTCCAGGGATTGCTGACACAGGCAAACTTCTAAATGAGAGAAGCCTAAAGAAAATGCCAAACAAATTTTAAATCATAATGCATCAGACTATACAACTATAATAATTTCACTATAAGCACTCTTATTTCGGAGTGGAGGGCGGGATATAAATCCAATATCTTCTTCTTCTACTTCCTTTTATCTGTTCTAACCCAACTGCTCAGCAATTTCATTGAATGCCCATGAATTCTTGTATTGTGAGAAAGGGAGAAAAGTACTTCTTTCTCTACCTTCTCCATCCCATGCATAATCTTGTAAACCTCTATCATGTCACCCCGCATCATGTCAACTCTTGTTAGCTCTTGGCTACTGATGTGAAGTGTGTTGTGGGGGAATATCTGTAACTAAATCCCATTCTAACCCAGATTACTTTTTGTGTTTGGGGAGGAGCATGGTAAGGATAGGAGCTGACTACAGAACCTCTCCCTCCTCAGATCTTTGATGCCAGCCTACTGAACTTTCAAGATCAATTCCAAGAGGCAGTTGAGTGCTTGAAAATAGAAAAAACACTGGCTAGATCCTTATTGTTGCAGTAGGGAGATGGGATTCCATGCCTGCTAACATTGGTGGTCTCACTGACTGACTAATCTGACATTTAATAAAATTGTCTACTTGATTAGGGGGGAGCACATAGTAATTCTGGATATGAGTCAAATGCCAAACATTGAAGTATTTTGTGTTTTTAAACTTATGTGTACCTTTTTATGAAGGGAGGATGTTTTTTCCCCTTATACTTTTTGGGGAGGGACAGTGGCTCAGTGGTAGAGCATCCGGTTGGTAAGCAGAAGGTCCTGGGTTCAATGCCCAGCATCTCCAACTAAAAAGCATCCAGGAAAATAGGCGTGAAAAACCTCAGCTTGAGACCCTGGAGAGCCACTGCGAGTCTGAGTGGACAATAATGACTTTGAAGGACCAAGGGTCTGATTCAGTATAAGGCAGCTTCATATGTTGAACTACTACATCACACTGATGCATGTTATGTATTTTTCAGTAATTTCTACAGAGTTTGTCTTGCTGGATAATTTGGAAAATGAGAGGCACTGGGACTCAAGTTTATCTGGAGAGCCCATTGTCTGACCTGGTAGTCCTGTCTACTAATTCTAGATGTGTATGTGTGAAGTGCCTGTTTTCCAAGCATGGCAAACTCTGCACATGCCTGGAGGCATGTCTTTATTTTTTTTTTACCTCATGAGATCTTGCTCAAATAAAAGCCTGGCTTAAGCAGGGATTCAAACCATTAGAATAAACCTTGGTGGCATGGGAAGCTTTCCTTGATGCTTCTGAGAGCAGAAGCCCACAGGAAATTCCAAGTCCATTCTTAAATCACAATGCCTGTATTTATCATTTAGAAGCACATGTTTCATCAGATTAGTATGATTTGATATTCACTAATAAAACACAGTCTCTCTTGTCAAGAGGCTTCAAGAGGGAACTGGACAAACATATAGAGCAGAGGTCAATGGCTATTAGCCACAAGGTATAGATGGAACTCTCTGTCCGGGGCAAGTGATGCTCTGTATTCTTGGTGCTTGGAGGGGGGCAACAGTGGGAGGGCTTCTAGTGTCCTGGCCCTGCTGGTGAACTTCCTGATGGCACCTGCTTTTTGGCTACTGTGTTTTTTGACACAGAGTGTTGGACTGGATGGGCCATTGGCCTGATCCAACATGGCTTCTCTTACATTCTTATGTCACCTAGGTAAATATTACGCTATTCTGGAAATCACCTGTATTCCAATCACATACTACTAATTTTCTGAAGGATTTGGTAGGGACTGTTTCATAAGGTCTCGTAGCACAGCTGTTTTTGTTTAAGAAAAATGATGTCCCTTTCTTGCAATGAAGACAACATACAGGATGTACACTCTTTAAAAAACAGCCTCATTACAGCTTTAATGGAACGGCCGGAACCGCACAGTCTCTTGGGCAAGCTGCCTGTCTGATTACGCATTGACCCACGACACAGTCTCTCAAGTAAATAACACAGCATTTAGAACTCTACTAATTAGGTATTTACCACAGCAAAGGGCCTCTCTGTTAGGTGAACACTAAATTGGAGAGCAGTAAAATACAAATACAAAAGAAAGGGAAAATTATTGAATAAATGACCAATGTTACATTTAGTTATTCCTACAGTTGAAAAGGGAGCCTTTCCACGAGGTTTGCCAAGTCTGACTCAAGAAACATCTGGGGACCTTGGGGGTGGAGCCAGGGGATTTTGGGGGTGGAGCTGAGAGCAAGGGTGGGACAAGTATAATTGAATTCCAAAGGGAGTTCTAGCAATTACATTTAAATGCCTTCTCTCCATTTGGAATAATGAAGGAGAGGGGCACCTTCTTTTGGAGCTCATAGAATTGAATACCCTGGTCCAATCTTTTTGAAACTCAGGGAGTGTTTTGATGGGAGGTACCAGATACTATGCTGAAAACTTGGTGCCTCTACCTCAAAAAACAGGGGCCCTGCAGAACCTCAGATACCCACAATCAATTCTCCATTATACTCTATGGGAATTGGTCTCTATAGAGTATAACGGAGTGCCCAGCTGACATTTCCCTTCCCCTCCTGCTTTCTGATGACTCTGAAGCAGGGGAGGGCCTCCAAACCGAGAGATCCCCTGCCTCCAACTGGGGATTGGCAACCTTACTTTTCACCCATTTCAGATGAAAGTTCTAATGGGCTTTAAAAGATTTTGACATATTGCTTCATTTTTGCACATAATTGTTCACATAGGGAGCCAATATAGTGGAATTGTTTTCATGCCTGACTTCAGAGACATGGCTTCTAATCTCCACTCATCCATGAAGTTCACTTGGTGACCTTGGACCTGTTACTCCCTCCTAACCTACCTCACAGAATTGCTGCAAGGATACAATGACAAAGAGTGAACCATGCACACCACTCTGAGATCCATGGCAGAAGGGTGAGATAAACCTGTACTAGACCAGGGATGGCCAGACTTGCTTCTCTTCCTGCTGAGATTTAAAGGCACACACACATTTGGGAATACAAAAGGTTGCAAGCATCTCCTAACCCTGCTGAGAGTTAAAGGCACATGGAGGCTGTTGGGGTGGGGCTTCCCCTACTAGCCAACTGGCTGGCAGTGGGGAGGAGCTTGCAAAACTGGGGGATCCCCCACTGGGACCTGGGGACTTGGAAGCCTAAGCTGTTTATTTTGTCAGGGTTTAAAAAAAAATCAGAGAAAGGAGTTGGTCTGCTTTGTTTATAAGGTTGCAGATCATCAGGCAGTATATCCAGGGCTTTTTTTTAAATAGCTGGAACGCACAGGAACACAGTTCCAGCTGGCTTGGCTTCAGGGGGTGTGGCCTAATATGCATAAGTTCCTGCTGGGCTTTTTCTACAAAAAAGCCCAGTGTGAATCAATGGTGATGTCAGGGGGTGTGGCCTAATATGCAAATGAGTTCTTTCTGGGCTTTTTCAACAAAAAAGCCCTGGAGTATATTTGTAAGGAAAAGCACAGATACCTGAATAAATGGGAATTCTGTGAGAGGTATGATAACTAGGGTTACCAGACACCCAGGTAGAGGCATGATAATGAGGGTTTCCAGGCCTGGCCCAGCTAGTCAGCAGGGGGACTTACCTTAGGCTTCCCAATCCCCAGGTCCCAGAGGGGGATCCCCCGGTTTTACAGGCTTCCCCCCTCCCCCAGCCAGCTGGCTGGCGGGGGAAGCCCCGCCCCCAGAGCCATCATGCACCTCCATGAACGATTCCCATAGGGAATGATGGGGAATTGATCCGCGGGTATCGGGGGCTCTGGGCGGGCTGTTTTTTGAGACAGTGGCACCAAATTTTCAGTATAGCATCTAGTGCCTCTCCCCAAAATACCTCTAAAGTTTCAAAAAGATTGGACCAGGGGGTCCAATTCTATGAGCCCCAAAAGAAGGTGCCCCTATCTTTCATTATTTCCTATGGAAGGAAGGCATTTAAAAATGTGTGCAGTCCCTTTAAATGTGATGGCCAGAACTCCCTTGAAGTTCAATTATGCTTGTCACACCCTTGCTCTCGGCTCCGCCCCCAATGTCTCCTGGTTCCACCCCCAAAGACTCCTGGCTCCACCCCCAAAGTCCCCAGATATTTCTTAAATTGGACTTGGCAACCCTAACTTACCTGGAGAAATAGAAAAACCAGAGTTGCACAGGAAGTAACATCATTGTTGCCAGAGTTGCACAGGAAGTAATGTCTTCACACCAGCAACATCAAGGAGCCGCTCTGGTATTTGGGCAAAAACTCTATGATAGAAGCCAGTTGGTGAGACTTCTACATCCATTGTGCCACCAGAGGGGAAAGCTCTGTCTGTTGTGGCTACCTATCACAATCAGTAAATGGGGACACACTCCCACAGGGCCTCTAATCTTCAGCAGAATGATAAATATTAAAAAAAGGTGGTGTATATTTTTTAAAAAGTTTTTTTTTTAATTTTCTCAAAAGAAAATTAGGGTACAGGAAGGAAAGCAGGCTTCATTGAAATATTTTCTTTCAATTGTATGTTAATATCTCTTTAAGATCACATTTGTTTAACTTTAGTATAAATATAAAAGAAAAGAAAGTGGGTTTAGGGGAAATAAAAATGCATCATCTTCCCCCGCCGATATAATAAATCGCATACAAGGGAAATCAGCTATATTAATAAAAATACATTTTTCAAACATAGTAGCAGATAATAAAACAACATAATTTCAAGATTCAAGAACATTTTCTCTTTGAAAGAAGAAATAAAATGTTCCAAAATATTCAAAGAAAAAATGATGGAAATAAGAAAGCTTACATTACATCTCTAGCATTAAGGTAGATATTAACACTGAATTTGTGCCTTCATGTTATCTTAATGATTTAGTATATTATAAATCTTATTCTTGTTAAATATTTTAAACACTAAAAAGAATATTGAAAGTGAAAGTGAAAAAATTGATGCTATAATCAATACTCTCCTCAACTTGTATATAATAATCAAATAAATTTAAAAATTTTCACATTCTGTATTTGATCAAGAAAGTAATTATTCCCAAAACCTGAGTAATAGGCTTCCCATTTCTGCTGATACTCTTTGAGCAGTCTTTTGTTTACATAGTTAGTTTTGCCATTATCACATACTCAGCTAGGTGGCTTGTACCTTCTTGATATAATGCATTGTCATATGTTTTCATGCTGGTGGAAAGCTCTGCTTCGTTCCTTCCACTGGCAGCATCTTTGTTAGGGTGACCATAATGTCTGAAGGCCAGCCAGGGACACTGGGGGGGGTGCGCCGCCGGAAACAGGAAGTGACGTCACTTCCGGTGACGTCACTTCCGGTGATGTCATGCCACCACCGGAAACAGGAAGTGGCATCACTTCCTGTGACATCATTTCCCCCGCGTCACCTGCCGGAAACAGGAAGTGACTTCACAGCACTTCCTGTGACGTCCCCAAAAATCCCCCAAATATCACCGCCGGAAACAATTTTGTTCTCAAATCCTGTATATACTTCATCAGTATATGGGATAAGGCACTTTCTCAACTGTGCTGCATAATGCAGCCTATTTATTTTGTCCTGTTGGCTCTGTTGGCTCTATCTGCGCCACCTTCATCACTTTCGGGGTGTGGATCCCCCAGTGGGGTGGTCTCCCGACTCCCTCCGCTGACTGTTTCTGATAGCCCTGCGCCCCCTCTTTCATTTGATATGTGTCCCGTGCGGGTGCCACCCTCCCGCCGGGAGATGCCGCAAAATGAGCCCCCTTGAGGCTTATGGCGGCAGGGCTCGGGGGAAGCGAGCTAGACTGCTGTTCTTTTGAGGGGTTATAGAGTGTTTCGAGCCCGTCCCTGTGGCATCGGTCCCATCGTTGTGGGACCAAGGGGGCCGGCGCAGCGGCACGCCGAAGCAGCCTGTCACTAATAACACCGGTCAAGATGCAGGACAGGAACCTGGAAGTGACCGACAGGCTGCTTCAGCGTGCCGCTGCGCCGGCCCCCTGGGCCCCACAATGATGGGACCGATGCCACAGGGACGGGCTCGAAACTGGCCGGCGCTGGTCCCGGAAGGCCTTCCAGAGGCTCTGGAAGGCCTTCCGGGACCAGCGCCGGGTGCCCCGCGGCCTCTCCGCGGCCTCCGCTGGTCGCTGGAGGCCCTCCAGAGTCTCTGGAGGGCTTCCAGCGACCAGCGGAGGCCACGGAGAGGCCTCCACCACTGCCGCCGGGCCCCGCACGCGGGCGGGGAAGGCGGGGAGTGAGGGTGGGAGCGTCCCTGCGCGTGCGCAGGGGCCCTGCGCAGGCGCAGGGACGCTCCCTCCCTCACTCCCCGCCTTCCCCGCCCGCGGCCCACCGGCTCCGGGGCTGCCTAAACCGGGACCTTTAATGGTCCCGGTATAGGCAGCCCGGGATCCGGGATTGGGTGGCCAGATCCGGGAATGTCCCGGGAGACCGGGACGGTCTGGCCACCCTAATCTTTGTAGAGGTAAAAATTTCTACACAAAGGCATGGTTTTTGCACAAATACAGCATTTGACAAAACATCAAAGTTCAAATGAGTTTTTTTTTAATTTCAAATGCTGTCATCTTTTGCTTTTTGAAATTCAGCTGCGAGAGATGTTTTTCAAAAGCCGGGGAACTGAAAAATTAATCAAGGAAGGAAGGGAGGGAGGAAGGAAGGAAGGGAGGGAAGGAAGGAAGGAAGGAAGGAAGGAAGGAAGGAAGGAAGGAAGGAAGGAAGGAAGGAAGGAGGGAAGGAAGGAAGGAAGGGGGAGGGAGGGAGGGAAGGAAGGAAGGAAGGAAGGGGGAGGGAGGGAGGGAGGGAAGGAAGGAAGGAAGGAAGGGGGGAGGGAGGGAAGGAAGGAAGGAAGAAAGGAAGGGAGGAGGGAGGGAAGGAAGGAAGGCAAGGGAGGGAGGGAAGGAAGGAAGAAAGGAAGGGAGGAGGGAGGGAAGGAAGGAAGGGAAGGGAGTGAGGGAAGGAAGGAAGAAAGGAAGAAAGGGAGGAGGGAGGGAGGGAGGGAGGGAAGGAAGGAAGGAAGGAAGGGAAGGGAGTGAGGGAAGGAAGGAAGGAAGAAAGGAAGGAAGGAAGGGAGGGAAGAAAGGAAGGCCGCCCCCCGCCCCCCCCCGCTTTCGGCCCCCTTACCTTATTCCAGGGCGGCGGATCCAGCGGCGGCGGCGGCGGGGAGTCCTCCGGCGGCGGCCTCGCGGCGAGGGAGGGAGGGAGCTGCCGGGGCTGGCCTCTGGAGGCCTCCAGGGACCAGCGCCGGGCCTCTCCGCTACCGGCGCTGGCCTCTGGAGGCCTCCAGGGACCAGCGCCGGGTGCCCCGCGGCTTCCCCGCGGCCTCCGCTGGTCCCTGGAGGCCCTCCAGAGACTCTGGAGGGCCTCCAGGGACCAGCGGAGGCCGCGGGGAAGCCTTCGCTGGCCGGCACTGGTCCCCGAAGGCCTTCCAGAGGCTCTGGAAGGCCTTCCGGGACCAGCGCCGGGTGCCCCGCGGCTTCCCCGCGGCCTCCGCTGGTCCCTGGAGGCCCTCCAGAGACTCTGGAGGGCCTCCAGGGACCAGCGGAGGCCGCGGGGAAGCCTTCGCTGGCCGGCGCTGGTCCCGGAAGGCCTTCCAGAGGCTCTGGAAGGCCTTCCGGGACCAGCGCCGGGTGCCCCGCGGCCTCTCCGCGGCCTCCGCTGGTCGCTGGAGGCCCTCCAGAGTCTCTGGAGGGCTTCCAGCGACCAGCGGAGGCCACGGAGAGGCCTCCACCACTGCCGCCGGGCCCCGCACGCGGGCGGGGAAGGCGGGGAGTGAGGGTGGGAGCGTCCCTGCGCGTGCGCAGGGGCCCTGCGCAGGCGCAGGGACGCTCCCTCCCTCACTCCCCGCCTTCCCCGCCCGCGGCCCACCGGCTCCGGGGCTGCCTAAACCGGGACCTTTAATGGTCCCGGTATAGGCAGCCCGGGATCCGGGATTGGGTGGCCAGATCCGGGAATGTCCCGGGAGACCGGGACGGTCTGGCCACCCTAATCTTTGTAGAGGTAAAAATTTCTACACAAAGGCATGGTTTTTGCACAAATACAGCATTTGACAAAACATCAAAGTTCAAATGAGTTTTTTTTTAATTTCAAATGCTGTCATCTTTTGCTTTTTGAAATTCAGCTGCGAGAGATGTTTTTCAAAAGCCGGAGAACTGAAAAATTAATCATGTGTGTGGCTTGGGCCTTATGTTTTCTGAGCAACAGCCTTCACATACTATCCAGTGAAATACATAGATATGGGCAATGTTTAAAGCAAAGCCTCAGCAAGATTTTAAAGCAGCCATTTAAATCCTGGCCTTAAATTTAAAATGGTGCTATGAATTTTAAATTAATTCTGTATTTGTTGTCTTTTTACTCCTCTTTTTACTCACCAGTTACATTCAAAGCAGTTGAGGGGGGCGGGGTTCAACTGGTTATGGATCCCAGTCAGAGGACAATGTGTCAGTTCAATTATCATATATCAGTTCAATTACCATATATCATTAATGGTGGAAATGTAGCTTTTAGTGAACAACATTTTCACAGCAGACTTTTTTAACGGTGTGGTTTGCCATTGCCTTCCCCAGTCAACTACAATTCCCCCCCAGCAAGCTGGGTACTTATTTTACCGACCTCGGAAGGATGGAAGGCTGAGTCAACCTTGAGCCGACTACCTGAAGTCAGCTTTCACCAGCATCGAACTCAGGCCACAAGCAGAGCTCAGATTGTAGTACTGCAGCTTACCACTCTGTGTCATGGGGCTCTTATTTTATGGTTAGAGACCTGAAATAAGCTTCTTCTTCTTCTTCTTTCACTTGATTTCTATCCTATCCTTCCTCTGTGGAGTTTAAGGTGATCTAAGGTCTCCTCTGCCCCATTTCTCCTCACAATAGCCATGTCAGAGATTAGATTGAAAATGGGTGACTGGCCCAAAATGATCTTAAGGTCAGAGTGGGAATTTAAATGTGTCTCTCCCCATTTGTTCTCTGATACTAACCACTATTCAACACTAACATAACCATACAGCTGTGCCTACTTTTCTAGAGATGGGATCATGCCTTTGTTTGTGTTACCATTTGTTTAGCTGCAGCTTAAACCGATCAATAAGGTTGGTAAATTAGGAATTTTGAACATCCTAGAGTTATCCTCTATTCCCTGAGGTGTTCATAAGCTGAGATTTCACCACAGAAGTATGTTGTGGGTCTTTAGCTGATATTTGCAAAGCACATAGAAATCTGTCGAGACATCTGCTCTCTAAGTGTAAAAATGTTATTTGCTCAAACCTTATGCAGGAACATTTTCCTCATTTTTCACAGGTTACTTTGGCAACGTGGGGGTGTTCCATTTACAGACATCTGGTGTTATTTTATCACAGGTAAAAAATAAAAGCATCACTCTGCCCCCCTGCTCCAAGCTGTGCCAGCTACCAAATAAGTTCTTAAATCTCCCAGGATGTTCTACTAGAGAAGATACAAAGATCTTTGAAAGCTGGAAGATATTGGAAATAATCACCGACTTTCTGAATCATAGCTTATTAGGATCTTTTTAAAAACCACAATGTAAATTGCTCTAAAAAGTTCAGAATGAATGGACTCCTCAAATTTCACAGCTCCATCATACTGATTAAGACATATATGTTGCTTAAAACACTGAGTTGGCACCCATGGGCCAGGCTCCTCAGGTGGGTCATGGGGTCACACCTGTTGGGTCATGAGCTACCATTTTTATTGCCTTTTAGAAATACCTAATACTAGTGTGCAACAAGAAACATCAAGGGCTTTGTGATTTTCACTTCTCTTCTCAGGCACCCTAAGAAGAGTGGGACTGTAAAGCAGGGGACTCATTAGCATATTAGGCCACACCCTGTGACCTCACCATTGTTCTGCACAGGGCCTTTTTTTTAGAAACCCCCAGCAGGAAATCATTTGCATATTAGGTCACACACCGTGGCACCAAGACATCTGGAACTGCATTCCTGTGCATTCTTACTAAAAAAAAAAAGCACTGCAGTAAAGCAAGGTCACAGACAAGAAGTGACAAGAAGAGTGACTTCTGTGGTTTTCTTTCTTGAATTGTTCATCGCACTGCTTGGTGTTTGGCTTGTTCTTACAATCTTACCCATAACTCTGTGTTCCCCTCTTCTTGTCACGTGTCTCAATGAGTCCCACTGGCATATAATGTGGTACATGCAAGCATTTTTAACTTGCAAAACAACCAGCATTAATCTTTCCAAGCTGAAATTCACATGCCTGTAAAAAAACCAACCCAACCCTGTAAACATGAAGATGATTGCTTGTGTGTTTTTCTTCTTGTGTGTTTTTCGTCTTATTCCATCCTCAAGCTGTGAAAACATCTGCTAGGATATGGTGATTTCTTGACAGTTCTCCTGGGTTATGGATTTTGCCACTTAGATTAGCTGCTTGTTCACATACTGTTTTAGAAACGAGTGCTTCTGTCAAGAAGTATACCTGAAGCCTTTTGTTTGGTTATGCTAGTTAAGCCAGGAGACCTCAAACTGGGATCAGCTCACAACAGATAAGTAGAGACAGCAAAAACAACTAATTTCTGTTGTGGTGTTGCCATTTGAGCTTCATGGCATGCTACTTAAACAAGAAACCTATTCTTTTATCATGTATTTCCCCTCTTCCCCAGCAGAGGACATTTGTGAGAGCTGTACGTACTCTGCAGTTGTAAACCTGCCCCCTTGTATTAACGTAAAGTATGCATCAGGACAAGCTGAGTTCTGCAATGTAAATAAATTATGCCAATAATGTTTTTGCTTAGTCTAATTCCCTCATGGTTTTGTGCAGGACACTAGAAGAGTCCTTCACCGCGACCACTCTACTGAAGCCTACCCCAGCTCCGAACCCTACTCAAGCCTCCTCTTGCTTCATCTTGCAGGGTCTCACCTGTTTGCAGGCCTCAGATTCAGTGGGAGCTCACAGGAGTGCAGCTCCTGAACCTTTCTGAGAGTTCCACCTCCTTGTCCATTGAATAGTATGTGCAGCTGCGTAACAATCACTGGATGAGCTCCACTACCTATTTTTCTACAAAACGACCCCTGTCTGTTTGTATTATCCCAGCCAGGTTTTTTTCTTTGAGCAGGAACGCGCAGGAACACAGTTCCAGCTAGCTTGGCATCGGGGGGGGGGGGGGATCTAATATGCAAATGAGTTCCTGCTGGACTTCAGCCCTGTGCAAAACAATGGTGCCATCAGGGGGTGTGGCCTAATATGCAAATAAATTCCTGTTGGGCTTTTTCCTACAAAAAAAGCCCTGATCCCAGCTAGCATTTCCCAAATGAATAGGGTTGCCAAGTCCAATTCAAGAAATATTTGGGGACTTTGGGGGTGGAGCCAGGAGACGTTGGGGGCGGAGCCAGGAACAAGGGTGTGACAAGCATAATTGAACACCAAGGGAGTTCTGGCCATCACATTTAAAGGGACAGGACACCTTTTTAAATGTCTTCCTTCCATAGGAAATAATGAAGGATAGGAGCACCTTCTTTTTGGGCTCATAGAATTGGACCCCCTGGTCCAATCGTTTTGAAACTTGGGGGGTACTTTGGAGAGAGGCACTAGATACTATACTGAAAATTTGGTGCCTCTACCTCAAAAAACAGCTTCCACAGAGCCCCCGAAACCTCCAGATCAATTCCCCATTATACCCTATGAGAATCGATCTCCACATAGGGAATAATTAAGTGCTCAGCAGACGTTCCTCCCCCCCGCTCCCGTTTCTGGCGACTCTGAACTGAGGGATTGGCCTCTCTACTCACAAGTTGCAGCCAACTTCTTCCAAGTAACACAGACACCCCATCCCAAGAGGAAGCCTTTCCAATCGGAGACTGGAGCCTCCGGAGGGGGATAGTCACATGGTGGCTTTGGGGGCCTGGTTTCCCCCCACCAGCCAGCTGACTGGGGGCGGGAAGCAGCCTGGGAAAGCAGAAGAACCCCTGCTGGGACCTGGGGATTGGCAAGCCTACAAATGAAACACACTTGTAACACCTCAGTTCCTCATTCCAAGGGGCACTTCCTGAGCCTTTGCTTCCCCACATGCTACTTCACTTTGCTGAAAGTTTTATCTCTGCTTGCTTTATGCAACATTCATTTGTTTGGCAATAGTCTCTCTCGTACAGATTTGAAAGACAAGAGACTGTGCATTTGGTTGAAGACAGGCTAGAAACGCCTGAATGGACCTACCGCAGATTATTAACAATCCAAAATGTACTTTACCAACTGCAGGGTGGGAAATGGTAGGCTGTAAGCTGAATGGTGCATAATAATGCATTTACATGCATGGACACTAGAGATGCATCCCCACCCTGCTCTAAGATTTATTGTCTATGAATTCTGGGGCCAGAAGTTGAACACTGAAGAATATGTTTATTTTATTTATGAAATTTATACATGGCTTTCTGGCTCTCCTAAGTGCCACCAAGATAGGGTTGGCAATCCCCAGCTGGGAGAAAAAACAAAGCAAGCCTCCATGCAACCTTAGCCTCTATATAGAAAGATATTTCAATTACTGCAGTGAATAAATCTTAATTCTATTTCATTATGAAAAGTAGACCCTCATATTAATATCCATCTAGTTTGGGGCAGGGGATCCCCTGATTTGGAGCCCCTTGCCCCATTTCTGGGCTATCAGAAAGCAGGGTGGGAGGGGACATGTCCGTTGGGCACTTCATTATACCCTATAAAGTATAATGGGTATAGGGTATACCATGGTATTTAATAAGTATAGGGCATACCATGGTGTATAATGGGTATAGGGTATACCATAGAGTATAAAGGAGAATCAATCAGGGGGTATCTGGGGCTTTGGGAGGGGGCGTTATTTTTTTAGGTAGGGACACCAACTTTTCAGCAAATCATTTAGTGCCTCTCCTCAATCCCCCTCCCCCCCCCCCAAGTTTCAAAAAAGATTGGACCAGGGGGTTCAGTTTTATGAGCCCCAAAAGAAAGTGTCCCCATTATTTCCAATGGAGAGAAGGCATTTTAAAAGAGTGTGATCCCTTTAAATGTGATGGCCAGAACTCCCTTCAGAGTTCAATTATGTTCCTGGCTCCACCCCCAAAGTCCCCAGATATTTCCTGAGTTGGGCCTGGCAACCCTAGGTGACTAACAAAACATACATAATAAAATTGCATTTTAAAAAACATTAAAGCCAACAACCCCCACCCCCACATATCATTAAAACAATTAAAACCAGAGCTAAAATATATACAGATTTAAAAAAAAAATTAGCAGGAAGGAGGGATCACCAAGGGAATGCCAAATGAAGCAAAATAAAGAGGCTTTGCCTGTTGGTGGAAGATGACAACAGAAGAAGGCAGACAAATTTCCCTGGGGAGAGTTCCACAGTTCTGATGCCACAGCCAAGAAGGCTCTCTCCTGGGTTGCCACTCACCTACTTCCAAAAGGTGAAACATCCAAAATAGGACCTCCAAAGATGACCATGGTGGTTGGGTGAGTTCATATAAGGGAGGAAGCAGTGCCTCAGACTGGCAGTTTTAGCAACTATCACTAAAATCAGGGCTTTTTTGGTAGAAAAAGCCCAGCCGGAACTCATTTGCATATTAGGCCATACCCCCTGATATCACCATTGTTTTGCACAGGGCTTTTAGTAGAAAAAGCCCAGCAGGAACTAATTTGCATATTAGGCTACACCTCCCTGACTCCAAGCCTGCCGGATCTGTGTTCCTGCTCAAAAAAAGCCCTGACTAAAATAGACAAAAATAGGGGCACAAAGTTACCAAGATCCCTACCAGACCAACAGGGACAGTTAGGACATGTATTACTTTGCTGTATATGGAAGCTCTGGTGAAACAGAATAGTGGTCAGGCCCTCCAGTATACATTCAGCCTTTGGGACATCATATTAGGAACTTGCTTGGTGCAAGGGAGGATCGCAGGCACATGAAGGTGGGGAGTGGCAAGGAAAACAAGTTTGATCCAGTCAGTTTGATCCAGCAATGCATGTGGGGAAAGGAAAATGTACTTGGCACACTTCTACTTGGCCAAGCAATATAGTCTGATATCTTATAGCAATAGTGCTGTAATACAATTTTAACAAATTATCAGAATGTATATGGGACAACCACATATTAAAGTCAATGGAACAAAAAAATTCACCATAGACAGTTTTGATTTAATTTAATTTGGTTTTGAAATTTCATTCCCGCCCCCAAAATTTCTTCTGTTACGCCTTGTACATGCAGAAAAGATAGCAAGGATTAGCATTTCTCAAGGACTACTGTGCATGAAGAAATCTTCTGGGAAATCTAGCCCATTAACTGTTCTTTCTCCTTCCCCATTCCACCATCTGAGAACTTTTAATCAATGCTGGCTCTGCTTATTTTGCCACCTGAATGAGTCAGAACATATAGCCTCCCTGCTGGCACAAGTGTTACAGGCAGGCCTCATTTTGGGCAGGAGCTCAGAGGAGCAGAGCTCTGGAACCTCTATATTTTATTGTGATCTTTCTTTCTTACCCCCCCCCCCCCACCAAATCCTTGCTTCTGGGCTCCATTGCTAACCCCCCCCATGAGAACTTTGCTGAAGATTTGACAGACTTTCTCATATTTTCCCCCACAAAAAAAGGGAAAATAACCTAAAAATATAAAAAAGACAGATGGAAATCTTCATCATACCACTGTAGCCACATAGTAGAAGGTAATATAAAAAGTATGATGGGAGTAAGGTTTTATTATGACAATTATAATTCAAGATGTACTTTAAAGTAGATGTTGAGTTGGTATAATTTAGTACACCTCCCAGTGATGTTAGGGGTGTGTGGCATAGGCAAATGACTTGGGCTAATGAGCTCTGGCACCTCTTTTTCTATTAAATGACCCTTGGTCGCAGGAGAGGCATGCCTGCCCGCTTATGCTCCCATTAGTTCCTGATCATAGTGGCATGAGCTGGGAGGAAGCACACACTCCTTTTCCACTTGTGCTACCCCAGCTCCAAACAGAGCAGAACCTCTGCAGCCTGTTGGAGAGGGTGTGTTGAGAGAAGATGAGACAAACTACACCTGTCACCTCCTCCCTATGGAGCCTTATCAATATGATGCTACTTGGGTTATTTAGGCAGCGAACCAGCCCTGCTTTTGATATGCAGTAAATAAATATAATGTATCTCCTACTGTCTCTTAGGTTAGTGAGAGTATTGAAAGATACAACGTTGTTTGCAAGCACATTCAGACACCTTCTCTTCGTCCTCTAGACCTCCTAATAAACAGAGTAATTAGTCCTGGGAACAACTGTTATAATGAGCTGCAAAAAAACGTTACAGCTGGCAATATCCATGAAACCACTGCCTGGGGCTTGTGAAGAAGCCATTGCCACCAGAAAATGACAATGAATGACACAATTACCCCAAATAAGGGTGAACTGAAATCCTTTCTACAAAGTAAATGGCTTTTGGGAGAAGAGGCAATAGTTCCCTGATCAGCAGTTTCATCTGTATACTTCATGGCTCAGGCACAGTCATTTAGACACTCAGGCTTCACAGCTCCAGTACTATGTGAAGACCCAGCTGGTTTCAGAATATTTGTGATGGGAATCATTCCTAGATCCAGCACTGGCACAGTAACCCCCATTTACAGAGCCGCTGTCCATTCCACGTTCCTGGAAATGGTATTAATATGATGTATGTCTTTATTAAGAGTTGCCTGAAAGGATAACCAATGGCTAAAGGTGTGGATTAGCCCTTTAACTTACTAGGAAAGCTCAAAGTGGGTCTTAAGAAATCAGGCGCAAGCCAAGCCATTGGCAGTGGTTGCAGGAGCCCTTCAGCTCTGGCCAGGGGTGAGCATGACAGTAGGGACAAGGCTTGTCCATCACATCCTCTTGTGCATGGGAAGAAGTGACAGGCATTGCCTTGGCCACTGACTGGGTCCAAGCCCAGTGGTGCACTGCCAGTACCACAGGGCTGCTTGGATCAACTTGCCTCACAGGTGCTTTGTTAATGTCTTAATTTGTCCTCAGTGCCCACTGTGGCTAACAGGGAGCATCTCATCAGTTTTGGAAGAGGTATCTTGGTTGCCTATTTGCTTTCAGGAGCATATCAGTAAAGTCACCAGAGAGTTTGGGACAAGAGTATTTAAAGGAACTATCATTCCCCTATGAACCTGCCTGTCAATTAAGCTCCTCTGTAGAGTAATTGTTGTGTGTGCTTCCAACTTCAGACAGTCACTTTTCTGCATAGGCATCTCTGTTATGGAACTTCCATCTGAGGACAGCTGTAGTAGGGTTAGTTATAGACACCACAGGAAAACTTTGATTTAGCCCATTATTTAGTTATTTATGTGCCCTCCCTTTCTGTATTGCAGCCTCTGAGACAGATGAATAAATTCCTGTCCCTCCTAAAGCCCTCTATTCTTTTAAAATAAAATAGGGGAGCCCATCTAACATGTGCAGTGTCCTTTCCAATGTAGAAATCAGGAAAGGGGAAGAAGCTGGTAGATGTCCTGACCCATATGGAACTGGGAGAATATCTTAGGAAAGAATTCCAGGTGTGGTCTAAGCACCACTTTAGCTATATGGAATTTTAGAAAGGGAGTGTCATAGCAAAGTGTGCTTAGTTCCCCCACCCTGATAGCCACCAAAAACGCTGTCTCATGAGAGAAAAGATAAATCAGACTTTGCCGTCGGTTCAAATGGTTTATAAATCAATCTGGACAAAACCAGAAATAAATTCCAGTGTACCTAAATGGCCATGAGTAGTTAAATCTTTGGGAGTTTCTGGGCCAGTACCTCTGCTTATACTGCTGGTTAGCACTGGGGGTGATACCCAATGACTTTGCTATAATCTTATACTTTCAGATACAATCTAGGACTTCATCCATCTGATCATTGAAGAGCTCCCTGCTGTCAAAGGGGAGCTCTTTGATTTTGGCCCTGGTGTCACATGTGAAGGCTAAGGATCTCAGCCACTAATATCTCTTTACAACAACCCTTGAAGCCACAGCCCTACTGTTGCAATCAGCTACATGTCGAACTGCATTCAATTGCTGCTTTCCCAGCTTCTGGCCCTCGAACATGAGAACCTTAGCTAAATGCTTCTTATCATCTGGGATTAAGCCCACAAATTGTGACATCCTATCCCATAGTAGCATCTGATATCAGCCCACTATGGCTGTAAAATTCACCAGCTGTACTCCCATTGCCCTTGATGAGTAGACCTTCTGGCCTAAGATGTCATGTCTGCGCCCCTCCTTGTCCATTGGTGCACAGTGGGCACCTGACAGTCCTCTAGCTGGAAGGACCTTGGAGACCAGGGAGTTGGCTCTTGGGTGATGAAAGAGGTATGCACAACCTTCTTCTTTCATTTTGTACAAATTTTCAGGCTTCTTTGCCAAAGCTGCATTGGAAGCTGCTTTGGACCAAGTGTCCACTGCAATATCTTGTATGTCTTGCAATAATGGCAGAGCCATGGGCTCAGATTCTGGGTTGTATAGGACCTTCATTATTAAATCTGAAGGCTGGGGCTACATAGAGAGATATTCCAAATTTAAGGCTTTAGTCATAGGGATGATCTGCTCAGCATAAAGTTTTAAGTCTTTTGTGGGTGATGGAGCTGACGGCTTGCTTGCCATGTCATCTAGTGAAGGCACTGACGCATCTTCTGACTCAGGTTCTGAGCACCGATCCATGCCCTCTTCTGAACCAGAAAAATGTGATGCTATGTTGATGATGGAGTGCTGGGTAGCAGTAGCGTGTTTCTTGCTATGGGACTTAGAAGACTGAGATGGTGAATATCATGGAGGAAATTGCTGCTGGTCCCATGAGCCCCACTGTGTAGAGAATATAATTGGGAAAGGGGCTATTTTGTGGTGGCCCTTGATTTGAGGTTCCCCTATTTTGTTATCCATGTTGCACTAGAGGTTGTGCTGGCAGAATCTCAAAGACTTCCTGGTCTGACAGTCTTAGAGATTGGTGGCATTGCCCTGAAAATGACAGAATTCTTGGTCTTGGGGAGTTGTTATTTTATTTTATTTATTTATTTAGTAGGCTTATATTCTGCCCTTTCCCATAATGGGCTCGGGGCAGATCACAACATAAACTGAACTACAATAAAAACCTACCATTTAAATTTAAAACAAAGAATAAAATTAGTAAATCAAACAATAGAACAATAAACAAATAGGTGCATCATGAGGCTGGAAGGGCACATTTCAAAGGATATAGCAGTTTTTGGCCCAAGACAAATGATGGTGATAATAAATAGGATAGCATCATAGTCTATAAAGCATTATGTCCCAACAAGGGAGGCCAACGGATGGAATGGTTGCTGGAATAGGACACCCACTGCCTCAACCAAAGGCCCAGTGGAACAGCTCTGTCTTACAGGCCCTATGAAACAATAGTAATTCAGGTGATGATCAATGATGATCATTGTCAATGTATTGGTGATGATCAATGTCAGGGTGACATCAAAGCATGATTGGTCAGTGACGATGCATGGTTTTGAGACTCCGTTTGGGAGCAATGACGACCCACCAAATTGTGCTGGTTCCGAGGTGAAAATGAAGCTCAATGTCAGGGCAAGATTGTCAGCACCAAGGCAACAATCGGTGTTGAGATGACAGTGAATGAAGGAAAGACATGGTGTGTATGTTTCGCCTTGTTTTTTAATATTTCGTTGGTGACTCTGAGGCTGACCAAGTCATGGTTGATTTTTCAGGTGACTGTGTCACCAATGGAGCCCTTGACCTTGATCTTTTTTTTCTTTTTAGCATGGGCACTTATCTGAATTTTGGCTTGGGGCTCCCAAAGCTTTTCCCCACAAAGTCACTTAGAGTTTAGCTGCTCTCCCTTCTCTAGCCTTCAGCATGAGGTGGTAGCAGTCTGGGCATGAGGCGATATTGTGATGCCCAAACATATGTGGCACAATCTGTTCTTGTCATTTTGCACCATTTTGGCTCCAGATTCCTTGTACTTCTTAAAAAGTGCCACCCTGCCTTTTCTTTTGAAAAAGAGATGAACGAATCTAGTCAGAAAGACTGAGGGACATCATTCACAGTAGCTTGCTATAATATCTTCTCTTCTTATGGTGGCAAGAAAAGAATTCTAGAAAGAGTGCTTGTCTTTCCTCCGTCATGTGACCCTTTGGGCAGGAAAGACTACACTGAAGATGGAGGGGAGGAGGAGCACTCTTGGTCTCTAGAAACTTCTCTGTAAAGCTTGCTAGCTTATCTTCTTGGCTAGACTGCAAAAACACAGTCCCCATGTGGGACTGAACAGAAGCTATGAAGCTGAACAAAGGCCCCAAAGACACACCTTTTGCGAATATACAGTTTCTGAAGTTCAGCTAAGGCCAAAAGGAGGGTCCAGTCTGTCCTGCCACACCAGAGGCACATGGAACATATACAGAACATATAATTGTGCCTGTTCACTCTGACACACTATGGTGCTATAGACCATTATAAGAAGGGACCCCACAAACTGCAAAGAGTCCTCTTCTCCAGACCCTCCAGGGTGACCCTGTTGACAGTCCACAACTCATCTGTGGCAACAGAGACCTCTGCTAGGTAATATCCAGTCTCCATATGTGTCTATTCTTCACCCTGATCTGGGAGGTTGTATGGATTTATTTAATTGCTTGTTATCTGCTGTTGAATAAACTCTGCTTTGGACAAGAGCCTGTTTTTTTTTAATCGCCATGGAGTGGAGAGAGTGTGACCTCTTGGGAAATGGTCTGATACTCCCTTCCATGACACACTGTGCCTGAAACTCTAGAGCAAACATTTCCCCATAGGGCACAGCAGTCCTGCTCAGGTGCGACGTTAACCTGTGAAACTACCCTCTGCTGGCCATCCCTGTATTTGAGAGTGGGGGTGAGAGTTAAGACTGACAGATTGGTATCTGGAAGACCCAGGTTCAAGTCCCTCTCACATCATGGAAGCTCGCTGGGTGACTTTGGTCCAGTCACACTGTCTCAGACTAGCCTCACAGGGTTGCTCTGAGGATAAAATGGAGGAGAGATAAATGATATAAGCCTTTTTGGGTTCCCATTGGGAAAAAAAGGCAGAGTATAAATGAAATAAATAAATAAACAACTCCTGCCAGGTAGGATAGGACTCAAACACTGTCATCAAATTTTATATTTAACACTCAGAAAAGAGGTCACTACTGATAAGTTACTAGCCCTGCTTCAGAATGTTTTACAAAAGGGTGAACCAGGTTTAAGGAAGGCAAAATATTAGGTGGGGAGAGTGAAATCAAAGTCTTATTTTCAGAGAGTGAATTATTTCAGAGTTTTCTGTTTAAAATATTAAAATTCTTTCAGAGTTTTTATTTAAAATAGTTTTCTATTTAAAAACACTAGTGTATTGATGTGGTAAGGTCAAGCAGAGTAACCTGTTAGTTTGGACTGTCATAATACCAGCATTGGGCTCTTCCCACAGTAATGGGAACTATGGTATTCCGCTTGGTGCACAGAAATATTAAATGAAAATTGGAAAGGATTTCAGATGCCACCAAATGGCCCTTCCATCGTGATGATCTCTAGCCAGTGTTTGAAAACATTCCCCATATGATTCACCCCCATCATTCTGTGAGTCACCGCACCCCCACTCTACATTCCTTCGCATGTACCGTGAAGGGTGTAGAGACTCACAGCAGGATAAGGGTGAATCACGCAGGGCATACTTATGATTATTGGAGATTGCTCACTGTCAAGAATTTTTCAAGCACTATTCTTTTGCAACAAGTGCTCCATCCTTTAGTAAGGAGAATAGCCACTTCACAATATATTATCTACTGCACTGCTCACATAAATGCATTTAAGAGAACATCAAGCCATTAAAAAAAAAAAGCAGCCATTTTGGGAGAGGGATTTTTAGAGTAAAGGATTCCCTTACATGCCATTTCTATACTTCTGCTTGCATCTTTGGAAGGGTAACTGGAACTTTGTTAGAGCAAGGCTGAGAATGGTATTTTAAATGTCATTTTTCAACAGTTTTGGAGGGTAGCCATGTTGGTCTCTGATGCAGAGAACTTTGACTGTTGAGAGCTTATACCCTGAATATCTTGTTGGTCTCTTTTTGTTGTTCAGTCGCACAGTCGAGTGTTGGTCACTAGGCAGGCCCATAGCCACAGAGGGTGCATTTGAGGGTGATGCCCCTGCCAAATGTGTCCTGCCCCCTCACTGCCCATACCTCCTGGTCTCCTCCTCATTCCTCCTGAGCTCACAAAAGTTGCTGCCTCTTTGTTTGCAGCCTGGCTGTCCTTTCCTGGTGTCCAGCTCTCCAAAGTGGAGCAGGGAGGTGGCGGGAGACTGGCTACACAGGCATGCCATTCTCTCCTGGCTGTGCAGGTGCAGTGAGGCACCAGGACAGGCCATTGTCTCATTACTGCACAGATGCAGTAAGACACTGGGGGTGGGCCATTCTCTGCTGGCTGTGCAGGCACAGTGAGATGCCAGAGTGGGCCATTCTCTGCACCTTGTCCTCTTTGCCTGCCTGCCTCCTCTGCACCAGGATGGCCACCTTTCCCTTCACTGTCAAAGCAGCTGCTGCTGCAGGCACTAATCTCTTTCTTGCCCTTCCAGGAAGGGGCCCTTTCTCTGGGTCTTCTCATAGAAATCATATACTCACCCTTTCTCTGGCTCTTCTTTCTTTCTTTCCTTTCTACAGGCTGAGCAGGGCTTTCTTTGTTGAAAAATCCCAGCAAGAACTCATTTGCATATTAGGCCACACCCCCTTGACACCAAGCCAGCCAGAAATGTGTTCCTGCTAAAAAAAAAAAAGAAAGCCCTGAGGCTGAGCTTTTCGATCGCCTTGACATGCACTGCAGCTTTTATTTTTATTTTATTATTAATTATGTGATTTATTTCTCGATAATGAATTGATTTATTTCCCAACATTGTCACATTATCTCTTTTTCTACTTAAGAATTGAGGGATGGGTATATGGTTCTCCTCTCCTTCATGTTATCTTCACAACAACCCTGTGATATAGACTAGGGTGAGAATGAATGACCAATCTAAGGTCACCTAATAACCTCAATGAGTGAGGGGAGATTTGAACCCACATCTTCCAGCTCCTAGGGGAACACTCTAACCAGTCCACCACAGTAGTGACACTTCCCCAAGACAGGATATTTAGATTACCTTCAAAATGTAGAAATCCCTTGTGTGTGCAGAGCTGGAATCTCATATTACCTTGATAGTCTGTTACTTAACATTGCAACAATAGCAACATATCCAAAGTATACTGTGGCAGAGCGAGCTCATTCATTGTTTTTTGGACACAAATCCTCCAGAGACTGTCACAAATCCCAGATCAGCTTGTGATAGACAAAAGACACCTGAAGGGTAGCGGCTCCCTTTTGGCTCTGCCTCTTAGGAATCTCTTGCATATTGTTTACCAGAGAATGTGGAAGATCATATAGAGGCCAAACATTCTATGACTCATTTTTAAAATCTAGATCAATGTGGTTTACAACAGAACAGCGCTAGTTCCCATTGTTCATGTCTTGCCTTGGAAATAATACTGTGGGACAAATTTATTCCCAATTGTGCAGGAGGTGTGGGGGGAAATACAGATGTGGGGGGAACTAATTTCAAACTTCATCAAATTTTTCAAAACAAAAACAAAAAAACAACCCACCACCATCATCACCATATTGTTAGCCCTGACCTGGATAGCACAGGCAAGCTCGATCTCATCAGATCTTGGAAGCTAAGCAGTGCTGACCCTGGTAAGTACTTGGATGGGAGATCCCCCTTGGAATACCAGGGCTGGGATGCAGAGGCAGACAACAGCAAGCCACCTCTCTGAAATGTCCAAGCCCCGCTAGAGATTGTTGGAAGCCAACTATGACATCCAGATACATACATGTACACACACACACAAATATACACACAAAATACCCACACAAAAAGAGCATGTTGTCGTTAAGGTACTTTGTACCACAGGATGAATAGACGCTATGCAAGAATATAGCTATGTGTGGGAGATTCCAGATTTCTTGTACTACAGTTCTGTGCAGAGTTACTCCCATCCAATCCCATTGATTTCAGGGGTGTTAGACTGGAGTAACTCTGCACCCTGTATGACTAGTATGTGTTTGGAAATCACAGCTGTGGGAAAAGCTGTAGAGGGTTTCCCTTTTCTGCTAATAGAGGACTTGTTTGTATAACATGCATATACTCAATTAGTACAGATGTGCAGGCTTTCTCAGTATGGATAGATAGCTGCAATGTAAAAGAAAGTACCAGCAAATATTTCCATTTATACTTTCTCTCTAAGGCCCTTCTCATTCTTTTTTTCATTAACATTTGTGGAAATAATTTTATATTTCTACTGATAATTATGTTCAAGTTGAAAAACACAGAGGAAAAAGATCTCTCTGTACTTGCTTCAAGAGCAGGATGGCTGGTTTTGTTTTTTCTCTCTTTTTTCTTTAAAAAAAGCAAGAACAAAGGGAAAAAGCAGAAAGAAGGCAGGGAGGAAATCCAAAATCCAGCAATTAAATAGAAATCTAAAAAAAATAAAAACCCATACATAAAGACAAAAATATAACAACAATGGTGGAGAATCTACACAAACGTTTCTGTGAACAGAGTCCAAATATTTAAAATTATTCCATATGCAATTGCCATCTATGTATGTGCCATATATTCAAATGTTGATAGAATTCTAAGGTCTTTGATCGACTGATTTGCCAGAGGTGGGATTTTATCTTTCCAGTTCTGTGAGTCTTTTAGCTGTAGTAGGGCATGGTGGGTCAATTTTTGTTGACCATTAGTTAGCCTCCAAGAGACGGGCAGATAATTTAAAAGTACCTGAATATCCTCAAATATTAATCAACACTCTAATACAAAATTCATACATGTAATTATTTCATTCAATCCTTTGCTAAAGAGCCATTGTGGTGTCCAGTAGATCTTAAACATAATTTTTGCTGAATGAGACATAACTTGCAATGCCTAGACAAAGCAGGTATAACCTTGAAGGTCATATGTCACTGCTTTGGCAAAATGTAGTGATCTAACTCCATATTCCATTCATTCCTGAGACTCTGCCTATAGTATTTATTAATTGACATCAAATATTTATAGACAAATATCGCCCTGACCTGGATAGCCCAGACAAGCCTGATCTCATCAGATCTCAGAAGCTAACCAGGGTCGACTCTGGCAAGTATTTGAATGGAAGACTTCCTTGGAATACCAGTAGTTGAGAGGATGGGGCAGGCTTCATTCAGCCACTTCTCTGAATATCCTCCAAGCTCCCAATAGGGGTCAGTCATCAGATGTTGCCATGACTTCCAGATACTTGTGCACATGCACAGACACACACACACACACACAGAGCTTTTTTTGTATCAGGAACTCCTTTGCTTATTAGGCTACACCCCCTGATATAGCCAATCCTTCTGGAGCTTACAGTAGGCCCTGTACTTATAAGTTCTTGGAGGACTGGCTACAACAAGGAGGTGTGGCCTAATATGCAAAGGAGTTCCTGCTACAAAAAAGTCCTGCATACATGCAAAAAAAAAATAATTATAGGTTTCATTTTCTGCAGCAATTCAGTTTAGAGTTGCCAGCTCTGAGTTGATGAATACTTGGACATATTGGAGGTAGAGCCTGAGGAGTGTGGGGTTTGGGGAGGGAGGACTTCAACAGTTTACAATGTCATAGAGTTCACCTTCCAAAGTGGCCATTTTCTTTTTATGTTTAACAATTTATTGAGGTTTTGGACTAACAAAAATTAACAAGAGGAGAGAAGGGGGGGAGATAACATTTTCTCCAGGTGAACTGATCTCTATCACCTGGAGACCAATTGTAATGATAGATCTCCACCCACCACTTGGAAGCTGGCAACCCTAATTCAGTTTAGAGTTTCTACAAGCAAAGGGGACACAATTGCCACAGGCTGACTGGTTGTATTGAAGATACATTGTACTGCTATTGTTTCTGGATTTTCTTCCATGGATCTGCAGAGTTACCTACGTTTTTTTCACTAGCTGCTTGTTTTTGTTTGCACATTTAATAAGATGTGACTGAAGCTCTCCGTATGAAGCTGGGATTGCTGTGCTAATTAGCAGCACACTATATAAAGGAGAGGCAGTTCACCTGGCAATTGACATAACTCCCTTTGAGGCTGCTGCTTGAGCACAGAGGTTCATGCTGCTTTCTCTCCCTCTCTTTTAAAGATAACATTCAGAGTACATTTTGCAGTGAAGTTGAAGACTAGATTACAACTAGTAACTTAATTGTAATTTTTGTGTCCTAAGCAGTAAAGATTACATGTTTGTTCATACAGTGTTTATTCCTGTTATTACAACTTGTAGTCAAATGATGCACTGGATTCAAGCTGCTTATCTGCTGGTGGAAGGAAAGGTCCCTTTTGGCCACCAAAAAGGCTATTCTGAGGATCATGGGATCTGCAAGTACAAAAGCTATGCGAGAGGAAGGGTGTAGGCAGAAACAGAACTGAGAGTGAAATTTAATTAGAAAGTTGCCTGGATCTAACCCAGCAAGCATGCTTAGAGAACTGAACTCCATTTACATGGAAACTCCTCTTCACATATTTAATGTCTGTGCTTCATTCTGCATCTGTGATACTCTCACACAATGCATTTCATGCCATGTGAAATAAAACAAGGGAAATCCCAAAGTTATAAAGTCCCTAAAGAAATTGATGCAAAACTGGGAATCCTAAACAGAGTTACACCACTCTAAGCCCACTGACTTCAACCAACTTAAAAGAGTGACTCTATGTAAGATTGCACTAGCATGGGTATAGGTTCAGTATTCCTAAAATGATGGTGCTTTGCATGAGATTTTTGTCCAGACCCAGTCTCAGGGACATCTGAGCTTCTCCAGTGGGATGCAAGGTTACTTACACACGCAAAAACACACATATCATTAACAACAATAAACTCCCTCCTCCCCCACATTGTCATCCAAACTAGAAGACAAAGATTACAGAAGGTGGATAATTGGTGGGGATGTCACATAATAATTCTTAGATCATGTGGTGGTGGGGGGACACAGCGTCATCTCAGTGCTTCCTTTCCAACCATGGAATTCTTTTTACTGCATCCTCCCTTGACAAAACAATCATAAAGCCTTTGAATGCAGATTTTCATATGAACCATAAGGATAACATTACATAAGACTAAGACCACAATGGGGTCATTAAACATTTTTTCTCCAGGCCAGTTTGGTCAGGGATCCCGGATATTTTTTTGCCATCTTCTGGGCATGGAACAGGGGTTGCTGGTGTGTGTGTGTGTGGGGGGGGGAGAGATATTTGGGAATGTCCTGCACTGTGCAGAGGGTTGGACTAGATGACTCTGTAGTCCACTTCCAATTCTATGACGAAAGGGATGTACCTGCAACAGTGACATATCTGGGGGGAAAGAGCAGACAAATGGAAAATTCCCACAGCCTGAGCAAAGTACACTCAACTTGCAAGTCTTATAAAAACAAAAAAGCTAAAGCATTATGCTCTCTCCTCTCTGCCTGCCTTGTAGGCAAGAATTTCAACTCCCACTGAGCATCGTGCTGTGAAACCACTTAGGTAGCAGCAGAGCAACTGTAGGCACTAACACACCTTCCTGGGGATGGCCTCATTCTTTAACACAGCAGCAGCAGTCCAGTGCAGGAGGAAAAAAATTAAGCTCTTTGCCGCAAAATCTGCAAAGAACTCAAAGCTCCCTTCTGCAAACAACTACCTAGCTCCATGTTATGTGGAGCACAAATTAGGTCTATGGTGGACCCTTCCTTGTAGCAAGCACGCTGTTCACTGCAAAGAGACGCTGCCAGTTTTTGCAAGTAGCCCCAAACTCTGCAGAGTGCACTGTTGATAGTTTGCAGGCCAGATGGCATCTGCATGTGGGGAATGAGTCTGAAGACCCTCTTGCTAAGTTGTCTATGTTTGTAGCTGCCACCACTTCCTGTGGCAGTGAATTCCATGTGTTAATCATAGGGGTTGTTTTGTAGAAAAATAGGTGGTGGAGCTCATCAGGGATTGTTATGCAGCTGCAACTACTATTCACTGGACAAGGTAGGTAGGTGGGGAGGAGGAGGGGCATCAGAAAAGGTTCAGGAGCTGTGCTCCTGTGAGCTCCTGCTGAATTCAAGGCCTGGTTAATCTGTCTTTGGGTGAAGAAGTACTTCCTTTTATCCGCTCTAAACTGTCCAAGAGTCACAGACTAGAAGGCCGACAAGGATGGGAAAGTTACCTAGCTGCAAATGGTTAGAGAGCAAAATATTTCAAGGGTTTTCACATGTACCTGCTTCTGTCCTCAGCACTGGAGGCGAGGATGGTGAGCACAAGAGACAGGTACTGATTCCTCACTAGCAGTCGCTCTTGCATTTTTGACTCGCGGCTCCCTCCGATTTCCCTTGCAGCTTCTTTCTGAATATTTTTTTTTTAAAGATCAGGAAGCTGTGGGGGAAATTCGAGGGATCCACGGATCAAAATGAGCCCACACAGCAACTGGTGGGGAATTGATCACTTGATCCGAGGAAAGCAGAAGTCCAGGCACAGAGCAACTGCTAGTGAGGAATCAGTCAGGGTCTTCTCCGTGGTTGCACTCCAGTTGAAATCCCCTTCCTTAAAGTTTTGCTATGGGCCAGACTTGCTTGAGTTTTAGGCCCTTGAAAAAAATATTTTTAACTCACCTTCCCTTTTTAATGCCCCTGTATTTGCTTTAGTAATCCTACAGAAATGCTGCTTCTTTTACTTTATTAAATATCTAATTAAAATGATTTAGTTCTGCTTTTATATATTTTATTGTACAGCGCTATTTGATTCTCATTGCATAATGCTTGTCAAATTTTAACCAGTCTTTATTTCCTGGAAGGTGAAGTGGGGGCAATTGCTAAGTCTTCACACATGGGAAAAGTCAGAATAACATTCATTTAAGAATTTTTAATTGCACATTTCTGGCAAAATGACCCAGCCAAGGTTAAGTACTGAAAACCCGTTTTAAAAACCAATGAGTAAAATAGAGCAAAATCTAAAGCCCAACAGCAAGAATGATCCAATCAGCAAAAAAATTATTCCTATACCACAGGCCCTCTTGAACAACCAAGTTTTTATGGCATACCCCAAAGTAAGTGGTGTTGCCAGGTCCAACTCAGGAAATATCTGGGATCTTTTGGGGTACAGCCAGAAGAATTTGGGGCTGGAGCCCGGAACAAGGTTATGACAAGCATGGCTGAACTACAAAGGGCCCACACTCCTTTTGAATGCTTTCCCTTCATTGGAAATAATGGAGGATGGGGGCAATATTCCCTCTAAGCTGTGGAGTCTTGTGAGCAAAAATTCTACTTCATGAGCTACTGGCATTAAAGTTGTGAGCTACTGTATAAATTAGTTTGCTTTGGGGCCATTTTTCCTGAGCTAAGACAAAAATGTGTGAGCCAGAGGCTAAAACACTGTGAGCTAGCTCACTCTAACTCAGCTTAAAGGGAACGCTGGATGGGGGTACCTTCTTTTGAGGCTCATAGAACCAGACCCTCTGGTCCAATCTTTTTGAAACTTGGGGGGTTTTTTTGAGGAGAGGCACCAGATGTTATGCTGAAAGTTTGGTTCATCTATCTAAAAAAAAACACAGCCCTCCCAGAGCCCCAGATACCCACAGATTGATTCTTCATTATACTCTATGGGTACCAGTCCGCACAGGGTACAGTGGAGTGCCCATCAGATATTCAACCCTGCCACCCTTTCTGATTACCTGGAAGCAGAAGGGGGGCCTCCAAACCAGGGAATCCTTTGCCCCCTCCTTCTTCACTCCTGATGGTCCAAACTTCTGAGGACATATCTTCAGATCTTGATCTATTAATTTGGGTAAGTTCCTACAATAAGAGACAGTCTTTAACTTCAGGCCACTGAAATTCAAATACTTACCAAGGAAAATTATGCTTGCACAAAGGAAAACGTCATGCTTCTTTACTGGAGGTAAGTTTTTACACTCAAATATAGTTAGTGATCTCATAGTCATAAGAGCTTATTTGATCCAACTTCATTTCGGTTACCTTTCAGATGAGGTTAAGAGTGCGTCAAGAAGAAAGCCAGTTGATTAGCACTTACTGGGAAAAAATCCACAGGAGTTGTCTGGTTTAATATTACGCTTGAATAGCTGTTGAATTTATACAATATGCATAAAGAAAACAGAAGAGGGCCAGATTTTATAGGCCACAAGTTTGATAACTCTGTCTAGATATAGCTTTGAATGCTTGCCCCCTTTCCCTGCTCTACAACCCCATTTATTGTCTTCTTTGGTACCATTTTCTGAATTTCCAGCTGTGGTCTACAGCACCAACCTAATAAAATAAAACAGGAGTCCAGTGGCACCTTAGCAACTTAATAGCATTTTATTCCAGCATAAGTTTTCAATAGTCTCTTAGATGCCACTGGACTTCAATTTGGTGTAGTGGTTAAATGCATGGACTCTTATCTGGGAGAACCGGGTTTGATTCCCCATTCCTCCACTTGCACCTGCTGGAATGGCCTTGGGTTAGCCATAGCTCTCGTAGTAGTTTTCCTTGAAAAGGCAGCTGCTGTGAGAGTCTTCTCAGTCTCACCCACCTCACAGCGTGTCTGTTGTGGGGGGAGAAGATAAAGGAGATTGTAAACTGCTCTGAGTCTCTGATTCAGAGAGAAGGGCAGGATATAAATCTTCAGTCTTCTTCTTCTGTTTTTATTTAGGCTACAGCCTAACACAGTGACCCATATTTCCATAAATGACATATTTTGGTGCTCCTACCACATATACCAAGAGAACACAGAAACCTGGGTTTTTTGTCAGTATACATTCGTGCATACCGTAACTTCAAAATATGTGTGCTGCCAAGCCTCATTATGGGCAGACACTCACAGGAGCAGAGCTCCAGAACCTCTAAATTTTATTGTGCTCTTTCTTTCTTACCCCCCCCCCCCCAAAAAAAACACTTGCTTCTGGTCTCCCTCTGTGAGGATTCTGCTAAAGTCTAAGATTTGACAAACTTTCTAATATTTTTCCCCACAAAAAAGGGAGAAATAAACAAAACATATCAAGCAGACAGATGGAAATCTTCATCATGCCACTGTGGCCACATATGAGAAAGTATTTTAAAAACTATGATGAGAGTAAGGTTTTATCATGACAATTATAATTCAAGAAAGATTTTAAGGCAGATACTGAGCTGATATAATTTAGTACACTTTCAGGTGACGTCAAGGATGTGTGGCATATGCAAATGAATTGTGCTAATGAGCTCTGGCATGCTTTTTCTACGGAATGACATGTGTGTTGCCCTATTCACACAAAATGGCAATCTCACATACTGGGGGGTGGGGGTGGGGGACTGTGGGTAGTACACTCTCCCAGTAGCTGAAGTACATGAGGTAGGAGCATCAAGACTGTTACAACAGAAGAGGGCTATGTCCTCAGGCAATCTATGGAAATCTTGCCTTCTAACTCCTTCAGGATTGTTAAAAGCAAATGAATAAGTGCACTTTTTAAAAAAAAAGGCCTCCTTCCAAAACCACACACTCTGTTGTCAGCAGCGAATGACCAGCTGTCTTATAATCGTTGACATGCATTTATCCCTGAAGAGTCCTATGGTCTTTTTTGCTGAGCATGCTTTTATGAGCTGAGGATTCTCCACAGTGGAGGGAAAATATTTCTGTTGTCATATAGAAGAAGTGAAGTTTTATGTAACGAAAAGTGATGGGACCAGATACATGCACACCGTTAACATCATTAAATAATAATTTATTCTACATTTAAAATCACCTTGGAGCATCTTAGCAATGCCAGGTAACTTGGCTTTTACAGAGATGCCTCATCGTGGTTTCCATGGTGATGTGGCTCAAACATCACTTCATTCTGGGCAAGGAAGATGCAAGCAATCCATGGCTCATTATATAGCTATTTCAATATTTAAATGAAACAAGTGGAAAAGGAAAGAAAGGCAAGGCAAGAAGGAGAGTCAGCATACACCCATATCCCTCCTGGCTAGTACTTTTACGTAAGGCTGCATAAGAGTGTGTTATTCTGCCTTTGATGCAGAGAACAAATCAGCTAACATGAATGCGGAATCACTGGCAGGTTGGAAGGTAGCTTGACTGTTGCAGATACTTTGCATTCAGCAGAATAGATGCCAGCATTCAAGCAGGCTCTGGAATATATTTGGCTCACTTATAAAAGATTCCTGAAGCTGCATGCTCAGAAAGCATGTTAGGATTAAAATGCTGCTCTGGCTACTGCTAATGGTGTTCCACTTGCAAGAGCTACACCCCCCCCTTCCCCCCAGATTTCCAACTGCTTTCCCCATCCCTAATTGTGGGCCTGTGGAGTGAAACTGAACACACATTGCTTAACTTTTGTTTCCTCCTGTAATTTTAGTCAGGGATCAGTTTTAATTGGATCAAGATTCTGCACTAAGTATCAGGGCATCCTCTGAGCTGAAAGCATTTTAAGTCCTTCTGATCCACACACATTTTTATTTGGGCACAGAGAACATTCTACATATGCTGTAGATACCCAGCATGGGACTAGGGGCAACATGGTACCTGCTCATATGTTTATTGGCATCCATCAGTGTGGTGCAGTGATTAGAGTGTCAGACCAGGATATGTGTATGTCATGTTCAAATCCCTACTTTGCCGTGGAAGCTTATTGGGAGACCCTGGACCAGTCAAACACTCTCAGCCTAACCTATCCCACTGGGTTGTTGTGAAGATAAAATAGAGAAGAATATAAGAAGAACCCTGTTGGATCAGAGCAATTTTCCATCTAGTCCAGTATCCTGTCTCACACAGTGGCCAGCTCATTGCTCTGGAGGGCAAACAACAGGGCATACAGGTCAACAGGGCTGGATCTAGGGGGGACAGAGGGGGTGCTTGCCCCGGGTTCCACCAGAGGGGGGAGGTGCTAAATTGGGTATGGAGTCCATTCTATTGGCCCATAAGATAGAAAGGGCATATCATTTTTTAATTTTGCCCCCCTCAAAAAACATATAGATCCAGTCCTGCAGGTCAAAGGTTTCCCTTGAGGTTGCCTCCTGGCACTGATATTCAGAGGTTTACTATATCTGAATGTAGAAGTTAAGAACATAAGAGAGTCATGTTGGATCAGGCCAATGGCCCATCCAGTCCAACATTCTGCGTCACACAGTGGCCTCAAGTGCCAAGTTCCTTTTAGTCACCATGGGTAGTAGCTACTGATACACGTCCTCCATGAAACTGTTTGATCTCCTTTTGACAGTGTCTATGCTACATACTTTGGCAGAAAATTCCACTTTTTAATCACTTGCTGTGTAAAGTATTTCCTTTTGTCTACCCAGAATCTATTGCCCATCACTGGATGCCCTTGAATTCTAGTATTTTGGGAGAGGAAGAAAACGATCTCCCTATCCACTATCTCTGCCTCATGCATAATTTTACAAACTTCTATAATTGCCTCTAATTCTGAAAGGGAGAGAAGAAATTCAAAGGAAATATTCAGTGTTTTTTGTTTGTTTTCAATGTTGACCAGCCATGTGGAAATATTAGATTCTGTCAAGAATTGGGCATAGTAGCTAGAGGGCTCAGATCTATAGTGCAACCGAAGCCAAAATTTAAAGGTCATAGACCATGCCCTTGTGGTCATAAAATCATGTCTCCTTCTAGTTGTCTCTTCTCTAGATATCACAGGTCCAGACTCTTCAGTCTTTCCTCATAGGAAAGGTAGTCCAGTCCCTTAATCATCTTGGTTACCCTCTTCTGTACTGTTTCCAGCTCTGCAAACGTCCCTTTGGTGATTCAATGACCAGAACTGCATGCAACATTTTATATGAGGCTGCATCATTGTTCTATAGAGGGGCATTATAACATTGGCCATTTTGTTTTCCATACTTTTCCTAATAAATACAGAGTTTGCCTCCCCCGCCCCCCCCCACTGCTGTGGTACACTTTGTTGGCACTTTCATTGAGTTAACCCCTGTGAGCCCAAGGCCGCTTTACTTCTCAGTCTCAGCAAATACAGACCCTATTAGCTTATACCTGAAGTTGGGGATTTTTTTTTTGTTCCAACATGCCTCAGCCAGCGTGGTTTGCTGCGGTGTAGTGGGCAGAGTGGTGGACTAGGATGCTGAGTGACCTGGGTCCAGATCCCTGCTTCTGCCATGTAAGTTCACTGGATGATCTTCAGCCTGTCACAAATTCTCAGCCTGGCGTACCTCACAGTTGTTGTGGGACAATAGAGGACCGATTTCGCTCTAGAGCTTTAATCCTGGTTTAACTCTGTCCCCAAACTGACTTTCTACACTAAAACCATAGAATCATAGAGTCATAAAGTTGGTTTCTCTGATTCTATGATTCCAGTGTAGAAAGTCAGTCTGGGGACAGAGTTAATCTAGGATTAAAGTTCTAGCGTAAAATCAGAATGTTCTAAAAGCTGCTTTGAGCACCGACGGAAGAGAAAAGTGGGATAAAAATGCAAATGCAAACTTCACATTCTTGATTATTAACAAATGCATGTTAATTCATGCCACATTCTTAATTATTAACAAATTTAAGTTTTAATAGAAATAATACCCCCCCACCCACAGTAATCAGATTCACGGAAGCAAAAGGATAGGTTTCTATGTTCCCCCCTACACACACTGCTAGTTTAACACTACTGTTATATTTATGTGTAATTTAAATCATGAAAATGTCTCATGGGCCATAGGGAAAAGTTCACCCCCCCCCCCCCAAAATCTTTTCCTGAACCACTTCACTAATCAAATTCAAATTCTGCATCTGCTTTAAGGTAAGACTCAGCCTCAGATCTCCCATATCACGCATAGCTTAGCTCTTAGATTGTCAGTACATTCTCCTCAAATGAACTTCCTTCACTTCCGTCCACAAAGGGAGTTCCCTGACTGAAATGTTTATGTTGTTTAATAGCAGGTAGATAATAGCCTCTGTCAATCTTGAGCGTCGCAGGAGGTTATTGAACGATTCAAATAAAAGTGGATTCATAAACACTTTTCTGACTCCAGCTGACCTCTTCAGTCCAGTGAGGCTTAATAAGCATAGGTTCTTTTAATCTTGTGAGACAATGTTGCCAAATTTGGGGAAGGATCCCTGTGTCTTAACAGCTTTAGTAAAATTCCAAAAGCTGGGCCTTTTTCTCCAGCACAGAAGTGCTGTGAATAGAAAAGCTATTGTAACTTATTGTGCAGGGTTTTTTCTTGTTCATGCCAAAATTAATTGGGACCTGATTGTCTAAAGCAGGGGCGTCAAGCTCATTTGTTATGAGGGCTGAATCTGACATAAATGAGACCTTGTCAGGCTAAGCCATGTCAGGTTGGGCCGGGTGATGTGCGTATCTATTTATGATTAGGTAGCAGACTGCCACAGCCAAGTCAGCTTTCTACCATCTATGGATGGTGAGGCAATTGGTCTCCTTTCTTGAACACGACAACTTGGCAACTGTGATCCAAGCCATGGTCACCTCGAGGCTGGATTACTGTAATGCCCTCTACATGGGGCTGCCCTTGTCCCAAATTCGGCAACTTCAGCTAGTGCAGAATGCCACCACCAGGCTGTTAATGGGAGTTCCTTTACGGGAACACATTCAGCCTGTGCTGATAGTGCTGCACTGGCTACCAATAATGTACTGAATTTGCTTCAAGGTGCTGGTTTTAACCTTTAAAGCCCTGAGCTTGCCTTGGCGGGGAGGGCGGGGTATAAATAAAAACTTATTGTTATTATTATATTACAATATGGCCAGGGTCCTGCATACCTTAGGGACTGCCTTTCTCCATACATGCCCCAGCAAGCACTTTGATCCAGGTCTCAAAACCTGTTGACAGTCCCCAGCGTCAGGGAAGTTAGGCTTCAGTCAACTAGAGCCAGGGCCTTTTCCGCAGCTGCACCTAGCTGGTGGAATGAGTTGCTGGAGGACGTTAGGGCCCTGCGAAAGTTCTCACAGTTCTGCAGGGCCTGTAAAACGGCATTCTTCCACCTTGCTTTTCCATAATGACAAATTTTACAGCAATGGACTAGGCCCATAAACCAGAAACTAACATCACTCTGGTCTTCCTACCATGCTATGGCGATTTGGGGTCTCTTTGGAACATATAATACTGACCATCCAGTTATACGGCTACCATTGGAATTTAACTGCTTTATGAACCATTGTACTAGCACCTATCATTATGTTGTTTTATAACTGATGTTTTAAAATTGTTTTTATGTTTTATTGATGTTTTTCCCTGCTGGTCATTTTTCGACTCCAACCTGTGAGCCACCCTGAGTCCGCCTTGGGTGGGGAGGGCGGGATATAAATTAATTTAAATAAAATAAAATATAAACTTTATAAAGGACACAGACAAACACAAAGATTTAAACAAAAAAAACCTTAAAACATCCTTAAAACATTAGCACTCATTGGTCTTAAGGTGCTTTTATTGTATTTCTCTCACAGGATTCAGGGAACTGAGCAAAGGAAGCTCTGACTCTTTCCTTCCTTCCCCAGGGGACCAGGAGGAGGAGGAGCCTCAGCCAATAGAAGGAAGAGAGGCTTGGCTCAGTAGCTGTGCCTAGCAAAGCAAGCTATGCCTCCCCCCTTCCTCCCCAAGGGAGGAGCCTCATCCAATGGAGACAACAGAAGTTTTGCTCTGTAGCTCCTGTGTGATTGAGCAAGCCTGGCAAAGCAAGCTGTTATGCAGAAGGAAGCAAGAGAGGGAAAAGGAAGCAGATGACCGCCAGTTGCTTGGGGGCCTGATAGGAGCCCTCCGGGGGCCTGATTCATCCCCCAGACCACATGTTTGAGACCCCTGGTTTAAAGGATCTGTGGTGGTTGCTAAGACCCACCTGTGAGGGGGCAGGACTTTAAACAGCTGCATGGAAGTTAATAGCTCTTTGACTGAATTAAAGCAATGCACGTTTAACCACTAAATCACAGTGCTGCTTGATAACTGAATGTTCCTTTGAAACATTCAGTCTTCGCAGGGCAAAGCCCCTGTTCTCTAAAGGAGATGCTGAGGTTTCTTTATCTGCTTGTTGCAAGTTCATAGGGTCACCATAAGACAGAAAGAACTCTACAGAAAGAACTCAACATAACACCTACGAGTAATTTATTCAACAAAAATATATACAATTAATGATTTCACTGGGTGACAGCCTAATCATAAGCCAGTGATCTCCAATCTGACACTTGTGGGAGCTACTGTACCCATCAGTCTTTTTTTTATTGGCACCCATCTGCTTTTTACCCAAAGCAGAGCTAGTCCTAGTTTTCTTAAACATCACTCAAAGAGGAGGTGCTGCAGAAGAGCTCAGGGCTCAGTATCACCTTCACATCTGCTGAGAGTACTCATTTGGAAGCAACTATCTCCATTGTCCAGGAGAGCCAGTTTGGTGTAGTGGTTAAGTGTGCGGACTCTTATCTGGGAGAACCGGGTTTGATTCCCCACTCTTCCACTTACAGCTGCTGGAATGGCCTTGGGTCAGCCATAGTTCTTGTAGGAGTTGTCCTTGAAAGGGCAGCTGCTGTGAAAGCCCTCTCAGCCCCACCCTCCTCACAGGGCATCTGTTGTGTGGGGAGAAGACATAGGAGATTGTAAACTGCTCCGAGTCTCTGATTCAGAGAGAAGGGTGGGGTATAAATCTGCAGTCTTCTTGTTGTCGAAGGATGCTCAGCTTGGAACCTCCAACATTCTGCATTTGGCTCCATCCCAAGGCAACAATTTTGTGAGCACCCCTTACCAGTCCTCAGAGTTCCAAAAGTACCCATTTCAACAAGCTGGGAGGGGGGGCGGCTTTTATGAGTTATTTCCATGGGCACTGCTGAGTTATGATTGTCATTTGGGTTGGGATAGCAGATCATGTCGAAACCTTCCACAGAATGTTCACTAGCTTGCTCTTTGATCACTGCCTGCTGTTTAATAATGTTGTTTTGAAATATGAATTTTTTTTGTGCCTTAGGAGCTTAGAAGATTACTATAATTCTGGCTTTACGTGCCCTATTGTGGGCATATGACTGCAATTAAGATTGTTTTGACAGTTAGTGGATTTCCTTTGTTGAAGTAACACACAAAAGATCCTTTTGCTTTCCATTAATCTTCAGAGGCTCATCCTTTCCCACAGGTTCCTGAAGCCATAAAAGATTGCATTTGGACGACAAAAGATAGAATATTCCTAATCAAGTCTCAGAAATGAAACCACACATTTGCAGTCCCCTAAGTAACTTCAGTTAGATCCTAGTGATTTTTTTTTCATGGGATCTGATAGCATTAATGATAATCCCCAACATCACATGTCAGATAAAAGGCAGGGGCAATATACAAATTCCTTCCTCGCCGTGGAATTTGAAATGCAGAAATAACTTAAGTATACATTTGTAGAATAATTCTCTTCCTGCCCAAATGTACTGCCTGCCACACAAAACTACTTTTCTATCCTGATAACAGTAGTTATTTTCAACAGGACTATCATAGGATTGAATTAGATGGGAAGTAAGTGTTATTTATTTTTAGAAACATGTGTTGCACATGAGAATAAACTCTCTTGTATGGGGGTTGTTTCCTACAACAGAACTCTATTGAGTGGAGGCTGGAGTCACTTCCCAACTCTAGTCTCATGCAATGTGTAAGCAAAGCCAATTCTACTAAAGCTGGTTATCTGATAAAGCTGTTTTTAACTGATTCATCACCAACACAGCTTCATATGCTGTTAAGATTAGCCAGATCTGCAATCTAGATACCTTCAATTGTGAGAGAGGAAAACCCTCCTGTTATAGCGGCCAGGTTTACTGACCTTCGGAACCACAAATGATAATATTTTTAAAAAGTTCAACAGCTGCAAGACATATATAGCCTATATCAGGAGGGCACTTTTATAATGGGGACAGGGTTGTTGTTTATTGCACTCATAATTGTTTGCAGTAATTGGCCTGTACTGCATGTGTTTCTAATTTTGCTGTATTGCTTCATGATAAGCATTGTGCTCTTTTTCCTTTGTTTTTTTTTAATGTTTTGATCTGCCTTGTAGTCTGCAAGAAAGGTGATCTATAACTACAGTTGGGGTTTTTTTGCTAACACACTGCTGTATAAAATATTAAGATCATACTTATGTCCAGGGCTTTCTTTGAGCAGGAATGCAGTTCCGGCTGGCTTGGCATTGGGGTTGTGACCTAATATGCAAATGAGTTCTGCTGGGCTTTTTCTAAAAAAAAAGCCCAGCTTATATCATGACTAATTCATCAAAATACCAACCTATTACACAATACAATTTTATAATTAATAGCTTAATGAGTTATCATCTATAAAAGATGGAGGGAGTGGAGAATGTGTGTTTTTCCTATTTCACAGGCAGTGGTGGCTGCAAGCTTACTACCAGAAAGAGGAACAGAAGGATAGGATGAGCTCTTCCTTCTCTGAAAATAAGCCAGCTGGGTGAACAAGAAATGCAAATAAAAATTGGTAAAGGAAACATCTGGTAGGGAATTCTGCTTTTTATTTCTGTTTTTTTCCACTTAGGGCTGTAACTGGCAATGGTAAATAATCAGGAGAGCAGAGTTAGGCAAACAAAGGCTAGCGCTTCTGCTATTCTTGTTACACTTCTCCACACATCTCCTTTTTGCAGGCTTACAAGAATTAAAAAGTGTTTTCTAAATCAGTCGCTAAGCTGGTTGGTTTTGTCAGAACATGGTACGTGTGTACAGACTAGACACAAGTCAGTATTCTAACTTGAACTGTTCCAGTCCAAGGCATACAGCACTCCCAGAACTGATCCAGTAATCCAAAGTATAGGCAGAAATGCACAGGAGACGAAGTACTCTACCTGCAAGTTACTTTTATTACCCTAACAAAGTACAGATTCAACAACTAAAGTCTGGAAAGAAAGTAAAGCAAAAAATCTCATAAACCAAACCTGTCGTGGAGAGGACGGATCTAGTATCTTACAAGTAGAAGACAGTGGGACAACTATCTACAAAGCAAGAGGACATCTGTTGCCTGTCTTATTCCTCTGAACTTATATGCTTATGGAGAAAAAAAACAATTCAATGGAAATAAACAATAATGGAAGAAAAAACAGGCACTTGAGTGTCACAGAAGCAGCAAGTGTGTTGGCAGCAGGCTGCAGTTTTCCTATCAAAGAGCAGCATGCGGTTCCTGAACTAGTTTGGCCATTTCAACACCATCACCTCACCCTAGTTCCAGTGCTGTGATCCTTCCCCAGTAAATTATCAAACAGTTATTAATGCTGGACCTTTGATCTTTCAGTTGTGGTATCTACTCTTTGTCCATGAGCCCTTCTTCTTTGCAGAAAGCTTATTTTTTCACACAAGCACCATGAAATTGTGCTTTGGGGAGGGTTCTGAGCAGCAGGACCACAGATTCACCACAGATGACACCTATCTATTGGGCCCTCGGTGTTGTGAATGCAGCGGCAGTCCGGCCTTCTTGATCGAACCACTTCTAGTAAACAAGTGGTTGTCTGCAGGCTGGTTTTGTTCTGCCAGGGGATTCAAACTGTTGTCTTCAGGAGCCTTGCAGCTTATGCAGTTGCTAGCATCCTCATCTGCTGCAATGTGGATATCAGCTCTGCAAAGTACAGTCACTATCTGCCTGTCCTGTTGTGTACGGTTTGGATTCCTATTCTTCCTATGGATACAAGTATGTGTGTCTTTTATTATTTATTTATCTACCCTAAGGGCATAAGAAAGGTTAAAACATTGACTAAGGGGTGACATGATAGAGGTTTACAAGATTATGCATGGGATAGAGAAGGTAGAGAAATAAGTACTTTTCTCCCTTTCTCACAATACGAGAACTCATGGGCATTCAATGAAATTGCTGAGCAGTCGGTTAGAACTGATAAAAGGAAGTACTTCTTCACGCAAAGGGTGATTAACACATGGAATTCACTGCCACAGAAGGTGGCGGTGGCTGCAAGCATAGACAGTTTCAAGAGGGGATAGAATAAACGTATTGTGAAGAGGCCCATCAGTGGCTATTAGCCATAGCATATTGTTGGAACTCTCTGTCTGGGGGCAGTGATGCTCTGTATTCTTGGTGTTTGGGGGGCATAGTGGGAGGGCTTCTAGTGTCCTGGCCCTACTGATGGACCTCCTGATGGTGCCTGGGGTTTTTTGGCCACTGTGTGACACACAATGTTGGACTGGATAGGCCATTGGCCTGATCCAATGTGGCTTCTCTTATATTCTTATAACATAATCTGTCTTGTTGAGACTTGATGCAGAATTAGAAAGCAATGCAATAAATACCAGTGCAACCCACAGTGCAACAAAACTAACTACAAAATTAGAAAACAACAAAATAAAAAATATATCCAATAAACAATACAAAGAATGATACTAAAGTTACAATTATGTTCCTTTTATAAAGGAACCCTCTTAAATAATACAGAACATTTCCATTCCCTAATTTATCCACCCTAACCTCATGGATGGTGATAGAGTTTCCAGGATGCTATGGGTATATTTGTCAGAGATGCTACAATGGTTTTGTTTTCATCATATATTGTGGTGACACCTCTGCTTTTGGTTGAGTGAAAGGGTGTGATTAATTCAGCTAATACTATCTCCAGTGAAGCAGGCAAAGCAAGATCAAAGGACTGACCTGCCCATTAACTATTGTTTCAAAATGAGATTTGTTTTGATGAACTTTGGACTGGGGCCATAAAATTAATAGAAAGTCCAGAAAACAAGTTTGTAAACAAATAATTAAACATCAAGAGCCAGTCAAATAAAAAAAAGTTAAGTAAACACAAAACTTCTTTTAATAGCATTTTATATTGCACAGATCAAAGTTTATATGAATTGTTTCAGTCCACAAGAACACACTGTTTTGTAGATAACCTGGAATTATCCAGAAAGCATCTAAATCAATGTTTATACACAGGAAGGTTTCCATGTAGATAGATCCAAGTGGGCAGTGGTGTTGGTCTGAAGCAGTAGAACAAAGTAGGAGTCAAGTTGCACCTTTAAAACCAAAGAAGTTTTATTCAGAATGTAAGCTTTTGTGTAAGGTTTCCCAGTTTCGGTTCCACTTCTGTGGAATAAGCTTTTCATCTCCCCCCTCCACACCTGAGAAAGCTTGCCTTAAAAACCACTGGGATCTGCAATAGCCTATGAACAAATATTCAGTGCACTGTTGGACTCCAGTGGTTCTTTGTTATATTTTGTATCTGCATCTTTGTTTCCTTTCTATCAACCCTGAGGGCATAATCTACTAGGAACACTTCATGCACAGCAAAATTAATTACTGTGTTCTGAGGCATTTCAATGATGCTTGCTCAGCAGCTAGTCTATGAATTGTGCCAAGAGTTGGAAAACTATAAAATATTAGCTACCATTAGATGCCACCAAATATATTACAAATGCCCACTTCATGTATCAGATAGAAGTTGCAGGTAAAATATGTAATGACACAGAGAGTGGAGCTAAAATGCCCTCTATCTTTTTCTAGTTGGGATAGGAGATAATGAATACTAAATCAGTCTGGTAGGCCCTTGCCTTCAGTCCCAGCCACTCAGAAGTGGGAAGTTAATTGCCTTGAATGATCAAATCAGATCCCCAAAGTCTAAGCTGTACCTCCTTGTCAAAGATTTCAGGTTTTCACGGCTGGTAACATCATTAGGGTTTGTAGAATCTTTCGGGCTCAAGTGCCGTGTTCTACTGGAGAAAGTTTTTCTTCCAGACGTTTCGTTCTCGGCTGCCGAGAACATCCTCAGTGGCGTTGCAGCCGGAGCAGGCACTCTGACCTTCTTGGCTGCTGTGCATTGAGTGAGGCCAGGGCTGCTGGAGAGCTGCTATTTCTAGGCTGGATTCAGAACCTGGTAATACCATCCTCTTTGAGTTCAAGGATTATCTCAGGTTTGGCAGATTCAGGGGTCAGATTATAACTGATTCAGTAGATATCTGAGGAGACTCTAACAGAAAGATCCAGGACTCAGGTACAACACCTCTTAAAAACAGTTTAATTTAATTTATGTTTATTTAATGCACTAAAGTTGCAACACTGTACTTTCATTTATTCACTTCATTTATACCTTGCCTTTCTCCTCAATGGGGACATAAAAGCAGCTTAAATTGTTCTCCTCTTATCCATTTTATCCTCACAACAACCCTATGGCCCAAGGTCACACAGCAAGCTTCCATGGAAGAGTGGGGATTTGAACCTGGATCTCCTAGATTCTAGTCTGGTCCTCTGACCACTGTATCATAAGAACATAAGAGAAGCCATGTTGGATCGGGCCAATGGCCCATCCAGTCCAACACTTCTGTGTCACACAGTGGCCAAAAAACCCAAGTGCCATCAGGAGGTCCACCAGTAGGGCCAGGAAGACATTAGAAGCCTTCCCACTGTGTCCCTCCCAAGCACCAAGAATACAGAGCATCACTGCCCCAGACAGAAAGTTCCAACAATATGCTGTCTCATGCCAGCTCCCTGTATTTAAGGTGAACTAATATTACTCATGTTGATAGGAGCTTCAAAGCCTTCCTGTTCCAGCTTCTGTCCTTCTTTTTTTCACTCACAGGAGACTGTCAACAAAGTCCTGCATTCCTCATGCACTGAGAACCTAGAGGTTTTTCTTGAGCGATAAGCTTTAATTCTGTCGGATCCAGCACACAAAACATTTCCACAAAGGAAGTACCTTTGTTTGACAGGGGAGGGGGGGATCCACTAGATGTCCAGGTTAATTGAACCAGGTGTTTATACACGAATGGCAGCCTGTTTGCAGTGACCAAGGTTATATGATCTGACAAAGAATTTTTGAAATATTAACTTCGACATGGTCTTCCACCTTTTCGTTTACATTGGCAAACAATAGGTCACTTCAAAAAGTTACTTATTTCAGCATTTATATCCTCCAGCCTCCTACATTCCAGGTGGATAGTAATTGCACTTAAACATATTAAAATGTTCAGAATTTTGAAGAGTTCACAGAAGTGAAGGTGCCAGATCATTCCCAAGAGAAGCAGGCAGCAATACTTTGCCAGGCCAGTCAGGTGTTCCTGGCAAGTGAGGCCTAGAATAAGGCACAGCTTCAGTACACACCATCAATCAGTACACATAGTACTATAACAAGACCTATTTAATATGTACAACTGGAGCATGGTGAACCTGCCAATTAACATACTATGGGCATGGCTTTAAATGTGTCTCCTTTTTGTTTATGAATGTACCCAGATGATAAATTAATGGGAAAATTCAAGTCTACGGAACGGAGCTTGAATCCAGTTAAAATAAGATCCAGTGGCATACTCAAGAGGTTAATTTAACAAACTCAAATGATTCCCCATGGGGCAGTGGATTTTCAGACCAGGGCCCTCATGGGCCCCCTTAACATACCAAACTCTCTAAATTTGGTTTCTGGCTCCCTGCGGATTGATGGAAACTCTGGGTTGCCAACCTCCAGGTAGTAGCTGGACATCTGGAGTCCTGGGACTGCAACTGATCTCCAGGCAACAGAGATCAGTTCACCTGGAGAAAACAGCCACCTGGGAAGTTAGGCTTTGTCGTTGTAGTCCTTCACTGCTACAAGCCCAGGGCCGGATTTAGGGGGGAGCAGAAGGGTTGTTTTGCCCCCAGCGCCAAGAAAGGAGGGCTGCATAAGCGCAGCAAGGCATGTGACATGGGGAAGGGGAAACTTCACTGCGCTGCCACCCATCCTGCTGTCTGTGGCGCCCCCCGGGACCCGCACCTCTACCGCCGGCCCGCGCAGCACAGACCACCGACCGACCGCTCTTTTCCCGCCGCAGCTGCTCCCACCCGCCACACCTAGCGCTCCCTCTGAGCGCAGGCGCGCTGCATGCCCCACCCCCTAGTCCTTTTGCCGCCAGTGCCGAAGAGGGAGCGAGGAGGCTTGGAGCACGTGCGTGGCCTCCCTCTCCCCCTATTAGTGTTGCCTTTTCTGGCCAGCAACACCAAACACAACTGTATTGGTAAGCAGCAGGGTGGGGGAAAGTTGGCTGGCTTGACTGGGCTACAGGGGCTGGGGGCTCTGAGCGTTGGTCTGAGGCGACAGGGCATGAGCAGCAGGAGAGGCGGAGGGGCCGGGAAGTGGTGGTGAAAGGAGCAGCCAGGTTTAGGGCTGGATGTGTGTGAGAAAAAAAAGGCAAGAGAGTCGGAAGTTTTGGTTAAAAAAAAAAAAAAGCTGGCAGAGGACTTGGGACTTTTATCCCTCTGCCACCCGCGGCCTTAAATACACCCCCCCCCCCCAAATCAAGGCAGGAACCCCTTAGGCATCTCTCTGTTTTAGGCGTCAGTAGTAAGAGGAAGAAGAATGAGACGCCACTTCCCTCCCTCCCTTTTTGCCTCTTGAAGGTTTTTTTTTTTAATGCGTCTTTAGGTTTCTCATCGCCCCCCTCCCCCCCCGCCGGTTCTTGCCTTTTTGTTTGCAGCCTTGCAGGGATGTTTGGATGGTAAGAAACCAACCGGGCTGTCACTTCTTTCTTTGGTCACTTATTAGGGTAAACAATCTCCCCCTCCCCACCATCTCTAGTTGAAATGTTGAACTTGAATGATCTCTCCCCCCTCCCTTTTTTTAATATTCTCTCTATGCAGAATAATTCTGATTTTCCTAGTCTGGAACTTCCTGAAGTCTCCATTTCCATAGGGAAAGCCAGGTAGCAAACAGAACAGAGTATTGTTGTGGAGCTTTGTCTTTCGCTCTCCCACAAGTCAGTTCCAGCCAAGCCTCTCAAAACACCAGGGTATTCTCAAATGTATGTATTATTTTAAACTGTTGTCAGTTCCCTCCCTCCCTCCATCTGTCCATCTATCTAATCTGGCTAGTTTGGTGTAGTGGTTAAGTGTGTGGACTCCTCCACTTGCACCTGCTGGAATGGCCTTGGGTTAGCCATAGCTATCGGAGGACTTGTCCTTGAAAGGGCAGCTGCTGTGGGAGCCCTCTCAGCCCCACCCACCTCACCGGGTGTCTGTTGTGGGGGGGAGAAGACATAGGAGATTGTAAGCCCCTCTGAGTCAGGGAGAATGGCGGGGTATAAATCTGCAGTTGTTCTTGTTGTTGTTGAGTACTACATATAATGATGTTGATTACTTGTTGTATGGTGCTCTACATTTATATTGGGATGAGTTCAAATACCAATGCTGTTATATTGGGATGGCGGAATAGTGGTTGTCTCCCCATCAGACACAGCAGCCCCGTGGTGCAGAGTGGTAAAGCAGCAGTACTGCAGTACTGTGGTCTGAACTCTCTGCTCATGACCTGAGTTTGATTCCGGCGGAAGCTGAATTTAGGTAGCCAGCCCAAGGTTGACTCATCCTTCCGAGGTCGGTAAAATGAGTACCCAGCTTGCTGGGGGGAAAGTGTAAAAGACTGGGGAAGGCAATGGCAAACCACCCCGTAAAAAGCCTGCTGTGAAAGTGTTGTGAAAGCAACTTCACCCCAGAGTCAGAAACGACTGGTGCTTGCACAGGGGACCTTTCCTTTCCCCATCAGACATTAAATGCCAGCCTAAACAATTCTGGCTTGCAGGCCCTGCCGAATTGTGGCAAGTCCTGCAGGGCCCTGACGTTTTTGGGGAGAGCATTCTACAAGGCAGGGGCTGCCACCAAAAAGGCTCTAGCTCTGGTGGTGATCAGCCGAGCTTCTTTTGGCCCAGAGATCCTAAGAAGATTTTGTGAACTTGATCGGAGTGCTCTCTGGGACTCATATGGAGAAAGGCAGCCCCGGAGGTAGGCAGGTCCCAGGCCATATAAGGAATACTTAGCTAATGATGGATAGGATAATGTAGAAGTGTTATTATTAACTATTCATAGAAGTCAACACAATTCATTCTGCTGTTTAAAAGAGTTATTAGATATCTATATTAAAAACATTGATGGTGTGTCTGTGTGTGTGTGTGTGTGTGTGTGTATATATATATATATATATATATATATATATATATATATATATATATATATATATATATATATATATGGGGGCACCATTTTTTACTTTTGCCCCCCCTCAAAAATATGTGGATTTGGCCCTGTCCAAGCCACGCCCTCCTCAGGCTCCATCCCCAAAATCTCCAGGTATTTTCCAACCTGGAATTTGCAACCCTTTAGGGGCGATTGCTCCCCCCTCCCTCCCAGCATGGAGATTTAAGATTAAATTAAGATCTTTATAACATACAAAGGACTGCACAAGTACCTTGTACAGAAGAGCCAATACACACAAGCGTCTGCACTGCATTTTTCAAAGCAATACTGTTTGTGGAACTTTTCTTATTGGATGTGTGGTGTGGAAGTGAACATTTCTGAGTATTTTTGTCACAACTTTCTGGCCTGAATAAATGTATGGGATGCCCACTATTTACTTACACCATGCAGACGAATCTCTCTGAGCAGCGTTTGAAACGCCTAGCCAAGGCCACCCAACTTTATGAAGTCTTAAGTCATTCTCCTCCAACTTCAAGCGGGAGCGCCTTCCTCAACTGCAGCCCACTTTTCCATCTCCCACCATTTCTAAAAGGCGGCAGGCATTCCTGAGGCGAGGGAAGGAGGGGAAAAAAAAAAGCCTCTCATCTTGACCCTTGGAAAGTCCAGCGCCACATTTTTGGAGAAGGCCGGGCGTGATATGGCGCGTGCTGGCGCAGGAGCGGAGCACATGTGCTCGCAGGCTTCATCCCCGCCTCGCAGCCCTGCCAAGTGCTAAATGCAGAAAGGATAATTCCTGCGCCATTTAGGGGAAAAGATTAATTTGGTCAGTTAATCCCACACCTTCCCCCCCCCCCTCCCCGGGAGAGCGGACGCGGGAACACACAAGAATAAAGTGGTGGCCGGCGGGAGGCGCATGCGCCTTCTCCTGCAAGGGGGGGGGGAGAAAAAAAGAGGGACTCAGGTGCTTGGAGAGAGAAAGTTGTCCGGGCGCGGGAGATAGGGGGGAAGAACAGGAGGGGCCGGCGGAAGGGAAGGAGGGAGCGCCCGCCAAGACTCTCCGAAGAAACCCGCTGCGCCGTCTTGCCAAGCCAAGGCGAGTGGGGCTGGTGCCTTCGGCTTGCGAGCCAGCCGCCAGGGGGATTGTTATTGCTACGGGAATGACGAAGACGATGCCGGCTGCTGCTTCGCGACCTTCTTGCCACAGCGGGGAGAAGCGCGGGCGGAGGATGTGAAAAGTTTCGCCCGGGATGCCGTGCCCGGCCCGACCGCTCTGCTCCTGAGCCGCTGGAGCTTTTCGCCTCCTGAAGGGGAGCCCCGAAGGCTGCTTGGGCTTGATTTCCAAGGGTCGCTTCGTTCCCGGGGAAGGCAGCCTGCCGGATGCGGCGGCGGTGATTCTTTGGTGGCCATGGGACGCAGCCGGCTTGTGAGCTCGCCCTGAGCGGGGAGCGTGGGAGGAGGACGGACTCGCCACCTGCCGCCGGGCGGCTTTCCCGGCTGCGTCGCTCCCCGTGGCCCACCTGCCTCCGCCCGCCCCCTGCCTTCCCCGCGCTGCTCCTGACTCCGGCTTCTTCCTCGAGTCGCGCATCGCCCTGGGCGCTCGAACGATGGAGCCTTGCGCGGGGGTCCCTTCCAAGTGAGCCCGGCTGCCAGAGGCGCGGAGGGAGGGAGGTTGGTTGCCCTCCTCTTGCGCTGCTGATTTGCCCCAGCCAGCCCCGCGTCGAGATGGGGACGCGGGGAGCGGAGCCGAGCAGCAGCCCCCCGATGCCTCCCCTCTTCAGGCTGAAAAAAGTTCGCAGGAGGCGGGAGATGCTTCTGCAACAGCTGGGCTTCATCTGCGCGATCCTCTTCTTCGTGTGGTGCATGTCCGCCCTGCTTTCTGAGACAGGTCAGTGGCTGGGAAAGGGAGCCGGTGGGGAGCGAACACTCCACCCCGGGATCTCTGCTGCAGCGGGAGTGGGGGGGGGGGGCAAAACGAATGTAACTAGTTCTTGCTCTCCAATCTGGTCAGTATGTTTCTGTCCTGTGCAACAGTTTTTCCCAGGCTCCTATTCACACCTGCGTTATGTTATCCCGTCCTCACACTAGGGTTTTAAAAAAAACAGTGATGTTTCAGCCATTTCTTGATAACCATCACTGGGGATTACTCTTCTTGGCTTATAGGGTGCATGCCATACATTCAAGAAAGGTTGGTCTGAACGGAGCATCCATTGCTGGAGTGCTTATGGATGTTCCAACCAATGGCTCACACTGGTACTTCCAGGTCTAGGGTTACATACCAAACTATGGATTACTCAAAGCACATGAATTCATGATTCCCCTCCCATGCTCCAATGGGGGGAGAACCTTTCTGCAAGGGGGAAAAATTACTAGTGGATGTACACTGTCTCGTGTAAAAATCATGTGACTTCTGCACGTTAATTGATTCCGTACCAACCCACTATGAACTCTAGGGAGTTGGACCTTGAGTATATGCAACAGTTTTAAGAAACGGTATATTTTCATGGGACACAGGTGTAGTGCTTAATGGAAGTTTTCTGAAGAGGTATCAGATGCATCTTCAAAATAGATAATGCTTCCTTGATTGGAGAAAGTAATGTATGAGTGATTGGCTAATGCATCTGGAATCTGGTTCAAAAAGATGGGGAGAGGGGGGTGGCTCAGTGGTAGAGCAGTTGCTTGACTTGCAGAAGGTCACAGGTTCAGTCCCCAGTATCCCCAGTTAAAGGACTCTAGAAATAGGTTGTGTGATATACTGCCTGAAATTCTGGATTGCTGCTGCAAGTCTTAACTAGACAAATATTGACTCTGATAGGGTCGAAGGATTAGATTTGGTATAAAAGTCTGATTCTGGATAAGGCAGGTACTTGTGTTCATGGGAGAAAACCTGATAAGTGGGAAGTATATAGCTCCAGTGTAAGGCTCTCATTGTCCAAGTTTTAAGTAGGGATGGATTTTGCAGGCAATGGTGATTGCCATTGACTTCATTTTTGCCATATGAAGAGCCCTCTGCAAACTAAGTTGTGCAAAACCCATCAGCTGAAAATTTATCCTCTATATGGGCTTATCTGTGATCACAAAATAGTCCAAACTGCCAAATTATTTTTTAAAAACAAACACCCCTTAAGTTTTATTGTCCTTTTTGTGGAGTTTGGTAGCAATGTGGGAAACAAAAAATAAGGGACCAGACCTGTGGATCTATTATATTCCAAAACAACAGAAAACCTTGTAAAATCAACCAGATTTAAATAAATGGGCATATTCTAAGCTTTCTTATAGCTTGAGATTTCCTTCCTCTACAAGTAGAGTTCCTCTGCCTTTAACAGAATATAATGTTTGATGTCCCATTGTTGTCGGGGATGGGAGGCGATCTAGGTAAATTTTGGGCCCTGAAAGTGGCAGCCATCCTTAGTTGGGACCAAAGGTTGTGTTATCGCTCATGATGCTAATAGCAGATGTTGGGGAAATGCAATCTTAACAAGCCAGGCTGCGGTATGGAATGTGTGATCTTTGGATAAGATAAGAAGTTCCTTCAGCAGCTTTTTTCGTACATCCTCTTAATCCAGAATTCATGCCCCCCAATACAAAGATAACCGCCCCCCAATACAAAGATAACCCCCCCCCCCCAAGAATGTGTCAAACATCCAAGACCTGCAAATTAATTCATAAACCCTGAAGCTAGAAATCCAGGCGAAAGCAAATGGTGTGTTACTTCCTGAAGGAACAGGATGGTCTGTCTTTCATGATCTCATAAATATTGCCAGAGAACGTTCTCTATGACTTACTCTGGCAGGTGTTCCAAAGGGCAGGGGCTGTGATGCATAGGGCTGTGCCCATTACAGAGATCTGATGAACCTCTAAGAGAAGGCCCTGGTCAGTACTTGATGGGAGCCCATCGAGGAAGTCCAAGACTGTTAGGCAGAGGCAAGCAATAGCAAAGCACTTCTGTTTGTCTCTTGTCTTGAAAGCCCTATGAGTCATCAGGCTGTGATTTGGGTGGCACGTTTCACCAGCAGGTCATTAATAGACCCCTTAGCAAGTGACCCCCCAATCCTCTGGCAAGTGGCTCATGTAAGCAAAGCAAGCCATGTTTTTTTTTCAGATCACCTTTTAACTCTCCTTAGTAACTACAAGGTAATTTGATGAGTCTCTACAGCTGCCCTTTAATTACTCAGTAGCCTTTGAAATGAAGGGAATATTAAAGGCTTTGTAAGGCCTGTCTATGAAGGCTTTGTCTTGTTTCTTCAGATCTTCTTCTTTGACTTTGTTGACTCTATGCCCTGTTGTTTGTCCTCCAGAGGAACTGGCTGGCCGCTGTGTGAGACAGGATGCTGGACTAGATGGACCATTGGTCTGATCCAGCAGGGCTCACCTTATGTTCTTATGACTCTCTGCAGTGATCTTTGCTTTGGGAAAGAAAGGTTTTTATTGGCAAACAAAAGCATGTCTATGATTGTAGAATACAAGCAGGAGTTAATGCATTTAGAGACACGTGCACATACTACATAAAGTTCAGATCTTACTGTATGAAATTCCAGGACTAGTCACATGAGCTATAAACCATGAGACTGTGCCTTGTTATTACTGTAAACCACAAGATTTAGCAGGCTCATCTGGTCTTCAAGAGAAACGTATAGACCAGGGGTGGCCAACGGTAGCTCTCCAGATGTTTTTTTGCCTACAACTCCCCTCACCCCCAGCCAGCATGGCCAATGGCTGGGGCTGATGGGAGTTGTAGGTGAAAAACATCTGGAGAGCTACCGTTGGCCACCCCTGATATAGACAAAGAGTTAGTCTAGGTAGCAAAGAAGAGAGACATTTGGCATTCCTGTTTCAGACAAAGGGATTAAAGATGTTATGACCTAGTGCGTTACCCTTATAACCTACTTATTTCAGGGGTGAAAATAAATTTAAGATTTCAGTGGTGGTCCAGTTAAACTCAGATCAAATCGACATGCTAAAATCCTGTCTTGACCCCTCAACCCTGATTGGCTTAGGTTCAGGCAGCAAGTCATTCTGAAAGGTAAGTGAGTGATGGTCCTTCCTAACCAAACTAATACTCTCCTAAACCTGTTGACTTCAGTAGACCTGGAAGGGTATGATTCTGCTTAGGATGGGATGCTGGGTTTTTCAGTGAAGAGACTTGAAGTGATTGGGACACAGTTTCTGCAGTTTCACTAATAACTGCTTTTTGCCTGCCCTTGCTGCTCTAATTTTGAGCAAATGTGATATTGTTAAGAGGCTGGTATTGATTAGTTTTATGATGGGATTGGCAGAACCTCAGATATGGATGGTCCAAGCCATGCAAGAAAGAAGCTGAGTTATCTTCAGAGACAATATGAAGGCAGGGTAGATTTTGTAGAGGTGGTATTATATTCTCCCCGCCCCCCCAAAGAATACACAGACCACAGTGCTCTGTACCAGCCGATAGAACAGTTATCAAGGATAACCTCCTGTAAATATGAGAGAAATGCTGGCTTAGGATCTATTAGGATCTGTTGAAGCTGTTTTATTATTTCAGCAGACACTATTTGGCGGGTGAGGGGAACATATGAACATAAGCTGCCTTATACTGAATCAGACCCTCGGTCCATCAAAGTCAGTATTGTCTTCTCAGACAGGCAGTGGCTCTCCAGGGTCTCAAGCTGAGGATTTCCACACCTATTTGCCTGGACCCTTTTTTGGAGATGCCAGGGATTGAACCTGGGACCTTCTGCTTCCCAAGCAGATGCTCTACCACTGAGCCACCGTCCCTCCCCAACCGCAGAAAGGTAAGCAGAACCATGCAATTAATCAAGAAATGTCCTTCCATACTTTTAAAATCTAAATAGTAAAGAGTCTAGTAGCACCTTTAAGACTAATAAATTTTATAGTGGTGTAAGCTTTCAAGGAACACAGCTCTCTTCATCAGGGCCAGCTCACCCACTAGGCAAACTTGGTGGTTGCTTAGGGTGCCAGGAGGTGGGGGGTGCCGAATTGGGCTCCCCCCAGGTGCCCATGGCAAACACCTAGTTTGCCCCTCCCCCCCCCGCACCGCGCTTTGTCCTTACCAGCTTTGATGAGGCTGGCGCAGCTTCTAATCCTTTGAAGAGCCTGCAAGAGGAGACTTCGCTCCCCCTCACTTCTGGTTTCAGGCTGGGCTGCCTGGGGTTCCACGTGCCCTCAGGCCAGTGCTGCTCTTCATCAGATGCATCTGAAGAAGAGAGCTGTGTTTCTTGAAAGCTTATGCTACTATAACATTTGTTAGTCTTCAAGGTGCTACTGGACTCTACTATTTTGCAGTAACAGACTAATACTGCTAACTCCTCTGGATCTGTGATTTTATAATCTTCTAAAGCACTGGCTGATCACCCTCCAGAAGAGAATTATATCAAATCCTACTCAGTACCTGTGTACCAAATGTGTGTTGGTTCAGAAAAAACTGAGAACGAAGACAGATACAACTTCTAATTATGGAGGGGGTAGCTTGCCCTCAAAACACACACTGATTGGTTCAATTTATAAACTACTCTCCCCTGTAGGGTTCAGGGCAGTGTACAACATGTGCTAACACATCAATAAATAAAACAATTTAAACAATTACAGTAAAAGCAATTAAAAACAATACAGTGCAACAATAAGTTTATCTGGAGGTGTCTGATGTCAGTTTATACCCTCCCTATGAGGGAGGGAAGCAAGGGGTGAGAGATGGAGGCCAGGCTTGCTTGTAAACCATTGCTGTCCTCAACCATACGCCTGGCAGAACATCTGTGACTTACAGGCCCTGTGGAACTGTACCAGGTCCTGCAGAGCTTGGATGTCACTAAGCAGAGAGTTCCATCAGGCTGCAGCCAGGGCCAAAAAGACCTTGGCTCTGGTTGAAGGTGGATGTCTTTTGGGCCAGGGATCGTCAGAAGTTTTTGCTCCCCAGAGCATAATGGAAGAGGTGGTCCCAAAGGTACACTGGCCTTTGAGGTTATTCAAGGCCTTAGAGGTTAATACCAAAACCTTGATTCTGATCCAGTACTCAACTTGGAGCCAGTGCAGCTAGCAAAGAACTGGTTAAATATATGCTCTCAAAGGGATCCCTGTAAGGACCTGGGCTGCTGTGTTCTAGACCAGCTGCAATTTCTGGATCAGTCTCAAGGGTAGGACAACATAGAAGGCATTACAGTAATTCAGTGACTGTTGCGTGGATTGCTGTGGCAAGGTCAGAGGGAAACAGGAAGGGGCTCAGTTGCCTGACTTGGTGCAACTGTAAAAATACCATCCCAGCAACATTTGTGACATGGGCCTCCATTGATAAGGAGGTATCCAAGATCACACCTAGGCTTTTGCTGGTTGGCACAGGTCTTGCACTGTAAAGAGCTGGAAGATGACACCCCAATCCTGAATCACTCCTGCCAAGCTAGAGAACCTCCATCTTCAGTGGATTCCATTTCAGTCGGCTTTGTTTTAGCCATCCAACCATGGCCTCCAAACCCTCGGCCAAACTAGATGCTGTGGCATCTGTCCATTAACAGAAATAGCTGGGTGTCATCAGCGTATTGATGGCAGCCCAGCCCAAAACTCTGTGCCAGCTGAGCGAGAGGATGCATATAGATATTAAATGACATCAGAGAGAGGATTGCCCCCTGAGGGATTTCACACACCAAAGGACAGTGTGAGGATATCCTCTCTTTTAGTGCCAGGTCCCTCATTCATTTTTTAGCTTTGTGAGGAGAGATCTCAAAAACCCAGTTCAGTAAATTTGTGTCATTTAGGCTGAATTGAGAAAAAGCTGGTTGTACTGGGTACTACCACACTTCCAATTTTGCATCTGATTTTAAAATCAGTTTCTTGGTTTTTTAAGTTCTCAGGCTGCAGTAGATTTATGTTTAGGATGAGATCAGGCTAACCTGGGCTGTCCAGGTCTGGGCATACATACTTATATCAATGGTTATGTATAGAGCATTTTTGTAGCAGGAATTCCTTTGCATATTAGGCTACACTCCCCTGATGTAGCCCATCCTCCAAGAGCATACAAGGCTCTGCTTACAGGGCCTACTGTAAGCTCTTGGAGGATTGGCTACATCAGGGGTGGTGTAGCTTAATATGCAAAGGAGTTCCTGCTACAAAAAAGCAAAGAAACAAAATCTCAGGTAGTGTGATAATGAGAGGAAGGCTGAAAGCCACCTCCTTGACATGGACAACAATTTACAAAACACAAGTGGGGAAACCTGCGGTAACTCTTGTTAAAATGCTGTGTCTTTTTTTGTCCTAAAATAAACATAGTCTCTACAACTTGCCCAGAACCATACCTTCAAAGTTTGGTGTAGTGGTTAAGAACGGCAAACTCTAATCTGGAGAACTGGGTTTGATTCCCCACTCTTCTGCATGCAGCCTGCTGGGTGACCTTGGGTCAGTCACAGTTCTTGAAAGAGCTGTATGTGACTTGGTTTGTTCTTCAATTGAAACAGGAGCACTAGCTTCCTGTTTCATACTAGTTAGATTCTGAACTCCTTGTTCATTCTTTATCTGTATATTTCTCTGAATTGGGAAGATAGATGAGATAATCTTTGGATTGTAAAACTTTATTAATGATTAACAGTAAAGAGGGAAGTTCCATAATGATTGCATCGTACAAGTGATAGGTGATCCTTGAAAAATGTTGTGGTTTATAACCTTGTGTTTTATAATCACAATCTGATAGTTTATAATCTATATATAGCTCCCATGAAGCATCTAGTTCCAGTCAACTCATATGATAAGATGTGGACTTTAAGTAGTATGTCCATATGTATTAGTAAATTGAAGCTTGCCTTCTGCAACCATAGCCATGTTCCTGTTTCCCAATGAAAATCCATCTTTCCCAATCCTAGGATTATTGTAGTGTGTGAAGAGGAATCCTCACATAATTTCATTTCGATTGTTCAGAGGGCAGCTATGTTGGTATATGGTAGAAGAGCTAGATTAAAATCTAGTAGCCACTTAATGATCAATAAGATTTTTAGATGTAAATTTGAGAGTTAAAGCTTCCTTTATCAGATATAAGCATTGTGAATCTGACGAAGAGAGCTTTGAATAGAAGAAGAGGAAGAGGAGGTTGGATTTATATCCCACCCGTCACTCAGAGTCTCAGAGTGGTTTACAATCTCCTTCCCTTCCCCTCCCCCACAATAGACACCCTGTGAGGTAAGTGGGGCTGAAAGATTTCTGAGAGAACTGCTCTTGAGAGAACAGCTCTTTCAAGACCTGACCGACCCAAGGTCACCCAGCAGGCTGCATGTAGAAGAGTGGGGAATCAAACCCAGTTCTCCAGATTAGAGTCTGCCGTTCTTAACCACTACACCAAACTGGCTCTCTTACATCCTGAAAATCTTGTTGGTCTCTAAGGTGCTACTGGACTCGAGTATCATTTCATTCAGTTGCATGTGTATCATGGCGCAAAGGGTTTTGGTTACCAATGGAAATTTGTTCTCTCTCTATTTAAGGTGATTCAGAATTCCTGTGGCTCATAGAATTCCCGCACCAGAACAGATAAATCCTGTGTGTGACTTGGTTTGCTCTGTGCTGGAGTGCTGTCCTGTTGCTTGGTTAGGGTTGCCAGCGCCAGGTTGGGAAATACCTGGAGATTTAGGGGATGGAGCCTGAAGAGGACCATTTTGGGGGAGGGGATAGAATTCAGAGGGGTGTAATGCCATAGAGACCACCTTCCAAAGTGGCATTTTTCTCAGGTAGTCTGATCTCTGTCTCTTGGAGATCAGTTGTAATAGCAGGAGATCTCCAGCCACTGCCTTGAGGATGGCAACCCTATCATGTTCCCTTCCAAAATTTTTGTCCATTAGCTATAACAATGGTAGACTTTTCAGATGTTTCTAGTAATCAGGATGACTTCATGTGCAACAACTTCTTATGTTCTTACTTGTGGCCTAACCACATTGAGACTTATTTCATGTACCCTGTATCAAGGGAGAGATGTACAAATGTCCTGTGTTTAGATAGTAATCTGAATATCTTGGACTGTATATATACAGTTTAACTGTTATGGAATTACCTTAAGAATTTTGGTAACCATGTGAGTGAATGTATCAGCATCAGTCATTTCTGCACATGTAGTGGTGCCTGAAGGATTATTCTGTTTCAACTGTGTGCAAGAATGGCTGTGGACAAATGGAATGTAAAATCTGCATGGATTTTTGTGGGGAAGATCTGTGAGCAGCAGCTGTCAAGCAGGAATCTACTCTAATGCTTGCAGGTCTTTCAAAATCCATGTGGATTTTGCTTTCTCACATCTGTTTTTGCCCTTTGAGAAGAAGAAATTATTCCTGCAGAATCCCTTGTAAACAGAATCTAGTATCTGAATTCATTGGAACACACACACACACACACACACACACACACACACACACAAACACACACATTATATATATATATCTCACAGCTGATTTATGGCAACTCTGTGGAGTTTTCAAGGCAAGAGACATTCAGAGGTGGCTTTGCCATTGCCTGGTCTTTCTTGGTCTCCTATCCAAACACTAACCAGAGCTAACCCTGCTTAGTTTCTGAGATATGACAAGATTGGGCTAGCCTGGGCATATATGTAATACATATACTGAAGCCAGATCTGTATGGATGAATCCAGGATGCCAGTTGGAAGATCTCTGCCCAGTTATTTCCACTTGAACAACTAGTAATTCTGTGAGCGACTAGTATTTCTGTGAGCACTTATGATGCAATTACTTACTGGGGTTCTTTAGAATTAAGGCTTTTTAAAAAACGTGCCCCTGTGCCCTACTCTTAAAACAAATTCGTGACAGGAACCCATCATATGTTAACTGAGACAAATGTTAAATTCTATACAAGTTGTTCCATGTGGGCTCTGGTTGCCTGCTTGTTGAACTGATCAACAAGTCTTCTTTGCAGGCTTATTTTCCTTCCCTGAAGGATGCCCACTGTTGACATTTTCCTTTCATTGCCTTGACCTTAGTTGGAATTATTAGCTACAGCACCTGTCTTCAGTCTTTCTTGCAACCAAGTCTGCTGGTTATATTTCTGCAAGTTATTTTCCCCAAATGTGGTGATTATTTCTCTGGTTCTCACAGAAACCTGTAGAACTTTATTGTTTGAACTGATTTCCCTATGACAGGGGTGACCAGCGGTAGCTCTGCAGATGTTTTTTGCCTACAACTCCCATCAGCTCCAGCCATTGGCCGTGCTGGCTGGGGCTGACGGGAGTTGTAGGCAAAAAACATCTGGAGAGCTACCGTTGGCCACCCCGGCATGATATAGCCGAACAATTTTTGCTGGAATGAGGACATGAGTTGAGAAAACCCTGGCTTATACCAGTAAGACTGGGAACCTCTGCCTTCCTTCCTAGCCTCTGCCACGCCAGGTCAGTTCCTGGTCATGTGCATTTCTCCTTTCAACCCATTCTCTTTTCCAGTTTTCACTCCTCTCCTTGATTCCTCCTGTGTGCTTTCTTCACTCCTTCCCATAATCCTCTAGTCTGCTGCTTTTTTGTGTCCTGGACCCCTTGCTTCCTTTGGTCTGAACATATGAAACTGCCTTTTACTGAATTAGACCATTGGTTCATCAAAGTCAGTATTGTCTACTTTGATTGGCAGCAGCTCTCCACAGTCTAACATGGAGGTCTTTCACATCACTTAGTGCTTAATCATTTCTAAATGGGAGATACCAAAGACTGAAACTGAGACTTTCTCCATGCAAAGTAGAAGTTCTACCACTGAACCATGGCCACCTTCATGGCCTTCTGTTGTTTTTGCAGTCCTAAGCATGTCTCTCTCTCTCTCGGCTTGGCTTCGCGAACGAAGATTTAAGAAGGGTGCAATAGTCCACGTTTGCTGCAGGCTCGCTGGTGGCTGACAAGACCAATGCGGGACAGGCAGGTCCGGCCACAGTAGCTGCAGGGAAAAGTCTGATTTGGGGTTGGTGCTGTAGCAGTGCGATTCTTCCTCAATCTCCTTTTGTCCTCAAGACCAGCTATGCGTGCGTTCTCAAAGGAAGAGACAGCCTGGTGGATGGTGTGCCTCCATGCTTTGCGATCTGAGGCTAGGTCAGACCACTGGTGATGGTTGATGTGACAGGTGCTAAGGGATTTCTTCAAGGAGTCCTTGTACCTCTTCTTTGGTGCCCCTCTATTTCGATGGCCGGTGGAGAGTTCGCCATACAGGGCAATCTTGGGAAGGCGGTGGTTTTCCATCCTAGAAATATGCCCTGCCCAGCGCAGCTGCGTCTTCAACAGCAGTGCCTCGATGCTGGTAACCTCTGCCCGCTTGAGGACTTCAGTGTTGGTCACAAAGTCACTCCAGTGGATTTGAGGATGGTGCGAAGGCAGCGCTGATGAAAGCGCTCAAGGAGTCGCAGGTGATGACGGTATAAAACCCACGATTCGGAGCCATAGATGAGGGTTGTCATCACAACAGCTTTGTAAACATTGATCTTTGTGCCTTTTTTCAGATGCTTGTTGCTCCACACTCTTTTGTGCAGTCGGCCAAATGCACGGTTTGCCTTTGCCAGCCTGTTGTCAATCTCCTTGTCGATCTTGGCATCTGAGGAGATGATGCACCCCAGGTAGCTGAACTGCTGGACTGTCTTCAGAACTGATTCACCCACAGTGATGCAGGGAGGGTGATAATCTTCCTGGGGTGCAGGCTGGTGGAGAACTTCTGTCTTCTTCAGACTAACTTCTAGGCCGAATAGCTTGGCAGCCTCTGCAAAGCAGGACGTCATATGCTGCAGAGCTGATACCGAGTGGGAGATGAGTGCAGCATCATCAGCAAACAGTAGCTCTCGGATGAGTTTTTCCATTGTCTTGGAGTGTGCCTTTAGTCGCCTCAGGTTGAACAGGCTGCCATCGGTGCGATAGCGGATGTAGACACCATCGTCCTCATCTAGATCTACTGCGGCTCTTTGAAGCATCATGCTAAAGAAGATCGTAAAGAGAGTTGGCGCAAGAACGCAGCCTTGCTTTACACCTGTGCCTATTGGGAAGGACTCCGAGAGGTCGTTGCAGTGTCTGACTTGGCCTCGCTGGTCTTCGTGTAGCTGGATGATCATGCTGAGGAACCTTGGGGGACATCCTAAACGTTCCAAGATTTGCCACAGGCCTTTCCTGCTAACGGTATCGAAAGCTTTGGTAAGGTCGACAAAAGTCACATACAGACCCTTGTTCTGTTCCCTGCATTTCTCTTGGAGCTGCCTGAGAACAAATACCATGTCGGTGGTGCTCCTGTTAGCTCTGAAGCCGCACTGGCTCTCTGGGAGGAGTTCTTCTGCAATGGTGGGCACCAGTCTGTTCAGGAGTATTCTGGCAAGGATTTTGCCTGCGATGGAGAGCAGGGTTATCCCCCGGTAGTTGGAGCAGTCTGACTTTTCCCCTTTGTTCTTGTATAGGGTGATGATGATTGCATCGCGAAAGTCCTGTGGTAATTTGCCTTGTTCCCAGCAGGTGACAAGTACTTTGTGAAGTGAGCTATGTAGTACTGTGCCCCCATGCTTCCAGATCTCTGGTGGAATTCCATCAACTCCTGCTGCCTTGCCACTTTTCAGTTGCTTGATGGCTTTAACAGTCTCTTCTAGGGTGGGGATCTCATCCAACTCTGTTTTCACCGGTTGAAGTGGGGTGAGGTGGATTGCTGAATCTTGAACAATGCGGTTGGCACTGAAGAGAACCTGAAAATACTCCGACCACCGGTTCAGTATGGATGCCTTGTCTGTGAGGAGCACTTGGCCGTCTGCACTATGCAAGGGACTCTGAGCCTGATATGATGGACCATATACTGCCTTCAGGGCTTCGTAGAACCCTCTTAAATCACCAGTGTCTGCACACAGCTGGGTTCTCTCTGCAAGCTTGGTCCACCACTCGTTCTGAATGTCTCGAAGCTTGCGCTGGAAGTTGCTACATGCAGCGCGAAAGGTTGCTTTTTTCCCAGGACAGGAGGGCTGAGCAAGATGTGCTTGGTAGGCAGATCTCTTTTTTGCCAGTAATTCTTGGATCTCTTGATTGTTCTCATCAAACCAGTCCTTGTTCTTCCTTGTGGAGAACCCGAGGACTTCTTCAGAGATCTGCAGGACGGTAGTTTTTAGGTGTTCCCAGAGTGCTTCTGGAGAAGGGTCTGTGGGGCAACTGAGGTCCTCAATTCTTGACTGGAGTTTTGCCTGGAAGGCAGATTTAACTTCGGCTGACTGGAGGCTGCCAACCTGAAACTTCCTCCGAGGGATACCTCCTCTCCTGGGTGTGGGTTTAAAGTGAAGACGGAGATTGCAGCGTACAAGACGATGATCCGTATGACATTCTGCGCTGGGCATTACTCGGGTGTGTAAGACATCCCGAAGGTCTCTCTGGCGCACCAGAATGTAGTCGATAAGGTGCCAATGCTTGGACCGTGGGTGCATCCAGGTTGTCTTCAGACTGTTCTTCTGCTGGAAGATAGTGTTGGTGATGGTGAGCTGGTGCTCCATGCAGAATTCTAGCAGGAGGCGCCCGTTGTCATTGCAGTTGCCAATGCCGTGTTTGCCAAGTACTCCTTTCCAGGCTTCCGAGTCTTTACCTACTCTGGCATTGAAGTCGCCAAGGATGATCACCTTGTCCTCTGTAGGGGTCTTCCGTACGAGGTTGCGTAGATCAGCATAGAACTTGTTCTTTTCTGCAGGATCTGCTTGAAGGGTTGGGGCATACACACTGAAGAGTGTTGCATGCTGCTTGTTTTGAAGTGGGAGGCGCATGGACATGATGCGATCTGAGTGACCTGTTGGAAGGTTTTCGAGTTTGGAGGCAATGGAGTTCCTGACCATGAAGCCAACGCCAGAAAGGCGGCTCTCAGCCTTTGACTTACCCGACCATACCCTAAGCATGTATACTCAGAAATAAATCCCATGGACCACATTGAGATTTACTCCCTAGTAAGTGTACATAGGAGTCTTGCCTCCTAGTTTCCTGTTTTCTACCCCTCATTCCCTTTCTGCCTTCTCTGGGTCATAATAGCTCAACCAGTAGCATCAAGAAATACCTTCTGTTTGCTCAGCCAGAGGAATCTGTTCTGCTGTTGTCAATGCCTGTTATAATATAGATAGTACAACTATAGTGGTTTCGTGCTGTGCCACTTTAGAGATTAGTGGTCTGCTAGGGCATGAATGACTGCAGCTGACAACTCAGATGCATGATAAAATGGGAGGGGGTATAGTATAGAACGGCTGTAGGTTGAACAGCTATACATAATAAAGGAAAATAAGAAGACAGTAATTAAAGATACTTCCAGTGTGGAAAAATGCATCCTGATTATCGAGTATTATACTATCTATCTTTAACTAATGCTGCAAGTAAGACCACCAAAGTCCTCTTTGCACAATTTCTGTAGTGAGTCTTGCAAACAAGACTACAAAAGTTAGTAGCTTGTTTCTGCACATGTATTTGTACTAGATATTTGTGACAAAGGGCAGGGAAAAATCTGCACCTATTGAAAACTCTTCAGGGTGTGTGATCTGGGGTGTGTGTCTGTTGAGAGCCCCGTGGCGCGGAGTGTTAAAGCTGCAGTACTGCAGTCCTAAGCTCTGCTCACGACCTGAGTCTGAACCTTGGTGGAAGCTGGGTTTTCAGGTAGCCGGCTCAAGGCTGACTCAGCCTTCCATCCTTCCGAGGTCAGTAAAATGAGTACCCAGCTTGCTGGGGAGAAAGTGTAGATGACTGGGGAAGACAATGGCAAACCACCCCATAAAAAGTCTGCCGTGAAAACGTGAAAGCAACGTCACCCCAATCCGAAACGACTGGTGCTTGCACAGGGGACTTTTCCTTTCCTTTAAGCCTGTAGTTGAACTGGACATCTGATTGTGGCCCTTGTGCTGAACGCCCATGCAATCAGGATGTGGGTTTTTTTTGTTTGCATTGGTTTATATCTGACGCTTAGTCAGCAGAATCCTTGCATCCATTTATAATTGTGCGTGCCAATGGAAGAGGCAACCCTTTGCTTTAGTTTAGTAAAATACCTATTTATCTCAATATCCGTAAGCAGCAGTTTTTGCCAGTATAAATGCCATGTCTGTCTTTGCTGCAGGGCAAGAGTCAAGTATTGTTGACAAAAACCTTATGTCGGACTCGTGGAGGAATCGAAGATTGATGGCATCAGATAACGAGTCGCTTGACGAGGATGAGCCGCTTGACAAAGAGAACTGCACACCACCAGGTAAGAAATAGGGAGCTGGAAGAAATCTTTGCCAGCCTTTCAGTCCTGCTTTATTGTGCTTCTGTGGCAAGACTGTGCCCAGGCAGGAAGGAGATTTAATGAACACTAATGCTGGCGAGCATGAGACAGCTAACACAGGCACTCAAGGGCTTGCCAGTGGAAATGGGGAGGTAATACTTTTTTCAGTCAGAAGATACTTGCCTGAGCTTTCATGGGGACTTATCCTGGAGATGCTCTTGACCTGCAGCTGCCACTATTGTAATTTTGCCTGTATGTGAAGGGACGATTAAGGCAACAAAACAGTGATAGTGTGATCATTGGGGGGGGGGGGGGGGCGGGTTGTATGTGGCTTTATAAAGTGTGGCACAATGCTTTAAGATTTGATTATACAGTATGCTGTGTTAAAAATGAAGCGTCTCCTTATTGGGTTATATTCAAACATGCAGAGTGTTGAGGAAGGAATGGGAGACAAGAGAAGCCCAAAGGTGACTGAATGACAATGAAGTGATTTGAAGAGGTGATATGATAGCCCTCTTCAATTATTTGAAGGGCTGTCATACAGAGGATGGAGTGGAGGTGTTTTCTGTTGGACCCAAACAAAAGGATTGAAATTAAAGCAAAAGAGTTTTTGATTAAGTGTTAGGAAGAACTTCCTGACAGTTAGTGGATCCTGAGTGGAACAGGCTTCCTCAGGAGGTGGTAGAGGGAGGGCAGGAATGGATGAGCCAAGGCTTAACTTTCTTGGCCCTTTCTTATATGTCCGGAGTAATGCTGATCACCACCTTGGGATCAGGAAGGAATTTTTCTTCAGACCTACCAGCTCTGTGTTTCTATGACCACATGGGCAACGGTCCAGCCAGGGAGCAGTCACACAGTCAAGTCTGTCGGCAGGTAGGCAGTTTAAGCTGAGAGTCTGCAAGCAGTTCAGTCTACAATCCAGCAATGAGTTAGACTGAAGAGCCATGGTGAACCAGCAATTTACAAAATTGTACCCTTTTTACCCCTTGTATTGTCTAATCGTTGTATCTATCTGTAATACCGCTTTTCAGCCATTTGCACTGGTGGCACTCAAGTCCAGTAGAGAGTAGGCAGTGGCTCTCTTCCTTCCATGGAGGCCACACTTGTCTCCTGCTACTTAATTGTCTGGTTCATGGTCCCTCGTCCCTTCCAGTCCTTTCCCCAGACTGTGCAACAAAAGGTTCTTGAATTGCTTGTTCAGAATATGCATCAGATTATGACTCAGATTATGCATTTCCAAATACTAACAAGTCTGCATATTAATTTGTACTACTCCTACCACTTTTAGTGCAGGAGAGGCAGTGCTCTTATGAGATTTGTGTGGATGCTATCTTTCTCTGTGACCTCATGTGCTCACAGCAGTGGAAGTGCATGACTGTCATTTTATTTAAATTAAGTAGATATGGCACTATAATTTTGGCTTTCAGATTTCTGTGATACGTGCTGTGATATCCTGTTGTTAAATTTAAGGAAAACTCACCGGGAGGGAAGGGAAAGGGGGACATTCTGGGTGTCACTTCTGTAAGTACTCTGAGAGTACAGGCCATGACTAAATTAAAAGATTATGTTGATCTATATTCTGGGGCCACAGATATCTCTTATCCTTAAATCTCACTTTCTCTTTTCCCAGTCTGCACATACAAGAGGATGTTGCTGTCCTCAGTCCTGAGCCACCGGGGGGAGGGGGCTATTTTAAAAGAGCAGGGAGGAATCACACTTTGCTCTTGGACACCAACAGATCATATCAGCAAAACTAGAATTCTTGTTTTGCATGGCCCCTAATGCTAGTATTAGCTGTTCCTTGTTACTGAAAATAATTCTGGCTTCCTGCAGCTAGATATTTGACACATTCACCTACTGGCTGTCCTTCTGATCTCTCTTTCCACCTTCCCATGTTGTCTCTTGGGTTCATCGTGGAATGGATCCTGATGGTTTTCTACTGAACTAAAAATACAGCTTGTGGTCACCCACTGAGTGGGAATGGGATCTATTCCCAGAAGCTGACAACATCAATTCCACTAATGCTACCGAACGCAGATTACAGATCTGGGGTTTTGCCAGCCATAGGTACTTGAATGTCTCCTCAAATTCACTGTTGATTTTCTTCAGTGTCCATGTTACTGAGGAGACCCAAAGGCTTGACTGCAGAAATCTTAATTTGTCCTGATTTCCCAGTATTCCTGTGTTTCTATGTAGATCAGATATCAAAGGGGGGGGGGTTATACACCTCCACTTATAAGAATGTATTATAAGAACAGCATTGGCAGATTATCTTTAGTGTCTTTAGTGTTTTTTGTCTTTAGTGGCCAGCAGGATGGTTTCAGGAAACCACCAGATGTGACATGAGGCAATGGAGCTCCTCCACAGTTTAGTCTCTGGTATCAGTAATGGACCACCTTGGGACATGAAGTTTCAATGTAGCTATTGTGGTGTAGAGCTGATGATAAAGCTATTCCCCCTGAATTTGTCTAAACCAGGGGTGGCCAAACTGCGACTCAGGAGCCACATGTGGCTCTTTCACACATTTTGTGTTGCTCTCAAAGCCCCCCTCCCCCCCAGCCAGCTTGGAGAAGGCATTTCTTTCTTCAAAACACTTCTCCAAGCCAAGCCAGCTGGCAGCTTGGAGAATGCATTCAAAGTTAAAGTTGCTTTCTTTCCACTTCTCTCTCCCATCTATTTTCTTTCCTTCCTTCCTGCTTTCAAACATCTGATATTCATGTCTTGTTGCTCTCAAACATCTGACGTTTATGTGGCTTTTTTGTTCAGCAAGTTTGGCCACTCCTGGTCTAAACCCTTGTTTTAAAAGCTATCTAAGCTTCCCTTCCTCTTTAATCTTGTGGCAGAGAATGCAGTGTTAATTATGTGTTCTATGGATAAGTACTTTCTTTGGTTTGCCCAAAATTCATTGCCAGTCAGTTTCACTTGGCAACTCTGAGTTCTGTCAGTATTTTATTTATTTAAATGGTTGGCCTTGGATACTGAGGCATTGTTTCCCCTTGTGCTTCTCAATAGTTACAGCGGAGGTTTTCCTCAACCATGGCACTTGTTTCCTTGACCCCTAGCACTTCTATATGAGCAAGATCAATATTTTTCAAGGAACCCGTGTGTATGCGGAAGTGCTAGTGGAAGAGGAAGTGAGCACTGTGACAGAAGTGAGCACTGCAGTGGAAGAATGCCTCTCCTGAGGTTGCAAAGAACAGTGAGGGAAACAGTGTAATAGGATCCCAAGCCTTTGTATCTGTAGTTGTTTTGGGGGGGTTTGCAAGCAGAACTGGTGTAAATGGTTAAGAGCGGTAGATTCTAATCTGGAGAACCAGGTTTAATTCCCCATTCCTCCTCCACATAAAGCCTGCTGGGTGACCTTGAGCCAGTCACAGTTCTCCCAGAACTCTCTCAGTCCCACCTACCTCACGAAGTGCCCGATGTGAGGAAAGGCAGGGAAGGAGATTGAAAGCCACTTTGAGATTCCTAAGGGTAGATAAAAGCAGGTTATAAAAACAACTTGTCTTCTATTTCCACTGATGACAGGGCAATTGTTTGCTGATATTCCTGCTTCTACTACAGACTTCCCCACATTGTGCTCAGCAGGGTTTTTTTTTTGGTAGCAGGCACTCCTTTGTATATTAGGCCATACACCCCTGATGTAGCCAATCCTCCAAGAGCTTACAAGGCTCTTAGTATAGGGCCTACTGTAAGCTCCAGGAGGATTGGCTACATCAGGGGGTGTGGCCTAATATGCAAGGAGTTCCTGCTATAAAAAAAGCTCTGGTGCTCAGCATTGTTCTAGGGGCTCCCTGAATCTTGGTGACAGTGTTGGTTGGAGGACTGCAGTGGTAGAAGTGAACTAGAGTCAGAAGTTATTTCTTATCTGCTTTTTATAGTTGGATACCACTATTCATAGTGATGACTACAATTTATGTTATAAACACACAATTATGCTGATTTGGGTATTGGGTAGTGTAAACCATTGGACTTTACTTGTGTAAAACAGTTCCAGGTGCATGACTTGCAGTAGACCTTGTTGGAAAAAAGGCCAATCCCGAAGTTGACTGTTATGGGTTATTGCTTCATTTAGACTAATAAAGGAGTCAATGCTGATTGGATGACAGGTTCATATGGTTAGCCACAATTGGTTGTTCAGTTCTGGAAGTTAATTTGCAATTCTGTCAACTTTACTGGCACTAATTGTGTACAGCATGTATTTTTACACATGAGTATCACTGGATCATTACTATTAGTATATATTAATGTGCATGTTGTGTAGTCAGTGTCTGAAATGTGGCAAATGATAATCTCAAATTTTATGAATGTCGTGAAACTGACATTGAGTGAATGGTGATGGTTACCTAAATTTCTGTGATCTGTCCTTAGAGAGATATTTATTTCTTGCTGGGCAGTCACAGAAATTGTCTGATTATTTATTCGGGATTTGTATCCCGCCCTTCCCACAAGTGGGAACATGCATGTCAAAGCTGGGTCATTTGCTGTAACAAATGCATTATACTTACTGGCCCTGGTTTTGTTTTAATGGTTGTTTTGTAAGTTGCACAGAGTACTGTACTATAGGGAAGGGATTGGGGAAAAAAATTACGAATTAATAAATGCATGTGTTAAGTCTTGCTATGTGAATAAACAGGAAGGAAATCCACTTTATAGATTTTGTTAGCTGAATTTTTGAACAGTGTTTGTGTCAGCAAAGCTGGTTTGTGAGTTGGTGTATGTCTTCCTGGATTGTGCATTTGCAAACACCGCAGAGAGAAAAATATTTAAAAATACTAATCACGCTCTTGTCATGCTATTTAAATAATACTTATTACTCTGTTTAGACTGTAACAACATTGAATTGGTGATCACAACCCAAAGAGATCATATAATTTCTCAATACACAGTTTCCAAGATGAGATTATAGCAGAGTATCACTAACAGTTTATAGCTTACAAAAGTGTTGCTGTGCACTTTAAACCATTGGCAATACAATTAGCGCTGCTTACAGGTAACCAAATAGGTACTGCTGTGCATAGGAAAGCAAAATACATGCAATAGTAAAGTCCTCATGTTGGCTTCTCCAAAGCTCTCAGCAATAATGAGTCTATAGACTTCTAAATCAGTTCTAAATGGTGAGGCAGAGAAAGTATGCCATGGTGATAAACTGATTCTGGTTGAAAGTTTGAGATGGCAGACTGGTACTGAGTCTGGAGAGGATAATTGTAACACAGGGCTCAGTCTGTGTGATTGTGGTAGAAAGAGAGTATTGGTAGCATATAAACTTAAGACCCTGGGGGCTGGCTGCTGCAAGATGCTTTGATTCAAGATGCCTTACAACTCCTGATGCCTTACAACTCAACACAGTGTCTTGTGCATGCTTGTTCATTGTGTTGTTCAGTTGTCTTTACTATTCTGAATAATTTGGCAGTATCTATAGATGTGGCTGTCTCATCACTGTGCTTCTGTAACTCCAGACTGCTATAAATAGCACCAGCCTCACTCAGCATAGATCTTTAGAGAATGCAAAAGGTGCATCCATTCTGTAAGGAGATACATAAGAAATTCAGAACCACAGCAGAACAGTGACTGGGCCATGCCAGGCAAAGTCATTTGATCAGAAATTATATAATCAGGAAAACTGGGCAAGACCAAAGATGTCAGGTCTCAAGGACAACTTTTAAGAGAACCTGTGATGGGGGGAGGGGGGAAATCCAGGAAGGCAGTCTGTTGATAAAGAGAACCTTAAAACTTGGCAGTAATTCAACAATAGATGCATATATATTTACAACATAAACTGGGTAACTCCTTGGGCAGAGAACTGGTCAGGGAGTTGACTGATTATGATTGGAAGCAAATTATCACAGATAAGAATTCCTCTGTGGTGGTGGCCAAATGGAGCCCTCCCATTGGCTTAGAGGTGCACACTACAGACCTTTGACCCATCATGGCTCAGTCAGCATCTCTGGCTTCCCATCGGCAGCCTCTCCTGCCCCCGCCTACTGCAAGCCCAGGAATGTTGAACAAACTGCCAAAACAGTCTTACCTCAGAGACAGATACAACTCCAATGCTTCTCTGTGTCCTCTCTGTCAGCCGGTCTCAGAAAAGGGCTGCTGCTCTACTGCAACCTCATGAAAGGTGTCACAGCCACTGGTGGCAACAGACATCTGCCACCCCATCAACAGCCCACACAGACAGCCTCCCAGCACACGCAGCCTCTGAAGGCTGCTGAAATAGCCAGAGAGCTGCCACCACCACTGTAATGTGGCTAGGCAACAAGGCCTAACTCCATTGGGAGTGTTTCTTCAGAGGCCATGGATGCTGCCTCTTTCCTGTCATTCCCTCTCTCCCTCCTCCCCACAGCCTCACCCCAGGACAGACAAGGATTCTCTGGAGTTCAGTTGTGATCCCAGGAGATCTTCAGGCTCCACCTGGAAGTTGGCTACCCCAGGCCTAGCTGCTTGCTACTGTTCAGCACTAGCCCCCCTATGACAGACAGTGTTGTGTAGGAATTAGGGCTTCAGAGTGGGGTCTGCTGTGATAGCTGACTGGATGATTTCAGACCACTCACAAGCTTTCAGCCTAACTTACCTCATAGGGTTGGTGTACAGATAAAAGGAGGAGAGGAGATTGATGTAAACAGCTTTGGCTGTCCCTGCCCCCCCCCCCGTCCCCCGCTGTGGAGAAAGACTGTTCTTTTCCTAAGTAGAGCCTGCAGGGTGGGGAGAGAAGATGGAAAGCTGAAGTCAGAGGGGCAGATCAAGGTGGATGGATAGTTAGCTGAGAAAGAGATAGGGTTGCAAACTCCAGGTTGGGAAATTTGCAGGATAGAGACTGGAGAGGGTGGGGTTTTAGGAGGGGTGGAGCTTCAGACAGGTACAGTTCCATAGAGTCCAGCCATTTCCTCCTGGGGGACCATTGTTGCCAGTCTCCAGGGCTGGAGATCACTCAGAATTACAACTGCTCTCCAGATGGCAGAGATTAGGTACACTGTGGAGAAAGACTGTACTTTTCCCATGCAGAGCCTGCAGGGAGGGGGGAGGAAATAGAAAGCTGAAATCAGATCAGTTCCCCTAAAGAAAATAGCACCATAGAGGCTCATACTCCATGGTATATCATAACACAACCAAGCCACACAAAAAACCCCAGATCACGCCACAAGCTCACTAATGCTAAACACTGCAAGGATGAATATGACAGGGAAAGGTGGCAAAAATGCACTGCAAACAGAAGGAATGCTGAGCTTCAGCGTCTGTATGACTGTCATGATGCCCCCCATAATTATTCCTCCTTATCTCTATTCTGGGCCTCTTTCAGGGCTTTGAGCCACCACAGACATGCGAACACACAGACAAACATGGTGGGGGGTGGGAAGCCAGCATCTCTTTCAGCTGCAGGGTGGATGGGAAGACAGCAAGGGTGGGGAGGGTGAGTGAATGTCACAGGTGGGGGGTAGTGGCATGCCAAGGGTGTGAGAGTAGTTGAGAGGAAGAGATGGGGTTGGGAGTGGATGGTATTAGGATGGGGGGTAGGGGTGGGAAGTTGGGGAGGGGGTGGGAAGACTCCAAGGGTGGAATGCCTTGACTTGGGTGGGTGGGAAGACAGTAGGGGTGGAGGACACTCGCCCAGAGCCTCTTTCTAGAGCCTGTTTTTTTTTATTTACAACATGCCTTATTCCTAGTCTCCTATAAAGAGAGCGAGCAAAATATTTTCAAACTTCAGTTGCATTCATCTAATTATTTTATATTTGTCCTAAGATACTCAGTAATGGTAATAACCAGTGCAAACATACAAGGAATGATAGTTCATGCTCCCATGAGGTTACAGTCTAAAATGTTTGCATATATATGATGTTACAAATACCTTTAGAGAAGCATCCCAGAGCACTACCTATAGCAGCAGGAAGAGGAATCCGGGAACAAGGCTGCCAGCTATAGAACATTGGATGAGCTTTTCTTTCCCTTTCTATCTGCAGGTATAAAGCCCTAGGGGGCGTGACCTGGGGCACAAGGCTTTTGGTAAGGGACAAAGCAATAGACTCAGCAATAGACTCCTGAGTGTAGCAACACACTGGATCCAGAGCCTGTCCAGGCTGTTGCTCTGTGCTTTTTAATTTTCTTTATTTGAATTGTACTTAGGTATGCTTGCAAGTCATTTTGAGTTCCCATCAGGGGAAAGCTCTGTGAAGAGAAATAATAAATCGCCTAAGTAAACACAGCAAGCATGTCACATAGGGTTGCCAACCTCCAGGTTGCACCTGGGGATCTCCTGCTATTACAGTTGATTTTCAGAAAACCAATATTAGTTCCTCTGGAGAAAATGGCTGCTTTTGAGGTTTGTCTCTATAGTATTATACCCTGCTGACATCCCTCACCTCCCCAAACCCTGCCTTCCCCAAGCTCCATCCCCAAAATCTCCATGTATTTCTAACACAGAGCTGGCAACCCTAGCACAGACTGATCGGCTTTCTAGAAATGTGGTAGCAGAATTTGATGCTTAAAAATGTTTTCAGCAATTCATGAGGCAAGGATGTTGAAGAGACACAGCTGAGTCATCCCTCTCTCTCTCTCTCTCTGTGTACAGCAGGGTGAAGGGGAGGTGCAGGTAGAAAGACTAGCTAGATATTAAAGGAATGAATGCCAAGATAAAAATGAAAACTAGGAAACGTCCTGTTTGCAAAATATAGGGTTGCATTTACAGAAGAAAGCTATTTAAGAACTATGCAGCCCAAAGCTTGCTTAAAACTAGCCCTCTTGATTTCTGTGAGATTTATTGCCCAGTAAGTGTGCAGAAGATTGCATCCTCAAAACTGCATTTGAAAGGAGTATATTTCCAAGTGCTTAAATGGGAAGCAAAGGAAGTTACAAATTGGGCAAAAATAGTTGATACCACTTCTTGCATATTAACAACTGCACAATAAATGACTCTTCCTTCATACCTGCGCAGGTTTGTTTCCGTTGCTTTGGTTTTCCGGTGCCTGTCAGCAGCCTTTCAACTGAGCTGCATGTGCAACAGACAGAGATTTTGTACTAATTTAGCTTACAGCCATTACTGGCACTAAAAGGACTAAGCTGAAACCAGCTATTACCCCTTCTCCTTTGCTTGTAAGTAATCTCTTCTTATGGAGTTTGTGTGAAATCATGAGTTTGCTCTAATCTGCAGGAAAGAGTCCATGAGCAACAGCTTTAGTTATCCTTTAAAGAGATAAAGGAATATGGCAAATCTCTGTGTAATCGCAAGTCCAGTTCTCACAGAGGCTGTGATCCTATGTCCACAATATACCACTTCAGGCTGCAGGATGGAGGTTTGCATGATTCCTCATTAAAAAATCAACTCTTCTACCTTGATTACTAGTTTTCTAAGCTAGAACAGTTCTCTCTGATCATGTTGTCTACATGAAGGAAATGCATCCAGTCACCTGCAGCCTGAAGTGTGCACGCACGCAAGGGAGAGCAGACCACTGATACATTAATGCTGTAATCTTGGAAGCAAGCCTTATTGAACTCAGGATGACTCACTTCTGACTCAATTTATATAGGATCAAGCTGCACGTATATGCTAGGGTTCTCTACCTCCAAGTGGGACATGGAGACCTCCTGCTATGACAGTTGATCTCCAGATGATAGAGATCAGTTCCTCAGGAGCAAATGGCTGCTTTGGACGGTGAGCTCTTATTATATTCCACCCCTCTGAGGTCCCTTGGTTCCCCAGTCCCCAGACTCCACCTTCAAAATCTCTGGGTAGTTTGCAGCTAAGAGTTGGCAGCCATTGTGTATGCCCAGTGCTGTCAGCAATATCTGCAGAATAGCTGGAGAGAGACTTGTGTTCTGTTTATTTACTGCATGTATTAGCAGTGCTTTTTTTGTAGGAAAAAGCCCAGCAGGAGCTAATTTGCATATTAGGCTACACTGCCTGGCTTGTGACAAAAGACATTCAGTGGGTGACCTCAGAATAGCTGTTTTATTGCAAAGGAACTTCAGGCAGGACGGTGCGTGGGAGTTGGTGACCTAGGCAATTGCCTAGGGGACCAGCTCTCTGCAGGGGCGGGGGGTGGGCTCGCACCATCCCCGCTCGCACCATCCCTCAGCCTCTGACTGGGCTCTGAAGGGTCAGAGGAGCTCCCCCAGCCCCTCAGCATCCAGAAAGAATAGTGCTTTCTATCCTTGGCGCCCTCTGAACTTGGAGAGAGCCGGAGAGGGGAAGCACTGTGTGTTCTTTCTTGGCACTGAGGGGTCGGAGGAGCTCCCCGGCCCCTCAGTGCCCAGCATGATGATGTCACCTTTGGGTGACATCATCACGCAACAAGTGCTTAACTTTTCCCCCGGGGGGGGCGCATGTTAGGGTTCTGCCTCAGGCAGCAGAACCCTACGCGCCAGGCCTGACTTCAGGAACAGACTAGAAAGAGAAATTGCTGATTTGCAAGTTATTACAACACTCAGAACAATGGAATCCCCAGGACTGTATGGACTGGTAACTTCCATTTCATTGTATCTGAAGTGTGCATGCACATGAAAGTTTAGACCTTGAATAAAACTTTGTGGGTCTTAAAGGTACCAATGGACTCAAACTTTGTTCTGCTGCTTATTGGTTATTATTGGTAAAATGTACACGAAAGGACTGGAGAGTAATTTTAACTCTGACCACTCATCAGCATTTGATTAACTGCAACTTGTTCCTCTACAAATCTTTTACCTAATTTTACCTAATTATGTTAATTTTAGATTGTAAACTCCTTGGAGGGAGGGGCCTGACTGTTTTTGAGTTATCTGACTCTGTAAGATGTCATGTAGACTGACAATGCTGTATAATAATAAATCAAGCAACAATACAATACTGTGATTAAGTAAAAATGTCACCCACTCAGAAATGCAAATCTCCCATATATTAATACTCCAGACTCATTTACAACCAAAATTTCGATCCAACAGTTCATAATCTCAGAAGAACTGGTGCTTGTGATGTTGGAGAAATAAGAAGTGTTGGCGTTTTAAGTTTCTTCTCGACCTCTCCTTGACAAAGACCTCTTTGAAATGGAGGATTATTGAGGCTGGCATCTCTGTAGAAGGAGGTATGAGAAGTTCTTCACCCATAAGAAGCATGGATATGTGAGCCCTACAAGCACTTTCTACTACAAGCACCTTCTGCCTTTCACGTTTGGAATTTGGACTGTATAAAACTCTATGGTCATTTAAACCTGAGTCACTTTAAAAATGTATTGATCAACTGTTGGATTGAAATTTTGGTTGTAAATGGGTGGAGTATTAATATATGGTAGATTTGCATTTCTGAGCGGGTAGCATTTTTGCTTGTAGAAAGAAGCACAGGAGATCACGCAAATGAGATAGATTCTGACAGCAACTAGGATTTGTGGTACCATTTAATCTCACAACTACTGGGTCATGGGAAAAGCCTTCCTGCACTGGCCCCTGAAGCTCAAGGCAAATTTGTCATGTACAGCCAAGGTTTGCATTATTGTTTTTTCATTGGCACCTTTAGATGTGGTGAAAAATGACCCTTCCCATGTACATTACCTGTATTTAATGGTGTCTGCACTGGAAGACCACATTGCAGGTGTATTTTTTTTTCCTGAGGGCTAGCCATATTTACTGAGTTGTATGGAAAGCAAACATGAGTTTTTGTGGCTGACTAGTTCTTCTTCTTGAATAAATTCTTGGATTAGAGCCTATCCCCTGGGATGCATAAGAGGTCCCTTTGCCCCATATTTACCAGGCCCCAAGAGGATATCTACTATGGAACTTGCCTTGTGCAAATTTCGTCAATAGGGTTTCTAAATACTTCAAATTACACCTTGACAGTGTGTGTTGGGTTATTTGTACAGCTGTCAGAGCCAGATTAACAATAAAACAAAGAAAGCCTGTGCTTCAGGGCCTTGCGCTTGTCAGGGGCCCCACAGTCCATGCAAGCAACCAGCAACATAAGTCTGTGCAGCACCAGCAAGTCCCTCCTCCCACTCTCATTCCATTGATCCCAGCTCCCAACTCACCTGCACTGTGCACAGCCGCAGAAGCCGCCTGGCCTTGTGTGGCAGCGCAGCTCCTATCCCACTATCTGGCATCAATGGGCTGTGTGCGCAGCACAAGAGAAGGAAAGACAAGCAATCGTACTCAGGTGCCCCCTGCGTGAGTCTATCCCCAGGGCACCACACCAGCAAGCCCCTCCACCTCCCACTTCCAGCCTGGCACCCAACTTGCCTCCACAGTCGCAGAAGCCACAGAAGCTGTGTGTACGGCATTTGCACCCGAGAAGGCAACACGGTTTCATCCAATCCCTCATCTGGGCAACTGCAACAGGAGCCTCTGCCTTTCCCCTGGTCTTGTGTGGCGGCTTAGCTGCTGCTGTGAGTGAGAGCGGGCTTGAGTTGAGCTGTGTGTGTTGAGTCAATGTTGGACTGCTTCCGTTCCTCCTCTCTGTATGCACGAGAGAGGTGGGGCCATGGGGGGCCTGGGGAGGCAGGAACTCTTGCTGCCAGGAATCAGGAGGAACTTGGGACAACTGCTTAAAGGCTGGGCCAGGGGAGGGGAGGTGCACGGAAGCTCTGCCCCTGCCTGGCCTGCTGGACAGAAGATGGTGTGTGCGCTGGCTTGCCTTGGCCACCAGAGCTGCTACTTCTGGGGCTCTTCACCCGCCACGTCTCTCTCCCCCCTCCCTTCCTCCCTCCTTCCTGGGATGTACTAAATGAATGACAGGATTGCCCATTGGATATAATTGGAGACAAGATTGCCAGTTGACTTGCATGGGTTCCATTGAAATACATTAAAGCACAAAAACAGTTGCAATTAAAAATGTGGGATGGTTTTTCCAGGAAAGTCAAGATAATTTACAAGTGTCCTGGAATGGGATTACATCTCTCTCTCCCCTCCCTCCCTCCCTCACCTGCACTCCTTCTTGGGATGTACTAAACGAATGATAGCATTGCCCATTGGAAACAATGGGAGAGGCTGGATTTCCCATTGGATATAATTGGAGACTTGCATGGACTCCATTGGAATACTTTAAAGCACAAAAACGGTTGCAATTAAAAATGTGGGATGGATTTTCCAGGAAAGTCAAGGTAATTTACAAGTGTCCTGGAATGGGATTACGTCTCTTTCTCCCCTCCCTCCCTTCCTTCCCTCCTTGGGATGTACTAAATGAATGACAGAATTGCTTATTGGAAACAATATATTTGATAATTCTTGTTATATTAATTTGTTTAATAACATTAATGATTTTAATGTTTGTTTTGTGTAATAAAATTGGTTTATTAAAATTGTTGGTAAAATTAAAAATGTGTTTGGAGATAATTTGCAAGGGGAGCCCTGAGATTTTGAATGCCTAGGGGCCTCCACGGGGTTTAATCCGGCACTGCCAGCTGTTGAAAAACACCTGTTGCCAGTGTTTGGCTCAAGATGTCATCAGGCAGCTCTGTTGCTGTTTTCCCCCTCCTGGTACTGTTCTTTCAAAAAGTGTAGCACAAAGACTGTCCTGTACAAGGCTGAATGTAGCTATCGGAGCATGTTTGGATAGCAAATAGTGAGTCCAGGTAGATCCCAATAGCAGAGAGAGGGTGAGTTCTGCATGACTTGGGAGAGCTCCCTGCCAAGGCAGCTGTTTCATTGGCTGGAATTTCTTCAGCTGAGCTCCAAAACAGCAACAAGAAGCTTGGAGGGTGTGTGTGTGTGTGTGAAATGTATTGTTCTGCATGTGTGGAGCATGCCTTCACTGGGTATATCACAGAGGCTTTTCTTTGTCCACAGTGCAAACTCTGTTTTATAACTTGCATTGTAGATGTTCATACTGAGAAGCTGAACGCAGGATGGGCAAGTTGCTTCCCAGGCCAAGGAGGCATGTCATCCCTCCATCTTGTATCACCACTTTGTGTGTCCAGGAGGCTATGTGTTTTTATTTCATTCAAAACAAGACATCTGTATATAGGCTTGAGGTCAATAGCACTTGAGACACCAACAAGACTTTTGGAGGTGAAACTTTTGAGAGTCCAAGCTCCCTTTGCCAGGTACCTGGTGATGGTATCTGATGAAGGGAGCTTTGATATTTGAAAGCCTGCATCCTCCTAATCTTGTTGATCGCTAAGGTGCCACTGGACTCAAATATAGTTCCTTCTATTAAAGACCAACATGGCTACCCGCATGAAACTATCTACATTTGCATATCATCCTCACCTTGCCAGAAAAATAAAATTGGAAGCAATTCAGAGCAGCTGTAATGTTCCTCCAGGAATTTAAAGCAACAGAGAGTATGTTGCTAGACTCTAGCTAGGGCCAGAAGAACTCCTGGAATTATAGCTGCTCTCTAGAGGATAGAGATCAGCTCTCTAGGAGGGAATAGTTGCTTTGGAGGGTGGACTCTGTGGTTTTATATCCCAGTGAAGTCCCTCCTTAGGCTTTATTCCCAAATCTCCAAGAATTTCCCAGTCTGGAGCTGGCAACCTTAACGGACCCATTCAAATACAGGTTGTCCACAGCCAGATTTTCCATGGTTCAAATAAAACTCTTCTGAAGGGAAGCATGAGAAAACATAAGAACCCTTCTGGATCAGACCAGTGTTTCATCTAGTCCAACAACTTGTTTTGTACATCATCCAACCGTTTAAAATGGATGGCCAAATGAATGGCATGGAAGCCAAGGCCTTCTGCTGATGCTGCTCAGGTGTGCTACTTCTGTATATGAAGGTTTACTTTAGTCACTGTAGCTAGTAGCTCTGCAAAATGGCTAGCAGCCGTTCAAATTCATTTATTTGTTTTGTAGCTGACAAGAATGTGCTTAGAGAGCCAGTTTGGTGTAGTGGTTAAGTGTGGGGACTCTTATCTGGGAGAACCGGGTTTGATTCCCCACTCCTCCACTGGCACCTGCTAGCATGGCCTTGGGTCAGCCATAGCTCTGGCAGAGGTTGTCCTTGAAAGGGCAGCTGCTGTGAGAGCCCTCTCCAGCCCCACCCACCTCACAAGGTGTCTGTTGTGGGGGAGGAAGGTAAAGGAGATTGTGAGCCGCTCTGAGACTCTTAGGAGTGGAGGGCGGGATATAAATCTTCTTCTTCTTATCTTTATGAACACTTTATGAAATCGCCTCCCAAGCACTCTTAAAATGTTACTTCTGCCTTCTCTTTGGGCCCATCCTGTAAATGTTAGAGCACCTTCAAGTTTATGTACTAGTTTAGGCTCAGGGCGGCTCATAGTACACAATAATCACAATAAAGCAATTTGGATAAACATTAAGTTAAAACAATTTAAGCAATTTGGTGCTACTACTAGTCACACCACATGTGAATCTTAGCAGGATACAGAATGTAGAAGAGAAATTGTTTGCACATTTCAGGCTGTAATAGGTTTTATATTTTCATGATGGGTTGATCTAATGAAAAACTACTTTGAAATGTCAAGATACTTGAAAGCTTCACTCGCACACAAATACAAATGCCCAAATACAGTCACCCAGGCTAAAAGAAAATAAGAAAATGAGTCACACTCAGTTTCTTGACTTCAGAAAAAGAAAAATATTGGCTGTGAAGAGTACACATATGGCACTTGAAAGATTTACGAGTCAGCAAGTGTATGACTTGTTTCAGAAGTTGGTCCCTGATATCTTCATTTATAAATCTAGACTGTCTTCTGCATCCTCAGAAACTGAGTACTGACTTTTATCCATTGTGCTGATGCTTAGATTGTTTCTAGAGGAAAGGGTTCTCTGGGGATTTAGAAGTGGAATTGGGTCCTGCCGATAATACTCTGTTACATTTGGCGCAGTCTGGATCAAGACACAAAATGGGCATAAACAAACATGTGACACAAATATCACACGATTATGTAATGCTCTCTTTTCAGTATGGAACAACTAAGCATGTTTTCAGGAAAACTGATGGGAAGCCCAAATATTACATGATCATGTATTGTCCTCTTTTGAATATGGGGCAAGTAAGCATGCTTTTGAAATGTTAGATGGAAAACCCAGATGTGGGTAAGTTCAGAAGTTTGGTAAGAGCAGCAGGGCTAGCAGAATAACATTATTTGCAGCTTCTGCTGCCTACATCTTCATACAGAAAAACATATTCAGCATTGGACTCCATACTGCAAAGTAGGAGAAAACTAGGAACAAATATCTTTGGCAACAGCAGCTGGTATATATATATATATTTTAAAAAATGTTTAGAGCAAGTGCAGTTTATCTGAGTAGTGAAAACTCTGAACTTAAGAAGATAAGAAGAGCCCTGCTGGAACAGGGCAGTGGTACATCTGGTCCAGCATCCTGTCTTCCACAGTGGCCAACCAGTTATTCTGGAGGTCCAACAACAGGGCATAGAGGCTGAGACCTTTCCCTAATGTTGCTTCCTGGCACTGGAATTCAGAGGTTGACGGTTCCCCTCAGTCATCATGCTTCATTCAGTCATCCATAAATCTATCTAATCCTCTCTTAAAGCTGTCTATTCCTGTAGCCAACACTACATCCTTTGGCAGTGAATTCCACATTTTAATTGCTCTCTATATAAAGTATTTCCTTTTGTCTGTCTTCAATCTACTGCCCATCAGCTTCATTTGATGCCCCCAAGTTCTAGTATTTTGGGAGAGGAAGAAAACTTTCTCTTTGTCAACTCTCTTCACCCCATGCATAATTTTATAAACCTCTACCACATCCCCCCCTTAGTTGTTTCTTCTCTGAAATGAAGAATCTAAAACTATTCAGCATTTCCTCATAGGGAAAATGCTCCAACCCTTTAATACAAGGGTGTCAAACATGTGGCCCATGGGATGGATCAGGCCCACAGGCAACTCATTGTCATCTGCTCCCTTTCCCGCTCTTGCTTCCTTCTGCATCTCATTTATGTCCTAGCCCTAATCATCTCAGTTGCCCTCTGTTCTTTTGCTAGCTCTGCAATGTCTTTTTTGAGATACAGTGACCAGAACTGTATTCCAGTATTCCAAATGAGGCCTCACTATAGATCTATACAGGGACATTATAATATTGGTGATTTTGTGTTCAATCCCTTTCCTAATAATCACTGACATAGAGTTTGCCTTTTTCACCACTGGGATGATACTTTCATTGAGCTGTCCACTACGACCTCAAGATCTTTTCCGCTCTCAATCTCAGCAACTTCAGACCCCATTAGCCTACTTGAAGTTGGGATTTTTTTTTTTGTCCCAGTATGCACTTACCAACATGGAACTTCATTTGCCACGTTGTTGTCACCCATTCACCCAGTCTGTTGGAGCTCTTCACAGTCAGTCTTGGTTTTCACCATCCTGAATAATTTTGTATCATCTGCAAACTTGGCTCCTACACAATGCATTTCAGCAAGAAGACACATGAAAGTCCATAACAATTTTTCTCCTTGCCTAGAAGGCAGGGTAGAATTAAGACCAGGTATAGGGTATAGAAATGACTTATTATAGTGCTGTAAAGGCCTTCTGTGTAGGCTTATTGATGGAACTAACCAGTGTTTAGTGGGAAGATGTTATATGACCCTTCCAAGTGTGCAGCAGTATGTGATACTGTGGCTGTCAATCAGTTTTGGCATCCCATGTGAACTTTGCAAAAGGGGGCAGTCAAAGCATTTAGTCGTATCTGTCACAACAGGAAAAAGTGTTTGTTTCTTTCAGTTTTGATCTTATGTCTGACAAAAATAAAAGGGGAGGGGGGAATTTTATTTAAACAAAACCAAATCCAGAAATACTCTCCAGCCTGAGTATGATTGTTTTTCAGCATCCTGTTAAACTTGATTTGAGAAGCATCAATTTTAATTAGGGATTTATATTATGGCTTTTTAATGGTCTGCTCTGTTTTATGGATAATTTTATGCTGATTGTTTTTTATACCATGGTTTTAATTTTAAGCTGGCTGGAGCAGCACTCTAAAGAGGTAGCATAGAAATACTTTAAATAAACAAGCCAGTGAAGCAGAATGCTGTTTATGTTGGCATGGTTCTGACCTGTTCCACCCTGCCCTCCTGAGTCTTCCCAACACCTGGAGGGGCTTTTCTGTCTCTCAGTTCAAACACTGCCACCACCTGACCTTTGTAGGAATTGCCCACTGGGAGGGTCAGGACTCCCAGCTTCCCTTCCAGGTTCTGAGGCCTTGCCTCTGTGTCCCCTGCTACCTAGAATTTGGTTACCATGGGGACCGCTTACTGCCTTTGCAGCACTGAGGGAGTAGCCACTTGCCAAGTGCCTGCCTTCCCCTTCCTCCTGGTGCTTTTTAAAAAATAGTGTCCAAGATGGTGGAGGCACAGAAAATCACTACCAGGATCAAAAGTTGCGAAGTATTTATTAAAAAGAAAATGTTCACAAGCATACTTTTTAGCAGAGCACCAGACTAAGTGAGGGATTCAAAAGAAAATGGTAAAAGGCAATTCCTCTGTCCCTCCCTCTATACATGGCCCTGTCTGTTGTTAAACATAGGATAGGCTCCTTAGCTTAGAATGTTATAGATCTCTACAGAAGGACTTTTATCTTGCAGCTTCCTTCAGCTGCCCAGGTCGGCATGTGGCAACCACTGTCTCCTCCAGACCTCATTTAATTTTTTAAAAAAATAGATTTTATTTTATTGAATCTAATCCAATACAAAGGGAGCATAGGAAAAGTAAATAATAAAAATATAACTCTAACATACAAGAATCCAATTTAGATCATTGGATGCATATAACAAACAGTTTACAAAAACAATACGTAATGTGCTACATATTAAGAATTAAGAAATAGTCTACAATTCATTCTGTTAGGCAAAAAGGAAATATTCCCAAAGAATTCCAAAACCAGGGCCCAAAGCAAACCATAATCTATAGCCAAATCAGTATCATTTTCGAAGAAGGGGTTATCAGTTGTCTTTCTCATTATATAAAAGGTAAAAGGTAGTCCCCTGTGCAAGCACCAGTCATTTTCAACTCTGGGGTGACATTCCTTTCACAATGTTTTCACAGCAGACTTTTTTATGGGGTGGTTTGCCATTGCCTTCCCAAGTCATCTGCACTTTCCCCCCAGCAAGCTGGGTACTCATTTTACTGACCTCGGAAGGATGGAAGACTGAGTCAACCTGGAGCCGGCTACTCGAACCAGCTTCCACTGGGATCGAACTCAGGTCATGAGCAGAGGGCTCCAACTACAGTACTGCAGCATTACCATTATATACTGGTCCCATAATTTATCATACCACATTTCAATTGTTGGAGGTATGTGGGGGTTTCCAATTTTTAGCAATCGTCATGAGAGCTATCGCCAACATTGTCGAGATTTCTGATCTTCACTTGCCAACTTATCAGGCCAGATATCAAATAAAGTAGTTTCAAATCTACTGGAATGGTTAGTGAAGGTTTTGCTCATTTCAACCCTCCAAAGAAGAAATGCATTTCTTCACACCCCCTGAGAGCCTAGATCATATGGCAAAGTTGTGGATATCTCATATGCTTCTCTGGATTTAATGTTAGATAGCTCCAGAAGTGCAGAAATAATTACTAGGAGAGTGAGTATGATTCCAGGCTGGCAGATGTGTTACAGAAAGTTATGCAAGGAAAGTCTGTACCACATTACATAATTTGTAGCTACTTCCTCCCACCCCCAGTTCTACCCAGCTGATCTGTGCATGATAGTCCGGTATTGATCCCCTTCCTTAGCCGTTTTCTCATCTGTCATATGGTAAGATGGCACCCCCTGCCATTCCTAAGAAAAACATTTGGCATGCTGGGCTCATCGCTCAGAGCATTCTGTGCAAGAGTGGGGGGAGGGCTATGTAACCTTGGGAAAGTTGGCTGAACAGAAATGGATGAAGGCTGAACCCACAGCTTGAATTTCTTGACCAGTGGGAAATCATTCAGTCCTTGAATGTTTGTGCAGGGCTATCAGATGTTCTCTTTTCGGAGGACATGTCCTCTTTTTTGGTGTCTACCTTCTTTTGGGCACTTTTAAAAAACTGATTAAAACATCCTCTTTTTGGGTTAGGAATATTCCTAGTTAGTAGCAATTATCACAGCTAAAATAGCAGGGGCATTTAAAATGAGATCTGTCATAGTGACCACTTGTTTGAAGTAGTCGTTTTTTGGTGGGGTTTTTTGCTTTTCAAAATAAGGTAACCCTGTCTTGGTGGCAAACGCCTAACATATTTAGTGTTGACCACTGGAGTGGCAGCAAGTCCTCTCAATACCCAAAGTACCCATAAAGCCTGCATTGGATTTGGAATGGTATCCCTCCCAACCCTGGATCAAGCTGTCCTGACTGGCAGTGTCATTACATGGTGACACCTGGGTGAGTGGGAAGCCAATTTGCTGCCAAGGGTTATAAAAGCAGCTTTTTGCAGTGCTGCCAAGGAGCTCCAGTGGAGGACAGCTGAGGGCAATCTGTTGTCTGGAAATGGAGATTTGCAGGTGCCGCATACCTGCCTCTGAGCCAACTTCATTGTTTTGGCTCTGCCTGCTCTCGGGATGCCCCTTCCCCCACAGTGCTTTCCCCCCACCTTTTACTTTTCAAACCTTTTGCTTTTCTGAAGGCTAATTTGTTGCTGTTATATCTTTGTACACATTTACCATGTAAACCTCTTGTCTACTCACTGCCTTTAGCAGAAGTTGCTATCTTAATTGTTTTCTCTCCCATAAATATATGACTCTGCCTATGGGTGCTGGCTGTATAGGGGAGGGATGCGGGCAGAAGTGTTTCTCAAACTCAGCGTTTGGTGTGATAGGACATTTTAAAATGGACACCTGTAATTGTGGGAAGAGAAAGCCTTTGTTCATATAGGAAACATACAAGTTCAGCAAGGATGACATGGCAGTTAAATGACATGTCAGAAGGCCACAGGGCTAGATGTAGTCATGAAGGACTATAGAATGCCTAGTAGAATTCTGTAACTTCCAAGCTTCTGGAAGCTCTGAAGCTGAGGGTTTGAATCCCCTTCTACAAACTCTTGTTTGACACAAGGAAGAAAACAGGGCCACTCCAAACATCTTGCTCTCATTCTCACTCATGCAGAAATCCTAGGGGCATTCCTATACCAAAGTTCAGGTCTTGAGGTGTGCGTATTTATTTACATGCATATCCTGCCTTTCTCCCCTATGAAGGACTGAAAGCATCTTATACCATTCTCTTCTCATCCTCTGTTTTATCCTCACAACAGTCTGAAAGTGTGTGACTGGCACAAGGTCACCCAGCAAGCAGGCAGGATGGAGTAGGGAGTCAAACTTGGGTCTCCGAGATCCTGGTCATCACTGTGCCCACTACACCACTGCACCACCATGCAGCCTGCCTCCAGAACAGCCTCTGGTGGGGCAAGAGGAGCACAGATGCTAGAACAACAACAGGAGAGTATATAACAAGAGAGAGCCAGTTTGGTGTAGTGGTTAAGTGTGCGGACTCTTATCTGGAAGAATCGGGTTTGAATTCCCACTCCTCCACTTGCACCTGCTGGAATGGCCTTGGGTCAGTCATAGCTCTGACACAGGTTGTCCTTGAAAGGGCAGCTGCTGTGAGAGCCCTCTCAGCCCAACCCACCTCACAGGGTGTCTGTTGTGGGGGGAGGAGATAGGAGATTGTAAGCCGCTCTGATTCAGAGAGAAGGGTGGGGTATAAATATGCAGTTCTTCTTCTAACAGAATATAAAAGAAGATATTCCTGCTACATACCCAAGAGCTTACTGGGGAAAAACTGGGAATGAAGTGAAGGTCACCTTCTGGCCAGCAGTAAGCTGATCAGCAACAAAACAGAAGATGGAGGACTTGAACTCACACTTCATACTGCTGAGCATTCCTCTAATCTCATACCCAACTGGGCATATAGGAAGGGGACAGTTGGAATCCTTCATTGGCACTGCTGTTAAAACCAGCTATTTCTGTCCTGTCAGGAAAAAACAGCAGAATACAGGGCAGAGCTGTCATGTGTCAGGTTGGGGTTCAAGCAGGTACCAGATAGTTTGATTCTGGAAAGAGTCTCAGGAACTGATGAAAGTGTGCACTGTCCTAGAAAAGCCATTGCCCTAAAAGAGAGCTTGAACACTGCTGAAATAGACAACCATCCACAATGGTTACCTTTAGTGTGTTGACGGGCAACCCAATTCCCTCCAGTAATTTTGTTTGGCACCTTCATAGGCAGGCATCCATCTGCTGCATTTAGGAGGGTCATTGCTGCTACCTGCTCCTATTCATCCCCCCAGTCCTTGGCTACTCACCTGTCATGTAGACTGCATAGCTTGCAAGATGCCAGAGGGAACAGGCCTCTCCCTCTGTGCAGAGAGTGGATGTTGTTGCCATCCCCCTCGCAGTCTGACTGTCCTAAATAGCTACAGATTGGTCTAAGGGTTGTATCTGAATCTCTTACTTTCCAGCCATTGCCTTACAAGAAAACTGAAATAGACAATCCCCACAAAGGTCCCTTTCCTTCAACAGGCTGCCTTACAATTCCCTGTTTTGTCCCTTTAATGCCCATCTTGGCCATGCTTACTGATATAAGAACATAGGTTGCTTTCATGTGGGGATCCCTTCCCCCCCTCCCCCCGTGGAACACAGCATGCCCCTGCTTTTTGTATGAGCTGCCACTGAATAGCCTCCTTCTGAAGATGATGTTGGGTTCACAGGGCTTTCCCCACTAAATTGGAGCAACCCCTCCCCAAAAAACTCCTTTGCTCTGACCTAAAGGGGAAACAATCTCATGGCTGCAAGTGGAGCATCTGTGTAGAGGCTCTGCCCACTGGCAATCTGCTCTTCTATACAGCTTTTGGCATTTCAACATGGCTTTCCCCCTTCAACAACAAATATGTGGTTGAGTTGTGAAGGGGGAAAGGGGCATTGCTGGGCCTGAGAGAGGGCTGCAAGATTCTTCAAGTCAGTGCACTTGCCAGAGATGCCAGCCTCCAGAATTACAACTCATCTCCAGACTACAGTGATCAGTTCCCCAGGAGAAAATGGCTGATCTGGAAGGTGGACTCTTTGGCGTTGTACCCCACTGAGGTCCCCATCCTCAGTTGCTTCCCTCCCCAAATCTCCAGGAGTTCTAGAGTTACCAATTCAAGAAATATCTGGAGACTTTGGGGGTGGAGCAAGGAGACTTTGGGGGTGGGGCCAGGAGCAAGGGTGTGACAAGCATAATTGAACTCCAAAGGGACTTCTGGACATCACATTTGAAGGGACCACACGCCTTTTAAATGACTTCCCTCCATTGGAAATAATGAAGGATAGGGGCACCTATTTTGGGGCTGATAGAATTGAACCCCCTGGTCCAATCCTTTTGAAATGTGGAGGGTTTTTTGAGGACAGGCAAAGGATGCTCTGCTGCAAATGTGGTGCCTCTACCTCAAAAAACAGCCCCCCCAAGCCCTAGATGCCCATGGATTAATTCTCCATTATACCCTATGGGGTATATATACCAGCAGACATTTCCCTCCTCCCCCCACTTTCTGATTATCCCGAAGTGGGGAGAGGGCCTCCAAAACGGGGGATCCCCTGGCCCCACCTGGGGATTTGCAGCCCTAAGGAGTTCCCCAACCTGGAGCTGGCAACCCTGCCCACCCCATCTCCTGCCAGTGGCAAGCCTAGCACTTGTGCACCAATGTGCTTGAGGGAAGGGGCAGCACCCGCTATGAGCAGCATGCCTCTGCCCCACTTGCTGCAGCTTCCACAGTTGGGACACAGTTCCACACACCAGTGTGGAACTGGCTATTGTTCCTTGAGTCAGAAGGGGAGGTGCTTCTCTTTTTCTGTACCATGCACAGCTTCACTCAACTGTTCTGGGAAACCGGAGCTGAAGAAGCATTGTCAATCCAGTTGTCTGCTCATCAATCCCTGTGTCAATTCAAAGGCCAGTCTAGGATAAAGCCTCCGGGAGGCACAGTCTGGGAGGCTTTAGCACATTGCAACCATTTGTCTTCTGCACTGACTATTGAGATGGGAATAAGTAGATGAAAGATGCCATTTGTCTGGTATGGTTTTCAATCTTTTTGACCTTCTTGCTTTCCTGTCTGGAGCTCTTTAGTGCTGAAATTTTCTCATCTCATCTTGTAGATTTCTCTTAGATCTTCTTTATCCTTGCTCAGCAGCAGGTGTAGAGAGGGAGAAGCAATGCTATCTTTTAGATCAGTTTCTGAGCAGTTCTAGGAAGCTGTGAAAATCTTTCCCCGGAAAAGCTGCTTCAAGCAATGGATAATTTTGGTGCGATGGCTTTTCATTTAGAATTAGCTGAAAAGGGGGGTTGGGGACAGGTACATTGTTCTTTGCATTGGAACTTGAAAGGTCTGCGTTTTATTAATTGCCTATTGATACTTCCAACCAGAAAATCTCTGAAGGTCAGACTGCATGTTATGTGGGAGATCTGTTACTGGTCTCCTAATGTTTTATTTGGAGAGAAAGTAGCCTGATGTTAGAATCTAAGCAGGGTCAGTACTTGGAAGGGAGACCACCAAGGAAGACTTTGCAGAGGAAGGCAGTGGCAAACCACCACTGCTTCTCACTTGCCTTGAAAGCCCCTTGCTGAGGTATCCTTATGTTATCTGTGACTTGACAGCACTTTACACATACATATTTTCTTTAATATTGTAATACAATTGCATATGTATGGAAGAGTATAATTTGGACTGCTTCCACACATAGGAGTGGAGTTTTTATGGAGCATCTACGTGATGACTCTTCCTAATCATTTCCTTTTTGTGTTTCCCCCTGCTTTGTTCTGACCTTTCCCATTGGTATACCTTTTTTTTTTTTAAAGGCACTCAAAGCATGTTTTCACACTGTGTGGAGGAGAAGGTGCTCTTTTTCATGGTCCTGCCCACATCAGCACTGTTTTCCTTCCACGAAGCCACCAAAGGACTTTTTCAGACTTACAACAAAATGGCAATTGACATATGACTGGCATAAATATCTACTAGGTCCTCTCAATTACCAGCTATCTTTATTTAGAAAGCATTTTAGCTCTTTTCATTGCAGAGCTATGCCTTTCCTCTTGTCTACAGGTATTGCAACAAATATTGGGGAGGGACTGTGGCTCAGGTGGAAGAGTCTCTGCTTTGGATTCAGAAGGTCCCTAGTTCAATTCCCGGCATCTCCAGTTAAAAGGATCAGGTGGCAGGTGAGGTGGTGGAAGACCTTCCACCTAAGATCCTGGAAAGCTGCTGCCAGTCTAAGTAGACCAGGATGATCTTGATGGATGTCAGGGAGTTTGTGTATGTTCAACAAAAGGGTGTAGAGATAAGAGAAAAGCTGGGAAGTCAGAGGACCTAAAAGATAGATCATTATAATGATATAGTACTACAGCGATATGTCAATGGATGCTTATTTTTTAAAAAGAGCCCCACAAGTCCTCCAGTGGTGTGTGTATGGAGGGAATGGAGGCTGTTGGTGGCTGAGGCAGGCAAAGTCAAGGGGAAAACTGCTGTACAGGATGATCCTTTGCAAGGAAGCTACATGAAGAATTATTGCAGTATGACAGCAGTTTTGGGATTGAAACTGCAACATTGCTTTCCCTTCCTCTGCACTGTTTTACAAAAATAAATCTTCACAAAAAGCTTTTAATAAATTTCTGTTTACATTTCTATCTCAACAATGAATTGTTTTATGAATGGATGAACAACACATTTAGAGAAAGTATTATCTAAGTTCATCCCAATTCAACATTTCATATTCATTAGTTAAACAATAAAACAGTTATAAAATACCTTGAACTCCCCAACATGCTGGAAAGAAATGCTGTTCTTTTGGAGGGCATTTAAAAGGGCATCAGCATATACTTCCTGTACTTATTGATTTGCTTTTGATAACATCTTTTCATTGTGATAAAAGGCTGAAAGAGTTGGTTCACTTAAGAACATTTGAAAAAAATCTGCTTACGGCACCCCATTTTTAAAAAAGGCTTCCCAGGTTTCAGTGATACATTTGGAAGGAATGTGTAGTTGAAACAAATGGTGCTTTTTAAAAGGTGAAAAATGATTTTTTTTTCCTCAGGGTTTGTGTAGAGGATAAAGAGATAAAATGAGTGAACAAACTGTTTTTCGTCTTTTGCCATTCGTCTTTTGCCATTCAGTCCCTCAAACTGCATGGTTTCATTCTAAAATCTTCACATATGGATTCTGTTGCAATTCTAAACAGGGAACATTTCCCTCTTTCAGGTCTGTGAGACAGTTTGCCATTCTGCTTTGTATAGCTCATCATAAGCTCTGCCTCCCTGCATGAACAAATCCACAGATTGGTTGTGGTTTCCAGTTCTGGTTTCTGAGGGCAAGCACACCTTGAACTGTAGTTTGCCAGTTTAGATGCAACAGCCAACTAATGTTTGCTGCAAAGACAGAAAAGGAAGGAGGGAAGAAACTTCTGTGTATCAAGGAAGGAGGAAGCACCTTGTCTGTTTACATAGCGATGCTGTATTGTAGCATATGTGTATGTTAATCTTTCCACTGACAACCTTCTGTTTTGCAGTGGCTTATGCTTCTGACCAAACCTTAGTGGGACCTCTTTAACATGTGCAGTTAAAAAAAAAAAAGCAATCCATGACTGGCATCCAGAAATAGGATGCAGAAACATGAGGGGGTTTTGGCTAAAGGCTCAGACTGAGTCGACTGAAGCTGAATCCGATGAAGACAGAGGTTCTTTGCCCGAGTTGCGGTGGTCCTGGAAGGGAAATCCCCCTACTGGCTTTGATGGTGCGCCACTTACAATGGCGCCCAGGGTCAGAAGCTTGGGGGCGCTACTGGAGCCTTCTTTGACAATGGAGGCCCAGATAGCAGCCACTGCCAAATCCACCTTCTATCATCTATAATTTTTTTGGCCACTGTATGACACAGAGTGTTGGACTGGATGGACCATTGGCCTGATCCAATATGGCTTCTCTTATGTTCTTGAGCATGGCGACCTGGCAACTGCAATCCACGCTACAGTCACCTTGAGATTGGAGTACTGTAATGCCCTCTACATGGAAACTACAGTTGGTGTAGAATGCGGCAGCCAGGCTGTTATTGGAGCTCCCTATGCAGAAGCACATACAGCCGGGGCTGAGGAAACTGCACTGGCTGCTGGTGGTATACCAGATTTGCTACAAGGTGCTGGTTATTACCTTTAAAGCCCTATATGGCTGAGGACCTGCCTACCTTAGGGACCATCTCTCTCCACATGTTCCCCAGAGGGTACTTAGATCTGGAATGCAAAACTTACTATCGATCCCCAGGTTAGTTTTATTCAGAACGTAAGCTTTCGTGTGCATGCAGGCAGACTTCTTCAGATGAGGAATGAGGTACAGTAAGCAGAGCCACACATAGCTGGTGGGGTTTGGAATGCAAAGTGGTACAAACAATTCCAAACCCCACCAGCTATATGTAGCTCTGCTTACTGTACCTCATTCCTCGTCTGAAGAAGTGTGCATGCACACGAAAGCTTACGTTCTGAATAAAACTAAGTTGATCTTAAAGGTGCAATTGACCCCTATTTTGTTCTACTACTTCAGACCAACATGACTGCCTACTTGGATCTATCGATCCCCAGGCCGAGGGAGGCAAGACTGAAATCAACCAGAGAAAGAGCCTTCTCGATTGCTGCCTGCCATTGGTGGAACCAACTGCCTGAGGAGGTCAGAGCCTTGTGGGACCTTGCCCAGTTCTGCAAGGCCTGCAAGACGATATTATTCCAGCTAGCTTTTAACTGAACCTGCCGAGATATAAGATCTAATTGGATGTCTAAGAACATCGAATGTCATCTGTAACTAAATGGAAATTAGCACCAAATTGTTTAAATTGTTTTAACGATGTTTATCTAAATTGTTTTATTGTGATTTACTATGTACTGTGAGCCACCCTGAGCCTGCTTTGGCTGGGCGGGCGGGATATAAATAGAATAAACTAAACAAAATAAAATAGAGTCAAAGTATGATGGTTAAAATGAATGGTGATAATGTTCCTCAGAACAGAGAGGACGGCCCTAGCCAAAGTTATTCGCCTGTTAGGCTTACCATTTTTTATTTTTGCTGATCCCTGGGGTCATGTGGCTTCAACTTGCTAATTTCTGCAAATCAAATTACTGTTAAATGTAAGTGAGCAGGCTAGGCTTGGTTTCCTGGTCAACTGTACTTCCCTACTCCTGCTTGGCTGGATTGGCAACCAGAATTCCCTCTGGTTTAATCAGACCCTTCCCTTTGGTTGAGTATACTAACCCAGCTGATTTCTAATCCAGTGTTTCAGACCAGATTTTATTTTTAAGGGATTTATTTCCATGCAGGCATTTGTAGGATCAAGCTGCTGTCAATAACCTAACAGTGACGATGCCCAGTGAGCTGGTCAGAGACAGCTGTGATATTTTTAGCTTGCTTTTCATAAATAATTTGGGGTAAAATCCAGAGGCAGCAACATTCCATTTCAAAAGAGCAGAGTCTCCTCCCCATATTATTTATTTATTAAAACAATTCTGTGCTGCCTTTTCCACTGACCCCAGTGGCTTTGGGTTCTTAACATTCGAACCAGCTCCATTAACTGTCTCTTCAGAAGCACTTCAGTCTGCCAGCAGTTAGCAGGGGATCTATGAAAAGCATCATCGGATGATTTCTGTATAGCAGATGTCTGTTTAAAGGCACAAGATCGGTCCCAAGGAAGGATTTTGTTTTTTGCCAGTTGGCCACCCTTTACATCCCTGTTGGTAGATGATGATGATATTGGATGTATATCCTGCCCTATACGCTGAATCTCAGAGTGGTCACAATCTCCTTTACCTTCCCCCCCCCCCCCCACAATAGACACCCTGTGAAGTAGGTGGGGCTAAAAGAGCTCTCACAGAATCTGTCCTTCCAAGGACAACTCCTACGAAAGCTATGGCTGACCCAAGGCCGTTCCAGCAGGTGCAAGTGGAGGAGTGGGGAATCAAACCTGGTTCTCCCAGATAAGAGTCCAGTAGTGGTAAGCTGGCCAGAATCCTGTACATTTAAATACCTTTGCTGAAGAGGAAACATGGGATCAGTTGTACAGCATCTATTTTGTATGCAGAATGTCCCAAGGTCAGACTCTGGCATCTCTAATCTAAAAGGATCAGGCAGTAGGTGATATGAAAGACCTCCATTTGAAACCCTAGAGAGTCACTGCCAGTCAGAGTAGACCAGGTGTGTCAAATTTATTTGTTAGGAGGGCCAGATTTGACACAAATGGGACTTTGTGGGGCCAAGCCATGAGTGTCATAAAATCTATTGCCAGGTGGTGGAGATATAAACTTTATAAGGGATACAGATAAACACAAAGACATTATTTTTAACTTAAAATAGAAACAAGCTTAAAACTCTTGTGATATTTTTTTAAAAATGGAAAGGTGGGGGAATACTGGTATTTGGCAATGCAATTTTAAAAATAAAACATGAAGAAAAAGTGCAAAGATCACAGCAGAAAATAAAAATATAGATTGGCAATGGCTCTCTCTAGCATAATATTCCTCTTTGGATGAGGGTTCCCAGGTTAGAGTACTCACTAGGCACCAGTACATTCATTAGAGACAAGCCGGCTCAAAGGAGCAACCCTTTATTTTCAGGGAGCTTCAACTGGCCATATATGCTGCAAACAGCTGCAAAACACAGACTTAGCTCCAGTCCATTGAAATACACTGCAGCACAACGTTGCAAGGAAAACACAGAATGGATTTCCTTTTAAAATCTGTGGGTACATAGACCTCCATGGGAAATCAATTCCCTGTTTTCCTTGCAGCTTTGCAAGCCTAGAAGCCAGCAAAGACAAGGTAGAAGAAACTGAAAATGTCATCTGCAGTGTCAGAGCTTCAAAGGGTGAGGAAAGGAGGGGGAGGAGGGGGAGAAAAGAGCCCTGTAAGCCTCATTAGAGCCCTGGGGCTGGGTATGGCCCGTGGGCCAGGTGTTTGACACCCTGGAGTAGAAAGTACTTGATCTCGATAGACCAATGCTCTGCTTCAGTGTAAGGCAGTGTCTTGTGTCACTAGAGGCAACATTTTACCCCCTTGTTCCACAGTAGTAGAAGAAGAAGATATTTCCACTCCAAAGAGTCTCAGAGCAGCTCACAATCTTCTTTACCTTTCTCCCCCACAACAATCACCCTGTGAGGTGGGTGGAGCTGAAGAGGACTCTCACAGCATCTGCCCTTTCAAGGACAACCTCTGCCAGAGCTATGGCTGACCCAAGGCCATGCTAGCAGGTGCCAGTGGAGGAGTGGGGAATCAAACCCGGTTCTCCCAGGTAAGAGTCCGCACACTTAACCACTACACCAAACTGGCTCTACTAAACTGGTATCTACTAAAGTTCACTTTTCTATACAATTATTAAGGATATCCTTCCCCTGCTATAGTTCAACCCCTTTTTGTGTTTGTGTACAAAGACTCAGAACATCTTTTCCTCTTTCCATCTTCCTCTTTCCCCCTCACATATCTATTTTCAAGAGTGAATCGAGGGCAGACATTATTATTTATTTATTTATTTGATTTATATCCTGCTCTCCCTGCCAAGGCGGCTCACAACCTATAAAATCACATACCTGTTATAGCATGCCCTTTTTCCTGCTGCTGTCGCTATTTGTGACATTCCAGTGCTTTGGAGATTCTGCCAAGGGTACCTTGTTATAGATAAGCCTTGGCAAGATCCCAAATATGACTCAAGGCAAGCATGAGACTGAACTCTGAGGCTAAAGGCAGATATCCAGTGTAAAGCTCACAGAGCCATAAGAAGGTAAACAGACAGGTCAAGATACTTAAGAGAGCAGTTGGTAAGCCAAAATCACGAGCCAAGAATTGGTCCAGAACCAAGAGGCAAGAGGAAAAAGTTTAGAGAAGCAGAGATGTAACAGTTTCTTAGTTTGTCTTATAGTGTTCACACTTCTTTCCTATCCTGTAGCAGCCAGAGGAAAGTTAACATATCCTATGCAAGTAGCTAATGATATTTTGTAAGCCAAAATGCCCTCAAAACGAGGTTGGGGAATTGTCAGGTGGGCACCTGGCTCACTCAGGATCTTTTTACCTGTGTATACAGGATTCCACGTCCAGAAAAGTAATGCTTAAAATATTAGGGACTCTAATTAAGTAAATTAGTTAAAATTTATTAAGAAAAATATAGGCTTCCATACAAGACAAAATACTCATCAAAACACACATTCAGTCCTAGGAAACATAGATAGAGAGATAGGGGAACACATGGGTAGACAAACAGGGTGATATTTACCTATCGTAGTCTTCAAGGAAGGTTCCAATGGCGACAAGCGAGGAAGTGGGAGAAGGGACCCGAAACTGATCAGGAATCGGGGATGGATCTATGCAGCGGAAGTTGGGATACTGATAGAAGCACACCTGTGGGTATCTAGTCCACAGATTATAAGAACTCTCTTGAGCCCTTAGGGAATGGGAGGTACGAGGGAGGAGGAAGGTGATCAGCTGGTGCGTGTCCTCACGAAAAGGGGAGGTTTCGCAGTGACCATAAGGGCTGGACTACTGGGACAAGCAATAGAAAGTTCATTGGTGGCACTTAATTGGGTGCTTGCTCTTGACCAATGGACTTGCCTGGGTCCTGGATACCTGAGTGAACTTTCAGGTCGAAATGGGCCAGGGGGGGCTCCAAAATGATAGTTGGGGAGAAGAATAGAAAGATTACTTGGGTGGGGAGATGCTTAGGACTATTGGACTTATCTAAAAGGGTGACAATAGAGAGTCAAATCATGGCCTAGGTAACACCCAGTTTGTACAAAGGAACTTGGCTCTGGCTGAAGATGGTTTTCCTCTTCTTCTGTCTTCTTCTGGGCACCAGTCTTTGTCTTGAGTTCCATCAAACAAAGAAAGTGGCGGTTGGACAATTAACCACTCCTGGAGTGGGTAGGTTGCTTGCAGGTATAGGTGACATCTGGTGTGTACGTGAGCTGTCCGCTTTGCTGGAATGGAGTCAAGCCTGGTAGGAAGATGGCTGCATGTGGTGTTAGCCCTCCACAGTGGATTCCATGGTCAGAACTTCAAAACTGTTCGCCTGGATAGCTCCTGGCAGCTCAGTCTCTTCCGCTCCATGGCTGAGATGGAGATCATGCGGAACGACGGGAAGTCCTCCGTTCTCCTGGTGGGCACTCTTGTACCGGTCTACAGTGCCTTTGTAGCGTTATGGCTGCTTGTACTGCATAAGTCCCTTTTGCCCCTGGATAGGTTTACCCACACTCTCTGGCCAGACGTGTGTGAGTCACTTCTCCAGGTGCTCTGGCAACCACGCTGGTAATCACGATGTTCTGAAAGGGGGTTTTTCCTCACAATTTAGCAGGCGTGGGGGAGGCCACTTACAGCATAAGGAAAGTCAGCAGTCTCATTGTCCCTACCCATCCTTTAATTTCACAATAGGACAGGGCTTGACTATCCCAGGCTCCAGTCAACCATAGCGCCTAGAAATTTCATGGTGGCACTTTTTATTTTTAGCAGGGATTTTATTGTAACTTCTGCCAGTGATGAACCCATGGCTTATTTATCATTTCCTATCAGAATGTGCTTTATTGTGCAGCAAGTACTTGAAGTTCATTGCTTGTTGATATGTCCACTTTACGCCATTCAGTGGTGGATGAATTCACTTCTTAACCAGTTGTTTTCTAAACTGGCTCCAGTATTCATTTTAATGGAGCTTTTAAAGCAAAAATGGAATTATCAGAAATAGTGAGGTTAGGCTAGGGTTAGGGGGTCAGCTGTTTGTTGTAGTGATGACAACCTGGGCTATTCCTGTATTTATTTACATACAGCACTTTTGCCGTAGATATAATAAAGTTACAAGAAACTGTAAAGAGGTTGAACTTGAAAGATATGGTAATTAATATATGAAACTCTAGAAACTGAAAAACACTTCTGGCTCCTATATGCTTGGGCTGGCTCCTAGAGCCAAACAAGATTTGTCAAGTCTTGGTATAGGATATGGCTTAAATAAAATATTCTGTATGACTAGAACCACGTAATTCCTTAGGTGTCAACTCACATATACTGGTGCATCTTTTCAAGCAAAGTGTGACATCCCTCAAAAACCAGAAATGTAGCACCTGGAAATGTCTGCACTGGATCGTGGCAGTGATGTAAGAACATAAGAGAAGCAATATTGGATCAGACAAATGGCCCATCCAATCCAACACCCTGTCACACAGTGGCCAGAAGACCCAGGTGCCATCAGGAGGTCCACCAGTGGGGCCAGGACACTCGAAGCTCTCCCACTGTTCCCCCTCCCCCAAGCACCAAGAATATAGAGCATCACTGCCGCAGAGAGAGAGAGTTCCATTTATACCCTGTGGCTAATAGGCACTGATGGACCTCTGCTCCATATCTTTATCCAATCCCCCCTTGAAGCCATTTACAAGATGTGCATTTTCTGCAGTTCTGAACCCTGCAAGCAATGTTCCCTCTAAGCTGTGGAGTGTTATGAGTAAAAATTCTACTTTGTGAGATACTGGCATTGAAGTTGTAAGCTACTGCATAAATTAGTTTGCTCTGGGGCCATTTTTCCTGAACTAAGACAAAAGCGTGTGAGCTAGAGGCTAAAAAACTGTGAGCTAACTCACACTAACTCAGCTTAGAGGGAACACTGCCTGCAAGCCTCATGGGCAACTATACACAGCCTTTGTAGAACTACAGTGTTTGCTGTGTCTCATCCTCTCCAATTTTATACTACCCATAATTTATATTACCCATGAAAAAGGTTGCACTGCTGATGAACAAAACTCTTCACTACACTGCACCTTCTTTTTTCAGTAGCTGCTTCCCACAGTTCTGCATTTGCATTAAAGTGTCAGACTGAGAATATTGGAAGTTCCTTTGGGAATGTTCTCGCTTCTGCTGTCAGTGCTTGTCACCAGCTGTATTTTCTGATATGCTGTTATAAATTTCCCCAAAGCAGAGCAAATGACCCCAGAGGGAAAATGGTTCAAGAGGCCATTTGAGGGTAAGCGTGGATTGAGGAAAGCTGTTTGGTGTCCCTTCAGTCCTGCTGGCCAAATCGATAAGAAGTGGGAAGCCAACACAGAAAGGAAGTGGCTCTAAATCTGTCATAGTAGGCTGAGCTAAGGCCAGGAAGATGGTAGTGATGGATTTTGTAGTGGGAAAGAAAGTATATTTTGGGATCTCAACTGCACCAGAGAGGCCACCAAACAAATTTAGGAATATTAGTTCTGTTACAACGTAAGTGGCTTGTGTTTTTGACTGAACAGCATTAGGGCGGGAAATTCAGACTGTAGATGAAGATAGGCAGAAATATCTGTTTCTCAGGACAATTAAAATCTATTAACTGTTTCCATTCTCCCATTTAATGCATGAGACAGAAGGAAGAGAGGAGTGATGCAATGGCTTTCCAAGATAGGAGTTTTGCTCTGATTTGCACAGCTGCTCGATCAGAGGTAACTTCAGCATCGTGTTCTGAGGGAGCTGTGAGCAGGAATGACTCTGCTTGAGCAGCCAAGATTGTGATGGGCCCTACTTTTTAGACCCCCTTTTACTGTATTTGTTCTGTTTTTCCCCTTGCACGTTGAGTTCCATGCAGTCTATGGTCAGTGCTTATTAATTCTCCAAGTAAGTCCTGTTGCTTAGTTGCTGTGCCTTGCTACATTAAAAGCTATAGCTTGCACCAGAATCATCTGTAAAGATTGCATGAATCTGGGGGATTTAATTTTGAGACAATGTTCTTCTATAAGAAGAGAGAAACAGATTTGCCCTGCATCGAGGAAATGCTCATGCTTGAGAGAATTATCTGTGTTGGCTTCCCACTTCTTATCGATTTGGCCAGCAGGACTGAAGGGACACCAAACAGCTTTCCTCGATCCACACTTACCCTCAAATGGCCTTTTGGAAGTTAGCTGGATTTCCTTCAAGTTCATTCTTCCAATAAATTACACTGTTGAAATGGGTTGTTGCACTGGTTTGCAATTTGATGAAGGAAAAGAGGGAATGCTTATTAAATTTGCAGGTAATACTAAATTGTTGCGGAGGGGGGGGAGGGTTGCAAATACAGTAGAAGACAGAAACAGGATACAAGATGATCTTGACAGGCTGGAAAACTGAAACCAATACAGTGAATTTTGAAAGGGATAAATGTCAAGTTCTACATTTAGGTAGGAAAAATCCAGTGCATGGTTATATGATGGGGAGAGAGTTAAAGAGAGGAGACTTGTGGGAAGAAAGACAAATGAATGGTGTTCTGGCTGGCTTGACACCAGGGGATGTGGCCTAATATGCAAATGAGTTCCTGCTGGGCTTTTTCTACAAATAAAGCCCTGCAAATGAGCAATGAGCTCTTGTGAAGAAATCTTGATTCTTGTTTTTTAATGAGTTCTTTCACTCTCTTCTGTAGATTTCTTCTATAGAACACTGTGGCATTGTTTGCAAAAGTAGATCTTGTCAAATTTGTTACATATGCTTAGCTTTGATCAGTAACAGTTACATATTTTAATACTATAGCTCCCTGCCATTCTTTTATTTGCCAATTTCTTGCAGTGAGCTTTCCCCCTCCAAACAGTGGCTTTTGTGCTTCAGTGTCATTCTTGCCAATAACTGTTGGGTCTTTAGTTCTGTAACCTCAAACAGTGCATGGTGATATGCTAATAATATTACTGCAGTTACTGTCTAAATAGCCTTGCCTATAAGGTCTTAATGAACTGGTCTTAGTTCTACCATCAAGGTTCTGCACAGTTCTGCAACAGGTCTTTCTAGTATTGCCTTGACTGAATGCAATAAAAAAAAACACAGCCCAGTTCAAATTCATGTTGTCTAGTCATTAGGGTTGCCAGTCCCCTAGTGGGGGCAGGGGATCCTCCCTCCCGCTTCCTGATTCCTGCCACCACTTGGGAAAAAAATAAAAAAAGACCATCAGGCTGATAGTGTGATGCCATTTCTGGGGGGAAAAAAACAGAAGTGATTCCACATCTCTCTGGGAATTGCCAGAAACTCAGTGATAAAACCATAGCATTTCCAAAGATTCCTAGAGAGAACTTTATGGGGACAACCGGTTTTACCATAGAGTTTCCTCAAGAGTGATGACATTATTTGCCAATTTTTCTTGGAAGTGATACCATGCTGTCACCAGTGGCTCTCCCATGTCTCTGCTGCCCCTGGTTTCCTACTGGTTTTAGAGAGGGCCTGGCAACTCTAGTAGTGGCTAGAGCATCATACCAAAAAGAACTGTGTTCAAATCACCACTGAACTGCAGAGAGTTATTGGGTTCTTTGGAAGGGAGAGAGGACCAAGAAGACTTTCCCTGATCTTTTAGAAAGAAAGATGGAACAAAAATGTAACGAATAAACTTCACGGGCATATTCTAATGGATGCATCTTGAAGGCATATAAATATTTTTCTTTATTGCATTTTTATTCCACCTGTCACACAAGGAGGCATATATGGTTCTCCTGTCTTGCAGCAACCCAATGTAGTAGGCTAGACAGAGAGAGCACCTGGCCCATGGCCACTCAGTACATTCCATGGCAAGCAGGGACTTGAATGTGGATCTCCCTGGTTCTAGCACAGCACTTTAAATATTACAGCATACTAAGCAATATACCATACTGTCTAAGGAGTTAGGTTCAAAAATACTTTGTATGTTCATGAAGAAAGGAGGGACAAAAGGAGAGGAGAAACGATAGGGCAGGGCCTTCTTGTCTGCTTTTACCACAAGCCTAGCCACAAACATGGCACTTGCACTATTTTGGTTGCTGACTTCATATGTTCAAACTGAGTTGCTGAATCGTCTTATTATTCAACAGCTTTGGACAAAAGCTTCTTGTAGTTAAAAGATTATTATTATTCAGCTGCTTTGGACAAAAGCTTGTCATTAAAAGATTATTAGTGAAGAGTCTTCACTGGACACTGAATCTCTCTGGGCTGGGTTTGCGAAATTAAGTGCTGGCTGTATCAAACTTTGAAGATACTTTTTAGGTGGAATGTGTAGCTCAGCCTTGAGAATGATACCTGGTAAAAAGCCAGAGTCAAAATGGGTTCCCATGTTGCAGGATGGAGTAAAAGTCAGGTTTCTGGTTTGAAATGGCTGAAGATTACTGTTTTAGTACAGTTTGATGCTATAATTGGTGAAGTAATGTCTTCATACAAGATATGAGCAATGCTCATTGCCTTTTTCTTCTTTCAGTGAATGATTTCTACAGGCTTGCTTATGTATCTGTGTATTATTTATGTAAATGGTATGTAGCATGTAGCACAGCCAGTCTCTTTCCCCTTGTGCTATTTTGGTTGCATGGTGACTTCATATGTTCAAACTGAGTTGTTGAATCTTATTATTATTCAACAGCTTTGGACAAAAGCTTCTTGTCATTAAAAGATTAGCCAGAGTTACACTGTGTTTTCATTCCGCCTTAAGTCCCCGGGTTTGTTAATACATGTGCTCTTTGACTGAAAGCATGCGCTGATCTCTTTTGGACAGGAAACTGCCATTAGTCAAAAGATTTTGAGATTGTTTGGAAGGCTTAAGATTTAGGGTGGTTGTACTGTTTACAACCAGTTTCATTGCTGACGGGAAAAATAGATACAGCCATGTGCAGTCTTTGCTTGGAGGAAACGATGAATGGTTCAGTGCTGGCAGTGTGCTCATTCAGGAGTGCCACATGAAACATATATTTCATAAATTACAGAACCACTGATTTGTATGCAGGAGTGGAATGGCCTTTTAACTAAGAGGGAAATTTCCTGGTGGGCCACTGCTAGAAATGCCAGCCTCCAGGTAGGACTTGGAGATCCCCAGGAATTACAGCTAATTTCCAGAATACATAGGTTCCCCTGGAGAAAAATGGATGCTTTGGAGCCGGGGTGTCAAACATGCAGCCCAGGGGCCAAATCGGGCCCCCGGAGGGCTCCTATCAGGCCCCCGAGCAACTGGCTCTTGTCTGCTTCCTTCTCCCTCTCTCTTGCTTCGTTCATTGCTTGCTTTGCAAGGCTTGCTCAATCTTTTTTTTTTTTTTAATTTTTTATTGTGAAACCCCAGTGCATAAAATTACAATAGTTACTCAAGTTAGAACATTAATAGATATCAGAAAGAAGAACATCAACCTAACTTTCATATAGTGAATACAAGAAAAGTAAAGCGATACAGTTTACAACGATATCAAATCAAATCAGCTAAACATTCATCATTTGCATAAATGGACTCCAAATCTCATTAAAACGACACATTTGTCTACGACCAGAAAACGATATTTTTTCAAAAGCTGCAAGTTTCAATAAGTCATCTTCCCAAAGAAGAATTGGAATTACATCATTTTGTTTCCAGTGTATAAGAATTTGGCGTTTTGCTATCAACAGAGCCCTTCCTAACCATAATTTTTGCCCCTTCTTTAATTTCCATTCTTTCGGAAAAAAGTTTAGTATTAAGTGACTATCTTGCCATGGTAGTTGACGTTTAATTGTATCCTTTATTTTCAATAACACCTGTTGCCGCAAGGCTTGCTCAATCGCACAGGAGCTACAGAGTGAAACCTCTATTTTCTCCATTGATTGAGGCTCCTCCTCCTTCTGGTCCCCTGGGGAAGGAGGGAAAGATCCAGAGCTTCTTTTGCCCAGTTCCCTGGATCCCATGGGAGAAATACAAAGAAAGCACTTTAAGACCAATGAGTGCTAATGTTTTAAGCATGTTTTATTTTAATTTTTTAAAAAATCTTTAATTGTATTTGTCTGTGTCTATTATAAAGTTTATATCTCTGTTACCTAATCTTAAATAGGTACACAAATGGTTCGGCCTGGCCTTATTTGGCCCTCATAACAAATGAGTTCAACGCCCTTGCTTTTGAGGGTGGACTCAATGGCATTGTGCCCCTTTGAGCTCCCTGTCTTCCCCATGCTCCATTCCCCAATCTCCAGGAATTTCCCAACCTGGATCTGGCAAGCCAACCTCCCCATTCCCTGTCAGTGGCTAGGGGGACCTGTCAACCCTTCCCATTGCCCTAGAGGGTTGCCAGTGGCCAAGTCGTAGTGACTGCCAGCACTTCAGGGGCCACTTGGGTCAGACCATTTTTGTGGGAGGAGGCGATTTTGCCATTTTGTGGGATGAGGCAAAGGGTAGCCAATATCCATTGTTGTTGCCACTGGGTTCATTGGTCTCAGAAGTGTTGGTTTGTAGCACCACAGGGGCTGTTCAGCTGGGCTTATTCCAAGGCCATCTTTTCTTCCCTGTCTGCTCCTGTTTCTGTGTATTATCTACCTGTAATTATAATCTTTTATACACTGTAACCCCAATCTGGCAGATGTCAGCCAGTTACAGTTAGAGGACTTCAGGAGTTCACAAAAACAGTTACCAAAGTGATAGCTACAAATAATTGGTGTCCACATGCCCCTGGTTTTTCAGCACAAAGCAAGAGACTGCCAATGTGATGGGTGGTTAAAGTGTTTGGCTAGGATCTGGGAGATGGAAGTTCAGATTCCTTCTCTGTCATGGAAGCTTGGTGAGTGCCTAAGGCCAGGTACACACTCTGAGCCTAACCTGCCTCACAGTGTTGTTGTGGGGATAAAATAAAGGAGAGGGGAAACAATGTAAGCAGTGTAATCAGGATTCAATTCTGGGTCTCCCAGATCCTTGTAGTAGTTAGGATAGGATCTGGGAGACCCAGGATCGAATCTTTCTAAATTTCTAAACTGACTTTCTAAATTTCTAAACTGACTGCTTTTCAGGATCCATTTGGAAGATGACTTCGCATTTCTTCCCAACACTGAGATAAAGATATTGGATTTATATCCCACCCTATACTCTGAACTCAGTGGGCACAATCTCCTTTTACCTTCCCCCCTCCCCCACAACAGACACCCTGTGAGGTAGGTGGGGCTGAGAGAGCTCTCCTTGGAAGATGCCCTTTCAAGGACAACTTGTATGAGAGCCATGGCTGACCCAAGGCCATTCCAGCAGCTGCAAGTGGAGGAGTGGGGAATCAAACCTGGTTCTCCCAGATAAGAGTCCATGCACTTAACCACTACACCAAACTGGCTCTCTAAATGAAATACAAAAACCTCTTGCCCATTAACACCAAACAAGTTAATATTTTATTTGCTGTGCTTGGTACATAATAAACCTGGTACACTGCTAGGTTGTGTGTTCATTGCCATTTTGCATGTTATCAGCCTCTTTCTCTGTTAGTTCCCATAACCTGCCAACAAGAGATCTGCAGTCCATTTTGAGGTCCCAACCTGCAGTTTGAGTCATTGCAGCACACACATGACAAACAGCCAGAATTGCTTTAAAAACATTTTGTATCCTGGCAGCTGACCAAGAGAATAAAATTCTGCTCAGGTCAATAAAATTCTGAGTGATAAACTTAAATGAACTCTAGAGATGCAAATGCAATGTTCTCTATTAAAAGCATGATGCTTCTTTGACTTGCTTGTAGCTCAGAGATCTCCATATCCCCACACTGGCCGACCCAGTCAAAGTGTCTGGTTAACTCCTATTGTGCCAAGTCCTTTTCAAATGAAGATGATCACAGCATAACTCTTTTAAAAAAAAGAAGAAAAGGCAGTATAGATTTTATTACCTGGGTTCTTTGGTAAGCAAATTGAAACAAGTACACACATCACCCATTTTCCAGGGTATACATTTCAGGCAGGCATTGTGCCAAGCTCTCAAGAGATGACCTAAAAGGCCTGCTTAATCAGATCTCTATCCAAAGCCATGGGAATTCTTTAATTGTTCTTGGCCTCAGAAAAACAACCGCATCCTTTCCCTCTATGACAGCCCTTCACTTAATACTTAAGGTTGGAGCTTATGAACATAAGAAGAGCCCTGCTGGATCAAACCACTGGTCTTATCTAATCCAGCATCCTGTCTATAGTGGCCAACTGGTTCCTCTGGAGGGCAACAACAGGGCATAGAGGCTGAGGCCTTCTCTGATGTCGCTGCCAGGCAGTGGGATTCAGAGGCTTAGGGTCTCTGAATATGGAAATTCCCCTCAGTCATTACGGCTAGTAGCCACTGATACTCCATGAATCTACCCTCCATGAATCTATCTAATCCCATTACTCTTGTGGTCATCACTACACTCTCTGGCATCAAATTCCGCATTTTAATCACTCTGTTTAAAGAAGTATTTTCTTTTGTCTGTTCTGAATCTACAGCCTATCAGCTTCATTGGATGTCCTAGTCTTTTGGGAGAGGGAGAAAAAGTTCTCTTTGTTACCTGTCTTCACTCCATAGTTTTATAAACCTCTATCATATTCCCCCCCCCCCCCACCCTTAGTTGTCTCTTTTCTAAATTGAAAAGTCCCAGACTCTCCAACCTTTCCTCATAGGGAAGATGCTTCAATCCCCTAATTGTCTTGGTCGCCGTGATCTGTTCTTTTACCAGTTCTGTGATGACTTTTTTGAGATATGGTGACCAGAACTGTACATAGTATCCCAAATGAGGCCTCAACTTCATTCTGTACAGGGGTATTATAATATTGGCCAGGGCTTTTTTTGTAGCAGGAACTCCTTTGCATATTAGGCACACTTCCTGATGTAGCAAATCCTCTTGGAGCTTAGAGTAGGCCCTGTACTAAGAGCCCTGTAAGCTCCAGGAGAATTGGCTACATCAAGGAGGTGTGGCCTAATATGCAAAGGAGTTCCTGCTACAAATTTTTTTATTTTCAATCCCTTTCCTAATTATTCCTAACATAGAGGTTGCCTTTTTAACCCCTGCAGCACACTGGGTTGACACTTTCATTATGACCCCAAGATGACCTTCTTAATCTCTGCAAGTTCAGACCCCTTTAGTTTATACTTGAAGCTGGGATTTTTTTGCCCCGGTTTGCTTCATATTACATTTATCAACATTGAACTTCATTTGCCACATTGTTGCCTACTTACCATGTTTGTGGAGATCCTCTTGGAGCCTTTCACAGTCATCTGCTAATTTGGCCACTATACTACGCATCCCTGATTCCAGATCATTCGTGAATAAATTAAATAGTACCGGTCCAATACTTATCCTTGTAGGATCCCACAGCTTACATCCCTTGATTGTGAGAACTGTACATTTATTCCTGCTGTTTGCTTCCTGCCATTTTGCCATGGGTACTGGGGACCCTGCAGAAGAAGCTGAGCCTGCAGAAGAAACTGTGCCCCTGCCACCTGCACCAGTGCCCCTGCCTCCTGCTGGAGAAGATCCAAGCCCCCCTGCCTCGCCCTCTCGGGTGGCTCGTGTGCGTGACCGCCTTCGTCAGGACCTCAGGGATCGGAGGAGGGCGGCACGCTCATGAGCAAGACGCTCCCTGAGCCCTGAGTTTTGAAAGGATTCTGGCCCTTCTAGGAGTGAGGATGCTTGAGTCTCAGCAGGATCCTGGCTGCCTCTCTGAGCCAGCAATTAGCCCAAATGGGCAACAGACAGCAGAGGGCTATATAGCTGTGGGCTTTGGGAGGAGGCTTTGTGGAAGCAACTAGTCACTTACCTGACGTTCTAACAGCCACTTCGGCTTTTGACTTTGGCTTCTGGACCCCCTGACTTTGGCTTTGATTTCTGGACCCCCTGACTTTGGCTTCTGAACCTCTGACCTGCGATACCTGGACTGTGATTTGGTTTTGGCACCTTGGACCCTCTTTGCTCACCGGCTACAGACCTTGGACTGCCCCTGGACTTTGCCTGACCCGGCCCCAGCCCGTGACACATTTGACCAGTTTTTAATCCATAAGAGAACCCATCCTCTTATCCCATGACTGCTAAATTGATTTAGGGGTGAGGTACCTTTTCAAAAGCCTTTTGAAAGCATTGTCTACATGCTTGTTCACTTTCTCAAAGAACTCCAAAAGAACTTCTCTTTGCAGAAGCCATGCTGAACATATTTATTTATTTATTGGGTTCATATCCTGCCCTATCCTGAGACGGGCTCAGGGTGGCTTGCAATGATCAGATATAGACAATAACAATACCATGTGTTAAAAACAAGTTAAACGGCAATAAAATTGTGATAAAATAAAGCAGACAATAAAACAGGATGGCAATAAACCAGATTTGTGCCTAATAATTCTTTCTTTGATTACAGTTTCTCCTAATTTGCTTGAAACAAATGTTAGGCTAACTGGCTTGTAATTTTCTGGTCCCCCTCTGGATCCCTTTCAAAAAATTGGTGTAATATTTGCTACTCTCCAGTCTTCTGGTGAAACAGCTGAATTTAGCAGTGTTTATGTGGGTTAGTACAGGGGTGGCCAACGGTAGCTCTCCAGCTGTTTTTTGCCTACAACTCCCATCAGCCCCAACCAGCATGGCCAATGGCTGGGGCTGTTGGGAGTTGTAGGCAAAAACATCTGGAGAGCTATCGTTGGCCACCCCTGGGTTAATAGATCAACTCTCTTGCATTTTTGTTCCCTAAGAACTCCATTAGGACCTGGAAACTTAGCAAAATAGAGTCGATTGCACCTTTAAGACCAACTTAGTTTTATTCAGAATGTAAGCTTTCGTGTGCATGCACACTTCTTCAGACAAGGAATTGACTCCTATTTTGTTGTACTACTTCAGACCAACGCAGCTGCCTATTTGGATCTATCTACATGGAGACTTATCAGTTTTTAATTTCTCCAGTAGGTCTAGAACTTCATCTCTGGCCACCTCAATTTGGCTCAGTTCTTCAGTCTTTCTTTCTAAAAATAATAGCTGTGACATGGGTACATGCCCCACACTTTCTGCAGTGAACACAGAAGCACCTTTCCACCAGGTTTCCCTCCAATAGAGAAAGCCTTCTGTCAACAAAACTTTTTTTCTCATTTGGAAGAAAGTATTTCTCCATCAGAAAAAGTCATTCTCCACTGGAGAATGTATCTTAAGAAGTCCATGTGCACATGGAAGTTTATACCCAGAATAAAGCTTTGTTGGTCTTAAAGGTGTCACTGGACTCCTTGTTCTGCTGCGTCAGACCAACACAGCTACACCCCTGAATCTAGTAAACTAACAATGTGGGAGAGATAAACGCTGAAAGAGGAGCCTCAATTTCTGTCAAGCTCATCTTTTGATCTGTACCAGTTTAAGAGCAACAGGGGGACTTCACTATACTTCAAGATAGAAAGCAGTGCAAGTAAAATAAAAGTTTTTATAGGGAGAAAGGGGTAATGAGTAAACAGTCCTGCCCTGTAGCAGGAGGAAAAATTGTGCATGATTGCCTTTTTGGTTCCTGTCAACTCTAGGAATTCTGTGGGCTGATTTGTAGAGATACATAATATAATTGGATGGTTTGCAGCTGCAGGTATGAATTTCCTCCACTGGAGATAATTGTGTTTGCCATGATATGGAAATCTGGGGCTGGTTCATCCAAGTTGGTTCATTGTTTGATCATTGCAATATGGCAATGATGGCATACATATGTCAAAGGGCCACAGACCAAATAACTGCAGGCACAACTTTCGTATTACAACAAAAGTCTTTTCAAGGGAGTCAGTTCATGCATTTGGTTGCTGATCATCCTGTACAGAGAAACCAGGAGTTGTACAGGTATATGTTGGTTGATCAGCAATGGCAGATACTGGGGTTGCCAACTTTGGGTTGGGAAATTCGTGGAGATTTGGACTGGAGCCTGGAGAGGGGCAGTGAGGAGGCAAGGGACACTGTATTAAAAGGATCCCAGCATGAATCATCAGTAAGCAAATTTAACTATAAAACTTTTCTGTAATGAAATTTGTCTTGATCAGGGCTTTATTGGTAGGAAAACGCCAGCGGGAACTCATTTGCACACCCCCTCTCTCAGAACTTCAAGAACAGAATGGAGAGGGGAATTGCTGAATTTCAAACTATTGTGAAACTTGGAACAAACACCTCCCCACGACTGAACAGAGATGTTGTTTTGTTTTTTTATCTGATTACATATGCTAAACCCACTTTCACCAAGTAGGGCGATATATCCACAGTATTCCAATGTATTTCTTTTTTAGGATAGTGTATCAGAATAATGCTTTTTTATTGACATACTCAAACTAGGGATATTGGCTGTTTATCTCATTACATATATTAAACCCATTTTCTACTAAATATTTTAATGTATTTTTTCTTAATGGCAAACTAGAATGATATATAAATTTATGTTACATGTTAAAAGGTAAATTAGTTGGACAGGAAAAACTTCTGGGAAAGAAATGCCTTCTTTTTGACCCGGTTTATTAGCAATAAAATAATTAACAGGCATTCTCACTTTCTGACACGTTACTGTTTTATGGTTTCCAAGCTAATTCAACCCAGATCAAAGGTTTTCTGAATTTGTTAATTTTACTCTTCTGCTATTGGTTTTTAACTTTGTACCACTTGGCATTCCAAACCCCACCAGCTATATGTGGCTCTGCTTACTGTACCTCATAATAATAATAATAATAATAATAATAATAATAATAATAATAATAATAATAATAATTTTTAATTTATATCTCGCCCTCCCTGCCGAAGCAGGCTCATTCCTCATCTGAAGAAGTGTGCATGCACACGAAAGCTTATGTTCTGAATAAAAGTTAGTTGGTCTTAAAGGTGCAATTGACTCCTATTTTGTTTTACTACATCAGACCAACACGGCTGCCTATTTGGATCTGACATCACCATTGTTTCACATAAGTTTCTTTTGTAGAAAAAGCCCATCAGGAACTCATTTGCATATTAGGCCACACCCTGACTCGCCATTGTTTAACAGCTGGAGCTCATTTGCATATTAGATCACTCTCCTGATGCCAAGGCAGCCAGAACTGTGTTCCTGCTCAAAAAAAGCCTTAGTTTTGATTCTGTTTTCATGTATAATGTTTAACTAATTCTTTTTTTTAAAAAAAGATTTTTAACTTTTCATAGGGATATAGAATAAAGAAAGATGGTAAGGGGGAAAAGAAAGAAAAATAAAATAATAAGTAAATAATACAGAGGACAATTATTGCAGATATTAAGGACAGTCCTTGATTTAAAAGTATAAAAATCATTTTTAAATATAGTTTAAAGAATTTATTCTGATATTTTACAATATTCTGGTAATAATAATATGATTAATATTATAATAATCTTCTTTAAAACATTATTTACACAGTAGTCAAATATAGACTTGCTTACAACTTTAATGCTAGTAGCTCTTGAAGAAGAATTTTTGCTCACAAGCCTCCACAGCTTAGAGGGAACTTTGGATCTGGATGCATCCTTTGCTGCAGCAAGCTAGGTACATTGAAGGTGGGCTGCTCCTTACTGCACCAGGCAAGAGTAAGCTGGGTGCTGTGAAGGACAAGCCATCACATTCCTTATCAGGAAAGATGAAGCCAGACACATCCATCATTGGGAGTGGTGAGGCTAAGCTGGGCACAACTAAGGATAGGCTGGGGACATCTTTCACTGCATTGGGTGGGGTAAGGACAGGCCTGGAGCCGCCTTTACTATGCCTCTGGGTGGATCTTTCCCACCTCTCTTTTATTGTTTTTGTAATCTTAATCGTGAATGGTGTTGTTACACTAGGGATCCCAGGCCATTGGTTGGCATTGGCAGGAACTTTGTGGATAGGGCAAGGGGCAGATATGACATCATATGGCATCACGTTTGGGTAAAAACCTGGATGTGATGTCAGTGCATCAGACAAGGCTCTGGGAGTAGCTTTGAGGGGCTCAATGAATGTTGTCTGACACATTACGTTTGGGTTTTCACCTAGATGTGATGTCATATGGTATGGGATGTCATCTTACCCTGGGCAGTCCTTCCACCTCTCCAGGGAACAAAGGTGGAAGGGTGCAGCCAGGCAAGAGACATCCAGCATGTAAGTGGCTTCCATTTTGCAGATGAGGGTTTAAGAGAGAGGCTTGCCTCAGTTTGACTACTAAGTTTATGGCAGAGGTGCCTCAGAAAAACAACTACGGCCGGCCTTCCTGATTAATAGCTCACAGTCTTGGCTGCTGTACATCAGCTCTTGCTGAAGACAGCTCTTTGCCAAAGGACTAGAAAGTCAGACAGGCTTGGCTCATGCTCTTCTCTTGCTTGGTCCTGGCCGGGGAAGAGGCAAAATGTGCTGCTTATGGGGTAGCCAAAACCATCCTTATTAGAGTCTGTGGCAGGTGGGAGGTACTTCTGGAATGTGCCTTCATTTCAAGGTGAGGGAACTGGCCTGGTCAGAGGAAGTGACCCCACTGCTGACTCTTGATGGCAGAAGAAATAAAATTTGCAGTGCTGTCCCTGGGCCTGCTTAATTTCTGGAATCTGTTGCTAGAGCCCTTGAACCATAAAGCCGCCATGGTGTAGTGGTTAAAGTGTCAACCTAAGGTCTAGGAGACCGAGGTTCAAATTCCTATTCTCCCACGGATGCTCACCAGGCAACCTTGGGTCAAGTACATTGTCACCATCTAACCAACTTCACTGGGTGGTTGTTGTGATTAAAAAATGAAAAGGAGAATAATGTTTAAGATCGCCAGTCCCCCCGGCCAGTGATGCAGAATGAGGGGATATGGGTGCCAAAACCAGGTTGGGGAACTCCTTTGGGGATGGAGCCTGGGGAGAACAGAGACCTCAGTGGCGTACAATGCCTTAGAGACCACCCTCCACAGCATCCATTTTCTCCAGAGGAACTGATCTCTGTAATCTGGAGATGAGCTATAAGCAAGCTGCTTTGGGTCTTCATTGGAGAGAGAAAAGAGGTATAAATATTTTAATAATCTTCACACTGGCTTTTCCTTCTCTCTTGTTGCTTTCTCTTCTCACTGGAGCCTGGCCTAATTCTGAAGTAGCTTTTATGGGCTTTAGATCACAGGGTACATTGCACATGGTTCTGTGCCCAATGTGGTACAGTACACCTCAAGATTTCTGTTGCTTGAATCCTATGAATGAGTTCCCTGTGTGCCAGAGAGTCACTACGGTGGAGCCTGCTTCCTCTTCCTCTGAAACATTTGTTTGTGCAAAGGCCCATTGAAAAACATTGAACTTGTGCCTGCAGAAGTTTCAGAGGAACCACACCTCACAGTAGAGACTATCCAGAGTGCTCAGAACATAGAATCCAAGCTTCTGTCTTTTAATAGCAACTTTCTGATGTCATACCCCTTCAGGAATACAGCAAAATAAATACAGGTGTTCTGAGATTTCACTTTATATAGTGGAAATATTCTTCAGGGAGTAATTACAGGGCATCAACTTCTTTTTCCAGCAGATTTCGTATTCCTTTTCATTTTCCACATATCAGGCAACTGCTAAAATTAGAAAGGAAGTTTTCCCTATCTTCCCCCAAACAGGAAACTGTTACAGGCACAGGAGCCCTGGTGGGGAAAAAGTAGCAACCACAGATACTGTTATGCTGTCAAAGGATTTTTTAAAAAAAATATTAATGACATATTATAAAGACAGGAAACCCAAAGAACATAAAATAGCTTAAAATCAGATAAGCATATACAATAGATACTAAAAAAAATCATGAAATCACAAAATCTTTGTAATCTTGACATTCTTCCAATGCCTATAAACATAGTTTATACCATTTAAAATATAACCATGTCTCTATACCAGGATTCAAAAGGCAGAATATCTTTTTCTGACAGAAATTGTAGCATAGGATACCAGACATGATCAACATGATGATGCTTGGTTTCTGAAAAGATTGCTAAGTCGTTATTTTAGACAGTATAAAATTGTATTTTAGACAATACATATTTGAGAACACCATGACTGGATATTTAGACTGTGAAAGGATGGTGCTCTAACAGTGCAACCCTGAACAGAGCTACTATAGTCTAAGACCATTTATTTCAGTGGCCTGCGACTAGAGTAACTGTGCATGGGATTGCTCTGTAAACCTGCTTTTCCAAACTTGTTTCCACTCCTTCCTGTGGCCTCTGTCCTACATTCCTTTTGTCCATGGGTGTCCCATGACCTCCAGCACAGCATTTTCGGTGCTCAGAAGGGACCCCTTTCTCCCTTTTTCATCAGCGGAAAAGCTAACTGTATCCCACCCATGAACTCCGCTCCAGGAAGTGTTTCAATGGACTGGATTAACTCAGCCAACTTTGAGGGCCAATGTTTCTTTTATGGAATCAAGCCAATAGGATGAGCCTTCGTCATACCCCTTCAGATATAATTCCTGTGCCTCCAGCACTTCAAATACCTGTAAAAGGACATCATGCATTTCTAGCCCTAGTGACCTGCCTTGACCTGGATGGCCCAGGCTAGCCTGATCTGGTCAGATCTCAAGCTAAGGAGGGTCAGCTGTGTTTAGTGCTCGGATGGGAGACCACCAAGGAAATCCCAGGTTGTGATGCAGAGGAAGGCAGTGGCAGATCACCTCTGTTCATCTTATCTCCTTTACCTTCCACCCCCACAGCAGACACCCTGTGAGGTAGGTGGGTCTGAGAGAGCTCTTATGGCAGCTGCCCTTTCAAGGGCAACTCCTAGGAGAGCTATGGATGACCTAAGGCCGTTCAACCAGCTGCAAGTGGAGGAGTGGGGAATGAGATCCGGTTCTCCCAGATAAGAGTCCATGCATTTAGCCACTATATCAAGTCAGCTGCAACTTGACAGCACTTTACCCCACACAAACAACATGAACAGATCTTTAAAATGTGGTCTGTGCAGAAGGATTTAGCCAACAACCTTTAAAGCCTTTGTGATCTTGGTTAAGATTTACCCTTATCTTGTGTGTGTGTGTGTGAAGTTTTTTTCTCTGTAAATTGCTGGTGTCTGTTTATATGTGGAGCGAGTGGAGCAATTATTTGGATCTGGATGGACAGTGAAGCTTGTTTACAGTGTTTATGGTCACGCTGCAGTCCTTTTGTGTTTCGTGCAGTCACCTGGGATGCTGACAATTAAGGAAGAAGGGCACCGCTGAGCCAGTTTACTGCCAATTTGGTCTGGAGCGTTGCTGTCCCAAGTGGAATTTAAAAAGGAGGAACTCACCTCATTTAAAAATCAAGATCAGGATGATTTGGTCTGTAATTGCTTTCAGTGGGATTTCAAAACCAGATGACTTACTCCTGAGTAGGTGTATTTAGAATCGCCATTGTAAATCTTCTGAAGAATTAATGAAGACATTCCGTTTTCCTTTTAACCAAGATTTTATAAGCTAAAAGAAGGATGCACTGGCCTGTAGCTATGGTGGGGCCATGTGGGTCCTGGCCCCACCATTTTTGCACTAATGTAAGGGTCTCAGCCCCACCCCAGTCAGCCTCTTTGGCCTCTCCCCCACTGCTGATGGCTCCATTGATGTGGCCCAGGCTCACCAATGCTGCTTCTCACAGCACCATTTCCTCACAAGCCCTGCTGCGTCCAACCCAGCCCCATGCACCCACATTGACTCCTCAGCCACTTCTCCCCCACTGCCAGCCTCAATGACCCTGAGGATGTAGCCCCAACCTGTCAACACTGCCTCCCACTGCGCAGTCTGTGGATCAACCTGCTCTGGATTGTGGAAGGGGAGCAGGCTTGAGTTTGTCTACCCGCCCCTTATCCATCTGCCTTGTCCCAGGTCTTTGAGTATTTGTTGTGGCATTTCATTGAGGTCTAGAAACTTGATTTTTAAAACACATATATAGAAATCTTGACGTGACCATGCCCAAGATGGCCCAAGCTAGCCTGATCTCATCAGATTTTGGAAGCTATGCAGAGTCAGCCCTGCTAGTATTTGGATGGATAACTACCAAGGAAGTCCAAGGCTGCTATGCAGAGACTGGCAGTGCCAAAATACTTCTGAATATCTCTTACCTTGAAAACCCTGACCGATTTCACACGATGCTTGTTCCGGCTGGAGAGCCCTTTTGCTCTTGGGGGCTTCTCTGCGTTTTCGCACAAGTTGCCCCGGAGCTGCAAGTTGGCGCGGTGCTCTTCCGCAGCAAGCAGGATCCTCTTCCAAGCGGTTTCTGCTTGCCGCAGAAGAACGGCGTGCCAACTCACAGCTCTGGGGCAACTTATGCAAAAATGGAGAGAAGCACTGGGATCAAAAGGGCTCTGCACTCAGAACAAGCCCTAGTGCGACTCGACGGCACTTTCCACCACACAAATGTTGATATTTTAACCCAGGACGTACAAAACCACTTAAGAGAATCTGACCCACAGATTGCTGTATTGTCTACCACTACATTAGAAAATTGGCTGAGCTCTGTGATTAGAGCAGTCACACTCTATTTTTGTAGTTATTTTTGTAAAGGGAAAAGTACTGGAAATTAAGAGGCAAGACAGCTTTCTTCACTTCTTTTGAATTGTCATTATGCAACAATATATAAAGAAAGAGAACCATTATTGGAACAGCAGGAATAATCATTTCTGTATTTGCTCTGCATGGACTGACATTTCTTGCATTTTGTAGGCATTGTCAGATATTGGTAAAATTTTGTTAGTCTGAGAGGGTGATGTGATATATTCCACTAGTGCCTATCAAAAGCAAACCATTTCCTATAATTGGACTATAACTTGAGTATTCTTTGGGGGAATTCGTCATCCCTCATTGTTAGGCTGGAAAAACAAACTGTATGTGCATGAAAGCATTTCCCATGTTGTGTAATATAGATTTTAAAAATATATTCTTGAACCGGCAGACAGAAAAACTGGCTCTTTTGGAAATGAAAATGGGCTACATGAAATGCCATTTGTTGCTTTAAAATTGAGTGTCATTGACATAACAGGGCTGTTGCCCTTAACACTGTGAATGAGCATCTTTTTGGAGATTAATTTTCTCCACAATAGGTCAGAATGCTCCTACCATCTTACATAGAATTAGTAGTTACCTTACCTAATCAGTAGTAGCAGCAATATGAGCAGGCATTCTACCAAATGCAAGCTCTTCTGAATTTCTAGGTGGGTTAAAATTCTATTTTTTTAATATTTAGCTGGTGCAAGCTACCTTTTTTTGAGAGATGGGATATAAATTGATTTTTAAAAAAAGTTTATCTCCTTTTTCAAGTTGCAATAACCCTAGTATATGCTCCAGAAATACTCAGCAAAACCATTGTGTGGGAGCGACCTTGGTGTCCCTTTCCTCTCCTTGGCGGAATAGATGAAGAAGATATTGGATTTATAGCCCGCCTGCCATTCCGAAGAGTCTCAGAGTGGCTCACAATCTCCTTTACCTTCCTCCCCCACAACAGACACCCTGTGAGGTGGGTGGGGCTGGAGAGGGCTCTCACAGCAGCTGCCCTTTCAAGGACAACCTCTGGCAGAGCTATGGCTGACCCAAGGCCATGCTAGCAGGTGCAAGTGAAGGAGTGGGGAATCAAACCCGGTTCTCTCAGATAAGAGTCCGCACACTTAACCACTACACCAAACTGGCTCTCTCAAATCAAATAGAAGAAGTTATTTTTATGCCCCACTTTTCTCTACCTTTAGGAATCTCAAAGTGGCTTACAATCACTCTTCCTCTCCCCACAACAGGCACCTTGTGAGGTAGATGGGGCTGAGAGAGTTCTGAGAGAACTGTGACTGGCCCAAGGTCACCCAGCAGGTTTCATGTGGAGGATGAGTGGGGAATCAAACCCAATTTATTCAGATTAGTGTCTACTGCTCTTAACCACCACACCCCATTGGCTGTGGATAAAGAGCAAGAAGAAAGAGGACAGATTGTGGATGGTTAGGAGGCTGATAGAAAGAGCCAAATGAACTTTAACCCTTCCACACACACACACACATGCAACATTGCCTGGATTAAGTCCCAGGTCATTCAGCAATCTTCCTTCCTTTTAAACTTTCTTTTCATTGGAGGGGGCTTGAACTGGGGCCTCAGCTGTGATGTAGCGGGGATTTAACTCTTTCTCTACTTCCCTGAGAGAATCAGCTCTGCCACAGTAGCTATTAACTATTGTGGAGAAACAATCAGGTTGCGATTTAGCCCTAAAGAAAGGGAGGAAAGGCAGTAAAACCTCCCCCGCAGTTCCTGTTTTTGAAGAAAGCTAAAGACTTTTAGATATCTAATCACAACCTGTTCAGTCTCTCTCAGAAAATAGCAGGAGGCAAGCTAACTACAATTCATTGTGGAGTGTTTCCATTTTGCTTCCACAAGAGCTCCACAGAACCCCGTGCGGTTAAATGGTTTGAAATCCCTATGTTGTGAAAGCTCACTAAAAGTGACCTTGGGTCAATCACACACTCTCTCAGCTTAACCTATCTCACAGGGTTGTTGCGAAGATAAAATGGCAGTGCCATGTATGCCACTCTGAGCAGAAAGGTGGGATAACAGTGTAACACCCCGAGAAGGGGAAGAAATGACTCCTTTGCAAGATCCAGCACCTTGTTGATACCATCTTGGTAGGCTTAAGGTCAGTTGGCTTTTCTGACCACTTTGTTTTCTGCTGCCTCAGTCTATCATTGCCACAGATAGTCCAAAACATGGGTTCAAGCACTTCTGTGCAAATTGCACTTTCAGCTTGTAACACATGACAGCCTATTTGCTACAAACCAGGTGAATCCTGAGTAAGAAGTGGTAGTAGCTGGTCACATACAGAGATGCTCAAGGCTCTTTGTTGAGACCCTTTTGTGCATTGCAGGCATATTACAGGCTTTCTAGATTTTTTAAATCCTACCTTATTTTTAAATTGATTTGAGAGAGATGTAGGGTTGGATAGGGATGCCAGCCTTCAGGTGGGACCTGGGGATCCCCTGGAATTACACCTCATCTCCAGACTACAGAGATTCGTTCCTCAGACAAAAATGGCTGATCTGGAGGGTGGACTCTATGGTATACCCCACTGAGATCCTTGTCCCCTCCTGGCTCCATCACCAGATCTCCAGGAGTTTCTTAAACTGGATCTGGTAACCTTACCTTCCCATCCCCTGGTGGAGGATCTGACAACCCTAGTTGGATCCTACCAATCTTTAGAGCTGATAGAAGGGGGAAAACTTTTTGCTGATGTTCCTCCTCCTTGCAACAGACTTCTGAGTCCCCCCCCCCACCATGTTATACCCTGTTTTCCTTTTTGACTCAAGGCAGCATACAGTTTCCAAGATTAAAAGCATACAAAACACAATAAAGACCTCTTATCCAACTTTCCCCAAGAAGATGACTTCTGTTTATGCTCTGTTTATACCCTCACATCTTAAATGGCCTTACAGCACCTCCTAAAAATTTCTAAAGACGGTGCTCCCTTCACCTCTGTATGGATCTCATTCTATAAAGTGGGAATCGCTGTAGAGAAGGAATAGGCTCCGACAGATCCCTTAAGAAGGGGAATGGCTACAGGTTGGCAACCAGAAGCCAGTAGTTGAAGCATGGGGACGTCTGGGGAAAGATGGTCCTGTCACCCAGGAGCAACATTTTTTGGGAGTGGTGGTAGCAGCTTTTGGAGTTGCTGTGAGAGCAGGATGGCAATAAAGTCACACTCCATGGGCAGAAACCCTTCAGTGCAGGGAAATCCTTTGGCAGGTCCCAGATCATTATCTGCTTTTTAAAAGTAATACAAATACCCCAAACAAATACTGGCTAACAGCATTTAGTAACACTTTTTAAAAAGTCATGTAAATCTTTTGTACACATTATAAAGAAGTACAACTTCACAATATTACAAAGAAAGGTCCACCCAATGAGCACCTGGATATAGGCTTATTTTGCAAAAAGTCTTCCTCAGGAGTATTTCCTTCAAAGTTACCAGCCTCTAGTTATGATTCAGTGTTAATATTGGGAGCAAGCCAAGCCTTAACCTGTTCTCTAAACAGATGCAAAAGCCTTTTGAATTTGGCTGGAAAAATGCTCTCTGCAACCTCTTTATTTTCTTTAAATCTCTCATCCTCTCAATACCACTTCAGTGTTTACATTTATATTAGGAGCAAACTATTCTTGAATCCTGAGCCTCTTCTCTTACCAGATGCAAAAGCCTTCTCAATTATGTTTGGGTTTGGTTGTTTTTTTTTTTAATTACCTTTTAAAAACAACAACCTAGAGATGCTAGACTTTGCATGCTTTTTAGAAATGTTTCTAGTGCTCAAGCCATTGTGTACCTTTTAAAAACAACATCATAGAGATGCTAGATTTTGAATGCTTTTATAAATGTTTTTAGTGTCAGGTCAGTGCAACACACAAGCATGCATTTACGGTGAATTAATAGCTCTGGAGCTTTGTTTGGCTTAATGAGAAAGATTTTGGATGCTTGGATAGATCAGTTGACCAGTCCTATATTCTATATTGTTAAGTGACTGTCACCTGACTGCTATCAAACATTCAATGAAAACAAGAATGCCTTAATGTAAGTGACGAGCATCCTTTTAAAACTGGATTATGAGGTCATATGATAGTAGAGGCAGGAGTAAGGGTCCCTTGTTCCCACAGATGCAGACACCTCCTGTTTTGCTGCTCTTGTTAGAGGGCTTTCTTCCTCTCCTGTCCCTGTTAAGTTATGTGGCTTCATGTCTGCTGGATGTAAGCTATCACTGCTGGAATTTCTGAACAAAATCAGTTTGATGAGAACCTTGGGTGCTGTGTGAAACACAAGAACAGACTGTATTTTGAGAGCATTAGCCAAGAGCACTGATTCCTCTACTAAGTGTGGACCAGAAGAAGATTATTTAATAGAAACATGCTTTTGAATCTGGGACACATGTTGCTTATTAAAGCAAATGAATGACATTGACAACCATTGTCTTCATCACCTACATGACTTGAAACTGAGAGCGTTTGCTGCAATCAACACAGTGTACCTGAGCAGGCTGGTGACCATTGTAATTTATATTCTAGTAAAGGACAATATTGATGGTGGACTTGTGATATCATAGAAAGAGAGCATTTTGAAATTTAAAAACGAAAGAGACTGAAATAATTTTTTGTACAATTGGAATTTATTGAAGACTAATACAGTTTTGTAACACAATGTTTCCTGTCTGTTTTAATAAAACCTCCAGGTGGTGGCTGGAGATCTCCTGCTACTCCAACTGATCTCAGGTGACAGAGATCAGTTCACCTGGAGAAAATGGCCACTTTGGAAGGTGGACTTTATGGCATTATGCCCCTCTGAAATTCTTCCCTTCACTAGACTCCACCCTCATCAGGCTGCACCTCCAAATTTCCATGGATTTCCCAACCCAGAGCTGGCAATTCTACCCTATATGGCCCCACCTACTTCCTAAAAGCACTTGGGAGGCACTAGAAAACATGTCAGATGGCACTTGAAGGGCTGTCATGTAGAGGATGGTGTGGAATTGTTTTTTGTGGCCCCAGAAGATGGGACCAGAACCATTGGGTTGAAATTAAATCAAAAGAGTTTCCGGCTCAAGATTAGGAAGAACTTCCTGACTGTTAGAGTGATTCCTCAGTGGAACAGGCTTCCTTGGGAGGTGGTAGATTCTCCTTCCTTGGAAATTTTTAAACAAAGGCTAAATGGCCATCTGACAACAATGAAGATTCTGTGAATTTAGGAGGAGGTATTTGTGAGTTTCCTGCATTGTGCAGGGGGTTGGACTAGATGACCCTGGAGGTCCCTTCCAACTATGTGATTCTATGATTCTATGCTGGGGATCTTATGATGTGATGTGAAGAACCTGGGATCCTAGAGAGCCTCTGCCTGTCAGAGTATTGATGAACCAATAGTCTGAGTCAATATAGGCAACTTCCTGGGCCCCCCACGTTCAGAGGCAGTAAACCTCTGGGTAAGGCCTTGGCCTCTAAGCTCTGTTGTTGGACCTCCGAAGGAACTGGTTGGCCTCTGTGTGAGATTGGATGGGCCATTGGCCTGATCCAGCAAGGCTCTTATGTTCTTAAGTTTCTTGAAGAGACTGCATGATGGACTCTCTTGTGTCCTAGAAGTTTGTGTGTTTGCTCTGACATGAAACAAGACATAACTGCTGAAATATTTACAATCTTACTATCTGATATAAGTGTATGTTATTGTTGCCACTTTGGTGGTGGCTGATAGAAAGTCCCTGAAGCCTCCTTCTGCCTTGTTTGGCTGCCTAGTGGTGGCTTGACAATTGAGCATGTGCCTCAATGGTTAGGCTTCTGCTGGCCTTTCATGATCAGATGAATCCATTAGATTAAAGCTGGGCTATACATCAGAACCACTTTAGAAGTTTCAGCTAATCAATGTTTCATTTTTTGCCTTTTACATTCTGAGTGTATGGATTATGCTTTAGTCAATTCTTCAAGCCTTTTTTACCCTGAAGATTGCATTAGAGTTGCTGTGGGCATTGCCATTTTTGAAAATGATGCTGCTGGGATGGACAAAAATGTTCCCCAGCCTACCTCACCTCATCCAAGGTAACTTAGTTTTTTAATTAATTTATTTAAAACATTTATACCTTATACTCACCAGCATGGCATGGCTCTCAAGGCCACTCCCATACGTCTGACATCTCACAGAATGTGCAGCACAGAAATATTCTGGAGGGCATTTTTATCAAGGAATTAGAACTGTAGCATAAAGGAACAGCTCAGGAAGTTCCTTTTATAAAGGAGTAGGAGTGTAGTCTCTTGCAGTGCTTACTGTATGTATCACCTTGCTTGAGCTGCATTGTATTCTGCCGTTTAACTCAGTTTCTGCATTATGGAATGTCACACCTTCGATGTTTTGCATTTGCATTGTTTTCCAGCTCAGTAATCCTAGCCCTGTTGCATTGTTCATTGGTTGTCTTACACTGCCTGATTGTACTCTTTGTTTGCCTTGAGTCTCACAAGGAAGGCAGACTATAAATAAACATAAATGCAGTACAAGCAATAAGGATGCAAAAAATCAGCAATAAAATCTTGGGCTAGTTCGAGAATTAAAAGAAAACCTAAGAGAGTAAGAGAAAAGAAGGGGGTGGGGGAAAAACCAATCAAGTATACCAATACCTCAGGAAAACTAAACTGTTTTTGCATGACACCAAGTAAATTGCCATGGAGACAGAGTCCCACAATTAAGGTGCTACAGCAAAAATTAAAAAGGCCTGTGTGACGGACTAGAACAAAAAGGTGATTTTGCAAAACTTCAGAATTGTTTGAAGAGAGGCAGAGAGGGAAGAGTGGCTATGATTGACAGCTCTTTTTCTAGCTCTCCCATTGGTTGGAACAAGCCCACAGAGTTCTAAAGGGGAAGTTGGGTTTTTGACAGTTTTGGTGGTTGGGAAAAAAATATTCCTGGGGAGTGACACTTGGAAGATGTCACTGAGATGGTCTCTAGGAGAGTGCCGAAGAAGAAGAATTGCAGATTTATACCCTGCCCTTCTCTCTGAATCAGAGACTCAGAGCGGCTTACAATCTCCTATATCTTCTTCCCCCACAACAGACACCCTGTGAGGTGGGTGGGGCTGAGAGGGCTCTCCCAGCAGCTGGCCTTTCAAGGACAACCTCTGCCAGAGCTATGGCTAACCCAAGGCCATTCCAGCAGGTGCAAGTAGAGCAGTGGGGAATCAAACCCAGTTCTCCCAGATAAGAGTCCACATACTTAACCACTACACCAAACTGACTCTCTAAGAGAGTGTGTGGTACAAAACACATCCATGGAAAAGAAACACACATTGTACAGTTACATATGCCAGTGATAGATGAAAAAGGGATCTCAGCCTGGGGGCATAACTAACAGCTGTATATGGACAGGGATATCTGGAAGACAGAAACAGAGTTTTAGAGGAATCACGGTCTGGCCAGAGAAAGGGGTTGGTGTGGACACAACCTGGTCCAAATAAAAGTGGGTTTCTGTTTAAACACCACAGTCTAATGAAACCTGTATGTGGAGGTATCTGAAGAAGATACACAAATTGGAAGATGGGGGGGGGGGAGAAATTGCCTCACATTTTACTGGGTCAAAGGAAAGTATGTTCTAATGGCTGTTTCCAGTAATAAACACCTGAAGGCTTGATTCACAGGCACATCTAAAAAGACTATATAGATTGAGTTCCTTTTCTGAATACAGTAGTCCTGCTTTACAGTTACCAACACAACATCAACCTGAATGTCCTAAAAGCATCTGCTTATTCCCACCCAGTTATGTCCAATAAATTTTGTTCTTTTATTTAATTTTCTAATTATTGTCTCCAGTGCCATTTCTGCTATTCCTAGGGAAAGTGACAGGAAATCCTTCCTGAACAGAGGGAATTAACGGGTTGGTCATAGCCTGCCTTCAGAGCTCTGAAGAGCAGAGCCTCTAAAAGCAGAACTACTAGGCGGGTTCATAGGGAACTGAACGCAAGCCAACTCTTAATTTGAAGTATTAGTGAAATTGTCATGTAAGTGGTGAAAAGAAGTCATGCTAAGTGTCTTTGTAGGATGCCTGGTACATTATTTATTACATCTTTATTCCCCAAAGAAACTAATAGCGGCATTTATTAACCACATGAGGTAGCTGAGGTGGAGACAAGAGATAGTGATGCACCCAAAGTCATATACAGTGAACGTCTTGTGTGTATGGGGTTTCCAGCGTACAACAAGCTGGTATCTCTCACCATGAGCATTAGATACTTAAGGAACAGCTATTTTTCTTGTTCAGCAGACTCTGTAGGGACACCTTTTGCCAAGTGAAATGTTCTTTTTGAGGGAGCCTGACTCCAGAAATTCCTATTAATAAAGGAGGCAAGCAGGGTTGTGTATTAGTGCCCCTCCTTTTTAACTTTCCTGTCCCAGGTAGGACGGTCATTGTCCTAAACTTGGCTCCATTAACATCTCAACTTTGCTTTATGCAGACGATATGGCCTTGCTTTCTTATTCTCATGTAGGCTTGCTTCGCCTACTGAACTGTTGCCAAGCTTATTGTTCGATGAATCACTTACAACTTAATTATGGGAAATCTAAAGTGCTCATTTTCTCCAAAACTAGGAAGTCCTTTGCTTGGAAGGTGGGAGAACGTGAACTTGAACAAGCAGTTCAAGTAACTAGGCCTCCACTTTCAATCCACAATACCATGGTTTCAACATCACAAGGCAACAATTAACATTGCTAAAGCTAATCTTAGATACTTAAGGAGTCATTAGGGCAAATGGAGAAGATGGAGTTATCCTGACCATAATACCTTGGTGTTTGTGGGGAGGCGGCACAGTGGGAGGGCTTCTAGTGACCTGGCCCCACTGGTGCACCTGTTTTTTTGGCCACTATGTGACACAGAGTGTTGGACTGATCCAACATGGCTTCTCTTATGCTCTTATGTTCTTATGCCTTTTCTTGTGACAAATTGAGGTCACATCAATATACCATTGGGTATTCATTTGCAACTGGGTTTTCTTGTGCAGGCAAAGCACTCCAGGAAGTAAATGATTGTTGCCGAGCAACAGCAGTACAATATCTAGCAAAGTGCGGCTGCAGCCCAAGTCTTTCAAGCGCTGCATTTGGTTAGCATAATGAATGGACTTACTGTGCATATTGTCGGTATACAAGGGTCAGGCTATGAAAAGTAAAAATTTCAAGAATGTTAAGCTGAGCAGTAAGTCTTCCAGGAGCTGTACAGCTTTGCATACTTCTCTGTGTAATCTCTCAGTGTGTTTTCCTTTTCCTCTCCTTAAACAGGAGACAGCTGAGTGCTGTGAATTAAAAGGGGGGACTTGGAGTTCATTCTTCTGCCATTCCAATTTTGCAAAAAAAGTAAACTAAGCATTGGTTGAGGTACCTGAAGAATGCAGAAAGGGATTAAAAATACAGAAGGGATATATTTAAAATAGGCAAAATCCTCTCTGTAAACTATGAAGTTTTCCCAGTGTTTTTCTAAACCTTTCAAGTACACAGGTTTAAAAAAAAAAAAATTCTTGTCAAATAAAATGAAGCTGTTAATGGCATAATCCAGAGCAGGTTCTTTGTCACTTATTTTCTGTTCTTACAGCCAAATTAAATTTCGTTCCCAGCAGGAATAATGTGCATATGTTTGACAGCTAGAGCGGACCTCTTTTGAAAACACAAACAGATCTTAAGTGCTTCTGGCATAATGGAACCCTAAGCAATGTGGAGGCCCTGTTGAGATGCTCAGTGGATACTGGCTGCTTTCTCCGTTGTTATTCTTTAGGGATTCGCAGTAGGACAAGTTGCTTAGCATTGTCGTGCGTGGGAGTTTCGGTGGCTGTTTGCCATTAAATCTTCATTCTGCCAGGGATTTGGGGTGGTAAACAAACTCATTCTTTTTCATGGAAAAAGCCCTGTGGCTTTAATCTTGTTTGATGCCATAGAAAGACTGTTTACCTGGACTGAGGACATCTCTTCCCTGCAGACTTCAACTGGTTTCATAGCCATTCCCTTGCTCCTCAGGGAATCCTGACAATTGTAGTTCACTTTGTGTGAGATTGAACAGAGAATTTTTAGCACTCCTACCAAACTGTAATTCCCAGGATTCTCGGGGGAATGGGGGAAGCAATGACAGATAAGCTGGCACAAGAGCTGGTTCACATAAGCACATATTGTAAACACCTACCCACATGAAAAGTGTTGTGCTGTAGAAGGTGACTGCAGGAGATCACAAGGACTGTGTTCCTGAGGAGGGAGTAAGGGAAAGTAGAAAGCGCCACCAATTGTACTCCTGTGCCACCAATCCTACTTAAGTGCAAACGAATCTGGGCCCATGAGTCGCCCCTGAAGTGTGAGCCATTCTGGGGCCAGGGCTGGCCCTGCCACTAGGCAAACTAGGCAATTGCCTAGGATGATGGCCTTCTGGGGGTGCTGAATTGGATGTCCCCCATGTTACTTGGTGACATTGTCAGTGCACGGGGAGGGGCACCAGAGCCTTGCCTAGAATGCCAGACAGTCTAGGGCCAGCCCTGTCTGGGGCGTGAACATCCTGTAGAGGAAGGGCAGTGGCTTAGTGAGAGAACCCCTGCTTTGAATGCAGAAGGCTCTCAGCTCTATCTGTGGTTCTCCAGTTGAAGGTTCTTCAATGATAGGTATTGGGCAAGACTCTTTTCTAGATTCTGGAGAGCTGTTGCCAGAGTAGAAATACTGACCTTGTACCCAAGGGGTAGCCATGTTAGTCTGTTACAGCAAAAACAGTCTTGTTAACGTTAAAGACTAACACATTTTTATTCCTTTGGGTTTATGTTGAGCTAGATGGATGAATAGTTCTTCTCAGTTTAAGGTGACTTCATGTTCTGCACTGAGCATCTTTAGCCCTGTTCACAAGTTACAGTGAACTCACAATCTGTGTACACTTGGTTTTTCTTTATAAGCGTGTTAAGTGAGTAACTTGCATATTATATCCAAAGCACAGTTCAGCCTGTGATTTAAACACCATGTTTAAATCACAATTCAACCTGTGATTTAAATACCATGTTTAACCAGCTACTGGTCCCTGGTTTGTAAAGTGAATGCATGTTGATTCTTTCTTATGAATAGAATGTATATTCATACATTGTATATGTATGAATGTATATTCAGTGGTGGGAAGAGCTCCAAAATACATTCTATTTACATGATGCAGATATATGCATTTGAATATTCACTGTAACATGTAAACAGGACTTCTGAATGTGCAAGTAATCGTACAGTTTTTATATCGTAACACCACTCAGTGGACTCACAATAAATAGATAGATAAAGGCAAGTGCAACTGAAACTTTTGAGTTTCCTCAAAATATTATAAATTGTGAGAATCAGGCACATACATTACTTGCATAAACACTTCGTCATATGTCATATGCACAGTGGTAGGCATGTTCATGTATTCTCAGAGCGTGAGCCTACTGTTCTCCATGTATACTGGATTAGTGTCAAGTGTGCAAACTAACCTAAGATTTTGCAATATGTGTAACTAGGTCAACTTTCCCCCCACCCAAGCAGTACTTCAGTGACCTCTTGTGCTGGGATTGCTTTTTAAATTGGAGTGAGATTTTTAGAAGTTGTTTGAGATTTCAGTGGTGGGAAGAGCTCCACAAAAAGAGATGGCTAGAAATAATAATGTGAGTGCCAGGCTTGAGATGTGGATGTGTATAGAGAATAGTCTCAGCTTATATCACTTTAATAACATAGTTGATGAGTTTTGGAAAATGTTATCTGACAAATTAGTTTCACTATTAAGGGTTACAAGCATTTTTTTTTTTTTGTAATCTGGATTTATTGATATTTTTGGTAGTCAAAACATTTTAAGAAGCAAGCATTTTTAAAAAAACTGAACTCTGTTCCATTATCCTTATGTGACTTGGGGTGGAAATGAATTACTTATGCAGAATGTTTGGGCTGAAACGACTTACAGTGAAGAAGGAATTCTGAAAATACATTATTTATTATCTCTAGTGCTTTAGGGATTTTTAAAATATATTTTCCTGCCTTGCATTTAGCTGAATCTCAGCTGACACTCCATGAACAATCTTCCAAAGCAAATCGGATCTTACAGGGGAGGTTAAAGGTGCTAGTCAGCTTTCTGTATCAAAGGCCTAAAACCAATTATTTTTTCCACAATTCTGTACAAAGGGTTAGAATTGTTGTGCAGGTTTAATTTATTATTGAGGGTGTAGTTTCTAAAGGACTTTTTAGAAACACTTAATGTAGTTCATTCATTTGGCTGTAAAAGGATAATGATATTTTGACTGTGTGTATTGTCTGTCTTCAAAAAAGTACAAAGGGAGTTAGAAAATGTCCTTTGACTCAGATATTAACTGTAGTGGTTTCTGAAGTCAGAAAATCAGAGATGAATTAGACACTATCAATCATGCATGTTCAATTTAATCTTGTGGTCTGGATATATACCTGAAAAGTTCCTTATTAGTATTTTTCATCTATGTTCGGAATCTGGATCAGTATCCAGGAATATTGGCAATATTGGTATCTTGATCCCCAAATATTTCCAGAAATACCTGGGGCTGATGTGTTTAAGCTATAAACTTGGGGGGGGGGGTTCCTGGGCCACTTGAAGGGATAGGGGGAGAAGCAGCTCTCACTGACAAATGGGATCACACTTTGGGTAGCTTTCCACATTGGTTCTACTGAGATTCTTTGGTTTGAAGTTGGTTCTGTCATGCTCATGCTCCCACATTGGCTTCTGTGATTTGATGTTGGTTTTGTTGGGTTGGAAATACTATTGATCCCTTTCCTTCAGCTGGTGGATTCTCTGGTTTAACATTGGATGTATTGAGTTTGCCACATTGGCCTGCGACTTTGCTGGGATTCTCTGGGTTGATGTTGCTTCTGTTGGGCTTGTTGGTGGTGCATTGGGAGTGTTTTTGCCAATCTTTGCTTGCTCTTGTGTGTCTGGCTACTTTTTGCCTTGGAGAAAGCGTGGAATTTTTCCCCCCCATAGGAAACAATGGAGGGTGGCTGGAGTACCTTGTTCAGGGGGCTGTAGAATAGGACCCCTTGGAGCGGGGAGGTCTTTAGTGGACAGGCAGTTTCCCTGCAATTTTGGTGGTGTTTGCTTGTAAAACAGTCACTCCAGACCTCAAAAGGTTTCCCATAGGAAATAATGGTCTCAAATAATTTCAGAATTCTTGTGGGGGGGGGGAGACCTTAATCTAAATACTGAATCAGTATTGGAGACCCAAATAATCTGGAATACCAATAATTATACCATCCCCTATCTATCCTAAAAATACTGACTTTCTTCTGCTGCACATCCCTAGTGGCAGTGTGTAGTTGTTTCTCTTGTTCAGGTATGAAATAAATGTTGATACTTCAAAGGACAGTGGATTGGATTTCCATAGAAACACACTTTTCTGACCTCCTCCTGCCCACTCAGTTGCTAACCAATGGGCAACAAGGGCCCATGTTGGGCGTCAACTGCCCATTGCTTCAATCTCTGACATAGGAAGGCAGTTGGTTTGGCAGCAGTGATCACTCACACCTGTCTTGCTTGGGATTCAGGCAGCCAGCTTCTGGTGGCAGCTTCTGCCCGCCTCGCGTGGAGCAAGGGCTGTCCCCTCCTTGGCCCCCAGTGGCAGAAGGTAATGCAGCGGTGGGTAGCACTGATTCTGTATGGAGGACCTTCTAGGGACAGCTTGATGGATGAGTTGGAGGTTTGTGTAGGAGGAAACTGACAAAATGGCCTCCCACTGAAATGTTATGCAGATGCTTAACCCAAGTTTTATTCTCCTCTGGTTCTTATTGCCCAAATCTTATGGTGGAATGGCCAGCCTGAAGAGACGGCAGGGAGGCTCCTGCACTTCTGTCATTCGGCTAACTATTGGGGCATTTTTTTTTACAAAGGTAACAGGACTATAGTATAGTATAACTATAGTATAACAGAATGGGTCTGGTTCTTATTGCCGCTGTTCTACTTTCTCCACAAGACTGGGGCTGTAAAAGAGAATGCATGTGAATGGGCAGCATTCATTTTCACCCTTCTGCAGGGTGGCATTTTGGGAAGGATTTGCTCAAATGAGCAAAGATATGACATATCAAGCATAGCAGGAGAGGCGGTGCTGCCAGTATGAGAGTCCAAGGCCATGTAAGGCTTTGTATGGGATAACAAGGCCCTTGGATTGTATCCGATGACTGATAGATAACCAGCGGCTATGTGAACTTTATGCCAATGATTTATCTGTAATATTGAATTGTATATTTAAAATTATGCCCTAGGCCTTCTTGTATTCAGCTTTTGTTGATGTGGTTTAATTATAAAAGGTGGCTGATCCCTGTTATACATGTTTATGCACAGCTTTATCCAAAATAAGTTTGCACAGGATTTTGAACTCAGTGATCTGACTGTAGCCGCCATTCATTAATTTACTGTATCTGATCTATATGGGGTAAATGGGAGGAGAAGAGGGAGTTGTTTAGGTTTTATGGTTACTGATTTTACGTGATAATGGGGTTGTTTTATTTTCATGAGCTATTTTGTTATATTGTGAACTGTCAAAGGTACATGTTTTCAAAGAAAAGGCATGTAAATGTTTTAAATAAAGCAAACAAATATTTGTGTGACTACATTATGCTATCAAGGCAGCAATTTCTGTTTCTTTTCCCCCAGATAATTTCATAATCAGATGTTGAGATAAAAACACTGTCAAAGTGTTTTATCATTATATCACACGTCTAATGGCAAAACTAACATTTTAAACAGATTCTGATGTTCAATTTTAATTTCAAACCTTTAATGGCATCACATAAAATACAGAAAAAGATTCAGATAGACAAGGTAGGTCAGGATTGAACTTAGGTTAGACAAAAAAAATCAAGCATAGCCAGAGTTGTGTTGTAGAACGGTGGCCAAAAATTTTGCAACAGCACAGGTTATTTCTGAATTAGAGTTGTTCAGGAAAAATCGTCAGAAAGATGAATCGTTCTGATTGATGGTAGGAGGGGAGAATCTGCGAAACAATTCCTGATGGGGTTTTTCATATAGATGACAATTATTCAATAAGTGAAAAATTGTATCAGGGGAGTTTGCACTGCAGAGTCTTTCATGAAAAGGAATTTGGAGATATCTCCCCTGCAAGACCTTAAGAACATAAGAGAAGCCATGTTGGATCAGGCCAATGGGCCATCCAGTCCAACACTCTGTGTCACACAGTAGCCCCCCAAAATGTTATATATATATATATATATATATATATATATATATATATATATATATATATATATATATATATATATATATATATATATATATGTATGTATGTATACACACACACATATATATACACACTGTGGCTAATAGCCACTGATGGACCTCTGCTCCATATTTTTATCTAACCCCCTCTTGAAGCTGTCTATGATTGTAGCCGCCACCACCTCCTGTGGCAGTGAATTCCACATGTTAATCACCCTTTGGGTTAAGAAGTACTTTTATCTGTTTTAACCTGACTGCTCAGCAATTTCATCGAATGCCCATGAGTTCTTATATGGTGAGAAAGGGAGAAAAGTACTGTACTTCTTTCTCTACTTTCTCCATCCCATGCATTATCTTGTAAACCTCTATCATTTCACCCCGCAGTCGACGTTTCTCCAAGCTAAAGAGCCCCAAGCGTTTTAACCTATCTTCATAGGGAAAGTGTTCCAACCCTTTAATCATTCTAGTTGCCCTTTTCTGGACTTTTTCCAATACTATAATATCCTTTTTGAGGTGCGGTGACCAGAATTGCACACAGTATTCCAAATGAGACCGCACCATCGATTTATACAGGGGCATTATGATACTGGCTGATTTGTTTTCAATTCCCTTCCTAATAATTCCCAGCATGGCGCTGGCCTTTTTTATTGCAATCGCACACTGTCTTGACATTTTCAGTGAGTTATCTACTACAACCCCAAGATCTCTCTCTGCCAGTTCACACCCCACCAACTTGTATTTGTAGCTGGGATTCTTGGCCCCAATGTGCATTACTTTGCACTTGGCCATATTGAACCTCATCTGCCACGTTGATGCCCACTCACCCAGCCTCAACAGATCCCTTTGGAGTGCCTCACAATCCTCTCTGGTTCTCACCACCCTGAACAATTTAGTGTCACCTGCAAACTTGGCCACTTCACTGCTCACTCCCAACTCCAAATCATTTATGAACAAGTCAAAGAGCATGGGACCCAGTACCGATCCCTGTCGCACCCCACTGCTTACCGTTCTCCACTGCAAAGACTGCCCATTTATACTCACTTTCTGCTTCCTATTAATTAGCCAGTTTTTGATCCAAAAGAGGACCTGTCCTTTTACTCCATGACTCTCGAGCTTTCTAAGGAGCCTTTGATGAGGAACTTTATCAAAAGCTTTCTGGAAGTCAAGGTAAACAACATCTATTGGGTCTCCTTTGTCCACATGTTTGTTCACCCTCTCAAAGAATTGTAACAGGTTAGTGAGGCAAGATCTTTTCTTACAGAACCCATGCTGAGTCTTCCTCAATAACCCGTGTTCATCAATGTGCCTACTCATTCTGTCCTTGATAATGATTTCTACCAACTTTCTTGGTATTGAAGTCAGACTGACTGGCCTGTAATTTCCTGGATCTCCTCTGGAACTCTTTTTAAAGATGGGGGTGTTTTGCTACCTTCCAGTCCTCAGGAACAGAGGCAGATTTCAATGGAAGATTACATATTTTTGTCAGGAGATCCACAAGTTCACCTTTGAGTTCTTTCAGAACTCTTGGATGTATGCCATCTGGACCTAGTGACTTATTAGTTTTTAATTCGTCTATCAGTTGTAGGATCTCCTCTCTTGTCACCTCAATCTGACTCAGGTCTTTCAACACCCCTTCCAAAATAAGTGGTTCTGGAGCGGGCAAACGCTTCTCGTCTTCCATAGTGAAGACAGAGGCAAAAAATGCATTCAGCTTCTCAGCCATTTCCCTATTGTCCTTCAGTAATCCTTTTACCCCTTGGTCATCCAAGGGCCCCACTGCCTCCCTGGCTGGTTTCCTGCTTCTAATATATTTGAAGAAATTTTTATTGTTGGTCTTTATGTTTTTTTGCAATATGCTCCTTGGAAGGAAATTCATTCAATCTAACCAACATAAAAGCCCTGCAATATGTAGGAATCACTAAATTAGGTAGTATCTGTGCATCTTACTGCAACAGATGTCCAGACCTAAGTTAGCTGGAGAGCAGACATTAGGGTTAGCAGGGCATAATTTAAGTTTCTCTGAATTGAGCAATTTTTTTCTTAATACAACTGAAGATATGATTCATCAGAAGTAGACAGATCATCAATAGTCAACCTTATTAATTAATTAAGTTTAGACAGAAGGGCCACTGACCAACCTGAAGTATAAGAGTTCCTCAACAAGTAGGCAATAAGACGTTGGTTACTTTATTGTAAGAGAAACAATTCTTCCCTCTCAGACATAGACAGTTTTCTCAATCTTTGTAATTTTTACCACACAAATTGGGCAAATTCCTAGAGCATCACTATTAACATGGTGATGGCACTTTTGGGTAAACATTTGGAAGTGACATTTCCAGGTCAGCAATGCTGCCCCCCCTTCCCCGCCATGCCCCTTCAGAACTCCTGTGGGTTTCTGGCAAAGGGCTGGCAACCCCATGTGACATGACAGGAAGTAGAGAAGTTAGAGTTATGTTCTCACCATTGTCAAGACCAGAACCATGTGCAGCAGACCCCAAAGAGCTGGGAACAGGAAACACAAGCCAAGCATCAGGAGGTATACCACCATGGTGAGAAACAAGCCAAGAGTGAGAGCCATGAAGGAATCTTTTCTCCTTCTGCATGACTTAACCTCACCTTCCTGCTGCACTTTTTGGCACTCAGGCAGAGACAGGAGGTGTAGCATTCTTGCTCTCTCTGCAGCCAGTCCTGACATTCCAAATGGCAGCAAACAGGAGAGAGCTTTACAGGGGCTCATGATCCAGTAGAGCCAGTTTGCTGAAGCGGTTAAGAGAGAGCCAGTTTGCTGAAGCTGTTAAGAGCGGTGGACGCTAATCTGGAAAACCGGGTTTGATTCCCCATGCCTTCACATGCAGCTACTGGTGTGATCTTAGGTCAGTCACTGTTCTCTCAAGAGCAGTTCTGGAAAGAGCTCTCTCAGCCCTACCTATCTCACAGGGTATCTGTTGTGGGGAGAAGAAGGAAAGGAGATTATAAACCACTGTGAGACTCTGAATGAAGGGCAGGGTATAAATCCAATCTCCTCCTCTTCCTCCTCATCCTCCAGGGTCTTGCCCCATGGGGTGAAGACCGCTGTCTAAGAAACTTAAAACAACCACTAGGGAAACATTATTGTAGCCTTGGGTAAATGAGGCCTAAACCAGAATGTCAAGCTCTGCTCAGGGGTTGATTTGCACAATGAAATTTCTTGGTAGTCACATGGGAAAAGACTAGTGTGAAGTTATATGGAGGCAGCTGGCATTCATTCCGGTGATTAACTATTGAGGTTTTCACAGCAGCCACTATCATGAAATAGTTCTTGGATCCCCTTGTGTACAGCCTCATTCATACAAGATGTTCTCCACGTAGTTGAGTGTACAGTTTAGCAGTGTTAACTAACCCTGCATCCCCGTAATATCAGTGAAGCTTAAGCGCAGAGTTAAGTCTAGAGTTCAGCAGGCATTCATTCACACAAATGCAGGTGAACAGAGTTTGGTGCTTAAACAGGAAATATACAGGTTGGAGTAGCTAACCTTAGAAAGAATGGGGGTAGGAAACTGTAGCTTCTCCCACTCAACAGGTTTACCCTTTTCTTCTAGTTAGTTGTCAGATGGGAGCTTTTCTTATGGTGGGGAAGGGATAGCAGAAAGACTGCTTTCTAATTAATTCTCAATTATTTATTTATTGTTTTCCTCCTGAACAGAATGACTTGGATGAATCTGGGTAATCTTGCCCAAAATAATTTGGGTTGTTCAGGTTATGAAAGCTGAAAATGGGGAGGGTATCATGTAGATGGGCTTTTAAAAGCCTTCCGCCTGATGTGGAACTTTTGTCTCTTACCAAAGACCAAGTTTTCCCAAAATCTCTTTTTGCATCCGTTACTTACCTTTTGGCAACGAAAACGCTCTAAATTTGTTCCAGATATCTCCAGATATTCCTCAATTATAAACCAACAATGGTATCTCCCAAGTCATCAGAACGCAAAAATCTAAGTTGGAGGCAGAAAGGTTGCTATCAGTTACTAGATTTAAGACACAATAATAAATTCATAGACAAAACTTATTAGAAAAGAAATTGGGGCATAAGATTAATTGGTTTCAATACTTACAAATCAAAAATATGTTTTATTCCCCTATGATAAAGGAAGTATTCTCCCATCCTCAGACTAGTTATGAAAATTTTGTAAAAGCTCTCAAAAACAATACAAAAGGCCTTCTGTCAAAAATATATAAATTCTTAATTTTTCAAATGGAAGTTCATACTTACCAATATCAAGAACAATGGAATAAAGACTGCAAAAAAAAAATCTAGACGAACATCACTGGGAACTTATTTGGAACTCTTATGGGAAGAAATCAAATTACAAATATCAAATTTCAATTTCATAAAACATTACTACGCTGGTATTAGTCTCCATCCAAACTAAACAAAATTGATCCCACCATTGAACCTCTCTGCAAAAAGTCTTGTGGCAAAAAAGCAGATTTAATCCATTGTTGGTGGTAATGCAGATATATTTATGCATTTTGGCAACAAATAGACAAATAAGGAAAATTACCCAGACAACAGCACTGGAACCTGATATTTTTTTACTTCATAATTGGCAAGACCAAAGGTTAAGTTCCAGTACATCAGAATTAATTCATATTTTAATAGCCACGGCATGGCTAGTCATAGCCTCACACTGGGTAGATAAACACCACCCACATTAGAAGCCTGGTATCAAAGGCTGTGGGAAACATTCCTGTTATGCAAAATTGCTTATAATTCATATGATATATCTTACAACCAATATGAAAGACATGTGGTGTCTGTTTGGTACCGCTTACTTACTTTTCTTTCTGAAAATGACATAATTCCACAGAATCAATATTATAGAAAATTAATTTATTTTTGGCAGTCCTGTTGCTTATGTGTTTTATGCAACCAATTGTTAAACTTCAGTTAGTTTTATGTAACACGCAATGAAGGTTGGACTTTGAAGGATTGTATTAGATTAGATATAGCAAGGTATCTATTTATGTTTCCATTGGTTTTCTGTTTGATTTTTAAATGTAATACTGTTGGATTAAAAATTATTTTTAAAAAAGGTTTTTTTAAAAAGCCTTCTGCCCTTGCTTAGCCTTTCCAGCATCCTTCCTCTTCTTCAGCTTCAGTTTTTTTAGCAGGCATGTGGTGGGCAGTCCTTGGACTCAGCCCTGTCCCAGGACAGATGGTTGCCAGAGACGTGCTCTTGCCAGGGTTCCTTCTGTGATCTGGCATCTCTACTCTCTTGAGGGTTGCTTGTTATGAAATTAAATGAGAGTATTCTAAAATGAAATTTGAGTCCAGTGGCACCTTTGAGACCAACGAAGTTTTATTCAAGGTATGAGCTTTTGTGTGGACACACACTTCCTTAGATACATTGAAATGGCATTTACTAGTCCATACATATAAAGCAGAGGTTGAACAGCAGATTAGCATACAACATAATGAAGATGTTTTAACAGATGCAAACAGGAATAGCAAGCTAAATTTAAAGGTCACCATTTTTTGGATTGGATTCCAGGGAAAAAACAGTGAAGTGAATAAATACGTCAAAATTGGAGATAGACGCGTAGATATGTCCTTCTTAATAGTGGAGTGTTAAGAGTAATTGACTGAGACCTTGATGTTATGCTCCATCTGTTTCCTCTCAAGCATGGAGGTAACTAACAGCATCCTTTTCTTTGAGTTGGGGTGATTTATAGCGTGGTATCATGTCTCCTCTGTTACCAGACCAGAGAAATGCATTCCAATATACCGTCTTAATATTCATTACATTACATTACAACCACTGTTCTAATATGCTATTCCAAACAAGAACTATACGAAAATAAAGAGGATGTATTGGTGAGAATACAGCAGAGTTCCAGGTTACTCCCGAGTTCTTTTGGGCTGTGCTTCCTGCAGAGCAAATCACGCTTTCCCTCTCTGCATAGGCCAGAGGAACTGGGGAATGGATGGCATTGTTCCATTTTAGATAGAGTTTTTAGTCTTCTGTTTATCTTCCACCTCCCCTAGTTCTTAGATTCTGGGGTGAAGTATCCACAGTGGTACTAGATGAAGGGAGTTCTTCTGTTTAACAAGGCAGATGCATGCAAATCTTGAGCTGAAAGTAGCATTAAGGTTAGCTTTTTCAAAGGTTAGGTTCACACTTGGGTGCCTCCCTTTGATTGAATTCCAGCAGAAGCTAGGATTCAAAATGCCATTGTGACCTTTTAAGAATGGACTTATTCAGCATTTATTAATGCCAGTGTGGCTTAAGTCCTCTTTTGTGTGTGTGTGTGGCAAAACATGACCTTGAAGTGCCTTGCAGAATCAAGACTTCAACAACATAATGAAAGCAGAAAGCACTAAGTGAGGTGAAAGTGGAGTCTCAACCAGATGCACAAAGTGGCAGCAATGAGTAATGCCATCAGCAGGAAGAGTGCAAAGTGAGCACGTGGGGAAGAGAAGCAGGGCTTCTCCAGACCACAGGAAGAACTCTCCCAATTCTTCCCCACTCTCAGTAGTGCATTCTCATGTCCTCATGCAGTAAGTGGATGATGGGGAAGCTGTATTATACAGCAGGATCAATAGCTAAGTTTACTTAATTTCTAGGGTGATGACAAGGTTGCTGAATGCCAACCTCCAGGTGAAGGCTGGAGATTTCCGGGCATTACAACTGATCTCCAGACTAGAGAGAGAAATTTATCTGCAGGAAATGGCTGCTTAGATGGTGAACTCTATGGCATTTTGCCCCACTGAGGCTGTTTTATTGAGGAGCTGGGTAAGATTTTCCCAGCTCTCAGTACTTATTATAAGGGTATTGGTATATTAAAAGTTAATTAGTAAAGAGGGAAGTTAACTTTAGTGTAACTGGTATTGTAGTTGTCAATTATATGATTATATGATTTTTTTCAGTTGTCAATTATATGATTATATGATTTTTTTCAGGGCTACATCTTTCTTGCTGCAGGTTGTAGTTTGGTTACTGTGTTGTCCAGTGTATTGAAATTGAATTCTGTTTTGCAATATTGTATTGGAAGAATCCAGGGATTGGAAGAGAATTAGCCTTGGACACTATAGCCTCTTATGTGCAAGAATCAGTTGTTTAATTGAACTTAGAGAGACTGTCAGTTGCATGTTTGGGTTGTTATACCCATACGTTAAACTGTCAGAATCTTTGCTATTTTTTAAATTCATGGTACAGGGTTCAGCCCTGACTTAGATGGCCCAGGCTTGCCCACTCTTATCAGATTTTGGAAGCTAAGCAAGGTTGGCATTGGTTAGGGTTGCCAGCAGTGTTCCTTCTAAACTGAGTTAGTGTGAGCTAGCTCACAGTTTTTAGCCTCCCGCTCTCACATTCTTGTCTTAGCTCAGGAAAGGTGGCCCCAGAACAAACTAATTTATACAATCACCAAATTGCTTGCTCACAACTTCAATGCCAGTAACTCATGAAGAAGAATTTTTACTGACAAGACTCCACAGCTTAGAGGGAGCATTGGTTGCCAGTTCTGGGCTCAGAAATACCTGGAAATTTTGGGGGTGGAGCCTGGGGAGGGTAGAGTTTGAGGAAGGGAGGGACCTCAGCAGGGTATAATCCCATTGAGTTCACCCTTCAAAGCAGCCATGTTTTTCAGGGAACTGCTCTTGATCATCTAGATCCATTGTAATAGTGGGAAATCTCCAGGAGCTACCTGGAGGCTGGCAACCCTAGCACCGGTTAGTCCTTGGGTAGGAGACCATCAAGGAAATCTGGGCTTGCTCTGTTCAGTTCTTGCCCTGGAAACCATTTGGGGTGACCATCAGGCAGCAGCAGTTTGATGGTACTTTCCACCACAAGAAGGTATGAGTTAAAGAGATTTGTTTAAAAGAAATTAATATCTCTTGCAGTTTTTACCTCTAATTTTGCCCCTTAGAGCCCACAGAGGCAGAGCTTATACTATGACAACAGGTATTTGCACAACATACATCAGAAGGTAGGGAGTGTTCTGGTGGATCCTAAGCAATTCTGTATAAAATCTGACCTGGGTCTATTCAATGAGGTTTAGTCCCAGGGAAGGATTCTTAAGATTGCTCTGCAAAGGTCCATCTAGTCCAGCAGCACCCTGTTTTTATCAGTAGCCAAAGAGATGCCTCTTGGAAGACCATAAACAGGGAAAGAAAATAATAGTCTTTTACTGCTGTTTCTTCACATCAGCAAGGAACTTTGTGCCTATCTACCTGCAAGTTTTCATTTTTGTTGGGTGATGACATGAAGACTTTGAATCAGATGTTCAATGAAAGAAGAAGAGTAGGTTTTATACCACACTTTCCTGTACCTTACGGAGGCTCAAAATGGTCTACAATCTTCTTCCCTTCCTCTCCCCACAACAGACACCCTGAGGTAGGTAGGGCTGAGAGAGCTCTAACAGAAACTGCTCTTGAGAGAACAGCTCTGTGAGAACTCTGACTGACCCAAGGTCACACCAGCAGCTGCATGTAGAGGAGTGGGGAATCAAACCCTGGTACCAGATTAGAGTCTGCCACTTTTAAGCACTACACCAATGGGAGTTTTGTGGTGTCCATTCTCACAGAGGCCATTTTCTCCTCATGACCAGGGCATGCAGGAGGAAGCAGTAATCCCCCCCCCCCCGTGTGCTGTTTTCTTCTCCTTAAACCATCCTGTGGAGCCACTGTTGGCTCTGTTTGTGAAATCTCATTACTTCTATGACAGCATTTTGTTTTGCAGTGGAGTAAATAGCAGCTCCATGGGACATTTTAAGGAAGAAAAAACTTGTGAAAAGAAAGGCTATGGCTGCTTCTGTGTGCATACCCTGGTCGCAAGGAGAAAAGAAGACCGTAGATTTATACCCTGCCCTCCTCTCTGAATCAGAGTTTCAGAGCAGCTTACAATCTCCTTTACCTCCCTCCCTCAACAGACACCCTGTAAAGTGGGTGGGACTGAGAGAGCTTTTACAGCAGCTGCCCTTTCAAGGACAACTCTTGCAAGAACTATGGCTGACCCAAGGCCATTCCAGCAGCTGCAAGTGGAGGAGTGAGGAATCAAACCCGATTCTCCCAGATAAGAGTCTGCACACTTAACCACTGCACCAAAGGATGTGTGTCTGAGAGGGGGACAAAATCCTATTTGAACATCTGCTTTAAAGTTCTGAGGTTGTCACTCAACAAACATGAGGACTTTGTAACATCTATATTGGCCCTCTGCCTCTGAACATGGAAGTCCATTTTAGGATTGCCAGCCTGAAACTGGCAGGCATATTTACATGAAGGAAGTCCTTGCAGGCAACACAGACACTGCTGATTGCTGCTCTCAATTTGCACAGCCTTCCCCGCCCCCGCTGCTCATCTGGGGGCAGCACTTGACCTCTCCGTTCTATTTATTCATCACAGCTAAAGAGCCATGAAGTGGTCTGGTCCCATGCTTAAAGCCATCAAAGCTTGACCTCATGTATCCCGTAAACTAATTATGGTTTGTGTAAAGAGATCCTTTCTTTTTGTCTGTCCTGATTCTATTGAATATCAGTTCCGAATTCTAGGATTATGGGACAGGGAGAAAAATAAGAATGTAATATGAAGTTGCCATAATGTTTTGGTGTTGTTTTATTTTTCCTGGAGAGCCTGATAACTGAATCTGGGATAGAGCTGCCAGGACTGTGTTGGAAAATATCTAGAGACTGGGGGTGGATCTGGGAGAGGGCAGGTTTTGGGGAGGGGAGGGGCCTCAACATGGCATAGTGCCATAGAGTCCACCCTTAAAAGCGGCCATTTTCTCCAGGAGAGTTGATCTTTGCCAGCTGGAGATCAGTTGTAAAAGCAGGAGATATCCAGGCCTCACCTAGAGGCTGGCAACCAGTGTTCCCTCTAAGCTGAGTTAATGTGAGCTAGCTCACAGTTTTTTAGCCTCCAGCTCACACATTTTTGTTTTAGATCAGGAAAAATGGCCTCAGAGCAAACAAATTTATGCAGTAGCTCACAATTTTAATGCCAGTAGCTTATGGAGTAGAATTTTTGCTCATGAGACTCCACGGTTTAGAGGGTGTGTTGCTGGCAACCCTAATTTTTAGGACCATGTACATATAAAGCAATGGGCTGATTTATGGTCTTATGAATTTAGACATTTATACCCTGCTTTTCTCCTCGATGGAGACCCAAAATGGTTTATAACATGTTCCTTCCCTCTTCCATTGTATCCTCACAACAACAATCCTGTGAGGTAGATTAGGCTGAGAGGCAGTGGCTGGCTCAAGATCACCCCTCTGCTTCCACGGATTCACAGATTTGACTTCTGTTCCAATGCTAAAGAAAAGAGCACCCAGCCTAGAATAGGAACACTTTCTAAAAAGAGAGATAAGAAAGGATGGTAGAGGGAGGAGAAACAGTAAGGCAGTGTTGGAATAGACAGTGTCTGGTGTACAAAAATTCCACTTTGTGAGCTACTGGCATGAAAGTTGTGAGCTTAGAGGGAACACTGCTGGATAGCAAAGAAAAAAAATCAGTGGTTCAGTCTCCTTTTTCTACGTGTTGGTTGATATACAGTTATGGCATACCGTTATGCACATATGTGTTCGTTGGCATACAGATAGGCAGAAAGGAGAACAAATTAACAGGGACTGGATATGTGAATTGTAATGCAAATACACATAGGATCCAGCCAATATAGTCCCTCTTGAGGGCAGCTGAAGATCTGCAGTTCAAAAGAAAAGACATCTTCCAGTCCTTCTGACTGTGCAGATAGAAGTGTATGCTTGCTTGCTGTCTGTATCAGTTGTAGGTAAAAGTAATTGTGCACTGCTGCTCTTTTATAAATGCCTTTTTTTCTGCGTTAGAGCCAGAATGGCCTTGAGGTTTTAAAAAATATTTCAAAAATGTCTCTTCAGTGTAGAAGAACTCTTTCTGAGAACCAGCGTAATGCAGAGATTAGAGTGTCCAACAAGGATCTGGGGACTCGAGTTCAAATTTCCCCTCTTCTAAGAAATTCAGTAGCAGTGCCATCCTACACAGTTATACCCTTCTAAACACATGGAAGGGTGTAAATTAGCATAGGATAGCACTGTGCGTGACCTTGGGTCAGTTGCTTTTTCTCAGCCTAGCCTGCCTTGTTGTGAAGATAAAAAGATGAAGGGATACTCTTGTATCCAATTCTGTGCTCTTGGAGAAAGGGCGGGATAAAAATTCTTAGATAGATCCTGGGACATGCTTTGGCTGCAATCACGCTCACTGAATAATACACTGTCAACCCACTTTCAGTGCATTTTCCAACTTGATTTTGCCAGTTCACACAGTAAAACCTAGTTGGAAAGCATTAAAAGTGGATTGAAAGTGCATTATTTAGTACAAAGTAGGAATCTAGTAGCACCTTTAAGACCAAAAAAGTTTTATTCAGAATGTAAGTTTCCGTATGCATGCATACTTCATCAGACAATGGAAAGGGCTACAGTGAGCAGAGCTACATATAGCTGGTGGACAGTGGTTAAGAATACAAAGTGGTACAAAGTTAGAATCCAAGGGCAAAATAGTGAAATTAACAAATTGAAAGGACATTTGGTCAGGATAGCATTGTTTAGTGTGTGTGTGTGTGTGTGTGTGATCGCAGCCATAGTTTTGCATAGATGAAAAGACTTTTCAGACCTTCAAGTAGCAGCAAAAACATGGTCACTACCTGGAAATGTTAAAATGCACCTATGTTTTCACTGTGGCACCCTAAGAATGATACTTTGAGTATAGTCTTCTGTTAGTTGGTTTATTTTGTGTGATTTGATTCATTGTTTGGTGAATTTTTGTAAATTTTGTAATTTGTATAATGTATAGAATGTTAAATAAAAAAATAAAAGAAATGGCAGAAACAGTGTAAGTGAGACAGGACTAGAAAAAAGAAAGAAATGACAGTTGGGAACTGGCACATTTCCCTCAAATGCATCATTTGGATTTCAGTGGTCTTAAAAGGGTATAACTTTGCTTACAATTTCACTGCAAGTTGCTCAGAGCCAATGCATATATCACAACTTTAAAGACATGGGCTGTCTCACACAAGTTAAAGCTGTGTCTGATGGCAAATGTGTTGTCTATAGACCTTATTACCAGAGGCAGCACTAACAAACTGGTAACTTCTTAAAAAAGGTAATGAGAGAAATCTTCTTTAGATGTTGCAGTGCTGTCCTGATAAGCTGGTGCAGAGGGGTCTGTTAAACTCCTGTAATGTTATGTCTGTACAGATATTTTGTAAGTTTTTGTACATTTCAGAAGCGAGCAGTTCTGTTGGTGTATGGCTATGCACAAGGGAACCATCCCTGCTGTGCTAGCAGCAAAGAATATTTTCCCCCTCAGACATTAACAAGATGAGACGATGCTCTCAAAGCTCATATAACTCTCCTGGAAGCTCAAAATATCCAGCCTCATTTCAGTCCATTTTCTATTGTCCCCAAGTCCAGAATGGCTGTTATGTTTCTGGGCACAGCTTGCCTTCATATTACAGTTGATGACTTTCTCCTTGTGTTACAATTTAGTTAAGGGCGAAGCAGAAGCCTGAAAGCATTCGTTTGTTTGTCATGAGAGCTGAAGTAGTTTAAAGCAGTGTTTCAGTTTGACAGTTAGACTTGACTGCAGTGTGTCTGTGTGTGTATTTTATGAAGAGGAACAAGGCCCTTAAGTTTGATACTCATGTAGCCCATTAGTAAGGGGTGGAAAAAACCTGAAAAATTGAGCATTTGTTTTTCCAAGATGTCCAGAAAGCTACAATGTGGTGTAAGAGTAGCCTAAAGCACAGGAACTGTGTCGGCTGATAGAAGGATCAGCTGTTTCAGCTGTTAGGACTGCCAAGTCTGTCTCAGGAAATATTTGGGGACTTTGGGGGTGGAACTAGGAGATTTTGGGGTGGAACTAGGAGCAAGGTTGTGAAAAGCACAATTGAACTCTGAAGGGAGTTTTAGCCATCACATTTAAGGGGACTGTGCTCCTTTAAAATGATTTCCCTTCATTGGAAATAATGGAGGATAGGGACACCTTCTTTGGGGCTCATGGAATCGTACCCCCTGGTTCAGTCTTTTTGAAACAAGGGGGGAGGTTTGAGGAGAGGCACCAGATGCTATGCTAAAGGTTTGGTGTCTCTACCTCAAAAAACAGCCCCCCCCCCCCAGATACCCATGGGCACCCTCTGCCTCCAACTGGGGATTGGCAACCCTAATATCTGTCTATGGAAACACAATTTCCTCTTCTCCATATACAATAACCACCCCCACCACCACCCCAGCACAAAATGGCACATTGGAAATACTGCTCTTGAGAGATAGTGTATCCCCAAGAATAGCTTTTGGGTGGAAGAGGAGGCAAGGAATGCACCTGTGGCCTTCTGGGGGGAAAAAAGTTGTCCTTTAACAATGCTTTTTCAAACTCTGATATGACTATGCAGGGCCATAAAGTACAAGAAACCTGATGTACTAATAACAAGTTTGCACAATTTCAGTACAGTGAGAATAATAAAAATAAATATAATTGTCATTGTTCCAAGAAAGGTGTTCTCACTTGGCCGTTATTTTAATACAGCTGCCTTTAGCAAGGATTGAGGTTTGACAAAGTGATTAATTCCTGGTGTTTGAAATGAAATGTTTGAAATGAAGTGATGAGTTTTCTTTAAAAAAATAAAGTAAATGCAGTACTTAAAGTGTGTAGATAAGTACCTTTGTGAATATAAATTAAATATTGAGAACATGTTCAGCATGTCATATCAGCCTTTTATATTAGTCTATTCTGCCATAGCTAAGTAAATATTCAAAGCTCTATAACAGACACGAGTTTATTATTTAAAACTGACATGGTTGGACAAGTGCCTGACTTTTGCTTTAATGAGGTTTAGATTTAGAACCACCATCCTCTGTTAGATATTGTGTTAGCAACATAGCCAGTGCTGTTCTTATTATTGTTCCTAGGTTGCCAACTTTGGCTTGGGAAATTCTTGGAGACTGGTGTGTGATTGTCAGTGGGGGATGTAATGATACTCTATGACTTTCATTTCTCCTAGACTCAGTGGGAGGAGTCCCCAACCTTTTTGAGTCTTCAGATACTTTTGGCATTTTGACAGTGTGGTGGATGCAGTAAAAAATAGCTGCTACAGGAGACGGAGCCACTCACAAAATGGCTGCTGCAGTTTACCTTCAGTCACACAGTGAAGATCTTTGTGCTGTTGTAGCAGCTACCACCCATGCAACATTTTTAAAAACTAGCACAACCAATCGTATCTCCAGTGGCCAATCAGAAGATCTGCTGAGCAAAGGACTCACTTGCCCCACCATTTCTGAAAACACTTGACGGCCACCTGAAAAGGTGGGACCCATGCACTATGGTATACCATATGGCCCACCCACTGAAACTGCCACTACTTCCAGGGGAATTGACCTCTCTAGTGGAGTTCCATTGTAATTCTGGGAAAATTCTAGGCTCCACCTTGAAATTGGTAACCCTAGTTATTCTTGTGCTGAAGTCTTTAACCCAGCCACATAGATTGCTGCTATATTGTGATAGGCAGCTGTACAGTTGCTAAGTGCAATTTGCAGTATGGGCATTACAATATATTCAGACTGCCTAGTATCAACCATTCGGAAGAAAATGTTGACTCAAGACTGGGATCATAGGAGTCTTGACTAAGTGGTAAGAGTTCTCCATGTGCTATAAGTACGTAAATAAAGAAGTACGGACACAATGCTGCAGTAGTGTTTGGGGAAGGATAGGCAGAACCAACATATTCCAGGATCGTAGCAGCAGAACAAGTCAATAACTTGAGGTGGGATGACAGTGCTCAGGGAGCGTTATGAAACCAAACACAATCATCTGCATCACAGCACTTCTGCATTCATTTAAGAAAACCAACCAACATGTCCAACTGTATTCAGGGATGGATGGGTGGATCGTTACCTTATCGCTCAGTTACCTATGCATCTTGACTCTAGCCCTTCCTGGTAACTAAGCCCCCGTCTATATATAAGGTTTGAGAAAGTCTGTTTCAATGTACTTGAAAAAGCATGCATGCACTCAAAAGCTTATACCCAGAATTAAATGTTGTTAGTCTTAAAGGTGCCACTGGACTCAAACATTGTCCTACCTTTACCCAGTTTTTCTACCCAGTAGCCTTCAAGGCAGAACCAGACATAAAGCTAAATGTTTCTGACCTAATACTGTTCAAAAAATCAACACTGCAAAAACATACATAGCTAATTACTGAAAGCCGCAGGCTTTTATATGAAAAGATCCCTGCCACAGTTGTTATTGCAAGCCTGTATGTACTAAGTGTTTCTAGTAACAGTCTTCATTCTCAAATGGATTATTGTAAAGGATAAAACCCTCAATTCTGTAATCTGCAACGGGCATAATCTTCTGCCCCAAACGTTTCTGTGCCCCCCCCCCTCTACACACACAGGGCGAAACTTGTGACACTGGGAGTTCTGTGAATGCATCTTCCCGCATGTTTGTTTTCTTTTAAGAGGCACTTTGGTGTAGTGGTTAAGTGCACTGACTCTTATCTGGGAGAACCAGGTTTGATTCTCCACTCCTCCACTTGCACCTGCTGGAATGGCCTTGGGTCAACCATAGCTGTCATAGGAGTTGTCCTTGAAAGGGCAGCTGCTGTAAAAGCTCTCTCAGCTCCACCCACTTTACAGGCTGTCTGTGGGGGGGGGGAGGTAAAGGAGATTAAGCTGCTCTGAGACTCTGATTCAGAGAGAAGGGCAGGGTGTAAATTTACATTCTTCTTATTCTTTTCTCCTTGTGATCAGGATGTGCACACAGAAGCAACCATAGCCTTTCTATTATTTAAAATGCTTTGAGGGCCTCAGCCTTATGAAGCCCACAGCACCGTAGACTGAAGCATCTGGTCCTTTCCCTCCACACCTTTTCAAGTGCTGAAACAGCCATGGGGAGTGGGGATACAGCCATTTTGGCACTTTAAAAGGTGAAGAAGAGCACTTCAGCCTGTCATGCTGTGGGTTCAGTACCTTCCAGCAGCTTCCACAGACCCACCTGACTCAGCTATGTGCCATCTACATAGTCCCCTGATGATCTCCCATAGTGATTTCATGGAGATGCTAAATAACGTGGGAGACAAGTTGGAACCATGCAGATCTCCATAAAATGGCACAGAGCCAATCAGCAGTCCTCCAGCACCATCTTCTGGAATCAGTAGGTCAAGGAAGAGTGGAACCACCAAAGCATGGCTTCTTCACTTTCAGCCTACCCAGGCTATCCAGAAGGATAGTATAGTTGATGATTCTAGGCCACTTTAAAATTCCTTAAGGTAGAGAAAAGCAGGGTATAAAAACTACACTTCTTCTATTACCTCCTGGACCCAGCCCAGGTTGCCAGTAATTCAAATGTGAACTGTGCACAGATTTATGTTAATCCTCTAAAACAATCACACAGGAATATCCCAACCTGGAGTTGGCAACCATATCTGCTTCCCAGTAGCAGTAACAATGTTTTGGAGAGCAGTTGTAATTCTGAGTGATCTCCAGTCCTCACCTGCAGAGTGACAACAGAGGTTCCCCAGAAGGAAGTGGCTGGTTTGGAGAGTGGAGTCAATGGCATTGTACCTATCTGAGGTCCCACCCCTCCTCAAACCCCACAATTTCCAGGCTGCATCCCTCCAATCTTCAGAAATTTCATAACTTGGAGTTGGCAACCCTATTGCCTTCCCAGCCAACCATCAACCAGCCAACCATGGAACTCCCTGAATTTTGGGTTTCTAGGTCCAGGGGTTTGAGCTAGATGTTGATGAGTCAGTCAGGACACCTGTTCAACTATCTGTGGTCTCCGTTAACTGATTTTAACCTCAGAACACAGAGCTCCACAGTTGACCAGAGAGAGGGGTGTGCAAGCAGTAAGCAGCCTGCCATGTTATTTTTTTGTGAAAACGCATTTTACCCTCTTCCACCTTCTTAGGGGTAGAATTTCTAAAAATCCCTTCTTAATGGGTGCTTATGTTATGGAAGGAGTGCGCTTCCCAAATTTTGGGTTTCTAGGTCCAGGCGTTTGGGCTGGGTGTTGATGAGTCAGTCAGGACACTTCATCTGTCTGTCTGTCTGTCTGTCTACCTACCAACATATCAGTTATCAGTAATGTTAAATAGATATTTTCAGCTCTGCAGATGAGCTTTCTTAGCCTGGTTCTTTGTTGATTTCTTGCTCTGAACATTAGTTTAAAAGGTTGCTGACTCCTGCTCCAGCCCACTCCACATTGCAGACCTGCACTCATATTTTGCCCTGTTATTTCTGTTTCATGGAGATTCAGACAGAAGAGTATTCCATGTGTATGTTCCCCTGTGTTTCTCAACATCTACATGAAACCAGAGATTTGAGCTGAATTGTCACTGATACGTGGATGACACTCAACTCTATCTTGTTCTTCTGGCTGATCCTAAGCAAGTGCTTGGAGCTTAATTCTGACAAGAAGGAAATGCTACTGGTGAGTGGAAGGTCTGACTTACAGTGTCTGGATGGCATTACACTTCCCTTAAAGGAACAGGTTCATAATTTTGAAGTACCTCTGGACCCGGGTCTGTTGCTGGATAAGCAGGTAGCAGCTGTGGCCGGGAGTGCCTTTTGTCATCTTTGACTGGTTAGCCAATTGCAACCTCTCCTGGGCACGAAAGATTTTTATTTACATTATTTAAAGTATACTTTCCCCACTGGGACTCAAGGCAGATCTGGCCACTGTTACATCGAGATTTAGATCACTGTAATGCACTCTCAGTGCATTCACACTACACTAAATAATGCATTTTACATCCGGATTTTTACTTTGTAAGAATAGTAGAATTTAGTGTAGTGTGAATGCACCATCTGTGTGGGCCTGCCCTTGAGAGGTGTTCAGAAACTTCAACTGATCGTAGAATGCTTAAGCTAGGATGTTGACTGGAATGGATCATAGGGAAGGACCACATCACTCCAATGTCATTCCATCTAGGCTGGCTCTCAGTCTGTTTCTGGGCCCAATTCAAAGTGCTAGTGTTGAACTTTAAAGCCCTATATGCCTTTGGAGGAGCATACCTGAAGGAACAACTGCTCCATTATAAACGTATCCAACCACTATGGTCTGAAGCCCTGTTTTGGGTGTCTCAGCCCAGGAGAGGCCCTTCTCAGCTGTGCCATCGAAAATCTTCTCCATTATGTAAAGCAGGGGTGGCCAACAGTAGCTCTCCAGATGTTTTTTACCTACAACTCCCATCAGCCTCAGCCAGCATGGCCAATGGCTGGGGCTGATGGGAGTTGTAGGCAAAAACATCTGGAGAGCTACCGTTGGCCAACCCTGATGTAAAGAATTATTTACTGCAAATTCCAAACCTTTAATGGCATAACAATTGCAAATAAGAGTACACAGAATGTAAAAAGTTAAACATAGGAGATAAAATAAAAAAGAAACAGATTATATGTGTATTTATACAAGATCAGATTTACATTTAAGAATGTCAGCCAAAAATTTTGCCACAGCCTCAGTAACCTCCCACTCAGTGTTATTTAGCAAATAATGACAGGGTGGCAGAGTAGATGGATCTGGGGACAAAGCTTGCAAGATAGTTCCTTACAAAGATTATGATATATGGAACAAGCAATATATGCTGAATTGAGTCGGAAATATTCGCTCCACAGGTACAGAGTCTCCACGGTGATATTTCCCCTGTAAGACTTTGGAAGGGAACACGTTTAATCTAGCCAATATGAATGCCCTGCAATGACCTGGAATGGTTAAGTCCAGCAGCCCCTTAGCTAGGGGCTGCGGGGGGGGGCTGTGGGGGGGCACAGGGGAAGGGGTCCTATATATTGTGCAAGAGACAGGTAACGGCTTCTGCCACCCCCATCATAATTTAGAGCCCACTGATCAGCTGATTTATAGGCCCTTTAAATGGCACGGGGTGGGGTGGGGTAGTGGCTGCTCCTGGGAGCCTCCCCTGCATGATTTAAATCACACAGGAGAGGAAGGGAGGGGGAGCTCTGGGGCCAGCTCCAACAATCTCAGAATTATTTACCATTAAAGTACCAAGGATTTCTTTATAAATATGACTACAGCTTCTAGAATGGCTTATGCTGAATGCTGGAATCTATCTAGCCTTCCAGCTCCAGAGTTGCTTAAGATATGAGGAGTAGCGCATCCTAGCACTGTGCTCAGCTACATTTGATGTCTTAGTTGAGCCTTCCTCCAACAGAGGCTGAAAAGAGTCTATTCCAGAGGAAATCTCCTTGGATCCGAGGAAGGCTTCACACTTGACTGAGGGGGGGGGGTACTTGGGTGTGAGCCATTTGCCATGGTAGACTGTTCAGTAAAAATGTCTAAGCAGTATTGGAAAGAATATTGAATGAATTAATTAATCTTCTATATCTGGCTCTAATCGTTGATGGAGAATAACAACATAAAGTTGACCTATTGCTGACATTGTCTTAGGCTGATCAATTGTGGCTGCTGGACAGGAATGCTGAAATCAAGAATCTAGGGATTTGCTTCCAGTTGCTGGGTCTCCACAGACAATTGCAAGGTAGCCTCAGGCATGCTGGTGGTATACATGTTACTCCACGTGGATTAGTAGTCAAAAGGTAGAGATAAATGATAGCAAAAGGCATGTGTGAAGGATTATTCCTCACCTCTAACTTCAGGCTGCCATTGATCATTCCATTACCACCACCCAGAGTTCCCCCCTTGTGCTCTTTCTGTTGTTTGGCTGTGCATGGGGTGAAGAAACCTGTTAGAAGGTCCTTTCCTGTGGCTATAGGCTGTAGCTCATTTGTCTCCGTGGCACTCATGGTATATTCTATACTTTCTTTCAACTTCCTCTCGTTCTTTTCCCCAGGATGCTTCTCAAACCTGAAGCTGTTCCTCCAGCTCTTCACCTTCATCATTGCTGACAGGCCACTAGAGTAACAAAACCTCTTGGCTTTTGCATTGTGTCTGAACTGAGCCATTAACTGTTGGAGCTAACTTGTCATTCCTCCCTAAACCAGGTATAAGAAGGCAACCTAGATTATAAGGCTCTGCCAAGGGCATGGCGGGTTGTATTTCTCCAAGCAGCTTCTTAATTATAAGTGTGAATTTGTCAGCTGATTGTAATGAACAAACGTATCACAATGGAGATAGAATCAAGACTTTGGATAAAAGAAAGTGAGAGCTCTTTAGTAGCCGTAGATGTTCCCTTAATAGAAAGAATTCCAGAGGAGTGGCTGCATTAATCTGTTACAACAGAAACAAGCAGTAGTTTTGTGGCACCTTGGAGGACTTATGTTCTTATCCTATCATAGGCTTGCATGGACTAGAGTCTGCTCCATCAGGTGCTTCTGTGGTTTTGGGTAATACGCAAATGCTGACCTCCTGGCATTCCCAATCAACACCTTCATGGCACAGCCAGACTGACCCCCAACTATGTAGGTTAAGTTTAGGGCCTCATAATCTCTAAATGAAATAAATAAATTAAGTGTTACATAATGTCATCATGGGGTGTCTTAATCTTGATGTAATTTAGCACTTCACAGTGTCTTTATCTGACCCTGTCTCATACACTGCACAAATGCAGAGATGCTTGGCCAGAATGATGCAACCAGCATTTTTTTTTAGGCAAACCAGGATGTGAGTGTCTATAAGTTGCATTCTGATTTCATTGGCATTACGTCTAACTGCATTACGAGATGTTCTCAAGGCATTTGTCAACTTGTGAATATGATACAGATCCAGGCTTTCAGATGGGAATGAATAGTGCATGCCCAGAAATTTGGGATCAAAATGAAGACATGATACAGTTCCAAAGCTGGCCTAGAAAGGAAAATGGAGACTGTAATAAATTGGAATAATCAGAGATAAGTTTATTGAGGATTTCAGGTTTTCAGGCAACCAATCAGAGCAGTACTTTCGTATGTCTCAGCACAAAGTATCACACAGCCCATCAATACTAGTATCTGATTCAGGAACCCATCCAGTAGTTACCACAATGAAACAGTGAGTACCTTTAGAGAATTTGGGAGGGAGGGTGAGTAATAGACGGAGGAGGGAGGAGGGTCAGAGGAGGGAGGAATATTACCTATCATTCTCTTTGCTGGGGAATAATTTGGAGTGGTTTGTTCCGTTGATCCTCAGACAGATATAACTTGTTGTGGTTTGGAAGGAGGGCCAGGGAATGGCACTTGGCATAAAAATGGGAGGAGCCAAGCAAAAGCTTCAAAGTAATTCCAGTCATTAAATCCAGAGTCAGCCAGTGTATGATTGACATGTCACAACCCAGAGCACAAGGATAGGAAACTTGGCTCTGGGAAGGGACTTTAACTGAAAACAAAAATTGACTTTAACAGGCTTACTAGGAGGAGGGGGGAAGCCTGAGAGAGTTAGAATTAGTGCTTCTGACTGATATAAAAGTGTTAAGAAGATCAGATGCCTGCCATTCCTCTAATAGGAGAAGGAGATATATACAATTGGTAATAGAAAAAGAGGCTTGATTAATCCATTTGAAGGAGAACTGTCTGCAAAGGAATTAATATAAAAGGCAGTCTTTGCCTAGACTGTGGCTCTGAGTACTTGATTGGGTCAACAGGTCCTTATTGTGCCTTGGTCTTGCAGGTCTGGGTCTCCGTCTCTTACCTCGTTCACTGATGAGCCAGCAAGGCATTGGCTCAAATTTGGTGAGCCGGAGTGGTTAGTCTCAGTATCGCATTCCTTTTGCCAGCTCACCTCCAATCTTGCCTAGTGTTTTCTGCAAAATTTAGTAGACCATCTGGATGCGGCAGAGGTAGTTGGGCCAAGTATTAGTCAAAATGATTGGGAGTGATGCCAACAAAATGGAGGCATATTAGTCTTGGCAGCAAGTGAGAAAATGTTCCTTTGAAAGAGAACATGTTCTGATATGAAGGAGGCAGTTGTGAGATTTATTTATGTATTTAGAACACTTGAATGTAGCCTCTCCAGGAACCTGCCCCAATGCACCTTATGAAAATAAAACAACAACAACAAAGTATTAAAAGATGTTAATAAAAATCCTGAAGAGGCTGTGCCTCGATCCAGAAGGTCTTAAGGTCTGGCCTGTTGCATTTATCCACAGTGTGATCAAGATGTTTGAGCAGGTGGCAGACGTGCAGTTTCAGACTTTGTTGACTAAGATGTATTTTCTGGACCAATTTCAATCCCGTTTTTTAAAGCTCACTTTGGAACCAAAACTTTTTGGATTGGTGTGTGAGAGGAAAGTACAACCCTTTTGATTCTCCTGGCTTTAGAGCCATTGACCATGCTGTCTTTATGGACTGTTTGCCTGGGTATGGGTATTGGGAGCACTGTCCTCCGTGCTTCTGTTGCTGCCTAACTGATCAAGAGGTGATGCAGGGATAAAACTGCTTGTTCCCTTGACACTTGTTCTGTTGTTTCTTGCAGTATTTCACCATGTCTCTCATGTCTTTTAACCTCGGCATGAAATTCTTTAGAAGGATTGTCCAGGTATTGAGATTGAAGTGTCATAAATAACAGGCTGACATTGAACTCTGTTTCTCCTTTTCAGCTTACTCAGTTAGATAGCAAGTATTTCTCCTTTTCAACTAACTGCAGCTGATAACATATTTAGAAGTGGTATTAGAACAGAAGAGGGCCAATAAATTGAATCTCTACCCAGACAAGACTGAAGTGTTTTGATAGATATATAGCCAATCAGAGAGTGAAGTGTCAATCTTTCTGCAGTAGCACTTACCCTGAAAAAGAAGATTTGCAGTCGAGCTGATGTAATTGTTTCTGGCAACTTATGCTCAGATCTCATCTGTGGCATATAGCACCTTTAACCATCCTCAGCTGTTGACCAGCTGGAAGAGCATGTTTTGGCCGCAATTATCCTTGTGTTGATCATATCCTGATAGCTTCATGTAGGTGGACCTGCCTTTAAGAACTGTTTGGAAACTTCACTTGGTTCAGAATGCAACTGTGTAGATTGCAGATTGGAATAGGATACTGCGAACATATCTCTGTATCTAGCCAGTATTGAAAAAAAACCCCGACAATGTCTTCCAGTTTACTTCTGGTCATAATTTCCACCCCCAAGCAGTGTGAGTGCTGGATTATTTTATTCCATTGAGTCTCATTATCAGGAGAAAAGCAAGATACAAACATTTTAAATAAATACCTGCAGTCCTGCCTTTTTCCATAAGCACCTGCCCAGCCATCAAGAATGTCAGTGGGGAGTTAAAATGGGGTGGGTTAAAATATCCCAAACAGAAAACAGTTGGCTGTGTTTGTGCCGTCAGTTGCTCTGGAACCCATGCCATCTGTAGCCAGGAGAGGAGGAATGGCACAGCAGCCTCTTCTCCCCCCATCAGACAGTGAGGCTGCTGTGTCGGAAGCGGACATGTGAACAGAAGGGAGCCTCCAATGTGGCATAATGGTTAGAGTTTCAGATAGGGTTGCCACTGCCAGGTCTGTTTTGGAAAATACCTGGAGACTTTGGGGGTGGATCCAGGAGATGGCAGGGTTTGGGACGTGGAGGAGCCTCATCATGGTGTTGTTGTTGTTGTTCAGTTGCAGAGTCGAGTCCGACTCTTTGCGACCCCATGGACCAAGTTACGCCAGGCCCTCCTGTCTTCCAACATCCTCCAAAGTATACTCAAATTCATGTTAGTTACATCAGTACAATGCCATAAAGCAGCCATTTTCTCCAGGGAAGCTGATCTTTACCTGCTGGAGATCAGTTGTAAAAGTGGGAGATCTCCAGTCTCCACCTGGAGACTGGCAATCCTAGTTTCAGACTACAATCTGGGTGACCCAGGATCGAATCCCAACTCTACTATGGAAGCTTATTTAATGACCTTGAGCTAGTCATACACTCTCAGCCTGAGCCTGCCTCACAAGTTTGTTATGAGGCTCAAATGGAGGAAAGAGGAAGAATATGTGCTGCTTTGGGACTCTATTGTGGAGAAAGGTGAGGTGTAAATGAAGTAAATGCATAATGGGGAGCATATAAAAAGGTAGGTTGCTTTGTGGATGGGAAGGAGAGAAGGAAGGGTGAAGCTGTGGGGGCTGTCAGGAGGAGAGAAAGAGGACATCGTATGGATAGGGGAATACAGAGGAAAGTGAGGTGCCTGTCAAAAGTCCCTGTGATCTCCCCATCATACAACTGGGCTGGCCCAGACCAGCAGCCAGCAGCACACAACTCAGCCAGCATTTTCCAGGGAGAAGGTGCAAAGGGGAGGGCAGGAAGGGAAACTGAAGACAGGTAAATAAAGGTACCGTAGGTAGACTGGTGGGCGGAAAGGAGAGATGAAAACAGGAAAGGGGAGAAACGGTGTGGGCTTTCATGGGAGAGAAAGAGGGGATCATGGTGGGGTGAAATCCCCCCTTCTCCTGCAAGTACTTGTGCTTCGAAGTATCTAAAAAAAGTTTGTTGGGAAGAAGTCCTGAGAGGTTGGCAAGTAAGGACAGGGAGCCTGGATATATGGTGGCTGAAGGCACAGAAGACAATATACTAGAGAAACAGGGAGAAAAGTGAGATAAATAAATATTTTTATTGTCAGTCAGTCATTTCATACATTACGCAGTGAGGGAGTATTAAAATATTTTAAATACATTTGCTTTTTAAAAATTAGTAAATATCAGCAATCCCATTTGAACTGCAGGGCAGATTCACAGTTGCATTTTGAATGCCTGCTGAAACATAACATACCCATAGTATGCCTTTGCAGCAATTCCTCATGACTTGTACATTGGTAGATACAAACCATGCCACCCCCACCCCCAAAACATTTACCCTTTGTTATAATATGTCCTACTACTTCTTCAAGGATGATCTCATGAGGGTAGATCCTGAATCCTTGTTAAATCTTGCAACTTGTGGAGATGGCACATTTATACATGCCCAGATGAATAATTTCAGAAAGCTTCTGTTATCGGTGTGCTTGCAAATCATTGTTGTAAGACTAGTAAAAATATCTTCACTTGTTTTTACCATTTCAGCAGCTTGTTATTTCACAGACAAATTCCTTTTTTTAAAAATGTAGTCTCCTAGGGTTTTTATAAAGCCTAGCACATTCTCAATAATATATATACAGAACCCACCTGACATGGAATCTGTGTAATGTTTGTTCTTTAGCTTCCCTGGTGGGATTCATACTGTTGCCATTTCTTCCTTGTTTTAGGAGTTTTCCTCAGCACTAAAATCCACCCACCACTCGCCCTGTTTTGGAAAAGCAGGCTTCTGAGACTTCCTCAACAATTCCCTGTTTTCATCTGTATGGTTACCTAGAAAATATTTAGAAATGTGCCTATATCCCCCTGGCCTAGAGTACACAAATTTGTCCCCTTTCAGTCTCTCAGGAACAATATAATCCCATGGAAGTGAGTGCACTTATAGCTTGGAAACAACATTTCCTTCTCAGTTGCCAGTTGGGAATTTCCACAGGGAAACTTCCCAGGCCTTCATCTATGCCGTATCATAGCAATGCAGTTAAAACAACAGACAAAGTAGAATCTCTTGCAGAGCTGAAGCATAAAGCAGTTGCTTTGTAACTATTTTCTGGTAATACAATTAAAATAGCAATCCTTAAACCTATTAACACCATTTTAATTGTGTTTATTGCCAGAGTTGGTGAGGAAATAGTCTAACTGCCATTTAGTGTGTAGATATTTTTCCTCTTTCTCTAGAAATAAATATAAAATGCTAGCCATCAAATTTGAAGGAGATTCACTCCCTTTTGGGGAGCCAGTTTGGCATAGTGGTTAAGTGTGCAGAGTCTTATCTGAGAGAACTGGGTTTGATTCCCCACTCCTCCACTTGCAGCTGCTGGAATGGCCTTGGGTCAGCCATAGCTCTCATAGGAGTTGTCCTTGAAAGGGCAGTTTCTGTGAGAGCTCTTTCAGCTCCACTTTACCAACAGGGTGTCTGTTGTGGGGGAGGAAGGTAAAGGAGATTGTGAGCTGCTCTGAGACACTGAGATTCAGAGTGAAGGACTGGATATAAATCCAGTATCATCATCTTCTTTTAAATCTGTTGCAGAATTTTAAGAATTAATATGGATAATAGGGTTGTTGGTGGTGGTTGTTTTTTTCACGGAACTTCCAGTATATATTTGGGGATCATTTTCAGTGCTGAGTCATAAAATGTCTTACAATGGCTTTAATTACAAGTTCCATAAGGGACACAAAACTGATCTGCAAAAGCCTAAAATGAAAAACAAACCAAAACAATATTATCCAGGTATTTCAGACTCACTAATCATGTAAATGTCAGAAATGGGAGGAATGAGAGCCAAACACCATATATATCTGCTTTGGATCTCCCTAGTATTCTTCTAAATCTGCAGTCCTGTGCAGATATGCTGTTTCAATAGGTTGCCAGCTCCAGGTTGGGAAATCTGCAGATTCCTGAGGAGGGTGGTATTTGAGGAAAGGAGGGACTGTAATGCTTTACAATCCATCTTCCAAAGGAGCCATTGTCTCCAGATGAACTGATCTCTGTTGCCTGAAGATCAGTTGTAATAGTGGAAGATCTCCAGCCACTACCTGGAGGTTGGTAAACCTGCTCTTTCAAGCTTACTTTCATGTAAACATGCATAGGACTGGAAGGAGGTTTGTTGGTCTTCTACCAGCACTTTTGACAGTGCAGAAGAAAACATCTGACAATTTAGACATTTCGTGACAGTGGAATTACTATCTTTCAAGCAGGCTGCCCGCCTCAGATTAGGTTTATTCTTGTTCTGTCCCAGAAAAAGAATATATAACAGAACATAAAGTGAAAAATTCTGGGATCCTACCATTTTTGAATGGGTCAAGATCAATGTTCCCTCTAAGCTGCAGAGTCTTGTGAGCAAAAATTCTACTTTGTGAGCTACTGGCATTAAAGTTGTGAGCTACTGCATAAATTAGTGTGCTCTGGAGTCATCCCTCCTGAGCTAAAACAAAAATGTGAGAGCTGGAGGCTAAAAATCTGTGAGCTAGCTCACGCTAACTCAGCTTAGAGGGAACACTGGTCAGGGTAATCATGTGGGATGTCACATAAATATCCCATGTAACAACAGCTGCAGCAACCAAAAACCTTTTTGGGCATAGAAAACTAGAACATTTGAACAGTATTAAACCCTACTTTCTGTGTGCTAGGCCCATTATGCACACACATCTTACTGCAGATTTTCAGAGCAGTAAGCCTTTAATCTTGACTTCGAATTCTTTTCTTGCCTTATGCACCATTCTTTTTCCTCTGGTGTCTTTATTCTGCAGCTACAATTTAAAAAAACACTTTTCTAAATCAGGATGGACTGTCAGTTGTGACCTGTGGGTGGTGGTATCCAGAGTGTGTGTGTGTGTTTAATGTAGTTGCACTATTGCAGCTGCATAGTAGTGTCTGGCAAGTGTCTTCCATATAGATCCTCATTGTTCAGGTTTTGTGCATGCATTTTAGTGGAAGTTGAATGAAAGGGAACAGAAAGGGATGCAGACAAAGGTGTGTGTGTGTGGGGAGGGGGGGGAAAACTGATGTTGAAATTGACAAGACTTTTTTTTGAAACTGACAAGCAGCTGAAGCCCATTTTCCATATTGCAGAGCACTAGGGGATTCTCTGCTGTGTTATCAACCACTATGAAAAATGGGAATCACACAATCTCATAATGTGGGGGAACATGTTGAGTGTTCAGAATGCATAGTAGAATCCACTGTTAACTCATTGCAAGCTGTGTGTGAACACATGCGCCTGTGCAAAGTCAGCTGCAACTTACCACGCTTTGCAGAGGGCTGCAATTTTTATGAGGAAGGAGTCCTCTGGTAGAAGCTCTGGAGAACTTTTTTAGGCTTGACCACTAAATTGAAAAAAAAAATGGGGGATATTTTCACTATGCCCTAGCACAGCTGCACAGTAATGCTAATGTTCTGCCCTTCCTTGCAAATTTGTGTGGTTTTCTCTTTGTGATTCTCTAATTTGATCCTGCACACTGGTTTGCAGTTTTTTAAAGTCTGTCCTGTGTGGATTGCATTCTTCCTCCAAATTGATCAATCCCAAGAGATTATTAAATTTGGCAATCTGCAGAGACTATGAGGCTCGGCCACTATTTTAATGTTCCAGAGACTGCCAAAATGGTCCCCCCAACTTTGTTCACTAAAGCATTAAAGGGAAAAATGTTTTCAAAGTTTTAGGCTTCTAGTCCCAGCATCTCTTCTGTCGCTTTACATCTCATGTCAGTTTCATTCCACACTGATGATCACCCCCCCTTCATTTTGTTTGCATGCAGCACTGAAATCCTTTAAAACTCGGGCTTCTGGGGTTGAAGCTTGGTGAGCTGTCCTGTTTCCCTGTGTGGAGCAGACCAGGATCTTTGTTTTTGGACAGAAAAGGCTTTTTAAAGCCTACTGTCTACTTTTTCCAGTAAAGGAAATTGTCTACGGCATGCATGTTTATTTCGAGGGGGATTCACTTTGGCTGACGAAAGATCCCAGGAGGGTTTTTTTTTCGGCTTTGAAGATTCCCCCAATGAAGAATTGCATTCTATCGCCTACAAAGAATCCCTGGAGTCATTAAATTGACATAAACTCACTAAGGCTTCAACTTCCTATGGACTATAACAACATCTGAGATAAAGTGGACGGGATAATGAGAGAATAGACGTCGTTAAATAAGGTAACGATCTTTATCTGCTACTCCGGGTTCAATTTAAGCTTGTTAAAAGGGAAGATCTGGGACCCAGAACTATTTTTCAAAGTGGAAAATCAAGGAGAAGTGGAAGGGGGTAGAAGTGGGTTTTTTGGACTCAAAAGAAAGCAGAAAAGTGCAGAAAAATACTTGCTGTTATGAATTCCTGTGGCTTTGGAAAAAAAACCCCAGTCATAACAAAGCTGCAGTCTCTCTCCTCAAAACAGGAAGTGACGTTTTCTGTAATCATTATGAGACTTCAATGCTAGAGAGTCAGGAAGTAAGTGTGGAGTGAAGAGGAGCATCCAAGTATCCGGATACTTGCAAGAGTCAGTAACCATAGAGAAACATTGGAGGCTAATTACAGAAAGGCCAAAATATTTTCACTAAATAACTTGAAAGTGGACTATAAAAGGATCCAAAATTTATATAAACAATCCCCTAAGGGCTAAATAACATGGACTATGTGCTTGAAATTGGAAAATAAGCCCTAGAGGGTAAAAGGAAAACTTTTTAAAAAGAGAGGCTTGGAACTTTAAAAATTAATATCTTGAACTAGGAAGCTTCGAGGACGGTGTTTTTAGGCTTGTTGAAAAGGGCATGGTCTGTTCTGTTAAATGCAACTATCAGATTGGGGAGTGAAGACACCAATTAAAAACCCATTATTTGTAATGGACAATCAGTAATGTCTGAGTAAAAGTTGGAATCAAGAATCACAAGGTTAAGAGCTGCCTTAGTGAGAGAGGGTAAAATGTCTAAAAAAGTTTATGATTAATTGTACGCTATGGAAGGAAGAATATTGAAGGCAATGAGTGATTTAATAACTGGAAGTGAGAAGAAATTAACTAAGGAAATAAACTCCAGTGCTGAAGAGGTAAAGAAAGAATTTAAGAAGGAAATTGATGACCTAAGGAAAGAGTCTCAAGCAATAGCTAAAAAGACTGCTGACACAGAAGTGAAAATTAGAGATCAAGATGCCACCATTAAGAAAATGCAAGAAAAAGCAATACTACAAGACTGTAAGTTGATGGAGAATATGATTCGGCTAAGGGGAGTGTCTGAGAATGAACAAGAGGATGTGAAGACTCATATTGTCACAATTACAGCTGAATTTTTGGAAGAAGATCCGGAGGAGATGGAGCGTTTATGTGATGATGCATACAGAGTCAATTCAGAGCTTGCCAGAAAGCGTAAACTACCCAGGGATATTGTGAAACAATTTTGGATAATGATTCAACAGGAGATCTCGAAAATCTTGGGTTATAACATTAGGAGAGCACCAGATGTCTTTCTGGTGGGATTACAAATGGAAAGCTTTCCGAAGCAAGACAGAACATTGTTGTGGTATTTGCTTTCAGCTGCGAGAACACTGTATGCGCAAATGTGGAAGTAAGATAGAATACCTGAAAAATGGGACTGGGCTTTAAAGGTTCTTAACTGGAGTGAAATGGACAAACATACCAGAATCTTAAATGACATAATTTGGAGAAGTTTAAAGAAGACTGGAGTAAATCCCAAAGTTACGTGGAAATATAATGGAGGGTGAAGAGTCATTTAGTCTTTTATGACAACATTAACTGAACTTTAAATGATAAAGAGGAATTGTGATTATTTAGTTAGTAAGATATAGTTACATGGTAATTATACATATATGAGTTAAGATAAGAATAAGATAGCGGGAATTCCGGAGTTGATTTTATAACTATGAGTTTTGTGTGTAATGAATACCAAGCGAATTATAGAGAAAAGGTTATTGAAAAATTACTTTTTGTATAAAAATTTTATAATGGTGAAAAGATATTTAGTAGTGTTTGATAACATTAATTGAACTTTTAATGATAAAGAGGAATTGCGATATTGTGATAAAAGCATTAGTAGAACATGGTTATTTGGTAAACATATATATATGAGAGTTAAGATAAGACTAAGATAGGGGGAACTCTGGAACTGAATCAATAACTATGAGCGTTGTGTTTAATAAGTGCTAAGTGATTATTAGAGAATAGGTTAGTGAATGATAATTTTTTTTTCTTTTTAAAGATTTTACAAGTGTGAATTTACCTTTAATATGCTTTTAATTTGTTTTAAGTACCGGCGGAGGTCATGAATAAGAGTGGGGGGGGGGAGGAAAATATGTAATGTATTGGAGAAATATATTTGAATTTGTAGAGATGAATTTATCTCAATATATTGCAAAATAAAAAGTTTGGTCATGAAATCCTTTAAAACTCAAGAAAATGCTTTTATGGTGCTAGATGCTGCCATTTGCATCCTCTCTGACTCCCCTTTCAAGTCACTACCAGCAGGGAACTAAACCTCACAGAGCTCCTTTTAAACTTTCCTCTGTCTTTTAAATTTTTTATTCAGTGATCTAGTAAAAGTCTTATATTGCTAGACTCATTCTGCTTGTTAATTTTTTTTTTAATTTTGGGGAAATGGAGCTTCTACATTGATGAAGGGGGAAGATGGCAGAAAGTGCAGAGTGGGCGGAATGACCTCAGTGTGAGTGGGGAGTGACCTTCAAGAGGTGGCAAAAGAGCAGGGAAGAATCCTAGGGAATATCTCCTTCTCCTTCTCCTTCTTCTTCTCCTTCTCCTCCTCCTCCTCCTCCTTCTCCTTCTCCTTCTATTTATGGATTGCCCAATCCCTGCTACTGCAGGGTTCTGGGTGATATACATCATTTAATAAAACCATCAGAACTGTAAAATAATACATGAGTAATACTAATACAGTAAATCTAACCTATGCTTTTGAATTATCTTCAGCTTGGAAGTGAACAAGGGAGGAATTGTCACAAAAGCACTCTCAGAAACAGCGGCCATTTCATTTCTTTTTGAGAAGGTGTTTTGGGTGTTTTTCCCCGTCAAATTGCAACTAACATGTAAAATTGCAGTCAACAAATGGTGTTTTCAAGGCTACAGATGTTCAGAAATTGTTTTCCATTGCTTGCCTTTGTAACAACCCTGGACTTCTTTGGTGGTCTTCCATCCAAGTACTAACCAGGGCTGACCCTGCTTAGCTTTGGGCTATCCTGGGCTATCCTAGTCTGCACAGAGAAGTCTTTAACCAGTCAAAAATGTCTAAAATACTTTGTCTTTGAAAAATTTACATGCAATAAATTCCCATTTACCATTCTTTTGTAAAGTGTGATTTTTGAAGTTTCTCGGTGAGCTGAGAAGAACCTCCAAAAGTGGCCTCTGTTAGTTTCACACTAATTTGTTACTAAGCAGATACTAATTTATTGTGCTGAGATTGGCATACCCCATGGATGGAATTGCTATGCGACGCTACATGAATGAACCATCTGTCTTCTAAAAGAAAGGAAGCAGTCCAGAGATAGATAAATTCATTGAAGTGCTGGAACAGTTGTGATAAAAACAAAGAGATGGAAACAGCCCAAATTTCATTGTGTTATTGTTTGGACTGACACATACCCATTGAGTTGTGCACAAAGCCCAGTTCACACAAAGTTGTCTCTCTGATAAACTGTGTCCTTCTGAATGTTTTTGAGCAACCAGCTGCAATATTTGGACCGCCACTGATGTTTCACCTGGTGTTACAGTGTTTCAAGAAAGAACTATCTTTTTCCAAATGTCTGTTTTCCTACAGGTAACATGAAGCATTTGGAGGTAAGGGAGCCAGTGTATTGCAGTGGTTAAATACTGAGCCGTGAACTCAAAACATTTGGAATTCAAATCTAATCATTGCATTTATGGTGTATAACTGGGAGATTCGAAGCCCTAGAAAAGAAAAAGTTGGGGAAAACAATTCTTTCTTTTTTGCCCCTGAAGACTTCCCCTCCCATTTTCTATTAGAAAAATGGAAACTTTGGGGAATGCAAGCAAAGCAAGAATGTTAAACAAAGTATGGTCTCGGCAGTTGTGCAAATTTCACTTCTGTTCCTTCTTGTTCTTTGGACTTAGCTTCTTTTGAGAGAGCTGAAGGTTTAACTTGTTCTCACCATCTGGGAAGGATTCTTTGGGACCAGTCCTGTATTGGGGGACTGAATTTCACCACTTGCTGCCAAGACGCCTTTGGCCACTTATGCCATATTGTGTTCTCCTAGTTTTTAGGACTTCAGACTGGCATGCTAAAAGAAACTCATCTTCCCTCTTCCTAACAGTGTCTCCAGATGGGCTGCTCAATCTGCCTCCTTTTTTGTCACCATAAACCTGTGGGTTTCCTGTTCTGAACACAGTATAAAGATTTTATCACTGAGATCACAGAGAAGGGTATATTTTCCTGAGACAGATGGCTCTCTGATCCCCAACAGGTGCAAGTGGGAGGGAAGAGGGGGTTGCAGACTCAGTCTGAGGCTGCCAGATCCTGGTCCCTGCTAGGTTTGCCAGCCTCCAGGTGGGGCCTGGAGATCTCCTGCTTTTACAACTGATCTCCAGATGGCAAAGATCAGTTCCCCTGGAGAAAATGGCTGCTTTGAAGCGTGAACTCTATGCCATTGTACCATGCTGAGGCCCCTCCTCTCTCCAAACCCCACTCTCTCCTTGATCTACTCCCAAAGCCTCCAGGTTTTTTCCAACATAGACCTGGCAACCCTAGTCCCTGCTCACCTGTCAGGAGTGTACCACTCTGTCCCACTGGGGTGCGGGACCACAGCTTCAGTGTGTCTCTCCAGAGATGAGTAATTGTTAGACTTTCAGAGGTAATAATGTGTCTTTAAAGCTCAGAAAATTGCTTTTATGATGCTAGAAGAGTTAAAATTAAGCATATTTCAGATTATTTTGAAATATTTAAGTTTATATCCAGACTTATGTTTCTGTGGATGCAAGGATTTCTACTTGTGGATTGCCACCTTCTCTCCTCTCCAAGCAGCCCCAAATCATATTCCTGGGATCCCATGTCCCATTTTGAGCTACTGCTGGGGGGGGGACGGGCGGTGTGCAGGTGGGGATTGACAAGTGAACATTCTGTGGGTGGAAATGGAAACACTAGCCAGTTTTTCTTTTGCTAACCTATGATTCCTTTGAATGGTTCTGAAATAATTAATTATAAATATTTATAAAGAAGACAGTGCTATATAAATGCTAACAGCATGATCCAGCATATCATCAAATCCTCCTCTTCTGTGCATGTTGCTGCCATGTGCACTGACCTTCACTGGACTGCCACATTTGTGGGAAGAGCAGCACCCCCCCATCCCCCGCAACACCATTTAAGACATAGTGGTTGTTCCACAGCCCTGGAAGGAGGTTATGGAGCAAAAGCCTCATTGAGAGTAGAGTCCTCCTTGAGAGAAAGGACCTGTTCTAGGGTTGCTGGGCCATGCATGGCAACCAGTGGGAACTGGGGAGTCAAGGACATGGCCAGGGTGTGTGTATGCACACAGCATCACATGCACAGCATCAGATGCACCATGTTGTCAATTTCTGGGACATGCACAGCATCAGATGCATTGTGATGTCACTTTCCGGGGGGAAACAGAAATTAAGAGAAGCCATGTTGGATCAGGCCAACGGCCCATCCAGTCCAACACTCTGTGTCACACAGTGGCAAAAATTTTTATATATACACACACACACACTGTGGCTAATAGCCACTGATGGACCTGTGCTCCAAATTTTTATCTAAACCCCTCTTGAAGGTGGCTATACTGTGGCAGTGAATTCCACATGTTAATCACCCTTTGGGTGAAGAAGTACTTCCTTTTATCTGTTTTAACCTGTCTGCTCAGCAATTTCATCGAATGCCCACGAGTTCTTGTATTGTGAGAAAGGGAGAAAAGTACCTCTTTCTCTACTTTCTCCATCCCATGCATTATCTTGTAAACCTCTATCATGTCACCCCGCAGTCGACGTTTCTCCAAGCTAAAGAGTCCCAAGCGTTTCAACCTTTCTTCATAGGGAAAGTGCTCCAGCCCCTTAATCATTCTAGTTGTCCTTCTCTGGACTTTCTCCAATGCTATAATATCCTTTTTGAGGTGCGGCGACCAGAACTGCACACAGTACTCCAAATGAGACCGCACCATCGATTTATACAGGGGCATTATGATACTGGCTGATTTGTTTTCAATTCCCTTCCTTATAATTCCCAGCATGGCGTTGGCCTTTTTTATTGCAAACGCACACTGTCTTGACATTTTCAGTGAGTTATCTACCACGACCCTAACATCTCTCTCTTGGTCAGTCTCTGCCAGTTCACACCCCATCAACTTGTATTTGTAGCTGGGATTCTTGGCCCCAATGTGCATTACTTTGCACTTGGCCACATTGAACCGCATCTGCTACGTTGACGCCCACTCACCCAGCCTCAACAGGTCCCTTTGGAGTTCCTCACAATCCTCTCTGGTTCTCACCACCCTGAACAATTTAGTGTCATCCGCAACCCAGCAATTAAAATGCAGACTTCACAGTTCTAATATGTTGTCTGTGACAGCGCTGATAAAAGGTGGGCTCTCTTCCTGGAGATGAGACCCCTGGGATCGGAGGCTTCACAGTCATGCATTTACCTTTAAATATATTAATGTATGACTATCTCTACAATTGCTTTAACAGTTTCTATAAAGTAATTACCTGTAAGCCCACATTTTAAACCAGGAATTAGTGCTGCATTTTATTTTAGACTAATTCTGACTTTTTACAAAATAAGTTTTCATGGTAATTTCATCGTCAGTGAGCTCTGTTGGAATGTGTTTCATTGAGACACCTTCCTTTCACATGCAGATATTTAAATGGATTTAATAGCCTAGTCTGTTTGCTTTATAAACTGCTACTTGCCATAACAAAGATAATCATATTTGGCAGCCTTCTCTTGGTTGAACCAAGCAAATTGAATTAATATAACTGCAGAGATTAAATGTTTTAGCAATTTGTAGCAAGGAGGCTTCTATGAACAAGACACTTTAACATTCTGTCCTGCCATATAGTGCTCTGCTCGTGAAAGAAATTTTGAATTCTGGCTTCTCATCAAATAAAATTGATAACTCACCCCCCCCCAAAAAAACACATGTAATAATAATAATAATAATAATAATAATAATAATAATAATTATTATTATTATTTTTATTTATATCCCACCCTCCCCGCCTAGGCAGGCTCAGGGCGGCTAACAACATTCATAAACATACAATACAATAAATATAAAACTTTAAAATTAACATTATTTAAAAACCAGTCAGTATATAAATAAATTTAACTTAATCTGACAGTGGCAATGGTATTTCCGACGCTATTTCTGTCAGTATACATAGTAACACAGGTCCTTAAACAGAACCATATTGGCGGGTCCCTTTGTTAAACAACCATAACTCAGCAGTCCGTGTACGCCAGCTTGAAGAGGGTGGTCTTGCAGGCCCTGCAGACTCCGCAGGGCCCGCACTTCCTCCGGGAGCTGATTCCATAGGAATGGGGCCGCGATTGAAAAGGCCCGTGCACAAGTGTTCTGAAGTTTAGCCTCTTTCGGCCCAGGGATGGTCAGTTTATTTTTCCTTGCTGACCTCAGTGCTCTCTGGGGCTCATATGGGGAAAGACGGTCCCTCAGGTAAGCCGGTCCTCGGCCATATAGGGCCTTAAAGGTAATGACCAGCACTTTGTACTGGACCCGGTATGTAATCGGCAGCCAGTGCAGTTCGCGTAGCCCCGGCTGTATATGCTCCCACCTCCGGAGTCCTAGCAACAGCCTGGTCGCCGCGTTCTGCACTAGCTGCAGCCTCCGGGTTCGGCACAAAGGCAGCCCCATGTAGAGGGCATTACAGTAGTCCAATCTTGAGGTGACTGTTGCGTGGATCACTGTTGCAAGGTCCCAACGCTCTAGGAAAGGGGCCAACTGCCTCGCCCGCCTCAGATGGAAGAATGCTGACTTGGCAGTGGCTGCTATCTGGGCCTCCATTGATAATGAAGGCTCCAGTAAGACACCCAAGCTCTTTACCTGGTGCGCTGCTTTCAATGGCGCACCGTTGAAGGCTGGGAGAGATATTTCCTTCCCCAGAGCACCGCGACCTACACAAAGGACCTCTGTCTTCATCGGGTTCGGGTTCAGCCCACTCAGCCTAAGCCACGTTGCAACAGCCTGCAAAGCCTGATCCAGATTCCCTGGGGCGGAGTCGGGCCGGCCGTCCATTAGCAGATAGAGCTGGGTGTCATCTGCATATTGATGGCAACCCAGCCCAAACCTCCGGGCAATCTGGGCAAGGGGGCGCATATAGATGTTGAATAACATCGGAGAGAGAACTGCTCCCTGAGGCACCCCACAATCTAGTGTGCACCTCTGGGACCGCTCGCCCCCAATCGCCACCCTTTGTCCCCGGCCCAAGAGGAAGGAGGAAAGCCATTGTAAGGCCAACCCCCTAACCCCTATGTCGGCGAGGCGGTGGGTCAGTAGCTGATCGTCGACTGTATCAAATGCCGCCGACAGGTCTAACAGCATCAGCACCGCAACGCCGCCTCGATCCAGTTGCCGCTGGAGGTCATCTACCAAGGTGACCAGCACCGTCTCCGTCCCATGGCCCGGCCGGAAACCAGACTGGCACGGGTCCAGGACGGAAGCGTCATCCAGAAACCTCTGTAGCTGCAACGCCACTGCCCTCTCAATAATTTTACCTAAAAACGGTAAATTAGACACCGGTCGGTAATTTGCCAATTCGGCCGGGTCTGCTGTACATTTTTTCAGGAGGGGGCAGACCAAGGCCTCTCTCAGTATAAGGCAGCTTCATATGTTAATGCTGTTTCATCCCAGGCTCCTTTGCAATCAGTTTTGGTTATCTTAGCAGGCTAGTCAATTAGATCTGGGTGGTGAATGGCTTCCAGAGGAGCTGGTTTTAGTACTCTCCTTTTATTGCCAATGCTGGTCGTGTGTTGCTTTGAATTAATTGGCCCGTAATTCATTTCTTGAAACATTCATTGGTGATTAGAGACAGAAAGCTGTTGATATGTGATCTGCCTTCCATTAAGAAAGGCAAAAGAAAAGGGTAGCTGTTTGGAAAGCTAACTTGGAAACTAAGCAGGGTCGGTCCTGGTCAGTACTTGGATGAGAGACCACTGGGGTCACTATGCATAGGCAATGGCAGACCACCTCTGTTCATTTCTTGCCTTGAATACCCTCAGGGTCACCATAAGTCAGTTGCAACTTGATAACAACCCCCCTCCCCACACATGGGTCACTGAAGCAGGGGGAATCAGAAAATGCTACTACATCCATACTTTGCAGCAAGGAAGGGGGCGAAACAAACGGGGTGCCATTTCAGTTCTAGAGTGGCAAACCATGTTCAGAAGTTCATTCTTGCTATGCTATCATAATTATTTATTCACTCTATTTCTATCCCAGGGATGGTGACTCAGTGGTAGAGCATCTGCTTGGGAAGGAGAAGGTCCCAGATTCAATCCCTGGCATCTCCAAAAAAGGGTCCAGGCAAATAGGTGTGGAAAACCTCAGCTTGAGACCCTAGAGAGCCGCTGCCAGTTTGAGAAGACAATACTGACTTTGATGGACCAAGGGTCTGATTCAGTATAAGGCAGCTTCATATGTTCACCTTTCCCCTCAAAATTATCTACATTGTTCTCATCTCCTCAGTTTTATCCTCACAACAGTCCTGTGAAGTAAGATAGGAGAGTGTATGACAGGCCCAAGGTCACACAGCAGCTTCCATGACCCAGTGGGGATTTGAAACCTGGGTCTCAGGAAGGGGGGCAGGTCTCTAGCTGTAATAGGAGCCCTCCTGACAATTCCCCTTCTCCCTGCTAGGAAAAGAGGGAGGGGTGTTTTCTTCGTCTGCCTCGGAGTCAGAGGTTTGGAGCAGCAGAATATGGAGCCAGGTTGGGGGGGGGGGGGGGCGGAGTGTTTAAATTCAGTCTATAAACCTCCCTGCTGCTGGCAGATGGTCATGCAAAGACTTCACTATAGAAATCAGCCCTCTTCCTCCATACTGAGTGTCCTGGCTGGGGGGAGGAGTATACAGTCTCTGCAAAGCTCCTAGCCCCCCTCCCCAAATATCATCAGCCATAATGACAAGTGAGTGTATATATATATAGCTTTGAGTTCAGACCCTACAAAGTACCAATATATTGGAATGGAGGGAACACAGACTTTCATTATGAAGGGCCGGGAGCCAGTTAATAAAGTGTGTGGATCGATGTTTTCTCTCTCTCCTTCTGTGGCAATAAACACTGTCTTGTTGAGGCTTCCTGTCTTTGGTATCATTTGTTGTTTCAAAGTGTGTTCTTTCTGTCTTTATAAAAACATTCTTGATCTTTTAACAAAGTTAACAACTTTATTTGAATAATTTATTTACAGAGCTCACTCAGCCTGGGCCCTACTCTTCCTCTGCTAAGGGCCTCCTGTGGAGAAATAGACAGTGGCTATTTCCCTTGCCTAACTGGCTTCTCACAACATAAGCAGTTTTCTCCTCCACCACAGAATTGCCAACATCCAGGAGAGGCCTGGAGAGCTCTCAGAATTATAACTGCTCTTCAGATTATAGAGATTATATAGAAGAAGAAGACTGCAGATTTATACCCAGTCCTTCTCTCTGAATCAGAGTCTCAGAGCGGCTTACAATCTCCTATCTCTTCTCCCCCTACAACAGACACCCTGTGAGGTGGGTGGGGCTGAGAGGGCTCTCACAGCAGCCACCCTTTCAAGGACAACTCCTACGAGAGCAATGGCTAACCCAAGGTCATTCCAGCAGGTGCAAGTGGAGCAGTGGGGAATCAAACCTGGTTCTCTCAGATAAGAGTCCGCACACTTAACCACTACATCAAACTGGCTCTCTGGAGGGTGGCTGCTCTGGAGGGTGGACTCTGGCATTCTACTCTGGCATTTCAATCGTTCTTTGTCACAATCTATTGTTCCCACTTGTTTGAAGGCTTCTCTTATTGTCCCAATACCAAAGAGGACGCCAGCAAAAGTTTTAAATGACTATAGGCCAGTGGCCTTGACTTCTGTGATAATGAAGTGTTTTGAGCAATTAGTTCGAAAATATATTATTTCCTGCCTTCCTGTTACTTTTGATGAACATCAGTTTGCTTACAGGAAAAATAGATCTATTGAGGATGCTGTTAATACTGTCCTTTATACTGCCTTATCGCATTTGGATAAAAGGGAGACGTATGTTAGAATGTTGTTTGTGGATTTTAGCTCTGCTTTTAATACAATATCACCCCATAGATTGTTGTTTAAGCTTAAGGATTTGAAGCTGTCGGACTCTATATGTGAGTGGATTTTGAACTTTTTATCAGGTTGTTCACAAAGGGTTAAAATGGACGGATATACTTCTTCCGTGAAGATCTTAAATACTGGCACTCCACAGGGATGTGTCTTGAGTCCACTTCTTTTCACTATTTACACGTCTGATTGTGTTTCTAGTAGTCTGAGTAACAAAATCATTAAGTATGCAGATGATACAACGTTAGTGGGGCTCATCTCTGAGAATGATGAGTCTGCGTATAGGAGGGAAGTTCATCAGCTGTCCCTCTGGAGTAAAGTAAATAATCTCATTTTTAATGTAAATAAGACGAAGGAAATTATAGTGGATTATAGGAAGAGTAGTCTGGACATTCAGCCGTTGTTTATTGATGGTGTTATGGTAGAACAGGTGACAGAATGGAAGTTTTTGGGAATTACTATGAAACAGGATCTAACATGGGGGGCAAATACTTTAGCTCTAGAGAAAAAGGCCCAGCAACGACTATACTATTTAAGACTCTTAAGATCACTACAACTGTCAGGGAGTCTGCTGGTTGCCTTTTATCATAGTTCCATTGAGAGCATTTTATCTTATTGCCTCTGCGTGTGGTTTGGGAGCTGCACGGAAGCAGAGAGAAGGGTGCTCCAAAGAGTGATGGTAAGAGCACAGAAGATTTGTGGATGTTCTCTCCCCTCATTGGCGGATCTGTATAATATGGGATGTAAAAGGAAGATACAAATGATCTTAAGGGACCCTTCACATCCGGGCCACTTGCTATTTGAGATCTTACCGTCAGGTAGGCGATATAGAGTGTTGAAGGCTAAGACAAATAGATTCAAGGGCAGCTTCTATCCAAGTGCCGTGGTTAGGCTAAATGCAGGGTTATGAATGGTTATTTGTTTTTAGATGCATTTAAATGGTCTATGTATATGTCCTTTTTTGGGTGTTGATGTGTTGGTATGTTTGTGGAAGAGCACCTCATTTCGTTGCTCTCATTTTCTTTTTTTGAGAACAATGACAATCTATCTGTCTGTCTGTCTGTCTGTCTATCTATCTATCTATCTATCTATCTATCTATCTATCTATCTATCTATCTATCTATCTATCTATCTATCATCTACCCACCCACCCAACGGAACTCTCCCCCCAAATCCTACCGTTCCCAGGCTGTACCACCAAATCTCCAGGAATTTCCCAACCTGGTGTCGGTAACCCTGCTACCCCATATCCCTTTGTTTATTGCCAAACAACACAACAGGTGCCCTCATTAGTTAACAATAAGTGGAGATGGGTATATTCTGCCTACTCTGAGGCAACGGAATGGCTCCTGCACCACGGAGAACAACTGCATCACAGAAATGATGCTTGTGTGGATGCAAGTGATTGTAGGTAGCAAGTTTGACTTTGTAACATCAGTTTTCTATAATGCAAAGCCATTCTGGCCTCTGGAAAAATTGACAACAGCCATGAAAGATTACTGCATGCTTAACAGCCATTTTATAGATTATCCTCCTTTGCATCCTGGAAGATTAATAGCATTGCTTTCGCTCCAGTATAAATATATAGCATGTCCTAACTGTCCCAATGCCACAGACACTCTTTCCATAACAGCAGGGGAGGTGTGAGCAAAGTACTGGTGGCTTGCTTGTTACTTTCACCATCCCTCTCTTGGATACCTTTTGAAGCAGCTTCAGAGGTGACAAGGTATGCAGGAGAAACAAGGAGGACCTGCCTTTTACTTTCTGTTTCCTCCACAGCCTCCAAAACCAACCTTTTGCATCTCCCTTCAAGAGCCCCGTGGCGCAGAGTGTTAAAGCTGCGGTACTGCAGTCCTAAGCTCTGCTCACAACCTGAGTTCGATCCTCGGCAGAAGCTGGGTTTTCAGGTAGCCGGCTCGAGATTGACTCAGCCTTCCATCCTTCTGAGGTCGGTAAAATGAGTACCCAGCTTGCAGGGGGGGAAGGTGTAGATGACTGGGGAAGGCAATGGCAAACCACCCCATAAAAAGTCTGCTGTGAAAATGTGAAAGCAATGTCACCCCAGAGTCGGAAATGACTGGTGCTTGCACAGGGACCTTTCCTTCCTTTCAAGGGGTAACAAATAATCTTCCCTTGCAGCTTGGAATGGCTATAAAAAATGTCATGGCTTGAATCCTGAGCCTTGTTTCTATTTATACAATGCCTTTTTCATTGTGGAGGCTGTCTTCCATGGCAGATGACATTCTTCCAACTTTAGGCAATGCAGTTCTGTTCATATAAGACTTTCAATGAGCTGAAAAGTGCATAGCAGTAGAGGAATGTGGTCCACAGTGGAAGATAACCTCCTCAATAAATGAAGGCTACATTTGAAAAGAAAGCTTAGGATCCAAGATTTAGCACTTTGCAGCTTATCACAAATGTTACTCAAAGTGTTTTAACCTTGCAATGGCCTTGTCAGTATTAATCCGTAGCATCCTGTTGTCCGGCAGAGGTGGACGGCACATCTCTTTTGCCTAATAAATGTTATGACTGAATGTCAAAATTCACAATTTTGTCTTATTGAAGGGAGATCTTAATGTTGAGGAATGGGGAATATCTCATAAAAAATCAGGATGAAACCAGTTAGTACCATTAGGCAAGTCTAAGGATATTAACTGCAACTGTTTTGGAGAGAAGAAGGGGGTATAATGTTATGTGTCATGTTATTTGCCATTGCTTTCTCAGTTCTGTAGTCAGCCTGGGTAATTCTGCCTTGAATGGAAGGCCACACAGAAAGGCAATGGCAAACCACGTCTGCTCCTAACTTGCCTTGTAAGCCCCTGAATGGAGTCACCATAGGAGAGCCAGTTTGGTGTAGTGGTTAAGTGTGTGGGCTCTTATCTGGAAGAACCGGGTTTGATTCCCCACTCCTCCACTTGCACCTGCTAGAATGGCCTTGGGTCAGCCATAGCTCTGGCAGAGGTTGTCCTTGAAAGGGAAGCTGCTGGGAGAGCCCTCTCCAGCCCCACCCACCTCACAGGGTGTCTGTTGTGGGGGAGGAAGGTAAAGGAGATTGTGAGCCGCTCTGAGACTCTTCGGAGTGGAGGGCGGGATATAAATCCAATATCTTCTTCTTCTTCTTCTATCTTCTCATAAATCAGTTGCAACTTGACAGCACATGCATATGTATATAGAGTTTCTATTTGCCTGCTTATGACAGGAGACCTCCAGGTAATTGCAGCCCATATGCACTGATGCTCACCTGACTGGCAGGGAGAAATTGGGACCAAACACAGAGGGGTGATTGTCCTGGGGAGAAAAATTAAAAAGAAAAATAAGTATTTGTCTATTACAGGAAGTTCTGGCCATAGAGTTCCTGATAATGACACAGTTAGCCCTGAGTCATATGTGACACAGTTAGCTCTGAGAGTCACCAGAAATTCAATGGCAACCCTTTTTCAACCACAGAATTTCTGGCAATTCCTAGAGTTACTCTTGTCACTTCAGGTAGCTCTAGAATTGCCAGGTCTTACCTCCTTGCCCTGCTTCCACCTAGGAACTGACCGTCCTAGGTAGCTCTAGGAGTTGCCAGGAACTCTTGTGTTCAAAACCTCCTGTAAGTAGAGGAGACTTATTTTTCTTTGTAGTTTTTCTCCTGGAATGCTGTGTCTCCCACTTCACTGTGTTTGAATTGAACCAGTCAGCCTAGAAGTGCTCTGTAGCAATGTTATTTCACTTTCGATCTCAAATTTTGGGTGTGGAGCTCTCTGCATGGTTTAATATTGCCTTCTCATATCTCAGGCAAAATAAACTATCATTGTAGAGCTTTGCAAACATCCTGTGAACACAAGCAGGATCTCTCAAACAGTAAAAATCTGCCCTGACCTGGATGGCCAATCTGGTCTGATTTCATCAGATCGCAGAAGCTAAACAGAGTCAGCCTTGGTTAGTATGTGGATGGGAGACCACCAAGGGGGTCCAGGGTCGTGATGCAGAGGCAGGCAACGGCAAACCACCTCTGAACGTCTATTGCTTTGAAAATCCTTCAGCTTCAACTGTATGCCACCGAAAATCTCACCCCCACACCTATATAAAATTTCTGTCATCGTGGAATAAGTTTTAGGTTTGTTCTGGCATTTTTATCATGCTTTGTGTGATGAATTGTGTCATCTGATGACAATCTGTTTCTGAAAACCCTGAAAAATAAAAGAAATAAGCACTTCTGTGTTCTCACTGACCTTGGTGAATGGAGTCAGATGTCTATGGGGCAACACGTCAGACAGGAACTACTTGTGGTGAATAAATGTGGTGACCAGATGACCATATAGGGAAGATTTATCGTGATGCAGGACTTTGTGTGTGCATTGTGTGTGTGTGTTTTCGATGTAAGGTAATCAAATATATCTTATTTCAAGCCAGGGATATCTGACATAAGTAGTAGTCAGAAAAGCTAATAACTTTTTTGTGGGACAGTAATTTGAGTGCGCTTATTTGCCTGGTGCTGTTTTGTGGCTACATTTGGAAGTCATCCCCTGTCACCTATTACTAGAATGTTCAATCCTGTGTCAGCTACAGAGGAGTGATCTGAAAATAAAATTGTGGTATTCTCAGATGTGCTTATATTTGTAATGATGTCTGGGCTTGAATTACAGGAGATGGAGGAACAGCTAAATTTTTTAGACACTGGAGAGACACAAATTATTGGAGCCTGTTGATTTTATCAAGGAATCCCCAATCTGAAATGGAAGTGAATCAAGCCACCACTAGCTCCCCGCCCCCCTGTGTGTGTGTGTGTGTGTGTGTGTGTGTCTGCCTGTACCTGGAAGTCCACCACAGGCTCTTGATCAGTTGTCCCTCATGCAGAATCCCAGGATGGCAGTTGTCATTTTGATTTGTTCCAGCTCTGTAAGTTCCTTGCCATTCTTCATCTCTTAAGGGCACATCTTCCAGCAAGAGCTGTCATTTACTCCCTGCCTCCCCACCATGTATCCTGAGATATTTGCTGAGGTCTGCACTGGCCCCTTCAATCATGTGTTTTTGTGGAAGGGTTTCCCCTTGCTCCTGAGGCCTCTTATGCATTATTCAGTTAGATATCTACTCAGAAACAAGTTTCTGCATGCATGCTGCTCCTTGGAGTATTGAGGCTACAGCCTCTACCTCAGGAATATTAATTGGATTGAGCCTTATTTATTTGAGTTTACTAGGCCCCCCCCCCCCAATCGAGAAACAGGGACACGGAGCTCTCTGTAGTGCCCTCAATTGACCCTGGTCTTCTTTGACTATTTAAGCTGTTTTCCTCCATTTCAGTTTTACTGTTTTGGTCTACCTCAGCCAACCTTTCCTGTTCATCATTTGTCTTTCAGCCATTCATGAATTTCCTGAGGATATATTCATAAACAAGCAGAGACAGCAAGGAGCCGTGCTGCTTCATATCATTGGTGTAAGTCATGTGAATATGCTCACATTTCTATAGAATGTGTTGCTGTTGTTGCATACAAAGCACGGGCCAGACTTATTATGTAACTTACATATTTTCAGCTAATATATCCTAAAGCAGAGGTGTTGAACTAATTTGTTATGAGGGCTGGATCTGACATAAATGTTACTTTGTCAGCTGGGCCATGTATGCCATGAATTGTAATGCCAGGTACCTCAGATATAAACTTTACAAATAACACAAGGAAACCCAATCAATGATATTATTTTTGCTCAAAATACAAACAAAAGCAGTTGATTCTTAGGAATGAAAGCAATTAATTTACTGGGGAACCCACAAAAGTCAAAGTAAATGTTTTTAACCATATGCAAGGGCATTTTTTTCCAAGGAATACAATAAAAGGGGTGTGTGATTTCCATTTCCATACAAATTATTTACTTTTTGTTTATGAAGCACTTTTAGGTGGCAAGTCATCTTCCTCCCCCCACCCATTTGCCCAGCCTCAGCACCAAGCATGGCTATGATCTGTCTCTTGTTCTTTGTTTCCTCTCTTCCCCCATCCTACCTCTGAAAATCTTGAGGACACCAGTCTTCTCCTTCCACCACTCCATTCCCACCAACCCTGTGAGGTGGTCCAGGCTGAGCAGCCGGCCTCAGGTGACCCAGATGGCAGGGTACTGGCTGAGGAGGAGAAAGGAGCCTGAACCAGGCTTTCCTAGATCATCCCCAGTTATCATCCCACCTACATTTCTCACATAAGTGGTGGGGCTGAGGGGAAGGCCCGATGGAAAGGCTGTTTCCAAAACCTCTGAGGGGTACTTTTTGTCTTCCCTCAACTCCTTTCCCTTCATGGGAACAGGTGAGGGAAGAAGGGAGGTTGCTGCCCCCACCCTCCCTGACACTCACTCTACCTCTCGGCTCAAAACAGTGATGCCCCTTTCTCCTTTGCTCCTTCACTCACTTCCAAGGCCAGGACATCTTTCCCCTCAGAGTGGCACATGCAAGACAGCTCAGTTGACTTCTAATCTATGTGCCCTCCTCCTTCTCCTCTCTCCCCTGCCAGCCCCTTCATTGGCAAATCACCATTCTGTGTGCCTGCATTCGCCATCCTTCCTCATGGTCGCTGTTTGGTCTAGCAGCAGTGGCTACTCAACTCCACCCCCACTAAACTGCAGTAAGAGGAGGGGAAAACACCATCTCTTCTTTCTCTGCATTTGCTGCCATCCCCCCCCCCACACACACAATTTTACCTCACCCTCACAGTCCTGTCCCCTAGCAATTTCCTTTCTGTTTCTGCACAGCTTTGATCACACACACCTCAAAGCATACACACACTTCCCCCCCTCCCAGATCATCCTCCTGCCTTCTCTCCCTTGTACCAGGTGCTCACAGACTGGTTCCAGCCCCCAAGAGACCTCCCTTCTTCCCTCACCTGTTCCCATGAAGGAAACGGAGTTGAGGGAGGACAAAAAGCACTCCTCAGAGGTTTGACACCCCTGTCCTAAAGCTTGGGAGTGAATAACAGTTTCTGAATGGAACTCAGCTTGAGTTGACAGAGCTGCCTGGTGCCTAATTAGCCAGATTTCAGGCCATAATTGGGCATTATGCAGAAAACTTGACATTTGCTAATAAGAGCAGTTACTACATACAGTATGTCACAGAAGTGAGTACATCCCCTCACACTTTGTAAATATTTAAGTATATTTTTTCATGTGACAACACTGAAGGAATGACACTTGGCTACAATATAAAGTGGTGAGTCTACAGCTTGTATAACAGTGTAAATGTGCTGTCCCCTCAGAATTATGCAACACACAGCCATTAATGTCTTAACTGCTGGCAACAAAAATGAGTACACCCCTAAGTGATAATGTCCAAATGGGGCCCAAGTAGCCATTTTCCCTCCCTGGTGTCATGTGACTCATTAGTGGTACAAGGTATCAGGTGTGAAGGGGAGCAGGTTATCGCTCTCACTCCCTCATACTGGTCACTGGAAGTTCCACATGGCACCTCATGGCAATGAACTCTCTGAGGATCTGAAAAAATGAATTGTTGCTTTACATAAAGATGGCCTAGGCTATAAGAAGATTGCCAAGACCCTGAAACTGAGCTGCAGCACAGTGGCCAAGACCATACAGCAGTTTAACAGGACAGGTTGCACTCAGAACAGGCCTCACCATGATCGACCAAAGAAGTTGAGTGCCCATACTCAGCGTCATATCCAGAGGTTGGCTTTGGGAAATAGATGTATGAGTGCTGCCAGCATTGCTACAGAGGTTGAAGGGGTGGGGGGGTCAGCCTGTCTGTGCTCAGACCATACGCCACACACTGCATCAAATTGGTCTGCAGGGCTGTCGTCCCAGAAGGAAGCCTCTTCTAAAGATGATGCACAAGAAAGCCCGCAAATGGTTTGCTGCAGACAAGCAAACGAAGGACATGGATTTCTGGAACCATGTCCTGTGGTCCGATGAGACCAAGATAAACTTATTTAGTTCAGATGGTGTCAAGCATGTGTGGCGGCAACCAGGTAAGGAGTACAAAGACAAGTGTGTCTTGCCTACAGTCAAGTCTGGTGGTGGAAATGTCATGGGCTGGGACAGCATGAGTGCTGCCGGCACTGGGGAGCTACAGTTCATTGAGGGAATCATGAATGCCAACATGTACTGTAACATATTGAAGCAGAGCATGATCCCCTCCCTTCGGAGACTGGGCCGCAGGGCAGTATTCCAACATAACGACCCCAAACAAACCTCCAAAATGACCACTGCCTTGCTAAAGAAGCTGAGGGTAAAGGTGATGGACTGGCTAAGCAGGTCTCCGGACCTAAACCCTATTGAGCATCTATGGGGCATCCTGAAACAGAAGATGGAGGTGTGCAAGGTCTCTAACATCCACCAGCTACGTGATGTTATCATGGAGGAGTTGAAGAGGACTCCAGTGGCAACCTGTGAAGCTCTGATGAACTCTATGCCCAAGAGGGTTAAGGCAGTGCTGGAAAATAATGGTGGCCACACAAAATATTGACACTTTGGGCCCCATTTGGACATTATCACTTAGGGGTGTTCTCACTGTTGTTGCCACAGTTTAGACATTAATGGCTGTGTGTTGCGTAATTTTGAGGGGACAGCACATTTACACTGTTATACAAGCTGTAGACTCACTACTTTACATTATAGCCAAGTGTCATTTCTTCAGTGTTGCCACATGAAAAGATATACTTAAATATTTACAAAATGTGAGGGGGTGTACTCACTTCTGTGACATACTGTATGTTCTCCCTGATCTTAGATGATGGCTGGTAATATAAATCATGTAACATGACACCATTTTACCCCAATCCCAGAGGCAACAGACAGTGAAATGGAGCAGGGGCAGGAAGACTGCTCAGACATCGTACAACGTGAAACCAACCTCCTGTCTTAGCATTTGTTCTATCACTCCCCATCCCAAGGGGAGGGGATGCTTAACCTTTTCTCTGGCTATTACCTTCCTCCCTGAAACTGAAAACACATGAACCCCATTAGCTTTTGTCACCACAGGGTTTTAAATTGTTACTGTGGCGGAACTGGCCCGATTCTGCCTTCAGGCCCGGTCCCGTCAGCTCCCTATTGAGTTGCCAACTCCTGGAGGGAGCTATTTCTCCTCCTGCCCCTTGGGCTCGCTGCCACCACCTGCTCAGTCCCGGGGTTCAGATTGAGAGGAACAGGACTCCCAATCCCCCTCTCCAGCTATGAGGCTGGGCCTCCAGGTCCTCTGCCACCCTGCACTTGGGTTTCACAGAGACCTCAGCGCTTCTTTGGGGCACCCCTGGAGGATTGGCACCGTATCCAACTGCATGCCTTCCCCCTTCCCCGGGGCTCCCTTCTCAAAAACAGCGTGGTCTAAAGCGGTTTGGGGATCTATGTGGTACAGAGTTTGACTGCCAGCATTTTAAACAAAAAAAACATATTTATTTAAAAGAGAAAAATATAGGGAAAGAAAAACAAAAACAGTTGCATCTACAAAATTAGCACAGCACAGCACAGCCCAGCAAACAGCATAACAAAGAAAAGTTGATTATAAACGCATCCGGTTGGCCCTGATCTAGACATGCCCTGCCCTTTTTGAATGACTTACTTTGTCTTACTGCCTGGAGGCCTCATTTTCCTGAGCAGGCCTCCCCCACAGGCAGGAGCCTCCATTGCTCACCACATGCTCGCTCGAGTCCCAGTTCAAATCTGGCTTCTCTTCCTGCCTAACACATGCAAGGAACAACAGCACTTCCTGCCTCTCTAGGAGATTTTCCCCCTAGTGTTGTTGGTTTGGCTCTGGAAGGGAGGGGGGGAGTGAGGGGAAGGCTACAACGCTTGCTGAGGGATTTACAGACCCCTGCCAAATGAAGCACCACCACTGACTAAAATGGCGTTTCTCCACACTTCCCCCTCCTTAAATTCTGAGCCGGAGGGGTTGCCTCCTACAGAGGTGACCCCGTAGCAGAATCCAATCAAACAAGGAGAAACCCATTAACCAAAATATTACACAAACATTCAGGTATTTCTCCAATAAAACACAAAGTCCCACAACCTAGGTGTCCATGTCCTTTCTGGACAAAACGTTGCATTGCTGCATGCAGAAGGAATGTCCAGTCGTTAAGATGTACTCCTCCATCTCCCAGGACCACCTCTGGAGTTTGGTGCTCTCCCTCCGTTGCTGCTGTTGCTGGGGTGAGTGGTCCATCACAGGAGGAAATCCCTGGCCCCACATATGGGGTTGGAAACTGCCCAGTTCCCACACAGTTGCTTCTTCTTTATCCCTCATTGGTGGAATATTCCCTCTGTCCACTCTGTCCTCCCAGAAAACTACCTCCGGTGCTGCAAACAATTGCTGTCCCAGCTTCTTTTTGTCTCCTTCCTTCCTACCTATATGCACCACCATGGACCTCGCAGAGAATGGCTGTGGCATATTCACCTGCACCACTTTAACTGCCTTTCCCGTTTTCTCCATAGCCACCACATAAGTAGCCTCGTCCAGGTCATCCACAATCATATGGGGTCCCTCCCATTCCACTTTCCATTCACCAGTATGAAGTGGCAGGACATCCATCACCCTATCCCCTGTCTCAGCTTCTGCGAACTCCACTTTCTGGTCCCTTGCCACCTCACACAGTGGTTGCAGCCTAGGGTCACTTTGAACCTCAGACAGGAACATTTCTGGCTCCCCCAGACTTCCTATCATCTGTTCCTTCAAGCCACCCCTAGTCCCACTGTTTCCAGAACACCCAGCCAAAGTTTGATCTGGGTTCTCCGCCCCCTCAGTTGGTTTTTCAGTGTCAGCCAACTGAGCTCCTTCCTGCCTGGAAGACTCCACAGCATCCTGCTGCCCTTGTGGAAATTGGCACCCCTCTTCCCATTGGGCACACCCTCCTGCAGGGTTTGAGACAGACTGGTCCTCCCCCTCCCTGGTTGGTGGTGAGGTGGCTTCCCTAAAGTTGCCTTCCTCCCCCCACCTTCCCCTGAGGGTTTGGCTTGGGTTCTCAGTCCCCTCGGTTGGTTTTTCAGCACTACCAAACTGACCCCCTTCCTGCCTGGAAGGTCCCACAGCTTCCCAGGACCCCTGTCTGCCCTGCTTCAAGACGACCTGTTTTGAGAGCGTCTCGGACGATCCCACTTCCTGATCCACAGCTACTTGGTGAACCGGTTCCAACCTAAGGCCGCTCCGGACCCCCTTCTGGAACCGCTTCCGTTCCCCCAAGCCTTCAGCTATGTGCTCCTCTGAGCCCACATTAGCCTTGCTGCTCTCAGAACCTCCTGTGAAATCTCCACTCTCCACCTTGGTCTCTTCAGCATGCACATCCTTTATGCTAGACAGGTTCCTTTCCTTGCTAGGAACATCCACAGCCTCTTGCTGCACTTGGGGAAAGCTACACCCCTCTTCCCCTTGAGAACACCCTCCTCCAGGGCTTGAGATAGGCTGGTCCTCCCCCTCCCGGGTGACTGCCCTCTCTTCATCCTCAGTAACCTGGGCTATTTCCCCCTCCCTGGTTGGTGGTGAGGTGGCTTCCTTAAAGTTGCCTTCCTCCTCCCACTTTCCCCTGGGGGTTTGGCTGCGGGGTACAGCATTGATAGAGTACTGGCCAACCAACAAATCCTGGCCCAATAACACTGGAACTGTTTGTTCCTTCATTACCCCACATTCAGAATAGGATTTACCTTCTTGTGGAGCCAAACCCCTGAACTGCTTTCGGGAGTGGTCTGGCCCCAGTTTAAACCTTTTAAATACAGTGGCTTTATAGGCCGCAAAAGTTATCCCCCCATCTTCCATAGGCATGCTGTGATAGATGGCTGAGAGTTCTCCAGTCAGGACGCTACAGAGGTGAGACATATAGTCCTCCTCTGCAATCCCCCACAGTTTGGCTGCCCTCTCAAAGTTGAGGTATATGGAGGGGTCTTCTCCCTCTTGGTACACTGCAAAGTCCTTGGGGGTGACTTTGATCTCTTTGCTTAGTTCAGCTTCCAGACGTAGCACCTCAAGCTCATGGCGACGTTGCTCTTCCTGCTCCCGTCTGTAGATTTCAGCTTTCTCTCTTTCTTCCTGTCTGCGGATCTCAGCTCGTCTCAGCTCCCTCTCTCTTTGTCTTTCCTCTCTCTCTCGTTCCTACTGTCTGAGGATCTCAGCTTTCTCTCTTTCCTCCCGTCTGCGGATTTGGTACGCCTCGGTACGTATTCTTGCCAGTTCCAACTGTAGCTGCAAGATTACTTCTGACTGGGTGGGGGCCACTTTTGCAAGTGCCCCTGCATGCTGATGATACTCCAAAAGGAGGTCTTTCATATCTACTACAGTCATGTTGTCACACTCCAGCTTGTGCTTTGCACACTCTTCCTGGAGCTGTGGCTTTGTCATCTTCAGGATTTCCCGCATCTTAGCACGCTCCATCCTAACTAGCTAAACTTTCCCTACTCCAGTTGACCCGAAAATAAAACAAAACCGCTGTTGCTTCTTCTGGGTGCTTGCACGTATCAAAAACCAAAAATGCTTGGCCAATCAAGTTCTCTGTTTGTTCTTATCCCACCGCTGCCGCCAAGTGTGGCGGAACCGGCCCGATTCTGCCTTCAGGCCCGGTCCCGTCAGCTCCCTATTGAGTCGCCAACTCCTGGAGGGAGCTATTTCTCCTCCTGCCCCTTGGGCTCGCTGCCACCACCTGCTCAGTCCCGGGGTTCAGATTGAGAGGAACAGGACTCCCAATCCCCCTCTCCAGCTATGAGGCTGGGCCTCCAGGTCCTCTGCCACCCTGCACTTGGGTTTCACAGAGACCTCAGCGCTTCTTTGGGGCACCCCTGGAGGATTGGCACCGTATCCAACTGCATGCCTTCCCCCTTCCCCGGGGCCCCCTTCTCAAAAACAGCGTGGTCTAAAGCGGTTTGGGGATCTATGTGGTACAGAGTTTGACTGCCAGCATTTTAAACAAAAAAAACATATTTATTTAAAAGAGAAAAATATAGGGAAAGAAAAACAAAAACAGTTGCATCTACAAAATTAGCACAGCACAGCACAGCCCAGCAAACAGCATAACAAAGAAAAGTTGATTATAAACGCATCCGGTTGGCCCTGATCTAGACATGCCCTGCCCTTTTTGAATGACTTACTTTGTCTTACTGCCTGGAGGCCTCATTTTCCTGAGCAGGCCTCCCCCACAGGCAGGAGCCTCCATTGCTCACCACATGCTCGCTCGAGCCCCAGTTCAAATCTGGCTTCTCTTCCTGCCTAACACATGCAAGGAACAACAGCACTTCCTGCCTCTCTAGGAGATTTTCCCCCTAGCGTTGTTGGTTTGGCTCTGGAAGGGAGGGGGGGAGTGAGGGGAAGGCTACAACGCTTGCTGAGGGATTTACTGACCCCTGCCAAATGAAGCACCACCACTGACTAAAATGGCGTTTCTCCACAGTTACAAAATGTTATTTCACCATTAAGAATTTAACAAAGATTAGTGAAGTGATTAGTGAAGCCTGAAGATTAGTGAAGCCTGATTAGTGAAGCCTGAAGATTGGTCTGTTACCTTGTGGATTGTTTTGCTGTATTTTAGGATGTTCTTGCACTTATTTCCACCCTTACCCAAAATATTGTCTTTGACCTCCTGCTCTTTAAGCAACTACATCTCAGTCAAGAATGGTGCCAATCATATCTTTCATGGAAAGTATATAAGGTTTGTTTTCCTTACACCCCTCTTAGGAATGTGAAATGTACTCTAAACAGAGGTGAGAGTAAATTATGTTTAAGAACAGAATGGTTGAACCTTTTTTCCCAAATACTGGGCCCTGATCTTTTGCCTGTTTTATCCTATAAAGGAAGAACTTTCAATCTTGTTCAGTATGCCAGCTTGTTTGTGAGTCTTGAACACTCTGATGAGCTTGCATCAGAATGATCATTCTTAAGTAAAACTGTTAGTGGAAAAAGCTCTGAGTTGATGTTTTCTTTCCCAGGTTGAACTTGGGGAAAAAAGGGTACTGGAGTTTTGAAAATTCCCCTAACAAAAATGTATGCTTGCAGATGCTTGCACATAATGCATAGTTTAGACCACAGAAGTAAGAATAACAGCCTCCCCACAAGTATATTTTTATAATTCCTTAAGTCTATTTCCATAAAAACAGGTTTCAGTTGCAAACTTTTCCTATATTTGAAAGAAAAAATGCAGTGTGCCCACTTGCACCTGCTGATACAGCTAAATATAGCTGTACATTGTAAATAGTTGTGTTCCATTAAGACAAATGACAAAATTATCTGAGACAAATAATAGCAACTCTCCCTTTCAAGCTACTAAGATATGATCTCAAGCTATACGGTTCATTGTAAACTTGATAAGGACAAGCACATGAGCTAGGGTTGCCAACCTCCAGATGGTGGCTGGAAATCTGAGATTACAAATGATCACCAGGCGATAGAGATCAGTTCACCTGGAGAAAATGGCTGCTTTGGAAGGTAGTCTCTGTGGCATTATACCCCACTGAAGTTCCTCCTCTCCCCAAACCCTGCCCTCCTCAGGCTCCATCTCCCCCCCACAAAAAAATTTCTCCAAGTATTTACCTGCTTTGGCGGGGAGGGCGGGGTATAAATAAAAACTTATTATTACCAACCTGGAGCTGGCTTGCCCTAACATAAGCCCTAATTAATCCTGTTTTCTTTGTAAATGGATGCTGAACACATAATAGTCTGTTTTCCAGAAACGTTCCACTCTGCTCAGTGGAACTTGCTCCCAGGAAAGTGTGTATAGGACTGCAACTTAATGTTGCTTTGTGCAACATATGAACAGCCTCAATTTGACACAGAGCTCCTGAACATGCAGGCCATCTTTTAGGTTTCACAGGAGAATGCAGTGAGTATATGATATATGAGTATCATGAGTATATGATAAAGAATTGAGATGAAAGGTAGAAGACCATGCAGACACATTGTCCAAGGTTGTGGGATGGGTCCCACCAAGAGTTGTAAATCCTTTACGTTCCAACTTTCTCTCCAGGGAACCCAAAATGACTTAGACTGTTTCATCTTCCCTAGTTTATCGTCACAATAACCTTAAGACATAGGTTAGATTGAGAGTGTGAGACAGGCTCAAGACCACCCAATAAGCTTCCATGGGAGAGTCAAGATATATATCAGGGTACACATGAAGCCGCCTTATACTGAATCAGACCACTGGTCCATCAAAGCCAGTATTGTACTCAGACTGGCAGTGACTCTCCAGGTCAATGTCTTTCACATTGCCTGCTGCCTGATACTTTTAACTGGAGATGCCTAAGATTGAACTTGAGGCCTTCTGTATGCTAAGCAACTGCTTTACCACTGAACCACAGGGCATACTCAAAATTATAATCAGAAAGGCAATCATAAGGCAAACAAATCTGTGACAGGGACATATCTGTTTCACTTACTGTACAGCACCTTATTGGTGCTTTATAGATAACAATAATAGTAATCATAACATTGGCTTGGGACACATGGCTGAGTTTCATGCACTCTGGGATAGCCTTTGCAGTGGAGTACACTTCCTCTTCTGCTACAACTGGTTTGTTTAAGATCAATGGTTTCCAATAGACCTTGCACAAATGAAAGTTTTAGAGGAAGAGGAAGCGAGTGCTGCAGCAGAGACTGTCTAGTGTGCACAGGACTTTTTCATAGGATCCAGGCTCCTATCTGTATGATGTCACAAATTAAAACCCCCACTCTGTTTTAGAAAAGTATAATGCCTTGTGTACAATACAACTACTGCTCCTCTTCAGTGACTCTGCAGATTACTGAAATAATTCAATATCCAGCCTTGAAATAATGAGGCTTAGACATATTTGAACATCTAATTTAATTTCACCTTTTCACATTTTAAATGCAAATTATGCTTTTTGCACTGTGTTTTTAAGAATTCAAAATGTATTTCTTGTTTGCTTTTGAATAATTGTATGGCATAATAGCTCCTAATTAAATTGCTAATCAGTGTGAGTTTGTATGAGGTGAAAGCATCTGGGAAAGAGGCCCACTGAACACTTGAATACTTGAGTACTGTACTGTAATGAAGTGTTATTAAAACACAACTCAGTGAACCAAGACAAACTGTCAGCTTCAAAAATCTGAAACATTTTAGCTTTGTGAGTTGAAGTGAAAAGATCAGTTGTTGCTCACACATACTTTGAGATACAAGGAGATGCGTGGGTGAGGTGAGATGGGGAATGGGAAATCCAGCATGTTGCCGTGGTCAGAGCGTCGGATTTGGAGATTCAGGTTCAAACCTCCACTCTGTCACAGGTGACCAGTTCCACGAGTCACAGATTAACTTTGCCATAAGATTGTTGTTGTGAGGGTAAAGTGAAGAAGGGGAGAACAATGTTGTAAGCTTCTGGAGGTAGGAAAGTAAGTACAGGGATCTCAGTGATACGGTTGGTGAAGAAAAAAAGACATAGAAGGCAATAGACCAGAGAAACAGGATTATGGTTTTATGAAGTAAATGTCTGAAGAATAGGAGGAAAGAATAGACAGGTTTGAGACAAAGGAAATCTAATGGGGCAGTAGGAGTTCTCTGTGAAAAAACTAACAGGACCTAAGAACTGTGCTGTTCTGTTGCTGACAGGAGGGATGGAGAGAGAAGCTGAGTTAAAACTCTTTACCTCTGTACTGAGGGCAGGAAAGAACTGACAGGTAAAAGAAGTGTTTGAATATTTTATACCTATTAAGGAATGTTCCACCTCTGCAGCCACTTTCCAGTAGGGCTACTTAAGTTCCACCCCATTGTCACCAGGAGTTTCCCCAAACCTCTCATAGCAAATATGTGGAATGAAGTGAACATAGTTCCAATCACTTTTGTCACATTTTAGAACATATATCAGTCTCTACCCCCAGTTAAGTATGAAGACATGCCAGACTTGAAAGAGCTTCACACAAATTCTCCACAGGAAGAGTCAATACACACTTGAATGTGTCAGGAGCAAGACTTTCCTTTTATATCTCAAGTGTGCCCAAATTTGTAATACTTGTTTCCCCCCCCCCCTTTTGTTTCCCCCCTGCACAGGCTCTGTATATGTTCTATGCCTTGGCCATTGTATGTGATGACTTCTTTGTTCCATCTTTAGAGAAAATTTGTGAGGTATGTGCAAAATAATTTTTGCTTACTTTTACAAATATGTTCACTATATGAAATTGTAATCTGTATAGTAAGAGAGAAGGAACATCAGGTGTACCAGTCAAATGCTTGGATCTGGAGGTAAATCTCTACTGACAGAAAGGATTAGAGAATGCTCCTGCCAGAGCCAAAAATTATCCCGTCAATGGTGTTCCTGGAAGACCGCGAACCACTAGAAACATGAACGTGTGAACCCTGCCTTATATAACATGAACACATGAGGCTGCCTTGGTCCATCACAGTCAGTATTGTCTACTCAGGCTGCCAGCAGCTCTCCAGGGCCCCAAGTAGAAGTCTTTCAAATCACTTGCCCACAGGGCTTTTTTTTTTTTAGCAGGAACGCAGTTCTGGCTGGCTTGGTGTCAGGGGTGTGTGGCCTAATATGCAAATGAGTTCCTGCTGGACCTTTTCTACAAAAAAGCCCTGTGTGAAACAATGGTGATATCAGGAGTGTGGCCTAACATGCAAATGAGTTCCTGCTAGGCTTTTTCTACAGGAAAAAAGCCTTGCTTGTTTGTAACTGGAATTGCCTGGGATCGAACCTGAGGAAGTCAGAGCTCTAATGCAGGAAAATGCAGATGGTGAAAACCCCCTTCTGTTAGAACACATTTTCTGTGAGATACAGTCCCTAACCAGACCTCTGTAAATGCATCTTTTGTAACTTTTCTCAGGTTGTGTTCCTGCTTGAGGTCTGCCTCAACCCTAGTTCTGAAGATAATGTCAGCCAAAGGGAACATTGAAAGCTTGTTCTCCTTGTTCCACTCACATCTTAAACTAGTACAGAGAATGGACATAACCAATCCTGTTTTTTCTCTTTCAGAAACTACATTTGAGTGAAGATGTTGCAGGAGCCACATTTATGGCTGCAGGAAGCTCAACCCCAGAATTGTTTGCTTCAGTCATAGGTAAGAAATCTACCAGCAAAAGTGGAAAATGTGAAATTGGTTTCTAAAGATTGGAGTGCAAGGACCGCTACTATAAAGTTGAATCTGCACATGCCACTGATGTTCAAAATAAATATTCCCATGAATGTCATCAGTTGTTATCAGTGACCTTCCACTAAGGGTATTTTTGCATAGGACTTATTTAAGAGATCAGAGATGCTCATGTACGATAATCTCATGATAATCCAACCCGTTATGGTTCCCCGTCCATGACTATGGGCAATGAGGGGGACTATGATAACAGTACAGACTGTGCAACTATATCTGGTGGCAAAAATACAAACTACCCAACTATTGCAGTCATCTTTGGGGGCTCTTTGTCATCTGAGGTTAAATATGCGGTGACCTGAGAAGGGACTTTATGGGTTGTGACACCAAACCAAAACTGTTGAATTCCCTGCTGCCTGAGGGCTTTTAGCCTTTTTGTTCCTTACTCTTCCCTGTTTATGTTATAGCTGCTATTTTACAGCTAAATACTGATTTTTAATGTTCACCAACTTGAGGACTAAATTGGGTAGAAAGGCAGGATACAAATGTTTTCAGTAAATAATAAATAACCTGGAGGAAAAGGTTCCTGCTCTGATGCTATTACCTTATTATATAAGGTTAACATGGAAATAAAGATAACTTCTTATCCTTTTGCAAGCAGACTTGCTGCAAAGCTGCTACCATTTGGCTGCAAAAGAACACAAGTACATGAGATAGCGGAGCTGTGCTGGATTCTTAATCTCCTCTTTGCCTCCTTGTGTTTCTGCCCTCTTTACTAGTTCCACTGGCCAGTCTGCGTGTAGTGGTTATTCTTGCTTCTCATGCTCCTGTTCTACTTCCTTTTCCTCTTCCCCTTCATTCCTTCCCCAATTTCCTCTTTTGTTCCATACTGCACAGTTATGGTCGCTGGTTTCCACAGTGCTCTGAGCAGCCTTTGCTTACTCTAAGCTGCTTGTATGATATTTCCCCAGGGAAATATCCTTCCTTCCTTTTCTTTAAGAAGCTGGTGGCTGTTGATGCTGCACAGCTCAGGTCTTCATTTGGTACAACTCTGAGTCCTGAGGGATCCTTTCTCCAGCCAAAAATTATATTGCACAATTAATTTTTGTTTTTTAAATCACTCTTACAGACATGCACACAGACCTTTCTCTTGCTCTCCCTTCAGGTGTGTTCATCACTCATGGTGATGTAGGAGTTGGAACCATTGTTGGTTCGGCAGTTTTCAATATCCTCTGCATAATTGGAGTCTGCGGCATCTTTGCTGGACAGGTTAGTTGGGTTTCTCACAGTCTTGCCTTCCAGTTACAGCAACAGGAGACAAGTAAGAAATGGTAATCAAGAATAAATTTTGTCTGGATGCAAAGGTCACCAATGTATTGTGGACATAATGTGTTAGTTGTCTGGTGAAGGTCCAATTTTTGAATGAATGCAAAATGCAATTGCAGAGTATGTGCAAAGCTGCACTTATTAATATAAATGTTGACCTGAGAAAACATGCTCTTCCCGCAATGCTAAGCCACAATTATATCCTTATATCCTTACCAGCCTTTCCACCAGGCTTGCCATTTGCAAATGAGGGCAGGAGACCTCCTCCTTCAACTCCTGGTGCCACCATTCTACAGGCCAACAGGAGAAAAATAAAGCGAAAAATACCTATTAGTGTGATGGTGTTACACAGCACTTTTTTTGTAGCAGGAACTCCTTTGCATATTAGGCCACACCCTGCTGATGTAGCCAATCCTCCAAGAGCTTACAGTAGGCCCTGTACTAAGAGCCTGCAAGCTTGGAGGGTTATCTACATCAAGAAAAGCCAGTTTGGTGTAATGGTTAAGTGCGCGGACTCTGGGTTTGATTCCCCTCTCCTCCACTTGCACCTGCTGGTATGGCCTTGGGTTAGCCATAGCTATCGCAGGAGTTGTCCTTGAGGAGGTTTCTTGTGGTCACCCAAAAAGGCTGTACCAGGATTGTGGGACCCATGCAGATATAAACAGGAGCAGAGATTTTGGTGAGGAAGGGAACCAGGCAAAATTAAGTGGGAAATCTGGTTGGATATCACTTGGTGTTCTTCAGCCTCATTAATCAGAGTGATTTATTGAGCTCCTCAATTACTCTCAGGAGAAGGAGAGAACCAGTGTCCCTTCCTCCTGATATTTATGTTTATTTGAACATTACAGGAGTAGGAAATACTATATCCCTTTCCAGGATGCCTCAGCCCATCACAGACAATGTGATTATTTGAACTGTAGGAACTCTGGTACATTCCCTTGTGTCTTTACTAACCCTGACCCTCCTTGGGGAAAAATAATGTTCTTAAATCCAATACAGACATCAGGGGACCAAGGCAGATCCTTCTGAATAACAGACTCTGAAGCTGTTTGCCGAATACTCAGCTTGAACATAACCCCCTTTCATTTGGGGAGGCTGAGAGACTAATAAATAATGGATAAAAGCTGAGCACAGCAATCCTGGTGCTGTCAGTGGGAATGTGCTGAATTCTCCCACTTTAGTCAGTGGAACATAAAAGTGCTTCATGTTGACTGCACTGAGCCCAGTGAGAATTTAGTTCTGGTTTCCATTTGACCACAGTCCAGAAATAGATTATTTCTGCTATTTTTCTGTTTCCAAATGATGTGGCAGATGAGATACACATTTGCATTTTAATATGCTCTTGAATTCTCATAATTTCACCATAGTGAACTCTTTTACATAGGCTTGTAGGTATGTTAATGTATTTTTCCCTTCCTCCAGAGAGTCAGTTTGGTGTAGTGGTTAAGTGTGCAAGTGGAGGAGTGGGGTTTGATTCCCCACTCCTCCACTTGCACCTGCTGGAATGGCCTTGGGTCAGCCATAGCTCTTGTAGGAGTTGTCCTTGAAAGGGCAGCTGCTGTGATAGCCCTCTCAGCTCCACCCACCTCACAGGGTGTCTGTTGTGGGGGGAGAAGATATAGGAGATTGTAAGCCGCTCTGAGTCTCTGATTCAGAGAGAAGGACGGGGTATAAATCTGGAATTCTTCTTCTTTCCTCAGTTTACAAGAATTCACTTCTGAAAACTCTGTTTCTAGATTAGTTGAGACAGTGAGAATTCACTTTATATCTGGCCCCCCCTCCAGTAATCTCAGGTCCTAGTGACCACTTGGGCCAAAGTGAGTGGCTATCTGTTGAGGCACTGCTTAGTTTTAATGCTGATGCTCTGATTAGTTTAAATGCATTTTATTTATTAATGGTTTATTAATGTATTAATGCCCTGAGCCAGCTTGCTGGGAGGTCAGGATACAAATTAGATAGATAGATGGAGAGGGAGAGAGAGAGAACACAATTGCTATGAATTTACACAATCAAAATCCTATTTGTTTAATGGATGTGATGAATGAGACTGCACTTTAGCCAACAGGAGTTCATAAGTTAGCCTTTAATATGTTTTATCTGTTGTAGGTTTGTGTTTAGAATTAAACTAGTAGTTTTAAAAAAAATCCTTGCTGCACTTTTGGGCAGTTCTTTTTTCTATTAAAGTCCTGGAATTCTTTGTACTATGCCATGTTCTATCTGCTGGGCAAATGTCCCCAGGAAAGTCCATGTTGTTACTCCTTTTTGGTTTCTCTCATGTAGTTATTCATTTTAAAAACAACGAAGGGATTAAAAATACTCTCTAAAAATGTTGCCATTCTGATCTTATTCCATTATTTACTGATTGATTTATTTGATTTTAATTCTCTCTCACACAGAAGTAGGGCTCACAGTGGATAACATCATAAATAAGCAGTTAAAAAACAGTTAAAATCTGTTACATACATTTCAAGCACTTAATCAGATGGCATATACTATGTCACTGTTCCCAGGGAGAGAGAGGAAAGGAAGAAATGGGGGTATTGTATGATAGGCTTTCTGATCTTATCCATAGGCCTGGTGATATAACTCCATTTTGCAGGCCCTGCAAAATTGAGCTAAATCCCACAGGGCCTGGATCTCATTCAGAAGTACATTCCATAGAGCTGGAGATATTACTGAGAAGACTCTAGCTCAGGGATGGGGAACAGTAGCTCTCCAGATGTTTTTTTGCCTACAACTCACATCAGCCCCAGCCAGCATGGCCAATGGCTGGGGCTGATGGGAGTTGTAGGCAAAAAAACACCTGGAGAGCCACTGTTCCCCACCCCTGTTATAGCTCTATCTGAGGCCAGGCAAATGGTCTTGGGTCCCAGGATTCCTAGTATGCTGTCACTTGAGGATCATAGTGCTCTTTGAGGGGTATGCCAGGAGAGGCGGTTTTGTCTCATCTGATCCAAAGAGAACCTTTTTCAAGGAAGGAATTGGGTGTATATGTCTTAGTGAGATGACATATTTCAAGTGATGAGAAAGTAAAGTGATTAACATCCATGTGTGGAATGAGCTTTTTTCTTTTGCAGTATTAACCATTCACAAGCGTAAACCCTCCGCTGAAGCTGAGACCTCCGCATAAAGCAATTGTGTTTTCTTTTCAGGTGGTCCGTCTAACCTGGTGGTCCGTGTGCAGGGATTCAGTCTATTACACTCTGTCTGTGATTATACTTATTGTGGTAAGTTTCTTGTTTGTTGTGTCCTTTATCCTAGTTAATTGGAAGTACCTAGTTTATGATTGTTCATGCTTAGGAGGAGTTCTGAAAAATCACTAGAGCCCTTTCATCAGGATGGAAAAAGTGAATCCCATAATACCGTATTCCCAAAGAACTATGTAACACTGCAATTAACCGCACGCCCAGATAACAGAGTCTTTAAACAAAGCTGAAAAGTGATGCATGCATGGGAGGACCTATAAACCTTGAGTCTCTGCATGCTTTTTGTGACTGCTGGGCAAATTCTCACCAGAAGGACTGATTTCTCAGTTTGTTCCCAATCACTTTTATTCAAGATTTTATGTTGCCTACTAATGAATACTAGATATCAGCTTTCATTTCTTTCTAAGCTTACAATATGCTGACCAAAAATGTGGGTTCATTTGAAATAATTACTATGCATCATTTACATAAATGTGACCATGGCTGCAACTGTAAGATCACTTTCCTGGAAGTAGGCGCCATTGAATAAAATGTTACTTACATCTAGACTCATAGAATCATAGAGTTGGAAGGAACCTCCAGGGTCATCTAGTCCAACCCCCTGCACAGTGCAGGAAATTCACAAATACCTCCCCCCACACCCCCTGTGACCACTGCTCCATGCCCAGAAGATGCAAAAAAAAAAAATCAAAAGCATGTCTAGATAGACATGCCACTGCATTAGTTATTTCATGCATATAATCTGAAGCAATGATGATGATGATAATGATGATGATATTGGATTTATATCCCGCCCTCCACTCCGAAGAGTCTCAGAGCGGCTCACAATCTCCTTTACCTTCCTCCCCCACAACAGACACCCTGTGAGGTGGGTGGGGCTGGAGAGGGCTCTCACAGCAGCTGCCCTTTCAAGGACAACCTCTGCCAGAGCTATGGCGGACCCAAGGCCATGCTAGCAGGTGCAAGTGGAGGAGTGGGGAATCAAACCCGGTTCTCCCAGATAAGAGTCCGCACACTTAACCATTACACCAAACTGGTGTAGTGGTTAGGAGCACGGACTCTAATCTGGGAGAACTGGGTTTAATTCCCCATTCATCCAACTGCTGATCTTGGGCCAGTCACAGTTCTCTCAGATCTGTTCTCTCAGTCCCACCTACTTCAAAGTGAAAGGTGGAGGATAAATCCAATATCTTCTTTTTCTTCATTGAAGTTATATGCTAATGCCTGTAATGAATCCCTAACTTTTTAATGGATATAAATACAAATCTGGAAACCTGCCAGGGAGTGGTGACATGATTTGAGCATAAAAATGGCCAGTGGAAAGAGGGTTAAATACTCCCCTCCCCAAAATGCTGTTTCTCTGCACATAATTGTGGTGTCCCAGGACTGCTTTATATATAATACAAATATTAGGGCTTTGCTACATTCTTCTGTGAGTAATGTGTAGTCTGTGACTCAGTGTCCCAGAATGTCTTGAACCAAAGAAACTTTGTTAGCCTGCACATTAAGGAAGTAATGCTGCAACCAATACCATGTATATATTCTGCCATTAAAAAAACACAACTTCAGTGTGGCAATGCATGCAGCTAGGACAACAGAAACAATGAGTCAATGCCAAGCAGTTATCCTAGCTAAGAATGAAAGTCTTTAAATGTGTCAAATAATTCAGTTTCAGACACTTGCGTGTGCCATTCTATCAAATGCTGATGTGTCTCAGACACAGAAGAGAAGTTCAAGTCAGGCCAAAAGTCCAACAAACCAAGCATTAGATGCAGATGACAGTCTGTAGATATGATAGGACTAATATGAAGTCAGGCTAAAAGTCAGTATCTCATTAAAGCAGGCATCATTGGTAAGATCAAGCAGAAAAACCACAGCTAGTAAGGCCAACTAAAGAGAAGGTCAAACACACTCAGGTTCTTTGCAAGTTTCCCATATTGAAGGACCCAGTCTGGAAGATGCAGCTTTATACTTTCAGGCTAGGTCTTAACTGGGAGGGAAGGCATAGCCTGATTTTGTCAGATTTCAAAAGCAAAGTTGGGTTGGTAGTTGGATGGGAGACCACCAAGGAAGGCTTCAGAGGAGGGCAATGGCAAGCCATCTCAGCTTCTCACTTGCCTTGAAAGCTCCATGTTGGGGTCGTCATAAGTCAGCTACGACATGATGGCACATACATAGGTCTTACTGAACTCTTCCGTTAACTGTCATTGGAATCCCTCAGTCAGGATGTGCTTCCTCTGCAGGCTATCTTGAAGAAAATGCTGTGGTACTACAGGGATTGGGCTGGCAGCTCTCCCTAAAAGCACGCTTCACAGCCAGCACACTGAGCAAGGTTCCAGAGCACTAACTTCAAGTTCTGGGTTTGAATCCTTATGATGCCCTGCTTGGTGTAATGTAACTGAAGTTCTTCGATTGGCATTGAGAAATATCATTTGTGAATATTTGACTGCACTTGTTGTATATATTTTTTAAATTTAATTTAAAAAAGAAAATGAAAAAAGAGAAATATCATTTCTTCTTTCTCTCTCTTTCCTCCCTTTTAGTTTATATATGATGAGAAAATCGTATGGTAAGCTCTGCTTGTTATTTTTTCCACATAATTATTAGAATCCAGTTTTGATTTAGACTTCAAGGCTATGCATGCTTTCTTGTTGACCCTGCGGAGCATGGAGGAAGGGGATTTCTTCTGAGTAAGCATATGTAGGTTTGGGCTGTAAGGGCTTTGATCCAAGTCTCACAAGAGAGCTCTGAATTTGGCAGTCTGCATTTGTGACACTGACTGTGGAAAAACAAGTGAGTAGCGATGAACAGTAGGTGTGGTATAGGGCAGGGGTGGCCAACGGTAGCTCTCCAGATGTTTTTGCCTACAACTCCCATCAGCCCCAGCCATTGGCCATGCTGGCTGGGGCTGATGGGAGTTGTAGGCAAAAAAAAAAAATCTGGAGAGCTGCCATTGGCCACCCTGGTATAGGGGAAGGGCAAGCAGCACTGGAGGGAAAGGAGAAGGTGGAAAGACTTACTGAAAGAAATGGCTATTGAGGAGGACCTGGGCAATGAAGAAATGGTTATCAAAGAGAGATGGCAAGGCATTCCAGTCCTAGACATTACCTTTAGAGGAGGTAACAATGGGGAGAAGACAAAAGGGGGCTAACAACAGGAAGGAGGGACTGAAAAGAAGTGCACAGGCAGAAAAGAGAAGGTCAGCATAATATTATTTGTATTAAAAATAGAGCTTCATGAAGACATTATGTCAGAGATTTTTGAATTACAAATTAAATCTGTAAAACAAAAGGCTAGATTTAAAGTAATAATTTAAAGAAAGACTTTTCCCTTCATACTTTATATGTTTTTATTTATTTATCAAATTTATATCCCACCCTCCCCTGACAGGCTCGGGGCGGCTAACAACAGTTTAAAAACATTAGCAATTGACAAACATATCATTTTAAAAATAAAATATATAATAAAACATTTCCATACATATTAAAAGTCCAAGAAGGCATGTTTCTGATTTCCATTATATTAATTCAGTGAGACTGTTGGTGCCGCAAGGTAATGGCCACCTCCCCCTAACCATTGAAGGCGAGTTTGAATAATTCGGTCTTACAGGCCCTGCAGAACTGTGGCAGGTCCCACAGGGCCCTGATGTTTTCATGGAGGGCATTCCACAAAGTGGGGGCTGTTACCGAGAATGCTCTGGCTCTAGTGCTGGACAATCGAGCTTCTTTCGGTCCAGGGATCTTAAGGCGAGTTTGAGATCCTGAACGTAGTGTTTTCTGGGGTACGTATGGGGAAAGGCGGTCCCGAAGGTAGATAGGTCTCAAGCCATATAACGACTATACCTACCAACTGATTAGTTACCCACTAAAACATGCTTATGTGTAATTAAATTAAATAAATTTAAAATGTGTTTATACTGCTTATTTAAAGGAGAACCATGCTAATTATAGTGGATGCAAATAGGAGCTGGCAGTTTTCATAAGGAGCAAAGAAAATGTGCTTATTTATTTGTTGACAGTAAATGTTCCTAAGTTGAAAACTGAACCAGATGCGGAACTTTGGTAGTTAAAGAATGCAGCAATATGGATATACATGTGCTGTCTCATCTATCATCTTTTGGAACCAAGGGCTGGATTTCAGTCCCTATGGTAACTTGCGAGTGCCTGACCCCCAGTATCAGGTCCAAAACAACAGTATTTGTGTGCTGTGTTTATACTGTTTGTTTTCCAAGAAGATATTTTGTCTTACTGGGCTTTATTAAAATAGAGAAGCAGTCTCTGCTCTTTATAAACATTGGCTAAATTTAAGAGATTTAATTTTATTCATGCTGGGTTTTTTTTAAAGGAGAGAAACTTATGATATTGACGTTAAATAAAATGCCTATTTTTCTCCTCCCTGTGTTGATCAAAGAAAAGGTAGCAAATACTGCTCATGGTAGAGCCAGTGATAATTTTCTGCAGAAAATATAAGTTTGGGCTTTGTAAAAGCATCTTTAAATATGCTCAGCACATGACTAACTTCATGCCTTTTCTTCTTTTGAGGTGGGAGAGCCTTGTCCTCATCATTATGTACTTGTTCTATATACTTATAATGAAGTAAGTGCTTTTTTCCTTATCCTCCTGTTATTTAATTATGTTTGACTATCCTTCCTTCAGTATTGCTCTGACAGCCCATAACTCATAACATTCTGCATTCCTGTTTTATCACTATTGTTCATTTTCCTCTCTGGATGTGCACAATAGCCAGTAGAGAGACATTTGACTATTTCAGTGTCTGTGGAATCTGCCATAAGGATAGTTGTGCTAATGGAAAATATTGTCCTTGGAAACTGAGGTTTCAACATTGTCAATTAATTGGTGAATTTATTTAAAATGTTTTGATAGACTAGACAGTCTGCTTAATTGATCAGCATTTTTTGTTTTAGAAAATTAAATTCTTTTTGATACAGTTACTGAAAAATAGTGGATGCCAAATATTATAGAAGAGGCATTCCCTCTTGTCCAAGAAAGAAGCAAAAAATAACCTTTTGACTTATGTGTATCATTTGAAAGCAAACAAAAAAATGCTTTTTCATTCAGAACTCTTTTTCATGTATGAACATGAACAGATTTAATTGATGGCTATCCTGAAATTCGTGTGGTTGATCTATTAATAACCTTTATAGAAGCTGAATTTTTTTGCAGTGCCAACAAATATACAGCTTTTGCTCTGCGGGACTAGTAGAGAGAATCTTTTCCTCTGAGAAAGACCAGAGAGCAGATATGGATAAGAAGAAGAAGAAGAAGATATTGGATTTATATCCCGCCCTCCACTCCGAAGAGTCTCAGAGCGGCTCACAATCTCCTTTACCTTCCTCCCCCACAACAGACACCCTGTGAGGTGGGTGGGGCTGGAGAGGGCTCTAACAGCAGCTGCCCTTTCAAGGACAACCTCTGCCAGAGCTATGGCTGACCCAAGGCCATTCCAGCAGGTGCAAGTGGAGGAGTGGGGAATCAAACCCGGTTCTCCCAGATAAGAGTCTGCACACTTAACCACTACACCAAACTGGCTCTCCCTTCTCTTACATTTTCTCTTCCTGTTTTCTTCTTACTATGTTAAAAGTAGTAGGACTTAGAAGAAACAATGTTTTTAAAACACCTAAGAAAATAAATATAATTTGTCCATTAAAAGGAGTATTGTAGGGATCTGCTTCCCTAATCCCAGTACTGGTATTTAACCTGTTACTGTCGCTGTCTTCCATGAATTGTCCCTATTTAAAGCAAACTTAATTGGTGGCCATCACTACACCTTGTGGCAGTGAATTCCACAATTCACCAGCCTGCTTCCTTCCTGTATTTAGGAAATTTGTGTCGATTTTATGGCTTGACAAAAATGCACAATTTTCTTGGTTGTCTGTCAAGATGAGGGCATTGTGATCCCTGGTTCAACAATCTAGATAAGGTAGGCAACAAATAGGGTTTAAGGCTAAAGTTAATGGGCAGAGAAAGGATGAGAATTAAAATAAGATTTGAGTCTCTGACAAGTTACTAGAACAATGAATGACTGGAAGAAAGTTAAGTAACTATGTTGCATGCTATATAGCGGCTTACTATGTGGGGTGGGCAGTTTTTACTGAAGCACCACTAAATGTTGATTTGAGATGCTTGCTCATGAAAATCTGCCTTGTTGGCTAAGTATCTATGAACAGAAGGGTTGCTGCATAATTACAGCTACCACATGGAAAAATTTAAAGTGGCAGCCATGATATCAGCCCCTAAGAGATGGAGGGGGAACCTCCATATTCTCTCTCTCTTCTTTCTTCCTCTTCCAATTTAAGGACTTTTCCATTAATCGCTAGTGGTTTATCATACCTTTCATCCAGGAAAGGCCCCAAACAAACACTATACACTGTCAGAATCCTCAAAATCTGTTTTATTTATTTCAATGTTTTTACTCTTCTTTTCTCCCCACTGAGAACCTAAACTTATTCTCCCTTCCTCCATTTTATCCTAACAGCAAGTATCTTGTAAGGTGGGTTGGACTAAGAGAGAGTGACAGGCAGTAAACATCATGGCTGAAAAGAGATTTGAATCTTGGTGTCCCAGATCTTAGTCTGATGCTACAACAGTCACACCATTATAATTAATATAATTAATCATGTAACAGTAATTTATTGTGGTATTAATTATATAATCAGTGCGTAGAGCATTAATTGAAAAATTTCAGATTGTATTAAAAACTTTCTAATTTAAAAGAAAGTACACATGAAATCTGCAGATTCACACAATCGGTTTTAAAAATCTTTTGATATGGTTTTTATAATAGCTAGCACTTAGCTGCATTTGCAGAAAATAAAAACCTTCATTGCTTGGTGAATTTACAGTACAGGATAATCTCTCTCTCTTTCTCTCTGAACAGCATCCTAAACTGGCATTCATTTGAATTAACAATTCCACCTCCACCCATCCCCGAATTACAGATATGGAATGCAAAATGTTGGAATTTGATTGTGTTTTTTTAAAGATATGCAGAATAACCTGCAGATGAAACATTTATTACAGTATTAAAGCTGCAGTGCTGCAGTCCTAAGCTATGCTCACGACCTGAGTTCGATCCCTGGCAGAAACTGGGTTTTCAGGTAGCCGGCTCGAGGTTGACTCAGCCTTCCATCCTTCCGAGGTCGGTAAAATGAATATCCAGCTTGCTGGGGGGAAAGTGTAGATGACCGAGGAAGACAATGGCAAACCACCCTGTAAAAAAAAAAGACTGCCGTGAAAACATTGTGAAAGCAACGTCACCCCAGAGTCGGAAACGACTGGTGCTTGCACAGGGGACCTTTCCTTCCTTTCCTTTGTTTATAGTCTGCAGAATTTGATGAGTTAGTGAGATTCTCAGTAGCCTCATGGACCAACCTTGGTCTTCTGACTGGTTCTGATTGGTAGGTTTTGTGGCATTCTCTTTTAGGTTACATAATTGTACACTTGATAACAAAGTTCTAGAACTTTAGGGATCTAAAATAATCACAAGAAGAAATAAAATAAAAAGGATTCTTGGGCATAACAGCAGGATCCTTGTTGCATTGTTGTGAAACCTGGACATAGAGGTGGTTGTATGTCCACTTGCAGCTGCTGGAATGGCCTTGGGTCAGCCATAGCTCTCATAGGACTTGTCCTTGAAAGGGCAGCTGCTGTAAGAGCTCTCAGCCCCACCTACCTCACAGGGTGTCTGTTGTGGGAGGGTGGGGGGAGGTAAAGGAGATTGTGACCAGTCTGAGACTTTGAGATTCAGAGTATAGGCCGAGATATAAATCCAATATCATCATCTTCTTCTTGTACTTGTGCACATGGCCCATTGGAAATTGTAGGCTATTCAGAATAGCAGTGGTCTTTAACTGGGAGTTTCATGGTTTATCTGGGTTTCATGGTTCATTTCTGAGTGAATAAGGTTCTTGGGTCTTTCTGCATTAGGAGGTTGCATCCATTAGTTATTCTGTGATTGTATTATTAAGTGGAAAAGCTGGTTAGACTCAGCCAGCCACATGTTTTTACACATACATGTAAAAACCATGAAGCACTTGGACATAACAGAAGTCTAAGTATCTTTAGTTTTCCATTGTGTATAACAGGAAAGAGCACACTCTTAACTTTCCCATTGAAATCGTCATGACCATAATGGCTCCATCATGACCATAATGATGGAACTGGCTGTCAACCATGGCAGTGTTTCAGTGGTGTTTGGCCAGTCTTTGTCTCTCAATCTAGTCAACTTCATTGAGGTTGTGAGGATCAGTGCAATGAGAATGTACATATATGCATACACACAGAGAAGACAAATAACTCACAGTAAATTTTTAATTTTATGCTTTAAGCAACTTGCATTTTTTTTCTCCTTTATGCTTCTAGGTACAATGTGAAAATGCAGAAGTTCTTCACAATCAAAAGCATGAATGTTGGGAATGGCAACACTGTCACCAGTGAACTGGAAGATGGTAATGAATCTTATGACATTAGCTGTGATGACCCGTCAAAGCCATTGCTGTGGAAAGGTAAGGCTAAGCAGACAGGAGCTGAACCAAAAGTTGACCTGAAATACCATTACTCCTGGGGGAGGAAATGGCAAACCACCCCTGTACAAAGTCTGTCAAGAAAACATCATGATGTGACCTCACCCCATGGGTCAGTAATGACTCTGTGCTTGCACAGGGGACTACCTTTACCTTTACCATTGCTCTAATGGTGACTCAAACATTGATGACTAGCATAACTGTATTTTCCCCCAACTGGTCAGCTACTTCCAGACAAATTCAATGCCTTTGGGGCATTACTAAACTGTATTAGCATGTTAATAACGTCTGTGCCTGTAACATGAATTGTTGACTTTTGAGTGCATTTGGGGAGAATCACACTTGCAGTGATGTACTTCAGTGTTCCCATTTGATCTGTGTTTCTCTTGGAATCTTGGATTTTGTGTGTGTTGGATAAAGTCAGTAGCAGGCACAGTATTTTTCCCCCCATTGATTTTCAGACCCCTGTGGCCATTTGGGTCATCCATGCAACCAGGTGCTCTCAATTGTCATACATTTTTGAAATATTGCATTCTAGTGTGTAGCATCGTTATAGGACATACTAAGGTATTGTTTTTCCAAACTGTATTTCGGAGGGCCCTGAAGTTCTCCAATAAGAACAGGGATAGAATAGTCTTCTTTTTACTAACTCTGCATGGAAGAATCTATATGTCTCTCTCTCTCTCTCTCTGTCTGATTCTTTAATACTGACAGATTTCTTTTAATCTGAAATGTATATATATATATATATATATATATATATATATATATATATATATAAAAATCTCCTCACTTTTAAAGCAGGACGACAAATTTATTCTTTTTATTTTATTCTGTGGATTTATTTTTTTTCTCCAATAGCCAGATTATGCTTCCTCTTTCGGTTGGCCTGGTTGGTCTGTTTACAGATTTTTGGAGCAGAATTTAGCTTTTCTCAAATCTGCTTTCAGCCTGCCTCTTAAGTTGAGGCCAAAGATACCTGGCTTCTCAGTTAACACCTTGCTTGGGTCAGTGGGGCTTAGATCTCACCGTTAATCCTCTCTGGTGTATGACTGCCAAGCCTGATTATTTTTGGAGACAGAACACCTGCGCTTTCCCTATTGCATTCTATAGCGCCATAGCAAGAATGCCATTACCATGGGTGCAGATAAAAGGGAGGTTCACAGACTGCCAAGTTGCCTTTGAAGCTTGTAACTTTTATTGCTTTCAAGAGCTTCAACTGGCAAAACATAAAAGCCTCTATTACTGCATTCTCATATATGTATACACATACACAGCTTTTCACACGGAGGAAAATCCAATTTCAAAAACAAGTCCTACAAGCTAAAGTGAAGATTTGTACTTCTACAGCTCATGTTCATGTTTTGACAGTAAAAGTACATTGACTGGACACCTCTGGCTTTTATTGTACTGACCCCACATGCCTTTTGGCTGTAGTAACCGTGTAGCCATTAGAAGCTCAATATATAAAATGTGCCTAGGCAGGGTAGACTAAGCTGGTTGCTCTAACAGTTTCTCCAGATCCCAAAAGAATAGTTGTGTTGCAGCAAAAACAATGAAGAACCCAAAATACATATATTGTGGCATGAACTTTAATGGACTAGAGCAGGGATGGACAAACTTGCTTAACATAAGAGCCACATAGAATAAGTGTCAGATGTTTGAGAGCTGCAAGACACAAACATCAGAGGAAGGAAGGGAAGGAAGGAAAATAGATGGGGGAGGGAAAAGTTGAAAGAAAGCAACTTTAAATGCATTCTCCAAGCCTCTGGCTGACTTGGCTTAGACAAATGATTTAAAAAGACAAATGCCTTTTCCAAGCTAGCCAGTGGGGTGGTGAGGGCTTCAAGAGCCACACAATGGGCTTTTTCACACAGTCTATGTATTCCAGTATGGAAGCTGGTCAGTTACTGAACAGTAACGGGTTTCTGCTGGCATTTCAGACAGACCCGATTCAGTAACTGGCTGCTACCGGAATACTCTCACCTTTTCACACACTCCCGCGGCTGTCCCGGTAGTGAGGCGTGCCTGAGTCATTACAAACAAAGAGCAGCTTCTTCCACTTTTCAACCCCTCCTGCCGGGTTGAAATCGCTATGGGGTGCTGTGTGAAATGTCCAGTATCTAACCCGGGAGCAGTTTTTGCGCCCTTTTTCGCCCGCCGGCGCGCGCGATCTCCGGCTTTTTTGGGGGGGAACGTCGGGCTAAGATCGCTATAGCGCTATAGCGATGTATCACAACAGCATCACCATAGGGATGCCTGGGCTCCATTAAGATGCCAGATATTGCCACCGCTGAAACCTGGTAACTTATCTCAATAGAGCCTAGCCATCTCTATGGTGTTGCTGTTGTGATACGTCGCTATAGCGCTATAGCGATCTTAGCCCGACGTTCCAAAAAAAAAAAAAAAAAGCTGGAGATCGCGAGCCGGCAGGCAAAAACGGCTGGCGCTGGTGGAAGCAAGATAAGAGCGGAACAGTGTGAAATGGCTCGCTTCAATCACGGAACCCTACCGGAAAAAAAAACATGTGTCTGAAAACTCCCATCCCTGTCTCGGATTACTGCAAGCGGCACAATACCGACTCCCTTCTGGTTTCCACTGGTAAGTGTGAAAAGGGCCAATATGTGTAAAAGAGCCACATGAACAGAGATTCATATCTCCTAGCCACAGTTTGGCCACCCCGGGATTAGAGTCTGATTCATCAGATGCAGCAAGCCCCAAGGAAGCTACGCAACTAGAAGAAAAAGGAAGTGCGGTTCCTGTATCTTTAACAACTATGCAAATGAAGGGATTTTAGTTTCTTCCCAGTGGGAACCCAAAGCAGCTTACAATGGTTACCCTCTCCTCCATTTTATTCTCATGGCAATCCTGTGGAGCGAGTTAGGCTAAGAGTGTGTGAGTGGCCCAAGGTCACCCAGGAAGCTTCCATGGCAGAACAGAGATTCATATCTGGGTCTACCAGATTCTGGTCTGACCACCTAACCACTACGTCATGCTGGCTGACATGCAATGAGGAGAAAAGGCTCATCTGCTGAAATCCCTTCTGCTACACAAATATGCAAGGTATAGAAGCTCTAAATCCCAACTGAAATCTAACAGACCTTTTCATCGTTGGTTCTGGGATCTGAACTTTTGCATACTTTGTAGGACACCACTAACTTGTTCTGTCTCTTAAAACTGATTAAATTTTGACAGATCTCTAGCCTACTTTTTGTCAGAAAATTTCAAAGCAGCCAGGATATCCTGTATCAGACATCTGCCTTTAATGCATGTATCCCAAGTTCATTTCTGTAGCATTTATATTAAGGTAGTTCTTGTCACTTGTGCATCAAACCTTACTTTATTTATTTTATTCCATTTATATCCCATCCTCCCCACCAAGGTGGGCTCAGGGCGGCTCTTTTAAAATGTCTGCATTAAAAATGCGTTTTTAAAATGTGTGCATTAAAACTTTGAATAGGAGGCAGAAAGAAGAAACTTCTTACTTTTTTTCTTTCTCAAACTCATGAAGTTTGTAAAACTGGACTTGGGGGGATAAAGTCAAGAAGGACTGTAATCTGGGACCTCCTGATCTGTCCTGGGGCAGACTACTTGTGGCTGGAGAGAGAAGCCTGAAATAGTTTGCTTGTCCTCCCAGGTTCCACCATAGCGCGAATTACTCAGGCAAGACAGTGTTGTTTCCTGTGACCTGGATTGGCTGAAAATGATTCTGCAGTTGCACCAGCCCTGGTTTTTGCGTCATGGGTACCAGATGATTTCTAGCATTGTTTGTAAAGCTCTCCAGATGCTTTCCAAATCAGTGCATTTCCCAGCTTGACTGCATGTTCACCACGTGAAGCTGTTTTATTTATTTATCCTTCAACTGGAGGTGGTGGGGGTTGTTTAGGACCTTCTGCATTCAAAGCAGGTGCTCCACCACTGTGCCGTATTCCATCCCCGAGCTTTCTGATTCTGATCCTGTTTATTGTACCTTCAGCACCCTCTGTTCCATGCTACCCACACCCCAGACAGATAACCCTCAAGGCTCAGAGAAACCAACTGAAGCAGCACAATGAAAGAAGGCAACTTGCTAAAAACAGTGTGTCAGTGAGCTGTACTTTGCAGCAAACCTGCAGTTAGATTTTATTGCCTCTAACCCAGGACCCTTTATGCAGTTGTTAAGATGCTATTTCTGCCTTCCTATATCTTCCCAGGCTCTTCGGTTCCCACTCCTCACTCTCATTAGGGCTCCCAGGGTATGTTCCACAGCAACTTCCTTTTGTTTTCACTGACATGCTGCACTTTAGAGTTTTCTCAGAAGTAATTTCACCAGAGAGAAGTTTAGCTCCCAATTTCTCCTGCTGAAGCTCCATGTTAAGGCCCTGTTAGTCATCATCATCATAATATTTAACGACATTTCGTATTTTAGAGCTTTTGCCAAAGTGGTTTCACACAGATAATTTCAGCAATGCCTTCAACAGCCTTCTAAGACTAGAGACTATTATTATTTCTTCTGTTTTGGCATACTTAAGGCCATTCAAGAGATTTTGTTGACTCAGCTGGTGCTTGAAACAGTTTCCCATTTATGTTTATGGCATCATGACCCAAATTTACTGGACTGTCACCAGTATTATATGTAATAAGCAGGCCTTGAATTCAGCAGGAGCTCACAAGAGCTTAGCTCCAGAATCTTTCTGATGGCCCTCCCTCCTCCTTCCCACCTACCTACCTTGTCCATTGAATATTAAGTGCAGCTGCGTAACAATCCCTGGATTAAGAGAGTGGGCAGCTGGCCAGCCACCAGGAGTTTTGCCACACCCCCAGCAGCCCTCACTAACCCCTGGAGAAGCCTGCACCACCCTTTCTCCGCTTTCTATGTGATTTTGAGTGGCAGGTGGCTTGCTGGCCTTTTGACTGGAGAGGGGGTAGCCAAGGAGAGCCCCAGGTGAGTGAGGCCTGCTTGGGCTGACTGGATCTCTAGCCAGCCCAAGCAGGCCTTGCTCGCCCTGGGCTCTCCTTGCATCAGGTTGCTTTTGGCTGGTAGGGGGCAGCATATGCTAATGAGCTCTGCTAATGAGCTCCACCACCTATTTTTCTACAAAATGACCCCTGGTAATAAGTATTGCCAAGCGGAGAACAGGCATTGTCTGGTGCAGACAATGTCCTCTGAAGATGGGGAGGGGAAAATCTAGCTAGTGAACTTGTGTGTTTTATTTTATTCCTTCAAGAGGAGCGGGAAATATTCAGAATACCTGTTGGCATTTTAGGGACTGGAGGACCTTCAGAGTTCAGTTGCAGCCAGAGATCTCCTGAAATCTATTCTCAAACATATATTAGGCTAATAGATCGTGATTGGTACCTGTGTTGGTCCATCTGTACTAGTACAAAAGAGTAAAAATTCAGTAGCACCTTAAATTCTAACAAAATCTATGGCAGGGTGCAAGCTTTCATTGCTCACTTCTTCAGATACTTCAGAAATAATAGGCTGCTTTTAAATAATTTTTTTTAGATGGCAGAAATTGATAATTCAATGTAGCAAGCTACACTGATAACACTGATCCTCAAAATATCCTAGAACACATGACATACAGCAAGTGTGTGGATCAATACAGTTCAAATGAGGGATGGCCATGTGTCTAGATGCGTCAGAATGGGATAGCAGAATCTTGACAATCTTATGGACTATGAGGGTGAAGGTGAGGGCTGAACTTTTGAATTTTCTATATGGTAAAAAACACTTGCAAGTAGAAAATGAGCACACCGGGAAGGAAGGTTCTAGTCTAGCCAACTCCCAGTTAGACTAACTTTCTATTAGCAAAGAAGAATTTTTTTAGAATACTAAAATCTATAGAACCTATAGTCTGAGGTTAGAACCTATAGTCTGAGGTTGGAGACTACCATCTCATTCTTGAACAAGGTTAGACCAGATAGATGATTGTGCAAAGCACAGCACAACCTTGCATTGCCTTTTTTTCCCCCTTCTGGTATTGCTTCCTGCATGTCCAGTTTAGCACTGAATTGTACAACTAGCAGAAACCGAAACCTGCCATTTGGACTCAGCCTTTGAAGATGTTGCTGTTGACAAAGCTGCTATCCATGATCCAGTCTGTAACGAAATACTGTTTTCAATCTCTTCCTATTCTGTTTCTTCTATCTGTTTAAATAACAGGCATGTTGTCATCAGGTGTGAGGGGGATCTCCTCTGATTAAGCTAAACATTTCCCCAGTTTTCAGACTATTTCAGACTGAAATGATGAACTAATTGGTGGTTTTTTTCTTCCACCCCACTAAACATTTCTGTTTCTCTTAATGTATGTAATCTGTTGTAAATATATACATATATATCCTGGCTAATAACTGAGGCAATAAAGAATGGTATTGTCCCTCATTCCCTCTATCTCCCACCACTCACCTCTCTTTTTCTCTGGGGTTAATATTTACTTTGTTGCAGTGTGTATTCTAACAACAAATGTCTCCTGTCTGCTAAGCCTTACTATATGCTACATAGATGGTAGCATTTGTTTTTTTTTAAAAAAAATACTTGCATGCATTTATTGTGTCTCCCTTTTATTAATTATTAGGGCTGCATGTTTTGTCTGTCTTGGTTTAATAACAGAATTTAGAACAGGAAAATACTCCCATTTATATAAGTTGTCACAAAAACTGTTTTTACTAAATTGTGCAGTATCTTGGAATTTAATAATAAATGCTGTGATAGCATTCTTCTGAAATTGTAGGGAAGTTTAAACGGGCCAGAATAATGAGAGAACTACACCCTTGTGAGTGCTTTTGTTAAATAGCTCTAATTGTTAAGGAGTTTCCTAGGATACGTTTTTGGCTCATTATTAGTATTAAGGAATAGACCTCCCTCCTCAATTTAGTTTGCATGCAATCCAGTTATAGATAGAAATCCGGAAAAGTTTCTTACAATGTAAGATTGCCCTTAAGCTAATGGGAGGAGCCATTCCAGGGTAAATATGGGCAAAGAGAGTCATAGAGGAAGAAGCATGCTTTGTACCTAACCATTGGCATTGTGGTCAATAGTAAAGGGAACGCAACCATATGGCCAAAACTCCGTGGTGATGGTCGATGAGATAATTTGTTCCAGTCCTCCGAAATTCCGTTTTCCTGAAGCTGGCTTGCGAGTAATGATAACAAATAAATTTGGACCAAGGACCAGGCTACGGATGGCGAGTCGGCTGATTATTAATGAGGTGAGCCTGCAAGAGAGAGAACTGAACAACTTATTCAGGATCTTTTTTTTATTTTTGCAGTGTTTCAATTGTGATTATTATTATGTACTGTTTGCACTGTGCCCACGAATCTGTCTGGTGCTTTACAGCACCATCAAGGGAAAAAAATCAAAACCAAACAGGCTGTTGCCTGAAGGAACTTGCAGGCCAGTGTTTAACATCAAGAACAGAAAAGATGAAGGATGGAAGAGATAAGGATAAAAAGAAGGAATACTTGGCCTTTTGTGGGGGGGAGGCTTAAGAAAACAGCCAAGAGTTCACGTGTTATCATAAGCATATTAGATCAGAATCTGATTCCCTGTATTTATCAGCCAAACAAATGTGCCAGCTCTATCATTTTTTTTGGATTATGCTTTGGGTGGGATGCTAATCTTACATGGCTTGACATGAAACCCTTGCAAACAGAACTGGAGTCATGTCAGAAGAGGCTGACGGGGTGTTCAGATGTCAAAATGGTCTTTCTTTTTTAGCATAGGCAGTTAGCCCTGTTTCCTATAGAGAATGTGGGGAGGGTTGTTTTGTTTTAGGCTTTTCATTCAGCACTAGGGTTGCCAACAGGCCTGGAGAAAAATATCCTGTTGCTTTAACAGAAGTTTAATAGGATGTTTGTCATTGATCTTCTGTGCAGTCTCACGTTGGATAGGTCTTTACAACTAAAGGCCTCCAGGGGGTGCTGCACACCAGAACCAGCAATTTGTTCCTGCCCAGGGACCACATGCTTCCGCACAGCAATGACCCCCACCGCCACCCTCAGTTCCTCTTTTGCCACCAAAGGTTTTGGAGTCTCCAGCTACAGTGAGAGGAGAAGAAATGTTGATTGAATCTGACAGATCCAGTGCAACATCAGATCCAATCCCAGATGAGAGGGTAGGTGAGGCACCTCTGGCGTCTCCTTGGAGGATCTCCAAATGTTTGGAGAACAGATGATTCTTATGGCTCTTGAGACAGAAGTCATTACCTTGGAGAACAAGCCCGAAGATAAGATACTGAGTCACCTCTATTCAGGATCTCCTAGGATTATTGCTTTCCCGATGTTGGAGGGCCTTGAGGACCTCACACAGGAACTGTGGCAAAACCCAGCATCTCTCCTGCCTACCTCCAGAAGCGCAAAACATTTTTATAAGATCAAGAAGAAGCAATTTAACTATTTATCTCCACCATTTTCCTTGATTGCAGAGAAGATGCAACTGAAGGGCCTACCACTCTGCTCCCACAGATAGGAAGGGGCCTACATAACCAACCAACTGCAGCCTTAGCACACAACCAGGTGCTTCATCATGATCTGAACCACCTCAGCCTTATGACTTGGAGTTTTCAGACGAAGACCTAATTTTTTTCCCAAAGAAGTTTAATGATGTTCTCTTTCAGTTACACCAGCCTAACACTAGGAAACCCAAATGTATAAGTGGAGGCAATTTCCCCTCTGGTGTAGTGAGGACATGTCACCAGGGGGTGCCCCATTGCAGGTTATACTTAATTATTTATTACACCTGAAAACTAAGGGCATGGCATTTTTGTCTTTGAAGGTTCACCTGGCTCTGGCTGCTATCTCTGGATATCACAGAGGAATTGAGGGAGAGTCAGTTTTTTCCGATCATTTGTTGAATGGGTTTCTTAATGGGTTAGGTAATGTTTGCATGCCCCAGGTTCCTTTGGTGGCCAGGTGGTCTCTATCTGTTGTGCTAACACAGTTAATGCTCAAGCCTTTTGAACCTTTTCCTAGCTGTTCTTTGGCAGAGCTTTCTATGGAGGTGTGTTTCTTAGTAGCTATTCCCTCAGCCAGGAGAGTGAGTTAACAGCTCTTCAGGTGGATCTCCCATTTTTGAAGTTCTTTCCTGAAAGTGTAATCCTTCTTGCTAGTCTTAGGTTTCTTCCTAAAGTAGTTTCTAGGTTACAGTTATCCCAAGGTATTGTTTTACCTTTATTTTTTCCTGCTTAGAGCTCTGAGAATAGAGCTCTGGAGAGCCAGTTTGGTGTAGTGGTTAAGTGTGCGGACTCTTATCTGGGAGAACCGGGTTTGATTCCCCGCTCCTCCACTTGCACCTGCTAGCATGGCCTTGGGTCAGCCATAGCTCAGCCAGAGGTTGTCCTTGAAAGGGCAGCTGCTGTGAGAGTCCTCTCCAGCCCCACCCACCTCACAGGGTGTCTGTTGTGGGGGAGGAAGGTAAAGGAGATTGTGAGCCGCTCTGAGACTCTTCGGAGTGGAGGGCGGGATAGAAATCCAATATCTTCTTCTTCATCTTCTTGAGAATGAGCACTTGTGGCATTCAATAGATGTTAGGAGGGTGCTATTATTTTATCTCAAGAGCACCCTGGAGTTTTGCAGGGATAGAGCCCTGTTTGTTTTAATGGACCTATGAGAGGTAGTAGAGCATCATGTCAGACCCTGTCCCAATGGATTGTCAGGGCCATTAGGAAATGTTATGATAGGGCCAGATTACAATGTTCGTTGAACATTCATGCCCATTCCAGTAGGCAGTGGCTTCTTCCACAGCTTTCCTGGATGGATTGTCTTTGTTGTAGAGCTACCACCTGGTCATTGGGAGACAAGGTCATTGTATGCACCATGCTTTGGATCTGCAGGCAAAACATGAGGTTGAAGTAGGCAAGGCAGTTCTTCATTTGCTGCTCAAGTGAGAAAAGCATGCCCCACCACTTGGTGGGTAGCTTGCTGGAATTCCCATGTGGGACTTCACAGAAGATCGATGATGAAAACAAAGTTGCACTTACTTGCAGCTGTTGCGCAGGTGTCTTCTGTGCAGGCACGCATACCCTCCCTCCTGCCCCACTGCATGCTCTGGCTTTGGCAGTGCTAGAGGTACTGAAGGTAGGGGAAGTGCTGCAGTGTGTGGTCCCTGGGTGGGAACAAGCTTTTTGCTCCAGCGTGCAGCACCCCCTGGAGGCTTTTAGCTGTAAAGACCTACCCAGTGACAGGCCTGCACAGTCCCCATGTGTGCCCACGCAGACGACACTTGGACAGCAGATACAGGTAAGTGCAACTTTGTTTTATTTACCAGGTGATGTTCTGCTATGAAAAGTTTTAGAAAGACTGGAAGTCTTTCCTAAAATTACCACAGTGCTTATTGGTTTACATGTCTTCTAGCGCCAGCGACTGATCCACTCCACCAATGGCAAAGTGCTCCAGAATGGAAAACATGAAAATATTGAAAATGGGGCCATACATGTTGATAACCAAGAAGAGGCAAATGAACATAACAATCTGTCTCCATTTTCACCACCAGGTAAACTTAGAAGGTTATTTTAGAGAATGAATCAGAGCAGCATCCTTCCTGAGTCTACCAGCTAGGCAAAGTAGATAGTAGAGTGAACTTCTGCTATCTGTTCTTCCCCAGAGGTCTTTCTTGAGGACAAATGCAGTATATTCTATCAGTATCACCCTCACTTCCAGAGCAAAGTTAGGGCTTCTCTCCCATTTGAAAGGGTACAAGCTAAGTGTAGATCTGAAATCCTAACACTATGTATGCGAGATCTTTCTAGTCTCAGCTCAATCAGGCCAAAAATGCTACGAAAGCATCTAAGGCCATGTGGGTTATTACCGGGTGTGCAGAGCTGTATCACTTTACGACATCTAAATATAGATAAAAGCATTTAGGTGCAAATTTTAAAAAGTCAAAAAGAAACTTCCGTGCTTTGTATTTGAACCCATTTAAGTTTCCTGAACCAAATATAAGCCCACATTTAGATGATACAAACACATCTTCAACTCAGTTGTATTCTGAGGTAGAATCCTATCTTGTGAGCTAGAAAGAAACCATATAATTGGTGAAAACATCCAACTGGAGTGTGGTACCAAGCTGCAGTTTATGAAAGACTCTGTGGTTTGTAATTCTACAAGAAAGAGGAGGAGAAAGAGAGATTGCTAGTTTAAAGACTTTGGTTTGTTCTCATTGCAAACAAACTGAGGCTTGCATATGATATTGGAATGCTGCTTAATTGCTAAGCAAAAGTTGGCATTCATTTAGAATTGTGACAGGACAGAGAGGTCATTTCAGTTACCCCAGATGGGCAATTTCTGGCACACAAAAATATATCCTTGTAGGAAAAGTCCCTCTCTTTCAAAGGGATTCTTTTGAAAGTGGAATTTTGCTTTAGTACTCTCGGTTAATTATTCCCTAGTGTGTCATGTCGCTGGAAAATATGGCACTTAGAAATAAGGAATTTTACTTTGAATCTGGCCCTTAACACTAGGAATGGTCAGCTTCAAGTGAACGTTTCTGTTGACTGGATATGTTAATTACTAAAAACAAATGGGTTGAGGAAGGAATATCTGTCTGTCAAAAAAGGGATGTTTTTTAGCAGTTGCCAAATGGGAGACAATCCAATCAGTGTTGTCAAAAGCTAAAACATAACCTGGAAAGTGGCTGGTTGGATTAATATTACTTTTGGACTTGGGTTTCAACCCCATCCTCCTCAGTCGCTCTCCTTTAAAATGTACAACCATAACCAACTTTGACTTCATTTTCTTCTAAGTTTTATCTCATTGTGCCTCAGTATAAATATGACTTTGCATAGTAAAACTCAATGGCAGAATTACTCCTTTCTCTTTCACTTTCTCCAGAAGGAAGAATTAACAAGGTCAAATGGGTTCTGACATGGCCATTGATAGTCCTCCTTTTCTTCACCATCCCAAACTGCAGCAAACCACGGTGGGAGAAATGCTTCATGCTGACCTTCATTTTATCTACTTTTTGGATTGCTTTGTTTTCTTATGTCATGGTGTGGTTGGTGAGTGAATTCATTTATGTATTTTTTAAAATATTTATATGCCACCTCCCCAATTTCGTTCAAGGCAGTTTCTAGTAAAAGAGACACAATATAAAATGAGCAGAATAATCTGCTTTAAAAGAGCATAAAACATAATAATCAAACTAGCAACATTAATCTATATTAAGGTCCAAAGATATTTGTCTTACTAAATGAAAAGTTCAGGGCTTTTTTTGTAGCAGGAACTCCTTTGCATATTAGGCCACACACCCCTGATGTAGCCAATCCTCCAAGAGTTTACAGGGCTTTTCGTACAGGCCTACTGTAAGCTCCAGGAGGATTGGCTATATCAGGGGTGTGTGGCCTAATATGCAAAGGAGTTCCTGCTAAAAAAAAAACCTGGAAAAGTTCATTGAGTTGCTGGGGGAAGGCAACAGTGAAAGTAGTGATTCTTTCTCATTTCCTGATTCTGGTCTTCAGGGAGACATCCAGTTGGCTGTGCAGGACATATGATGGCGTACCAGAGAAATATGTAAGAAATATGTAAGAAATACATACACTGATTGAGAAATATGTAAGAAATACATACACTTCTGGTTTGCATTTAAACACTGCCAAAAGAATATGAAAGGATTCTCACAGAAGGCCTCACTCAGCTGGGAATTAAAAGTGTGTTCTAGTTATCTATGTATGATTCAATTCCACTCTTCCTCCTGGGAGCTGAAGGCAGTGAATATGGATCTCCTTCCTGTATTATCCTATTAACAACCCCTGGGGTGCATTAGGTTGACAGAAAGTCACTGGCCCAAAATCACCCAGTGAACTTCAGAGAAGTGTGAGAGCTTGAACCTGGATTTTCTAGATCCTAGACTGACACACTAACCACTCCAAACATGATTCTGGCTGTACTGAATCTGTGATCTCTTGGCTGAGCCAGCATTCTGTTTTCAACAGAAGCCAAGAAGTACCTTGGGGGGGGGAGAGAGAACTAACACCTGTAACTTCCTTTTCTAAATGTTGTACCGTATATGCCTTAATGTTCAGAAGAGATTACCTCTTGGGTCACTGAACCTGGTGTGTAAGGAAATGGCAACAGGCGTTTCATGCCTGTTCTGAGCCACAGCCCCCTTTTCAGTATCTTTTAATTACCTTGTTTGTTTCTAAATTAGCTTCAGCTAAAACGCTGTCTTCTTAAAGTTTCCTTTGATGCATTTTATGCCAGTAACTCTCTAGATATACCAGCTTGAAATACACAGATTTTCCCAGCTATTAGAAAACAGAAGAGGGTGGGCAGGTGTGTACATGTGTGAAGGTGATCCACCTGATGTCTTAATGGACTTGCCCTGGCATTTCTGCTTTGGCTAGAGAAATGTGATTAAGGAAGAATTGGCTCTTTCTCACAATTCTGACCAGGAGAGAGATTCTTTCACCACTTGTTTTCCTAGATATTCTCTAGTACAGAGGTCCCCAATCCCCAGGCCACTGCCCTTGCCTCCTCTCCACTTCTTTCCTGGGCATGGGAAGGAAGTGGGGAGGAGGCAAGGGTGGCGGCACTTCTTCAGTGGATCACCTGCTGCTGCTGTCGCAGTTCCCCCCACTGATCGGCGGGGGGGAGGTGTCGGCCTTTAAAGAACTGGGGAAGGCAGTGTTTCACCGCCCCTTTCCCAGCCTTAAAATTGTAAAAACGGAGAGAGGAGGAGGCACTGCAAGGGGGGGGGGCAGTGAGGCTGCATGGCACTGCGGGGGTGGGGGTGGCCAGGCTGCACAGCCAGTTGCTAACAGGCCATGGGCCAGTATCAGTCCGCAGCCCGGGGATTGGGGACCTCTGTACTAGAGGATATCTAGGAATACAAGTGGTGAAAGAATCTCTCTTACCTGGTCAGGACACAAATAAGTGTTCTCTCAGGGTGCTAAAGGTGGCATGGTGCACACCTATTCTTTCCTTTGCACACAAATAAAATTTGCTTGACTAAAGGGAACAGTGATACAAAATATGAGAATATGCACACTATGGGCTATGAAGCTTTTGTTGTGCTCCCTTTATGCACCTTGGCAAGATTTGCACGTTGTGTATTTCACTGTTGTGATATCACCTTCTAGATTTTCTGGTGTGGATGTAATGGAACTATGATAGCACAGTATCCAGTGATGTGAGCAATCCAGCCCTTTTCTTAATTCCTGCTTTGTGCTCTCAGTTCTCTCTGGTCAGCAGAAGGAAAGTGTGTGAATTGAAGGAGAAATGTGTACATGGTCAGGAAAAGAATAGTGTGATGAAAGTGAGCCAGACATAGCCTTAGTACATGCTGGTGCCTCATACATTGTTTGGCATCTCACACAGGTACAATCCAGTGGGAAATTCCTATGCAATTTCTCTTAAATGAATAGGAAACAGGCAAGAACTTTGTACTGCACCACTCTCGTCTCTGCAATTACCATTGTTATCTGCAACTGCTTTTGGTTTCTCGCTTGCAGTGAGTCAGATTGAAACTGCAATTTAGTTTCTTTACTGAAATGTTGGTGTTTATGCTCTTGATTCGTGTTAACACCCACAAGCTGAAGAAGTTAAAAGTAAATCAAGAATCACAATTTGAAGCTTGAATACAGTAGCAAGAAGCGGCTCCTCTATTGTTTTCACCTTACTGTGTTTTCTGCTGTTGCATAGGTTACGATAATTGGATACACTCTGGGGATCCCCGATGTTATCATGGGTATTACCTTCCTCGCTGCAGGAACCAGCGTACCAGACTGCATGGCCAGTTTAATAGTAGCAAGACAAGGTATCATCTTCATTGCATTCAGGTTGATGTGGTGGTGGTCTTAACCATTAATATTTATTATGGGTGTGTACAACTTTTTTCCCAAACTAGTTGGGTCAAGGGCTAAAAAGCTGGCCTTTTGGCTTTGAATAAGAGATTTCCTCTCCCAAGAGGTGTCACAAACTGTTTGGAAAGTCATCTCCATTTCAGGAACAGTTTTCAATTTGAGGAGAGGGCTATTGTTCTTGAGAGGCAAGCCCAAAGATCCCCATTTGGGGTATGCTCAACTAGTGTGGTTAATTGGGTCCCAGGGTAGACTTACTCTTTCTTCCTCATGCAGTATTGAATCTCTCAACCTCTTGAGACATAATACGACTACATAAAAAAGAACTAGAGCATTTCCTACTTGAAAACCCTCTAAAATAAATGGGAATTATGATGGCATGCTACTGTAATTCCCAGGTCCCAGTGCATATCTTAGTGAATTACTTCAGCAAGATTCTTCCACTTGTCTAAAACATACAACCACATATTAGGCTACACACCCCTGATGTAGCCAATCCTCCAAGGGCTTACAGGGCTCTTTGTACAGGGCCTACTGTAAGCTTCAGGAGGATTGGCTACATCAGGGAGGTGTGACCTAATATGCAAAAGAGATCCTGCTACAAAAAAAAGCCCTGTATGTTTCCAAAACAGAGAGTTACTGAATCAGTGGCTTGACAGATAAAACTGTGGTGGTGGTGGTGGTGGAATGTGCCATCAAGTCACAGCTGACTTATGGTGACTCTATTGGGTTTTCAAGGCTAGAGATATTCCAAGATGGTTTACCACTGCCTTCCTCCACCTCACAACCTTGGTTATTCCTTGGAGGTGTCCCATCCAAATACTAGCCAGAACTGGCTCTGCTTAGCTTCTGAGATCTGACAAGATCAGGCTATCCTGGTCTATGCGGGTCAGGACAAATAAAGCAGTGCACAGAAATTTTAACCCTGCTTTATGGTCCCCTGATTTCTGAAGTGATGTTTGAGGAGCTTATTCTGCTAGTGGCAGATATTTTATGTGGTGTCAGACGCTGGACCATTTCATGCATAATAGAGGCAGGGTCAGTGATGCCTGGAGGCAGGGCCCACACATTGGTCCCGTACACAGATACATCTTTATTCATGACTTGATGTGTCTTTCTACATTCCGGAAGCTCCAGACACTGTTGATGCAAAGGTTCAGCATCAATAGATATATTCTAGTTTTTAAACTAATTCTGATGGTTTGGGTCTCCTGCTCTCCTTGGAAAACACTTAAGTGTGTCATTTTGAGAGGGTGCAAAGATTTCTTGCTAGGCATCTCTAGTCAGTTCACAAGCCTACAGTGCCTCGGATCACAACCGTTAAAGCCCATGTAAGGTGGTTGTCCTGACGTGCCCCTCATTTGTGCTTTATGTTTCTTGCTTGTTGTGAAGGCAAGCATTATATTAATGGCAAATGCTGGGTTTTATTTATGAAATCTTTATGTTTCAGGACTTGGTGATATGGCTGTGTCCAATACCATTGGCAGCAATGTGTTTGACATTCTGGTGGGCCTTGGAGTACCATGGGGCTTGCAGACTATGGTTGTCAATTACGGGACAGAAGTATGTATAGATATACTTAGAAATTTCTCTTTAGACCTCTCTGTTACAGTAGAAAGTCTGAATTTCCTGGGTGTTCAAATGCTTATGTGCACAGTCCGCACATGAATCCTCTCAAAATAAACTTGGGGGATTAGATCTTCTTGGGCCAGAGTATCTGCGGTCACCAGCAATATACCCTAGTCACTGTTACTGGGACAGTCCCCTAAAGCATGAGTTTAATTATCAAAGATTTCAGGTTTTCACGGCTGGTAACATCATTAGGGTTTGTAGAATCTTTCGGGATCAAGTGCCGTGTTCTACACGGCACTTGATCCCGAAAGATTCTACAAACCCTAATGAGTTTATTTGTTTCTAAATAATTTCCCCCCAAAACCTGGTATTTAAGCACATAAATGGTACTAAATAAGTTGTGAGTTTCCCATACACTTTACTTAGTTAGTGGAGAAGTGAATGTTAATTATTTGTAAGTGTAGAAATATTACATGGCAAATAGCAATGTGCTAGCTAATGCATCCTTGATTTGATTTAAAAGATAGTTTTTCATTTTGATTTTTCACAGGTTAAGATCAACAGCAAAGGACTAGTCTATTCTGTTGTGCTCCTCTTAGGATCAGTAGCTCTCACTGTAAGTGCATTTCTATTGTGTTAGCAGATATCTGCATCCAATCGAGTTAATCATGATGCTATTTCAAGGTGTGTTCCTCTGTTAGCAGTTCAGCTATTTTTAGGTGCTGATGCTTTGTTGAAATATGTGAAATATCTCAAGAAATGTCTTTCCTTGACATATTAGGCGGCTCTGAAACCAACAGTCAAACTTTCCATTATTAGAACATACAGGGCAGTTAATTTTAGCTGAATAGTTTTTGGGAGTGAACATCTCAGGTCTATATGTGCTTTACTATCACTGGAGGATGATCCTCATTTTTTTTCCCCCTCAAGGCTTCCTTTAATGTAATATTAACATTCTTTCCCACCAACTTTGTGGCCAGTCACACTCTCACAGTCCAATGTGCATCACAAAGTAGGGGACACAGATCTGCAGACAAGCATTACCGGAGGTGGAATTCTAGCAGGAGCTCCTTTGCATATTAGACCACACACCCCTGGTGTAGCCAATCCTCCAGGAGCTTACAGCTGACTTGTGGCAACACCTAGAGGGGTTTTCAAAGCAAGACATGTTCAGAGGTGGTTTGCCATTTACTGCCTTTGCATCATGACCCTGGTATTCCTTGAAGGTCTCCCATCCAGATAGTGACCAGTGTTGACCCTGCTTAGTTTCCAAGATGTGACAAGATCAGGCTAACCTGGCTTATCCAGGTCAGAATGGTTTGTTGTTTAGGATACACCCTGGTTTGCTTAGAATATTTAAATACCTTGCCTTTTTTCTGACACAGTCAGGATCCAAGGCAGGTGACAACAACCAATGCATTAGCATCTATTAAAAAGAACTATTAAAATCTATTAAAATAATTACAATATATCATTTAAATAGGTAATTAAAAAGAAATAGGTAAGACATATTCCGTTCATACTGTTTTAAGAGAGCCAGTTTTGCGTATTGATTAAGTGTGCAGACTCTTATCTGGGAGAACCAGGTTTGATTCCTCACTCCTCCACTTGCACCTGCTGGAATGGCCTTGGGTTAGCCATAGCTCTCGTAGGAGTTGTCCCTGAAAGAGCAGCTTCTGTGAGAGCTCCCTCATCCCCACCTACCTCACAGGGTGTCTGTTGTGGGGGAGGAAGATAAAGGAGATAGTGAGCTGTTCGGAGACTCTAAAATTTGGAGTGGAGGGCAGGATATAAATCCAACATCATCATTTTCTTCTTCTGCCTCATAGTCACACCAAAAAGTCCCCGAAGTCCTGATGGTAGGTGCCTGTCTCACCCCTTCTGGCAGGCTGTTTCATAGCAGCCAGGCAGCAACAGAAAAAGATCTGGGCATAACACTCTCTATCCTCTAAAGCAGAGGTTCCCAAACTTATTTGGCCTGATGCCCCCTTTTCAGAAAAAAAAACCCTTAGCTCCCCCCTGGAAATCTTCAGCTCCAACTAGTGCAATAGGAAGGTGCTGCCGTCCAGCCTCTTTCAACCCCAAAGCAGCAGATAGCAGTAAAATGGGGTGCTCTTTGGAGGCTTCCTTGGCAGATGCCTCAGCACAGGCAACGTTTGCCCTGCAAAGCAAGCTGTCCAGGGCTCTTGGCTTGCCTGCTGACTGGTGCAATCATGTCACATGGGAAGGGGGGAGTAAGGGAGCGTCCAGCATTACTTCCTGGCAGGGTGGCACCCTTGGCAGTTGCTTACCCCACCTACTCCCATGTGCTGGTCCTAAAGAAGACACTGATTAGAAATTCTGGACTTCTCCCAGAAACGTGATGTTTTGACACCTCCCTCTTCTCTTCTCTTCTCTTCTCTTCTCTTCTCTTCTCTTCTCTTCTCTTCTCTTCTCTTCTCTTCTCTTCTCTTCTCTTCTCTTCTCTTCTCTCTTTATGCTTCCACTGCCCTCTTATTTTTATTCACCGCCCTCCAATTGCACCCAAAGCTACTACCATCCCCCAGTGCCCCCCAGGGGGCAATATCGCCCACTTTGGGAAACACTGCTCTAGAGCAAGGGGGCTGTTAGAAGACCTTGTTGCGTGGACTTTTTTTTCTGGAAAAAGAGGTGCCAGAACTCTGAAAAGGGATATGGAGAAACACACGGGTACCCCTCATGAATTTGTAAACATTCCTTGAGAATTTTGTTTCCATTAAGAGGTTCCAGAACTCCATTCTGTTGCATTCCTCCAGGGGAAAAAAAACCCTGGTTTTGAGGAATGCAATAACTGCAAAGCTTCATCTTTCAAGTATGTGGCAGCAGGTGAGCTTTAGAGGTGAGCACTAGCACCTTAAATTGGACCCATTGATCTAGACAGACATTGGCTTTAGGACCAGTGTAACAGGCACAATGGCCAGAGCCTGATAAGAAATGGCCTGTTGCATTTTGCACCAGCTAAAGTTTCGCAGTTGTTTTCGAGGGCAACCATGAAACTAGGGATGCCATATTTTAGAGAGGCCACTGTAACTCACTTGCTTTGCATGCAAAAGGTCCCAGGCACAAACGCTGACATCTCTGCTAAAAGATTTCAGTAGAAGGTGTTGGGAAAGGCAGAATAATCAGTATTGGGCTAGTTGAGTCAGTTGCCTGATCTGGTGTAAGGCAATTTGATAAACTGCAGCGGAGTTTATCTAATGCTTCACTTCACATTCTCACAAGCTTGTCAGTCCATCATCAATTCACACCCCTCCACATTTTTCCAAATTTTGGTCTGCTACCAGGGGATGGTGGGAGTGGCCCATATGACAGAACTATACCACAGAAGCTTGTTTCCTGATGCAGTTATTAAAATTAGAAGTCTTCTTTTAGCTTATATGCTAATTGATTCATATCTTCTGTTCTTACAGGTGGCTGGGATCCACTTAAATAAATGGAAACTTGACAAGAAACTGGGCTTCTGTGTCCTCTTTCTTTACGCCATCTTCCTATGTTTCTCGATAATGATTGAGTTTAATGTTTTCACTTTTGTGAACATTCCAATGTGCCGAGAAGATGACTGAAACATAGCACTGGTTGGATGTCATCTGGATCCATTTGCGCTACAAATGACAGGAGCCATTTGCATATCTGCCTGCTTCTTATCCAAAATCTGAGTGTCTTTCCTGCTCCATCACCTTGCAAGCACATTTCCTCAGCTGGCAAGGAAAACCAACAGTTCTTCAGACGACACACAAGCTCAAGGCAACCAAAGCTTTTTCTTCATCTTCCTTTTGAGATATTATTGCTCTGTCGTGCAGCTCTTTGGATCTCTTGCAGAACTTGTAAAAGTGCAGTTTCAGCGATATCTCCGGCTGTGGTTTTCAAGTCTCTCTTTTTTAAGGCAGACAATCATTCATCAGCATCAGGTTTAATATGAAGACTGGAAGGAGAAAAAAGCATCCTCTGCTTTTTGACATTTACCTTTCCAAATACTAGGAAAAGCAAGTGGGCGCAGCTTTTTTTTTTTTTCTTGTCTCATTTAAAGCATCTTAGCCATGAGCTACAAGGAACTTTGACATGCACTACTGAGGACTTTCCTTTCCCCCTTTCAAGTGCTCTGTTTATAGACAACTTCCAGTGACACTGAGGGCTCTTTGGTGGTGCTTGATAGTACTTTGTTAACTCTTTTTTATTTAAAGAAAAGAAAATATGAATGACACAAGTACAATTGCACCAAGAACAAGGAAGATGGATAACACAGCACTTCAGATGATGTACACTATCATGTACATTATGGAACCTGAAATATTGTAAACTGGATATCCATACTTGAAGAAAAAAAACATTGTTTTACCACTGATGAGGAACAATCGCAAATATCGAGCATGATTATATATGAAATATTAAGCTTGCAAGTCAAAACTTGTGCCAGCACCCATAAAGCATACTTTATAATTTTAGAGGAAAACTGAAAGACTGAAATCCTGAGTACTCAGTAACTAAGTGTGAGTTATCATCTGAAACAAATGTGAGTCTTCAATCCAGTCACCTTCCGGGTCTTAGTAGATACACTATGAATTTGGGGAAACTTTAATTTTCATAACTGATATATCTACTTCAAAAAAATGCTGCACAATCCCAAATTGGTTATTGTTTCCAGCTTGAGGGCCAGTCTAGAAAGAGAATGTGCGCTGACCTTAAGAGGATGGTGAAACTGTTGTGTGATTGTTTCGCCGTGTGCCCTAGTCTCACTTTTCAGAGCAGGCTCACATTTTAGGAAAGGTTTCTGTGAGCTGATCGGTAATAGCACAGTTTTAACCTGTTTTGCAAAACTGGAACCTCTACATATGTCACATTAATTTTATCACACTGCATGGTGTATGCAGATGCACATTTGTTACTACGTAACACATCTGAGCCTGCTTTCTGGCCAAAAGCTAGGTCTGCCCAGTCAACACTGTGAAGATCATTATCCACAGAGATCTCTAAGACCCCAAAGTACTTCATCTTTGATCCAGTAAAGCTGTTGAGGAGCATATGGGCAGTTAACAAGGTCTTTGCCATCCTAGGTATCTTAGCGTTTTGCAGGACAGATTTTTATGTTTCAGGTGTACACAGAGAATTGTCGTTAGCTTGATTGACATGCAAGATATTTTGGTGACTTTGCAGCTGAGTTACAGAGCAGTCCTAAGCTTGTTTACTCGGAAGTAAGGCCCCCTGAGCTCAGTGGGGCTGACTCTTGCAAATATGCTGAGGTTTGTAGCCCCAAAACTCTTAACCTTCCTAGTGCCACAATCTGGTTTCCATTTCACCAGCATATGTCATGAGTGAAATAGATCTGGATTTTTATAGATAGGCCACTGAGAAGAGAACCTGAGCTATAAAACAGTTTGTGGGTGACTTTGGATGTTACAACAGAAAGGGAAGTGTGAGTGCCTCACCTGTGTTTGCTTCTCTTGTTTCATTTCTAAAGCAAGGACTTGTGCATCTCCCATGCTCGGAGATGTTCAAGTTATACCCACATGTGCCTCTCACATAAGGGAAGCACAAGAGACTCTCTTTTAGTAAGGTGGTCAGAATCAGGGAGCACAAGTCACTAGTCCTTCCTGTCCTTCAGCACCCTGTAACCTCCAGAGCGGTTCCTGTCACATGACAGGCTCCAATGGCGATCCTAACAAAATTTGCCATGTGCATTAAGCACATTTAAATAGTTTCCCCTTAATTCCAAAATAACGTAAAGTTCCTTATGAACATAGAGTTTTTTAATGAAAGCACACAAGTTACGCTTTATTTTTTTAACATGTATACAAAGAAAAATATATATTGGGTGGATGTTAAAAGTTGTTAAATATATTTTTGCACACAGAACTATTTGGCAGATAAACACGTCAACAGCAGAATACAAACGCCAACAGGCCTTTTCCCAAGCCACTCAAAAATCACTTTAATTATCACCCGCACATCTTTTATGCCAGTGTTCGTATTCCAACTATTTAGCAGCACTTCTCACAAATTCTCTTTTCTCTCAATCGAAGAGTTACCCCCCACACACACACTTGAGTTAGTGCAGAATACAGCTTTCCAGCCCTTTGCTAAGTCTCTTTTAGGCTATCATGTCCTGTTCACCACATCCACAGAAGTGCCTGGTTATGCTCACTATAGAGATGTCCTGGAAAGGGAGGAGAGGCAATAATATGAAAAGAACCTGCCTCGGTATCTATCCCTATGATTAAAATTCTAGGTGGAGAGCTGATAGCTTGCTTCTGATAGAGCTCTTCTGCTCACAGGGGACGGATAAAGGACTCCTGGATTGAGATGCAAATTTAAGCCCTCCTGCCTGTATTGCCTCTGGGGATGCCTGAACATAAAAAGCTGTGTAATGACTGGTTCACACATACACCTTCCATCACTTTGCACCATCAGATCCCAATGAGCCATCTCAGACAGAACTTTCATATCACTGACCTCACCTCAGCCATGACTTTGCAAGGGAATCCTATCAGGTTTAAAGTCTAGGGTGACTATTCACACTTTACATCGTGGCAAACCAAGGTTTGCTAATGAATGTAAACAGGGCTTTTTTTTTGTAGCAAGAACTCTTTTGCATTTTAGACCACACACCCCTGATGTAGCCAATCCTCCAAGAGCTTACAGGGCTCTTCTTACAGGACCTACTGTAAGGGCCTTTAAAAGCAAAATATGCAAAGGAGTTCCTGCTGCAAAAAAAGCCCAGAACGTAGGTATAGTCTTAAGGGAAGCTGCAGCTCACAATTGCTCCCTGATGAGTATTGGATGCGTGCCTCTGCACAGCAGTTGCATTCACTTTTTTACAATGTTAGACATGTACCTACAAATGTCATGTAAAAATTGGCTTATATTTAAATACAAGGGATCCATTGTTGAGTAATTCAGTTACAGGCATCCCATGCAGGGAGTGGGGAAACTTTTAGAACTGCTTGTGTAAACATTCTTGCAGCCTATGTTCTAGCAATGCATTATTCATTTGAATCGCACAGAACTGCTGATCCTTTTAAAAGCAAAATTGTACACAGACAATTCATTATATTGGACAGTGTACTGTAAATGAGAACACCTTCCCCCCCTCACAGTTTGCTTTGCTGTTTGTTAGTGTGAGGAATTCAGCTCAATTTCAACAAAGTTTTAGACAAAGGGAGAAACACATCTGTTTATCTCCTTTTGCTCCTTGTAACCAGTATCAGTATTAATGAAGCAGGCAGCCTAATCCCACAAATTAGCTTTAGCTGCCATATCGCGCATAGTGTCATAAAAGTTGAAACCGCCTTCATCTTACACTTGGCACATGGGGAGGGGTGGGCAGAGGCATCATGTTCTTTCTGAGAGATAGTGATAGCTTGTTTCCCTCTGGGCTTGGCAGCTCAAGATGGGTTTTGGCCCTTTCTGCATGCTCTGGACCAATCCTGCCCTTGTAAAGAGGAAGTAGAAGACTTAAGGTGAAGCAGTGGAGATCACTGCCACTGTGGCAGCACTTGGGCTGGGATTGTGTTCCTTCACCAGGACATACTGTTCCCACAAACTGGCTCTGTGAGGCTCATACCAACCAATTAGGGCCAAGCTAGTTGTGACAGGGTCCTTGTGGCCACAATGAGCATACCAGGGAGGGTTTGCTTATTTGTTAGCTATGTATATGACCTTGTAGAATATAGGTATCTTTGTAAGGATGACATGAGAGAGAATTTCTGGATGACCTATACCCCAGGGTGGGGGGGGATTGAAAACCACTTTCCTAATATTCCGAGAACAGCACAGACTGACTGGGCTGCAAAGATTCCAATTGTAAGAAAAGGCACTGTGCACCATTCTCTTATCCTTCCAGAGGAGGGAAATGCATATGATTGTATCAGAACTCCTTACCCTGCTCGTTGTGTGCTTCAGGGTCTAATTCAGGACCCGAACCAAAACTCTATCAACACAATAGTTATTTTGTCGTCATTCTCATGACAAAATAGAATGGAAATTGCCTGCACTTTAAAGGAGTCTGGATTGAGACACCAAAAACTGAAACCATCAGGACTTTGTTCCTAAGTTTGTTTTATTGCTGGTTACTTTTTGGCTGATGCCAAAACAAATGGTCTGATAAATAGGTGTGTCTGTCTGTCTTGCACGTACAGAGAGAAATAAATGACTTGCCAAAGAATGTATACACTTTATAAGGGGACAGTGATGAGCAATCATATAGAGCAATCTATACTGAAAATTCCCATAATACTTAATCCATATGCAAAAGCCCACAATATCCAAGCCATGTAGACAAGTTGAACTACCAAACAAAAATCCCCTTAGAATTTAACTGGTTGCCACATTGTTCCAGAAGTTCCTATAATTTTGCAATTTTTTGAGAAAATTCTCTAAGTTGATATCAAACTTGTGCCTTGTCTTTACTCATGAAAAGCTTGTTCCTGTTATCCGGAGTGGGGGGGGGTATAACTGGGGAGAGGGGGTCCAATGAAATTTCACTTCCAGGGACTTATGTGCACTTTTCCTTACAAACTGGTAAGATGTTCATATCCATTAAATCCATGTATGTAAACTGTATGTTTCTTAGGGAACATTAGCCAAGTCAGTTATGTTTATTGTATAGGTACTGCATAGATTTTGAATAGAATGAGACAGAAGGCTTTCTACCAAGATACCAAAGTGGCCAATAGAATAAACATTGAAATTTGCATTATTGCAGGTGTATATATTTTGTGTGTGTGTGTAAGATGGATGACTTTGGACATAAGGAGCTGCAATCCTCAAAAGAAAGATTCACAAACTAATAAACCTGCAGTACTTTGCATTTAAGGCGATTTAAGGACCAAACCCGCAAGGCTCTGAACTAGCAAATAAATGTAACTTCATAAACATAGCCAAATGTAATCGGCTAGGTTGCATCTTAATACCCTCATTTTCATAATATCATCCCTTGTTAATGGGAAGACAAAAGGATATCAAAGCAGTCAGGTTGGGAAGTGAATGGCAAGGCTGTAAACAAGGTGAGCAAGAAAACATTTGAGGAACGTTTTGGTGGTCTCAAGTTCTCACACACAGGATCTCTTTTTTGTTTTCAAAATGTAAACCAAGGGTCCTGGACATGTGGCCCATGGGTCTATTGCACCTATCAACATCTTTCCTGGGAGTCATCAAGAATTTTTAGAAAGTGGGAGGGTGAGGTAGAGCTTTTTGAGTGTTATATTTATGGTATAATGAAGAGGTAGCCCAAATGTGGCTCGGGAGCCATTTGTGGCTCTTTTGCAGCTATTGTGTGACTCTCGGAGCCCCCCATGCCCACCCTGTTGGCTGACTTGGAAGAAGCATTTAAATCACTTCTCCAGTCCAAGCCAGCTGGTGGCTTGGAGAATGCATTTGAAGTTAAAGTTGCTTTCTTTTCACTTCTCCCTCCCCATCTATTTTCTTTCCTTCCTGGTCTCAAGCATCTGATATTTATTCCGTGTGGCACTTACATTAAGCAAATTTGGCCACCCTTGTATAATGCTTACATTGGCTTTATTTACATGTACAAATAGCGGAACAATACTCTAAAACTACAGTGGGATTTGATTCTGACAAAGTACCATTATGTGGTATAGCTAAATGCTCTAACTTCTAATGCAGTCATCAGATCTTCTCAAGTTTTATGTATTTTTATAATTTAGGTGAGAGTTGGCAATAACAATGTTTATTAAGAAGTGTGCATGCACATGAAAGATTATATTTGGAATTAAACTTCGTTGGCCTTAAAGATGTCACTGGACTCAAACTTAGATCAGATTTTGTTCACTTTTCAAAAATACGTTCCTATCAAAATCTAGTCAAAATCTCTCTGTCACTATAAACACATGCAAGAAGCTTTCATCAGGCCTTTCAGCTCCAACTACCATATATACCGTTTTCGCACACAGCTAACCTCGCAGTCACAATCCTGTTCCCTCCGCAGCGTCCGGTCAGATTTCGCACCATCTGCGCCGGAGTTACAGGAAGTGCCGCAGCTTTTGCGTAGCAAACGTAAACCGCTAAAACCCAGTTTACGTTTGCTACGCAGAAGCTGCGGCACTTCCTGTAACTCCGGCACAGATGGTGGGAAATCCGACCGGATGCTGCAGAGGGAACAGGATTGTGACTGTGAGGTAAGCTGTGTGCAAAAACGGTAATAGTTATAACTAAGAATGCAGGTTAAAGATGGCACAGTTTATCAGAGAAGGGCTTGTGTAAAGGGGGATAGCTACAAAAAGACACCTTTTTTTCCTTTTGCATATGTTTGTTAGATGCCTGCAAAATGAAGGCATTTAATGCCAGATGAGGGTTTCTTAACTAGTTCAATATGTATTTTTTGTGTTCAAGAAAATACTTTTGAACAATATGTTAGTTTTAAAAGACAGAACTTCTGCTTGAAACATTGAAGAACCACCATCAAAAATATTTATAACTTCACACCTTGAGATATGTGGATTGTTCCATCTCTTGCAGCAGCCATTTTGTGGTTGCCTCTTTGTCCCACGCTAGCCATTTTGTGGTTGTCTCCAGCCCAGCACATCATGTCAAAATTTCAAAAACTGCCTGCAGGTTCAAAAAGTTTGAGGACCCCTGATACAAACATTCTGTGCAGCTCACAGCCTGGCTGCACACGCTTTTTAAAAAAAAAACAGCAAACCAACAATGGGACATAAGAAATACATATATACATTCTGAGGGCCTAACAACATGTTATACTATTTCTGTTGCCCTCTCTAGCCCATTAGTACACAGACGTTTCCCCAGTAAGGCAAACAGCAGCCACATGAGGCCATTTTAAGTTGGGAAAATGGTGCAAGGTTTAAGACTCCGCTTCCTGTATACCAGTGACATCTGTTGTAAGTAGCCTCGAGCAGGACTCTGAAGAGGTGGCAGCAGGGCTTTTTTTTGAAACAGGAACTCCTTTGCATATTAGGCCACACTCCCCTGATGTAGCCAATCATAGAGTTAGAAGGGACCTCTAGGGTCATCTAGTCCAACCCCCTGCACAATGCAGAAAACTCACAAACACTTCCCCCTAAATTCACAGGATCTTCATTGCTGTCAGATGGCCATCTAGCCTCTGTTTAAAAACCTCCAAGAAAGGAAAGCCCACAACTTCCAGAGGAAACCTGTTCCTCCAAGGAATCACTCTTAACGGTCAGGAAGTTCTTCCTAATGTTGAGCCGGAAACTCTTTTAATTTCAACCCATTGGTTCTGGTCCTACCTTCCGGGGCCACAGAAAACAATTCCACACCATCCTCTATCCTCCTGGAGCTTACAGTAGCTCCTTTACTAAGAGCCCTGTAAGTTCTTGGAGGATTGGCTACATCAGGGTGTGTGTGGCCTAATATGCAAAGGAGTTCCTGCTACAAAAAAAGCCCTGGGTGGTGGAGAAATATTCTAAATAATAATATATTATCTGACTTGGGACCCCATCTACCTGGAAATCTTTCAACAGGAAACCTCCACAACATATCTCCTTGACAGGACCCAGGCTGAGCCCATAATCTGCTTTTAATATGTAGTTAGGCTCTGAGAAGCAATCTTGTTCTCAAGCCAGTCTCTTAAAAAGTTATTGTTTCCAGCCTTCTGCAGCCTTCCCTCAAAACTGCTTTAGCAATTGTAGATCCTGATCCTACGGTGGGAATGTGTGCTTCGTATCTAACGCACAGGGAGTAGTCACTGCGTAAATGCTACTGGACCAGCTGTTGGGGTTTGGAAATCAGTATGCAGCAGCTGGTTTGGTTTTTCTTTCTGTGACTGATAATCTGAGCCCTGGAGAGCCAGTCTGAAAGATTGCCTGGCTACATCTTCCCTTTTGTTCATCCCCCCCCCCCCCACCTCCCATGCTCACTCATCATCATTGTGCCAAGGTTATTTTCTTTTTTGTATGTTTTCTGATATTCAACACAGTTGTGACCAGTAAATCTTTGCTCAACTATTGGTTTTTTGCTTATTATCGTTCGATCACTCTTAAAATGTAGTCATTTTTACATGGCCAGTTGGATAGAAAGTTGCATTTGTCTCTCCAGATTCTGTTGTGAATGACTGTAGCAATCAGCACTCTTCTCTTTTTTCAGACTTTAGTTCTCCCAGACTTTTTGTCATTTTCCGTTCAGAAATTCTTCCTTGATTGATTGAAACCAGACGTCAGATATTAAAGATTAGGCTGCTTGATGGAGTTTTGACTGTGTTTATTGTAAATACTACCTGCACGTTTGTGCTAATGCAGGAAAGAAAAAGTCAAACCCAAGGTCATTTTCAAACAATTAATAATGTTTGTACCCATATGAAGCCAAAGACTTTTTCTAGTTAATATCACAGCACCTTGAAGCCCCTAATTCTGCAGAGGCAGACTTTCCTTGCTGCTTGGTAGAGAGTGTAGGCCTCTGTTTTTCATCTGCGCTCCATATATATGGTTTTTGGTAGGATTTAGAAACCTATTATCTCAGTGCCCTATACCCAAGGTACTCTGCAGGTTGGCTATATGTATAGTTTATCTTCAGCAAAGCAAGCAGGCCTCACTTGCTACTCACTTTAAAAGCCATTGATCCAGGCCATGCTTCGGATTAGATGCACGTCAGCTCTACATCTCCCTCCTGACTTCTTTGAATGTACACTTCCCTAAAGCAATGATTGTTTCTAACAACAGTTTCTCCTTTTCTTTCTCCATTAATTTGTCTGCCATGGAACTCTTAACACACTCCAGAGGGTTCTGGGGATGAGAGTGTGGTAAGGTGATTTGGAGGATATCGGCCAGACCCCTGCTAAGCTTCCTTGTGGCCACACTTCCAACAAAGAGCATGATCTAAAACAGTGGTCTTCCTAGGTGAGGCCTCTCAGGTGGCTGTACAGCCCCAAAAGCTGAGGAAGCATAAGACCCTTCAAGACTGCTATTTTTTTTGCTGCTTTTGGGAACAGCCTGCTGCTAGTATGGATGAGTACAGAGCAAGGCCTCCATTCCTCTGCCCTCTGTATGCATGCACATATCAGAATAGTGAGATAAGGCCAGTAAGCAGCAGGGAGGGTTTCTTTCTAGCACTGGTAGATTGGCAGTGCCATCCTAAACAGTTAACAGCCTTCTAAATCCATTAACATCAATAGATTTTGAAGGATGTAACTTCATGGCGCTATCTCTCTGGCTCCTTCCTAGTCACATGATTGCAATACCATGTGACTTCCTGACATGTGCTTGTAGCTTAGCATGTCCCATGCTGCTCCCTGGGTCTAAAAGTGGGTTCCAGATCATGAAAGATTGAAAGCCACATCTTAAATGCAGCCAATGCTCTCCTGTGGCTGTACAAGCGGAAGATGGATAGTAGCAGACAAGTTCTGTTTATTGGGGGCCATTATTGGTCTTCTCACTAAGGAATCCCTAATAGACTTTTGGGGAACACCAAGGGCTTCTTTTGTTTGAAACCGCTGCCCTGGTTTCAGTTAATGGAAATCTGATTCACTGCAGCGAAAGCACCAATGAATGGAAGTCTGATTGATTCCAGGAAGCACCAGGGTCTTGTATATTTGGGTTACTGGTGTTAACAGTTTGATGCACTTAACTACTGTTGTATATGGCACATTCTCTGTGCTGCTGCCCTTGTCAAATACAAAGCACTTTCTGAAAGAAAATTATTGTAATGGAAAACCAGTGATAGTTTTCTGCCTGCTTAAAGGCACACTATTTTTCCTTCTCTTTATTTCCACTGAAAGAATTTAGGTCTGTCAGTGCAATATGCTTGAAAGGTGTTGAGCTTTTGATGTTTGGTAACTTTGAATTTAGGTGATAGCTGAAAGCAATCAGAAGCTGACATAACTGGATAGGCAAGGTCTCCCAGTGAGAGGAGACCAATGCCCATTGGGAACTGTTTCATTGCAGCAAGATTATAGCCTTTTGTTCATCAGCCATGGGCAAAAAAACTGTAACTCTTCAAAAACCAGCAGTTACGTTCCCAGTGGCCACAATTCTCCAGCGAAGACTTTGTTGGGTGAGGTGATTCAGGGACATTCTAAGCACAGAACTTACTGCTGGTTTATGTTGGTTTCCTTTATATCCGCACTCCCCCTAGTCCATGTGATATGTATCCTGCACAATGGGATGTGGTGGTACCTCTTCTGAAAAATGATGATACACTTTTTTATAGTGCTGCTCAGAGATTGGAAAGTGAGAACTTTGTAAAATGTACATTGACACAAATCTATTTATCATGTTATTTATTTTTTCAATGACTGTGACCTTATGCACTGTGAATGCTTTTGTGATATGGGGTTCTTTGTACAGATCTGTATGTCATTAAAAAAAAATCCAAATGTGATAATTTGTTACATGATAATGGCATGATTTTTGATTATTTTTAATGTGGAAAAAAAGAAAAATAGTTACTATGAACTGAAGATTTATATTTAAAATAAACCTAGCAGTCAGTATTGTAAAGCACTATATTCCAACATGTACACTCTTAATAAAATATATAGGGACAACCAGACAATGCAGTGATTAAGTCTTTCTTGTGGAAAACATATCCACAAGTTTGGAAAAGGCTTGTGATGTTTGGAGTGAGACCAGCATTTGCATTTTAATATTTTTTTTAAAAAATAAATAAGTATTGTGCTTCACAAACTTGTTCCCAAACTAGAATTGGTTCACAGAAAAACAATACAGAATTAGAAACAAAATCTTCCATTTTTAGGGTTAAAAAATGCACGCAGTGTATACATATAGAAAGAGTCTGCAGTCTGCACGTAGGATACCCGCTGCTCCACCTGCATTGAGCCAGCCACTTGCAGCATGCCCTGACTATGTAGAACAGGGGTGGGAACCTTTTTTCAGCCAAGGGTCATATGGTTATTTATAACATCATTCACGGGCCACAACAAATTATCAACTTAAAAAACAGTGCTCCACTGAGGGTGAATGATTCAGGTCAGCAAAATTAATGCAAATAATTGTTTTTCTATTTGAAGTCATGTGGGGAGAGCCTAATCTAATCTGGCGTGCACACACACACAGAGCCCACCACCCTAGGCAAATGTCTAGGTCCAGGGCTTTTTTGTAGAAAAAGCCAAGCAGGAACTCAGTAGCATATTAGACCACATCCCCTAATATTAGCATATTAGATCATACACTCATTAGCATATTAGGCCACCCCATCTGGGATAATCAAGTGCAAACTGAACTGTGGCAGTAACTGCCACAAGGCTTGGTTTGGTCCACCAATCCCCGAGGGCCACACCAAGTGACCTCAAGGGCCATATATGGCCTTCAGGACAGACGTCCCCCACCCCTGATGTAGAAGTATATATGCATAGGCTTCTTCACATAATCAAATGCTGAAAAAAAGAAGGGCTCTGATCATATATACAAAACTTACATCCATACATTTTATTTAATTTTTATTTATTTTAATATTCTATTTTAGACCACCCTCCCCTGCCAAGTGGTGATAAAATTAATACAATAGACATATAATACAATTTAAAACCATAAAATCAATATTCACTAAAAGAGGGCAATAAGAAAATCCAAAAGAGCCAGTCACTCCCAGGGGGATGGATTTGTATGTGTGTCGGGCTTTCTACAAACTCTTGAGTGCAAGTGTTGGGGGAGGGGGGGTGGGGTCAGGGCCTGCAGGCACAGTCCTGCCTCCCGCTCTGCACATGTGCTGTACATACTTGGAACACTGGCACAGCCCCAGGGCTGACTATCTTATGGCGCTCCCCCCCTGCACTGATAACTTCACCAAGTCACATGTGGGTGCCCAGTTTGGCATCCCCAGAAGGCCAGTGCGCTAGGCAATCACCTAGCTCGCCTAGTGGCAGGGGCGACTCTGTACAGCCCTTTTATAAAAAGCCTCCAGCATTCCATCCAATCTTTCCCCAATGTTCCTTTGCACTGCAGTGTAACCAAAGAATGTACACAGAGGGCAGGGCTATGCAGATTGGAGAAAGTTTGATTCTTAACGACCAGGAGGTCTCAAAAGTCAAGGGGCAGGTTTAACTTCCAGTCCAGAGATGTGCTCCCATTTAAGTGGCTGGTTGTAATTGCTTTTAAGGTAGAAAATAGAATGCTTGAACTAAAGGATGTAGTTATGTTGAGGCCAAAGCCTGCCCTTCACCTATGAAATCTAGTAGTCTGTGTCTTCTCTGGCAGGGATCCCACAAATGCTTCTAATGGTAATGCAATATGGCTTCACACCTCATAGATGTCTGCAGAGTGCAAGCCCTCCTGCACCTAAGTAAGGGCACTTTATATAAGGAAAAGAGGAAGGAAGTGGGTGGGTATAATATAGACTAAAATAGATGGGATCAACAGCCAGTGTCAGTGCATTTATAAGAATGGCAGACAGAAAATGGTTTCAGAGGGTTGCTGTGTTGGTCTGCAGAAGAACATCTATGTTCAAGTTCAGTGGCACCTGAGAGAGTGACAATAGTTCCAGGGTATACGTTTTCAAGAGTCAACGCTCCCTTCAAGAAGATGGGAGTAGTTAGTTACCAGAATTCTAGGCAGACAAGGAAAATCAATCCACCCAACCCAGCAAACTTATTTTTCATGTCTTAGAAGTGTTCATTCTAGCAGAATACTAGGAACACTGATTTACAGATTTACAAAACCCCATGGGAGACCATTGTGCATGGAAATAAGAGATCCACTGCTTTCTCTGTGTGGAAAACCACCACACACAGATTGGCAGAGCACAAAGTGACACAACTTGGATAGCCAGTCTCTCCCAGACTGGCGATTGACATCATCACAGAAAAATCACATAGATGAGCTTCAGTGCTATTATGAATTTGTATCCACATCAAAGCACTTTGTCAAAGTACCACAATAGAATAGTTTAATTCTGCCCCCTTGCACTGTTCATCTGATTGTAAATGGCCTTCTCAGACTGCTTTAAGCCCCCAAAGGAAAAATAATGAACAAACATACTAGAGGCCATTAGGGTTTGTAGAATCTTTCGGGATCAAGTGCCGTGTTCTACTGGAGAAAGTTTTCCTTCCAGACGTTTTGTTCTCAGCTGCGGAGAACATCCTCAGTGGCGTTGCAGCCGGAGCAGGCGCTAAGACCTTCTTGGCTGCTGTGCATTGAGTGGGGCAGTCCCCCCCTCAATGCACAGCAGCCAAGAAAGTCTGAGCGCCTGCTCCGGCTGCAACGCCACTGAGGATGTTCTCCGCAGCTGAGAATGAAACGTCTGGAAGGAAAACTTTCTCCAGTAGAACACGGCACTTGATCCCGAAAGATTCTACAAACCCTAATGATGTTACCAGCCGTGAAAACCTGAATTCTTTGATAATAGAGGCCTTTCCCCCTGTAGCATCACATGTGGTTTGGCCCTCTGAGACAAGGACCTAAGTGTGTCATAGAATCATAGAGTTGGAAGGGACCTCCAGGACCATCTAGTCCAATCCCCTGCACAATGCAGAAAATTCACAAATACCTACCCCCCACACCCAGTAACATCTGCCCCATGCCCACAAAATGTCCTACCTGTACTACCAATGGGTTGAAATTAAATCAAAAGAGTTTCCGGCTCAACATTAAGAAGAACTTCCTGACCATTAGAGTGATTCCTCAGTGGAACAGGCTTCCTCAGGAGGTGGTGGGCTAGATGGCCATCTGACAGCCTTGGAGGTTTTTAAACAGAGGCAAGATGGCCATCTGACAGCAATGAAGATCCTGTGAATTTAGGGGGAGGTGTTTGTGAGTTTCCTGCATTGTGCAGGGGGTTGGACTAGATGACCCTGGAGGTCCCTTCCAACTCTATGATTCTACTTGGTTGAGGTGGCCCCTTCAAGATAGCCTTTTGAAATCTTATACTGTCAACCCCTCTCAGTAGAGCAGCATTTTTTGTGGTTCTATTTTGCTGCTGCCGGGGTGGTGGTGGTGTGTGAGATTAGCATTTATATATACACAGTTCATAAAAAGGCTCAGTGTTAGGAACCAGCCCCAGTCCAATATGCAGTATCAGCCAATGGTTTGACTCAGCAGGCTTTGATGGCCAGTTATGTAATAAGAGATTGTGCTATAAAGGGTTTGTAATCCACGGATTAGCAGTACAGGAGCCCCCAGCAGCTCATTCAACGTCCTTGTGTAGCGCGTAGATGATATAGCAACTCACACAGGGCGGGGGAGAGCCTTATTGTTATGCAATCGGCATATTAGCTCAGTAAAAGCGCTTCTGATCATTTCCTACTGGCAACTATTAAAGTTCATCAACACTACTGCAATTCTGTTCTGGAAAAAGACCATGTGTAATTTTTCCACTGCTGGGAATGTGCCCACCATCACCCTGCACCAGTGAAGAATTTGGTATGATTCCCAGCACTTTCCTTTTTATGTACAGCTGGCAGTTAATGTGATTTCAGTGTGCATAAACACCCGGAATTGAACACATTCACATAAGGGGGTGGAGGCATCCAGTTTTTTCATGCAGTCTTGGCCAATTCCTTTTCTTACTACACTCTCAGTCCCACATGGCTTTTGTCTATGCAGATCCCATGATCCCCAGAATAGCCTTTTGAGTGGCCAAAGTGGACCTCTCCAGGGGGGGTTTTTTGTAGAAAAAGCCCAGCAGGAACACATTTGCATATTAGGCACACCCCCTGATATCACCATTGTTTCACACAGGGCTCTTTTGTAGAAAAAGCCCAGCAGGAACTTATTTGGCTGAGTAATAGGAAGCAGAGAGTGAGTATAAATGGGCAGTCTTCGCAGTGGAGGACGGTAAGCAGTGGGGTGCCGCAGGGCTCGGTACTGGGTCCCATGCTCTTTAACTTGTTCATAAATGATTTAGAGTTGGGAGTTGGGAGTGAGCAGTGAAGTGGCCAAATTTGCGGATGACACTAAATTGTTCAGGGTGGTGAGAACCAGAGAGGATTGTGAGTAACTCCAAAGGGATCTGTTGAGGCTGGGTGAGTGGGCGTCAACGTGGCAGATGCGATTTGCTTATTAGGCCACACCCCCTGATACCACTATTGTTTCACACAGGGATTTTTTGTAGGAAAAGCCCAGCAGGAACTCATTACATATTAGACCACACCCTCGATGCCAAGCCAGCTAGAACTGTGTTCCTGTGTGTTCCTGCTCAAAAAAGGCCCTCCCTCCATTTTCCACCACATTTTGGCGGATCCAGCCCAACAATCTGAAACATGCTCAAATCAGAACATGCAAAGCATGCAACAATCAGAATGCTCAAATGTACAGGGCCTTCTGTCCAAGATTATTCATTTTGACCAGGAAATAGGACCCTCAACTGTGGCCAGAATCAGGGATGGATCTAGACAGCGGAACTGGGGTACTGCTAGATGCACACCTGTGGGGAGCTGGGTCACAGGTTATAAGGATTCCCTTGAGCCCTTAGGGATGGGAGGTACAGGGGTGGATGACAGTGGTCAGCTGGTAAATGACCTCAAAAAAAGGGGAGGCTCTGCAGTGACCATAAGGGCCTGACTTCTGCAGTAGCCAATAGCAAGTTAATTGGTGGCACCTAATTGGGTGCCCATAACTGACCAATGAACAAGCTTGGGCCCTGGTTACCTGATTGGACTTCCAGGTAGCAATGGGCCAGGATGGGAGGCTCCAGGATGACCGTTAAGGGAAAGAATGGCAGCAGGGAAAAAGGAAGACTAAATTAACATGAGATGGATGGACTCTGTGGGAAGCCATGTTCCTCAGTTAGCAAAACCTGAGCAAGGAGGTGTTGGAGGCCACTAATTCATAGAATTGCCATAAGACCCAGAAGCAATTTGGCAATCAACATGCACACATTTTACACATCCAGGAATGCTGTGTTAAAGGTGTGTGTGTATGTGTGTATACAAAAAAAAAAAGCGCCTTGTTTAGAAGACTTATATTCCACCCTACCCCACAAGCGGGCTCAGGGCAGATTACAACATCATTAAACAATTAAAAGCCAATAAAATCAATAAAACAATCGTTAAAAGTTAGCCTCATAGCCACGAACAGGAGACAGAAACAGTTCACCAACTTTCCAGCTGGCAGATGAATGAGATCATATCACGTCACCCCCGGAGATCTCCAGCCGCCCCCTGGAGGTTGGCAGCTCTAAGGGAATGTTGTTAGGCATGTGTGCTCCTCTTTGGCATTACACGCTTCATTCTTGCAGGTCCTGCCGTAAAGCTGCCTGAAGGTTTCCAGCCTCCATCTGGTTCCAGTTACTCCCTCCCAACCCAAATACACATACCTCTGGAATTCGCAGGCGGTCAGTGTGCGGCTGTCGAAAGCGCCTTCCCAAGTTCCCTGTGTGCTCCAGCTGCCTCAGCTCCAAGATGTACCTGTAGGGCCGGCGAAAGAAATCCCTCCTTCCCTCATTTTGTTCTGGGCTCCAAGGGTATGCCGGGTACAAAAGGCAGCGATTCACAGCCCCAGGCCTTTTTTTTCTAACAATCTGAGGGAAGGTTCATGACTAAAAATGGGTTGATTAAAAAAAATAAAAAGAAAACCCAACCACCCTTGACCACCAAGGACTGCCTCTTCCTGAAAGCCCCTGTTCACATAAATACAGGAAGTAGAAAAAGAGAGAGGCTTGAAAGCACATATACTTGGAAAGTTTATTCTCACCGCGAGGCTCTTGCGGGGACAGGGGGAAGAAGTGGGGGAAGAAAAGCGCTCGGGTTTGGGTCGCGCGGAACTGCTACGTTTGGAAAGAAAAGCGCGGAAGGGTGTGGAAGCTTTTGCCAGGAAATGCCAAGGGATGAGTTTCTCCACGAGGGAGACCTAAAAAGAGTCTGAAGGGAAAGGCGCCTCCGCAATCTCGCTGGAATGAGGAAAACAGCAGAGAGCAAGCAAGGAGATGGGTGAGTCCTCCAACGATAGCAGCTCTCTCCTTTCCCTGCTTCCCTGAAGTAAAAGGTGCCCCCTCCCCTCCTCGCCTCTATTTGCTCACTGGGGGAAAGTTGAGTAACCGCAACTCTTATAATTCACTGCCTTTCCTTCAGTGCTAATAAATGCCTCTTTCAAAGTTTTTTTTTTGAAAGGCGGAAAACTCCTGGCCAGCTAAGTTGGGCAGAAAGCGTTCTGTTTCCAAATTGCAACTTGTGTATCTGGAAACACAGCGGAGTTTTCCCATGCAACCCAAAGGGAAGACTGGCTTTTTGGTTTTGCTTGCTAATATGGATGTGGTTGCAAGGGTAGGATTCCCACTCCCGCCCCTTTCATGCCTCTGCTTTTGAATAGCCGCTTGCCATCCATACATTAAGCAGGTGAGGCTTTCTCTGGCATTTTAGAGCTGCGGCTTTACCTGCATCTGGGCTGCTGGTAAGGCCGGAGAGCAGGGCCTGTAAGAAAGTACCGGCAGTCGATCATTAATGCAGGATGGATGCGGAACCTTGAGATATCGGGGCGGGAAAGCAAGTGTAATGTTTGTGCAGTTCTCTAAGCAAATGTACATTTTCTCCTCATGAGGTGGATTCAAGGAAAACAGGCTCTGCAGGTTCCTGCAGCCATTAAGGTTGAATTGGATGGGGGGAAGTATTGGCTAGTGCCAGTGTACCACTAATCCACATGAATGCGATCCTCAGAATAGTATTTTAAGTTGGTTTAAATGAACATATGTGCACATGTCACTTTGATGCTCAACTGGAAAAGAAAACGGCAGACTCATTTTTAACCTGGTGAATGTATGGATGTAATGCAAGTTGCAACACCATATTTTATAGTTTGCCATGGGAGAAGAAAGAGACTGACTGCCCTTTAATTCCTGTCATCTCCACACTTCCTATTTCTGGTGTGGGTCCATATATATATGTTTTTAATGTTGCTGGGGTTGTTTTAATGGCTTGTTGCTCTTATATTGACAGTTTCTTAATTTTAGCTGCCTTGAGCAAGACTCCAGAGAGATGGCATACAATTTTCCTAAATAACTATACAAATGATAGTTACATTGAAAATCCACTAGGAAGAATCTTGGGTGGGTCAGATTGGTGGATTTTGAATAAGTAGTACTTGGGAGCAAGAAAAGATCATCAGCTCCCTCTGACTTGTATTTTAAACCACAATTTCTCCTGGTAGTTTTTTTTTTTAAACTTTCATTCTTTTAAATGGAAACATCACACATTTAAATGCCTGTTAAAACAAAAGTTTTTCCAGCTGGGGTGAGTAGATATTCCAGTTGGGTAGGGTAGTGCTCCCATTGACCTAATCTTACCTTCAACCCTGCCAAAACCCCTTCTCATGTGGCTCTTTGCTCCTAAGTGGCAGAACCGGAAGTTACTGTCTACAGAAGTCTATTAAAGAGTCTCAATATTGTAAATAATTCACCTTTTATGAACAATTCCAGACCTCCTAGTTTTGGAGAAAGGGCTGTATCACGGCCTGTTTGTATCCACAGTCAAAATTAACAACATCCCCTCACAGTGCCGTTACTAATAATAATTAATAAATTTTTATTTATACCCCGCCCTCCCTGCCGAGGCAGGCTCAGGGCGGCTTACAGGACATGGTACGTACCATGATACAACAACAATAAAATCAAACAATAACAATATAAAACTGTTCATGCATTAATTAAATTACATAGTCTAAAATCCAGTAAAAACTTAACGGTGCTACAAACTCAGTATATATAACTGGTATCTGGACACTGTGAGGTACTAGATGAAGGTAAGCTGTCTGAAATATAAACAGAAGTTGTGTTAATTGATGGCGAGTAAGTGTCCAGCCTGGATGGAGTTTTACTCCAGCTGAAAGAGCATGCTTGTAGTTTGGGTGTGTTCCTAGACTTCTTGCTGACTGTATCAGGGGTGGCCAACAGTAGCTGTTTTTTGCCTACAACTCCCATCAGCCCTAACCATTGGCCATGCTGGCTGTGGCTGATGGGAGTTATAGGCAAAAAACATCTGGAGAGCTACCATTGGCCACCTCTGCATGATGGCAACAACATAACCTGAGGTGGGGGGGCATCTGTTGAAGCCCATGGCAGCACTCATTGCCACCAGCACCCCTTAAATCTGAGTGTGTGTCCTACCACCCACTCACCTGCAAGCTCTCTCCCCCATGCTGTCCCAGCTGCATCCACTGCCCCAGCATTGCAGAGGAAGGGTGTGTGGGTGGTGCATTGCAGCAACACTCCTGCAGACCACAGTAGAGTCCCTCCCATTCAGTGCCCTTGTTAAAGGGGCATGCAGGCAGTATAGACATCTCTGAGTGGAAGTACTGGAAGGAACTCATGGGTGGCAGATGGAGACATAGGCAGGTGGGCGCCCAGTCGTTAAGTGAATAGGAAGGGAGGTGCATCTTAATAGGCAGGGGAACTTTGGACATCTTTGCCTTCCCCCTCCTTTCAGGTGGTGGAGGTTGTTGCAATGCAATCCTACGCCAAGTTGCACCCTTCTTTGTCCAGCAAAGACAGTGGGTTGACAAGAGTGTACTTCTACTTCGGATTGTGCTGTTATAATGCATCTGGCCAACTTATAATGGTGCACTACTTGTGTCTATTTCTGGAGAAGGTGGACCTAACCATAGTCACTTGTGTCTTGGAACTTTGGGCTACTCTGCCCCCTGACTTCTGCTTTCCCAGGCTCAAGTGATCAATTTCCCACCAGTTGCTGCATTTTGTGCATTTTGATCCGCATCTCTCTCCAATTTCCATTGCAGTTTCTTTTTGTTGTTTTTTGGAGAGCAAGAAACCGTGAGGGAAATTGGAGGGAATTGTGGATCAAAATGCGCCTGTACAGCAACTGGTGGGAAATCAGTTGCTTGAGCTGGGGAAAGCAGAAGCCCAGGAGCAGAATGACTGCTAGTGAGGAATCGGTTACAGTTCACATGGAGGTGCTTTAGAAGACTACTTGGAAATTCCATCTGGTTGAGAACCTGGTGGGCTAGGGTTGCCAAGTCCAATTCAAGAAATATCTGGGGACTTTGGGGGTGGAGCCAGGAGACTTTGGAGGTGGAGCCAGGAGACATTAGGGGTGGAGCCAAGATCAAGGCTGTGACAAGCATAATTGAACTCCAAAGGGAGTTCTGGCCATCACATTTAAAGGGACGGCACACCTTTTCAATTCCTTCCATAGGAAATAATGAAGGATAGGGGCACCTTCTTTTGGGGCTCATAGAATTGGACCCCCTGGTCCAATCTTTTTGAAACTTGGGGGGTATTTGGGGGAGAGGCACTAGATGCTATACTGAAAATTTGGTGCCTCTACCCCAAAAAACAGCCCCCTCAGAGCCCCAGATACCCGCAGATCAGTTCTCCATGATTTTCTATGGGAATAAATCTCCATAGGAAATAATGGGGTTCCCAGTAGACATTTCCCTCCCCTCCCCCCGCTTTCTGATGACCCTGAAGCGGGGGGAGGGGAGGGAAATGTCTACTGGGATTTTTTAAAAGGTACATGATACGATGGGTAAGTTGCCTTAAACATTTTGAATGGAAAAGGTGGCATATAAATATTCTGGCCATAAAACTTCAGGCAGCAGCAATGGTAAGGTATTACTAGCCAAATGCAACACTACTTGTTCCCAAAGTGCTTCCAAGGAGTTGAATGGAGCTCCCCCCCCCCCAAGAAAAGGAAATATGGTAGATCTGTGGAGGGAGATGGCTAAAGCTAGCTTGGTATAAAGAGCCAGCTTGGTGTAGTGGTTAAGAGTGGCAGACTCTAATCTTGAGAACTGTGTTTGATTCCGCACTCCTCCACATGAAGCCAGCTGAGTGACCTTGGGCCAGTCATGGTTCTCTCAGAACTCTCTCAGCCCCACCTACCTCACAGGATGTTTGTTGTGGGGAGAGGAAGGGTGAGAGATTGGAAGCCACTCTGACATCGGGAAGTGAAGGACAAGGTATAAAACCAGCTCCTTCTTTAAACTAATGGGGAGATGGTTTTGTTCTGTCCCTCCAAGGAGTCATTCAAAATGGATGCAGGTGATAGGATTTCTGGCAGCATAGAGATTTGTTTGTAAGCATAGCAGTGTGAGATCCACATGAAAACCAGGAATTCTTAAGGAATTAAAAATGCAAGTACTCAGTAACCACAATGTGGTTTGCTAAACTGGGGTCAAAATGAGTTAAGGAAACCAAAGACCCATCAAGTGCATTCAGACTTTTTGAAAAGAAATATTGGAATCGCTTATAAAAATGACAAGATTTTTAAAGCAGATCTTGTGCTTTAAAAAAGGGATCTTGAGATTTTGGAACTATATGATTTTAATGAGTTGATAGTTTGAAGATGCTTTACTGTTGGGCGTAGCTAGACAAAAAATTGTAGGCTGGTTCCTAAAAGAAGCTGGTGGGAGGAAATTGTGAAATCGTGAAAACCCACTCCTGGGGCTTTGGGGAGGGGTCTTACTATATGACAGGCCGACTTTAGGTTTATCAACCCCCCCCCCCTCACCAAGAAAACACTAAAAGAAGTTCCTGTTTCCTACTAAAACAATCAAAGGAAGATGACATCATCATGTAAAACCTTTGTTAACCAAGTGGGGAAAAAACATAGCATGCCAGGCAGTGGAAGGGTTTCTTATCTGTCTTCCACACTCTGGGAACACCATTTCTTAGGCTGAAGGTATCTGGATATCACAGTACAGTATACAGTAGAAAAACCTGTGGTGAGAGATGACTCAGAAGGAATGGAACTGAACACATGCTAGAGAAAACTTCTTATGCTGTTTCATCCAGACTCATATTGCAACTCCCAATCCAGTTTATTGTGAACAATAGAACTGGATAGAACGCCTTTCAGAAAAGGGTGTAGGACGAAGTGAGAAATTTCAGCAGAAAGGGGAAGAAATCGACAGCTAGTTCCAAGACTGCTTTCCAATAAATTCAAGATTAAATTTAAAAAATAGAAGTCACATGTGTGTATTTCTTTAGTTACTGAAAGTTTTAGGTTGGTTACCTTTCCAGAAAAAAAATGCTTAAGACAGGTCCCAGCTTTCTTAAAAATCACACACTATCATCACAACAGTAGCAACTGGAGGGAGGGGAACATACATCTGATTCAAACATTGAAAAGCATAAACAGTGTTAAAAGCAGAAAAAGAAATATTTTTATATAACTGTCTGCCCCACCACAATAAATTCCTATTTTTATAGTTAGGCTTTTGAATCTTTGCATTTTATCTGCTTGATGCTCCTTTTAATCGTTTTTGCTTTGAGGTGTGTTCATGCTGCTAGTTTCTGTATGTTTTAGTATGATGTATTAACATTGTGGTCATAAGCAGAGTTTAGAAATGCCAACCTTCAGGTGGGGTCTGGAGAGCTCCAGAAATTACAGCTCATCTCCAGACTACATAAACCAGTCCCCTGGAGAAAACTGCAGCCTCAGAAAACTATATGGCATTGTATCCCACTGAGTTGCCTCCACGCCCCAAAATCTGCCTCCCAGCTTTACCCCCTTCCCAAATTTTCAGGAAATTCCAAAACTGCAGCTGGCAACTAGTAAAGTTACACCTTTTTAAGCCAAGTGACTTCATTCAGATTCTAAAGGTGTAACTCTGTTTAGTATTAGACTGTAGAGTATATCTACTTTGAGAATATTTTCAATGAGTGGAACATAAGCATTTTAAGTGCATGATATGGTAGTGGAAAGTGCCATCAAGTTGCAGTTGACTTATGGAAACTCTCTAGGGTTTCAAGGCAAGAAGTGAACAAAGGTAGTTCATCATTGCCTGTCTCTGTGTAGCAACTTTGGGCTTCCTTGGTGGTCTCCCATCCAAGTATTAACCAGATCCAGTCCTCTTTAGTTTCCCAGATCCGATGAGTTCAGACCAGCCAGGGCCAACCAGACAAGTCTAGGATATGAAAAGGTGTGGAAAATTCTTATAATAAGCCATTGCAGTATTCATCAACACAGGTAAAGTAACACTTTTTAAATTGGATTGTTTAGGCCACAGTTCTGTATGTAGTTATTTGGAACTGTAGAGGGACTTGCTTCTAGGTAAATGTAAGAAATATAAGAAAGGGAAAGGAAAGGTCCCCTGTGCAAGCACCAATTGTTTCCCACTCTGGGGTGAGGTTGCTTTCACAACGTTTTCACGGCAGACTTTTTACGGGATGGTTTGCCATTGCCTTCCCCAGTCTTTTACACTTTCCCCCCAGCAAGCTGGGTACTCATTTTACCAACCTCAGAAAGATGGAAGGCTGAGCCAACCTTGGGCCGGCTACTTGAATCCAGCTTCCGCTGGAATCGAACTCAGTCGTGAGCAGAGAGTTCAGACCACAGTATTGCAGTACTGCTGCTTTACCACTCTGTGCCAAATGTAATACTGTTAATAATTTATAAATGAAGTGACATAGGCTGTAACTGAATGATTAAAATGTGGAATTTGCTGCCAGAGAGTGTAGTGAATCACTATCAGTGATGGCCACAGGCAGAGATATCTTTAAAGGGGATTAGACAGATTCATGGAAGATACGTTTATCAGTGGCTACTAGCCATAGTTCAGAGGCAGTCAACCTCTGAATTCCAGACAACATCAAGCCTCTATCCCCTGTTGTTGGCCCTCCAGAGGAACTGGTTGGCCACTGTGTGAGAGAGGATGCTGGACTAGAGGAACCAGTGACTGATCCAGCAGCAGGGCTCTTGATTCTGTTCTTGATTCTTCACTAGGTTGAAATTCCTTCGGGTTTTGGTGAGCACTAAACAGCCCAACTGTGCTCAGGATAGGAATCTGGGTATATAATGTTCAGCACATTGTCATGAGATAGAACTATTTTAGTTGATTTGTGCACAAATGTAAGAGATGAGAGACATTTTCACATAGGACTGCTACAGGCACAGTCATTATGTGTTGGAGACAGACATTAACTTTTTCAAAGAATAGAAAGCAGTGTGACAAATGCACAAATTCTACAAACCCTAATAAAAATGCACTGTTGTTTGTGGTGTGTGTGTTCATCCCATTGTTATTCACAGGCTTTCTACTGTGTTTTTAAAAACTGGCAAGTTTGACAAATGGGATAAGTTTGAAAAAAAGAGCTGGGTTGTATTGCAGAAGACCAACGTTGTCCATATTAAACAAAAGGAAATTGCAAAAACATGAATAATTTTCATTCAGTGTTATCCAGAACACTTGTATGCTGGAGAGACAGGCCATTTTCTCAAGACCTAAATCTTGCCTTTAAGGTGTTTCCTTAATTCAAATTAACCCTGTAACTCTTAGAGTATGCATCCGTTTTATTCAGGCACTCTGACTTGGGTGGCCCAGGCTAGCCCAGTCTCATCAGATCTCCAAAGCAAAGCAGAGTTGGCCCTGGCTAGCATTTGGATAGGAGACCTCAAAGGAAAATCAGGGTCATGATGCAGAGGCCGGCAATGGCAAACCACCTCTGAAAGACTCTTGCACTGAAAACCCTACAAGGTTACTGTAAGTCAGCTGTGACTTGACAGCACTTTCCGTCACCCAATCTCCCAAGCACTGCAATACAAGTTGCAGTTTGTTCTTTGGCTTTCTATGGTCTAGGGGGGGAAAGCCACATATCAGCAAATGACGTTTCTGTTTTCCATTTGCAGTTTTCTTTCTGAACTGTACAAACATTGGGAGGGTATTTGTTTTGACAGAAACAGCTATCATTTCAGGAATTCTGCCACGTATGCTTGTCTAATGTAGCCCACACCAGCCTTAAAAATGTACAGTGGAGCTTTTTTCCCCACACCTCTCTATGAGGCTTGTCAATTCCAGAACTGCCTAAAGTAGCAATAAAGATCCATATGTGCAGAGTGACTTCTCTGGCCAGTAAGTTACTTTTCCAACCCACCAGCAGGCCAATAGGACAGAGTTATGACTTCTAGGCTGATTTCATGCCCAGCATCTTTACTTTTAGGAATTAACAACAGCTTCCCTCCCATCTGTCTTTTGACATTAATAGGGAAGGACAGCTAGGAATTCATGGTTGTTAGAGACAAGGAAAGGTCCAAAGTGACAAGAACCACCTGTAATTAAATTAGCTGTCCTGAGGTATATAAATGTGCCCACAAGATAGAAGGATCTGAACAAGAGCAGCCTTTTTGTAGCTCTCACAGTGGTAGATACAAGATGGAAAAGGTGATGCAGTCTTTGGCAAAGGGATATCATGGTTTTTCAGTCACCCTGAATTTAATTGCACTTGGAGCTCCTTCACATGTACGCATTCATCAAGTGATAACTTGTATGTGTGAATGGGGCATCATAGAGCAAACAAACTCAGCTGTGCTGTGTTGTACAAGTGATGAACAGACACGTGTTAATTAGCCTTGAGCCAAACAGAAAGAAAAATGTGGCGTTAGCTCTACTGACAAAAAGAAGGGTTATATACAGAATCCAATTTAGTGGGTTGGGTCATAGCAATGGTAATGTTGCAGTGTGGTTTTATTTAGGGATTTTCTTCAAGAGAAAGATAAAGGGGACTAGACAATACAAAGGAAGACACATTAATAGTTGCATAGAAAAAGGACTCTTTAGCAGAAAAAGCTATTCTCATTATTGCAGGACATGTTTTGTCTTCCAAACTTCCTCCCAATTTGAAATGTACAGGAGCTCTATATTTCCTTGCAACATAGACAGAATAGCAGGCTGAAGGCCATGAATAATCCACAAATATTAAAAAGTCCTGTTTCACAGATTGTCATGCAAGTTTAATTCTGTGTCTGGAAACAACAAAATAAGCAGATGACCATTGCATCAGATACTGGGGGAAACTGTTGATTTTACTGCTAAATTGTTCAGTGCATCAAAGGCAGTAAGATGCTTTGGGGGAGGGGAAAACCTGCCGAAGGAACTTGTTGCAGTGATTGTGGGAAAGGCAAGGACTGATCTGTAACTCTTAAGTCTGTAGACTTGTTCAAAGCACATACTTCTTATGGTGTGTGCCATAAGCATCTTTAGGATTGCAGGTCTCCGTTGGAAAATACCTGGAGACTTTGGGGGTGGATCCAAGAGAGGGTAGGGTTTGGGGAGGGGCCTCAGCATGGTACAATGTCATAGAGTCCGCCCTTCAAAGCAGCCATTTTCTCCAGGGGATATCCGGGCCCCACCTGGAGGCTGGCAACCTTATCTTCCTTTCCTAGCTAATATGCGTGCTTCAAGCCCTGCCCATATTTAGGCATGCCTGGAACTTTTGACCAGTCTTCAAGAGAATCCATTTAAGGCTTTTGCTGCCTGTTCTCTTCACAGGAGATGAAAGCCTAAGTAGTGAGCTTTCCTAGGGGAAATCTGAGACCATCATAGCCTGGAGCAGCAATTGCATGCCTCTGTTCTTGTAGAAACACATATGAAGCTGCCTTATGCTGAGTCAGACTATCGGTCAGTGTTGTCTGGTCTGATGGGTGGCAGCTCACTATGTTGTCAAACAGAGATTTTTCACATCATCTACTCTACCTGATCCTTTTAACAGGACATGCCAGGGATTGAACCTGGGAGCTTCCACATGCAAAGCAGATGTTTGACCTGTAAAGTGGGGTGGGTGGGTGTTATCTTCCAGTAGGTCTTCCAAAAGACCAGATTAATCGCTCAGGCTCTTGATTTAATTCCCTGCTCAATTAATCCACTTGCTAGATGAAATAGGATCATATCATAAGAAACATGGCTGACCTCTAATCCATTTCAAGGTACTATCTAGAGTTGTTAAACTTCAGGTGGGGCTTGGAAATCTCCTGAAATTACAACTGCTCTCCAGAGTACAGAGATCAGTTGCCCTGGAGAAAATGGCTGTTTTGGAGGGTGGACTCCATTATACCGTGCTGGGATCCCTCCCGTCCCCTGGCAGTCATAATCCTATCAAAAGAAACAACTTGAATAAACTGTTATACTAAAGGCTTAGCGCTTTGCTATTAAAAGGCTGGTCCTTCATTCTTTTTCTTTTAGTTTTTGTCAACATTAAAACAAAAATTGGCTCAACTACTTGCATTTGGACACAGTTCATAAGCAAATTCAGCACCCAGAACCATGCACCCTGAATATATTATACACTATAACTATGCAGTAATTACTTTGCTTAAAAAGGAAAAATTAACAGAGATTGCTAACCACAAAGTAAGAATTAAAAACAAAAAACCCTTCATAGCGGCATCTTAGTTTCACAAGAGAACTCAGTTATGCAAGTATTATCCATAGAAGAAGGTCAAAACTAGACATGCTGGCTTTTAAAGAAGTCTGAAAACACACAGCAGCTGTGGGATGACTGTTAAAAAATGAAGGAGAGCCTAGATGCTCAGAATGCTGTTGCAGAGAGACGGAAGGGCTCCTTTCCCCCCATACCACATATTTTCCTGTGCTGAAATAGTGCTGTGGGGGGAGCCATTTCCCTGCTTTTGCCACTCCTTGTGCACAGGAATACTCCACATGGAGCAGCAAAACTGGAGAAATAATTCTCCACAAGTGATTGAGTTTTTATTCTGCCATAAACTTTTGGGGACTAGAGCACGCTTTGTAGGCCAGAAAAGCTCACAGCAGAATAAAAACTTGCTAAGTCTCCTGTTGATTTAAATAAAGGGGTTGTTGTCCCTGCTGAAGCCAAGAGACCGAGATCTAGTTTTCTGGAAACTTTTCTTTCTGTGCTTGTTCAACATTATCAACTGGAATTTTATGTGAGTATAACGCAAGAGGAACAATCCTACTGATCTCTCATCAGGCAAGATCAGCACCAGGGCCATCATCCAAGATGGTTTTTCAAAGTAAAACATGCTACCTTTGCTACCTCTTTTCTGCTCTGAAATCAAATGTGGCTTGTATGTTTCTGACACAACAGCAAGGGAAGCTACTGTGGTCATGCACGGCATACATTCTGGACGTAGCTGCAAACTCTTCCCCCTCCCTCCCTCCCTCCTGTGCTGTGGTAATGATTACCACAGCTGCAAGCACATTTCCTTTGTCCATCTTCTGTAAAAAGGGTAAGCACTTTGTGCTATCAAGCATGATAAATAAGATTCCTTCATTGTTTCTAAAATAGCCATCATGCTGGGTGGCTAGAATTTTTAAGCTACCTCATGTTATTGTCCCTTCTGGTTAAACAGGTTTGTTAGTTTTTGTGTATATGTGTGTGTGTGAAAGATTACAAAAACCCTTCAAAACCAGTGAACAGGAAGATATGGTAGTGAGATGAGTGTGCATAACATGGACATTGATGCCTCTTGTTGTATCATTGGAGTAGCTAACTTTTAATTTCAAAGCTACAAGACTTTTGGGATGCAGCCAGGTTAAAACCTGACTGGGCTTTGACCTCTAGAGCACTAAAGAATATAGGTCCAAAGTACACCTCCCTCTCCCTGCTGCATGCAACTTTCTCTGCCATTTCCTTCCTGGAAAAAAGAGGAGGGACCAATTTATGCCCCCATTTCTCCTCCTTTCTGTGTGGTGTATGGCATTTTATGTACCATGCTTACTTCTCTCATTCCACAAACTATATCAGGGTGGCCAAACTTGCTTAACATAACAGCTACATGGAATAAGTGTCAGATGTTTGGAGAACTGCAAGACATGAACATTAGATGTTTGAGAGCTGCAAGGGAAGGAAGGAAGGCAAATAGATGGTGGGAGGGAGGGAGAGGTAGAAAGCAAGCAATTTTAAATCATTCTCCAAGCTGGCTTGGTTTGGAGAAGTTATTTAAAGAGATAAATGCCTTCTCCAAGCCAGTCGACAAGGCATTGGGGACTTTGAGAGAGACACAATTTGTGTGAAAGAGCCACATGTGGCTCCTGAGCTGAAGTTTGGTCATCCCTGAACTGCATAAAATAGAATCGTTCAGGAGGGCATTTCTATAAAGGTAATAAAACTGTACTATAATGGAATGGTTTAGGAAGGCAGTTTATTAAGGGAAAGGGGCAGTGAACTATAGCATTGTGGGTGGTGGTGGCGATGGAAAGTAATGTCAAGTTTCAGCCAATTTATGGCTTTAAGGCAAGAGACTAGTGGAGGTGGTTTGCCATTGCCTGCCTCTGTGTAGCAACCCAGGACTTCCTTGCTGGCCTCCCATCCTAGTAGTATCTGGGGCCAACCCTGCTTAGCATCGGAGATCTGATAAAATCAGACTAGCCTGGACCACGTAGGTGAGGGCAGACCACTGTGTATAGGACATATTACCTGTTTGTTGCAGATATTATCTTGCTGGCATTGTGTTACTTTCTCCTGATGTAATACAATTTCTCTGCATTGTATCTGCATTCTGTACCATGTGTTTGTCCAGGGATATCCTGTGCTCATTTTCAGATATCTTTTATCCTAGTCCTAGGACATTGCTTATTAGATGTCTGATCATATTGATTGCATCAGTTTACACTGTGTAATCCGCTTGGATTCTCAGCAAAGCAGACTATAATATAAATAAATATTGAAAGTATTTATAAACCTTTCTTCCAGAAAACTGGGACCAAGGTTTTGTAACAACAAAAAAATGAATACACCATAAATATTTTAAAAATAATGGTTAACATACTTAGCAATAAGGCATTGGTAAATTTCCCCACTCCCAGCACCATCTTTTTGGGCTCAAAGGGAGCTTCTGGAGAGGAGGGGAGTAAGGAAGGCAGAAAAAAAAATCACTCATGAGAGCTCTGCTCACAGTTCCTGATATCCAGCCCAAAGATGAGAAACATGCAAGCTTCTTCATTTTCAAAAATGTTATTTGTTTTCACTCAGTTCTTCCTTATTCCAGTCTTTCATTGATTTCAATGGGAAATGTTTCATGGGAAATATATGCAGAAGGCTGGATCTTTTTTATTATCTGTACAGTTAGAATGAAATTCTCAGGGACTGTATTACACACCCCTGTTAAGGATGCCAGCCTCCAGGTTGGACCTGGGGATCCCCTGGAATTATACATCATCTCCAGACTGGAGAGACCAGTTGGACTCTGTGACATTGTACCCCACTGAGGTCCAAATGCTCCCTGGGCTCCATCCCTGTTGTGTATAGGAACTAATGTTGTTATGTTGTAAGGGTGTTCCTGCCTGGCTCATTAGAGCCTTTAGGCCTGAGCTTGGGGACTCAGGAACAAAGGGCAGTAGGATCCAAATCCTTGCTGCCCTGCTCCAATCACGGGCCCTCTGCTGGTTTGAATGATCCAATGGCATGCTTGCGCAGGAGCCTGAATGTATATATAGTTGGCCCCGTTGGCCCAGTCTTGAGTCTTTTCCGTGCAGCCCTATACTATGTTGTGCCTAATAAAAGAACTATGATCATCACCACCTCTCCTCTTAATTGCATTGAACCCACTATATTATGATCCTCAAATCTCTAGGAATTTTCCAACCTGGAATTGGCAACCCTACTCCTCCAGTGGCCAGGGCAGTCCTAACCCCTGCTAAATTTCAAACAGATAGGAGAAAAGAAACCAGGTTTATAGATGTTTGCCGGTACAATCCTAAACAGAGTTAACTCTCGTCCAGCACTAACATTGAAGTTGATGGGCTCCGAAGGGTGTAACTCTGCTTACGGTTCCACTATAAATTTATTTGCAGACTGCGCAGAGGCAGATGTTTGACCCTTGAAGGATGGAAGGCAGAGTTATAGAAGGGCCAGAGGGAGCCATTTTGAACTCCAAGGAAGGCTGGTGGCATGACATTTTGCAGACCTAGAGGCTTGCAATTTGACAGCCCCTGGAAGGAGACTGCAATTCTCTCTGGATACCCATCCTTTTCTGACCCACCGCCTCTCTTGGCAGCTGAATCCCAACTTTGCTGGTCCTCGCATATGACCTGATGCTAATCCTGCGGGTGTAACAAGTCTTTTGTATGCATAATTTTCTAGGAGTCTCTAGTCATCAAAACTCTAGAGCAGGGGTGGCCAAACTTGCTTAATGTAAGAGCCACATAGAATAAACATCAGCTCTTTGAGAGTGGAAGGAGGGAAGGAAGAAGAAGATATCGGATTTATATCCTGCCCCCCACTCTGAATCTCAGAGTCTCAGAGCAGTCACAATCTCCTTTACCTCCCCCCCCCCTCAACAGACACCCTGTGAGGAGGGTGGGGCTGAAAGAGCTCTTGCAGCAGCTGCCCTTTCAAGGACAACTCCTGTGAAAGCTATGGCTGACCCAAGGCTATTCCAGCAGGTGGCTGACCCAAGGCTATTCCAGCAGGAGGAGTGTGGAATCAAAACCAGTTTTCCCAGATAAGAGTTTGCACACTTAACAACTACACCAAACTGGCTCTCCAAGCCCCTGGCTGGCTTGATGTGGATAAGTGATTTAAAGAGACAAATACCTTCTCCAAGTGAGCTGATGGGGCAGAGGAAGGAAGGAAAGCAACTATATGGGGGAGTGGGGAAGGAGAGGTGAAAAGAAAGCAACTTAAACTTTAAATGTATTTTCCAAGCCGCTGGCTGGCTTGGCATGGAAAAATGATTTAAAGAGACAAATGCCTTCTCCAAGTAGGTTGATGGGGCAGTGGCAACTTTGAGAGCCACACAATATGTGCTAAAGAGCCACAATTTGGCCACCCCTGTTCTAGCGAATCATAAGCCAAGAAATTCCCCTTCCCTCATCATCTTCATCCCTGTACAGCTTCCTTGTAGGTATATCAGGTGCTTGAATTGAGTCCCAGGGCTGCGGTCTCAGCAAAACGTTGGTTGTCAAATCTCCAGCTGTTTGGGGTTTCAGTCATTCTGTCTTCAGCATCAAACCACACCCATTTGGCTAACTCCAAGTCTGGGAGCTGGCCCAGCTTTACACAGTACTGGCTGGCAATAAATCCAAACCCATTTCCCATCTGTTTAGGCGGTGAGCAGTTTCTGTTTTCCTTGATTGCAGGGGACACGTTCTTTAAGGATGACTCTACAGTAGTCATTTCCAAAAAATGCGCCCCTCACACTCAAGGAAAACAGAGACAGTTTGCTGTATTGGATTTACTTAACAGATGAGGAAAGTGGTTAGAGTCTGGCTTCTTTAAAGGTAGTGATGTGTGCAGAGAACTCAGTTTGTAGAAGAAGATAGAAGAAGAAGATATTGGATTTATATCCCGCCCTCCACTCCGAAGAGTCTCAGAGCGGCTCACAATCTCCTTTACCTTCCTTCCCCACAACAGACACCCTGTGAGGTGGGTGGGGCTTAGAGGGCTCTCACAGCAGCTGCCCTTTCAAGGACAACCTCTGCCAGAGCTATGGCTGACCCAAGGCCATCCCAGCAGGTGCAAGTGGAGGAGTGGGGAATCAAACCCGGTTCTCCCAGATAAGAGTCCGCACACATAACCACTACACCAAACCCTACAGACCAGCTTCACTTTGCCTTTAAGCTCTTCTTTTATGAAACACATTACCAAAAGTACTGGTGGGGGGGAGCATATTCCCAATTCCTGCCACTTTAGTGATAACAACCTTTTCTGAACCACCAACTTTACTTGTTTCATGCTCTATGATCGGACTGAGCAAAAAATAATATGACTTTTTAATGATGTGTCAATCAGTCATTGCCACAAAGATAATATTCAGGCAGCTTTCCAAAGTCGTGAGAGCCAGCATGGTGCAGTGGTTAAAGTGTCAGACTGAGACCTGGAAAACCCAGGTTTGAATCCCCTCTGCCACGGAAGTATGGTGGATGACCTTGGCCCAGTTGTGCACTCTCAGCCTGACCAGTCTCATGGGGTTGAAACAGAGGAGAGGAGAGCAACATTAGCCTCTTTAGGCCCCCATTGAGGAGAAAGGTGGGATAGAAATAAAGTATATAAATAAATATACTTTATATACTTTACTGAACCCATCAAAGATGGAGGTTCTGTGGCTGGGGAGAGCAGGACAGGAGTTGGAGCATAGATTGCCAGCCTTGACAGGCGCTCTTAACACCGGTGCAAACTAACAAGAATTTGGGAGTGACACTGGATACCTCCTCAGTGGAGCCCCAAGTTACATATATTGCCAAAGTGACATTTTTTCATCTTTGCTAAGCCTGGCAACTGGCTCGCTTCCTGTCTCACTCGAACCTAGCCACAGTAATCCAAGTGACGGTCACCTCCAGACTGGACTACTGTAACTCACTCTACAATGGCCTACCCTTGGGTCTAACCCAGAAGCTCCATTGGGTCCAGAATGTGGCGTTGCAAATCCTGACAGGAACACCACAGATGGCACATGTTCAACCTGTGCTGCGCCAGCTGCACTAGCTCCTGGTTGCATATGGAGTCAGATTCAAGGTTTTGCTTATGACCTTTAAGTCCTTGAGTGGTCTGGGACCCATGTATCTATGGGACCACCTCCTCCGCTATGTTCCTGGAAGACTGTTATGCTCTACTAGTCATAATTTACTGGTGATCCCTGGCCCTAAGAGAGGTCTGGCTGTCCTCCACAAAGGCCAGGACCTTTTCATTTCTGGCCCCAACTGGTGGAACTCTCTGCCACAGAACATCAGGGCCCTGCGAGATGTTTTACAGTTCCACATGGCCTGTAAGGCAGAGATGTTCCACCAGGCTTTTAATTAGGACAGTGACGGTTGCCAAGCTAGCACCTCCCTCCCCCCCATCAACAAGGTCTCCCCCCCGCAATGCTGCATCCAGAAATCTGGATCAGAAGAATATTGATAGGATGCCATTGGGGTTTTGGGCCTATTTTAACCAATTTAATTGGTTTTATAGGATTGTATTTGTTAGTCATTGTTGTAAATTGCCCAGAGCCTGGCAATAGCTGGGATGGGGCGATTCATTAAAATGAATATATAAATAAATAAAATTAAGTAAGTATATAAATAAAATACAGCCCACAAGTAATGTTAATAGGATAGTTTGGAAAGTTTGCAGGTATTTTGTGATGATTGGGAGACACTGTCAAAAAGTCAGATTTATGGCCTTGCCCTGGATAGCCCAGGCAAGCCTAATCTCATCAGATCTCCGAACCTAAGCAAGGTCGACTGTGGTTTGTACTTAGATGGAAGACTTCTTTGAAATAGCCAGTTGAGAGGACAGGGGCAGGCTTTATTAAGCCCCCTCTCTGAATATCCTCTAGGCCTCCAGCAGGTGTCAGTCACCAAAGGTTGACATGACTTCCAGGTGCAAACACACACAAAATACCACAAAAAGGCAGAGTTATGGAACTGGGGGAGAAGGAGCAATGTCTTCCGATTTGGAGCACAATCCAGCTATTGTTAAGCACTTTTGATTTCAGTGGGATAATTAAGAATGGGCTTAAAACTGAAATCTTTGAGATGCAAAAGCTCCAACAGATATTCTGTGTGACAGTCTCCAGTTGCTGCATACCTCTTTAACTGACCGCATCGGTTATTTACTTCCTTCTTACTTACTTTACCACTTTCCTTTTCTGCACATTTAGTTGCCATATGCTCATGAGAGAACTTTCTGTTGTACTTACTAGTATTTTCCACCTAATTCCAAAAAAGCTCTAAATGCAGGTCCCGTAAGGTGTTGTTATCTCTTGCTTAGATCAGACAGTCTTTATGATAGAGGGTATTAGGGCCATCCGAGATTCCACGCTGACACATGTGCTCTTGGCAGCAGCTCCCACGTCCTAGATTATGTCTGCTGGGTACTCAGTGTTTTAAGTCTGAAGGATAATCTGTCATCTTGTCCTTACAGGGGGAGGGGGAAGCTGGTAACAGCTGGTGTTGCCTTTTTAAAGCATGCAGATTGGCAGTTGCAGCAGGCCTTAGACAGACACTGCTGAACCTTGTCTCTTAAGTTTTATTTTCTCTGGGACGTCAGCCTCATTTCCTTCTGTCATATCAAATGCAGGAATTTGGTTCTATGATAGTAGCAAGCAAGTAAAAATAATGCAACGGATTTCAAAAATCCTTTCATGGCAGTTCCTCTCCAGAGTGCAGCTTTTGATCAGTATGGATAACCACTTACCTCTCTGAGAGCCAGTTTGGTATAGTGGTTAAGAACATGGACTCTAATCTGGAGAACTGGGTTTGATTCCCCATTCCTCTACATGCAGCAGCTGGGTAACCTTGAGTCAGTCATAAGTTCTTTCAGAGCTGTTCTCTCAAGATCAGTTCTCAAAAGAGCTTGCTCATATATATATATATATACAGGGAAGGATATTGTAAGCAGCTGTGAGACTCTGAGTGAAGGACAGGGCATAAATCCAATCTCTTCTCCTTCTTCCTTCCATACACCAAGGCATTTTCCTCTATCCTTTCAGGAGCTAATTGGATACTCAGAGCAAAGACATTTGCCCTTTTCACATGTTCACTTGTGAGTAAATGAATGCATGGCAAACATGATTGTAATTGCTCCTGCTAGATACAATGCTATCCACTTTAGGTACCATGTGAATAGAATCTCCATACATAAACCCAAACATGCACAGGCTCTTGTTGGCATAGTTTGATACCTGAGAAAATGCATGGTTCCAGATTATGCTTGTCACATACATTTCTATATACACATGTAGGTTCTATGTGAATGGAACTTCGAGGCATGGAAATTGGATACAAGACCAATAAGAGTGACACTAACCATTCTGCTTTCCACTGGTGCCAAAACAGCTCTGAAAAGAGCTGTTGTGTTTCAGAGAAAAGAGCTGTTGAGCCTGCCTCGGCGGGGAGGGCGGGATATAAATAAAAGTTTATTATTATTATTATTAGAGATGGAAGAATATAGAGGATCAGATTATCAACTTCCTAGCTTGTTTCTAGACTTCCATCAGCAGGGAAGAGAGAGGGCAAGCTGCGCCTACTTTGGTAGGGAGGGTGGGATATACGTAAATGGAACTAAATAAATAAATACTTCTTGATCTAGTATACTTTTCTTCTGCCTTTTCTCCAAAGGTGGTATAGATTATGCCACAGTCCCCCTATTTTCTGCCGGCATGAGGAGGACAAAAGGTATATGCCCTAAAGTGGCAACTCCACCCATACACAGCTAGTGGGCTGGACTTACGATGGTCTACAAGCCTGTCTTTTGTTGTTGTTCAGTCACATAGTCGAGTTCAACTCTTTGCGACCCCATGGGCCAAGTAACGCCAGGCCCTCCTGTCTTCCATCATCCTCTGAAGTCTGCTCAAATTCGTATTAGTTACATCAGTAATGCTGTCCAGCCATCTCATCTTTTGCCATCCCCTTCTTTTGCCTTCTGTCTTTCCCAGCATCAGGATCTTCTCCAGTGAATGCTCCCTTCTCATTTGGTGGCCAAAGTATTTGAGCTTCAGCTTCATCTGACCTTCCAAGGAACAGTCAGGGTTGATTTCCCTTAAGACTGACTTATTTGATCTTATATCCACCAGCAGCACTGTAGCCAGGAATTTTTTCTTGGTAGGGCTGGCAGGGGGCAGCTTAGTACAATGGAGCTTGCTTCTGAGGAAACCTGCTAAACAGATTGGACTGTGCGAAGGAATGGAGAAGCTGCTCTTGTTTTGTTTTGACTGAGCAGCCAACTTTTTCCAGGTCAGGGTGAACCCTTTGGAAATGCTAATAACCTCCTGGCCAGAGACACCTTCAGCAAGTCTATTACTACCCAGCCCTGCTTAGTTCAGCAATACTTTAGAAATGCTAATGACCTCCCTGACAATTGTCACTTTTCACACCTCCAGCTAGAAGCTGTCAACTAGCAGGGAAATGAAAATAGCTTTTACCTACAAAAGGTTTTTTTCTCCTCAGTCTCTCTGTCTCTCCTACCAGAGCAGATATGGGCTCAATCAATATTCTGGCTGGGCTGGACAAATTGGGAAGCAGGCATTGCCTGGTGAGAGCCCTCTCGTAGCTTTTGTTGTTGTTCAAATCGAACAGGCAAGTCCAACTCTTTGCGACCCCATGGACCAAGTCACGCCAGGACCTCCTGTCTTCCACCATCCTCTGAGGTCCACCCAAATTCATGTTAGTTACATCAGTAACGCTGTCCAGCCATCTCATCTTTTGCCAACCCCTTCTTCTTTTGCCTTCTGTCTTTCCCAGCATCGGGGTCTATGAGGGGTATTGTAGCTACAGGCCTGTAAAGCAGTCTGGAGAGCAGGATGCAGAGCATCGTTTTCTCTGTTGGAAGCTTGAACAGCCCATGAAATCACTATGCATTGACTATGATATCATTTTGTAAAGGATATATCCACAAGCATGTGATCTTTTTTTGTACCACTGCTATCTCTTAATCACATTTTTATGCAACACTTTCTCTAAGGAGCGTTTCATTCTCTCAACAACCCTGCGAGGTAAAAGTTAGGTAGCCAAGAATTAATGACTGGCCCAGGTTCACACAGTGAACTTCATATTAGATCTAGGAACGCTCAGAAAACTACCACTTGGGCTCCTGTCCTGTTTGTCAGTCGCAAGCAGGGATTTGATTTTCTGTTTGTCATCCCGACAGTAGGGTTTGCGAGGTCCCCCCTGACCACTGTTGGAGGATGGGGAGTAAGGTTGCCTGCCCATGTGGGATGAATGAGATTGAGGATAATCACCATGTTCTCCTGTATTGTAAATTCTATTACAATCTTCATGCTGTATTTTTAAAGCCTTTTTTGCAGCTGTTGAGGGGGTCGATCAGAGGACCGTGAGATCTTTTCAGTATTTCAAACAAGAGTGAAACCATTAAATCTGTAGCAAAATTCTTCCAGGAGATGTTCTCTTTGATCCTGGACTCTATTGTTATCCATATGGTGTTGTCTTGCTATGCCAATAAAGGTTTTGTGATGTAAGGCTGCCAGCTCCAGGCTGAGTAACTCCTGGAGATTTGGGGGTGGAGCCTGAAGAGAGAGGGGATCACAGGGGGTAAAATGCCAGAGGGTCCACCTTCCATTTTCTCCAGGGCTTCTGATCTCTGTAGTCTGAAGATGAGCTGTAATGCCAGGGGATTCCTAAGTCCTCACCTGGAGGCTATCATCTCAGCCCTTTGATGACTGTTCAGGTTGCTTTTAGGGTCAGCTTTGGGAGATGGACTCCATGGCTTTATACTCCCTCCCCAAACCCTGCTTTTCTCTGGCTCCACCCCGCAGATCTCCAGGTTTTTCCCAGCACAGAGCTGGCAATTCTACTTCACCCTGTTCCTTCCTAACCAGGCAGTCCATTGCAGTCAGCTTTTATTTATTCTTACACAGCCCAATTTATTCCATCCCCCCTGCTGTGCCACTGCTCTGCTTGGCAGGCAGCTGCAGTTAAACTAGGCATAAATCACATAGATCAGTCTTAAGTGTGCATGCACATGAAAGCTTATACTGAGAATCAAACTTCGTTGCTCTTAAAGGTGCCACTGGATCAAACTTTGTTCTGCTAAATAAACACTGCATTTTAAAAATACCCTGCTGTTTACATTTTTGCAATATCCTTAGCAACATTAATAAATGCTAATCTGTTTGAATCGACAGCATTTTGAAAAAAACAACAACAGTGTTCAGCGGGGGTTCAAGTCATTGTCCCTTGAACCAAGCACAGCCAGTGATTGGCTCACATCTGATCCCCACAGTGGAGTTTGACTACTGGATCACTTTCCACAGGCTGTTGTTGTGAGCTCAGCGAGAAGGAGGGGAGGGGGCTTGCCTTTGCTGGCTCTCACCTCATGGCACCCATTGGACTTAGCAGTGTTGTAAATCAGCATGTAATTTGGCTGCCTGTTCCTAGGGAAATATGTCACAGCACTGATGCAACTAATTGCCTCGCTACCACGAGACCCTGAAGGCAAATTATCCCTGCTATTTCTTCTTGCTTCCAGCTGAGCTAGTCCGCCGACTCTTGTCAAACAAAGTACAGTGCTTTGGTGTAATTACTATGTAATTAATTAAGCCATATCCCCCGCCCGCAGGCTGCTTTGCAAAAAAAAAAATTACAGTGCCATCCTAAGCAGAATTGCCACTTTCCAAATCCATTTAAGTCTTAGAAGGGTGTCACTACACTTGAATGGAGCAGAAACTGAATGGGATTGCACTGTCACTTTATTAAATCAAACAGACAGACACAGAGCTTTTTTGTAGAAAAAGCCCGGCAGGAACTTATTTGCATATTAGCTCACACCCTCTGACTTCATTGTTTCACGTGGGTTTTTTGTGGAAAAAGCAAGGCAGGAACTCATTTGCATATTAGGCCACACTCCTGATACCACGCCAGCCAGAACTGCATTCCTGTGTTCCTGCTAAAAAAAAACCCCTGTATATATATGAGCTAAGAATCCAGATGAATTTCACCTTTTCACTCAGGGAGCAGAATACTCAAAAGTGAGGGACGGGGTTTACTTCTATACTGAGCAGCTGGGGAGAATATTGCTAACAAGCAGGGGGTTGTTCACACCACCTACTTACCTGCCTTACCTGATGCTTTTTCAAAGTGGGAATGCCAGGGATTGAAGCCTTTGGAACCTTTTTGCATGCAAAAAAAAAATCTACCAAGGCCCGGCCCCTCTCCTATATTTTTAATCTGGTAATTAAAGAAGGAGCCCCGTGGTGCAGAGTGGTAAGCTGCAGTACTGCAGTCCAAGTTCTGCTTGCGACCTGAGTTCAATCCTGGCAGAAGCTGGGTCCAGGTAGCCGGCTCAGGGTTGACTCAGCCTTCCATCCTTCCAAGGTTGGTAAAATGAGTACCCAGCTTGCTGGGGGTAAAGTGCAGATGACTGGAGAAGGCAATGGCAAACCACTCCATAAACAAAAAATATGCCAAGAAAACTTCATGATGTGACATTGGTAACAACTTGATGCTTGCACAGGGGACTGACTACCTTTACCTTTTTAATTAAAGAAGAAAGCTGTTTGCAGTTTGGAGGACAATTTGTAGTATATTTTCAGGGACTCTAGCAGGCTTCTTGCCCAGTTGGAACAGCCTCGGCTTTAGGACTGCCTTATTCATCGTAAAGTAAGGTTGCCAGCCTCAAGGCAGGACCTGGAGATCTGATTTTACAGTTGATCTCCAGACTACAGAGATTCCCTGGAAAAAATGGCTCTTAAAAGGGTGGGCTTTATGGCACTGAACCTGCTGAGGTCTCTCCCCTCCCCAAATCTCACCCTCCTCAGGCTCCCCCCCCCCAAAAAAAAATCTCCAGGTATTTCCCAACCTAGAGCTGGGAACACTATAACAAAAAGAGGGTTCCCCCCCTCTCCTCATTGGGAGGGGGACTATCTGCTCACCACCAGTTGGAACGGTCAGCCTGGGGTGCTAATTCAAGACAGAGTGTGGATAGATGCATGTGGAATAACCATGTGAATCCAGAAACTTGGCAGAGCTCAGCAGTTATTCCTTTTCTTTTCTCTGCGCAGCTACCTGCTTCGGAGTCAGTCTGAATAGCTGATTAAGCTTCTTCCCCCATGCACACAGCTTGCCCTCTGGATGGCCTGCCTGCTGATATGCAGCTGGATGTTGCTTCCACTGGCTCCATTTCCCAGTATGATTCAGGTCTTGGACATGCCAAGGGAAGAAATAGCTGTTGGGGACAGCAGTCGCATCTAAAACGTTCTTTCCATTTCCATCATCAGTTCGCTCACAGTTGTTTTCCTGTTACATGTTTCCAAAGGATTGAATATGCTTCTAACAAATCTAAAGAGGGCCACTGCCTCATGAGTAACTCTCATGTTCCATTGAGGAAGGCACAATGAGGAAGGTTAGGAAAGGGGAGCCAATAACAAAAACCTCTTGATCAGGGGTGGCCACCACCTGTGGCTCTTTCACACAAATTGTGTGGCTCTCAAAACTTCCGTTGTCCCATTGGCTGGCTTGGAGAAGGCATTTGTCTCTTTAAATCACCGCACCAAGCCAGCTGGTGGCTTGGAGAATGCATTTAAACCTAAAGTTGCTTTCTTTCTATCTCTCTATCCTCCATCTCCTTCCTTCCTTCTCTTGAACATCTGACATTTCATGTCTTGCAGCTCTCAGACATCTGGGATTTATTCTATGTGGCTCTTACGTTAAGCAAGTTTGACCACCTTTGCTCTTGATTCACTTAAGGTTCACTTAAGGAAACAATTGTAGAAGGCATTGTCACACATGGTCAGTGGCTGCTGCCTCAGTTAGAAGTCCTTGGTCCTGTCATGGCCTCAGCATCCTAAGAAAGGATACCTGCATCCTGTTGCAAAGAGGTTTTTTTTTTAATCTCCTTTCTTTTCTCCATCCCCTGGCCAGGTCATGCCAGGTCAAAGAGGCTTTTCCTGGAGGTCTCCAGGACATTTCCTTCCTGGAGTCCCTCTAGCATTTCATTCTTCCAAGTCTCTGTTCCCTGATAGGAGAAGGGGAAGAGGTTGACCCACCCATTATCTCTCCTGCTAGATCTATTAGCATTTTTATGGTGAGCTGAGGTACTTCTGGGAAACACATGAACAGACTTTCCCCTTGCCCTGCTTGTTTTCTGCTCAGAGAGGAAAAAAACCTTTTAAAATGCAAAGTAGAGGTCTGATTCATTTTAAACCTCCCAGGACAAAATGCATTTCCTCACAGCCCCCTATGCTGTTTGTGCCCCCTAGGAATAAAATGGAGGGAGGGCTCAGTGTGTTATAGGAGGGGAAAGTCCTGATCTACAAAGCTCATGTATGGTTGAATAAACATTTTGTTTCATTTAACAGACCAAAACAAGCTAGATTTGTTCAAAGCATACAGCATATTTTAAAAAATTCCATTTTACAGCTGGCTAACACTGAGTCTCTAATTAGCACCAAACTGATCAGTGAAATCACAGCAGAAAATAAAGACTAATTTTAAATTAATTTATTAAATTAAGATTAAGTACCACAAGAACCACCTCTTCATCCCTATTAGTTGATTATACAGCAATGGAGCACAGTTAGCGTACATGCAGATGCTGTACATTCAGAATAAACATGAATGCATATTTATTTGTAAAAACTTTCTCCTCCTAGCTTTCCAGACACAAAACACATTAAAAACAACTATTGTCTGACTGTGGAACAAAAGACCATGTTCGTGGTAGAATTCTGAAGGACTGAAAACCAAGAAATACTAATAATAAAGATATGGAAAGGTCTGAGGCTGTTTCTTTTTGCATTTTCTGTGTTTGCAATTCAAATTCAGAAGCTATGATGGACAGAACACACATGCTCTATTTTAAAATGGTTTTTCCCCATTTTCTATAGTGCATGACTCACTTGCATAAAGGATGCCTTTCAGATGAAAAACATCTGAGCATTATGTGTGATAAACTCTGAAGAGATGTAAGTTCTTTTTATATTGTGGATATATTAATAGCTTCTCAGAACAGTTATAAACATTTTACCAGTGGAGCTCATAGATTAGTTTGGGCCATTGTGTAGTTAAGCCTACTTGTGTTTTTTTTAAGGGAAAAAACATCCAATGGAAACTTGGAAGCGGCTGCCCCTCTGCTGATCTTTATAACATGGGACAAAAAACATGTATCTTTAAAAAGAAAACCTGTTTGTATCTGTGGAGAAAATAGTTGTTAGCAAAACACTTTGACCAGTTGGAGGGAAAATAATCACATTCATAGAAAATAAAGGTTGAATTTCATGAGGCCCGTTCCATTGGAAACCAACTTCTTTCATGTTTAAAGAAAGGCTCTTTATGAAAAGAAAAAGGAGAAGCCAGCTTTACAGTTGATGTTTGTGCGATGTTTGCTTTTCTTAAGGTGCTTTTCTGTAAATGTTGTCTTGGAGGGAATAAGAGTTGCCATTGTTTCCAAGCAAAACATCATTGCTATACAAAACCTGGGCAAATTTAATGATTTTTCTGGGAAGTACCAGTTGATAATTGAAGGAAGTGCTGGCGGGGAATGCTTCACATCACAGGTCCCAAGTGTGCTGCTTTTGCAGACATTAGCAGGGGCTTGTGCTTCACTTGCCGGCCTCTGCCAATCTACCTGCTGTTAAAGGTCAGCTGGCTTCTCTCCCCCGAATAACAAACTTAAAAACAAACCTTTGATTGCAAAGAGAATTGCTACTTTGTAATGAATTGCCATTAGCAGACATGTGATGCTTTTTGACATTGCTACATCCCTATGCTGGGAAACACTGCATCCTAAAGAACTTTGTATAACCATGTAGCTTGTCATAGTAGAGCACCTCAATGAGTCCAAAAAGAGAGGGGGATAAAACTTCAGTTACAGCATTCCAGAGTCAAGCGGTGACATTTTATGTGTCACTCAGAATGTCTCATCCTGTTGATGTATTTGGCTTACACTATGTTAATCTGCCTCTGTCTCAGTGAGAAAGACAGGCTATAAATGTATATATATATATAAATATAAATAAATGTACTCATTTTTGTTATTTTATTTCATGTGCAGTTTGTTATTGTTGTTCAGTCACACAGTCGAGTTCGACTCTTTGCGACCCCATGAACCAAGTCACGCCAGGCCCTCCTGTCTTCCACCATCTTCTGAAGTCTGCTCAAATTCATGATAGTTACATCAGTAACACTGTCCAGCCATCTCATCTTTTGCCGCCCCTTCTTCTTTTGCCTTCTGTCTTTCCCAGCATCAGGATCTTCTCCAGTGAGTGCTCCCTTTTCATTTGGGGGCCAAAGTATTTACCAAATACTTATTTTACAGAAGGAAACTCCATGTAAGAGTGAAGGTAGTGGTTAAATACCTGTCAGCAGGACAGCAAAACAGGTACCCTAGGCTTGCCAGCCCCCAGTGGGGGATCCCACAGTTTCGCAGGCTCCTTGCTGCTACCAGCCTGCCTCAGCAGCCCAAAATGCCTTTAAACCTTGGTAGACTTAAAAGAAGCTTGCAAACGCCTTGTGTTTTGGACTCTGTGTGTGCCTTTAAATAGCTGGAGGAAAACTGCATGGAAAGCTGCATGGGCAAGGCGAGCAACCAGAGCCACTTGGCTCTTCTTGGTGAGTGTGTGGAGATGTGAGAAAGGAAGAGAAGTCAGTATAGTCCCTCTGTTTGTTTTGTGTATAGTAAAATGGAGTTAACCAGAACCTGATTATGGAATGGAGGAAAACTCTACCCCCTAGGGTGCTCTCCTTTCATTTTCCTGTTAGTCTGAAGAAGTTGGTTGAAATACAGCAGGTGGTTACATTCAGCAACTCCTGTGAGTAAATTGCCCCAGTGAGATCACAAAAGTGTGTAGTTGCAAACTGTTTATTTTGGCTGCTTTGTGTGTGTGTGTGTTCATTTTCATTTAGTGAGAATGCTGCAGCTGGGGGATGAGGAAATAAAAACTGTATTCAGGGGAACTACACTGCTGTATTCTTATTTATTTCACGGAATGGGAAAGTCTCCTGGCTCCACCCCCAAAGTCTCCAGGCTCCATTCCCAAAGTCCCCCCAGATATTTACTAAGTTGGATATAGCAGCCCTAAGGTACTGACAATTTAGATAAAAATTATTATTTATTTGACTTAATGAATTGTCCCATCCCAACTGGCTCTGGGTGATGTACATCAATAATATAGTGGATACATACATTTAAAACCAATAAAACCAAACCATTTAAGCTAAAAACAGATTATAAACAGATAAAAACAGATTATAAGGGTTTTTGCATACACAAGGCAATCCTCATCTGTGCAGACAAATATTACTTCATGTATATTGAATAAAGGAAGAAAACAGCCCCTCCTCCCAATGAGAACTAAGCAATCCTATACAGAATTATTCCAGGTTTAATTGTGACAATATTCTGCATAGGATTGCACTGCAGCAGCCCCATAGCCAGAAATTTTTGGGTGGGGGGGCCATGGGATCACATTTTGGGAGGGGGGGCCATAGGGCTCGGCTGCTGCTTCCAGCGGCCAGCTGCCAGGCCCCAGCTCTCTTTCCTGCACTCGCTCTCTTGTTCTCCTGCTTTCTCTCTCTCTCTCTCTCTCCTCTCCCCCCTCCCCTGCTCTCTCTCTGTCACTTTCGCTGCCTCCTCTTGCACTCCCACTCTCTCTCTCTCTGTCGCTGCCTCCTTTCGTTCTCCATGCCGGTAGCCCAGGGTGGTGGGAAACACACACTTGGCGCACAAGTTGGGACGGAAGGGCGGGGCGGCATGGGCTCTCGATCTGGAGTAAGGGAGGGGAAGAGCGAGAGAGCAAGCGCAGGAGAACAAGAGAGAATGCAGGGGAGAGAGCTGGGGCCTCATTTCCTGGCCCCCGTGCTTGATGGGCTCAGATTGGAGGGGCCCTAAGGGTCGAGTGGGGGGGGTTGATTGAAGGGGCATGCCCCCCCTGCCCCCCAACCCCGTAGCTACAGGCCTGCACTGTAGGTGTATTGGAATATTGAAAGCAGTTATGCACAGAGCCTGTTCCAGAATTGGGGGGAGGGGGGAAGGGGTCCTAGGCAGACAGTGTATACTATCCATAGTATCAACAAGACCCTACCAGAATGTAGAATATGTAAAGAAAAGTAAACACCTAAGTCCACCTAAGTCACACTCCTAATTGATAGGAAGATGCAAAGAGATAGAGGCAAACCAGCTGCCATTAAAAGGTCATTTGCTTCAGCTGGCTCACAGGATTGCCACAAAGCGACTGCTGAAAATATAGATCCAGGTGGGCAGTTGTGTCAGTCTGAAGCAATAGAACAAAGTAGGAGTCCAGTAGCACTTTTAAGACCCACAAAGCTTTATTCAGCACCTTAAAATGTATTTAAAATTGTTATTTTATCGTTTTAAATTACAATTGTAAATGTTTTTTATAATTGACTCTCAGCTGCCCTGAGTCCGCTTGCAGAGAGGGTGGGATATAAGACTGAAGTAATAAATAAATAATATAAGCTTTCATATGCATGCATACTTCATCAGATGTTCTTCTGCTGAAAATATAGAAAAAGACAAGGCAAGATGAGGAATTTCATGTTTCCTTTTTCACAAGGCTTTGGAGTGTCCCTTGGCAGGCCTATCATTTGAAGGAGCATTTACTTAGTGCTCTCTGAGCAGCAAGTGATGTCAGCATCCAAAACTTAATATATGCTTCTTGTGTTATAATATAAATAACACAATATAATAATATATGCATCTTCTTTTGGATTCTCCTCCTTTTAACAATAATCCACTGATGGTTGGAGATAAGTGTATTACACCCATCATCCCATAAATGCACTTCCCCCAACTGTCAAATTTGCCTAAGAATAAGCATCCAGTTAATTATGTTCTCATTCAGCCTTTCTTCTAATAGCACATAACACCTACATCGCTTGCTGCTTATATTTGCCATTGTAACATTAATTACATAAATTCTCCTGCAGAGCTTCTGTTCATTCTTTCTTCTACCTGAGCTTGCACCTGCAGTTCCTGTACTCTAGTTCTTATTCCTATTTCCGTCCCTAGCATCAAAACGATGCAGAAATTCCTCTGCTTTTTTTTTTCAACTTCTAATAACCATCTCTCTGCATTTGTATCAGCTTGAAGAAGAAGCCTCATCTACAGAGAGTTCATTTTGTATCAAGATTCAAAGTAACAAACTAAACAATATACGATGGGTTCTCTGTTCAGAGCTTCCACATTTGTCCTTCATAAATAGCAGCTGTGCAGGGGTCTGATTTGGATTAGGTTTGTAGGTTGGGAGAGGGTTTACCAAGTGAGGAGTATCAAGACATCCAAGTAAGTTTCAACACAAAAATGGCAAACTTTGTTTTGCCTTTAACAATGTGCCTTTAAGTTGGAAGTGGAGATGGCAAATGCCAGGGAGAGGACATGGCAGGCATGGGAGGGGCAGCAGCTATAACAAAGCAGCATATAATCATGCATGTGCAGTCATCTTTTTTCTGCAACTAGATAGATTTCAGCTCTTCAGATGTGCCATTTGTCTGTATCAAAACATTCTTCTTCCATGATGATTTCATATGAAGAAGACAAGAATTGAACTGACAGATGGTTGAATGTGTCTGTCTACAGTCCAGATCATCCCCCTGCCTTGCAACTGCTTTTTCATATTATACAAAACAGATAGTCACAGATCTCCATTGTTACAGTTAGTTTAGGACAGTCTATTTATATTTCTTCCAACTATTTTTTGTTCCCAGAAGCTTTGAAAACTGTCACAAAAAATCTCCTTGGTACTCTCTAGAGATGGCAAAATCCGTGTAGTTTCCTTTCAGTTCTCCTAGTATTGTCTATTATGCAGATATTCCTTAAATGTACTGTGCAATACTGGAAGAGTTACCAGCCAATTCCTCAGCCGAACAACCAGCAGCTGGCCCATCAATCACATCTCCCCACATTCCAGCCCCACATTCCACTCTCCCCACATCGAGGCGATTCCCTCGATGACCTGGTGGAGTCTTGGAATAATAGGCTCGCCGGGGCCATCGACGAGATCGCACCTAGGCGTCCTCTGCGCCCTCGTTCAAGGCCAACACCCTGGTATAACCAGGAGTTGCGGCGGTTGAAACGGGGACTCAGACGACTAGAGAGGCAATGGCGGCGTACTCGAGACGAAGCGACTCGAACATCTTATAGAGAGTTTATGAAGTCCTATGAGATGGCAGTCAAGGCCGCAAAGAAAACATACTTTGCGGCGGAGATTGCGTCCGCAACTTCGCACCCGGCACAACTGTTCAATACAATTCGGACTCTTACAACACTGCCACAGGGCAGACCAAACTCTAATGAATTGGAAATTGGCTGTGAGGCTTTTGCGAATTTTTTTGCGGATAAAATCGCATCGCTCCGTTCCGACTCCCCTGTCATATTAGATACAGCTAGCGAACCTGAGGCTCCGTGCCTGTCTTCGGACTGTGTACTGGACGGCTTCGGTGTGCTCAGCCTGGAAGAAGTTGACAGGATCCTCCTATCTGCACGCCCAACAACTTGTAAATTGGACCCATGCCCTTCTTGGCTTATTAAGACCTGCCAGAGGGAGCTGAGATATCCTATACAGGATATCATAAATAGATCCCTACTGGAGGGGCGTTTTCCATCAGCGCTCAAGGAGGCGGTGGTCCCTCCCCTCTTGAAGAAAACAACGTTAGATCCGGCCGAATTGGCACACTATCGGCCGGTCTCGAATTTGCCCTTTTTGGGCAAACTTATTGAGAGGGCAGTGGCGTTGCAGCTACAGAGTTTCCTGGAGGATGCTTCTGTCCTTGACCCCTACCAGTCTGGTTTCCGCCCGGGCCATGGGACGGAGACGGTGCTGGTCGCCCTGGTGGATGACCTTCACCGGCATCTGGATCAAGGCGGCTCGGCGGTGCTGATGTTGTTGGACCTATCGGCAGCGTTCGATACGGTCGACCATCGGCTTCTGGCGTGCCGCCTTGCTGACGCTGGGATTCAGGGGCTGGCCTTGCAATGGCTTTCCTCTTTCCTTGATGGTCGGGGACAAAGGGTGGCGATTGGGGAGGAACTGTCCCAGAGACACACGCTTGACTGCGGGGTGCCTCAAGGGGCGGTACTTTCCCCGATGTTATTCAACATCTATATGCGCCCCCTTGCCCAGATTGCCCGAAGGTATGGGCTGGGTTGTCATCAATATGCTGATGACACCCAGCTCTATCTGCTTATGGACGGCCGGCCCGCCTGCGTCCCAGAAAATCTGGACCGGGCGTTACAGGCAGTGGCTAGGTGGCTTAGGCTGAGCGGGCTGAGGCTGAATCCAGCGAAGACAGAGGTCCTTTGCTTGGGTCGCTGCGGCCCGGGAAGGGAAATCCCCCTGCCAGTTTTTGACGGCGCGCCGCTGACAGCGTCGGGCAGGGTCAAGAGCCTGGGGGTGCTATTGGAGCCTTCTCTGACGATAGAGGCTCAGATAGCAGCCACTGCCAAGTCCGCTTTTTTTCACCTCAGGCGGGTGAGGCAGTTGGCCCCCTTCCTGGAGCGCGACGACCTAGCAACAGTGATCCATGCTACGGTCACCTCGAGGTTGGACTACTGTAATGCCCTCTACATGGGGCTACCCTTGTGCCGGACCCGGAAACTGCAGTTAGTGCAGAACGCTGCTGCCCGGCTGCTACTAGGGCTCCCAAGATGGGAGCACATTCGGCCGGGGCTCCGGGATCTGCACTGGCTGCCAGTAATATTCCGAGTCCAGTACAAGGTGTTGGTCATTACCTTTAAAGCCCTATATGGCCTAGGACCTGCCTACCTTAGGGACCGTCTCTCCCCACACGTTCCCCAGAGAGTACTACGTTCCGGTTCACAAAATCTGCTGGTAGTCCCCGGGCCAAAGGAGGCCCGTCTAAAATCCACCAGGGATCGGGCCTTCTCAACAGCGGCACCTTATTGGTGGAACCAGCTGCCGGAGGAGGTGCAGGCCCTGCAGGACCTAGGGCAGTTCCGCAGGGCCTGTAAGACAGCCCTCTTCCAGCAGGCCTATAACACCTAACTGATAATGAGAACATCCCTGGATGGAACAAAATGCTTTTATAGACCGCTGGTTTTATTTTATCTTGTTTTATTGATTATGGTTTTAATTGTATTTGTAAACGTTTTAAATTGAATTGTATGAACCATTATGTTGTAAGCCGCCCTGAGACACTTCGGTGAGAAGGGCGGGATATAAGTCCATTAAATAAATAAATAAATAAATTCCAGCTGCCAGTGTCAGCTGTTGATAATCAATCTCCTCAAAGCTCTCCCCCTCCCATCTCAAGAGTTTGAAGCAGGCTCCGGAAAGAACTTTCAGAGTGAAGGCATGAGGCACGCGGATGCTTCAGATCTCTCAGCCCTGAGTTCTAGCAGAGTCGCTGCCACCCAGGGAGCAGGCTGATTAAGGCTCCCATAAAACTCCCACCAAGATCTGGTAACCTTGTGAAAGCAACAAGTCTATTCTCTGGCTTGCATCCATGCTCCTTCCTGATCCTGACCTACTTGAATTCCTTGGCACCTTGACCCGTTGGCTTTTGGACACTGACTTCTGATTCCGGTTTGTGATTTTGGCTTTGGTGACTTGGCTCCTGCTTGACTTCCTGGACTTTGACCTTGGACTGGCTTCGGACTCCCGCCTGCCTGTGCTCTGAGAACATGACATCAAATTAATAATTAAAAGTATTTCATTCAGTTCTTTTAATTAATTTATTAATACACGTCAATTAAATAAACAAATTGTACAGGTCAAAACTTTATATCCTGTTCTGCAGTTGCTTTGCAATAGATAATATTAATAATCTGGTGTTAACTGGAATTAATTTATATGCTCTGATTTAACATTTTTATTGATCAGGCAGTTCCTGCCATTGCAAATTCTCTTAAATGTTTCAGCTTGAAGAAGAGTTCTTGGGAACTTGAAAGCTTCTACATTTTTATGTGCCATTTGTTTAGTCCTAGTAAAAGGTATTATATAGTTTTCTTTTTAAACTTTTGGACAGCCACAGCTGTTAAACAACTTCATTCAACAATGAGTTGACAATTCATTACTATCTTCCTATTTTCTTAAATAAATTATTCTTTCATAAATGATTAGGACAGGAATTGAGAATAAAATGGCCAATATTGTAATGCTCTTGTATAGCTCTATGATGCGGCCTCATTTGGAATACTGTATATAGTTCTGGTCCCCACATCTCAAAAAGGACATTTCAGAGCTGGGAAAAATACAGAGAAGGGCAACCAAGATGATTAGGGGGTTGGAACACCTTCTCTGTGACAGGATGGACAAAAGGAAATACTGCTTTACACAAAGAGTGATTAGAATGTGGGATTTACTGCCAGAGGATGTAGTGATAGCCACAGGAATAAACAGCTTTAAAAAGTGATTAGATAGACTCATGAAGGATAAGTATCAGTGGCTACTTGGCATGGTGACCGAGGGGAACCTCAAAATTCAGCGGTACCAAACCTCTGAATCCCAGAACCAGGAGACAGCATCAGAGGTATAGGCCTCAGCCTCTATGCCATGTTGTTGGCTGTCCAGAGGAACTGGTTGAACATTTTGTGAAACAGAAAGCTGGACTAGATGGAACATTGGTCGGATCCAGCAGGGCTGGACTTAGTGCAAACCACACACACACCCCGCCCGTGCAGCAATTCCAAAACTATAGCATTCCCAGCTAGGGTTGCCATCCTCCAGGTAGGACCTGAAGATCTCCTAGGATTACAACTGATTTCCAGATGAGAGAGATCAGTTTCCTTTGGAGAAAATAGCTGCTTTGGACTCTATGGCATTATATCCCGCTGAGGTTCCCAGTCCCAAAACCCTTGCTTTCCTCAGGCTCTATTCCCAAACCTTCAGGAATTTCCCAACCTGCAGTAGACAGCCCTGTTCCCAACAGTTATCTGTTCAGCACCTCCTTAAAGATTTCCACTTGTTCCGTTGTTGAATTGCTATTAACATTAGGAAGCTCATTCTAATGTTGTACTTAAATTTACCCTCCTGTAACTTAAAACTGGGTTCAGGTAGCCAGCTCAAGGTTGACTCAGCCTTCCATTCTTCTGAGGTTGGTAAAATGAGTACCCAGCTTGCTGAGGGGAAAGTGTAGAGGCTGAAAGGACTGGGTATGTTTAGACTGGGGAAGAGAAGGCTGAGGTGGAGGTAATAACACATTATAAGAGACTCTCATTTAATGCAATTCACACCCCCAGGATACTTAATGGGTTTAGTACATGGACATCAATCTGCTATTCCAACTTAATTGTTGTTGTTTCAGCCCAGTTAACATAAACTAACAAACATCAGACCCCAATTTGTGACTCTAATAGCAGATTCCATGACTCTGCATACTAACTCACAGCCCACTTTCTCTGTATTTAGGACTGTTTGCCATTCCATACTTTTATCTGATGAAGTGTGCTTTTAACACATGAAAGTTTACATTCTGAATAAAACTTTGTTGGTCTTAAAGGTGCAACTTGACTCTTGCTTTGTTTCACCCCGTCAAAAGTCTGCCACGAAAGCGTCATGATGCAACGTCACCCCAGAGTCGGAAACAACTGGTGCAGAGGGGATTACCTTTACGTTTTACATAAATCTGTTAGATTTAGTCTTGCACTCTGAATGCTGCAGAGAACAAGTCCTTGTCATCTTCCAAGCGATGGTCTTTTCTGAAGTTGAATAGTGTAATTTTACCTCCAACTCAGCCATCTCTTCCCCAGTCTAAACATATCCAGTCCTTTCAGCCTTTTCCCATAGAAAACTTGATCACAATCTTTTCCCTTTCCCATTTCTGAAACCATTTCAGTCTGTTCAATTTTGATTTTTACAAAAATTGCAGACTATTGTGTTCTGTAAAATCAATGTAAACCCTGCAAGAAATAGGCACACACAGAGTGCCCTGCTGTGATATATGTTTAACAAGATATTAACTTGATCATTACCATTATTTATAACCACGCAGAGCAGTTGTAAAGGTCAGTGGTTAATCCATCTTTTTTGTTCCATGCAATCTATTAAAAGGTTTCCAGCATTTGTAAAAAAATAGATTTAAATTGTCTGCTGACTCTTAAACATACCAGTTCTGTTAATTTAGACAGTTTGAATATTTGCCAAATTGTGTGTGTTGGTGGAAAGTGCAGTCAAATTGCATGGAGTTTTCAAGGCAAGAGACATATACAGAGCTTGTCTTCCTTTGCGTCACAACCCTGGACTTCCATCCAAATATTAACCTGGCTCAGCCCTTCTCAGCTTTCAAGATCTGACAAGATCCAGCTAGCTTGGGCCACCCAGGACAAGGCAAATGTTATACACACAATCTAATGGTCTTTAAGGGATATTCTTATCAGTTTGAAACCATTAGTAGAAATTCGGTAATTCAGCTGCTTGGTAATCTCTTAAAGATTTGGACAAAGCAATCCTCTTTTCTTGTGCCAATTTGGCATAATACTTAAAACAATTCTTGATATCTTATTGAATCAAATAAATGCTCAGTATGCCTTTTGCCAAACATTAAGATTTGAGTGGGTGTTGTTGGTACATTTTCAAAAAAAAAAAAGTAACATTTGGGTGACATGTTTTAAACTGGCTACCTTGCCAAATCAAGTTGTTTGTAGTGACGACCAATTCAATAGTTCATTTTTAAACCGCTGTCTAAACTTTTCAATAACTGCAACACCAGGGTTGCCAGGTCTGACTCAAGTATCTGCGGACTTTGAGGGTGGAACCAAGAGACTTTGGGGGTGAAGCCAGGCGCAAGGGTGTGATAAACATGAGTTAGCTCCTATGGGAGTTTTGGCAATCAGGTTTAAAGGGACTGTGCCTTTTAAATGCCTTCCCTCCATTTGGTCCAGTCTTTTTGAAACTTATGGGTGTTTTGAGGAGAGGCATCAGATACTATGTTGAAACTTTGGTGCTTCTACCTCAGAAAGCAGGGCCCCAGATACCATGGATCAATTCTCCATTATACTCTATGGAAATCCATCTCAATAGGGCATAATGGAATGCCCAGCAGATATTTTTCTTCCCCACCACTATTTTCTGATGTCTTTGAAGTGGGGAGAAGACCTCCAAACTGGGAACTGGCAACCCTATGTGACACACAGAACTGGACATGGTACTGCAGGCAAAGTCTGGGTCTAGGGTTGCCAGCAACCTTGAGGAAAAAAGTCCTGCCCCTTTAACAGAGACCGATTTCCCAGTCACCTTATGCCTCTCTCACGCTCCTTTTCTCAGCGGGGTTTCCGTCTGATTTCACACTATCTGCCCCATGGCTGCAACTAGCTTCTCCTTTTTTGCATGGCAAACAGACACTGGTTTTTAGAGGTTTCCGTTTGCTGCACGAAAAAGCCGAAACTAGTTGCAGCTCCCAGGGCAGATAGTGTGAAATCAGAGGGAAGCCTCGCTGAGAAGAGGAGCATGAGAGTGGTGTAAGGAAAATGGGAAATTGGTCAGAGACTTAAAGGGATGTTATTTACCTCTAGGCTGTGAAACTGCAGCTGCCCGTTTCCACACATTAAATCCTTGTTAAACAGGCAAGATTGTTTTTGCAGCAGGTTGTAACCCCAGGTCTGATTAGCAAGTAATAGAGTGGAACCATTACTAATAATTTGCAAACAATCTGAGAAACAAGCAGTTCAGTTTCATGGTTCCTGTCTGGCCCCATTGGAGGACTACACCCTGACAGCTGAAGCCCTTGTATGCTGCTCTTAGGATTGTCAATCCCCAGGTGGGGGCAGGGGATCCCCCGGTTTGGAGGCCCTCCCCCCGCTTCAGGGTCATCAGAAAGTGGGGGGGAGGGGAATGTCTGCAAGGCACTCCATTATTCCCTATGGGAGACTTCTCCCCATAGGAAATAATGGAGAATTGATCCGTGGGTATCTGGGGCTCTGGGGGGACTGTTTTTTGAGGTAGAGGCACCAAATTTGCAGCATAGTATCCAGTGTCTCTCCCCCAAATACCCCCCAAGTTTCAAAAAGATTGGACCAAGGGGTCCAATTCTACGAGCCCCAAAAGAAGGTGCCCCTATCCTTCATGAGTTCCTATGGAAGGAGGGCATTTAAAAGTGTGCGGTCCCTTTAAATGTGATGGCCAGAACTCCCTTTGGAGTTCAATTGTACTTGTCACACCCTTGCTCCTGGCTCCACCTCCAAAGTCCCCAGATATTTCTTGAATTGGACTTGGCAACCCTAGGTGCTCTACACATACAATGTATCCTGGTAGCACAGCCAGCAACCACACATCGATTTTTATAGTTACATCCATGGAAGGGTTGCGGGGGCTTCTGCAGAGGCCAACTTGCAAATGGGCAAAATCGACGACTGCCCATGCACATGCTTTCTCCGTTGTGGCTCTCACATTGTGGAATGGCCTGCTCTAGGAGATCAGGAGAGGTCCTACTCTCCCAGACTTTCTGCAAACTATGCAAAACTGACCTATTTAAGAGGACTTTTCTGCAGAGGTAATAGAATTGCACTGTACAGAATGGTTTACAAACTTGCTAGAATAAATCCAGGTGGGTGGCCGTGTTGGTCTGAAGTGTAGAACAAAGTTTGAGTCCAGTGGCACCTTTAAGACCAACAAAGTTTATTTAAGATATGAGCTTTCCTGTGCGCGCACACTTCCTCAGATACATTGAAATGGAAAACAGACCAGCTGGTCAGTGACGGGAAACCCCTTTCCTAAACAAAGATGATGTCACCCAGAAGTGATGCTATCATGTTGGGGATGCTGTGGTATTTGGGCAAACTCTATGGTTTTGAGGGTAAAAAACCCATAGAGTTTTGCTCAAATAACAGAGCATCCCTGATACTATGATGTCACTTCCAGGTGACATCATTTTGGTCCCCACCCACCCTGGAAATGCCCTCCAAGGGTGAGGGAACTTGGCAACCCTATGCAAATTACAGTTTCAGTGCCACTTTTATAAAGCAGCTTCAAAAGGGGAAATTTGGAGTAAAGACATAGGGGAGGGAGATGGGCTATTTTCCCAGCCAACTTCTGTTACTCTGCTCCAGATAGAATCCCATCTTACTACCTTGACCAATTTCAAAATGGATGTCTACTTTTGATTCCCATGAATGGACCAGTAGCTGAGGAGGGAAATAGTAGGAAAGGGCTCATCATCCACTCTCCTCTGATCTAACTGATATCCTCTTGACTGGGGCTGTCGTGTGTGTATTTTCACACACTGTGCACAGTTAGCCATCCATCTGGTAAGCTGTTTCTTCTGCTTTAGCAGGCAGGGATGGGATTTAAAATGTTAGTCATTCCACAGTTAAAACAATTTTATTTGGTAACATGTGGTAACAAATTATATTTCTTGCATCACTAATAACTTCTTTTATCTATCCCATATATTACTTTCTACCCACCCCTCCCCCCATTACTTGACCCCCACCGGTGTTGTTTACTTAAAGTACTAGTGTTTAAAAGTACCCTTAACTAATAAAAACAAAAATTAATATTCTTCTTTTTTCTAAGACTTAATCATTATCAAAAATTGTCCAATGTCCTTTTATTTTCCACTCTTTTTCTACATATCTTCTGAACTTTTCCCACTCCATCTTAACTTCTAAATCATAGTCTCTTAAAATTCTTGTTAATTTGTCCATTTCACTCCATGTCATAACTTTTACAATCCAATTCCATTTCTCTGGTATTTTTTCTTGCTTCCACAACTGCGCATATAATGTCCTAGCAGCTGAAAGCAAGTAGCACATTATAGTTCTATCTTCTTTTGGAATTTTTTCCATTTCTAATCCCAACAGAAAAGTCTCTGCAGCTTTCTTAAATTCATATCCCAAGATCCTAGAAATTTCTTCTTGAATCATCTGCCAATACTTTTTTGCTCTTTCACAAGTCCACCACGTATGGTAGAAAGAACCTTCATGTTTTTTACATTTCCACCATCTGTCTGGCATCTTATTATTCATCTTTACCAATTTCTTAGGAGTCATATACCATCTATACATCATTTTAAAACAGTTCTCTTTAATACTATGACACGTCGAAAGCTTCATAGAGTTTTTCCACAAATATTCCCAAGTTTCCATCTGTATTTCTTTATTTACATTAATTGCCCACTTAATCATTTGAGATTTCACTACTTCATCTTCTGTAGACCATTTTAAAAGTAATTTATATAATTTTGAAATTAATTTTTCGTTGTCTCCAAGCAGAACTTTTTCCATTTCTGTTTGCTCTTTTCTTATTCCTTCAGTTTTAATGTCATTCTCCACCAAGCTCTTTATTTGTTGCATTTGAAACCAATCATATTTATTATTCAGCTCTTCAGCAGTTTTCAGTTCTTTTTTGCCACTTTGTATTTTTAATAGTTGATTATATGACAACCACCTTTCTTCACCCATCTCAACTGTCATTTTTATCACTTCAGCTGGCACTATCCATAACAGTTTTCTCTCATCTCCATATTTCTTATATTTCATCCATGTATTTAGCAAGCTGTTTCTTATATAATGGTGAGAGAAAAAGTCGTCTATCTTTTTTCCCCCATAATACATATAAGCGTGCCAGCCAAATTTATTTCCATGACCTTCCAATGCTAAGAGTTTTTTGTTTAACAACATTATCCATTCTTTTATCCATACTAAGCAAACTGCTTCATGATATAATTTTAAGTCTGGTAATTGAAATCCGCCTCTCTCTTTTGCATCTGTTAAAATTTTCATTTTTTTAATGGTTTCTTTCCCACCCACACAAACTCTGAAATTTTTCTTTATCCTTTCAAATCAGTCTCTTCATCCTCAGGTACTCCTCTCAGATGTATCTGGGTTTCCATCAATTTGCAGTCATGAATTGCCACCTTTTCTTGCATTTTTAGCAAGGTGGAATCATGTACTTTCACTCTTTCTTCCACCTCTTGCACTTTCTTTGATGTTACCACAGTCTCATTTCTGAGATCTTCTATATCTTTCCTTAGCTCTTCAATGCCTTTTCTAAATTTTTTTTAGAAGCAGTTATCATGTCTCTCACCCCTTTCATCATCCTGGCTTCCATTGCTTCTAATTGCTCTTGCATTTTCTCCATTGAGGCAATCCTTGCACAGGTTAACTTATTCTCTGACATTTAAAAAAACACTGAAAATTTTTACCTCTCCAAAATAAATTTAAACTATCAGGTTGATAGAGTAAGGCTTGCCCTTTTCAATAAGCCTAATTTTGCCGTTCTCAGAGCCTCCTGGGCTCAGATATTAATTTTTGAAGTTTTTATTTCTTCCAAAATGGCAGTCGCGACTTTCTGCTTCCCTTTTAAAAAATTTTTCCTTCAAAAGGCATCTAAAATAATTATCAGCAGTAATGTCCAATAGTATTTACCTTATAATTGTCACCTCTGTCAGCTTCACCAATTTTTAATGTCCCGAACACTTTAAAAACTTTGTTTAAATTTTGACCTCCTAGCAATGGCCGCCGATGTTTTTCTATGATATTATAGTCCTAGAGTAGGCTAGCTGCTTCAATAATTTCCCTTTTCCATCCGACACTTCCTGCTTTTCTTGCCACCAAATCCCGTTTTCACTGGTAAAAAGATCTCGCGATGTTTGACGTATTTCCTGTGTTGACTGTGAGAGCTGCAAATCTGTGATGATGGGGCTTTTTCACCAAAACCGCAAGTAGACAAAACAATAAATTCCTTTCTACTTTTTTAGCACTGTCCTTTAAATTTACAAAGTTCAAATTTTGCCCCTTCTCCCCTTCTTCTTCCAAGCTTTCTGAATCTCTATTTCCCACCTTCTGATTTTACTTTGTTTAACTTTAAATAGTCCCAGAATGAAGATAGTCATCAATAACTTTTCCTGCAGTTATCCAGATCCAACATCGGTTGTATAGCTTTAGATGTTTAGCAGTCTCAAAGAAGGTTAGGATCCTGTCGAGGTTATGTCAAATAAATGACTCTGGAAACTTCTGCAGATGATGAATATGCAACTCGTCTCCGGAGACCCCTCAAAGCCTCAAAGGAGCACCCCCTGGGACTCCCTTTTAGCCAAGGTAAATCTCCTCAGAGTTTCCTGTGCATATCTTGGACTGATCTCTGACTGAGAAAAGGAGGCAGTAGGCATTAAATTACCCTCCACTACCCCAAACAGAAGCCCCAGCCTGCTCCCCTTCTGAGAAGCAATTCAGCTCGGTATTTTCCAACCCCAGAAGTCCCAAAATGTCAGTCATTTCAAATGGCTTTCCACCTGCTCCTTGCATCTGCAAATAAGTCTAACTTTAGACAGAAAACAATTTGTGTTTATTTTTAAAGCGTTAATGATCTTCACACAGAGCCTCTATAGGGACTCAACAACACATTTGTTTGATTAAGTTCCGGCTTGCTGTAACCTGTCCTCCGTGATGTATTTGGAAAATGCAGTTAGATACCAGCATGGAACTCATTCAGAGTACCTTTTTTGTTGTTGTTGTTTGAGGGAATAATGGATTTATGTATGGATTTCAGACAGTAGAGAAAATTAAGTCTCATCCTTTAGCCGGTCAGAGTGATGCTGATAAATGAGGGGGGTTGTCTCTCCTTCTGGAAGTTCTCATTCAGGGAGACTATTCTTCATTGTCCTTCAATTGACCTTGATTCTATTTCCTTTCCTTCTACCTTTTAGTAAGCTATGGTCACCTAAGTTATCAGTAGCTCTTTTTTGGAATGCAGTGAATCACCCATTTCTCCCTCAGATGTTTGTCTGCTCCTCATTCCCCAACCCATTAAGTGAACAGCTTTATATATATTTAAAAGCCTACCCTGACCGCCTTTCTTGTGGCACTTAAGTGCCAGCTGTACTCTCTCTGCTGCCTGCCTGTGTAGTGGTACCACATGCAAGCCTCTGTTGTCTGCTCTGTAACCTGTCTTTTTTGAGATGACCAATACAAGCTTGTATGTCTTTTCTGTCCTGCTGGGTGCCCTTCTTTGTCCCATCTGCCATTTTGCCTGCCTGTCTGCCTGCCTTGGGATGCCAAATACCTTTCTGTTCAAGCAGTCTAATACCGATGACACCAAGCATCTGCCTCTGCCTGTTCTACAAGTTAACATTTTAATTGACTATATAACTGGCAGAGGTGGGAAGACCTGGTAACCCCAACTGGAACCCCTTTTTTCTGTTTCCTTGAAATATAGCAGAGACAACCTCTTCAGTGAAGGGTACAATTGTGTGTGGGGGGAGAAAATCTCATTTAGAAATTTGGAAAACACTGCCCTTAATTTATGATGTCTTTAATTGCTACTACAACCAAGACTATTTCCTCTATAGGCAAGGAAAGTTCAGTGGGATACAGAGATTTTCATCTAAATTGTATAGAGAACAAAACAAAAAAGGTTGTAGCCATTGATTAAACTAATGGGAAACAAAAATAAGCAATGGAATAGTGAAATGAAAATTTAATTTCCAAAAAAGAAAGACATATATCCTTAACTAGAGATGGGGACAGTATGGGTAGTATAGATAGATGGTAGTATTGGAATACCTTCCTGTCCATGCCTTGTAATACTGTTTGCCTTTGGGGTACAGCATCTGGTTTACATGCAAAAAATTGCAGGTTCAGTCCTTAGCATCTTTAGTTAAAAGTTGCCTCAGGCAATTCCCTGCAAAAGTAGCACAGGAATTTTCCTGAATATGAACTTGTATTCGGTTCAGCGGAATCAAATGCTCACCTCTAATATGCACAGTGCACTGACCAGTACTGGAAATGGGTTTTGTGGCTAAGCACAGCCTTCTCATAACTCAGCTACATTTGCTCAGACCCTCTTTGTACCTCTCACAATGTATCCCCAAACCATCTTGCAGTACAAAACATATGAGGTAATGGAGAATACCATTGCATCACTTCCTCTTCCTTCTGATAGACAAACATACACAGAGAGAGAATTGCTTAGGTCTCAAGTTGATTCTGGCAGCTGAACATGATTTTGAAGAAGCACTTTGTTATTCCTCTCAGTTTGACCTTTCCTGTACTCTGTTCTTCCTTTGTCACCAAGGTAGGAAGGAGAATTACAGATGGCCTGCAGGAGTTCCTTGTAGACTGAAGCCTCTTGGCTAAGAACAGGCACAGAATGAGAAAGCAGCCTGTTCCTGTTTGTTCCTTGACAAATCAAGCTCAACTATTGAAGGATGTGAAGTGGGCACATCTGAACTGAGTTCTAGCTAAATAACAACAGTGTTATTGCCTCAATTGATGTTCCTCTGCTCAATATCAACTGTCATGGCTGTTTCTTAAGGATTTATGGGTATGTTTGGCAGGCCTATCACAGATGCTGGTGAAGAAGAAGAGACTAAAACCCTGCTAGGTGAGTGGAATTGCAGTTCCCCTCCAGGCATCAGCCTCCTTGAGAAGCTCATCAAAACATGCCCAGCTTGGCTTCATCTGAACATCACTTGGGAAAAGGCTGCTGAGCTACTCTGCAAAGAACCAGAAGGGGTATGTCTGCTGCACCTCTCAAGTAATACTATTTCTTGCTCCTTAGAAGGAAGGTAATTTGTTGGTCTAGAATGTTTTCCCCCCTTAAAGGCTTGATATTGAATCAAACTCTTAAAGTGAGTAATAGTTGACTTTTATTTTTGTTTTCCTCCCGCCTCCTATTACTGTCACTTCCTTAAGCTTTTATGAGAGTGTTAGCATAGCTATAGAAGGAGGGAAAGATAATTTAAAGATAAAGAATCAGTCCCTGGCATCTCCCATTAAAGGGATCAAGTAGTAGGAGGTAATGTGGAAGTCTCTGCTTAAGACCCTGGGGAGCCATTGCCAGTCACAATGGTCTGATTCAGTATAAGGTACATTCATGTTTCAGTGTGAGGAGGGCTTCAAAAACAGATGGATGACAAGATAAATTCAACTTTGATTTCTTTCCCTCACATTCCCCAGCAATTGTTCTGCCATATCAGAATGCAACAGTGGTTTAAAAATCTCCGGTTTATCAGGTAGTAGGGGTTGTGAAAGACCTCTGCCTGAAACCCAGGAGAACTGCTGCCAGTTAGATTACCCAATACTGACATGGATAGAATAGTGGTCTGACACAGTATAAGGCAACTTCTAGGGTTCAAGATACATATACTAATGGGTAGAATGTTGTGATAGTCAACTGTAATTTCTACAATCAAGGCAGTGGGGCAATTTTCCTATGAGAATGGTGGGGGAGAGACTTTTATTTGGAGAAGGACTAGTTGAGTCAGGAAATAACATAAAATTATAAATGGAATGGAGGTAGCAAAGAGAGATTTTTCTCCATCTCTCACAATTCTAGAAACTGAGGGTAATGCAATGAAAATACGTAATCACTGGTAGGTTCAGAACAGAGAAAAGGAAGCATTATTTCACACACTGGAGAGTTAACTTACAGAATTCCTTGCCATAGGACATGTTGATGGCCTCTAGCTTATATTCAAAATGGACATGTTGCTGGGAATCCATTTTCAGATCCTCATATGAAACTGAGTAGCCATGGTGACCATCCCCCTCATGTCATTAGCCCCTTTGGAAATCCCTCCCCAAGTGCATTAAGCTGCAGATAGAAAAAAAGGACAGGTCTATGAACTTTCCCCCCTCCCAACACTTCGAGAAGTCAGGGGAAGCATTTCCAAACAGGGAAATGGTATGTGGAGGAGTTAACCCCCCTCCCTCTCCAGTGCTGCAGCCCTGATCTAGCTTTGAAGACCACACAGCTACTTTTGGCAGTCCATTTTCACATCTGGGGACCTTAACATGGATTTCCAGTGCCACATCTATTTTGCCCCTTAGATATCTTTAAAGGAGGGGATAGAGAAATTTGTGAAGAATAGACGCATCAGTGCCTGTTAGACTTGAGAGGGCTAAGCTCAAAGGCAGCGCGCCTCATAATATGAGACAGAATGGACAAGGCTATTTTTTTCATGTCCTGTTTCTTGGCTTCTCAGAGACACTTGGGCCCTCAGATCCATCTAGCAGGACTCTTCTTAAATTATTATGTCCTTATTATCATAGAATCATAGAGTTGGAAGGAACCTCCAGGGTCATCTAGTCCAACCCCCTGCACAATGCAAGAAACTCACAAATACCACCCCCTAAATTCACAGGATCTTCATTGCTGTCAGATGGCCACCTAGACTCTGTTTAAAAACCTCTAAGGAAGGAGAACCCACCACCTCCTGAGGGAGCCTGTTCCACTGAGGAACCGCTGTAATGGTCAGGAAGTTCATCCTAATGCTGAGCCGGAAACTCTTTTAATTTCAACCCATTGGTTCTGGTCCTACCTTCTGGGGCCACAGAAAACAATTCCACACCATCATCTATATGACAGCCCTTCAAGTACTTGAAGATGGTGATCATATCACCTCTCAGCCGCCTCCTCTCCAGGCTAAACATGCCCAGCTCCTTCAACCTTTCTTCATAGGCTTGGTCTCCAGACCCCTCACAATCTTCGTTGCCCTCCTCTGGACCTGTTCCAGCTTATCTGGCATGCCTGAGCCAATTTAACCCACACTAAACCACAAACATGTGAAACTATCTCAGGTTTCTCTCTCAGACCCCTCATATGAATCAGCTACCAGACATGGTATTTCACTTCCTGTTATCAAGAAATTTTGCTATTTTGATACTCCTTTTATTGTTAAATGGCAGCTGGGGGGTGGGATTCAAATCAAACACATGGCGTAGAGGAGGTTTTTAACTTTCTTCCTCCTGCTATTTTCTGGACCTCAAATGGCCCCTCCGGGAGCTGTTATTTGACCTGTTGGGGAAAACATGCAAGCAGCATAAGGCAACTTGTATGGTTAAAACTGAGGGACAAAAAGCAGTTCTAGGAGGGACTCTGGGTGTGTGGGAAAATATATCAGTTTTGCCCTGCTTGCCCCCAAATTGTTGAAGTTTATAAGACGAACAAAAATTTTCTGATGCAGTATTTTTGATAAAAGTGTAATTACATATATAAATTTTGACTCAGTTCTTACAGTTATTGTTCAACATATTATAAGTGGCCCTTTTTAAATAATTACCATATCATTTCACACATCCTTTTTTCTCTGTTTAGATATTCATTGTTAGGAAAGATGAGACCCTGAAAAACCTCTTTCTCTCGGTTCATTTCCCAGCCCAGGCAGAGGCTTCTGAAGTGGTGGAGTACAAGATTAAAGAAGAAAAATCGTGTAAGTTGTTCCCCAGTTGATAAATGTGTAACTGAATCAGACTGTTTTCTTTTTCAAAGAAATATCTGCAGCAGTATCTTCTACTTTCCAGCACCAATAGTTTGAATGCCAGCAGGGATTTATTTATTATCATTCTAAGATTCTTCCCAGGAACTCAGGGGTTTTCTGCATGTCTTATTTTGGTTGTTTGTGTACCTGTACTAGGATTTTTTCCCTTTTCTGCTAAAGTTTTTCTCACTCTAGTGGTCACCTCAGTATATCATAGCTATATCTCTGGCTTTTTTACAAGCACAGTATCAGAGATACAGTGATGACACATTGAAGTGACCACTAAAGGGAACAAAACACATGCAAAAAAGGGGAGGGATGCAATACAAGTGGAAAAGCCCTGAGCTCCTGGGAAGAAGATTAGAATACTTATCTCCTCCATTTTATCTTCATAACTACCCTGTGATGTAACTGCCTGAGGTTACCCAGTGATCTTTGTAGGGATTTGAACACATGTCTTCACAGTCATAGGTCAAAGTTGTAACCACTATGCCACATTGGCTGTTCAAATCTTCATTGTATGTAAGGTACATTGTATAAAGTACAATGGAGAAATCAGCTTTCAGAAATCTAAGGGAGATTAGAAAAAGAGACTGCTGAACTGCAGCTGATAGTGAAACTCAGTGCATCCACCTGGACCGAATCGAGACCTAGGTTTTATTACCAGTGCTGATTTCTTTACACCTACTACCTCTCTGCTTATTGCACCTACTCCAATCACACCTGCTATTGTCATTTGCTTGCCAATGTCGTTTGGCATCTGAAATCACTCTGCTTTCCAATATATAGAACAGATGGACTCACATATTCTAGTTGTTCTGAAGAAGTGAGCAGTGACTTCTAAAAGCTTATACCCTATCACAAATTTTGTTAGTCTTTAAGGTGCTACTGGACTCTTTTCTGCTGCTACAGCCAGACTAACATGGCTACCCATCTTGATTGAATTTCCTTGTTTACCACCTCACCTGTTGCCTCAGTGTCCTTTGGATGATCCCTTTGCCTACGGAGAAGTGTATGGCAAATAATAAGAAAGAAATAGTACCTAAACAAATTAGGGTGACAGATCATGGCAACAAGGCCCCATCAAGACTCTACTCAATGTCCATATAATAGTCATTCCGAGGCTGCCTTTTCTTTGCAGAGGAGTGCGCAGAAGAGTAACTTTGGAGCTTGGGTTGGCTGAGCTCCTTGAACTCGGAATACAGACCCAAATGAACACTGGCATTTTAAGAATACAGCCCATCTAGTCCTGTATTTGATTTCCAGTATCAGTCAAATAGACATCTCTTGGCATTTGTAAGTGGTCCATACATGTGTGCGGTGGTTAGAGTGTTAGGCTACAGCTGGAAAGATCCAGGTTCCAGTCCTGCTCTAAGGACACAAACATGAACCATGAAGATCCTGGATACTTATCTGTCTGTGAAACATAAAGTCCACCCTGTAGTAAATTTTTGCTAATAGAAGGCATTTCCATAAGTTGGAACTGGGCTTCCATGGCTCCCCCTAACTTCTGCAGCTCAAAAAGCTTCCCCTCAGTGATACTACTCAGTGACAGGGAAATTGCACCCCCCCACACACACACACAAAGAACAGCATGAAGAGCAAATTAGAGGTCTGCACAGAGAGGAGGGGAATTTGCAATAATTGTCCCTCTTCCATTAGTGAAAGTTCACTGTGTATCTGAAGCCAAGATGCAGATTGAGGCTATGTAGGGAGGAGGTTTAGTATTTCAGTCCTTGCAAACTGAAACTGGGTTCCTTTGTCCCACTTGGGGGTGGGGGGGATGGGGGAGAGGTTAAAAATCAAATGCTAATACAAGAGCATCAACTCCACACCAATTTGCAGGAGCTGAAGGATTAAATGTCCTCTCCCTTCCCACACAATCTCCAGTCCAAATCTGGTCTACTCATTCCATGCAACATAACTTCTACATACATGGAGCCTGCTGGTGGCCAATCTTTTTCTGCCAGCCTAGCTTACTATAAAATAAAGGAGAAGGGCCACATATGAACATCTTGGAAGAATGGAAACCTCATAAAGAAGTTGCCAGCATCATATATTCAGAGATATACTCTCTTACTACCTAGACTAAAGATTGTTTTCCTGTTGTAGTTAACAATGACATCTCCATGAGGCTCTCTGATCCTCTTTCAAAAGCTGCAACCACCTGCAGATCTGGTGGTAGTGAATCCCATATGATAACTTCCTGACTGTATCCGGCTCAGGTCCAAAAATGTTTTTAAAAGCTTGCAGAAGAGCCAGGATTTGAAGCGGGGACTTTGTACCCTACAGTCCCTTGATTGACGTGCTTATTTTGGTAGAAGCCATTTTCCCCACTGCATTTTTTGAAATGGGATGTGGCCCTCCTTAATTACATGTCTGGCAACTTTCCATGTAGCTGTTTGTTCTGTAAGACGTTGCTTCATGCCGATCTTCACACAATTCCTGCTGGTAAGAAGATGAAGTGAATTTGAATGCTAATGGATACCAAGAGCACCACCAGCATTAACTGCACAATTCTCTGTGCAGCCTGCTGCACAAAAGACCTCTTGCAGATAATATTTCTCTTATATTCTCTGCAGCAACTCCATTAGCAGGGGTAATGGGTTATTCTAAAGAGAAGTCACACACACACACAGATATATTACACACACTTTTTCGCAGCGGTTAATAATCAGAACTTCACAAGCCCCCCGCCCCAGATAAAATAAAACAAAATGATGGTTACATTTTGCTGTCATGCACCCTGAAGTGCTCGATATCATTTTCTGATAACTGTCCTTGCGAGCAGTTGTGTTTCACTCACTGCTGCTTTTGGAAAGGTTAAAAAAAATGTTGCATTTAAAAAAAATAATAATAATCTGGCACTGCAGACTGCTAGAGCGCAGAAGGGTGTAAGTGCTTAGGAATATTCATGGGCTCCCTGGCATATTGTGATTCAGAGATTGTTAAATTAGCATGAACAATTGAGGAGTTATGAAACTATCTGTAGTAGCATCTATGTATTATTCATAAGGAAGCTAATGAGGAAATTGAAGGGGGATAACTAGGCAGAGGTTGACAATAGGCAGCTTTATTCTTTCGAGGGAACAGACCATTTATCTTCAGCTTTCTTCATTACAGGCTTGGAAACTCTAGATTTATTCAGCATTACTCTCAACTGCATCGTTCAGCTCACAGATAACCGCGTACACGCACTTTAAAGTCATTCTCTGAATAACAGTTTAATGAAATGTTGCTCAGACTAATTGCAATGGGGCACTTGTAATAGAATTGCCCCCTCCTGACTGGGACTACGTTTCATTTGTATTCCATCCTTCTTCTGAGGAGTTTGGTACAATATTCAGGGGGTTTCTCAGGTAGTCTCCCTTCTAGTGGCTGGTCAAAAACTGCTAGATCTCATGTGGAGATATAGTCAGCACAAGAGGGTGCATCCACTTGTGTCTTTTGCTCTGGAGCTCCACTGCTCATGTAGGCAGGGAAGGTGGGTGGACAAGGAACTGTAGGAAGCATCAGGGCAGGAAACCACAACAAGCATCTTCAAGTACTTGAAGGGCTGTCATATTGGGGATGGTGCAGAATTGTTTTCTATTGCCCCAGAAGGTAGGACTAGAACCAATGGGTTAAGATTAAATCAGAAGAGTTTCTGGCTCAACATTAGGAAGAACTTCCAGACAGTTGGAACAGTTCCTCAGTGGAACAGGCTTCCTTGGGAGGTGGTGGACTCTCCTTCCTTGAAGGTGCAAGGGGTTGAACTTGATGACCCTCAGGGGACCCTCCAACTCCTATGATTCTAACTCCTGCAGGCCATCCTAGCTTCTGAGATGGGATTACCTCAGTCAGTTATATGGAACCATCTGGTACCAAGCCAGACCACTGGCCCTTCTAATTCAGTATTGTCTTCTAAATCTGTTGAAGTTCGTGGGGCAGTTTGGTGTAGTGGTTAAGTGCGTGGACTCTTATCTGGGAGAATTGGGTTTGATTCCCCACTCCTCTTTCAGCTGCTGTAATGGCCTTGGGTCAGCTATAGTTCTCATAGGAGTTGTCCTTGAAAGGACAGCTTCTGGGAAAGCTCTCTCAGTCCCACCTACCTCACAAGGTGTCTGTTGGGGGGGGGGGGAGGTAAAGGAGATTGTGACCGTTCTGAGAATCTGAGATTCAGAGTATAGGGCAGGATATAAATCCAATATCATCTTCTTCTTATGAAGCTGTGATTCTGCTTAAGACTCTCTTGTTAATCATTCAGAATTAATATTGTTAAAATTTGTACATAAGACAATCTATAGCACGTGATAGTGATGAGGTAGAACATATTCCTATCCTGCCCACTCCACTGAGCAAAGTTTATATATTTATTTGTTCAGCTGTTTTATTTCTCCCCTTTCATTTTGGGCCAAGTCTGAAGCCTTCCTCCCATCTAAACAGCCTTCTGCTTGCATAAATGGGGCTTTTCCTTCAACAGAGGAGCCACTTAAGTTGAAGGAAGGCTTCTTAGATTGGCAGAAAGCTACTTGGAGGATAGTTGTATCGATCCCAGCATACCCTGTGCATACTGTAGACATACATAGAAAAAAAGGAAAGATCCCCTGTGCAAGCACCAGTTGTTTCCGACTCTGGGGTGATGTTGCTTTCATAACGTTTTCACAGCAGACTTTTTACGGGGTGGTTTGCCATTGCCTTCCCCAGTCATCAACACTTTCCCCCCAGCAAGCTGGATACTCATTTTACCGACCACGGAAGGATGGAAGGCTGAGTCAACCTCAAGCTGGCTACCTGAAAACCCAGCTTCCACTGGGGATGGAACTCAGGTCATGAGCAGAGCTTAGAACTGCAGTTCTGTCAGATGGCTTTCAAATATATGCTCATTGTTTAAATGTGACTAATTTTGTCCACAATTAATATACTAATTAATTAATATGTATTATGGTAATATACTATTGGAACATTCACTATTTTCAATCTTATGAAGTTTAACTTGCTATTCAAATCTGTTGCTAGTGCTGTTGTGAATATGAAACTATTTCTGTCCAAATAATACTTTATTTTCTTTGTCACACACCCCCCCCCTTTGTTTTCAGCTTCTCTACCTTTCAGGTAGCAAAAAATAAGATCCACATACTAAGATAGAATGGAGGGCAGCAGTTTTCAGTATTAAATTTTTTTAGTACTAGGTATACTCACAGTTTCTTGTAGAAAGCTAAGAAATTTATACTTTTAATTTAAATAATTAATTTACTAAGGATATTTCTATGGTGCCTCTTCAAACTCCTGCTATATAGATAGCTTTCTAAAGTTTGTAAATATGCAGTATCACATAATATTATCTGCTTAGTTCTGAATCATGCATTTTACGTTGTTGAAGCAATAAAATAAGTTTAGACTTGGGATGAAAGTAAGTTCTGCAATTATTTAATCCTCCTTCACCTCCCATTTTTTGTGGCTTCAAAGTTTCAGGAGTTTTTAACATTTTTATTTTGGAGTCATGTGATCCTTGACTGACTGGAGCCAATCCACGGTATTTGGATATATGGAGCCAGAATTATTATTAGGACGTTTTTGGTAGGAGCACTGTAACATCAGAACCAGGTGAGATGTGGCAGAAACTGCTTGACAAGCAAACTCCAGGAGGTCACAAAACAAGTAATCAAGAAGAACTTCATAGCCATATCCAAGGCTTTTTTGTAGCAGGAACTCCTTTGCATATTAGGCCACACTGCCCTGATGTAGCCAATACTCCAAGAGCTTACAATAGGCCCTGTAAGAAGAGCCCTGTAAGCTCTTGGAGGATTGGCTACATCAGGGTGTGTGATCTAATATGCAAAGGAGTTCCTGCTACAAAAATAGCTCTGGCTGTCTCAGACACTAGTTTGCAAAATTTGGATAATATCTGAGGGACTTATAAGAAATGGGAACCTGGGAGTGACTAATTACAAGGGCAGAAGCACATGTCCAGAGGGGCTGAATAAGCTAGACTATTTATAGCTTGTCTTTCTAACCAGGGCATCTTTCACACCGAAGATTTCTCACACTTCACCCTCTCAACTGATGTGTGCTTTTTTTTTTTATGTTTCCCCATGATGTCATGCTATATTTATGCACAGGCTATTAACAATGCCTTCCACACAAAAAAAATCTGCTTTATTTTATACCGGTAACAAAGGGTGTTTCCTGGGCAGGATGCTGTCACAGGAGCAGTTCCTTGTGCTTGAAGGGGAAATGGCATAATTGCAGGATTTTGGTGAAGGAGAAGAGGATAACTGGGGAGGGGACTGTGTAAAATATGAGAGAAGTTTCTTCAAAAGTTGTTAAAAGGTATTATGTCATTTCTATCCTCCTTTACTCGAGAAGGAGGAGGAGAAGATATTGGATTTATATCTCACCCCCATACTCTGAATCTCAGAGTCTCAGAGCAGTCACAATCTCCTTTACCTTCCCCCCCTCTCACAACAGACACGCTGTGAGGTAGGGACTGAGAGAGCTCTTACAGCAGCTGCCTTTTCAAGGACCTCCTAAGAAAGCTATGACTGACCCAAGGCTATTCCATCAGCTGCAAGCAGAGAAGTGGGGAATCAAACGCGGTTCTCCCAGATAAGAGTCCATGCACTTAATCACTACACCAAAGTGGCTATCAGCTTGTGGAGGCTGTTTTTTCTTCTTTTTTTTTAAAACCACCCACAGCTCAGCCTGCCTTTTAAGGACAGGGAGGGGATCATCAGAGGTTTCTCTGTGAGTACGTGTAGGGTTTTAAGAATTTTTATTAGCTATTGTGTTATTCCTATGCAGTGTTAAATGCTTGTGAAGTTTAGACAAAAGGGGGAAGTTTAGATTGGAGAGGGGAAGATGCCTCTGCAAAGATGTGGATTTTTTAAAAAAGCTTTTAAATCTCCTCTGCAGGTTATCCATGTTCCTGAAAATTAAAAAAACAGGATGTAGGGAGAATCCCCATGCTAATGTGAGAACACAGTGTGTGTGTGTGGGGGGGGTGGCTTCAATGCATCAGGTCTAAAAGGGAAACCATGGCTTTGTGTCGAGCATCCTCACTGCAAGAGATGCTCAGGGTCACATCAACAATGTGACCAGCAAGGAAAAGCACCCTGGTATGGAAGCAGCCCAGGATGGGAAATGACACATGGCTCAAAGCTGTTATGCTGGCTTACATAAGGGAAAGCTATCTCAGGGCAGTAGGTTGTCCTGGATGACCTTCTCATCAGTTTCTTCTTTACAGTTTAATGGATTCCAAATGTAGATGAAGACACAGAAATGTCACCTTCTGCCAGTGACAGGAAGGAGCTAAGCAATGTATAAAAGTGACACAAGGAGAGTAATAGGTTTCAACATTTGATCCCATTCAATGCATACGAAATGGCACTGTGGACATGCAGAATGAGTTTGGGAGCCTGGGAGATGTTGCATTCCAATCATGGTGACTCATTTTATTTTTAGCTCCAAGTAATGTGCCAGAGAGATAGCTTTCTCGGCTCTCCATATTTAGTAACTCTGACCGCAGCACACCAGAGCAAGCTAAGGGTCGTGTTTTGGTTCCCATCCTCAATTAGGGTAAGTTGCCCACCTACCTTGTTGAATCAGCTAGTTAGTGATCTATACAGGTTTATTTTTTGAAATCTCTTTTCTTCAGGAGCTAAAAAAAACCCTGCTGTCTGCCAGACCAGCTGAACTGATTTTTTTTTTTGTAGTTGAAGTAATTTTTTTTTAAGCATAGGTTTACTTAGCTAAGATTGTTGTATATATGGATTAAATGTGGAGGACAAAGGATTTCATTATGCCAAAGATTTCCTTCTTTAGTATATTTTGGCAGACCTTTGTTTTCTCTGACAAAAGTAAACAGGAGGACTAGAACTACTTATTGAGAGAAACAAGAAGAAGCAACTGACATTAGCAGGGATACACATTTGCATTTGACACTGAATTATATTTCAAGAGAAAGCATTCTTTTGTGCTGTGAGAAGCAAGAAAGTAAACCGCAGAAGTGGAAGTGCATAGCATGTTTAATTTTGACAAGGGGTACGTGTGTTCAACACCCTGCTCCCTGATAAAGCTCATTAGGTGACTCAACAGCAGGACTCTTTTTGAGCAGGAATGCAGTTTTTTCACACAGGAATGCAGTTCTGGCTGGCTTGACATCAGGGGGTGTGGCCTAATATGGAAATGAGTTCCTGCTGGGTGGGGTTTCCTACAAAAAAGCCCTGCTCAAGAGTATCATTTTTCCTCAGTCCAGAGTTACTTGTAAGAGTAGAATTGGTGGGAAAGCCTTGTGTACATCTCTCAGCTCCCTAGGGGAAAGTTAGATAAGGAGGAGGGAAGAGGGAAGAGCCCAGAAGGCTGTGTGCTTGACCTATTGGTTCATACTGCCTAAAGTGAGAGACAAACAAGGCCGTAGGGTTGCCAACAATCTGAAGGGGGGTGGGGGAAAATGGCCTGCCCCTTTAATAAAGGCTTGATTGGATATTATTTACCAAGTGAATTTGTTTACCTCTGTACCATGAAAATCTTGAACTGTACATTTCTACACATTAAGCCTAAATCAAAGAGGGAAGACATTTTTTTCTCTAGTTTGTTGGCAATGCTTACAAGGTGATAACAATAACCTACCTTTGACCTTCAGAACAGTGGGTCACAAAGTTAAATAGGAAATCTATTGCTTATTGAGTTAATTAGTATTCATTGATAATTGTTGATGATGATGATGACGACATTGGATTTATACCCTGCCCTTCACTCTGAATGTCAGAGTCTCCGAGCAGCTTACAATCTCCTTTACCTTCCTCCCCCACAACAGACGCCCTGTGAGGTGAATGGGGCTGAGAGAGCTCTCCCAGAAGGACAGCTCTGTGAAAGCTGTGGCTGACCCAAGGCCATTCCAGCAGCTGCAAGTGGAGGAGTGGGGAATCAAACCCGGTTCTCCCAGATAAGAGTCCACGCACTTAACCACTAACACATTTATTACATTCGAGTAATCCTGGGGAGTATCTTTGTCCCTAGTGGAGGTCTTTCCCATCACCTTATCGTTGTAACTGGAGATGCATTGCAATTCATGTAGTGAAATACGTTATTCACTGACATTTGTGGGGTGGAGTGCTATATGATGAAGTCCCCCAAGATTGTTTTGCCCTGAGCTTTCTGCAACTGAGCATAGGTTAGTAATGACATAGAAACATATTTCTGGAGAAAATTTTCATGAAAGGTGGGTAGAGACAGATAAAAAGATGATATCTTTCTTTGACCCTCCCTCTTCTCTAGGATTGCCAAGCACAGCCCAGCAACTGGCAGGAGATGAGGAGGCAGGTACTTACTGGGTGGGGGGAGCCATCTTTGGCACTGGGTGATGACATCACTTTCAACTTGACTTGGAATTGCCAGCATTTAACAGGCAGTGCTCTAGCACTTGTTCCCAAATGCTATGATTTCCATAGTTTCCCAGTGAGTGCTAGAGTGTCACCCCAGTGCAATGCTGCTGTTTCCAGGTTGTGCCAGAAGTGACATTGATTATTGTTGTTCAGTCACACAGTCCATGGCAACAAAAAATGATGCTTATCCATTTTGCTGACCTGCTTCTGTCCATTGATCAGATGATTGTTGGCAGGCAGCAGAAAGAATTACTGGAAGTTTCCCTGCCATTAGTAGACACCTGGTAATCCTACTCTTCACCCATAGGTCATATTTTCAGGCTTCCTGGAAACAGCTTAAAGGAGCACTTCTTTGCTGATCAACACAGGCGTGAGCAGTGGGTCTTCCTGGACTCAGCTGCTGGAGCTGGCCAGCAAGCAGACCCAGAGGGCAGCCAATCCCTTGAAACTTAGGGTGTGTGTAGCTGTCTGATTGATCCTTCTTCTGACCAGCAGCTCTGTGGAATAGCAAAAGGAAAGTGGTGTGAAGGTCCCAGGCAGCAGCCCCATCCTGAAACTCAAGACGTGGCTGCTTCTTTGTGGGGACTCTTGATACACTTTGTTAGCCTCTGCCAGCACAGTTCCCCCATGCACCTGCCTCTCTCTATTGAAGAGGCAAACCCCTTTAACTCATGAAAATATCTTAAGGGGAGGGGGTAAAATTGGCATGACCGAATATGCATATACAGCATTCTACACACTAGCTGGCATGTTCCTGCTATAGTCTGTCGCAGTCAGGGTTTTGGTGGGTTTTTTTTGTAGCAGGAACTCCTTTGCATATTAGGCTACACACCCCTGATGTAGCCAATCCTCCAAAAGCTTACAGGGCTCTTAGTACAGTCTACTGTAAGCTTCCATCTAAGAACATTGAAACAAATAAGCATCAACTGGAGTAATTTTGCCTAGGATTGCACTGTTAATCATGCATATCTAGGGTTGCCAGGTCACACTCAGGAAGTATCTAGGGACTTTGGGGGTAGAGCCAGGAGCAAGCTTGTGACAAGCATGACTGAACTCTGAAAGGAGTTCTTGCCATCACATTTAAAGGGACTGCACTCCTTTTAAATGCTTTACCTTCATTGGAAATGGAGGATGGGGACATCTTCGATTGGGGCTCATAGAATTGGACCCCCTGGTCTAATCTTTTTTGAAACTTGGGGGGTTTTTTAGGAGAGGAAACAGATGCCATCCTGAAAATTTGGAGCCTCTCCCTCAAAAAGCAACCACTCCAAGCCCCAGATACCCATAGAACAATTCTCCATTATATCCTATGGGGACCAGTCTCCATAGGGTATAATGGAGTGCCCCACCCCCCATTTTCTGATAACCCAGAAGTGGAAAAGGGCCTTCAAACCAGGGGATCCCCTGCTCCCTGTACTTTTGTAACTTCTGTAATGTAGACTTCTGTAATGAGCTTTGTGTGGGGACATTCTGGAATACCTTGGAATCTTTAACTTGATGGTTGGGCTGTTTACTGGTTAGACCTGTATGTCATTGTAATATTCCATGCTTTATTTGCATTACAGAATACCAGAATCTAGAGTAGTACTGGGCGGGGGGGGGGGGGGTTGCTAACATTCTGCAACACTTTTAACCAAGGGGTCAAAGGATTACTAAAGGAGGATAGGGAAATGTCTGAGAAGCTGAATGCATTTTTTGCCTCCATCCTCACTGTGGAAGATGAGAAGTGTTTGCCTGCTCCAGAACCACTTAGATTGGAAGGGGTATTGAAAGACCTGAGTCAGATTGAGGTGACAAGAGAGGAGGTCCTACAACTGATAGACGAATTAAAAACTAATAAGTCACCAGGTCCAGATGGCATACATCCAAGAGTTCTGAAAGGACTCAAAGTTGAACTTGTGGATCTTCTGACAAAAATATGTAATCTTTCATTGAAATCTGCCTCCGTTCCTGAGGACTGGAAGGTAGCAAATGTCACCCCCATCTTTAAAGGGTACCAGAGGAGATCCGGGAAACTACAGGCCAGTCAGTCCGACTTCAATACCGGGAAAGTTGGTAGAAACCATTATCAAGGACAGAATGAGTAGGCACATTGATGAACACAAGCTATTGAAGAAGACTCAGCATGGGTTCTGTAAGGGAAGATTTTGCCTCACTAACCTGTTACATTTCTTTGAAGGGGTGAACAAACATGTGGACAAAGGAGACCTGATAGATATTGTTTACCTTGACTTCCAGAAACCTTTTGATAGTTCCTTATTAAAGGCTCCTTAGTAAGCTCGCGAGTCATGGAGTAAAAGGACAGGTCCTCTTGTGGATCAAAAACTGGCTAATTAATAGGAAGCAGAGAGTGAGTATAAATGGGCAGTCTTCGCAGTGGAGGACGGTACGCAGTGGAGTGCCGCAAGGCTCAGTACTGGGTCCCATGCTCTTTGACTTGTTCATAAGTCATTTGGAGTTGAGAGTAAGCAGTGAAGTGGCCAAGTTTGCAGATGACACTAAATTGTTCAGGGAGGTGAGAACCAGAGAGGATTGTGAGGCACTCCAAAGGGATCTGTTGAGGCTGGGTGAGTGGGCGTCAACGTGGCAGATGCGGTTCAATGTGGCCAAGTGCAAAGTAATGCACATTGGGGCCAAGAATCCCAGCTACAAATACAAGTTGATGGGGTGTGAACTGGCAGAGACTGACCAAGAGAGAGATTTGGTGGTCGTGGTAGCTAACTCACTGAAAATGTCAAGACAGTGTGCGATTGCAATAAAAAGGCCAACGCCATGCTGGGAATTATTAGGAAGAGAATTGAAAACAAATCAGCCAGTATCATAATGCCCCTGTATAAATCGATGGTGCGGTCTCATTTGGAATAAAATGGCGGCGGCGGCGGTTGAAGCTTAAGACGCTGGAGCTCCCGCCGGGCAGTCAATAACAACACAATAAGACTAAAATAACAACAACTGACAATTGACCTGACAATAGCAGCAATCGAAGAAACAGCAATAGAAACATCAACGGAGTGAGAAACGAGGAAACCTCACCGGCAAACGCGGAGGCAGCAGCCGGAGACTTGCCTGGCCTGGTGCACCAACGGAGGCAAGGCGCGGCCGCGGCCCGTCGTGAAACGCAGCCCGAGAAGACGGCCGGTGAGTCCGGAGTGGGAGCTGGTCGAGGGCGCCGTGAATGAACAGGCGCGGAGCGGGAGCCAGCCGAGGGCGCCGTGGATGAGTTGCGGGCGTCAGTTGGAAGGGCTGGGAGTAGTGACAAGCCCCTGGGGAGTAGAGGGGCCGAGGAGAAACGAGCGGCGAGTGAACCCCAGGACGAAGGTTTGGCGGGCACCTTTAGGCACCGCCTCCTGCTCCCCCCTCCTTTTTTGTCATCCTACGCTCAACCACCCATCCATCCATCCTTCTGTCTGCAAGCGCCAAATAACACACTTGGCTCAATAGCCTGGGTATCCCCAATTAGAGAAGCCCTATACGGGGCTCAGGGGAGCCCAAGTTGCGTGCTGAGTCAAAGAAGATCAGAGGCGACACAGATAGAAGCTGTGCTCCCTGGCCGGACTAATCAAGAGATCGCAAGACGGACTTTGCCCCCCCACCCCTCTCTTCAGATCACCAGGCTTAGATGCCCGAGCGGCTGAATCAAACCCGAAGTTGGTACCATCTGCATCTGCACTTTAACATCATTGGGACTAACTTAACATCTTGCCATTACCAGCACCTGCACTTTAACATCACCAAGACCACCACTGGGACTGAAACTGTAAATGTTATTAATGAAGAACATCTATGGGCAGTGTGCAATTTGTCATCCTACCCAACAGACTATCTGGACTCACACCCCACGGATGAATGACGGCTATCTCACTAATAGAACCAATTTTATTATTGTTAATTAATTATTGATTATTTTACCAATCAATTAGCGACTGACTTAATATTTAGATATATATATATATATATTAAAAAAAAATTTTTTTTTTCTTAACTTATTAATTAGGATGGGGGGTGGGAGGGATTATTTATTAATAAGTTTAGGAACTAATGAATTTATATGAATTTAAACTAATTGGTTGTAAGATGGATTGGGAGGGCTAACTAAATTAATTAATTTAAGACATAAGTAGTGGGTCTATTAGCCGGGAACCGGAGGGGTTGTGGTGAGGAGGGTAAATTGAAACGGCAGGTGCAAACAAATCGGGGGAGTGACACCGGTGGGTTTATCTTGGGTTCATCTTGGTTTGGTGCAGATGTTTGGCCAGGGGATCCCAGTGCTCCTGGGGAGGGGAAGATATGACGGTGGGAATAGACAAAAATATAAGGGAAGGAGACAGAGACGAAATGGTGCTCGGCCACCTTCCAGTCTACTTCCCATCCCAATGGTAGCAGGTAGTGGGACCAAGAGGAAATGCTCGCCTCTGTCATTGGTGTTATGTAATGCCAGGTCCATAAATAATAAGACCGCAACCCTTAGGGAGTTTCTGCTACGGCAGAACATGGACCTGGCTTGCGTGACCGAGACCTGGGTGAGGGACGGGGAGACAGTAGCTCTCTCCCAGATGTCCCCCCCGGGATACTCGGTCTTTCACCAATCACGGATGAGCGGGCGGGGGGGAGGGGTAGCACTACTCATACGGGAGGATTACTCCTTTCGGGCTCTCCCGGATCCAAAGATTGATGGGATTGAATGCACCGGTCTGGCATGGGATGTTGGAGAGGGGTTGGCGGTTTGGCTGGTGTACCGTCCGCCCAACGCACCAGCTAACGCCTTACCATCACTATTGGAGGCAGTGGCGGGCTGGGCGTTGGAGTACCCGAGGCTTATGGTCCTGGGTGACTTCAACGTCCATGCCGACGACACGGCCTCCACTCAGGCGATGGACCTAGTGTCGTCCATGGCGACACTGGGACTCTCTCAATTTGTCACGACTCCCACGCATCAGGCCGGGCATACATTAGACCTGATCTTTGCAGCCGGGATTTTGGTGAACGATATCGCCGTAGAAGCGGTACCATGGTCGGATCACCTAGCCCTTAAGGCCCGTGTGGGGATGCCGCCCCAACCCTGTATGGGCGGAGAGCCTATTTTGGCTCGCCCTCGGGGCTTGATGGACCCGGAACGGTTCCAAACGGCCCTAAGGGATCCCTGGCCCACTGGCAATTCCCTCGATGACCTGGTGGAAATCTGGCAGGGCCAGCTGTCCAGGGCTATCGACGAAATTGCACCCCGGCGCCCTCTGCGCCCTCGCACGAAGCTGGCTCCATGGTATACCTTGGAGTTACGCCAGCTGAAACAAGGGCTCAGACGACTAGAGAGGCAGTGGAGGCATACTCGGGACGAAGCAACGAGAACATCCTATAGAACGTTTATGAAGTCTTATGAGGTGGCAGTCAAGGCTGCAAAGAAAGATTACTTTGCAACCAAGATTGCATCTGCAAATTCGCGCCCAGCACAATTATTTAGAATAATTGGGGATCTTACAACGTTGCCACAAGGCAAACCAAATGTTAGAGAATTAGGAATAGGCTGTGAGGCATTTGCGAAATATTTTGCAGATAAAATCTCGCTGCTCCGCCAAGACCTGCCTACCACATTAGATACAGTGAGTGAAATTGAGGCTCCGTGCCTGTCTTCAGGTTTAGTGCTGGACCACTTCGACCCACTCAGCCTGGAGGAAGTCGACAGAATCCTCTCTGCTGCTCGCCCGACAACATGTGATCTGGACCCTTGCCCCTCCTGGCTGATTAAATCTTGCCAAGGGGAGCTTAGATGCCCTTTACGGGACATCATAAATAGATCCCTTTTAGAGGGGCATTTTCCAACACCTCTGAAAGAGGCTTTGGTCCGCCCTCTCCTGAAAAAAGCTACAGCAGACCCGGCCGAATTGGCGAACTACCGGCCGGTGTCCAACTTACCGTTCTTAGGTAAAATTATTGAGAGGGCCGTGGCGTTGCAGCTACAGGGGTTTCTGGATGACGCTTCTGTCTTAGACCCATGTCAGTCTGGTTTCCGGCCGGGCCATGGGACGGAGACGGTGCTGGTCACCTTAGTGGATGACCTCCAACGGCAACTGGATCGGGGCGGCGTTGCGGTACTGATGCTGTTAGATCTGTCGGCTGCATTTGATACAGTCGACCATCGGCTACTGACGTGCCGCCTCGCCGACATTGGGGTCGAGGGGTTGGCCTTGCAATGGCTTTCCTCCTTTCTCCTAGGTCGGGGACAGAGGGTGGCTATCGGGAGCGAGCGGTCCCGGAGGCGCACACTGGATTGTGGGGTGCCCCAGGGAGCAGTTCTCTCCCCGATGCTGTTTAACATCTATATGCGCCCCCTTGCCCAGATTGCCCGGCGGTTTGGGCTGGGTTGTCATCAATATGCAGATGACACCCAGCTCTATCTACTAATGGATGGCTGGCCCGACCCCGCTCCAGGGAATCTCGACCGGGCATTACAGGCTGTTGCGACATGGCTCAGGCTGAGTGGGCTGAAGTTGAACCCAGCGAAGACAGAGGTCCTATGCGTGGGTCGCGGCGCTCTGGGAAGGGAAATAGCTCTCCCGGCCTTCGATGGTGCGCCATTGAAAGCAGCACGCCAGGTAAAGAGTCTGGGTGTTTTACTGGAGCCTTCATTATCGATGGAGGCCCAGATAGCAGCCACTGCCAAGTCAGCATTCTTCCATCTGAGGCGGGCAAGGCAGTTGGCCCCTTTCCTTGAGCGCCGGGACCTCGCAACAGTGATCCACGCAACGGTCACCTCAAGACTAGACTACTGTAACGCCCTCTACTTGGGGCTACCTCTGTGCCGGACCCGGAAGTTGCAGCTAGTGCAGAACGCGGCGGCCAGGCTGTTGTTGGGACTCCCGAAACGGGAGCATATATGGCCGGGACTACGTGAACTGCACTGGCTGCCGATTATATACCGGGTCCAGTACAAAGTGTTGGTCGTTACCTTTAAAGCCTTATATGGCCGAGGACCTGCCTACCTGAGGGACCGTCTTTCCCCATATGAACCCCAGAGAGCACTGAGGTCAACGGGGAAAAACCTAATGACTATCCCTGGGCCGAAGGAAGTTAAATATCAGAGCACCAGAATACGGGCCTTTTCGATCGCGGCCCCTACCCTATGGAACCGACTCCCCGGAGGAGGTGCGGGCCCTGCGGAGCCTTGAACAGTTCCGCAGGGCCTGCAAGACCATCCTTTTTAAATCAGCATATTCGGACTGCTAAGAAAAATGGTAATTAAAGATCCGCCAATGCGGTCCAAAGATCTATACCGCAGTATAATTGTATCTACTAGACTGGTTGTTAATTTAATGTTTTAATGTTTTATTGTTCTATATTGTAATTCTAATGTTTTATTTATTATGGTGTGTTTTTATGGATTGCTGTTAGCCGCCCTGAGCCTGCCAAGGTGGGGGAGGGCGGGATATAAATGAAATTAATAAAATAAAATAAAAAAAATAAAAATAAAATAAAATACTGTGTGCAATTCTGGTCACCGCACCTCAAAAAGGATATTATAGCATTGGAAAAAGTGCAGAAAAGGGCAACTAGAACGATTAAAGGTTTGGAACATTTTCCCTATGAAGAAAGGTTAAAACGCTTGGGGCTCTTTAGCTTGGAGAAACGTCGACTGCGTGGTGACATGATAGAGCTTTACAAGATTATGCATTGGATGGAGAAGGTAGAGAAAGAAGTCCTTTTCTCTCTTTCTCACAATACAAGAACTCGTGGGCATTCGATGAAATTGCTGAGCAGTCGGGTTAGAACAGATAAAAGGAGGTACTTCTTCACCCAAAGGGTGATTAACATGTGGAATTCACTGCCACAGGAGGTGGTAGCAGCTACAAGCATAGCCAGCTTCAAGAGGGGGTTAGATAAAAATATGGAGCAGAGGTCCATCAGTGGCTATTAGCCACAGTGTGTATATATATATGTGTATATATATAAAATTTATATATATAAATTTGTTGGCCACTGTGTGACACAGAGTGTTGGACTGGATGGGCCATTGGCCTGATCCAACATGGCTTCTCTTATGTTCTTATGTACTACAACATCACTCATCATGATAACCAACACTCTGTCACACAGTGGTGGAAACCAAGATTTTACCCTAGAGTTGTGGGGGTTTGCTAGAACATCATGGCAAAACATGATGTCACTTCCAATTATGCAGCTGGAAGTGATATCACCATGACTGCACTTCCTGAAGCCTGAGACTAAGGGTGGGAATGTCCTGGTAGCCATAGTCTCATTCTAGGTTTCACTTATAGCTGTAGACAGGCTGGATGTGGCAAGCTTCTATGAAGGATTTAGGTAGGTGTTGCTCTCCTTTCTTTGTTCTAATGTTTGTTCTGAATAAAGCTCTACTTTACATGCCAGTTGTTCTATTCCAGTTCATGAAGATTGAATTAGAATAACATGATCCAATGTAAGACCCTCATTGTATTCCTAACTGCAGCAGTTTACCATAAATGTAAGGGGAATTAATCCCCTTAAAAAGTGTATGCACAAAAATAGTTTTTTACTGCTGTATATAATTGTAACTTCTATACAAATTTAAAGGAGGCCCCTCCTTTTCTTGTGGGCATAAGTGGAAATTAACCTACTTTTCCTTTAACGTATAGTCAGGTTCAAGTTCAAGAACCTTTAATGGCATAAAAACGTATAGTCTGAAACAATTTCACTGCCTACCAAATTTGCATCTGGGATCAATTCAAAGTGCTGGTTTTAAGTCCTTGTTCTTCATGATCAACAGGACCTTTTCTGATTAATATGGGTCACTCTGGGGAGAATTGGAGAACTTTTCTTTATCTTACTGAACCGTTTCATTCTATTTTAATATTCCTATTATACACCACCTTGAGCTTTGGATAAGGCCAGGACATTTTTTTGAAATTAATTATTAAATTTAATTTGTGATTCCTTGAACAAAGAATTTCTTCATTAAAGAGGAATCCTTAACCTAAGGTTTTACTTCCTGAAAAAGTCTGCCTGTAGCACGTAGCCACAATTTCCCATTTTCTGTAAACAAACCACCTTTTAAACATCTCTTTGTGGGAGTTTTGCAGAATTAATGTCTTTATGAGAAGATATGTGGTGTTCTTAAACCCTATAAATTGCTGGGAATCCCTGTGTGGTGATGAGGATTCAAGGTTTGAAAGTCAGACTGTTCCTCTTTTTGCTGAGAAGAAGACGACGACATTGGATTTATATTCCGCCCTCCACTCAAGAGTCTCAGAGCGGCTCACAATCTCCTTTATCTCCCTCCCCCACAACAGACACCCTGTGAGGTGGGTGGGGCTGAGAGGACTCTCACAGCAGCTGCCCTTTCAAGGACAACCTCTGCCAGAGCTATGGCTGACCCAAGGCCATTCCAGCAGGTGCAAGTGGAGGAGTGGGGAATCAAACCAGGTTCTCCCAGATAAGAGTTCGCACACATAACCACTACACCAAACTGGCTCTTATAAGGGTGTGTGGGGAGAAGTTTGGGGCTTGCTATTTTATCTTTGGTTTTATCTGAGCCCTGCTTGGTGGGGAAAGGAGTTAGGTAAAAAGCAAATCAATAAATAAACTATTATTTTAAGTTGCCTTGAACCAAAAGGAAAGGTGGGATCTAAAGGGGCATCAGAAAATGGAAGACTGAGCCCCATAACTGCACTGAGATTGGTGAGATGGTTCAGTTAATATCAGGGAAATAGCAAGACTGAAGAGGGACATCGGTGAGGTCTAACATGGGTGACTTTATCAATGAACTGGAGGCATTCATGATTTTTGGCCTCTGGTCCTATAGGCATGAGAGTAGCTGGGTTCAATCTTGAACAACTGTCAAAGGTAATATCATCACATTCTAGGCCTCATATGTGGCTAGTCTGGAATTTAGTCGGCCACTTGCCCTGCACCCCTTTGCTACAAGAGGGTAGCTACAGCATGGGGACACTAGACATGCATTGACTGTTTCAGGGTGAACTTCTTTAAATTAAATTTACATTCTAGTCAGTATACATCTTGTTGGAACATTAGCGGCCTTGGAAATGTAAAACATACCTCTAGCCTAATGTGAGAAAAATGCACTTAGCGCAGGGATATCAATGTAGCTGCTTTTAGATCACTCTGGGTGCTTTTTTCTTTTGAAGCTCCCACTGTGCTCATGAAAAAGTGACATTTAAAATTTGAATAAATTAACATAAACAAGAGAGAGGGGGGAATTGAAATAATGCATCAAACCCTAGTGAGAACTTAAATGGATGAATATAAGGGGAAATTGTAGGAGAAAGAAGTCCAGGTAGTTTAGCTTATTAATACTTCTTTAAGAGAGACTTAAATAGATTCATTTTTCTTTCTAAACTCAAGTATAAAAATATCCACTTCCAAAGGGGAAAGATAAATTGGCATCATCAGTTGTGAATAATACAGTGTGTTTAGTTTGGCTTCTTCTACTGAGCTCCTTTTAAAGAGAGAGAGAGAATGAGAATGCAGAGTACTTTTTCCTGATAGTTGGTTTGACTTTTTAATTGCATTTCTTTCCCAAGGAGTCTTCTACTTTTTGCTCAAACGCAATGGCTGTAGTCAGGTGCCACCCTATTCCAATTTGTTTTGCTCTTGCTTCTAGCAGTCATGCTTGAAACTGAGGCAGTTGTTTCTCATAACAGGGAAGTCCATAAGAACATAAGAGAAGCCATGTTGGATCAGGCCAATGGCCATGCAATGGTCCACCGTAATCCATACATTGGCCACCTCTAGATTGGATCACTGTAACTTGATTTATGCCAGTCTGCCCTTGATACTGATCCATCCTTGATACTGATGTGGTGGCATGGGTCCTGATGGGAATGCCATGCACAGCACACATTCAGCTTGTGTTGCACCAGCTGCACTAGCTTCCAGGGGAGTACAGGTCAGGATCAAGGTTTTGGTACTGACTTTTAAGGCCTTGAGTGGTCTAGGCAGGGTTGGCGCACCCGCTAGGTGACCTTAGGCTGTCACCGAGGGTGGCAGCCCTTGGAGGCACCAAATTGGGTGCCCCCAAGTGACTCGTGACAACATGGGTGGAGGTGGGGGCAGTGCAGTGCTACCCGCCCAGCCCTGCTGGAGCATGCCGAGTACATGGCTGGCCACTCTGCCCACCCAGCCTTGTTCAGCTCCCTTGCCAGCTTTTTCTACCCAAAAAGCCCTGGTTTTATGTAACAGGACAAAACCAGTGTATAGGGTGGTCATCTGCGTATAAAGTGCAAAAGTCAACTTTTGTATATATTCATACTGATTCACAGTGTTGTTTTGAACAAACAGCTGGATAGGATGATATGCAATGTACTGTGTGTGAATATGTGAAAGAAAATAACTGTGGGTAGGAGATGTTGCCTGGAGGAATGAAGCCCATCTCAACCCAGGCTGAGATGGATGCTCTCTCTCTCTTTGCTTCAAGCCCAGACTCCTGGATCCAGGATGCAGTCATGTTGCACACACCATCTGTGCCGACAGTTGAGTCCTTCCAGCCCAAATTAAGAGACTCAACAGCCAGAGTTCCAAGTGAGTTGATCCAGAGATTCCTTTATTACCACTAGTGGCAGGAGAAAAATCTGCATCTCGCTATACCACGATTCTTCCTGCGTTTCCCTCAAACCCATCTTTACAAACATAGCATATTTATACAATTTCTGATAACAAAGCAGATCTCGTTGATTGGTTACGAATCCTTGCTCTTAGCCTTTTGTGGTGTCTCATTGGCTTAAAGAAACCCGTCTCTACCGGGGTGAGGTAATTCCTTAGGGAGTTCTCTACTCCCAATCTCCTGTCTTCCTGGCATCCCGGTTTCTGGTTTCCTTCCAGAGGATGTGTCAGTAAGTACAATCTCTACTGCATGGGTGAGATGGCCCCTTTCAGACTAGGAGGTCCTTCCTTGAGGCAGGGAAGAATGCTTCCCTTATCAAAGGGTGCTAAGAGACCTCTGATAACGTTCTCTTGCTAGGGAAATGTGTTTCCTTTCATATATATATTATGCTTAGCAAGGACTTTAATAGAGGCCTATTGTCCATTGTTCCAGACCACTTCAGGCCTGGGATAGAGAGAGATAAAGCACTATGTACTTTTAAAGCAAGCCCTGCAAATATAATACTTTGAAGGTAACAGCTCAGATGGTTCAATGGTAGTGCAAGGTAGGTTAGAGCAAATGAGTTCTGTGATCTGACGTAGTGCAATTCTATTTGGCACTCTGTCCATGCTCTAATGCAAATCTGAATCTGCATCCTACAGCCAGGAGAGTTTAAAGATAGGAATTGAGACACCAAGCATCTTACGGATCAGAATCTATCAGAATCTTCACATGTGCCCAGAGAGCCATGGAAGACTGATCCACATAATGGGGCAGTTCCGTATAATCTGTATTTTCTTATGCTCTCCCTCAAGAAGCACCTTCTGCACTTACCTTCAAATACTCCTCCCGTTTTATAGGGAAATTAGAGTTACCAACCTCAGGGTGGGGCCTAGAGTTCTCCTAGAATTATAACTGCTCTTCAGACTACATAAATCAGTTATGCTGGAGAAAATGCTGCTTTGGAGGATGAACTCTGTGGCATTATATGCAGCTGAGGTCCCTCCTTTCCTTCAGCAGTGCACTCACATCTCTAGGAATTTCCCAAGCCAGAGGTGGCAACCTCAATAGATAGCTATAGTCATTTAGAGTCAGGTATATAGAGGCATAAGTAGAGTGATGAATTGAGGCTGTGTCCAGAGACCAAGGCAAAGAGGTTGAATTCCATGGGGGGGGGGGGGTCACAGTGTTCCTTCCAGGTCACAACACTGTACACTTTTTAATATATTGGGCTGTGATCTGGGTGTGTGGGTGTTGTAAAATGCACTTTAGGCTTTCTTTGATTACTAAGGATTCTTCCTTGAGCCATAGAAAACAGAAAAAGCAAATGATTAGGCTCTAATGTTCTTTTTAATTAATAAATGTCTTCTTGTTTTTAATTTCCTGGCATCTTGGAAATATAGAAAAAAAAACAGCTTTTGGAGCCTATCAAGAATTATGTATTTATTGTTTCTTATTTTTGACATGACCAAGGGAAAAAACTTATTGTTTAGCAATTTCCCTCCAAAAGTGAGCATACTAAAATGAACAAGAGCCAACATGACTCTCATGACTGCAGTTGCTGAATACTTTCCTTGTTTCTTATCAGTACTCTACCTGGAAGGATCTCTTCTTGTGTTTGGAGACATCTTCAAACTGGTTGCATTCTACTGTGTCAGTAGGTAAGTTGAACTCATGTTTTCAGTACTGGTGGTGATTTAAATACATGTGTAGGGTAAGAAAAGGCATTGATCCAGGGTATATGATTCTTAGATGGGAGAATTATAAACTGACTCCATTAACATGGTTAGTTATAAAGTGATGCTAATGCTTCCTAACTCATAATTTACTGAGGACATTAGTGGTCTATGCATTTTTTTGATGTGGTTCACTAAAATGGATCCCAAGGTTTCTTTATAGCCGGCTTTCACTTGGAAGTCATTCTAGGTACTTTTGTCCAGAGGCATTCCTCATTATACATTAAGCAGAAACAGGTTGTAGAAGGGAACCATTCTGCACACTTACATAATTGCAGTTATTTGCATGAGTGCTTTCCAATACCAGTGTATCCTCTGTATTCTGGTTCAGTAACCTAATCTGGAATATTACATTCCCAGTGAATTCTGAATGGTCATTTTAGTACTTCCTGGTATATTTTTGAGAACTCTTTCTGATTTAAAATCGGAGACAGAGAGAGCCAGTTTGATGTAGTGGTTAAGTGTGCGGACTCTTATTTGGAAGAACCGGGTTTGATTCCCCACTCCTCCACTTACAGCTGCTGGAATGGCCTTGGGTTAGCCGTAACTATCTCAGGAGTTGTCCTTGAAAGGGCAGTTGCTAAGAGAGCTCTCTCAGCCCCACCTACCTCACAGGGTGTCTGTTGTGGGGGGAGAAGATATAGGAGATTGTAAGCTGCTCGGAGTCTCTGATTCAGAGAGAAGGGCAGGGTATAAATCTGCAGTCTTCTTCTTCTTCTGAGTATGAGTGTAAGAGTGTAAGTGACCTGCTCCTGAAGGACTTAATTTCTGTTTGAGTCACTGCTCTGAGCATGCCACTTGACTGGACACAGAGACCCGACGGGCAGCTTCTTCTCAGGCTGGGGAAATTTGGTTTGGTGATGCACAAATCTTGTACAGAGGTTTTCCCTGACAGTGAGGACAACTTTATCTCTCTCTTTTGCCAAAAAGTTTGAGGTAGCAGCAGCAACACAAGCCACTGCTTTCACTTCTGCAGCTGCAAAAGTTGGGTAGAATCTGAATTGTATATCTTAATTTCCTTTCTACCAGGGCTGGCGTGTGGGAGTAGGCAGAGTAGGCGGCTGCCTAGGGCGCTACCCTGGCTGGGGACACCACCAGGCACCCTCTTACTCCCCTTGCCCCTTCCCTGGCTGGAAGGCACCGCTTGGCTGCTGCGCTCATTGGAGGCTTCCCGGCTCAACCTGAAAGTGGCCAGGAACTGCTAAAACACTGTGCTATTTGGAGGCTTCCAACAAAACCTCCAAAGAGTGCAGTGGCTATTTTCAGCTTGAAAGCAGCCAGTCAGTGCAGGGGGAAAGCGGCGGTGCAGCAGCAGCATTGTACACTGCCCGTTGCTCTGTCCCCCCACGCCACCCTGCATGATGATGTCACTAGTGATGTCATTGTGCTGTGTGCGCAAAAAAAAATCTGAAAGGGAGGTGGGGGGGCACAGTGCAGGGGTCTGCTGGGAGCGGCAGAACTCCTAGCGCTGGCCTGCTTCCCACAATGACATTTTATAAAGTCTGAAAAGAAGATATGAGCCCTGAAGTGCCTGCCTTGCTCAGTACTATAGTTAATTGGCCAAAAAACCCTTTAGGAGCAATGTTCACTATTGAGAACTAAACATTTTTAAAGAAAAGTATTGCAGTTCCTAAGAAAAGTATTGCAATACCAGTCCTTCTTGAAGCAAAATAGACACTTCCTCGTCTTCATTGAAATAGATTTTAACATTATTTGTGTACTCTGCTCCAAATAAGTCTCTTGTTTGCCCCCAAGGAAATTGTGTGTCTGATCCCATTAAAAAAAAGCAAAACTGATAGCCTGTCGGGCAAAGATAAAAGGGATTATCTTTTAATAATGTTAGCCTATAGGAACAGAGAAATTACCTTTAAAGTGGCAAAAATATAGCTGGATGGCTATTAATAGGAGGGAAATCTGGTTAGATATGGCTGGCTACCCTAGATAAGTAGTATCCCATAACAATATATAATATTTGAATTTTGTGTGTTTTATGTAACCTGTAGGGACCTATAATTTTACTGATGGTTTAGATATACTTTAAAGCAGTGGGTTTTTTGTAGAAAAAGCCCAGCAGGAGCTCATTTGCATATTAGGCCACAGTGCCTGGCCTGGGAGCACGTGGCAGCCACATGGTGGGTCAGGCCAGCCGGACCCCTGGCCAGCCCAAGTGGAGCTCCACTCCGGTGGGCTCCAGCAGAAATAATGCCCTGTTTTAGTGTGTATACTGAGGTTGGCTGACTGAATAACAATGCCTTTTTAGGATAGATTTATCTACTAAAATTTTTAAACGTACACACTTGCTCTGTAAAATATAGATGGCTTAATCTCTGTTTTTAATACTGCTTGTGTGCCTGGCTATTGTCCAGTTTTTGTAATTCTGAATCATTAACTAAGAAAGTGATGGCTTTTGGCTAATAAATGAAAATTAAGCTATCTTGCTCTTTGGGTCCAGATAAGAATACATTTAAATCAAAAAAGCACATTTGCACAGGACTGGGATTTTAGAAGGGATGTGAGGACTGAATACATGTTCTCATAGGACTGGAAGATAAAGAATAGGAGACATTAGGAGAGGAATAACAGGACCACCCATAAGCATGTTTAAGAGAATAATCCTAAACAGATCTACTCAGAATCCTACTCTGGTTTATTCAGTCTGGCTTACTCCCAGGAAAGAGTTTTTAGGATTGCATTTTAAAGGTCCCTTCCACATCCCCCCCTTTAAAGCACAATGGTTCATAGCTATTATTCTGCACAGAACATATATTTCTCAATTAGTTGAGTGTAGCTTTAAGGAGAAATCTGTCACATTTGGAATGAGTAGTAAAAATACCTCAAGACACATAGGAAAAAATGTCTTTATACTATATTGTCATGTGCTCCTGTAACCTGCAAAGTCTCTTGACCTTCATCTTCATCTTGAAGTTCCTGGTGACCTTTGTCATCAGAACATGACTATGGTGAGGAGGAAAATGCACCTTGCATAGATGTTCAGGGCACATGCCTGCCTGAAAAGTTCCAGAGAATGTTAATGCAACAACTGGGCATTGGTATGGCTGGGGGGTATCCAAAAAACCCAAGAAAAATGCAATGATTTTAATATACGTGCACTTCCTACTACAGCCCGATGACCTCAAAATTTCTCCAGAATATCTGTGCAGTTATAAAATTTTCTTAGGTGTCCTCCTTTCACCATTTGAACCTGTACTCAGTTTATTCTCCTCCTTGATGTATATATTAGCAATGGGCATGGTTCAGAAAAATGGCAGTTCATGGAGGTTCAAGATCCACGGGGTTTATGGACCCCCGGACCATGAATCTCCATGTTTAACCAACCAGGTTGCTGCTCAGCTTACAAAGCCATTTCAAAGGAATGAGTACCCTTTAAATGGCTTTTGCACAGTTGCACGGTGCACAAGTGAAGGCTGAGCAGCAACTTCACCCACTTAAACACGTTCCCTTCAAATGGTTTTTGCAAACCCCACCAACATGGACCTTACGAACCTCCTGGGAGGGTTGTAGGAGGTCTGTATTGGCAGGATGGCACGAGCCGAGCTCACAGACCATGAACCTCCTGGGCCATGGGAAAATGAGGTCTGTTGTCCAGTCTGTGCCCATCCCTAGTATTTACTATATTTTATTAATAATTCCAAGGAGCTATTTGTGGGACTAGACCTCTCCTTGACTTCTGGAAATACTGTTCAAAGCGACAATAGACTTCTGAGTCTCCAGGTATTCATATACTTTAGTACCATAAGAACAAGTAACTTCTTTTTGAAATGTGTAGGTCTTTTTCCTTTGAAATCAGATTTGTCAATATTAAAATGCTACATTCTGTGTCAGAAATGACCTTTGTAGAACCCTGGTAATATTACGTTAAGAGGATATGTGCACTGGCAGACCCCTGGCCAGGTTGTACTGGGCTACCAAGTGCTTGCTAGTTTCCAGGGTTTGAAGAAGAGGAGGAGATTGAATTTATATCCTGCCTTCAGTACCTGAAGGAGTCTCAAGAGTCACTTACAATCTCCTTCCTTTCCTCTCCCCACAACAGACATCCTGTGAGGTAGGTGGGGCTGAGAGAGCTCTGAGAACTGCTCTTGAGATAACAGCTCTGAGGGAACAGTGGATGACCCAAGGTCACCCAACAGCTGCATGTGGAAGAGTGGGGACTCAGACTTGGTCCTCCCAGATTAGAGTCTGCACACTTAACCACTACACCAAACTGGTTCTCAAACGGCACTTAGGTAAATCATGGTCTGATCCTACAAAGCTGGGTGTTCCCTGGGCTCATTTTAGGTTGGGAAAATGGTATGGGGAAGTCTTAAGCCCACCATGGTCCTGAACTGCACTGATCCCAGAAGGGAGACCTTACAGGATTTCTCCTTTCTTGGCCTGACAAAAAAGTAGAATAGTAAATATGTTAAGTAAATTAAACTGCAGAGTGATATACCCCAAACTAACAACAAAGCAAGAATGTTTAACAAAAAAAGCTCAGGTGAACAGATATAGCTTCACTTAGTGCTAGAAGTTGAACATATGAACTTATGAAACTGCCTTATACTGAATCAGACCCTCAGTCCATCAAAGTCAGTATTGTCTACTCAGACTGGCAGAGGCTCTCCAGGGTCTCAAGCTGAGGTTTTTGATGCCTGTTTGCCTGGACCCTTTTTAGTTGGAGATGCTGGGGATTGAATCTGGGACCTTCTGCTTACCAAGCAGATGCTCTACCACTGAGCCACTGTCCCTCCCCAAGTTCATAAAGTCCAGCATCAGGTGAACAGCTGACTATGGGAGGGCATTCCATAACCGGAGTGCCACCACTGAAAAGGCCCTGGCTGTAATGGTCTCTGGTAGTGGCAGCAAACAGAACAAGGCTTGTGATGCAGAGTCGTGCCTGATAGGCAAGAATCCCTGGTTGCTGGCAGTCCTTCAGATATCCTGGTCTGTAAAGCCTTTAAAGGTAAAAACTAATACCTTGAATTTCATGCAGAAACCTAGTGGCAGCCAGTGCAACTGTGTTAAGAGTGATCAAATATGTTCTCTGTAGACAGCAATCCATTCACCACATGTTGCGCTGACTGTGCTTTCCAAACTCTTCAACAGTTGCAGCCTCAGCAGTCAGGCATTCCTTGGTCCTCATACTTATGAATTCTCATTACAGGTTTTCCAGTATGGTTGTCAGATTTTAAAGATTGTGCATTATTCCAGAATATAAAGCAATACTTTTTATTTCAGGGCCAAATGACAAGAGGTTCCATGTGTGTTTCTCCTTCTGTGTAATAGATGGTCTATATTTAGCAGGAAAAAAATAGAACTTATGGATATCTGGCACATTTAATTTCCATACACAGCAAAAAAAGGGTTCTTTAATAGGTTTTAAAAGAAGTCCTGTGAATAATTATGTGTCTACTGAAATCAAACATTCTGACTGGCTCTGGGGAGCCTGAGGTAACGAAAACTGCCTTTGAAGGAGAATTTGAAGGAGAACATTGGCTAAGGAAGAGACTATGTGAACATTTTTGGCTTCCATAAAGCAAAGCACTAGCTAAGGTTGGGGGCGGGGAGGCCACAGTGAGTTCATCTGTTAGCCATTCTGAGATCTGCCAAGGCAGGCAGTTTGCCTCAGCACTCATGCTAGTCATGTGAAAGAATGACTTCCTACAGTGTAGGGAAGCTACTGCCAAATTTCTCTGAACCTGGAATGCTAACTGAAACCTGCTGGTTCCTGGCTGGCCTGCTAAAAAGCTTTTTGTAGGGGATAAGGAGAAACAGCAAGTGTACAGTGTTGGCCCTCAAAACATTTTGGTGGTGTTATCTTTCAGCAAATAGTCTAGCTTAGAGCATATGCTCCCAACCTCTTGAGGATATGTGAATACTCATATCAAGCCGCCCATGATCCCATTTCTTTCCTTCTGTTTGCCGCTGTTCCGGAAGAGTTACTGTTCCAGAGATTGGCTGTAATACTGAAGACATTTGCTGAGAACTCATAAGATCTAGCTCAGATTAAAACTAGAATCAAGGAAGTTCACAGTTGTTTTATTTATATTCTGGCCTTATTTTAAAGAGTTCAAGATGGTGCACTGTGTGTACGTACGAATGTGTTTTTCTTTCATTTAATCTTTAAAATAAGGTTGCCAGGTCCGACTGAAGAAATATCTAGGGACTTGGGGAGTGGAGTTGGGAACAAGGGTGTGACAAACATGATTGAACTCCAGAGGGAGTTCTGGCCATCATATTTAAAGGGACTGCATGCCTTTTAAAACCCCCTCCCTCCATTTGGAAATAATGAGGGATAGGAGCACCTTCCTTTGAGGCTCATAGAATTGGACCCCCTGGTCCAATTGTTTTGAAACTTGGGGAGTGTTTTGGGGAGAGGCACCGCATGCTATGCTGAAAATTTGGTGCCTCTACCTAAAAAAAAAACAACCCCAGCCTCTCAGAACTCCAGATACCCACCGATCAATTCTCCATTATATCCTGTGGGAATCCATCTCCATAGGGTATAATGCCCAGTACACATATCCCTCCCCCCACCACTTTCTGATAACTCTGAAGCAGGAGAGGGCCTCCAAACCAGGGGATCCCCCGCCCCCAATTGGGGATTGGCAACCCTAATTTAGCAACCTTGTGAGATAGCCAAAACAACACAGTGTCTTGTGGCATTTTAAATACTGTTGATCAGGTTTACTAAGCTGAAGCAGGCTTCTTCAAATTCATAAAATGTTAAACTTAATTGGCTTTCAGCAATACCTGCTTATGAGGTAGGTGGAGTCAGTGTGATGAGCTATGTGATGAGCCTGAGGTCACCCATCTTGCTCCACCGCTGAGCAGGAATTCAAATTCAGGTCTCCCTCTATTCCAAATATAATATTCTGTTTACTCAATCACAAATGAAGGTGATCTTTCAAGGTGATCACCAAGCCCACCTTGGTGGGGAGGGCAGGATATAATTCAATAAATAAATCAATTAATCAGGGCACATTCACTGAAATCATTGTGACTATAAGGCTACCCCTGTCTTTCCAATTATCTGTCAATGCTGGCATGATTTGACATTTTTAAATGGCAGCATTCAGAAGCCAGTGACAGACCATGCTGAAGCCAGTGACAGAGCATGCTGATGCTGACCTGATTGTTTGGATCTTTTGTCATTTGTTTTTTGCACTTTCAGTACTCTGTGTATCGCCAGTGTAATATGTAGTTTGGCCCATACCTTGATGCGCTCTGTGTCAGCAAGCCAGAAAATTATGGACGACAAACTGTGCAATTCTTTTCTGCCAAACCACACACTGCTGTGTTGTTGTTTTTTCTGCCAGAGATTTGCTTCCCTTCACGCTAAGACTGCCTCGAGCAATATTGGAAGCCAGAAGTTTGACAGACCTGGAAGCCATCTCCAGTCTGGGGACCGGTAAGTTATATTAAGAAGATTGTCTCGCAGACTCAGAACATAACTACTCGGCAGGTTTATAATTTACACATATTGCCTCAAAGCATAAACATGTTCCCGGCTGCCTGTTAAATAGTGAGTTCAGCCGTGGGTAAATGCAATTCAATTTGGTTTCAAACTAGGACTGGGAAAACAAACAAACACCAAGGAATATATACACACAGATCCCACCCCATTACATGCTCCTTCAATCGGCAGGAAACTCAAACACTGGACACTCCAGGATCCTGTTATTTGCATATGACCTTCAAATGCCCGGAGCCCCGATTGGCCAGTTTGCAGGAGCAGCCAATCATAGCATAGGCGTCAATATCCTGTAGGGCAAAACACTTGCTTCATTGCTGCTATGAACTGTGTATAATACATAACACTGCCTATAGCAGTCTGCTTTTTCCCAATCCAAGATTGCTTCAGTTTACATTCAGGAGGAACTTGCACAGCCCAGTCTGCAAGTTAGGCCTTTCCTTGTATTCTGCTACAGTGTTCTCCACAAGTATGAAGCATATTTCAAGAGAAATAAATACTTGTAATGTTTGTGTATGTGTAAAGATGTGTGCTGGGTCTTTTTGTCTTCCTTATCTATTTCTGTTTGTTTAAACAAAAGAGCTATTGTCAGGCTAAGAACAGATAGCGTGAGCCAGAAGTCTCTGATTCAGATTTTACTTTAGGTACAAAGATTTCATAGCCCTTCCTCTGTAATTTTGGGATTAATAAAACTGTTTTACCATACTTGATTGCTGACGTAACATCCACAAAAGTCTTTGAGCACTTGGAAATTCTTTCTCATTTGTGTAGTGCCTTCCTTTAAAAAAAAGTCAGTTAAAGACTAAAATCTGCTGAATTGTTTCTAACCTTGACAGAATTTAATCAATACAGAGAAGGTATGGGAGGCTGGGGGTGGCAGGCAGTGCATTCAAGTTTCCTTTTCTATAAGGAAACATTTCATAACCTATGCTTATTTATTGTCAATTTCCACTTCCTCCAAAATCATGCAGACCTTAGGAAGAGGAATTCCCCTGTTTGAAACTAAATTTTCCAAGAATATATACAGGGTCCTAAAATCCTGTTTCTATCTTACTGTTAGTATTTTCGACTGTTCTGTTTTGTACCAAGACTCGTTTCAGATGTTGTGAGTTGATACTATGGCTTGATTAAAAACAGAGAAATAATACAGTGTAGAACAGGTATCTGTGTGTAGTAACTGAGGTGTTCTGATATTTCAGTTGCTTCAGATAAAAAAAAGCTTAATTACTACTGGACAATGTAAATGGGAGCTCAGAAGGGATTGAATTCCTTTCAAACCGTTCCTTACCTCTGAGAACAAGTACTCACTTTCTAACTCTCATAAATTATTATGCACTAATATGTGGGGTTCTGGCCAGCCTATCTTAGAAAATGCAGGGTCGCTTAGGGACATTAATTAAATATATTGAGATTCTTTCTTTCAATCAGTTTATCTTTCTCAGTAGTAAGCCTTGATCTGAAAGAAAATACAATTAAGATGCTACATCAGTGGCAGTTTTCTTTGGCTGGGCTTGTGTGAATTTATAAGCAATTGCTGGTACTGTGGTGAATCAAATGCAGGCTATATTCATGTGTGGTAGAGCTGCCTAAAAATATGGAAGTTATTGGAGAATGGTTGCAATCATGATATTAAAGGCTCAGCAGTATATGGTTTCATCTTCCTAGCATTATTGTCTTTTCAATTTATTTTCTTTTCCATCTTCTCACTTGAACCTTTACTCAAGAAATTTTGGTCTCCAACACTATATATATTATTACAGCTGCCAGACTGGAACTAGCTGGAATACTGAACAAAAAGAACTTTCATCATGTAGAGTGTTCCTGGATAAGGTTAATGTTTTATTTGAATGTGAAACCGTTGACATTTCAAAGAGAAAGAGAGGGATTTTTCGTGGGCATGACTTGGAAGGGTATTACAAATTGGATGGAGCAGTTATTTTAGCATGATTACTTGCTGTGTTTTCTTATGTCTGTTTTGGTTGTGTAAGTGTAATTTTTTTTTAAAACACACCTTTTCTAATATTCTGGAATTAACAGCTTGGGGTACGTTTGTATAGAGTCAGTCTTAAAATACATTTGTATACTCATCTAAGATTTCCGCATGGAGTTTGGGAAGTAAGGACAGAAGGTGTGGTTCTACTTCCTACTTCCTGCATTGATTATCCATGATTCTAAAATATCTGAATGACACTTCCGTAATGTCTCTTTTCTAGATCTCTGCTTAAGTAAAGGGTCTGGGAATGTTGAATTTACATTTGATAAGCTATGCCCAGGCTTTGATTGGAGCTATTGTACCCTGTTTATTATTAGATCTCCCAGAGAATTTTAATAATAATAATAATATAATAATATAATAATAATAATAATAATAATAATAATAATAATAATAATAATAATAATAATAATAATATAATAATAATATTTAATTTGTATCCTGCCCTCCCCGTTGAGGCAGGCTCAGGGCAGCTCACATAGCATAACATAGTATAAAACACATCAGCAGTTAAAACAACCTCATAAATCATACATATATATTACAAATCATACATTTAAAACCATAAACATTAAAACCATCAGCTTCATTTTGATGCTAAAATCTTGATGTTACGCATCTTTCAATATTTTTTTCCATGGCGGCAATATTCTTCTACAGTAGAGTCCACATTAAGTAAAAGCCAGCTGGAAGATGGTAGTCTTGCAGGCCCTGTGGAACTGGGCAAGGTTCCACAAGGCCCGCACCTCTTCTGGTAATTGGTTCCACCAGAGGGGAGCTGTAATTGAGAAGGCCCTTTCTCTGGTGACTTTCAGTTTGACCTCCTTCGGCCCAGGGATTACCAATAGGTTTTGAGAGGCAGATCGTAATACCCTCTGGGGAATATATGGGGAGAGACGGTCCCTAAGGTAGGCAGGTCCTCGGCCATATGGGGCTTTAAAGGTAATAACCAGCACCTTGTAACGAATCCAGTACACTATTGGCAGCCAGTGCAGTTCCCGCAGCCCCAACTGTATGTGCTCCCGCCTAGGGAGCCCCAATAACAGCCTGGCCGCTGCATTCTGCACTAGCTGTAGTTTCCGGGTTCGGCACAGGGGCAGCCCCATGTAGAGGGCATTATAGTAGTTCAACCTCGAGGTGACTGTTGTGTGGATCACTGTTGCCAGGTTGCCACTATCCAGGAAGGGGACCAACTGCTTCGCCTGCCTAAGATGAAAAAAGGCGGATTTAGCAGTGGCTGCTATCCGGGCCTCCATTGACAAGGCGGGCTCCAGTAGCACCCCCAAGCTCTTGACCTTGCGTGCCACTTTTAATGACACACCGTCAAATGCTGGTAGGGGGATTTCCCCTCCCAGACCGCCCCAACTCAGGCAAAGGACCTCTGTCTTCGCTGGATTCAACTTCAACCTACTCAGCCTAAGCCATTCTGCCACAGCTTGCAACACCAGGTCCAGATTTTCTGGGACACAGTCAGGCTGGCTGTCCATGAGTAGATAGAGTTGGGTGTCATCAGCATATTGGTGACAGTCCAACCCATACCTCCGGACAATCTGAGCAAGGAGGCGCATATAGATGTTAAATAACATCGGGGAGAGCACCGCCCGCTGTGGCACTCCACAATTAAGCAGGTGCCTCCGGGACAGTTCACCCCCAATCGTCACCCTTTGTCCCCGATGGCATTTTGACATAATTGCTATAATTTTGAAATTGTTGCTCTGAAATGTGGGAACGATGGTTTGCCATTATGTTTAAATCAAGGAAATAATGGTTTCCAGAATGATTGCACTAACTAATAGTGGTTTCCTACTCTGATGTGGAGACTGTGTTAAAGGAATGCAGGATACCATGATTAACACTGAAGGAGGCTCTAATTTCATAGAAAACATTCTTTTCTGGAGAACAAAGCCATAAACACCTCAGATTACAGGCTGAGAAGAAATGAGTTTCCTTTATAGAGGCAAGCAGTATAGAGATGCGCATTGACCCACCTTCCAGGAAGAAGCAAGATACATGGCTATTTCAGTATTCCATTGGGTTGTAAAGGTTTTGGGACTCACACCTTAATGATTGGAGAAAAGGTACAAAGCGATACATGTGGAACTAATTTCCAATTTACTGATAGGTTAAAGTAAAGCTTTCCCAGCTGGGTTAGGAAGAGTTAAAAGGTTTGGACACCCTGTCAGAAGTGCACAAGCAAGGACTGGGGGTCAAGAAGGGAAATATTGTGATGTCTGTCTTGACCAGCTTCTGTTTTTCAAAGTTCCTGCTGGCTTGTGTCTGTTCCTGGAAAGGGAATGCCAAGGTAATACCAGGAAGATGAGGAGGGTATAGGAGTACATCCTTGTTTTTGTACCATTTCTATAAACTGAGGACACATAAAGAGGTGTTCTTGCTGGCTGCTCCACAACTAAATACTTGAGGTGCCCTGCTGTATGAGACCAGAGGTCCACCTAGTCCAGTATCTTGTTTCACACAGTGACCAACCAGTTGCCCTGGAAGATCAGCAAATTAGAGCATAGAGGCCAAGACCTCCCCACTTGAGGTTGCCTCCTAATACTGGTATTGCCTCTGGATGTGAAAGTTCCCTTAGTCATTATGCCTGGCCAGGTCTTTTTTTTTGTAGAAAGAGCCCAGCAGGAACTCATTGGCATATTAGGCCTCACCCCCTGATGTCACCAATGTTTCACACAGGGCTTTTTTGTAGAAAAAGCACAGCAGGAACTTATTTGCATGTTAGGCCACACAGCTCACGGATTTTTGTCTTAGCTCAGGAAAAATGGCCCCAGAACAAACTCATTTATGCTGTAGCTCACAACTTTAATGCCAGTAGATCACAAAGTAGAATTTTTGCTCACAAGACTCCACAGTTTAGAGGGAGTATTGAACACATGAGGGAATCACTCCTCCATGTGAACTCAAAAGTCTGTTTGTTGTGCTCATTTCCCGTGTTTTTCTTCCAGGTGACATTTTTGAGCGTTTCTTTTAATAAGCACTTAAAGCACAATATTTTGTTCCTCAGAAAGTATGCTGTTTGCTCCAGATAGCACATTGATTGGAATTTAAATGTAATAGGAAAAGTGGTTGAGTTCAGTCAAATTCATTGGCATATTTTGTGATGCTGTTTCACAGGGTACATAACAAATCTATTTTAAGCTCAAGCGTATTCCTTTACCTATAAAAAAATTCAGATGCACATAAAACATACTGTGCTGCAACTTGGGATGTAGGTTCTTCTGGATGTATCCTCTAAATTCTCCAGCACCACTGTGCAGCTGTGGCGACTCTTCAGGAACATTTTCAACAGTCAGATCGTAAGCTAGATCCTAGTTCTCTTTGCAGGCAGTCACAGCCAATTTCAGAAATGCATGATTGAGTGTTCCAGTTGTGCTGGAGTCTGAAATCCCACAGTGTAGCCCCATTACCGAGCTGTGTTAAAGCTGATGTGAAAAGGGTTCAGCACCAGCTTGTTATTATGCAACTTATTTCTTACAGTTAGGAAGTTCTTTAGGTATGTAACAACTTCCTTTGACTTTGGCCCATATCCTCCTGATTCAGGACTGCTTCAGTCATGTTTTTAGAGATCTGTGTCTAAAGGTGACTAGAAAATGGCTTCAGCACATGCCTCTATAATGCCAGATGCAAGTACTTCAAGGGAAGTAAAATTAAAGAATTTATCTTCTGCTTACAGCTCTCCAAGGATCTTTTATTATGACATCTACTGTCTGTAATTCTGTCCACACTAAATTTACAGTGGAAGTTTCCATTATTTAAAAAGAATTCTGTTGGAGTACCACCCAATATATATGGAGTACCACCCAATCCTTTTCCTATGTAACTCATTTCCAAGTTTGATTTTTAAAGCCCTAAAAAGACAGGAGTAACTGAGGGAGCCTACTCTATATAGGCTACCCACAGTGATGTACTAAGGGTGGGGCACTAGGGGGTGGTCAGCCCTAGGTGTGTGTGTTGCCACCGTCCCTGAGGGAAGACTCTCCCTAGACTCCAAAGAGCATGGCCACAAGGGCTTAGCTTGCAGCTCACTCTGCATTTAGTACAGCTGCTTCTTCTCCTACCACTCACTGAGTATGAAAAAGCTATCCCAAGCAAATCCTGCAGAAATCCCACACCAACAGCAGCACATGACTTTTGTTTCCCTATTGCATGTGCACAAGGGAAGGTTTGAGGGCCATGGCTGAATGCAGCATGGATCTAAAGAAGCAAAAAATGCAAAGAAGTTGGAAGTGAAGCAGGGCGAATCTCAACTACCCATAAGTAAAAGTTTACTAATTGCACAGGCTGTGCTGCATTTAGGGGATCTCCCCCATCCTCAACATTGCAATGCATTGGTGGAGGAAAGCCTTTTGGAGATGTATGCAATGCCTTAAAGCCACCCAACCCAGCCTGGCTTTACTCTTCCTGGGACAAGGCCTTCTCCGCTCCCCAAGGGGGGAAGCCACAACCATTGATTCCTCCCTTGTCTTGGAACCGTGAATGCCCACCACAAGATGGTAGGTAAATAGGGTGGCCAGTAACTCCCTGATCAGGAAGGGGGGAATGATCACTTGCAAGGATGGACCATGCAGAGGTAGACTTTAGCCATTTCTTTCTGTCTCACCCCTGGAGAGAAAAAAATTAAGATGCCCCACCCTCTTCCTGAAAGGTGGATTCAGGAGAAGAGATAGCAGGCTTTCTTGCCCCCTGAGGAAAATGACTAGTCCTGGTTCTGTCTGAACTTTCTCAGGGCACCCTGAGAAAGGTACTGTGCTTCAGGTAATGTTTCAGAATCACAGCCCTATCAGGGTCTCCATTGGTAGTGATGAAAGTCTTGTGGCACCCAAAAGGCTAACACAGTTTTTTAAAAATCATTCTTTATTCTTATATTCTTTCTTGAACTAAAGTCCCAAATAACCAGGGGTCTTGTTGCACCTTAAAGACTTAACAATTTTATTCCAGCATTGATTTATGCTGGGATAACACTAAATTATGCCACAAGAGCTCCTCACATTTTTCCTGCTGAGGACAAAAGAAGGACTCACAGCCAAATATGCTTGCCTGGGATTATAGCTGACTCCTTAAAAGGCTGAGATAATCTACTCTGTTTAGCTTCTGAGATCTGATGAGATTGGGGCTAGCCTGGGCCATTCAGGTAAGGACCAGGTTACATTAAAAAGGTAAAGGTAGTCCCCTGTGCAAGCTCCAGTCATTTCTGACTCTGGGGTGACGTTTTCACAACATTTTCACAGCAGTCTTTTTATGGGGTAGTTTGCCATTGCCTTCCAGATATATAAATAAAACTTGAAATAAAGATCATAGACATGGTATCATGAGCCAGTTTTCCAGTTTCCATTGTGGTTTTCTTCATAGGTCTTAAAATGTGAAGCATCTACGTTTTTATCTGTAACAACACCTGTTTTCCCATAGGCAGCCTTGTCAATATATGGACCCAGTGATTGTAACCCTAAATTCCTGAATTCAGTATTCCTTGATTCCTATCAAGAACCTGCTTTTCAGTGACCTAAAGTCAGCTACCAGTTGTATTAAACGGAGACTATATTGGCAATAGATCAACTTTATGTTGTATTTTAATAGAACTGGCTGGTATTAAATACGTATATGATGAATGCAAATTAATCTGGGCTATCTAAACTGCTGTGGGCTGGTCACTGCTCGGTGTTAATGTAGAGGAGGATCATACAACCGGTATTCCCCATGTGGCCCAACTGGGATCAGGAAGAGGCATTGATTTTATGAGTTGGCTGCTCCATAGATAGATTGCAAGAACCAAACGTTCAGTTTGAGCATTCACAGTGTGCATTTTTCAAGCTGCTGCATTTGCACAAACCACAGCAGTCCCATGGCTCCACCCACCACGCAGGGTTGCCAAGTCCAATTTAAGAAATATCTGGGGACTTTGGGGGTGGAGCCAGGAGACATTGGGGTGGAGCCAAGATCAAGGCTGTGACAAGCATAATTGAACTCCAAAGGGAGTTCTGGCCATCACATTTAAAGGGACAGCACACCTTTTCAGTGCCTTCCTTCCATAGGAAATAATGAAGGATAGGGGCACCTTCTTTTGGGGCTCATAGAATTGGACCCTCTGGTCCAATCGTTTTGAAACTTGCGGAATATTTTGGGAAGAGGCACTCAATGCTGTACTGAAAATTTGGTGCCTCTACCTCAAAAAACAGCCCCCCCCCGAGCCCTAAATACCTGCAGATCAATTCTCCATTATTTTCTATGGGAATAAATCTCTATAGAGAATAATAGAGTTCCCAGCAGACATTTCCCTCCCCTCCCCCCACTTTCTAATGACCCTGAAGCGGGGGGAGGGTCTCCAAACCGGGGGATCCCCTGCCCCCACCTGGGGATTGGCAACCCTACTACCACGGCATCGTCATTTCATACCTTCGATGCTTCTGTGCAAATTTATCCAGGTCCTGAAGTCCCCAGCAGCAGTTCCACTGGCTCCTGGCTCTTCTTTATTCACACTGTCATCCTGACCTCTCACCTTGCATTACACACATATTGAACCAGTGTTTAAGTTTCTTCTACTGATTCAGTTCTGTTTTGCCCCTGATTCAAGCAGGTAGTCTGCCTTAAAAAATATTTTAGGTGTGACATTTGTTTCTCCTTCACTTTACAAAAAGAAAAAAAGCAGGAAAACAAAACCCTCATGAAAGTTTTGTTCTTAAAGAAGGAACATTACTTTGCGGATTGGGAGAGGGTGAGTCGGTGATGTTGCAAAGTTGGTGTTGCTAGCCAACAGATACCTGCAAATGCAGCTTTTCCTCCATGTAGTGGAAGCTTGCAATACAGTTTTCCCCAGAGCTTTCTTCAAGACACTTAAATATATATGTGTGTTGTTGTTTTTGCCAACAGACTTATAATCTTAATGTTCTGCCCAAATAAAATGGTTGAGGCTATTGGTGGTTTTGGCATTTCTGAACCTCCCAAAATAACTGGGATTAAATCTCTGCTGTCTTTTTTTTTTTGTTTTTGAGCTGAAGTTATGTTATTATTTTGGACAGGTTTCTGGGATTCCACTTTAAATCAGAAGCAAAGACGAAGGCTTTCCAATCCCGTGAAAGGTTCTGCTTTTGCTACGGCCCATGCAACAAAAAATAAAAAACCCACTCAGTGTTTTGCAAGTGGCAGGAACAATTGTTCATGTGAAATTGAGCTGTCAGTCGGAAGTGACAGGCTGTGGTTTGTGAATCCTATTTTTATAGAAGAGAGAAGCAATCCATTTCCCCTGAATGTGCCTCATCAAAAGAGCTGTAGGGAGACTCTTCCTTCAGCTCCAGACGTTGTGACACAACCCATCAAAAGAACTCCCAGCCGTCGCCCTCCGCCTCCACCTCCTCCACCTGCTCTGAAGCAACCCGTGAAGTCTCCTGAGGCAACTTTTGAAGAGGACCACCTTCAGCTTCAGGAGGAAAACGACATGAAAACAGAGGTCAGTAAAGAAAACGATGGGGAAGGACCCTTTTCTCCTAGTAGCCATTTACCTGCAAAGACAAGTGGTTCCCCTCCATTCGTTCCACCAAGAAGGTGCACGTCTGAAAGACCTTTGGGGAAAAGTTGTGTTGATAAATCTGGAAAATGCACAATGCCAGGAAAGGAACCAGCAGGAAAACAGAGTGATGGGACTAAAGGACATGTTAATGACATTCAGGGCACTGAGGCTCCACAGGAGACTATAGAGAAAGACCCCTCACAGAGTCAAGAGGCTACACCTGATACGGACACTGAGTCAACACAGGATGAGATGCTGAGGAAACCTTCAGAGAAGCCAGTGGGGCCACCCATCCCTCCCCCAAGAAAGAAGAGGCTGTCTAGACAGGTATCGTCAGCCAGTTCTTGCCTTTCCAAACAAATGAGCCTTGATGAGACAAAAGCAGCCATGCCACAAGAAGACAAGCAGCCAGTTAAAAAATCTTGCTTGGATGCAAAAAGGAAATCGAGACTTGACTGTAAGCATGTCAGTTTATCAGATCAGGAAGGCTCCCGTGACTCTCTAAACTGCCCAGTTAGCAACACTTCGGCTCAGACTTCTGCCTCTGAGCAAGACTCCTATTCCACCAGCAGCACAGAGGATGAGACAGAGCAAGTCACCAGTCCCTCTGTGAAGAAGACCCGCTCCTTGCTCCTAGGCCGAGCCAGGCACCGCCTGTCCATGGTCAGCTTGAGTAATGTCTTCACAGCTTTCCTGTCTGCTGACAGAAAGCTGCAGAAGAAGATTGTGGAGTTGGCCCAGGACAAGGACTCGTACTTTGGCAATTTGGTGCAGGATTACAAAGTGTACAGTTTGGAGATGATGGCAAGGCAAAGCTCCAGCACAGAGATGCTGCAAGAGATCCGCTTAATGATGACACAGCTGAAAAGCTACTTAATACAAAGCAGAGAGCTGAAATCTCTGATGGACCAAGTGGTTTACACCGATGACCAGTTGGGTAAGTGATTCTGTTCTGCTCCTCCTTGGACCCCATTAGTTCTTAGAGTGGCAAGACCAGGTGGAAACTTGAGAAAGGAGCAAGTTAATAAAATACTTAGGGGAATCATAAAACTAAGTTACGATGAAGGCTGGTGGTTAAGATATGGAACAATGACTAAGTCACTGTACTGAACATCTGCCCCAAGTCCATCCTGTGGCCCTAGGGCTCAAAGAGATAAAGTTCATGTTGTCTTGTTCATAAAAAGCATATTGCTGACCTGTACAGCTTCAGGTTGCCTCAGGGCCACATAGGGAAAGGAGACAGGGTTTAACCATTTAAATTCCAGTTGATTTCTCTAGTTAAAACTGGGTTCGCTGCTCGGTGTTTAGCATTTTAAAGGAGAAAAGGTGTATCTTTTTAAAATGTGCACTTTCCCCCTTTTATAATGCTCACAATAAAGCAGATAGCTCAGTTCTGAACAGCGAAAACAAATGGTGGTTGAAGAGTTAAAAATTCTATTTCTTTCTATGTGGCCCAGAGGCAAACTGAGGCAGTATGAGTCCGCAGATTGCTTTTTATGGACAGAATGAGATGTGTGATCTTTGTTTCATCTGTTTAAGCACAAAGTGAAGAGATTTCCTCTCAGTCTTGGCTGCACCCCACAATCTGCAGAATGGTAATAATAATGACCTATAATGTGTGTGAAGCATGGTATTCAAATGCTGCTGCTGCTGCTTCTTCTTCTTCTTCTTCTTCTTCTTCTTCTTCTTCTTCTTCTTCTTCTTCTTCTTCTCTTCCTCCTCTTCCTCTTCTTCCTCCTGCTTGGTGCCAGCAGCTAAAACTAGATAATTTATGCCTGTAAAGTAGGAGTACTTGCTTGCCTACAGAAAGCCATCATCACATGAAGCTGCCTTAAAATGTGTGAGACCGTTGGTCCATCAAGGTCAGTATTGTCTGTTCAGACTAGCAGCAGCACTCCAGGGTCTCAGGTAGAGGTCCTTCACATCTCCTACTATCCCATCCTTTTAACTGGAGCTGCCAAGGACTGAACCTGGGACCTTCTGCATGCAAAGCAAATGCTGTACCACTGAGCCATAGTCCTTTGTTGAGTTTGAAACTGATAATTTCAGCTTTTAAACAAAATGTCATTGAGTCTGGATGTAGAGAAAACAGGTCAGGGGTGTGCTGATCTGGCACCATTCTTTCATAAAAACTGACCAAATGCATTTGTATTTCTCAAGGCGTTCAGATTGGCCTATGTGATGTTATTTTATTTTTGATATCACAGTGTTATAAAGTGAGCCAGAATGAGAGATGAACTGTCTAAGGCCACCAAGTGAGTTTCTTTAGAAACAAGAATTCTAAATGACCCCCAGACTTCCCCCACTGCTAACCAAATTCAGTGTTTAGAAATCAACTGAATATTATTTTGAGGTCTCAGATTGTATACAAGGAAGAACACTGAGAGAGGTCAGGTTAAGATGCTAATCAAGGGTACCTCCATTTTTCAGTTACGGTTCTCTTCCTCATAGGGCTTTCGCTTCTTGTTTCACTGTGATACTGCATGATGGTATGATCATAGTGTAAGTGCAGAAAGCATGTTCAATTGGGTAAGAAGCAGGAATGAAACCTGCCTATCTGAAGAACTGAGTCATTCTTTTTCTTCCCCATTGTGTTCAAAATCCTTGCTGATCATGTACTGAGAAGCCCACTTCTAGGAGGAAAGAACATATGTACGAAGGGGCGTGGAAATGAATGCACTGGCCCCATCCCTGTAGGATCAGTGGTGCATGAGTATAAGTGTATTGTATTTGGGCTGTGCCCCCAGGATCGAGAATGTTGCTCTTTTGAGTATTCCACAGATGGAGCCTAAATGTAGTACATAAACACCTAGTTTCTTTAAATGGAACTCAGGGCCAGATGAATTGCATCCAAGGGTTCTAAAAGAGCTTGCGGATGTAATTTCTGAGCCTCTGGCTATTATTTTTGAGAATTCTTGGAGAACAGGAGAGATGCCGGAAGATTGGAGGCAGGCGAATGTTGTCCCCATCTTCAAGAAGGGGAAAAAAGACGATCTGGGTAATTACCGACCCGTCAGCTTGATGTCTATACCTGGAAAAGTTTTAGAACAAATCATCAAACAGTTGGTCCAGGAACATTTAGAAAGAATGGATGTGATTGCTAAGAGCCAGCATGGCTTTCTCAAGAACAAGTCATGTCAGACTAACCTGATCTCTTTTTTTGAGAAAGTGACCACCTTGTTGGATCAGGGGAATGCTCTAGACATCATTTATCTTGATTTCATTAAGGCTTTTGATAAGGTTCCACATAGTATCCTTGTAGACAAGTTGATAAAATGTGGTTTGGATCCTGTTACCGTTAGGTAGATCTGTAACTGGTTGACAGATCGCACCCAAAGAATCCTTTGGTTCCTCATCTTCTTGGAGAGGAATGACAAGTGGAGTGCCTCAAGGATCTGTCCTGGGACCTGTTTTGTTCAACATCTTTATCAATGATTTGGATGAAGGAATAGAGGGAATGCTTACTAAATTTGCAGATGATATGAAATTGGGAGGGATTGCAAACACAGAAGACAGAAACAGGATACAGGATGACCTTGACAGGCTGGAAAACTGGGCTAAAATCAATAAAATGAATTTTAACAGGGATAAATGTAAAATTCTGCATTTAGGTAGGGAAAATCCAATGCATGGTTAAAGGATGGGGGAGACTTGTCTTAGCAGCAGTATGTGCAAAAAGGATCTAGGGGTCTTAGTGGATCATATGCTGAACATGAGTCAACAGTGTGATGCAGTGGCTAAAAAGGCAAATGCAGTTTTGGGCTGTATCAACTAAAGTATAATGCCCAGATCATGTAATCTGATGATATCGCTTTACTCTGCTCTGGTAAGACCTCACCTAGAGTATTGTGTTCAGTTTTGGGCACCACATTTTAAGAAGGATATAGACAAGATAGAATGGGTCCAGAGGAGGGCGACGAAGATGGTGAGGTGTCTGGAGACCAAGTCCTATGAGGAAAAGTTGAAGAAGCTGGACATGTTTAGCCTGGAGAGGAGGCGGCTGAGAGGTGATATGATCACCATCTTCAAGTACTTTAAGGGCTGTCATATAGAGGATGGTGTGGAATTGTTTTCTGTGGCCCTGGAAGGTAGGACCAGAACCAATGGGTTGAAATTAAATCAAAAGAGTTTCCGGCTCAACATTAGGAAGAACTTCCTGACCATTAGAGCGGTTCCTCAGTGGAACAGGCTTCCTCAAGAGGTGGTGGGCTCTCCTTCCTTGGAGGTTTTTAAACAGAGGCTAGGTGGCCATCTGACAGCAATGAAGATCCTGTGAATTTAGGGAGAGTTTCCTGCATTGTGCAGGGGTTGGACTAGATGACCCTGGAGGTCCCTTCCAACTCTATGATTCTATGAAATGTGTATATTCTGTATCCTGCTCCCCCTCTAGGTGCTTCTTTTCACCTGAAACTGGTCATCTGAAGAGCACTCACAACATCTTGTGTCATGAGAAATGCACAAATTGTCTTCACTGAGTCAGCCTAACAGTCTCTAACTGGTGGAGGATCTCTGAAACAGAGATCTTTCCCAGCCCTTCATCCTGACATCCCAGAAATTGAGGCCAAACATGGTGTCGCAGGTGCAAAGTGGTAGTTTATTGTTCTCATGGAGAACATAATTGTATTGCTAACCAGTTTGGTGTAGTGGTTAAGTGCATGGACTCTTACCTGGGAGAACCGGGTTTGATTCCCCACTCCTCCACTTGCAGCTGCTAGAATGGCCTTGGGTCAGCCATAGCTCTCGTAGGAGTTGCCCTTGAAAGGGCAGCTTCTGGGAGAGCTCTCTCAACTCCACCTACTTCACAGGGTGTCTGTTGTGGAGGGGGGAAGGTAAAGGAGATTGTGACCACTCTGAGATTCAGAGTATAGGGCGAGATATAAATCCAATGTCATCTTCTTCTAATTAATGGCCCTGCCCTTTGCAACATGACATGCAGAAGTCTGGAAGGCAGAGCTTCTCCAGGCATTAGTCTAAAGTGATGGTGAAAGTTTCCCATGACAGAATTTCCATGTATTATGACAGTTTCTACATGTGGCTGTAAAAAGCACAGGACAAAGGTTGTTAAAACAAGCTGGTTGATCTCTGTTTGTGTTTAGAGCTTTTTATCTTTTTCTCTCCCTTTCTTTAAAAACAAAAACAAAAAGATCAAGAGGAGAACAAACTTAAAGTCCAGCCACTTAATAAGATTTTTTAAAAGTTATACATAAAGGAAAGACAAAAATAGAACAACAGTGATGGCGAATCTTCTCATAAGTTTCTATAAAGTTTCCAAATATCTGAAAATAAGTCCATATGCAATTGCCATCTATATGACATGCATTCAAATGCTGGCAGTTCTGAGGTCCTCAATCCAGTGATGGTGATGATGATGATGGTGGTGATGGTGGAGATATTGGATTTATACCACACCCTTCACTCTGAATCTCAGAGTGTCAGAGCGGCTTACCTTCCTCCTGCACAACAGACACCCTGTGAGGTAGGTGGGGCTGAGAGATCTCTCACAGAAGCTGCCTTTTCAAAAACAGCTTTGCAAGAGCTATGGCTGACCCAAGGCCATTCCAGCAGCTATGAGTGGAGGAGTGGGGAATCAAACTTGGTTCTCTCAGATAAGAGTCTGTGCACTTAACCACTGCACCAAACTGGCTCTTACAACTGTACCAGAAGTGGGCTTTTATCATTCCAGTGCTGTAATAGGAGTCTTTTAGCTGTAGCAATGGCATTGTTGTTGATCATCAGTTAGCCTCCAAGAGACAGTCCATAAGAATCCTCAAAAATCAATGAACATCCCAATACAAAATCAATATGAGTAGTAATAGCTTCTTCCTTGACACACCCAAAACATATGTTTAAGGGATGCATCCTGTGAATTCCAATGCCAGCAATTAGACACTTTACTCAGTCCTTTGCTGAAGAGTCTCTTTGGTATCCAGTATATCCTAACCATGTGTATTTGCTGAATAAGTCTCAACTGAAGATCCATGGAGGTACTAGGGATAGACTTTTAGGTCATATTGCATTGCTTTGGCAAAACAACTCCTTATTTACCTTCATAACAATTCCAGCAAATTCTCACTTCCATTGACCCTGCTGATTATTGAATAGACTGTAATAATAACTGAATGATAGACTCGCAGAGAGGATAATAACTGAATGATAGACTCGCAGTGAGGAATGAGGCAATGGCTCAGTGGGAGAGCAGCAGCTTTGCATACATAAGTTCTCGGGTACAGTCCTCAGCATCTCCAGTCAAAATGCTCAGGTGATGTGAAAGACCTCAGTCCCTGAGGAGCCACTGCGGACAATACAGACCTTGAGAGTTGAATTAGCTGCCTTACTATAAGGCAGCTTCATGTGTTGTTAAGTGTCCAAACAGTGCCAAAAGAGACTGTTTCCTTCTGTGCTGTAGCCAGACTATATGCGTGTGGTAGTTGATTGTTCTCATAGAGAACATAATTGCCCAAGAGTCAGCAAGGAAAGATTGATTTCTGAGGGAGGCAAAAATGTCTTCAAGTGATCTCAAGCCAGCACTTTTTATTATTATTTATTTTTATTATTTATTACTTTATTCAGTTTCAAGCCCGCTCTCCCTGCACAGCCATAAACAATTAAATTAGCAAGAGTAAACATAAAAACATTTATACAATAGTTAAAACCTACAGCATCAGATACTTGATTGATACTACCAATAGATGGCGATCTATAGCACAAATGTTGAGTCATAGGATCATAGAGTTAAAAGGGACCTCCAGGGTCATCAGCCCCCTGCACAATGCAGGAAATTCACAAATACCTCCCCCTAAATTCACAGGATCCGCAGGCCCAGCCCTATGGAATAACATATACAAGACAGTCAGCCTCAGTAGATGCAACAGGGCAGGCGAGGCCAGTGTTAGATGGTTCACTGCTGCCTCAGCCATAGTCCTGGTGGAACATCTCAATTTTACAGGCCCTGTGGAATTGTATTAAGTCCTGCAAGGCCCAGATCTTGCTTCCAGGCTGGCACCAGAGCTGGAAAAGCTCTGGCTGTGGTTGAGGCCAGCTGGACTTCTTTTGGGTCAAGGATCACCAGCAGGTGTTGATCTGATAAGAGTAGAGCCCTTTGAGGACGTATTGGGAGAGACAGTCCTGCAGATATGCTGGTCCCACTACTCTTGCAGAAAAGATCCTTTGATACAGGCTCATTGCAGATGCTGCAGTTCTGTTGCCACATAGTATTGGGAGCCAGCCTTGTCACAGTGCAACACAGAATTAAGCTTGGGTTGGTGCCCCTTTAGAGTTGTCAACAGGACAGACGTGATGCAATCCACTGTACCTTTTGCAAATCTGACGGAAGGTTTTACGGGTGTTTTTTTGCTGGAAGTTAAGCAAGCATTAAGCAATAGCCTCAGTAAGTAAGAAACAGAGGGGGCTTGAACTGCAGAATAAGGAGCTGTGTGCTACTGAATGTCCAATTTATTTTTATTTTATTTTATTCGATTTATATCCCACCCTACCCCACCGATATGTCCAAGAATATCTGCCAGTAGTGCAGAAGGTTGCATTCAGTAGAACTGTAAGATGCAAAGCAGCTAACAGTCACAGGAGGAAAATGAAAGTTAAGGATTGCTTCACCTTATCTCCACCCAGACATGTTGTCTTCCTACACAGTCGTGTTGTCAGCATTTCCTCCTAGATCAGGGGTGTCAAACATGTGGCCCAGGGGGCGAATCAGGCCCTCGGAGGGCTGCTGTCAGGCCCCCGAGCAACTGGCTGTCGTCTCCTTCCTTCTCCCTCTCTTTTACTTCCTTCAGGATAACTGCTTGCTTTCAGTGCTTGCTCAGTCACACAGGAGCTACAGAGCAAAACCTCTATTTTCTCCATTAGCTGAGGCTCCTCCCTTGGGGAGGGAGGCAGAGCTCAATCGCAAAGCAGAACTACTGAGCCAAGCCTCTCTTCCTTCTGTTGACTGAGGCTCAGGGATGGAATTCTCACAAGGAGCTCCTTTGCATATTAGGCCACACACCCTTGATGTAGCCAATCCTCCAAGAGCTTACAAAAAGCCTTGTAAACTCTTGGAGGATTGGCTACATCAGAGATGTGTGGCCTAATATGCAAAGGAGTTCCTGCTAGAATTTCACCCCTGCTGAGGCTCCTCCCTTTCCTGGGAAAGGAAGGAAAGAGTCAGATCTTCCTTTGTCCAGTTCCCATGGGAGAAATACAAAGAAAGCACCTTTAAGACCAATGAGTGCTACTGTTTTCAGCGTGTTTTAAAGTTGTTATTTTTTTTAAAAAAAGAAATCTTTAATTGTGTTTGTCTGTGTCCTTTATAAAGTTTATATCTCTGCTACCTAATCTTAAATAAGTACACACATGGCCCGGCCCAATGTGGCCCAGCCCAACAAGGTCTCATTTATGTCAGATCCGGCCCTCATAACAAATGAGATCTATACCCCTGTCCTAGATGTTCTTCTCAAAGCCAACATGGCAGAGATGGAGCTGCTCATCTTTATACCCAGAGCCACATTGCCTATAATGTGTCAGTGCCTCAATAATGGAGCATCTGCTTGGCATGCAGAAGGCCCTTGGTTCAATCCCTGGAAATTCTAGTTAAAGGGTCAGGTAAGAGGTAATATGAAACACCTCCGCCTGGAGGTGGAGAATCTCTGCCAGAGAGAGAGTAGGAAATACTGAACTGGAAAGACCAATGGTCTGAGGCAGGGGTGGCCAAACTTGCTTAGGATAAGAGCCACATAGATAACCGGCAGATGTTTCAGAGCCACAAGATCAGAAGAAGGGGAGGAAGGTAGGTAGGTAGATGGTAGGAGGGAGGGAGAGGTGGAAAGAGAAAGCAACTTTAACTTTGAATGCATTCTCCAAGCTGCTGGTTGGCTTGGCGAAGTGATTTAAAGAGAGAAATGCCTTCTCCAAGCCAGCCAACTGGGAAGTGGGGGTTTCAAGAGCCATACAGTCAGGCCCTTAGCTAACCAGGGGCCCACAGGGCCTGACCCCCTGACAGTTTTGTTGGGCCCCTCTCCCTTCTGCATGATTTTAATCGCATGGGAGGAGCACCCAGGAGCAGGCGCTGCCCCTCCCATGCCATTCAAAGGGTCCACAAATCAGCTGATTGGTGGAGTCCAAATCATGTAGGAGCAGTCACCAGCCTCCTGCATGATTTAAAGGGCCCCCTCCCCCCGTGGTCCCTAGCTACAGGGCTGCACACAGTATGTGTGAAAGAACCCCATGTGACTCCTGAATCACAGTTTGGCGACCCCAAGTCTGAAGCAATATAAGGCAACTTCATGGGAATTTAAATTATTTCCCTTTTCTCTCCCACACATACCATCTTTAAGGATTATCTTCACCCTCACATTCCCTTTTACATCCAAGCCAGGCTCTGCTGCATTTTGTTTCCTAACATCCTAGAATTTATTTCTCTTTTCTGCTATCTATTTGTCCACACTGTGAAAATATCTCACCTAAATTATGGAAACTGCTCCTAGCTGGCCTTCTTTCCTGTCATTGTTCTCATTTTCTGTTAATTCACTCAGCCTCTACTAAACTTGTATTTGTCTTCAGTTACTAGGTGAGACTTCCTGACAAATATTATCCAAGTAGCACAGAATCAAGTATGTTGAGGCTAATGAGAGTCAATGCAAGGGATAAACCAGAAGAATGTTCTTAAATAAGGAAATGGGTTTGTTCAAAAAAAATAAATGCAGGCATATAAAAGAAACATTCAATGCATTTAGGCTACTATCTTGTCTTATTTGCACACAAAAGCTTATATCCAGAAGTAAACTTTGTTGGTCCTTTAAAGGTGTCACTGGACTCAAATCCTATCCTAAGTTTGATTTTATAGGGTTGCAAATCTCCATTTGGGGGCAGGGGATCCCCTGGTTTGGAGGCACTCCCCCCACTTCAGGGTTATCAGAAAGCAGATAGGAATGTCTGCTGGGCACTCCATTTTATCCTATGGAGACTGGTCCTCATAGGGTATAATGGAGAATCGATCCATGGGTATCTGGGGCTCCGTGGGGCCTGATTTTTGACGCAGAGGCACCACATTTATAGCATAGCATCTAGTTCCTCTCCTTAAAAAACCCCCAGGTTTCAAAAAGATTGGACCAGGGGGTCCAAGTCTATGAACTTCAAAAGAAGGTGCACCCATCCCCCATAATTTCCAGTGAAGGGAAGGCATTTAAAAGGTGTGGTCCCTTTAAATGTGGTAGCCAGAGCTCCCTTTGGATTCCAGTTACAACCTTGCTCCTGCTCCACCCTGAGAGTCTCCTGGATCCATCCCCAAAGTCACCAGATATTTCCTGAGTCAGACCTGGCAACCCTGTTTGGTGATGAGAAATATGAACATCCTGTGTTGAAGCTTGTGGAAGGTCATTGGTGAGAATGTTTCTCACCTTCTTCCAGCAGCCTGAAAATCCTCTAAGAGGATCAGGGGATCCCAATAAACAAAATGCACCACATTTTTAGAGTAGGGGCTGTAGCTGTTGTGATAGAATTTATAATTTCAAGATATTCCCTTATATTAGTCTGGTGTGTTGATTTGAAGACTTTCCCATAGGGCATGTGTGCAAGTAGCCAGTTCAGCTGGTTGAGAGTGCTTGCATGAAAGTGCTGGGGTTGCTCCTTAGATTAAAACTGTTTGAACTTCTCCTTGTTCTGTCCTCTATACTGGAACCCAGAAACATTACATAGTGTCAGAAGTAGAGATTGAGGCAGGTGGTGGCTTCGACTCCAACTTATTTTGAGAATTAGGAGTTGTGCAAGCCCCACCTGGAGCAAATGAGGTGGCCTCTGTAAGTAGTGCTTGTTCAGCATGGATATGTTGCAACCACCATCAGGCTTGCAGCTCTCTGGGGACATTGCCGACAATTGGAAGGTGCAGGACTTTGACAAAATACTTTCTTCCAGTCTTGATCCACTTCCCAAACCTCAGAAAATATGTTTGGGGACAAACAAGATGGGAAGACAGGGAAAGATCCACTCCACCAATCACTTCCACAAGCTTTTCTGCTGGATCCAACCCTTAAGAGTTGTTTAGCCAGATTCAAGTCCAGTCGCACTCTAGATTTACAGGTTATAAGCTTTTGAGAGTCAAAAGTGCCCTTTGTTAGATACTTCGCTTGAGTTGTTCATTTGACTCTTATCTGTCTTCATCAAAATCAAGTCCCTCTAGCATTGTCTGTTGCTGTGACAAAGCCTCTTCCCAGTGAGAACACCACTCTTAAATGCAAAAAGGACCATTTGATCATGCAGTCTGTATCAATCCCATGAGAAATTTTAATAAATAGGCCGTTGGGCGCAGAGAAGGATGGGAGAGAAAGAACCAAGCTGGAATCATTCACATGATTGGTCCAGTGTCTGGGAATATTTACATACCTTTTGAAAGGGAAAGGAACAGGTAAGTCAAGAGACACGAATTGGTATTTTAAGCAATATCAGTATTTGAACTAGTTCTTCTCGTTTCCTGCATCTTGTTTCTCATTTATTCCTTTTATATCTCATTCCCCTCATCCAGAGGTGATTGTCGAATCAGCTTTGCACAAGTGTGTCTTGAAGCCTTTAAAAGAGGCCGTCTATACCTACTTAAGGGAAATTCACAACAAAGATGGATCCTTTCAGTTCCTGAAGGAGAACCAGCAGATCATACAGAACACGACGACTACTGACCTGGGAATCACCACTAGTGTGCCTGAAACCACGTTGCTGGAGAAAATCCAGCAAAAATTCACCAACATGCACAAGGCTTACTCACCAGAGAAAAAGATTTCCATCCTCTTGAAGTCCTGCAAGCTCATCTATGATTCCATGGCCCAGGGAAATCCAGGTACTGTGGGACAATCCAGCACCTGTAGTTGAGTTTTTAAAAGCCTTTTGGATTTCTGAGTATCTGACTGGCTATTGCTGTAGTGATTCACTGAGAATTACCCAAAGTATGCATCACATCAAGTCAGTTTCAGCCAACATGATACTGCTTTTAGACCTTCTGATGGTTATTCATGGAGGCAGAAGTAGAAAAGGAGAGATTCCAGTGATTGCAGGCACACATTGAATCAGTTGTACACATAGAAAAATACAAGTCTTTCTTGGTACAATATTTTAGAACTCCTGTTTTGCAAAAAACATAAAGACCAACAATAAAAATTTCTTCAAATATATTAGAAGCAGGAAACCAGCCGGTGAGGCAGTGGGGCCCTTGGATGACCAAGGGGTAAAAGGATTACTGAAGGAGGATAGGGAAATAGCTGAGAAGCTGAATCCTTTTTTTGCCTCCTTCACTGTGGAAGATGAGAAGTGTTTGCCCGCTCCAGAATCGCTTATTTTGGAAGGGGTGTTGAAAGACCTGAGTCAGATTGAGGTGAAAAGAGAGGAGGTCATACAACTGATAGATGAATTAAAATCCAATAAGTCCCCAGGTCCGGATGGCATACATCCAAGAGTTCTGAAAGAACTCAAACTTGTGGATCTCCTGACAAAAATATGTAATCTTTCATTGATATCTGCCTCCGTTCCTGAGGACTGGAAGGTAGCAGATGTCACCCCCATCTTTAAAAAGGGTTCCAGAGGAGATCCAGGAAATTACAGGCCAGTCAGTCCGACTTCAATACTGGGAAAGTTGGTAGAAACCATTATCAAGGACAGAATGAGTAGGCACATTGATGAACACAAGTTATTGAGGAAGACTCAGCATGGGTTCTGTAAGGGAAGATCTTGCCTCACTAACCTGTTACGTTTCTTTGAGGGGGTGAACAAACATGTGGATAAAGGAGTCCCAATAAGTGTTGTTTACCTTGACTTCCAGAAAGCTTTTGATAAAAGTTCCTCATCAAAGGCTCCTTAGTAAGCTTGAGAGTCATAGAGTAAAAGGACAGGTCCTCTTGTGGATCAAAAACTGGCTAATTAATAGGAAGCAGAGAGTGAGTATAAATGGGCAGTCTTCGCAGTGGAGGACGGTAAGCAGTGGGGTACCGCAGGGTTCAGTACTGGGTCCCATGCTCTTTAACTTGTTCATAAATGATTTGGAGTTGGGAGTAAGCAGTGAAGTGGCCAAGTTTGCAGATGACACTAAATTGTTCAGGGTGGTGAGAACCAGAGAGGATTGTGAGGCACTCCAAAGGGATCTGTTGAGGCTGGGTGAGTGGGCGTCAACGTGGCAGATGAGGTTCAGTGTGGCCAAGTGCAAAGTAATGCACATTGGGGCCAAGAATCCCAGCTACAAATACAAGTTGATGGGGTGTGAACTGGCAGAGACTGACCAAGAGAGAGATCTTGGGGTCGTGGTAGATAACTCACTGAAAATGTCAAGACAGTGTGCGATTGCAATAAAAAAGGCCAACGCCATGCTGGGAATAATTAGGAAGGGAATTGAAAACAAATCAGCCAGTATCATAATGCCCCTGTATAAATCGATGGTGTGGTTTCATTTGGTATACTGTGTGCAATTCTGGTCACCGCACCTCAAAAATGATATTATAGCATTGGAAAAAGTGGAGAAAAGGGCAACTAGAATGATGAAAGGTTTGGAACACTTTCCCTATGAAGAAAGGTTAAAACGCTTGGGGCTCTTTAGCTTGGAGAAACGTCGACTGCGGGGTGACATGATAGAGGTTTACAAGATTATGCATGGGATGGAGAAAGCAGAGAAAGAAGTCCTTTTCTTCCTTTCTCACAATACAAGAACTCGTGGGCATTCAATAAAATTGCTGAGCAGTCAGGTTAAAATGGATAGAAGGAAGTACTTCTTCACCCAAAGGGTGATTAACATGTAGAATTCACTGCCATAGGAGGTGGTGGCGGCTACAAGCATAGCCACCTTCAAGAGGGGGTTAGATAAAAATATGGAGCAGAGGTCCATCAGTGGCTATTAGCCACAGTGTGTGTGTGTATATATATATATATATATATATTGGCCACTGTGTGACTGAGCGTTGGACTGGATGGGCTATTGGCCTGATCCAACATGGCTTCTCTTATGTTCTTGCTCTAAAAAGATTTACAAACATTGGCTTACTTCTTGCAATATCTTTATTCTTTTGCACCCTCTGTTCTGGAGCCTTAGGTTGCACCTACAATAGGAACAAGGGTAATACTAGCTCTTTTGGGACCAACCAGAAGAAGAGTTCTGAACTACTGTTCCTGAGGAAGACATTTTGTCCAAATGTGTTGTGGTCTCTGTTGAGTTTCATAAAAGCAGATCCTGCATCTGTTGGAGTATCCCTTATCTGTACTTATTTATTGAGACATTTGTACTCTGCTTTTGTCCCCAGCAGGAACCCAAAGCGGCTTACAACATTAACCTCAACAACAATCCTGTTAAGTAGGTTAGAATGAGAGGGAATAACAAGCACAGGTTACTCAGCAAGCTTTCAAGGCAGAGAGGGAATATGAATCTGGGTCTCCCAGATATCCTGATGGCTCAGGCTCATCAGATCTCAGATGCTAAGCAGGATCTGCATTAGTCTAGGTTTCCACATAGAGGCAGACAGTGGCAAATCACTTCTGTTCATAAAATCATAGAGTTGGAAGGGACCTCCAGGGTCCTCTAGTCCAGGGGTCCCCAACCCCTGGGCATGGATCGGTATCAGTCCGTGGCCTGTTAGCAACTGGGCTGTGAGTTGTATAATTATTTCATTGTATATTACAATGTAATAGAAATAAAGTGAACAATTGTATCATCCTGAAACCATCCCCCCCACCCAGTCCATGGAAAAATTGTCTTCCACCAAACCGGTCCCTCATGACAAAAAGTCCAACCCCACTAGTCCAACCCCCTGCATGTTGCAGGAAATTCACAAACACCTCCCCCTAAATTCACAGGATCAGCATTGCTGTCAGATGGCCATCTAGCTTCTGTTTAAAAACCTCCAAGGAAGGAGAGCCCACCACCTCCTGAGGAAGACTGTTCCACTGAGGAACCGCTCTTACTGTCAGGAAGTTCTTCCTAATGTTGAGCTGGAAACTTGTCTGATTTAATTTCAATCCATTGGTTCTGGTCCTACTTTCTGGGGCAACAGAAAGCAATTCCACACCATCTCCATATGACAGCCCTTCAAGTACTTGAAGATGGTGATCATATCACCTCTCAGCTGCTGCCTCTCCAGGTAAACATGCCCAGCTTCTTTACCTTTCCTCATAGGACCTGGTCTCCAGACCCCTCACTGACTTTGTCACCCTCCTTTGAACCTGTTCCAGCTTGTCTATAGTCTATATAAGTGGTGCCCAAAACTGAACACAAAACTCCAGGTGAGGGCTCTTGCTTTGAAAGCCTGCAGGTTCTCCATAAGCTGGCTATGACTTCCATCACCTCCCAGATCCTAGTCTGACACTATAAGCACTAATACACTCTGGCTGATTTGAATTATTCTTGGAATGTTATTCAAAATAAACTCTAGAGAGAAGAGAAGAGGACTCCCAGATGGTGCTACATGTCAGGGATATAGGAGTGGCCACCTTCTTACTGCACAGACATTTAAAATGCTGGTTTATTGCACTTCAAAAGTATATCAGTCCAAGCTTTCTATACTCCAGAAATCACAAGTGTCAGTCAATTAAGTGGGAATTTTAGAATGCCCTTGTGCAATTATAGGCAGAGGCCTTGGGATCAAAGAGATATCCTTGATTTTTTAAACAATGAAACCAGACGACAAAGGCAGTGTTACTGAATTTGGTCTCTGGAGCTCATTTGATTAGACAGATTTTCTTGTTTATTAGGTTAAGATATTTGTTGAGCTAAGGGAATAAGTAGACCAGGTTCCGAAACAGGTATACCTTAAAGGGAGAACAAGTACTGAATCACTTATTAAGATAGACTGATTCTCTCTAAAATGCCTCGGTTTCATGTCTGAAGACTACATCTAGCAAGCAGTGCTTCTGACTCTTTCTGGCTGCTGCTAGATCTAAAAACAGCAAAATACTGAATTTCTCTAAAGCAAATAGTATCATGGTTAGAGTGGCAGAAAAGTGCTTGAAAGATCCAGGATTCAAATTCCCATCCATCCATTAAACTTAAGGGGGTGGTCTTGGGACAGTCACTCTCTTGAAGCCTAACCTGCTCATGGGGTTGTTGTGAGGATAAAATAAAGGAGTGGAAAATAGCACTCTTCCTTGATAGTGCTATGTGCTAATGCTTTGTGAGAGACTAGTAATGAATTTTAAGATCCTTGCTGCTTCATTGGCAAGCGATGATTTGCCCTGTTGTGCCTCAGACCCAGAGGAGTGGCATCTCCCTGCGTGTGTAAGGGCAGAACCTTCATTTCTTTATGGACGTCTGGGCAGGACTCCAATACCTTTAAATTCTGCATTCAATTATTAAATACCAATTTCATTCAAGTGCTGTAGTCCAACCGGTAGCCGATGCTGCAGATAGTTTACCTAGAATGTAATCGCGTTGGGGTTTGTAACGGAGGAGAGGGCTTATTTTAAGCCTCTTATCGATATTTATGAAACAAATGTTTCATGTCATTGAAAAACAGAAAGGAGGCAAACTGGATTTGGAATAAGGCAATTCCACCTTCAACAAGTGAAACCATTTTCATTGTCATTGAAGCAGCTGCTTGAAGGGCTTACAGCTGGTAATGAGGTGTTTTGGGAGAACTGGGGGATAAATACAGAGGTTCCAACAAAGAAGGCATCAAATTATTTTTTCTCTCTCTCTAAATAATATGCAAGAACTTAAAATACTCATTATTCATGATAAACATTCAGTAGGGTTTTTTAATTGATTATATTTTAAAAATATGTACCAGAAATGAACCCATTAATTAATTTTCTGGTACTGTAGGTTTGCACAGGTGAAAAATAGATCCAGATGGGCAGCTAGGTTGGTCTGAAGCAGTAGAACAAAGACCAATTCCGCATTTAGTTCTTGCCTCCCTTCTGTGCAGACCTCCTCACAGCAGCTCTTTTTCCTGGGTTCTGCATTGGCATCTCTGGAGCGGGGCTGTGTGTTTCCTGCTTGCCCCCTGCACTGCACAAACTCAAGAGCCAAGAACAAGACTGGGACAAAGGCTAATATGGAATTGGTCAAAATTCAAATTCAGTGGCACCTTTAAGATCAACTGAGTTTTATTTAAGGTATAAGCTTTTGTGTGCATGCACTGTATCTGAGGAAGTGTGCTTACATATGAAAGCATATACCTTGAATAAAACCTGGTTAGTCTGTTTCCTACCTTGGGGGCCCTGACTTGGCAGAAAAGGCACCATGGAAATGCTTGAAATCAATAAAAGAAAGGGATGCCTTGCCAAGATTATAAGCCGTTTAGGGGCCCCATTCTTGGAGTCTAAGGCCCAGATTGTGGCCTGTTAATAAACGGGAGCAGTGTTTCATTTCCATCCTGCATTTGAACACATGAAGCTGCGTTTTGTTGAATCAGACCAGCAGCAGCTCTCCAGGATCTCAGTCAGAGTTTATTCACATCACTTCCCACTTGATCCTTTCCACTAGAGATGCTGGGGATTGAACCTGAGACCTTCTGCATTCCAAGCAGATGCTCTGTCTCTGATCAATGGCCCCTCTCCTCCTGACTGTATTTAGTTATGCATTCAGACAATGTTAAAAAGGTCAAGCTAACCTAAAAATAAATATTATCAATATATATATATATATATATTTTTCCTATGGGGTACACAATGACAAAGATTAAAAAAATTAAAAACAGTCTGAAGATCAGACTATCTAGAACATCAAGATGAGCTTGGCATAAACTATAATCATTTACATACATGGCCACTTTATTTCAACTCTCAGTTGATGACACACACACATCCAGAGACCTAGGAAATTTTGTACCAGAAAGCAACACCTGGCTTTAATTTATGTATATTTACTTCTGGATATGTGTTTCTTTACAATAGTAGTATTGACCACTGAGGAAGGCCCTTGTGGCTGAAATGCCTATGGTCCCATAATTGGTCATTTGATATTTTCAATCAACTGTGTATGTGAAATCATCAGCTCAGATTCTCCTCTACATTGGTGTTTCTGTCCCAATGCAGTGGAAGAATGGGAGGCAAGTGAGGGTAGGAACAGCAGAGATAACACTGGAATGAGGTATGCAGACACCATCTCTGCCCATCCCCACTCCCCTCGCTGCTGCTTCTGGGGCAGGGAACACCCCCTCTCCCCCATGGGGAATCAGCCTAAGTCATCATTTCTTTTCCGTTTCTCTATCTTAACAGTTGTGCCCTTTTCATAGATGAAACTTTACATATACTATACTTATACTTTGGCATGTCCCTGTCAAAAACGTGAAGTTTTGGGAGGTCTCCAAAGGCAGCCCTCATGTCAAACTTTTTTGGGGGAGGGGGAATCTTTGTGTAATTAAATGGGTAGATGACTGCAGGTGTTGATATTAATTTCCCAGTGTGAATCTCATTCATTCCATATAGGATTGCCGTCTCTGGCCTAGCAACCAGTGGGAAACCACAGGGGAGAGTCATGGAGAGACGCTGGCAATGGTGTGATGTCACTTCCAGAGGGAAAAAATGGAAGTGACATCATGCCTCTCTAGAAATCGCCAGAAACTTATTTTTCAGGTGATTTGTAGAGGGACATGACATCTTCTCTGGGTTTTCCCAGAAGTGATGGCCAGGAACTTGGAAGCCTTAGCTCCATACTGGCATTAAATTGGTGACTATATGTAGCATAGGGAGTTCTTTTCCTTCTGCTTCAGATCCACTTTAGGACATGTGCAGTACAGTTCTAAGCAGAGTTATACTTTCTAAGACCATTGAAGCAATTAGGAAACTCTAACTGTTCTCTTCTCCTTGAGAATAATGTTTCCAGATAAAATCGAGGAAGTGAAAAGGACTGGTGCTGTCTTTCTGTTCTCTTCTAAGGTTCATCAAAGAGCATCTTTTTGTTCTGCTAAGCATAAATTTGAGGCACGGTTTATGGTGATTTGCTCTTAGTGTGGTTTATGCATAAATCTTGTACTCAGTATAGTGATAAGATTTATAATTTAGAGATAACATAAAGACCATGTTGGGCTGGGCCACGTGTGTACCTACTTTAGATTAGGTAGAAGAGATATAAACTTTTTAAAGAACACAGACAAACACGACTAAAGATTTTTTTTTTAAAAGCACATAAAATAAAACATGCTTAAAATATTAGCACTTGTTGGTTTTAAAGGTTCTTTCTTTGTATTTCTCCCATGGGATCCAGGGAACTGGGCAAAGGAAGCTCTGGCTCTTTCTCTCCCTCCCCAGGGGACCAGGAGGGGGAGGAACCTCTACCAATTGAGACAGTTGAGGTTTTGCTCTTTGGCTCCAGTGCAATTGAGTAAGCTTTGCAAAGCAAGTTGAGATGCAGAAGGAAGCAAATGACAGCCAGTTGCTCAGGGACCTGTTAAAAGCCCTCCAGGGGCCTGATTTGGCCCTCGGGCCACATGTTTGACACCCCTGGGCTAGAGAGTTATATTTAAAACAATGAAAACTGGTAACTAGTACATTGTTGCAATATACAGCATTATAATGGATTATTCAGCATTATAATGGATTTTACAGCATTATAATGCTATAGTAATAGCTATTACTATTTTTTTGATGGCTCAAAACAGTCTTCTGATGAAATATGGCAGAGGGCTGAGGCAAGGAGAGTGAGAGGGAAACTTCTGTGTGGATTCTCTGCTGCCACTGCAAATGCATTTACATTCACAGCACCAGTAAGAACAATACCAATGAGAGGTTTGCAAAACAGGGTAATGAGGACAGAGAAAGGGCCGTTGATGCGCAATTGCAGTATGATGTCAGGTGAATGACCCCCCCCCCCCCCCCGCTTCCCCAAAAGTCATTCAACTGTGATAACATCAAAGAGAAAAGCCTTGGTGTGGAAACAGTCTAGGAAGGATCTGACAAAAGTATATTGGAACAAGACATTACAATGGTGATTGTTGGAAGTCCACTGTGCATCCATCCCCTTCTAACAACCTGGTTCCGCTTAAAACCATAAAACAAACATTACACAATAAACATTTCAATAGACAGTATTAAAAAAATCCAGTTGCACCTTATAAAAGTTCAATAAATAAGGATTATATAAGTACAGGCAGAAAAGTTCAGGAGTGTCTGAAATAAATAACATACGTTTTCTTTTTTGTTTTTAAAAAGTCTGAGCTACATGATTACAAACATGGCTGCGTTGTAAATAATGGTCAGAGATTTCATCCAAAATAGGTATTCAGTATATGTATACAGAGAGAGAGAGAGAGATCTGTATTGGAATCATTAAATGAAATATCTGTTTTCTTTAATTCCACCATATGGACATAACATCTTGTAATTCTGTCTCTTTTTCCAGGAAATGCGGGATATTTTTTTTTTCTCATGGTACCTACATAAAATATCCTTAATTACCATTGTCTGAGAATGCACAGCTGCAAACATTCTTCTTCATTTACAAATAATTGGTTCTGTAAGATTGTTTTCCAAAAGGTGTTTTTGTATGCAATTGCAAATCCAAGCAAAGAATCTTGAAACTTGTTTTACTGCTGCATTAATTTGTACATTTCCCTGATCGGTCCATTTTTCAATCTGCGTTTTGGCTGCTATGCAAACCAGCTGCTTCACAATTACTCTGCTAGGGGTAGTACACAAGGGCCTGTATGTCGGTTGCACACTCACAGGGGCCCTTGAATGTGTGTATTTTTCCTTCTTCTGCCACACATAGATGTTTGCATGTCTGGATGAGGAGCCCTTGGCTTGCCAGCTGGTACCTGAATAAGCCTCTTTTTGTTTTCAGGGAAGCCGTATGGGGCAGATGACTTCCTTCCAGTGCTCATGTATGTTCTGGCCCGCAGTGACTTGACAGAGATGCTTCTGAATGTGGAGTATATGATGGAACTCATGGATCCTGCTCTGCAGCTGGGTGAAGGTACAAGAGATATCAAGTTCTGCTCTGATGCTGTAATCTTTTTTGGAGGTTAGGGCTGGAGTGGGGACATGGCTCAGGGGCAGGAGCAGGCTGGGAAGTGAAAGTGGCCCTCAAGCAAGCCGAGTGTCTCCCCCCGCCCCCGCAAATGGTAGCTACGTCGGTGCTTCAAAGGTCACTCAGCTCAGCAGTGCCAACAGTGGGTATTTGCTTACCCAGGGCTTTTTGTGAGCAGGAATGCAGTTCTGGCTGGCTTGGTGTCAGGGGGTGTGGCCTGCTAATGCAAATGAGTTCCTTCTGGACTTTTTCTACAAAAAAGCCCTGTGTGAAACAATGATGATGCCAGGGGTGTGGCCTAATATGCAAATGAGTTCCTGCTGGGCTTTTTCTACAAAAAAAGGCTGTGCTTACCCACAGTTCCTTCCTGAACATTGGCAGCAGTATAGGACAAGATTGTTGCTTGATTGACACCAGTTACCATTGCCAAAGAAAGATCTGCTCCAGGTGGACCCTAACGCTCAGGCAGAGCTGCTAGAGCTTGGTTATACTTGCTCCTGGCCACCAATGGCCCTCAAGACCGGTGGCCCACTGGGAAATTTCCCTGTAATTTGAATAACCAGTCTGTTCCTGCTCAGTGGTAGAACTTCTGCTTTGCTTGCAGAAGATTTTCCTTCCTTTCTTTCTTCCTTCCTTCTTTCCAGGTCTCAAAAATCTGACATTCATGTCTCACAGCTCTCAAACATCTGAAGTTAAGCAAGTTTGGCCACTCCTGCAGTCTAGGTGTTTGTTTTTTCTGCTGTATGTTCTTCAAGACATTTAGAGATCTTTGTAGAGGAAAGGATTCCAACAGTGCTGTTAACTCTTATGCTGATAAAGCATTCAGCTTCTTTTGTGTCTTGCCATTGGGGCCACGTGTCGTAGGAATCCACTGTGGAGTTGGTGCAAACAAATTGGCCCCTCTGATACTGTGGCTGCCTAGGCAATAGATACCTAGCGATGGCCTAAAGGGAACAGAATGTCATGTGCACTTGAAAAGGAAGAGATCCCTGTCCATAAGGAGCAGAGAAATTAAGTGGCTCTCCCTAATGCCCCCAGCTGCTGTGTTGGAAAGCAGAACATTCTTCAGAATGTCTCACTCTCAGTCCAAATGACAGCTTAACATATTTATTAGCTAACCGTTATGAGTTGCTGGAGGTTCTGCAACTGATGGACAAATTGAAAAATGTCAAATCACTAGGCCGAGTGGGCATTCATTCAAGATCCAAAACATTCATCCAAGAACTCAAAAGTGAACTTGTGGATCTTCTGACAAAATATGCAGTCTATCACTAAAACATGTTTCCATTCCTGAGAACTAGAAGGTAGCTAAGTAACCCCCATCTTTTGAAAAGGTTCCAGAAGAGATCTTGGAAATTACAGGCTGGTCAGTCTAACATTGATACTGGATAAGTTGGAGGGATCAGTTCTTAAAGATAGAATTAGTAGTCACGTTGATGAATGAAAGCTATTGAGGAAGAATCGGTGTGGATTGTGTGAGGGAAGATCTTGTCTCACTAACTTGTGGACAAGGGTGACACAGTAGAGGTTATTTACCTTGACTTCCAGAAAGCTTTTGATAAAGTTCCTCATCAAAGGCTAAGTAAACTCAGTAATCATGGGATAAGAGCACAAGTCCTCTTGTGGATTAAAATGTGATCAACTAACAGGAAACAGACAGTGAGTATAAACAGGCAGTGTTCACAGTGGTAGATGGTAAGCAGTGGGGCACCGCAGAGGTCAGTATTAGATCTGGTACCCTGTGGAAGCTCCAGTTGTTTTCAACTCTGGGGTGATGTTGCATCACGACGTTTGCACAGCAGACTTTTTTACGGCGTGGTTTGCCATTGCCTTCCCCAGTCATCTACCCTTTCCTCCCAACAAGCTGGGTACTCATTTTACCGACCTCGGAAGGATGGAAGGAACCTTGAGCCGGCTACCTGAATCCAGCTTCTGCCAGAATCGAACTCAGGTTGTGAGCAGAGAGCTCAGACCGCAGTACTGCAGCTTTACCACTCTTGTTCATTAATGATTTGGAGTTGGCGGTACACAGTGAAATGGCTAAGTTTGCAGATGACGCTTGTGAATTGTTGCAACGTAGGCTTTGAGAACACTTGCAGAAGTACACCATCAGGCTGTGTTTTTGTACTGGATTTATTGAATGAGAGACTGCTGCATTTAAAATATAATGATTAAATATTGGATGTTGTGATTGAGTGGTAACTTTTAAAATAAGGAATACAGACACGTATTTTGCATGACCTTTATTGTGTTTATATCGCAGTTTCTTCTTAATTTGTTATTGCTTTATGGGTGTGATACCCCATTTCCTTTTTCACTGAGTTGTTCAGGGCAGTAAGAACCAGGGAGGGCTGTGAGGCATTCCAGAGGGATCTGTCGAAGCTGATGCACTGCTACATGGCAAATGAGGTTCAGTGTGGACAAATACAAAGTATTGCACATTGGATCCAAAAATCCTATCTATAAATATATATTGATGAGGTCTGAACTGGCAGTAACTTAGCTGGAGAGAAATCTTGTAGTCATAGTAGGTAACTCATTGAAGTTGTCAACTCAGCATGTAACGCCAGTTTAAAAAGGCAAATACTATGCTGGGGATTATTAGGAAGTGGATAGAAAACAAATCAGCCGGTATCATAATACCCCTGTATATGGTACAACCTCATTTGGAATACTATGTACAGTTCTGGTCACTGTACCTCAAAATAGATATTATAGCATTGGAAAAGGTGCAGGAAAGGGCAACTAAAGTGGTTAAGGGAACAGAACCTCTTCCCTATGAAGAAAGATTAAAGAAGTTAGAGCTTTTTAGCTTAGAAAAATGATGATTGAGGGGTTACATGATAGAGGTCTACAAAACTGTCTATGAGATAGAGAAAGAAGTACTTTTCTCCCTTTCTCACAATACAAGAACTCATGGGCACTCAATTAAATTAATTAGAAGTAGGCTTAGAACAGAGAAAAGTAAGTGCTTCTTCACCCAAAGAGTAATTAACGTGTAGAATTCACTGCTGCAGGAAGTGGTGGTGGCTACAAGCATAGACAGCTTTAAGAGGGGATTGAATAAACATACAGAATAGAAGTCCATGAATGGCTATTTTCCACAATGTACAGACTATGTCTGGGGAAGTGATATGCTTGGGAGGGGCAACAGTGTGAGGACTTTTGGTGTCCTGGCCCCGCTGGTGGACCTCCTGATGGCACCTGGGTTTCGGCCACTGCATGACACAGAGTGTTGCACTGGATGGGCTATTGGCTTGATCCAGCATGGCTTCTCTTATGTTCTTAATGAGTAAGCAAAATCTGAGGGGACAGGGAGTTTGTATTGCGGGAGACACTGGGAGTCAGCAGAACTTCTCTTCACACACAAGCATAGGAGAATTGTTGAGCACAGTGAGCCAAAGGAATTAATTTCACATCAGTGGTGGACAGGGCTTTTTTTTAACAGGAACACACAGGAATGCTGTTCTGGATGGCTTAGCATCAGGGGGTGTGGCCTAATATGTAAATGAATCCATGCTGTATGAAATGATGGTGACATCAGAAGATGTGGCCTAATATGCAAATGAGTCCCTGCTGGGCTTTTTCTACAAAAAAAAAAGCCCTGGTGGTGGAAAAGGGAGTGGATCTCCTTCCTTCCTTCCTTCCTTCCTTCCTTCCTTCCTTCCTTCCTTCCTTCCTTCCTTCCTTCCTTCCTTCCTTCCTTCCTTCCTTCCTTCCTTCCTTCCTTCCTTCCTTCCCTTGGAAGTCATGGCGATCTCTGGTAACAGACCCCTACTGGGGGCCTGGAGGATATTCAGAGAGGTGGCTGAATACAGCCTGCCTCTGTCCTCTGACTTGGTATTTCAAGGCAGTCTCCCCATCCAAGTACTACCCAGAGTTGACCCTGCATAGCTTCGGAGATCTGACAAGATTGGGTTTGCCTGGGCTATCCAGGTCAGGGCAGGAGTGGATCTTTTCGTGTGAGTGAAACATGGGAGTGTGTGCCTTTGTGTGTTCTGTGGCAGAAGGCATCCTGTCCTCCCAGTTCAGCCTTTTTGTGGATGGTGTAGTGGTTGGAGTTTCAGAATAGGGAGGTTCAATCCCTCACTCTGGCATGGAAGCTTGCTGGGTGACCTTGGGCCAGTCATTCTTTGTCATCCCAACTTACCTCAGAGAAATGTTGTTTAGGTAAAATGGAGGGAAATAGATGGTGTAAGCCACTGGATCCCCTTTGGGGAGAAAGGTTCAGTAGAAAGTAAGAGATTGAGTAAATTTGGACACAATCTTACGCCTACATTATTACTCATAAGTAACTCTCATTAAAGAAAAAGCTGGGGGCTCCCAATGTAGGCAAAATTAGTTATGTTTTACTTCAGTGGAAGGATTAAGCATATACTTTGGAATGTAGTGGGGTTTCAAAGTGGTTCTTTCTGCCTCACTTTTGCCATTTACAGTTGAGGGCTTTGTGGTTTGTTGTTTAAAGGATATTTTCTTTTTTTAAAGGGAGCCAGTTTGGTGTAGTGGTTAAGTTTGTGGCCTCCAATCTGGGAGAACTGGATTTGATTCCCCACTCCTCCACATGCAGCTGCTGGGTGACCTTGGGTCAGTCACAGTTTCCTTACAGCTGTTCTCTCAAGAGCAGTTTAGGAAAGAGCTCTCTCAGTCCCACCTACCTCACAGGGTGCCTGTTGTGAGGAAGGGAAAGGAGATTGTAAACCGCTCTGAGACTCTAAGTGAAGGGCAAGGTATAAATCCAATCTCTTTTTCTCTTCTTCTTTTTCTCCCTGGATGCAAAGTCTGCTCATTAATTTTCTCACATCTACTTTTGTAACTGTGCAGCTAAGATAAATTTTTTTTTAAAGAAAATTCATGTTTTGTTACGAAGGAGAAAAAGAGTCATTATAAAGCCTCCACAGAGGAAAAAAGTAAACAGCGTTGGATCCTTTCTCTGGTCTACCTGGAACCATGACTTAACAAGAAGTCATTAATTAGGTACCAAGTGGAATCTACTTTAAAACAAGTGGAGGCAAGGTTGATTTAAAGGGACAGGATTCTTAAGTAGCCTGGGTGGGAAAGGTTTTTAGCCCCTATGTAGACAACTGCAAAATTATTTTAAATGGGGAAAAAATTGCCATAAGTCGAGTCTCCTTCTTTATAAAAAATAACAGGTTGATAAGGTTATTTTTTGTAATAACTATTCCAGACCAAGAAGCTGGTGCAGAAACAACCTCTCTTCCATCACTGCAGCACTGATATTGTTACAAGATACATAGGCGCCACCTATGAGCCTTTCTCCTTAACTGCAATGCTTAGATTTTCGCTTTTCAAAACAATCCTTATAATGTCTGTCTGCAGAAGCTGACATTATCTCAGCATTAAACTTTTCTTTTTGTGCTTTTGCTGCCCATCCCATTCTTATAGTTTTATTCCTGTTTGCGGTGCTGGTTTAGCGCTGCCAAATCTGGGGCTGAAAATTCTTGTAGATTTGTGGGGTGGATCCTGGGGCAGGCAGAGCTGAAGAAGGGGAAGAGGGGAGGGGGAGGAGGAGAAGAAGAAAAAGGAGAAGAAGAAGAATTGCAGCTTTATACCCCGCCCTTCTCCCTGAATCAGAGACTCAGAGCGGACTCAGAGAGGCTTACAATCTCCTATATCTTCTCCCCCCACAACAGACACCCTGTGAGGTTGGAGGAGCTGAGAGGGCTCTCACAACAGCTGCCCTTTCAAGGACAAGATCTCTGATAGTTATGGCTAACCAAGGCCATTCCAGCAGCTGTAAGTGGAGGAGTGGGGAATCAAACCTGGTTCTCCCAGATAGGAGTCCGCACACTTAACCACTACACCAAACTGAAGTGTTTGAAAGCCTACAAACTGGGAGAGCCAGTTTGGTGTAGTGGTTAAGTATGTGGACTCTTATCTGGGAGAACCTGGTTTGATTCCCCACTCCTCCACTTGCACCTGCTGGAATGGCCTTGGGTCAGCCATAGCTCTGGCAGAGGTTGTCCTTGAAAGGGCAGCTGCTGTGAGAGCTCTCACCAGCCCCACCCACCTCACAGGGTGTCTGTTGTGGGGGAGGAAGGTAAAGGAGATTGTGAGCCGCTCTGAGACTCTTCGGAGTGGAGGGCGGGATAGAAATCCAATATCTTCTTCTACATGTTAGACAAGCAATATTGTATAGAGATGGGGTTTTGCTAATAAGAAATATATTATAAAATAATCCCCAGTTGGGGGCAGGGGATCCACTATTTTACAGGCTTTCCCCCCACTTCAGGTTCATAAGAAAATGGTGGGGGGGATGTCCGCTGAGAACTCCATTATTCCCTATGGAGACCAGTTTCCACAGGGCATAATGGAGAATCAATCCATGGGTATCGGGGGGCTCTAGGGGACTGTTTTTGTTGGTGGAGGTGCCAAAACTTCAGCATAGCATCTGGTGCCTCTTTTTAAAAAAAAAACAACAAAAAAACAAAACCCAAGTTTCAAAAAGATACCACAAGGTTGTTTCCACACCAATGACAACTGGTTTCCAATAGCAACTCTTTGAATCCGATCCATGAGGAATGACTTGAACACACATCCCCTGATTCCTACATCTGCCTCAGCAAGATGGCATGATGTGGTTCTGCTACTGATAAACCCAGTTAGATCCACAGAGAGGCTTGGCCTTTGTCTACACTGGGAGTGGTCAAACTTGCTTAATGTAAGAGCCACATAGAATAAATATCAGATGTTCAAGAGCTGCAAGACATGAATGTCAGATATTAGGAAGGAAGGAAAGGGAAGGAAGGGAAAGAAGGAAGGAAGGAAAATAGATGGGAGGAGAGGGAGGAGGAAAGAAAGCAACTTTAACTTTCAATGCATTCTCCAAGCTACGCAATATGTGTGAAAGAGCCACATGTAGCTCCTGAGCCACAGTTTGGCCACCCCTGGTCTACACTCAGAGGTCATCAGCTAAAGCTACCAGAGCCATCTCTGTCTCATAGCCAGACTTAAAAGAGTCTAGAGAGCAAATGAGTTATCCAAGAAGAGGTGGCGTTGGTACACTACTGCTCTCTCTGAGAGAAGGGCAGAAAGTATAGATTAGAAACCAAGTGATAATTGACCACATCATTTTTCTTTTAGAGAATGTTTCTTAAAATAATGGATGGCTAACCACCTCTTTGAGTGGCCAAGAGATGTTGCCCTGAGTTAGTGACTGAAACAGGTACCAAGGGTTTGTTGATGTGGTCCTTACACATCAGAGAGCCAGTTTGGTGCAGTGGTTAAGAGCATGAACTCTAATCTGGGAGAACAAAGTTTGATTTCCCACTCCTCCACATGCAGCTGCTGGTGTAACCTTGGATCAGTCACAAGCTTCCTCAGAGCTGTTCTCTCAAGAACAGTTCTCAAAAGAGCTCTCTCAGCCCACCTTCCTCTCAGGGAATCTGTTGTGGGGAGGGGAAGGGAAAGGAAAGGAGATTGTAAGCCACTCTGAGTGAAGGGCAGGGTATAAATCCAATATCTTCTTCTTTTCTTCTGTTATAGGGTTTTCACATCCAGGATAGGAAAGAATCTAGGGTGCAAGCAGTGGCCTTCACAGATCCCAGGATCTTGTCATATCCATCATGGAAACTGGGTCCAAATGATCCCTAAGTAGCTTATGCAGTGTATTAGGCCTTTTTTCTGTGGTGTATCTATGTTACAATTGGCATCCTCATCAGAGCACTGCATGAAGGGCATGTAGACCCAAGGACAGTTAATGGATGTTTCTTAATTTTCCCACAGGTTCTTATTATTTAATCACTACTTATGGGGCAGTGGAGCTGATCAAAAGTTATGATAAGATCACAGTCACCCGGCAGCTGAGCACCGAAGTTCAAGACTCCATTCACCGCTGGGAGAGGCGGAGAACACTGAACAAGGCCCGGGCCTCCCGGTCGTCTGTGCAGGTGAGACGTTGCAGTCACTCTGGCTTCTCTTGTTCTTAGTGGGATGTGCCATAAAATAGGGACTGCGGCCTGGGCCAGAGCCGGATTAACAATTAGGCCCTCCCAGCTTGCACAAGTAGCCAGCAGCTGAGCTGCTCTTTGCCCTACTTGCCTGGTGCAGCTGCTGCTGGCATTGTCGCCAATTTTGCCTCTCTCTGCCTCTCCCCCACAGCTTAGTAAAAGGGGCTTTTAAGAAGGTGCCTGCAGGCTGCAGTGGGGGCCATGGGCGGTGGGGCAGGCACTCAGACTCTATAATTAGGGGACCCCCAAGGTTTCGAATGCCTAGGGGCCTCCACAGGGTTTAATCCAGCACTGGCCTGGGCTATCCAGCCAGGCCTGCTAGTGCTCTCTGTGAACAAGATCTCTGCAAGGGAAGGATCTATCCTCCAGGTCAGCTGGTGCTGGCAGTCATACAGTGCAGCCTTAAGCAGGGTTAACACCGACCTAAGCCCATTGACTTCAGTGGACTTAGAAGGATTTAACTCTGCTTATTAGGATTGCACTACCGGTTGCACAGACAAGTCTCCAACCCTCCCCCCCCCCCTGGTGTTATTCTCCCACCCCGCCCCCTGCCTCAGGCACACTTATTTTTTAGTGTGTGTGTGTTCAGTATGAGTTGTGGTCTCTTAAGTACAAGCAAAATAAACAGATTCCTTCTACTGCCTTTACTCCCAACCCCCTGACATTACAGGTTTACTCTGGGATCTCACAGCCTTACCTGTTTCCTCTTCAGAGTTTCCAAACCACAGACAAATCTGAACTCTCCACCTCTCACCACCTTATTCTGGAGGTGTCACATCTAGGGATGATGTGGGACCCAGGAATCCTCAGAATTACAGAATCCTCATCTCCAGACTACAGAGATCAGTTCCCTTGGAAAAAAACGGATGCTTTGGATGGTGGACTCTATGGCATTGTACCCCTCTCAGGTCCCTGTCCTTCCCAAGCTCCATCCCTAAATTTATAGGAGTTTCCCAACCTGGATTTGGCAACCCTTCCCCTCCATCCCCCTCCAACGTCCAGGGAGCACCTGGGAGCCCTAGTCACATCCTAGGCTTATAAATTTCTAAATTGGATCCCTCCCCTCTTGGGACCGTCTCCTGGCTGACATTGGTTCCTGGAATTCATCCAGACAATCTTGAAACTGTGGTACTCCCCTGCTCCCTATTCCTGTTCCAAAGCATCATTAGTAGCTGCAGGGCTGCAGAGAGGCCCATGGCTGACTTCAGAAGAGAAGTCTCTGCCATTTAATCTCTCTTCCTCTATCTAGTGGTGGCAATGGGACTGGCCAGTGACCATTCCCTGGCTTACCTGCCTGAGCTGCAAATGCTATGAGATAAGAGCCCTAGGTGCAGATACGGAGGAGAGAAAGAGAAGACAGCCGAGTTAAAGGGTAGCGACTGCTGCACCTAACTATTGATGCCAGCGCCACTTGTTTGCTCAGCCTGGCTGTAGGCAGTTGGGCATCAGAGGCTGCTGCTGCTCTTAGCAAACTTTGTCAGTGGCTCAGGTGGTGAAGACAAGCAGCAGCCACCATCCACTTCTTGCTTTTGGAACCAGAGAGCCCATGTAGTGTAAAGGTTAGAGTGCCAGACTAAGGCCTGGGAGACCCAGCTTCAGATCTCTGCAGGGGCTTCATCCTGTAGCATAAACCTTGGGGATGTTACTTGGATAGAGACACACACTCTGTATTTATGTACATAAGTTCCATCTAGCAGCAGCCAATTTACAGCAATCTCAGCTACAGACTAGAAGAAGATGATGATGATATTGGATTTATATCCCGCCCTATCCTCTGAATCTCAGAGTGGTCACAATCTCCTTTACCTTTTCCGCCCCCCCCCCAACAGGCAACCTGTCAGGTAGGTGGGGCTGAGAGAGCTCTTACAGCAACTGCCCTTTCAAGGACAACTCCTACGAGACCTGAGGCCATTCCAGCAGCTGCAAGTGGAGGAGTGGGGAATCGAACCTGGTTCTCCCATATAAGAGTCCGTGCACTTAACCACTACACCAAACTGAAAAGGAGAGGTGGTTTGCCATTGTTGTCCTCTTCAGAGTCTTCCTCGATGGTCTCCCATTTGAATACTGGCCCTGCTTGGCTTCCAATATCTGGCTTTACTGTGCTTCCTTCTCTCCCCTCCTTGTAGCTAGCAGTTGCCCAACAGGCCAGGTTCACCAGATTCAGCTTTCCCTATCCCTGCATTTTTACTCTAAAACTTGCAGCATGGAGGAAGCCATGGGAGGGGTTACATGTTAAGTGATATGGATCAGACGTGAAGTGGATCGAAGGCAATGCTATTTTCCAGTCAAAAGTGGTCCCATTCTCCCCTCCCCACTGCTTGTATTCCTAGTAAGGATGGGGTAAAGTTAGGTGCTATGCGTTCAGCTAGCAAGGGGGTATTCTTAGTTAAATCCCCCTCCCACAACTGATTGTGTCAGCTTGGTGCTGAAAACTAAATTAAAACCATGCTTATATTCAGCCACAAGATGGCAGCAAAGACTGCTTCCCTTCCATTCTAAAAGAAGGGTGTTTTCAACCAAGGCAAATAACCTTAGGAAGTTCAGTAGGGCACTCTTCTTTAAGGGGGGAGGTCTTTGGACTTTGTAAACAAAGAAGCAGTGACAGAGAAGATGCAGATGCTCTCCCAATTCATTGCCTGGTTGTACCTAGCATTAGCTGCCATTCCAGTCTCTTCCCCCTTCCCCCTCTTCGTTTACATAAGTGCAAATAAACTGATCACGAGGGTGGCTTTGCAAGTTACAGGAATTAACAGGTCCGTGTCTGTAAGGCACGTGTTCCCCAGAACAAACGAGAGTGGCTTCTCTTCTTTAGACTGTATGTATAGCATGTGGGTCTGTGCCACAGAGACCAAGGGTCAGATGAGGTTCCCTTGTGTTCATACAGAATACCTGTGGCCAAAGCAGATAAATGTGATGCCTTGTGAGAGGCAAGTCCCCAGTGGAATTGTGACCTCAAGTACAAACTCACCCAGTTGCACTGAAGAGGCTACTATCTCTCTCAGCCTTACCCCACCCTGCTCCCCTTGCAGTAGGCAATAGTGCTGTTGCAATTAGCAAGGAGCAAGAGTCCAGTAGTACCTTTAAGAACAACAAACTTTTATTCAGAATGTAAGCTTTTGTGTGCATGCACACTTCTTCAGATGAGGAATGAAGGGTAGCAAGGTAGTTGCCAGGATTGCTTAGCTACTGTACATGCAACACTTGAAGTGCTTTATTATGCATAACACCATCAGCATGTGTTACTTTATAAGGTAGCATAAGCAAGAGAATAGGCCCCTGTCTAAAAGAGCAGGGGAGGAGAGAAAACATGTGATGGTGGAATAGTTAGACTAGTAGCTGGGAGACCCAGATTTGAATCCATGCTTGCTGTGGAAGCTTCATGAGTGACCTTGGGCCATTTACAGGATTGTTTTTGTGAGGCTAGAGGAGACGAAGATGTTATAAGCCACTTTGGGTCCCAATTGGAAAGAGATGCAAGTTGAAAATAAATATAAACAAATAGCAACAGAGGGAGGAAAAAGGAACAACAACGGTCTTGGCTCCTATGAATGAGTTCCCCAATTTGAGCCAGTTTGGTGTAGTGGTTAACTACATGGACTCTTATCTGGGAGAACCGGGTTTGATTCCCCACTCCTCCACATGAAACTGCTGGAGTAACGTGGGTCAGCCATAACTCTCATAGGAGTTGTCGTTGAAAGGGCAGCTTCTGGGAGAGCTCTCTCAGCCCCACCCACCTCACAGGGTGTCTGTTGTGGGGGAAGGAGATAAAGGAGATTGTAAGCCACTCTGATTCAGAGAGAAGGGTGGGATATAAATCTGCGGTCTTCTTCTTCTCGTCTTCTAAAATTTCCATTTGCACAGAATCAGTGGTTTTCAGGGGGCCCTTTCACAAGCAAGTTTTAGTAGAAGAGAACAATGCTCTGTGGTAGAATATAGAGAGCGTGGAACTTATTCATAGGATTCCAGCTCAGTTCCTTAAAAGAATAGTGAAATACACCGATAGTACAATGTTATATCCTGGTATGTACCCGTGTGGCAACTGTGTACCTTGCATTCATTTTTATACCTTGAATTTATTCTGTTGAGTTTCAGCTAGATAGGCAGACTATAAATGAAGTAAATAAGTAAATAGGAAAGAACAACCATAGCCAATTTTTAGTTGCAGCTCTCACATCATAGAATGATGTGCCGATTGTGATATTGAAGACACACACATTTCTGAAATTCCATAAACTCTCCAAGGTGGGGTGGGCTGCGTCTGTTGCAATAAAAATAAAGAGGAGTTTTGTGGCCAGTTTAAGAACTAAACGGGTTTTATTCCAGCATAAAGATTTTTGTGAGTCTCGCTTACAAAAGTTTATGGAGGGATAAAATCTGGTTGGTCTTTTAAGGTGAACATTAGACTTGTTTTTATTTTTTCCAAAATATCTTTTTTGGCTGAATTCAGGCTAGGCCTTCCAATCCTTATGGTCTGAACATAAGAGAACATAGGAGAAACCATGTTGGATCAGGCCAGTGACCCATCCAGTCCAACACACTGTCACTTAGTAGCCAAAAAAACCCCCAGGTGCCATCAGGAGGTCCACCAGTGGGGCTAGGACACTAGAAGCCCTCCCACTGCTGCCCCCCAAGCACCAAGAATAAAGAGCATCACTTGCCCCAGACAGAGAGTTCCATCTATACCTTGTGGCTAATAGCCACTGATGGACTTCTGTTGACTGTGTCTTTTACTGTGTCATCTGTGTGGCAAAGACTCTATGGATATTATTTTACTATAACCATTGTAACCTGTCTTGAGTCCATAGCTGGTGGGCTAAAAGTACTGCAGAGGAAGAAGGAAAGAGCAGTCTTCTAGCATTCCCACTGATACTCTTTGCTTGCCTGGTTTCCAGGACTTCATCACAATCTCCTTTTTGGAAGCAGACGCCATGACACGAACGCTGGCCTATCGAACTGATGCAACGACTCAGCAGCTGACTGAACAATGTGCTGTGAAGTATGAGGTCCTAGAGCCTCAGGACTATGGCTTGTTTGTCCAGGTGGACGATAAGAGCCTATGGCTTGCCGAAGACGCCCTCCCTCACCGTATCAAATCTCATCTCCTGAACAAAGACCCCAAGGCAACTTTCCACTTTATTTATAAGCAGATAAGCAGCCAAGAGACACCCATTCCCGTTATCAAGGAACCGGACGATTTATAACAGGAAAACTGTGTGGCTATAGCAGTCCTGCTTGAAAGATGTTGGTGACGTTTTTTTCTTACAGAACATTCTGCTCTCTCCAGGTTTCCGAAGCGTGTCAAAACACAGCTTCTGATCCATGCATTGAGAAGGGACAGCGTAAGCCATCTTCTGCAAGAACATTTTCTGTTGGCAGAATTCTTTTGCTGCGGGAAATGGAATATTCCAAGCAACTGTTACTCTTGGGGGAAAACTTGAATCATTTACAGTGCAGTTCTAGTCAGAGTTGCCCTGACCTGGATGGGCCAGGATAGCCTGATCTCATCAGATCTTGGAAGCGAAGCAGGGTTGACCCTGATTAGTACTTGGCCTGGAGACCCCCAAGAAAGTCCAGGGTTGCTATGCAGAGGCGGTCAATGGCACACCACCTCTGTCTTGCCTTGAAAACTCAGTGGGCCACAACTAGAGGGCACTTTGTACCCCCTAAGCAGGGTTACAGCCTTCTAAGTCCATCGAGTTTAGAAGGGTGTGGGTGCTTAAAATGGCACCGCTAGAGCCTCATAACCTAATAGTGTCCAGCCCGACTCAATTCTGTAGTTGTGATCAGTGTTCCCTCTTAAGATGAGCTTGTGTGAGATAGCTCACATTTTTTTAGCCTCCGGCTCACACATTTTTGTCTTTGCTCAGGAACAATGGCCCCAGAGCAAACTAATTTATGCAGTCGCCAAATTGCTCACTCAGAACTTTAATGCCAGTAGCTCACAAAGTAGAATTTTTGCTCACAAGACTCCGCAGCTTAGAGGGAACATTGGTTGTGATGTTATGCTGATAGTTCAGTATTGTTCCAGTTTATGCTGGGATGAAGTAAGGGGGTGTTCAGGGGTTATAAGCAAGGCAGCAGCATCTCAAACCACAGAACAATAAATCCACAGTTTCCTCAGAAGTGGCCCAAGAAATTTGCAGTGCTTTTCTATGCAATCTTAAGTCCAGCATTTTCAGAGGACTTGCACTGGACTAACTCTACATAGGATCTCACTGTTTGGAGACAAACGATCCAAACAGCACTCTTTGTGGTGGTAAAAATATAATGGAATCAAGAGCAATGTTCTGCCTGGTTTTCACTATGCATGAAAATTGGGCATCTGGGGCAGTCCATATTGCCCTTGTCTTAGCAGTAAGGTTGAGCCCGGATACTACAGAAGAGAAAATTCCCAGCCAGACTTCTGATGCTGCTTCATGCTTCTTTCCTGGTTACCTTTGCAAAGTTGAATTCAACTCAGGGTGTGACATGACATTGTTGTTCTCTGCATTGCCCCAGCCCTTTCTCTCATTGTTAGCCAGAAGTGGCAGAACAAACCACGGGGGGGTCGTTGTCTTACATTGTTATATCATTAGATGCAGCAGAAATCTATAGAAAGGGATACACAACACTTGTTCTGTGTCTCCTTTGCTTCTTGGGTGGACAAGATGCGGTGCTTGAGCCAAACAGAAACACGCCAGGCCATTTTGCACAGTACGCAGGGACTGAGGTAAGCTCTCGAGACACTTGCAGAACCACCAGGCTGCAAAGGAAACAGGCATGTCCAGTATCTCTTCCTGAAAGCAAGCACCACTGATGTCTGGGCAACAACAACCCTCGTATTCTCTCTCTCCCCCCTCCCCATTTTTTCATGATAGCCGTTGTACTTTTTTGGTTCAGCATTTGAGCCCCAACAAGTTGCCTACCCATGATCTGGTTGAAGGCAACATGCCGCTTCATTTTTCTGCACTTTGCTGTGACCTCAGCAACAGATTGTGAATTCTTCAAGCCATGTCTCAGAGCCAGGTCATATTATGTGCCATAAAATGTTTTAATTCTAAGGGCAAACATTGCCTCCTGTTTCTTCTTCTTCGCAAGAGTAATACTTGTCCGTTTAATGGAAGAAGGTTGTTTTGCAGTGGTCTTCTACTGCAGTGATTCTCCAGCATGGTGCCCATGAGAACCCACCAGTTTGTTTCCTGGTGCCCCCATGCTTCTTCCCCAAAGGAAAGATCCAATCCTGGCTTTGCTGCAATTCGGTGCAGCAGGAGGGGCTTCAGAAGGCACCAGCTTTGTGTCCGGTTGAAAACAGCTGCCTCCATCACAGGAGGACAATTGGCTTGGAACCTCCTCATATTCTGTGGAATGTAATTGGACCCAGCCCCTGTGGCAGCCTTTTTGTGATTAGTCTAGGCCCTAGAGCCCAGGTGTCTCCTGCTGCTCTGCAGAGGAGCAGCAGGGAAATGGGAGGAGGATTATGTGTCGTGACAACCCTGTGATGTCACTTTCAGTTTTGTGCTGAAAAGTCATGTTATTGTGGTGCCTAGTTTGCATCTCCTCATCCCCCACAACTCCCACCAGTTGTCAGTACTCTGTTGACCCCCTTAGATTAGTCCCATCCCACCATGGCAGCCATTTTGTTTTGGCACAACCACTGTCTGTCCTTAAAATTCTGAAAGCACTCATGGGTTCAACAACACGGGGCACCCCATTCTACTGTAAGGAGGGAGGAGGGGGAAAGTAAAGGAAGACAAAAAATTAGGTTTGTAGAATCTTTCGGGCTCAAGTGCCGTGTTCTACTGGAGAAAGTTTTTCTTCCAGACGTTTCGTTCTTGGCTGCAGAGAACATCCTCAGTGGCGTTGCAGCCGGAGCAGGCACTCTGACCTTGGCTGCTGTGCATTGAGTGATGGATGGAATGTAAGGATGGAATGGAGGTTGAGGATGAAATGGAGAAGAAAGAAATTTTGGGTCTCCCACCAGAGAGGAAAGCAGGGTATAAATACCTGAAGAAGTTAAATCTACCCATCAAAACATGGTGGCCATTCCGTCTAGCTTGGTTGTCTACCCCAAAACACATGGCCATAACCGATCTGGTGGATATTCTACCTTAGTCAAGGTATGCAGATTTTTAGAGAGCTTGAATTCTGCCCATGGTTTAGAATAATGGTACCTAATCTGTACCACTTTGATGACGTCTTAAGTAAAAGTTTTTCTTTCACTGGAGATGATAAACATTTCCCCAGTAATGTATTTTTCCCCCATTGGAAGCTTTAAAAATGTTATTTCCATCTCCAATTTTATCAGATCTGTGTTGCAAAAGCAGCTCTTTAAATGTATTTATTTCAATGTGCTGTATTATGTATTTGGATATGTATTGTTCATGAAGAAAGCGCAAATGAACGCATACTCAGTGCCACAGCTTCTGTGGAGACCTGTAGCTTAAATAAAAGAACTCAGGGTCACAGGGTGACCTTTGAACTATAGCCTTTCTTTTTGTGCCAGCCTTTGGAAATGATCCTTCACGCTGTGTCTGTTGTAACAACAACAACGTTTATTGTATAGAGACACTTTCTCATGATTCTGTGTTATTTTTACTGTTATAACAGGAAGCCACGTGGTTGCTCAGGTTTACGTTCATTCCAGTGAATCTGCTTTGGTTTTCAACATTGGTGTTAAAATTTCATGTACTTGTCTTTAGTGTTCCATAAAAGCAATCCGTTTCTCACTAAAAACAAGTTGACTGAGGATGTTTCAGAGGGTGGCCATATTGGTCTACAATAGAGCTAGATTCAAGCTTTTCAGATTTCCGAGGTATAAGCTTTCAAGAATCAGTGCTGCCTTTGTCAGATATATGTTTGCTTTATTTGTTTGCATTATTTATAGTCTGCCCTTCTCAGTGGGACACAAGGCGGATTTCACAGAGCAAGTTCGTGCAGTCAGCATGATTTGATAAACAATGAGATAAGATTGGGGTTATAGGTTTAACCAGAGATCACAGAATCACAGAGTTGGAAGGGGCCATACATCTAGTCCAACCCCTTGCTCAGTGCAGGATCAGCCTAGAGCAGAGGTGGCCAAACTTGCTTAACGTAAGAGCCACAAAGAAAAAAGTCAGATGTTTGAGAGCTGCAACAGAGCATCCCTGACAAGTGTTTGTTCAGCCACTGCTTAAAGAATGCCAGTGAGGGGGAGCTCAGGACCTCTCTCGGTAGCTGATTCCAGTGTTGAACAACTCTTGACTGTAAAAAAACCCTCTAATAGCCACTGCTTAAATGATGCAAAATTACACAGTAGATGCCAACGCATAGCAAACACAGACCACTGTCAATACTTCCTCGAAGCTGTGGAGTCTTGTGAGCAAAAATTCTATTTAGTGAGCTGCTTGCATTAAAGTTGTGAGCTACTGCATGAATTAGTTTGCTCTGAGGCCATTCTTCCTGAGCTAAGGCAAAAATGTGTGAACCAGAGGCTAAAAAACTATGAGCTAACTCACAGTAACTCAACTTAGAGGAAAAACTGGTCCCCAGTAATTTATCTAAGTAACTTTGTGGAATCTTTTGTAACAGTGGTACCCTATTGCCTGTGTAGAAAAAACTTCTTGAACAATTGAAATCTGCAGAGTTTGTGGAAAGCCAGGAGACTGGGAGCCTTCAGTCAGGCCATCCCACAAGGCGGGGGCCACAACAGAGGAGATTTTTGCCCATTTGCAGATTGGCACCTGCGGAAGGCCTTGCTCAAATGCATGCAGCATAATATGGGAGATGTTATTTTGTCACTGCAGAATGGAAGAGAAAATTGGGTAATCTACTTTGCATCTCATTATAGATGAGGGATAGGAGATTTCCCCACTCTGCCCTCTGCTGTGTTATTTAGCACACTATTTACCCCTCCACCACCACCATCATTGGGAAACTGACTCCAATCCACTGGACTGCTGCTTTGACCATCTGGGAATATTCCACTTCACCCCATCCTCATTCAACAAGGTTTCTAAATCTATCTCCACCTTACAGTTGCATCCAAATGTACTAAAATGCAATAAAGGATGGCTAAACAAACACAGCAGACATTTGAACACATGAAACTACATTATACTGACTCGACCATGAAGGTCAGTGTAGTCCAAGATGACTGGCACTCTCTCTCCAAGGTGGAGGACTTTCTTATCACTACAATTGGATCCTGCTAACTGGAGATGCCAGGGACTGAACCTGGGACCTCCAGTATGCAAAATATCCTCCTGCCCTGACCCTCTCACTGTTACATATGAAGCCTGTAGAATGGCCCTGCATTCTCTCTCAACCTTTATTTCCACAAGAAAATGCTCCCTGCAATTGTGGAGCAATTTCCCTTTGAGGAATGTGTTGCATTCCAGAGGAATTGTCTCCTAAGGCGTGTGCATATACCAATCACAGTCATTATTCTTCAAGTCACTCTATTCAAGGACAGCTCTGTTCCTGCTCAGTGACTGTCCCTTTTTGACCTTTGGAGCAGTTTGGATCTTTTTTCAAAAACATGTCATTTGACAGAGATGCAAATCGCAATCTTTCAGCTGCTTCACGGAGTCCCTGGAAATTCAACCTCTAAGAATGGAGCACATGCATCTTGTTTCTTAAATGCACTTAAATCTGCATGCATAAACCACATGGTGTTGTAGTATACAACCTATTGCTTCATAGGTTGCAGCTTATTTCATTGATCCGCTCCTCATCCTTTCTCCAACGAGTGCACAGTGGTGCACATGCATAAGTGGGAATCCTGTTTTGTCCTGTCCTAACAACCCGGCAGAAGCTGGGTTCAGGTAACCGGCTCAAGGTTGACTCAGCCTTCCATTGGAAACGACTGGTGCTTGCACAGGGGGCTACCTTTACCTTTTCAACAACCCTGCCTGGCAGGTTAAGCTGAGAGAAAAAGACAGTGGCTAGTCCAGGCTTGCTCAGTAAGGAGGGCTGCCAGCTCTGGGTTCCAAAATACCTGGAGATTTTGGGGTGGAGGCTGAGGAGGGCAGGGTTTGAGGAAGGGAGGGACTTCAATGGGGTATAATGCGACAGAGTCCACCTTCCAAAGTGGCCATATTCTCCAGGAGAACTGTTCACTGTCACCTGGAGATCAGTTGTAATCCCAAGAGTTCCCCAGCCACCTGGAGGTTGATGAAACAAAAAGGGAGAATACGCCCCGTGAAGGCTTCTATTTGAGCTTGTATGAGTTGCTGTATACTTACATGATGTAAAAAGGTTTGGAAGAACTTCAGACACCCCCTCTTTGACAAAGAGACTTGAAATGGCGCGGCAAGCAACCAGCCGGCATCGGGCTCAGTCAGAGGTGGTTTTGGTGGAGTCATCAGATTTAACATCAATGGAATGAATTTTGAGACAAAAACCTCTCTGGATACAAGCACTCTTTTGCACTTTGCACTTTATTTGGAAGTAATATTCTTGCGAGTTGTTCTGTGTGCTTAGATGCATAGGTTAAGGTGTTACTAGATATGCTTACCCATTGTTGAATTTATGTATTAATTGGGTGTTGATTTCACCTTATTTAAATGTATATATTTGATACAAATTGGTGTTACTTATTTTGTTATTGTATCACAGTATCACTTGCAGGTTAGCAGGTAGAATACTACTGAAAAACAATAAGTACTCTTAAATCCTTATGTCTCTCGGCTTGGCTTCGCGAACGAAGATTTAAGAAGGGTGCAATAGTCCACGTTTGCTGCAGGCTCGCTGGTGGCTGACAAGACCAATGTGGGACAGGCAGGTCCGGCCACAGCGGCTGCAGGGAAAAGTCTGATTTAGGGTTGGTCCTGTAGCAGTGCGATTCTTCCTCAATCTCCTTTTGTCCTCAAGACCAGCTATGCGTGCGTTCTCAAAGGAAGAGACAGCCTGGTGGATGGTGTGCCTCCATGCTTTGCGATCTGAGGCTAGGTCAGACCACTGGTGATGGTTGATGTGACAGGTGCTAAGGGATTTCTTCAAGGAGTCCTTGTACCTCTTCTTTGGTGCCCCTCTATTTCGATGGCCGGTGGAGAGTTCGCCATACAGGGCAATCTTGGGAAGGCAGTGGTTTTCCATCCTAAAAATATGCCCTGCCCAGCGCAGCTGCGTCTTCAACAGCAGTGCCTCGATGCTGGTAACCTCCGCCCTCTTGAGGACTTCAGTGTTGGTCACAAAGTCACTCCAGTGGATGTTGAGGATGGTGCGAAGGCAGCGCTGATGAAAGCGCTCAAGGAGTCGCAGGTGATGACGGTATAAAACCCACGATTCGGAGCCGTAGATGAGGGTTGTCATCACAACCGCTTTGTAAACATTGATTTTTGTGCCTTTTTTCAGATGCTTGTTGCTCCACACTCTTTTGTGCAGTTGGCCAAATGCACGGTTTGCCTTTGCCAGCCTGTTGTCAATCTCCTTGTCGATCTTGGCATCTGAGGAGATGATGCACCCCAGGTAGCTGAACTGCTGGACTGTCTTCAGAACTGATTCACCCACAGTGATGCAGGGAGGGTGATAATCTTCCTGGGGTGCAGGCTGGTGGAGTCCCTTGCATAGTGCAGACGGCCAAGTGCTCCTCACAGACAAGGCATCCATACTGAACCGGTGGTCGGAGTATTTTCAGGTTCTCTTCAGTGCCAACCGCGTAGTTCAAGATTCAGCAATCCACCTCACCCCACTTCAACTGGTGAAAACAGAGTTGGATGAGATCCCCACCCTAGAAGAGACTGTTAAAGCCATCAAGCAACTGAAAAGTGGCAAGACAGCGGGAGTTGATGGAATTCCACCAGAGATCTGGAAGCATGGGGGCACAGTACTACATAGCTCACTTCACAAAGTACTTGTCACCTGCTGGGAACAAGGCAAATTACCACAGGACTTTCGCGATGCAATCATCATCACCCTATACAAGAACAAAGGGGAAAAGTCAGACTGCTCCAACTACCGGGGGATAACCCTGCTCTCCATCGCAGGCAAAATCCTTGCCAGAATACTCCTGAACAGACTGGTGCCCACCATTGCAGAAGAACTCCTCCCAGAGAGCCAGTGCGGCTTCAGAGCTAACAGGAGCACCACCGACATGGTATTTGTTCTCAGGCAGCTCCAAGAGAAATGCAGGGAACAGAACAAGGCTCTGTATGTGACTTTTGTCGACCTTACCAAAGCTTTCGATACCGTTAGCAGGAAAGGCCTGTGGCAAATCTTGGAACGTTTAGGATGTCCCCCAAGGTTCCTCAGCATGATCATCCAGCTACACGAAGACCAGCGAGGCCAAGTCAGACACTGCAACGACCTCTCGGAGCCCTTCCCAATAGGCACAGGTGTAAAGCAAGGCTGCGTTCTCTTAAATCCTTATGTATGATTTTTGTATATATACGATTTTAAACCAGTGTATACAAAATCAACATCAATTTATAATTTCTTCCCTTCAGAAAAAGCACAAATCATTACAAACAACAGTTCATTTTCAAAATTTCCAATACAGGGATGAATAGTCTTCAGAAATCCTTCCAATAAAAAAAAATATCATAATGCAATCCAAAACATGTGAAATTCTTTCCAATGAAAGGACCAGGAAATCCTTACAGCCTTCATAAGATGTCCCCTCTAGATTTCAAGATGTTTCAATACTGGTCTTCTCTAGTTATCAGGCTGTTAAAATGGAACCTGATTTCAATAACTTCTTACACAGACACAAGGTTCACAGCTTAGAGCAGAATCAGTGGGTTCGTATTGTTTTTCAGAGGTATTCTGGCTGCTTGTCTTCACGCTGAAACCCCTTCTTCTGTGGTATAAACACCGGGAAGCTGGCAACCCTAGATAGCAAAGTGAGAAGTTTGAACCCATGTCTCCCCACTCCTTGTCTGTATTATAGCCACCTTCAAGAGGGGTTTAGATAAAAATATGGAGCACAGGTCCATCAGTGGCTATTAGCCACAGTGTGTGTATATATATAAATTCTAGTTGCCCTTATCTGGACTAGCATTGGAGAAAGTCCAGAGAAGGGCAACTAGAATGATTAAAGGGCTGGAGCACTTTCCCTATGAAGAAAGGTTGAAACGGTTGGGACTCTTTAGCTTGGAGAAACATCGACTGCGGGGTGACATGATAGAGGTTTACAAGATAATGCATGGGATGGAGAAAGTAGAGAAAGAAGTACTTTTCTCCCTTTCTCACAATACAAGAACTCGTGGGCATTCGATGAAATTGCTGAGCAGACAGGTTAAAACGGATAAAAGGAAGTACTTCTTCACCCAAAGGGTGATTAACATGTGGAATTCACTGCCACAGGAGGTGGTGGCGGCCACAAGTATAGCCACCTTCAAGAGGGGTTTAGATAAAAATATGGAGCACAGGTCCATCAGTGGCTATTAGCCACAGTGTGTGTGTATATATAATTTTTTTTGCCACTGTGTGACACAGAGTGTTGGACTGGATGGGCCGTTGGCCTGATCCAACATGGCTTCTCTTATGTTCTTATGTTCACTGTACAATTCTGGATCTCTCAAAGGACTGAAAATCCTGATAAGGTATTAGAGACTTTCTGCCTCAAGGACAACCTCTTTGCTTTTAAATCAGTGTACAACTGGGTATTGCAAAGGAAAATTGACTGCCATACAGAACAGCCAATCTACAGTGGGAAACTGTGGCCCAAATTGGGAGCATCCAAGAGTGTTCCTATGACTACCCATGAAATGCTGGAGGCTCAGCAGTTTCCCTTTCCATTTCCCAAAGACCTGCCTGTATTTTTTTCACTTAAGCAGGCGCTTTCCTGGGGATGACCAATTGCAATCACATGCCAGCCCTTGCTAGCCTGTTGATTCAATACAATCACATGATGACTGGTCAGCAGATGCTAACATAGCCTTCTGGGAACTTTGCCCTGTGAACTAGGCACCTTGTGCAATCCAGTCAAACATCTGTTTTCTTGCAAATCTCTTCTGCTGGCACAAAAACGACCTCTCTTGCAAAATGCAAAACTCAGTGTGGAGGGAGGGGGAAAAGGGAATGATCTATTAGCCAATGTGGCTTTGAGGGAAATCCTGTCTCAGTCCCAACATGAGAATGAGTCAGACCTTGAACATCAACACAAATCCTTCTTAGTCAATGTCCCTTTCCAGCAAAGTTGACAACTTCTTCTTTAACTGGCCCTGCTCTGGGGCCTTTAACATCAAGCTGGTATGTAGAAATGAAGCAGCATCTCCTGTCTTTTACTGGTTCTGTTCTTGGACCTTTTAATGGCAGACAGAAATTAAGTGATGGAAGTTTGTGTGGCCTAAGGTTAAATATTTGTGTGCGCCAGGCTGTTGTTAAAGGCAGAGGAGGAAGAATAAGAGGTGCTTCTGCTGGATCAGACTGGTGTAGGGATGCCAGACCCCTTGGGGGGGGTCCCCTGTTGCCAGGCCCCACCTCTCTGCCACTGATCAGCTGGAGGGGGGTTACTACCAAAAAAAAAAAGGAGTCTCACTTGATGCTTCAGCAATGTCTCTGATGTGACTTCAGTGTGACCTGGAAGTGACTTGGGGATGTCAGGGTGATGCTCTGTTTTTGGGGCAAAACTTTATGGTAGAAGCTAATTCTATTATAGAGGTTTTGCCCCAAAACCAGGGCATCACCCTGGCATCTCCAGCGTGTCTACATTACTTTGGGCCACATTGAGGTCACGTCAGGGGCATCACTGAAATATCAGGTGAGACTCCCTGCTCCTGATAAACCCACTGCCCATCTCCTACCAGCTGCCCGGGCAACCCTAGACTGGTAGTTCGTCTGATCCAGCATCCTATTTCACACAACTGCCAACCAGCTGCCCTGGAGGGCCAAACAAGCAAGGCCTCACTTGAATGGTGGTTCCTAGAACTGGTATGCAGATGTTTACTTCCTTTGGATGTGAAGGTTCCTTTTTAATCATCTCAGTCTAGTAGACATCAGTGGATCTATTCTCAATTGAATCTGTCTGGTCCTTTTTGCCCTGACCTGGATAGCCCAGGCGAGCCTGATCTTATCAGATCTTGGAAGCCAAGAAGGTCAGCCCAGGTCAGTAGTTGGATGGAAGACTGCAGTCAATGGCAAAGCACCTCTGAATGTCTCTAGCCTTGAGAGCTCTATGGGGCCGCCATATATAAAATCCCTTTTTAAATCCATCCAAATGCTCCAATTTACCCTGAAAGCCCACTCAGATCTCTCTCTCTCTCTCTCTTGGCTTGACTTCGCGAACGAGATCTAGCAGCATACTTAAAGGCAAGGGAGAAAGCACTCTGTTAGCCCTGGACCCCCTCTACCACCATTATGGACTGTATAAACCCTGGCCCAATGCCAGGCATATGGGACTCTTAGTTATTAGAGTTCATGTTCAGTGTTCCCTTTAAGCTGAGTTAGAGTGAGCTAGCTCACAGATTTTTAGCCTCCAGCTCACACATTTTTGTCTTAGCTCAGGAAGGATGACCCCAGAGCACACTAATTTATGCAGTAGCTCACAACTTTAATGCCAGTAGCTCACAAAGTAGAATTTTTGCTCACAAGACTCTGCAGCTTAGAGGGAACATTGCTCATGTTATGGATTTCTATTTGTGGAGCACCAACAACACTGCCTCAACCACCATCCAAGTGTTAAGCACAAGGTATTGGGACTTGTAAACTGACCCCAATATGGATACTCCACCCAGTGTGACCCTAAGCAGCAAGCTCTCCAGCCAGGTCATAAAGATTTCCATGTTTCCCCCCCCCCCCATCAAGGAATGAACTGGTTGTACTCCACTTGCAATAAGGACCCTGAATCGTGCTTCTATTAAGAGCTGCCTAGCATCGCACACCGCTAATGCATTCCTTTCAAAGAACAGCACTGAAGAGCAAGCTCCCCAGAAGCCATGTTTTGCAGTGTCCTGAAATAGCAACTCTGAGTCCTCTTCAAAGGCAAAGAGAGAGCATCATGTCTCCTGGACGTGCCATGGAGATGCAAATGGAAGATCAACCATCAACAAAAGGCTTGCTGTCGCATCTTCACATCTGGTCAAAGGACTTCTCCTGCCAGACAGCCAAGGCAGTTGCTTACACAATACAACTCCAGCCAGAAGAATTGTTGTGCACAGACTAGCTCCAGCTACAGAGATCTTCCCCATTGTGTTAGCTCCGGTGTCACAATAGAGAGCAATTTGGCCCCATATTATCCCATCATGTTTCTTTGTTTAGGTAAGGTTTACAATAGATAAACCCATCAGTGCCCACTAATCCCTTTTCCAAACATCCTGGGAGCCATCCCTTTGGTGATGTCAGGGATCACATGTAGTGGTGTCATAAGTCATCTTACAGCGATGTCATGGGTCACCTGATATCATCACTTGGGGACATGAATTTGGCTATATCAAGGCCTATTTTGGCTATTCAGGTGTGTCTCTTGTGGTACCCCATACCTAGCTGCTTGAGTCACCCCACATGTTCCCCAGAGAGCACTAAGATCTAGCTCCCAAAGCCTTTTAAGGATCCCTGGACCAAAGGAGGCCAAACTGAAAGTAACGAGGGAGCAGGCCTTCTCCATAATGGCCCCCCACTGGTGGAATCAACTACCGGAGGAAGTGCGAGCCCTGCGGGACTTTAATCAGTTCTGCAGGGCTTGCAAAACCACCCTCTTTCTGCAAGCTTATAAGGAACCCTGAAAGCGATATCTAGCCATCGGAATACATCTATTGAACATAGCACCTTAATTTAATTGTAGTTTTAACTTTTTATGTAACTGTTTTAAATGTATTTATTAACTGTATTTTAAAATTGTTTTATGTAAAATCATGGTGTATACCATGTCTTGTTAGCCGCCCTGAGCCTGCTTCGGCGGGGAGGGCGAGATACAAATAAACATTTATTATTATTATTATTATTATTATTATTATTATTATTATTATTATTATTATTATTATTATTATTATTATTATTATAATACCTGGTCAGTATTGGGCCCTTGTATTTGCAAGTTACGCTCATCGTTTCTTGCCTCCGGTCCCCCTTCATCATCTTCGCTTGTGGTTGCTGTTCCTGCATTCTTCGAGAGGTAAAGTATCACCTTGTCTTTTGTCATTTACCTATATATGTTTCCCTGTCTGAATTTTCTTGCTATTTTTCCTTAGGACTGTGTGTTTGTTTATGTGGTTTATTTTCTTGTATGTCTGAACTATTTTTCTAGTAAAAACAATGTTAGTTTACCATCAATTTCCTCATTCTTTAGGGGTTTCCTGGGTGAACTACCTCCTGTATACACAGGTTATTGACCCCACTCATTTTTGCCATCTTCGTCCACCTAAAATTAATTCCCAACTCTCTTGCTCTAATAGCCTGGCAGCGAATACATCTGCCCCCACCAAGCACAAACAATTCTTGCCCTCAAAGTCCCAGTCAGAGCCAACCTGTGAGCCTGCCATTGGGAGCCTCAGTTCTGTCAGTTCTGGGGACAGAACCAAAGAATCGGGTCCAATCACCTGCCTGTTCAGTTGAATGCCGCACATTGGAATCCCACCCAAGAAAACCGATTCAAAATCCAAACATAAAGAGAAGCATTGTTCCAGTTCCAAGATGCTCCTGGAACCTATTAAGTCTTCAGTTCCAGCCAAGCTGTCTTTGGTTCCGACATAATAGAGGGAAGTCACCCCACCATGAATGCCTTCTCCACATGCCTCCCTAGCTCATTCATTCTCAGAGGAGAGAAATAGAGCCTAGTCAGGGTGCACTGGCAGTTCCAGCAGCTAATCAATCGTTGGAACCATCCTCCCCAGCACTGTGGCAGAGTTTTATACCTCTGCCTCCTTGGAAAAGCTACCTTTACTATTTTCATTCTCCTAGATTTCAAGAATGAGGTGACTGGCAACCCTTTCCATGGAACCATGATGATGCAAGTCCGCCAGTTTGGTATCCTCCGACAATCTCTCCCCATCCTCTTATGGGACATTCAGATTCTGAGGAAGAGCAGGTTTTGAGGGCTCACTCCCCTTCTGGTCTGGGCCTGACTTACCATCAACCCTCTCCATGATGACACTGTAGGGGACCCTGACCCAGGGTCACCTAGTGGAGATTTGAAGCTCTACACAGAGCAAATGATACAAATGACCCATTTGTTTCATCGACTGGCAATCTTTTATCCCAAAATCACAAGCAAACAGCTCATTCATTTGGCATCACAGCAGGTCTCGCCACTCCAAACAAGCCTTACCAGATGTATAGATTCCACCATTCACAGTAGGCGTATTCCTGGCACTTGCGCCAGCAGCTTCACTCAGCACAGTATCGTACACAGCGACCCTTCTTAGGGTCTATGGCAAAGGGCAGTTGCAGCTCCAATCAAAGAGCTTGGCATTTGGGCTCACAACACCAGCAACTTCCTAAAGAGCTACGACCAGCTCCAAAAGGTCCTTTCTGACTAGGGCCGGTAATAGACCAGCCTTCTACCACCTTTCAGTGCCGGATCACCCTGTGGAGGCCCCTAGACAGTTGAAATCTTGGGGACCCCCTCACAAATTATCTCAGTCGGAGCACCCGCCCCACCACCTATGGCCCCCACTGCAGCCTGCAGGCACCTTCTCTAAAGCCCCTTTGACAAAGCTGTGGGGCAGAGGCAGAGAGAGGCAAGCTTGGCAACAACGCCAGCAGCAGCCGCACCAGGCAAGTTGGGCAAAGAGCAGCTCAGTTGCTGGCTATGTGTGCAGGCTGGGAGGGCTGCAAGCAGGGAGAAAACCTGGTGGGGGGAGCCAGCCCAGGGCCACTAAAGGTGTGGGGGCCCATAGGCCAGTGCTTACTTGGCCTAATTGTTCATCCAGCTCTGCCACCTTTAAAGATAGGTTGGCTGCTTTCAGTGACAAAAGGCGGGAGGTTTTGTCAATTGTTAGTTTAGGTTATAGAGTTTTGGCAATGACCACCTCTCCAACATCCAGATCAGGCTCTGAATAACTCCATGCCTGAGTTGGAACAGGAGCTGTCAGCCCTTATCCAGAAGGGACCAGTGCAGGCGGTTCCTGACTCAGACCCTATCACAGGTTTCAATTCACGTTTTTTCCTAATACCCAAGAATAATGGACGCTTTGGGCCAATCCTAGATCTGAGGGAAATGAATTTTCCCAGAATGTTAGAAAGTTCAGAATGTTGTGTTTGGAGTTGGTCCTGTAACTGTTAACATTAAATTGTTGGTTTTTGTATACGTGAGTGAACATTTCCTCCTTTCTTGGCAGTCTGAAGTGGTGGCGTATGGGTGCCCTTTTAAAAACAAAAGGGAACAGGATCAAGCCCCACTTGCCACATTTTTCTCTCATCTCAGCTTACTTCCTGTAGTGAAGCCTGAATGCTGGAATTTGGAAATAATTTGTCTTTGTTCTTCCAATTCAGAGAATGTCTGATTACAATTTACATTTATCAAAACTTCCTCACTGTACATCCTTCCTTTCTTTTTCATTTACGTCTTTTTTCAGTATTTGGCAACTCTATCATGTGAGGAGGAGAGCACATGGCAGCAGTAGGAAGAGTGGTTTAGGAACCACTAAAAACAGTTCGGCTCAGCAAGATTTGCAAGCAGTGTCCTCATGCAGGGTTGCCAAGTATGATTCAAGAAATATCTGGGGAGTTTGGGAATGGAGCCGGGAGACTTTGGGGGTGGAGCCAGAAGCAAGGGAGTGACAAACTTGATTGAACTCTGAAGGGAGTTTTGGCCATCACATTTCAAAGGACCATATGCCTTTTAAATGCCTTCCCTCCATCTGGAATAATGAAAGATAGGGACACCTTCTTTGGGGGCTCATAGAATTGGCCCCCCTGGTCCAATATTTTTGAAACTTGGAGGATATTTTGAGGAGAGGCACCAGATGCTATGCTGAAAATTTGGTGCCTCTACCTCAAACCACAGCCCCTCCCACAGCCCCCGATACCCACAGATCAATTCTCCATTATACTCTATGGGAATCAATTTCCAGAGAGGATTATGGAGTGTCCAGCAGACATTCTCCCCCCCCCCCTTTCTGCTCACCCTGAAGTGGGGGGAGGGCCTCCATACTGGAGGATCCCCTGCCTCTGGGGATTGGCAACCCTGTCCTCATGACAGAAAAACTTCCAGGCAGTGGTGGAATACAGTCCTTGCTTGTGGATAGTAAGAACTTGCTGACGCTTTGAACGCAAGAGTTTATTTCCTGACCTCCTGATAGCAAGACACTGTTAGAATCATCCTTCCTGAGGAAAATACATATTTACTGTCACAAAAAAAGAAGTCCAGCCTTCACTCTTTTGGGGGTTTTTTGCAGGAGACATGTAATATCAGCAAACTGAAGAACAGCTATGCCCTTGTGAAAACTGTGAAGCAACAGATCATGAGGCCAAGACCCAAACTGAACTTTTCCTTTTCTTACCCTAGTATGAACACTGAGATTAGAGTGTTTGACTACAGGCTGGGACACTAGGCTTCGAATTCCCACCGGGTGATCTTGGGACTGGTCTCTCTTGCAAGCTAATCTAAGATTGCTAGCCTCCAGGTGGGCCTGGAGATCAGGGGTGGATCTAGGGAGGGGCAGAGGGGGCGCTTGCCCTGGGCACTGTTGGGGGCGTGCACCAAATTACAAAGTGTGTTGCATTCTCTGGTAACAACGCAAACACTAATTTTGGAGAAATCAATCACTCTGGATGCCAAAACATCACCCATGCATGAATTCAAGAAAGAATTAGTTGGTGTTGGTTGTCTAGCACACATCCTTCACAATTTTATACAGCTTGGGGCAGACACATTGTCTGCAAAAATAATGAAAATTTACCATTATTTCTCCACATTGTCTGTAAACATAGAATGTATCATAATGAAAATTTACCATTATTTCTCCATATATAGGGTAAGAACAGAAAATCTCAAAAGTTACTGTGAATTCATTGCTATAAATTACAGATAATTATTGTCATACCGCAGAACAAAGATGGCTATCACTCTTTCCTGCCACAGAATGATTACTGCAGATGTTTCCTGGTGTGAAATCTTTTTTTCAGTCTCAATCCAATCCACCATTCATATTACAAATAATTATTTGAAAATGACTTAGCAGAACCATATCTGTGGCACTTACACTCCTTAATGTCAGTGTTCCATATGAACATAGCTGAGTACAGCTAACCACCAGCATTTAATCACTGCCTGAAATCATGACAGTAGCACATGCAAATGTTTTTAAATTGTTTTTATGTCTTATGTTTTGATTGTTTATTTTATTGGTCACACTAGTGTGCTTGTGTTGACCCTTGGTCTGTTAGCCGCTCTGAGGCTGCCTTTGGCGGGGAGGGCGGGATATAAATTAAATAAATAATAATAATAAAATCTGGGAAATAGAAAGGGGGGTGGAAATCCAGTTTGGAGGTTTTAACTGTGTTACACTCAGTTGGTCAAATGTTGCAACATAGAATTGAAGCAGCCTTCCTTTCATTGAAAACTGGGCCTCCTTCAGAGAGACAACAGGGCACTCCAACCTTTTTGGGTTCATGGGCACCTTTGGAATTCTGACGTGGCGGGGTGCAACCACAATGCAGCCCCCAAGCACAACACACAGAGGAAAATTCCTTGCAGGTGTTCCTGCAGTTTTAGGAAGGGGGTTAGATGGGACCCACTAGGGCAGGGGTGGCCAAACTTGCTTAACACAAGAGCCACATAGAATACATGTCAGATGTGTCAGAGCCACCAGACACAAACGTCAGATGTCTGAGGGAAGGAAGGAAGGAAAATAGGGGGGGGGGGGGAGGGAGAGAGACAGGTGGAAAGAAAGCAACTTGAATTTTAAATGCATTCTCCAAGCCACTGGCTGGCTTGGCTTGAAGAAGTGGTTTAAAGAGACAAATGCCTTCTCTGGTGGGGGCTTCAAGAGCCTCACGATGTGTGTGAAAGATCGTGACCCCTGCACTAGAGAGATGGGTATAAGGCATCTTCACGTTTTCATGTGGCCAAGAACTGGTTGTGTTTCATATTTCAAAATTGTTGTGGCATGGTTGAAGCCGAAGGAAAGAAGAGAGCATCAGGGTGTGGGGATGGGGTGGGGGGGGGGGGGGAGGAGAGATCAGGACCTTGAATCAAGCATTTTTTTTTTAAGGGATGTGGGTTTAATACAGGAAATGTTGGATCCCACTAATCTGGCAGAAACAGCGGCCAGGATCGCCTCTGGTTTAGGAGTGGAAAGGGAGGAACTGCAGGCTTCCTTGCTTTCAAATGCAATGCTTCTGATAGCAGTATCTGAGCAGAGCTCCTTTAAGCTACAGAGACCATAAGGCAAATTGTTGATAAGCTGTTTTTGAATGGTTACATTGCTGTTCTGGTTTCTCAGAGCATCCCTGACAAGTATTTGTCGAGCCGCTGCTTAAAGACTGCCAGTGAGGGGGTTGATTGCACTGTTGAACAACTCTTACTGTTAAAAAGTTTTTCCTATGCCAGTCCTCTCCTTTGCTGCCAGCAGGAACAGCTCCCTGCCCTCCTCTAAGTGGCAGCCCTTCTAATACTTCAAAAGGACAATCATGTCTCCCCACTCAACCTCCTCTTCTCCAGACTGAATATCCCCAAATACCTTAGCCTTTTGCTCATTGGGCTTGCTCTCCATGGTTACTCGGAAGTAATCTACAGTGAGCACATGCGCAGGATTGCAGTTTTAGTTTTAAGAAAGAAGAAGATATTGGATTTATATCCTGCCCTTCATTCTGAATATCAGGGTCTCAGAGCAGCTCACAATCTCCTTTATCTTCCTCCTCCACAACAGACACCCTGTGAGGTAGGTGGGGCTGAGAGAAGCTCTTCCAGAAGCTGCCCTTTCAAGGACAGCTCTGTAATAGCTATGGCCGACCCAAGGCCATTCTAGTATCTGAAAGTGGAGGAGTGGGGAATCAAACCTGGTTCTCCCAGATAAGAGTCCACACATTTAACCTCTACACCAAACTGACCCTCCTTTCTCACATCAGACTTTCTAGTTAATACAATTCAGACTATCCCTGAAATTTCCAAGGGTAGCCAGGCTGGTCCATAGTAGAACAAATAGATTCGAGCCCAGGAGCACCTTAGAGACCAAGAAGATTTGGGGGAGGGGGCACAAGCTTTCCAGCATTAGAGCTCCCTCGATTAGAATCTCAAAAATCTTGTTCTCTAAGGTGTTGCTGGACTCAGATTTAGCCATATAAATCAGTGGACTCCTTTCATCAACTTAATTTATTAACTAACATCATGTATCCCCTGCCTTCCTCCCCCAGAAGGACACTGAAGTGGTTTGACACCTTCTCTTTTATCCTCACAATGAACCTATGAGGCGGGTTAACTCAGAGTATATTACTGGTCCAAGGTTTCCCAGCAAGCTGCCAGGGCAGAGTGGGCATATGAATCAGGACCTCCCAGATCTGATTTGGACACCCTAACCACCAGCTCCTACTAAACACACTATATTTTAATGTATTCTTTTTCCCTAATGGCAAACTAGAATGATGTTTATACTGTATGTTACATGTTCAAAAGTAAATTAGGTGGACAGAAACACCTCTGGGAAAGGCATGTTCTCAGTTTAACCCACACTTGCAAGCAACAGAGCAATGAACAGCTTCCATTTATTGCCTTATGACACTCTCACCATCATTCTCCCATTCTGACATGTTACTATTTTGTTGGTTTCCTAAGCAAATGCTATCTAAACCAAATGTTCTTTCAGTTTGATAATTTCACTATGAGTTGTTTTTTCTAAACTAAAACCTCAGTATTCAGGTTAAATTGCCGTGTTGGCACTTTGCGATAAATAAGTGGGTTTTGGGTTGCAGTTTGGGCACTTGGTCTCTAAAACGTTCGCCATCACTGGCCTAGACCATGGTAGAAGTCAGTTTTCCCTCAGAATTTTTGACCAAATACCAGAGCATCACCCAGAAGTTGCTGGTGTGATGACATCATTTCCTGTGTGACACCAGCAAAGTGACTAAACCGCCTTCTTTCTACTGGTAAGTCCCCTCCCATCTGGTTTCTAGGAGGGATCTGTAGAAGGAATTTTTATTTTTGCTTTGTTGCTGTAGGAACAATTTCCCTTGCCTTCTATGCAAAGAACTGGGTCAGCTCTTGACTAGGGTGCAGGGCCTATCACAGCTGGTGGGGGAGCTTAGGTTTAGCTTCCAGTTATTTCTGCTCTTTTTCTTTTTAAGTGAATCAGCTCTTGAGAAAGACAGTGGCTAACTCTTCACAGTTCTCTTTAGCTTTGTCTTATCTGTTCTTTCAATAATTGGCACTTACCCACCATTGGGGGTCAGCTCCCCACCTCACAGACTCAAAGACTTGCTAAGCTCTTGCAATTCAAGAATACAATCTTCAGTACTTGTTTTATTTTTCCTTTTGTTAGCACAGTATACCTCTTGAATACATGGTGGCTCTTCCAATGCACTTCCCATAAGTCTATGCATAGTCTGCAAACTATTGACAGCTAGAAGCAGAGCCATATGAAAAAATTGGCTATTTGGTAGTCAGTCCTGTTCCGGAGCCCCTTTACCAGCACAGGCCTATATTCAGTCTTACATTAGGGTTATCCTCCAGAAGAGGCCTGGAGTTCTTTCAGATTTACAATTGATCTCCAGACTTATAGAGATCAGTTTCTCACGAGGAAATGGCAGCATTAGAATCATAGAGTTGGAAGGGACCTCCAGGGTCATATAGTCCAACCCCCTGCACAATGCAGGAACTTCACAAATACCTCCCCCCCACCCATACATCCCCAGTGAGTCCCTGCTCCATGCCTAGAAGATGGCAAAGCCCTCAAAGATCCCTTGCCAAACTGGCCTGGAGTAAAATTGCTGACTGACCCCAAAGTGGCAATCAGCATTTCTCTGGGTGTGTAAGAAAGGGTCACAAGAACTAAGCAGTGATGTAACCCTTCCTGCCTGATGATCTGCCTAAGTTCACAGGATCAGCATTGCTGTCAGATGGCCATCTAGCCTCTGCTTAAAAACCTTGAAGGAAGGAGAACCCACCACCTCCCAAGAAAGCTTGTCCCACTGAGGAACCACACTAACTGTCAGTTGGGGCTTTGCCCAACATAGTCTTTTGACTGTCCACTGAAGCACAGGTTAGCTGTGCAGGTTGAAAACAAAACAATTGTTTTGGCAACAGCTGCCCCTGCAGCACAAAACCCTTCACTGTGTGACTGATATTAAGCTGCGTTTGAGGAAATATTTTTCAACAACATGTTTATTTTAAAAGGCTAAACAGTGTTTCTGCCTTCAGTATTGAAGTTATTATTAGAGTTATGTGTGATTTAACTCCCTAATATTTTGTGACAGCCACTTTGTAGCTGGGTCCACCACTGTTTCAGAATCCCAAAGGTGCCCACAGGCTCAAAAGGGTTGGGGGCCTTCTAACACACTGGCTCAGATTTACTTCAGAAACACCCATCTCCTGGGTACTTCAAGGGTTACAAGATGTACTTCATTTACACACCACTTTTCTCTTTTCTGGGAGAACCAGGTTTGATTCCCCACTCCTCCATTTACAGCTGCTGGAATGGCCTTGGGTTAGCCATAGCTATCGCAGGACTTGTCCTTGAAAGGGCAGCTGCTGTAAGAGCTCTCTCAGTCCCACCTACCTCACAGGGTGTCTGTTGTGGGGGGAGAAGATATAGGAGATCGTAAGCCGCTCTGAGTCTCTGATTCAGAGAGCAGGGTGAGGTATAAATCTGTAGTCTTCATCATCTTCTCCCCAGTGAGGCTCTGAAGTGGTTTACAACATTCTCCCCTTTTCTATTTTACTCTCACAACAGGATCTTTGAGGTAGGTTTAGCTGTGGGAGAAGGATGGGTTCAAATCACCCAGCAAGATTCCATAGCAGACTGGATACTGGAAACTGAGTTAACCGGGCCTGACTCTACTACACCACACTAGCTCTGATAGCTCAGAGACGTTAACTCCACCTTTGTTTTGTAGACGACAGGATGTTTTCTGCCCTGTCTGTTCTGCATCCGCTTTCCTGGGTTTGAACTAAACTGAGGCTTCCATTGCCAACAGCACAGGTGTGTTCTAGAGATATTCAGAGTCAGTGTGTTCATTTTTGGCTCTGCAACTCTCAGGATCATCCTGAAGTGGGTGGCCAACTCTGAGAAATCTAAGTTTGCCCCAAGCAAATGGATGACACACATGGTCTGTTGTTATTACAGATCACGCCCAGGCCAGAGCACTGCAACAAAGCAGCTTGATAGGATGCATTGCTCCACTCACAAGGAGACTCCTACATAGGCTATTAATGACCCGGTGTCATCTGACAGTCTCATTTTCACCCGGTGTACTAAAAGTAGCAAAGAAAAAGACAGACTTACAACTGCTCAAGCAGAATTGCACCATGCCAAAATGCAGTCATAAATATAGCACATATCGTGACGAGTGTGGCAGGTTCTTTTTAAGAAGGGGTGGAGAACGACCTTCTGCTGATGTTACCCTGGCCCAAACAGCAAATTTTGGGCCTTCAGGCTCCCCATTCCCATTCCCATAGAAACCTGCCTGCTGAGGAACCCATGACCTTGTGCCTTCATTCCTGGACGTGTGGAGATGTTTGGAGCAAATTCTAGGTTCCTGCAGTGACAGCCTGGTTGGGCTTTGCAAACACCCTGTACCAACTGAGCACACACAGTGCAATGGCCAGAGGCTCAGATCCAAGTCTCCCTACTCCTAGCCCATGACCGACTTGGGTAACTGCTTCTTAGTCTAAACTTGCTCACATGCTCGTTCTGAAGGGAAAAATGGGGGTGGGGTGGAGATGATGTATTTTATTTATTTTATTTCTGGGATCTCTCTCCTGCCAAGCTGGGCTCAGGTATGTCATCCTGAGCCCCCTGGAGGAAGGGATGGCATGATATTGTGCAGGAATATTAGTGATGACAGACAAGCTATCAGGGAGGGACCACAGCTTGAGCTGCAGACATTATTATGCTGGATGGTCTGACTCTATTGAAGGCAGATGCAGGTGGGCAGCTGTGTTGGTCTGCAGCAGCAGAACAACGTTAAGAGTCCAGTGGCACCTTTAAGACCAACAAAGTTTTATTCGAGGTATGAGCTTTTGTGTGGATTTTAATGTACCACATGAAGTGAGCTTGCACATAGAGGCTCATACCTTGAATAAAACTTTGCTGGGAACCAGTTTGGTGTAGTGGTTAAGTGCGCACTCTTATCTGGGAGAACTGGGTTTGATTCCCCACTCCTCGTTTCAGTTGCTGGAATGGCCTTGGGTCAGCCATAGCTCTGGCAGAGGTTGTCCTTGAAAGGGCAGCTGCTGTGAGAGCTCTCTCAGCCTCACCCACCTCACAGGGTGTCTGTGAGCTGCTCTGAGACTCGGAGTGGAGGGTGGGATATAAATCCAATATCATCATCATCTTCTTCTTCAAAGTGCCACTGGACTTAAACTTTGTCCCGTTAAAGGAAGCGCCATATATTCATATCCAGGGCTTTTTTTGAGCAGGAACGCAGTTCCGGCTGGTGTCAGGGGGTGTGGCCTAATATGCAAATCAGTCCCTGCTGGGCTTTTTCTACAAAAAAGCCCTATGTAAGACAAAGATGATATCAGGGAGTGTAGCCTAATATGCAAATGAGTTCCTGCTGGGCTTGTTCTATAAACAAAGCCCTGTTCATATCACTGCCTTTCTTGAAAGCTTGTTGGCCATCTTTGACCTCAAGAAACCTCTACAGAAACCCAGGCCCTTCCTCCCTCCAAAATAGCTTGACAAATCAAGCTGTAACAAGTCTGTGACCTTTTAAAAATCAAATCCCACCCACTGAAGAACATGTTTAAAGGATTCCGTAATTATCTCATCAACTTCCTTTATTCACAGGTTCCTCAATACTGCACAAGTCTCTCAACAAACTGTGTAAACATACAATTACAAAAGAATCAAAAACACAAAAAGCAATAGACAATCTTGGATTTGGGGGGGGGGGGCAAAGGCAGGAAGAGGAATAATTTCTTATGTCCGAATGGAATTCGTTCTATTTTCTAATAAACCCAAATGTTTGAAAGCATAAAAAATCATTAAAATATATACAAGCTTTATTTCAGCTTGTTAACGTTGAGGAACAAACTGGCTTTTTATTCTTGAGCCAATGGGCAAAATAATTCTCTGTGCATCCTTTTGTAGTCATTAAAAAAAAAACAATCAGGAAATAGTATTCATGACGAGGCATTCCCCAGTTAATTCTCAGAAGGCTTCCAAAAAACCTGAATACGATTGAAATCAAGTTAAAACCAAAACACACTCCTATAGTGAAAGTATTCATATCACAAAGGAAGAAAAAAAAATCAAGCAATGAATATGCATTGCAATTGCAAAGATACTGATAAAACTGGCTAACTCCAGGGGCTTCTGGAATGACGAAAATCCCTGAAGAGCATCTTAACATTTTTCATTCATTCACTCAGTGGTTTAAAGTGCAGAATCTGATCATAGATGTCCATGAGAGCTTCCACTGTCATTTCTTCCCTCTGTGGATGTGCTCAGTCCACCTCTCTTTGCTTTGTAGGAATTCCTGCTCTGATTCGTATCAGTTGTCTTTTCTTATAAAGCTGCATTTCCAGCGCACACTCTATCCATGGCTACCAGAATTCTGCAAAAGAAAGTTAAGAGCTGTGACAAACAGAACTCATGAAGCTGCCTCAGGCTAATCCCCCCCTGTATCTCTCAAGACTAGTATGGCCTTCTCTGACTGGCACAGCTCTCCACAGTCTCAGGCCAAGGTTTTTCACATCATCTGTCACCAGAAACCTTTTAGAGATGCCAGGGCTTGAACACGGGACCTCCTGTGTGCAAGGCAGATGCTCTGCCACTGAACCATAGCCCTCACCCTCAGAATCCAGCTGATGAAATTGTTCTTGCAGGTAGAATCATAAAATCACGGAGTTGGAAGGGACCTCCAGGGTGATGTAGTACAACCCCCTGCACAATTCAGAAAACTCCTAAAAACCTCCCCCCATGCCCCCTGTGACATCTGCAATCCTTCTTGCCCTCCCTTCTCATGATCTGCATAGGTTCACAGAATCAGCATGGCTTTCAGATGGCCATCGAGCCTCTGTTTGAAAACCTCCAAAGTAGGAGAGCCCTCCACCTCCCGAGGAAGCCTGTTCCACTGAGAAACTGCTCTGTCAGGAAGTTCTTCCTAATGTTGAGCTGCAAACTCTTTTAATTTCCACTCATTGGTTCTAGTCTGACCTTCTGGGGCCACAGAAAACAATTCTGCACCATTCTCTCTATGATAGCCCTTTAAGTACTTGAAGATGGTGATCATATCACCTCTCAGTCATCTCCACTCCAAGCTAAACATACCCAGCTCCTTCAACCTTTCCTCGTAGGACGGTCTCCAGACTCCTCACCATCTTTGTGGCCCTCCTCTGGACATGTTCCAGCTTGTCTATATCCTTCTTAAATTGTGGCACCCCAAAGTGAACACAATACTCCAGGTGTAACCAGAGCGGTGCCCAAGGTCAGAAGCTTGGGGGTGCTACTGGAACCTTCACTGACAAAGGAGGCCCAGATAGCAGCCACTGCCAAATCCGCCTTTTTCCATCTTAGGCAGGCAAGGCAGTTGGTCCTTTTCCTTGACCGTGGCAACCTGGCAACTGTGATCCACACTACGGTCACCTCGAGATTGGATTACTGTAACGCCCTTTACATGGGCTGCCCTTGTCTCAAATTTGGAGACTACAGATGGTGCAGAATGCAGTGGCTAGGCTGTTATTGGGCTGCGGGAGCTGTACTGGCTGCCGATGGTGTACCGGATTCGCTATAAGGTGCTGGTTATTGAACATATGAAGCTGCCTTATACTGAATCAGAGCCTTGGTCCATCAAAGTCAGTACTGCCTTCTCAGACTGGCAGCAGCTTTCCAGGGTCTCAAGCTGAGGATTTTCACACCTATTTGCCTGGACCCTTTTTTGGAGATGCCAGGGATAGAACCTGGGACCTTCTGCTTACCAAGCAGATGCTCTACCACTGAGCCACCGTCCCTCCCCTATTACCTTTAAAGCCTCATATGGCTGAGGACCTGTCTACCTTAGGGACTGTCTCTCCCCATATGTTCCCCAGAGGATACTCAGATGTGGGACACAGAATCTGCTATCGATCCCTGGGCCAAGGGAGGCAAGATTGAAGACCACCCACAAAAGAGCCTTCTCTATAGCGGCCCCCTTTCGGTGGAACCAACTTCCGGAAGAAGTAAGAGCCTCGTGGAACCTTGTCCATTTCTGCAAGGCTAGTAAGACAGCTTTGTTTCAACTTGCTTTTAATGGATAGCAATATATGAGGATATTCAAGAAGGCTGAAGAGATTGAAATCTAATATTAGCACCAAATTGTTTTAATAATGTTTTAACTGTTATACTATTCAAAGTTTTAATTAGTTATTGTTTTGTACTGTGAATGCTTTTATTGTTGTAAGCCACCCTGAGCCTGCTTCGGCGGGGAGGGTGGGATATAAATGAAGGGGGACCCCTGAATAATTAACGAATACCCCTATAATAATGAATAAAAGCATGCTTTAAGCCTTCAGAAGAGAATGTCTGATGCAATGTTAGAAGCACACGGCCTCAAGTGGGTGTGGATTCAAGGTTGTAAAGTAGATAACAAAGAGGCCTCAGAGAAGTTTCTTGCAAGAGCTGATAAGGCATGGAGAGAGAAGGTAGAAGGAGAGCAAGGGGGTGGGGGATGTTGAGTTAGATAAGCTTGGGGGCCTGCCTGCTTGTTTTGGGGTGTGAATAAAAATAACTTTAACTTAGTCATATTGGGCCTATGGCTGGCTAAGTTCTGCCTTGATATCAAAGTAAAATTTGTTTCAACACAGTGATGAGTGCGGACGTCGTTATTTCTCTGCTTCATAAATCCAATAAAATATTTTTTAAAAAACAACAATACTTTCCCTTCACGTCATCTGGACACTAGACTTCTGTTGATGCAGATAGTTTTGTTTTGGCAGACTCCCATACAGTGACAGAAACATACTTCACACAGAAGTTCTACAGAAGAGTGGAAAACGTTTTGCTTAAAGCTCCCACCCAGCAGATTAAACTAGCCAGTTTCAAGTGAGTAGCCCTGTTGGTCTACCAGAGAAGAGCAATAAAATAGCAAGATTCTGTAACAGAAGAGCACCTTAAAGACCAAGGGACCTTTCACCCTTGAAAGCTTATACCCTGGAGGTCTTGCTGTGTCTTTAAGGTACCCCTGGACTCAAAGCTAGCCAGGACCAAAAGAATGTTATTGAGCTTTATCATCATCTTAAAGCTGCTCCTGCAACCTCCATTGTGTATGTGATAATTACCTGTCAATAGGATATCCCAGTTCACAGACATTGACCAAAACATACAGCTGCCTCAGACCATATTGATACTGAAAGAAAATAAGAAAATGAGCAGGAGAAAGGTTACTCTTTTTCTCCCAATTTACACCCCTACCTTTCTACTCCTGGGAAAAGTACCGTATGTGGAGGCAAAGGATACCCCCCAGGGGAGATCTCCATTCAAGATACCCCCCCCCAGGAGATTTCTCCATCCAGGTATTGAATAGACCCAGGCCTGCTCAGCTTCAGCAAGGTGGACTGCATTATATGCCTTCCAACCATAACTTTCTCAACCTAAATGGTGGCATAAGAGAATCTCAGAGATGGTGTTAATCTCATTTCTGTAGCATCAGAGAATCACCAGATGCTCTAATTTCTTCTTGTTGAGAAGTTAGAACAACTTCTTACATATCAAACGACCCCAAATGTCATGCCAGGAATGAATCCAATTTAAGATTCCCCTCTCCCTTGACTATGTGGCATAATTTATGTAAGCCAGTTTGGTGTAGTGGTTAAGTGCACGGACTCTTATCTGGGAGAACTGGGTTTGATTCCCCACTCCTCCATTTACAGCTGCTGGAATGGCCTTGGGTCAGCCATAGCTCTGCAGAGGTTGTCCTTGAAAGGGCTGCTTCTGTGAGAGCCCTCTCAGCCCCATCCACCCCACAGGGTGTCTGTTATGGGGGAAGGAGATTGTAAGCTGCTTTGAGACTCTGATTCAGAGAGAAGGGGGGGTATAAATCTACAGTCTTCTTCTAAGCAAGACAAGAATGTATTCTGCTGGGTGGGGAACGTGTCACAAATGCCTTAAACAAAGGAACATAATAGCTGTGGTGAGAAAACCCTCTCCACCCGCAAAAGGAAGCAACTGTTTGTTTTGTTTAGGGGGGGCAACCTCTGGATGGGATTCTTCCTGATTCCAGATGCAAGCAGGCAAATCAGGATGCTGGCTCCTCACTCTGCAATTTGCTCATTTGCATATATGCAGGTATTTATTTTATTTTTATCCCTTTTTAAAACCAGCATCTGGCTTCCAAAGCGTTTGCAGAAATCAAAGTCAAGTGAATCCTGAGCTTTGCTGGAGGGAAGGATTATGGCTTTGGACTGAGCATGTTCAGGGAAGCTCCACAGACTTCTCCTTCCTGTAGCCACTTTCTCCTTAGGGAGACACAGGGGATGGATCCACGGCTACTCCAACCAGACCACTCAGCCTCCAATGCTCCCTTAGCAGAGACAACCAGAGGCCTCTTCTGCTCAAGACAGAGCTCCAGTCCTGGGGACAGGCTAATGTTCCAGGGACTTTCAACTCAGCCAGCAAGATTAAGGGATACAAAATACGTGCGCCTCGCATCTTTCCCTGGCAACAAAACAAGCAGCAGGGAAGAACACGGCTTCTAGTTCTGCATACTTTGTCCAAGAACAGTCGCGGTGCTTCCCTAAGGATTGGGGAACACTAAAGCCCAATGCCTGAAATGATCCCAAGGTTCAAGCTGACCTACCTGAGGATTGTGCCAGTCAAAGCAATGCATTCTGAAGTGATTCGCAGCGGACTGGTAGCAGTCATAATTGCTGAGGTTCATCCTGTTCGATAAAATTTGCTCTGTCTTCTCTGCAGAGTCGGTTATAAAGGATACAGTCTTGTGCATGGAATCTTGGATAAGCTCTTCGGACTGTTAAAAAAAAAGGATAACTTAATAAATGAGATTATGATTTCCTTATGGGCTCTGAAAGATAAGGTGGTTCTTTAAGAAAGCCAAAGAAACACAAAGAAGGGAAAGAAACTTAACCCAAAAACTGGAGTAAGAAACCTAAAAGGTCAATATGCAATTAAAGGGCCGAACATTAAAAACAAAGTGTAAAAAAAATCATAAATCAACATACATGTATTTATTGTAGAAAGCTAAAACCATTTAAGGCCCCATCATAAGCCTTTATCCTATGTAAAATCATAAAACCACAATGGGAACCCACTCAACTTGATCTGAGGCGTTTCGACCTAGATTGGTATTCTTCAGAGGTCAGGAAGGTAAGTATACATATTGGCTCATAATACAGAACAAAATAAAACAATGAAACAATGCTGGACCACAAGGAAATTTAGTGAAGTGACAAAGGCTTAGAGATATTCTTGAGGCCTCTTGTTCTATAGCCTTATGTCTTAATCAAGGGCATACCTATAGCATTCAGTGTTTTGTTGTATGCCACATGGTCCAGAATTGATCAAGTAAAGTCAGAGCCTATGTGCCATTATTCATTATAAAAAGGTAAAGGTAGTCCACTGTACAAGCACAGTCATTTCCAACTCTGAGGTGATGTCACATCACATTTTCATGGCAGACTTTTTATGGGGTGATTTGTCATTGCCTTCGCCAGTCATCTACACTTTCCTCCCAGCAAGCTGGGTACTCATTTTACCAACCTTGGAAGGATGGAAGGTTGAGTCAACCTGGAGCTGGCTACCTGAACCAGCTTCCACTGGGATCGAACTCAGGTCGTGAGCATAGGGTTCCGACTGCAATACTGCAGCTTTACCATTGTGCCACGGGGCTCTTAAGAGCAGAGAAATAACTTTAGATAAATAATATGTCATAGGACATGAAATACTGTCAATAACAGGTAATGTAGTCACACTAGCTAAGCATTAACCAACACAATTTGCAGAAGGCAACCGTTTTATGCACTAGATAAAGCCCTGCTTCCTGAACTGCCTGTTCCAACAGGGATAAGCAGCAAAGCGATGCTGAAGAGCATCCAAGATGCTGGTGCAGTTTGTTCCTGCCTAAGCACGTGCTGGCACAATCTGAATGGCTTCATTCTCACCCTTAGAAGTGTCTTCATCTCTTGCAAGATGACATTTGCTTCATCTCTGCTATTGGTGGCCATCAGCTTGCGCTTCAAGATCGTGAGGGGCACGTCGGGATTTGGAGTGAGGTCATAGCTGCTTACAGGCCACAAGGAAACTGGGGCGCTGGGAGCTTTGCCTGTGCCCTGGAACTGTACCACTTTCATGTGAGAGATGGTCTGCAAGGAAAGAGGGGAAGGAGAGACATCAAATATACTCACATGTAGGCTGCACAGAAATGGATCTACTCAGCGTATACATTTTCTAACGCTTCATGTTGCTTACTTGAGGCTCCGCAATGCTCTGTCAAAATGGACCTTGAGTCCATTTTAAAAAGTGTCCTTGGCACAACAACATTCCTATTCAGTCCTGGCTGAAACACTACACTGGAGTCGTACCACAAGCATTTAAAGAGAGGACCCAAACTTCATTCCTTAAGATGGTGGGCATCCTCAAGGTACGGCTTTGCCACCAGCGTGCAAATCAAGCTGAACATATGGCTGGTTCAAGGAGATGGGGTGGGGGGTGGGGAGAGAAGCTCTCAGTTCTGCAAACAGGACATTGCAGAATTGATGGTGACAAGAAGCAACCTCAGTCCAGTTGGTGATCCAAGCAGAGAAAACATAACGTTCTACAGTTGCAGATCAGCAATTTGAGCCCACCCAAACTGCCTGGATGGGAGGCTGCCGGGAAGCGCAGGGGATGCACTGGGGGCTCTCTAAAAAACAAGCAGGGTCTAAAAGTCATAGCAGGGACTGCTGATTCTTCCCCAGAGAGATTCTAGGCTGAGAAACTGTTGGAATCCACAGAGCTTATGTGGTGCAATTTTATGAAGAGTGACTCTAGTCTAAGGTTATGTTCTAAAGCAGGCAGGTAATAGAAGAGATAGAGCCAGAAGCTGTTGTTGCCTTGACAGCCAGATTTAAGCTGGGGAAAATTTTGTTTACTTATTGCAATTTTAGCCATCCAAGGAACTCAGGGAAGTGTGCATTTTTTTTTAATTCTTCTTCCATTTATCCTCCAGTAACCCCATGAGAAAGATTAGGGTAAGAGATAATGTCTGGTCAACAGAATCAGTTAGCAAGAATTTGAACCCAGAGCTCCCCAAGGCACAAGCCAACACTTAAAGCCACTATGACACACTAGCTTTCTGGGTTGAAATCCTGGCTTAGCCAGGAATCTCACACTGGGGGATTTCAGCAGTCATTATGTCTTAGCCTAGCCTACTTTACTCAGCTGTTTTAAGAAAAGAGGAAAGACTACAAACTCCTTGAAAACAGCAACAGTTCCCTCCTGAAATATTCAGTAACACATTTCTTTTCACTTTCCCAGTGTCAAGGCTGATGGCAAAAAGTTGCAGTTCTCTAAATATAAATCATGCTTTAGAAGGGAAAGCTTCAGATCTTGGTTGCAGCCACAGACAAAGGAAGTTCTGTCCAAGTACTGTGAAAAGTGCTGTAAAAAGGAGGAGATTGGAGTTATACCCCACTCTTCACTCGTAGTCTGAGTTGTTTGCTTTCCCTTCCTCTCCCCACAACAGACACCCTGTGACGTAGGTGCAGCTGAGAGAGCTCTGAGAGAACTGCTCTTGAGTTATGACTGACTCGAGGTCACTCAGCAGCTGCATGTGGAAGAGTGGGGAATCAAATTCAGTTCTCCCAGATTAAAAGTCCACCCTCCTAACCACTACACTAAACTGGGTCTCAGTTAGCTTTTCAGGCCTGCCTTCCTCTTTTTATTGCACCAGAAGAAAAGACAAGACAAATTTATTCTGGTTTCAAAAACCCACTTGGACACCAAGCACTCACTTTGTTTCCATACTGCATCACGTGGCTGGTGTTGGTACGCTTCTTCACCAATTGAAACTGCTTGTGGAGAGTTTCTCGTTTCAAATCCTCCTGCAAGCAAGACACATCTGTCATCAGCTTACAAACAGTGAAGAAAACCCCCACCAACAGGGAAAAAAATAACCGCTCACACCCAGGAGCCATACAATGAATCAATAGTTCAACAGCAAAAAGATCAGTTAACAAGATAGCAATGATTAGTCATCTGGGACATGTCTAAGCTACAGGATGTCCTTTTTTCAGACATCTGTCAAGCATCGGTATTTTGAATAATTGAGCTATTGTTTAAATCAAAGACTCGTTTTATTGATAATCCAATACTTGCTCTGAGGAAGGATACCTTGGAAGTGATACAGAATGTTACATAGCATAGTATCTTAAAGGCTACTTCAAAGGCAAAGTTCAGATAACTTCAAAAGCATAACATACAGATGTAAATTGCATAGAGGGTTCAAAGCATACTATCAACTACTCATTTGGGTACTACAACATCTCCTGTTCCCACACATTCCTGGCTTGCTGATATGTATGGGAACCCGGGGGAGAGGCATTTCTGCTTTACAATAGGAAGATTACTTGCATATCCTGCATCCTTGAGAGTCAACAGGTGGGGGGAACTTTGAAGAGAAATCTTTATTCAGAAAAGAGGGAAAGCAGAAGGGAGGGGGGAAGTATGAGCACAGAATGCATACTAAATTACTCAGAAATATCATGCTTGACACATCTGTGGCCTACATCCGACCTCTAACACTCTAAAATACAACATCTCTTACAAAAGGCATTGAAACAAAAAATAGCTATTATCACAATTCCCTAGTACAGATCTATTTTGGAGTCATGTTTTGGAAAACTGCATACAGACCCCATACTTCAAAAACGGCTGTTCGAGGGATGTAAAAAGGTTCAGAAGAGGAAAACTAACACGAGTAAGAGACTGGAATGGCTTTCCCCCCTGCGGCTCCGCGCCCCCACGCCTCCCCACTGCGTCTCCTCCTCCCTCCCTTCAGACCCTTCCCCACCCCGGCATGTCAATTTCAACGCCGGAACCGGCTCTAGCACCACGTCCCGGCTCTCTAAAGCACCCCCCTGCCAAACACTCGAATCGCGGGTAAAACCATGCCACGGGGCCGGGGCGCGCTCACCGTCTCTCAGGAACAGCGTCCTGAAAGGGCGACCCCCGCTGCCACTGACTCCTTCCCTCCCCACTTCCTGGATGGGAGAGGAGTCAATGGCAGCGGGGGTCGCCCTTTCAGGATGCTGTTCCTGAAAGACAGTGAGCACACCTCAGCCCTGCGGCGCGGTTTTACCCACGATTCGAGTGTTTGGCCAGGGAGGGCGGCTTTAGAGAGCCGGAACGCAGCGCTACAGTCTGTTCCGATGTTGAAACTGAAACGCCGGGGTAGGGAAGGGTCCAAAGAAGAAGAAGAAGAAGAAGAAGAAGAAGAAGATATTGGATTTATATCCCGCCCTCCACTCCGAAGAGTCTCAGAGCGGCTCACAATCTCCTTTACCTTCCTCCCCCACAACAGACACCCTGTGAGGTGGGTGGGGCTGAGAGGGCTCTCACAGCAGCTGCCCTTTCAAGGACAACCTCTGCCAGAGCTATGGCTGACCCAAGGCCATGCTAGCAGGTGCAAGTGGAGGAGTGGGGAGGGAGGAGGTGCCGAGCATGGAGCACTTGGGGGGGCACCAGGCAGCGAATCTGCTTCGGGTGCTATGGGGCATCAGGCTGCCCCTGGCTCCAGAGAGGAGGCACAAACATTTTCTGAATAAATCAATAATCTACCCTTGCTAAGAAGTTCACTGGGTGACAATGGGCCACTTGCTATTTTATGAACCTAACATAGCTCATGGGATTGTTTTGCAGAGAGAGATAATCACATGTCCCCTGCTGAGCATCTAGTCTAAAAGGCTGAAGGCCAGGACAATTAATAAATGCTTGCTATGTAAACAGAAAAGATGGAAGAGTGAGAAGAAAGGAGAAGATGTAGAAGGGCTCCGAGGATGAAAATCACAGTTAGCAAAGTCCAAAGAACTACACAGGTTATTCTGGGGAAACAAAACTGCTTCACACCAGCAGAATTGCATATAAATCATGTCCTGTCAATACTATGGAACGGTAGTGCTGAAAAACCTTTACAGTCCCAAGAACTGAGCTGTTATATTAGACTGGTCTCTCTGACCTTTTCTTTCTCAATAGTTCCTCTTTTTGCCTGGCATCCTCCTGCATCACAAATATGTGCTGAAGTCCCCATGCAACACTGACATGAATCTGAAAATTCCTAAAACTACACTGATAAGGAGGCGGAACAAATGGTCATTGCCAAATTGAACCAAAGGGGGGGGAGGGCTCAGTTTGCACAGATTATGTATACCTGCACTGAGCTGGTGCAGAGTAGGAGTTACAATTGGAAGATGTGGGTTCAAGACTCCCTTTGAAGAGCCAACACTTGAAAGAAGAAACCACTCCTCAACTCATATCTGCACTGAAGCAAAGGGAGTTCTTTAAAGAAAAGTCTGAAAGCTTCATTAAGATCAGTGTAATTAAGATCTTAGTGACTCACAACGTCAGAATCTTCCATCCAATTGACACTGTACCAGTCCCCGAGGTAGGTTTGCCTCTTGTCATCATAGTAGCATGCATAAGATGATTCACTAGGATTGGCAGCAGTGGTGGCATAAACTGCAAAACCAAAAACAGAAAAGCACAATTGAATCATTCCCTGTGGCTGATCCACCACAGGGAGTTATGCTGACAGCAAGAAATTAAATTCTGGTTTTCACACACAGTGACAGTCCCTAAGCACAGATGGCATTATTAGGTGATTAGACGGATTCACGGAGAATAGGTCTTACCATGGCTACTAACCAAGATCACTAAAGAGACCTTCCCTGTTCAGAAGCAATACACTTCTAAATACCAATGCTGAAAGGCAGCATCAGGGAAACGCCTTTGCCTCTGCACCTTTTGTTGGCATTCTAAGGGCCAGTGGTTAGGCACTGGATGAAACAGGATCATGTAGTATTCAAGTGATATCCTTTAGTTACATATTTCTTGGAGAATGACATTGTTTCAAGGAATTCGTATGATAGGAAGTTCGACTATCTTGAGTATATTTTGAAAGACTTATTTTAATGTAGATTCATTTCTGTTATTTTTGTATATTGACCAGGAATACTACTGCGAGTTTGTATTTTTGCACGTATCACTTATGTTCCAACTGTATTCTATATGTATTGTTTTTTGAATTTTGAATGCTTTACATTTCAAAACAAACGAACAAACCAGGATGCTGGACTAGATGGACCACTGTTCTGATCCCGTGTGCTCCTCTATGTTTTTATGCATAACACATAAGAACATAAGAGAAGCCATGTTGGATCAGGCCAATGGCCCATCCAGTCCAACACTCTGTGTCACACAGAGGCCAAAAAAACCAAGTGCCATCAAGAGGTCCACCAGTGGGGCTAGAAGCCCTTCCACTGTGCCCCCCAAGCACAAGAACACAGAGCATCACTGTTCCAGACAGAGAGTTCCAACAATAAGCTGTGGCTAATAGCCACTGATGGACCTCTGCTCCATATGCTTATCCATTCCCCTCTTGAAGTTGTCTATGCTTGTAGCTGCCAGCTGGATCTACAACTCAGTTCAACTGATACTTTGGTTTAAAGTCAACACCACATTCATTTGGTACATTTGACAATTCTATATGCATTCAAAAGCCCCCCACCCCCAAAAGTAATGAGTTAGACTAGAGGACTCTCGTGTATATGCTGTAACTCCATGGTCATCATGGATTGAAATGTGTTCCTCAAATCCAGAAAGGGCCACATGAATCTCAGTTTGCTTCTTCGACCTTTTAACTAAGGCTCCAAATTCAAATATTTACTCTCTCGGTCACTGTGTTGCTAAATAAGCCCTTCTCAGTTGGTCAACTAAACCCACAGTTCAGTAGTGTCATGGATGAGAAAGGCACTTAGATCCTAAAAATAGAGACCATCACTATATTCACAAAATGCCAGCAGTGAGGCTCCAAATGGGACCCTGACTACTGGAATTCTCTGGGAATTCAGCACTCTCAGAGGTCTAACTAGTGCAGAACAGCCTCTGAGTGAGTGACAAAAAAAAGCGTGTATGTTTTGTGCACATTGTGAGCCTTTTTTGTGAACACTCTGAGGTTGCTGAGCCCCATTCCAAGGATTCATTCAGTTTTCAGAACCACAGGCAATGTTCTGCTTGCTTCAAAGAAGAAAGCATCAAGCTGGTAGCAGGCATGCTAAAAAAACCCCTTTGCTTTCATCAGACCTACAGCAACCTTCAAGATCTTGGCCGAACTTGCATTTCCCTTGCTGTCTGCAGATATTTAAGCCTCAGTTCATAGTTTGCAG